>NC_133391.1:92427383-94827383 GCF_047511655.1 Castor canadensis | reverse complement strand
TCAAGGCCACCTTTGGCAAACAGTTTGTGAGACACACATTGCCAAATAACCGGGACAAAAATGGTCTGGAAGTATGGCTCAAGTGGTAAAGCATTTGCTTTGCAGGTACTGAAGCCCTGAGTTCAAACTTCAGTCCCACCAAAAAAGGGAAGAAAAAAAAATGTAAAATACATTATAGGAAAATGTAAAAAAATAAATAAATAAATCACTACCAAACAATAACATCTCAAATAATATTCAATGACTACCCCATCTTTATTATGTTTTTAGTCTATTTAAACTATTTTCTTTTTAATCAATAAACAGAGAAAAAGTATTAGATGCACAAGTTAATATTTTGGCTATCTATATAAAGTTCAAGTGAAAGAAACCAATTAAATTCTTACAATAATACATAACAACTGAGTGTACCTAATATGAAAACTAGAAATCCTGAAATTGTATGAGTATCATGACAGTGCTCTAAAGTTTCAGATTTTGGATTTTTGGGTTGGGGATGTTCTCAACACTAAAGCCTATACAACTATTCCAAAATCTGAGTCTGAAATCTGACACTTCTGCTTCCAAGCATTTGAAATAACATATATTCAAAACCTATGCTCTACCCTACTTCAGCTACTATTTTGTTCCACCATTCTGCATTTCTTGTATCAATTATGATAGTAAAGATGTATGCCAAAAATCTCATTATTTAAAAAAAAGGAAGCAAAGTATTTTTTATCTTGAGATCATTTTAGGTTTGCACACCATAAGTAGCACTATGCAGGACATGAAAAAAGTCCCTTTATAAATATTTATAATATATTATGATTTATTTTATAACTTAAACTAAATTTATAATATAAATTATAATTTTTATAACTAAGCAAACCTATCCAGCAGCCCAAATTACTCGTTTTTAAAAATAGTATTTGCTTATATCCATGATAAGTTTGGAAAGTAACAAGTCAGGGGAAGATTTAAATAGTTGATGAGACACTAAAAACCGGAAGACAGCACTAGCTTAGTAGTACAGAGCTTTCCTAGCATATATAGGCCTTGGATTTAATACCTGGCACCACATGCAAACATACATACATATACATACACATACACAGGAAAAATGAACAGAAAACTTAAACAATTAGCTCTGAAGAAATTCACCACAATCCAGCACAACAAAAAGATTAAAACCATGATACAGTAAGATTCATGGAGTATGATCCAATATACATCTATTAATAGAAGTACCTGAGAGATTTACAGAATGAGAAATAGAAAACACACAAGGTATGACTGAATTTTCAGAAACCAATAAAAAATATCAATCAATCAATCATGAATCCAGTGGGAGGAAAAAAAAAAGCTGGGCATGCTGGTACACACCTTTAATCACAGCATTCAGTATCTGTGGCAAGAGGATCTCTAGTTTGAGGTCAGCTTGGACAACAAAGCAAGTTCCAGGCTAGCCTCAGCTACATAGTGAGATCATGTCTCAAAAAACTTAATAAATTGCAAAGCCAAATAAAGATATATCAAAGTGAATAGGTACAACAACAAAGACAAAAAAGTGAGAATCAAAACAATTATGTTTCTAAAGAAAAACAGAAAAATAAGACTGGGAACAAAGCTCAAACAGTTGAGCGTATGCACAAGTTGGTTCAATCTCCAGCACTGCAAACAAAAGAATGAGAGAGAAAAACCATTTTATATACATATGAGAGTATAAGTGAGTGTGAAATACTCTTAATATTGCCTGGGTTTTAGACAATTATAATGAGTTTCTAAATGAATTCTGCAGATGAAGCAAACTTCATGTGAAGATGAATAGTGAAGAATTAGTAACACAGGTTAACCCGACGAAAGCTCAATAGGCCTATGGTCCGACACTCACATTTCCCAAGTGATTAAGATTTTTTTAATATTAATTTACAAACATAGGGGAAAAAGTTCTAGAAGATAAAGAAGTAGCATTAAAGATGGTCACAGAAGGATAAACGTTAAGGATTAGTGGTTTAAATTAACTTATAAAATATCACATGACTGAAAATTTATAAAACTCTATTTTGGGGAACAACTTTCACGGAGAAAAAAATATAAAATCATTATCTTTTTCCTGATATGAAAATAGTCAGTTGAACAAAATGACATACTCTTTATGTTTTTTCCTTTTGACTTCATTCGATGAATCATCAGATTCTTCACTGCTAGAGGAATCCTAGAAAGAAAAGCAAAGTCAGTGCCACTCACTCATGATACCATTTAACCATGTTATCAAATTTTTACTTGTCGCTTTGCTAATCTAACAGTACCTGTAAAACCTTTTCTTTTTGTTCCATGTTACTACAGTCCCATTATTAATTAGCTTAAGGTAATACCACTTCCACTCCAAATTAAGATAATGAAATCAGATAAATATCACAATGTTAGCACACTGTAACAAACCTTACAATCTATCATCTCTGAAGATCATTTCTACTGTGTAGTATGACCACAACAAAGAATCTTTGTTGTTGGTATGCCAATTTGTAATTAATATTTTCTTCACTATTAGATAGTTTTATACAGTTTTTCCTGAATGTTTTTTGTGTACACACAAGCTGTAGTTTATTCTTTTAAGCTCTGTTGCTTTAAAACTATTATGCCAATATATGTAATTCAAGAGCCAAGATATGGAATCAACCTTAGTACCCACAGATGCATGAATAAAAAAAAAATATGGTATATATACACAAGAAAATATTATTCAGTCGTACAAAAGAATAAAATTATGTCATTTGTAGCATCACAGATGAAATGGAGAACATTATGTTAAGTGAAACAAGTCAGGCACAGAAAAACAAATATGGTTCTCACTTACAGGGGGAAGATAAAAAATTAATCTCAAAGAGCAATGGTTTCCAGGGCCCCCAGGGTGTGAGGGAGGATAGTAATTGTATATAGAGGTGCAGCTGGATAGGAGTAATAGCTAATGTTCTAAAGCACAGTAAGAATAACTATGGTTGACAACAATTAATTGCATGTTTCAAAAGAGCTATTAGAGATTTTGAAATGTTCCATCACAAAGAAATGATGTATGCTTCTTTATGAGGTAAACAGATAAGCCAAGTACATAGGTCTAATCATCACTCCTCATGTACATCTATTGAAATGTCACACTGTACCCCACATTAATATGTATGCATAATTACTAGGTGTCAGTTAAAAATATATTTTAAAAAAGAATTTTGTTTAATCATTATGTACAAATATAATTTAGAAGTGTAGTTCCTTCTTTGATGAGTATGTATATATACATAAGTGCTGAGATTAGAGGCATATACCACTCTACCCAGCTCACTTATTTCTAATTTTGCTGTGATGAGGAAATGCACACAGATTTCTGGATGATTATTTTGGATCAGTCTCTAAAAGTGGAAATAATGGGTAACAGGTATATCTGTATTTCAAGATTCTTGATACACATAGTTGAATGTAGGTATTTCCTATTTACCCTTTGAAAGCAATTATCACATTTAGTAAATCATTAGGATGCCTACTTTTAAGAGAACAGCTCATAATGAAAGCTCACCTCTTCTGAACCACTATTAGATGAAGCTGGAAGTTGTTGTTGCTGCTGCTGCTGCTGCTTCTTGAGCATTGCAGATCTCTGAACAGCCAGAATACTAGGGCTAGATTTCCAAAACTGTAATATAAACATAAACCAGGTAAAGATGAAATGTGACAAGAACTAAAAAAAAGGTTCACTGACAAGTCCAACATTTTTACACCCTCCATTTAATAAATTAAGACTATTTTCCTCACTCATATTATACATACGTTGCAATATCATTACAATAAAAAGTACATTAAATGCTGGGCTTTAATTGTATAAGACACATACAGAATGTTGAATTTTATAGAAAGATGATAATCATCACCTTCTTAGTATATGCAGAATTATTTTCCAAATCAAAATAATACACCATACTAGTGCTACTCAGACTGTAGTCATCTATCTCATCAGCGTGAGTTACAGTTTAAATCAACTATGTCACTAAGCACATTGGATTAGCTCAGCCAATTTCTTTTTAGTAGCAAGATTTTCTCCATTAACGAAGCTGTATGCTGATTTATATTCTTGGCCCACGCATCTTATCTCTTCATGGACTGGTACTCTGTAATACAGCACATACTGTTCATGAAGTATGAACAGGTTTTAGTTTATAAGACCTCATGAACCCTTTAATTTTTATCCATGACACTATTTTTTTTTCTCACTGTGCTGGGTATGAACTCAAGGCCTCATGCATGCTACGCAGGCACTCTACTACTGAACTATACTCCCAGCCCCATGAAACTGAACATTTATGAAACTCAGAAAAAGGCAGAAAAAATTTTATCTATGTGTGTGTATTTTACACTTGCTGATTTATCATTATTTATTTCTTTTAAGCCAATTATTCCAGATATATAGTCACAAATTTGAGACTTACTAAAGGTAAATTAATTTTTTTTCTAAAAGCTCTATTGAGAATGATATAAGCCAATGCCAGAAATTTTCCCAAGTATAAAAAATCTACTTTTCATTGAATATTTTATTACCTCCGCTCCATCAACTTTCGGTGGTTTTGCTTGAACTTTGTTTTCTCGGGATGTATCTGACTCGGACTCTGACTGACTGCCTGAGTCAGATCCAGAGTCAGAGTCACTGCTACCTGACTGGCTACTGCTTCCATCACTACTGCTTCCAGAACTTGAACCTGATCCAGAGCCTGAAGCTGACCCAGAATCATCATCCGACTGGCTACAATTTGAAAATAAACAAGATTTCAAACAAAATTCATTAGGAATTTAATTGTTCTTAAATGTCAGCAGAAAGCCCCAAATCATTAAGCATTTCATATTTCAACTCTCTATGGCCAGACAGAAAAAGAATGTTAATGTATAGTAACTGACATACATATTTGACAGACTTAAGTACAGTTCTGGTTAAAACATAAGCAATCAGATCATAACCTATCTCCAAGATAAGGAGCAAAACCTACCAAGTATAGAATCATAGGCTAGAAATTGTGGGAGATTAAAGTCTAAGCCATGGCACATACACCCTTAAGAAGCTAGTTTGAGCAAGTGTAAGTTAGGAATTATGTGAAGAAAAGGTAAAATGTATTGAAAATTCCTACCATACCATGTAGAAAAGAGATTTATTTGTAGTTTCTACTTGTTTCTAAAATGGTATCACTGGCCAAGCGTGGCGGTGCACGCCTGTAAGCCCAGCACTAAGGAGGCTGGGGTAGAAACACAGCCTGAGACACATAATGAGAGACTTGGCTCCAAAAAAACCAAAACAAAACCAGGGGAGGAGTTATACCTCTCTAGTCATTCCAGATGAACAGAACTAAGCCATTACAATACACAATCCATTCATTTTAAAGATCAGTTATACTTCCAAAAGAAAAACCATTCAAGTTTTCATGGTTTCATAGAAAAACCTGAAATAGCAAATTCTCATGTTTCAAAACCAGTACACAACAGCCATGAAAAATCAATTAACTGGTCACTGAGAAACTACCTCTTCTTTTCCATTTCTAATACTTTAGTCCAAGGTTGTTGAAAAACGGTATGAACTAGGATGGAGGTGTGGCTCCCCAACTCAAAATGGTCTGAACTAAAAAGATGATGGCATAAATTGTTTTTATTTTAAGACCACTTGTTTAGTGTAGTTGTTTACATTTGAATTGTTGAGAATTGCGGCATTAAATTTCTGGCACATGTGGTACTCAGCTTTCTTGTTGCTGTTTTGCAGTACTGGAGTTTGAACCTGGGGCTTCAGTCTCGCTAAAAAGATGCTTTACCACTTAAGCCACGCTTCCAACCCTAGACTCAGCTTTTGCTGTGATTAAATCTGCCTTCATGAAAAGCCACTGGTAACAAAGTTTACCTGTATATGGCAAAACACAAGCTTATTGTCTTCTGTAATTTTCAAAAACGACACCAGATGGCAGAACAGCTCTAAGAAAGACTACAAAATTAAAAGTTACTCTAATTCTTTCTTCAAACAAGGACTTAATAGATTCTGTATAGAAACAGAAGTTTGCAGAAGGATTTTGATTCTACAATCTAAGTTAAAATAGTTCAAAAGTATGGACAAGAATATCCATGTTTTTTAAATCTAATGGAACAAATGCTTATTTTTTTCATAGAAACAAACAGTAAACCAAAGTTTGTCTCTAGAAGTCTTATGTTAGCGACATCATTTCTGCCACTATTTCTATCCTCTTCAACATGTGGTTCAGAGGCTCCCAAAGAGCTTAAGTGACTTTTAACTTTCAGGTAAGAAGAGTTAAGAAGTATGTCTTTAATTGCTTATAGCCCTTTTGAGTGTTTTATTTTTTCCAGAGTACCTAGCATAGAACTTTATAACATGGTTGCTTAATGCATATTCAGAAAACAGATGGATGAGTGATTGATTGGGGGCTCTGTAACAGGCTTACATTCTGGCTACTTAATGGTACATGTTTATTATTAGAATGAGTTTACCTTTGGTATTTAAAATATAAAGGATTTCATTGAATTGTTCGTTAGTGGGATTAAGAATATGCACAGATGAGGAGGCAAGGAAGTTTGCTCAATGGACACAAAATTATAGTAAGGAGAAGTAAATTCTGGTGTTCTATTGTACACTAGGGTAACTACAGACTGCAGATGATGAAAATGTACTGTATATTTCAAAAAGGTAGTAAAAATGATTCTGAATGTTGAGAAATGATAAATATTTGAGTAAATAAAGGTTTACCCAATTGGTGCATATGTGTATTGAAAACATGGTACTTCATAAATACGTATGATTTTATGTGCTGATTGAAATAATAAAAGAATATGGAATATGTTATTTATTACTATGCAGTGACTTCCGGGATATATTTAAGTGGGAAGAAAGGAAGATACAAATATTGTAGAATGGCTATCATCAAGAAAACAAACAACAAATGCTGGTGAGGTTGCGAGGTGAAGGGACCCCTTACGTATTGTCAGTAGGAATGTAAATTAGTCTAGTCACTATGAAAATCAGTATGCAGGTTACTCAAAAAACTAAAACTACCATATGATCCTGCTATACCACTTCTGGGTATATACCTGGAAAAACAGCATTACAATAGAGATACCTGCATACCAATGTTTATTCCAACACTATTCATAATGGTCAAGTGATGGAATTAGCCTATGTGCCCATCAATAGATGAATGAGTAAGAAAGTGTGGTGGTATATATACACAATGGAGTGTTATTCAGCCAAATTGAAGAAAAATCATCATTTGCAGGAACATGGATGGAACCGGAGATCATCATGTTAACTGAAATAAGCCAGACTGAGAAAAGAGAAACACCATACTTTCTCTCATATGCAGAATCTAGATTTAAAAGGGGGGGGGGGAACAAACAAACCTCAACCTGACTAAGCAGGAGGTAGAAGGGAGAAATAGGGAATTAGACTAAAGTACATTAAGTTTTGCAGGGTTTTTGGTGGTACTAGGGTTTGAAGTCAGGGCCTTGCGTTTGCTACGCAGACACTACCACTTACACCACACCCACAGCCATGATCAAAGTATACTGCATGCACATATGAAGACGACATAATGAAATCCACTTAAAATAATTTATATTAATGTTAAAGGGGGGATTCGGGAGGATGAATATGATCAAAGTATATTTTTGTACAGAACTATCACAATGAAACCTCCCACTTTGTGTAATTAATAAATGCTAATAGAAATAAAAAACCAGAGCTGAGCCTGCTACTCAGGAGATGGAGAGCAAGAGAATTACAGTTTGAGGGCATCCCAGTCAAAAAGTTAGCGAAACCCCATCCCAACAAAAATAAGCTAGGTGTGGTGGTGCATGCCTGCAATCCGAGCTATGAGGAAGACATGGTAAAGAAGATCATGGTGCACAGCTTGCCCTGAACAAAAATCAGGACACCCTCTCTAAAAAACAACTAAAGCCAAAAGACAAACAAACAAACAAACAAAGGGCTGGGGACATGACTCAAGTGTTAGAAACCCTGTCTGGCAAGCATAAAGTATCCCTGAGTTCAAATCCCATTATGAAAGTGGGAAATATTTATACAAATTTGATTATGTTTTCATAAAAGCAAAGATAGCTGCATAAGCCAAGAACTTTGAGAAGAGTTACAGATGAAGGGATGGAAGAGAGTAGAGGCAACAGGGATTGAAGTCTTCAGTTTGGAAATTGTATAAATATTGTCCCTAACTTATTTAGAAATTCAAAAACCATCAGAGTACGGGGCAGGGCAGGGGGTGGATCTATATTCAGACACAAAACTATGAGCTAAAATAGATAAAAAGCCGCTCCCTATATATAATAATTTTATTT
This sequence comes from Castor canadensis, assembly GCF_047511655.1. Classification (NCBI taxonomy): domain Eukaryota; kingdom Metazoa; phylum Chordata; class Mammalia; order Rodentia; family Castoridae; genus Castor; species Castor canadensis. Next base: position 94,819,028 of record NC_133391.1, on the reverse strand, counting down.
CAGCCTATTGCTACAAATGTTGTAAAACAAAAACCTGCTCATAGCTTTTAAGTCTTCAGTCTTTACATGACAAAGCCCAATCACCTATGAGGCCTTTCAGAACTGCATTTCCATTAGCAACATTTCAGCAGCCATGATGAACTGGCTTGGCTTTATTCATTATTCAATTAAAGACAGTAAGATATTTGTATTTTATCATTCTTCATTTACCCAATACAGAATTTCCTCATTATCAGGTGGGATACTTCTGAAGAGAAACTCTCCCCCATTATATCTACTAACCTTAAGGTACAGTTCATAATGGAAAGACATTTTCATTCTTTTCCTTATTTACCAGTTTTTCAAAATGAGTTAAATCACTAGTTAAATCCTTCAAAGCAGAACAATAATTTTAAGTCTCATTAAGAACTCATGGATTTAAACTTACTTCACAAATTGTAACCCATGGTTAAATACCTGATTTCTAATTACCCCCACTTTTAACCCAAGGGGAAATCCTTGATAGTTCCTGAGTTCTGAATACAACTTCAATAGTCTTTGATAGCTTATTTGCTTTTTGATATAGCAAAATATACCAGGCTCATCTTTGAATTTCATGCCTCGGGTTGTAATTCAACTATTACCTTAAAAAAGCTCTTTTTTTTAAACTGGAAATTGCAATCTGAGTACTAGATTAAACCTATTACTAGAATGATCAATGTTTTAATGTTTTATTTTTCATGGAATGAGCTGTAATATATGTATTTTTAAAGAAAATACATTTATTCTCATTCTAATTCAAATTTGCAGGGATTTTTTTTAACCTAACTTCTCTGGTTTTATATTTTTATCATTGAGGCTCAAGTTTCTTGGTTCCAAATGAGACTAATAATTTGTTTTATCTTACAATGTATATGCTTCAAAATAATACCATTATTACTAACAATGATTACTAAAACTTAAAATTCCTTTGCAATTCTTTTTGTCCTCAGGAATACTTTTTCAGTTTAGTTACTGCTTTAAATTCAGCTGAAATCATTTATTTCTGTGTGAACACCAATTTAATATAATCAGGGTCATTTGTGTTTTATTTTAAAGGACCGTTTTTATTCACTTTGATTTAACGTTGCTACGTCACAAAGAAGTTATAGCCAGAAACCCAGCTTCCATCCGTCTCTACATTATGTCCTCTCACTTCCATAATAACCATTCTTCTATCTTGTCTTTCATTTTTATAAGCAAATCCTAGAAATCACTCCATTGCAGATGTATTACTCATTCCTTTATGCAACTACATATACTCCATTTTGGATACGGGCCGTAATTTCAAATTAGTCCTCCAGGATTAACATGTTTGTTTCTATTTATTTGATACTGCAAATAGTGGTAGAAAAAATAACCCTTTTCAGATATATTTTTGTAGCTCTGGACAGTGTGTTTTGATTGGCTATTTATCATAAACCAATGAAAACATCTTTGAAATTTTGAACTTACCATTGCCCAGCATCCCAATCTTGATTTCTAAATACTACTGCATGCTTAACTATACTTCTCTAAGAAGTGGCAAATTCTAGAGTTGTGACAGAGAAGGTACAGGCTGAGCCTAAACAAACCTGTTGTGCTAAAAGGAAAATACTTCAAAACAAGAACAAAACAGATTTAAATATATATATATATATATATATATATATATATATGTATGTATGTGTGTGTGTGTCAAAAAACACAGGGGTAAGAGTCAAAGTAAAGAACCTTTCACTGGCAAAATCTGATTTGAGTACTAAAATAAAAACAGTAAAGGATTATTACCCAGTAAATAAAACAGGAACTACTAAGTCCATGCAGATGAGAAACTCAGACCCAGACAGAGCGGGAAGGATTATGACAGCACAGAGTGCCAAGTGGTAAATGTGTACATAGTACCAGCGTTAGAAAAGTACTATTTTGGAATCAGGCAAAAATCAGTGACAGATCCAAAATGTAAGGGAAAATGTCCGATGAGTAAGGTATTTACATAGCTTCAAAGTATCTTCCCACAAATTGCTTATTAGTTGTAATGAATAAATTAAAACTACAGTGGAGAAGCAAGACAACACCTTGTCCTGGTGATAAAAAAAATCAATGAGATAATCCAGTCTCACAAAGACAAGTATCTTTTTTTTCCCTCATATGTATAATCTAGGGGCAAAAATGACATGAAAGTGAACAAAGGGACTTATTTACAGCACATAGATATCAAAGTTCAATATACATATATATGGAAATGTCATAATGAAACCTCTTACTTTGTATAATGAAAATATACCTAACAAAAAAAGTAGCAACACCAATAAGGGCAGTAGGACAACATGAGCTTTCTAAATGTGATTCCCTTGTGAAAGACATATTATTAACTGCACAGAATAAGGGATGCATATCTGGATTTAATCCTAAGTGCACACCAATCAGACAAGCTCATGTTTGAAAATATTAAGAAACAAATTGTATAAAGTAACTCATCTGTAGCCTTCAAAGTACCAATTTCATGAAAATCAAATTAAAAAAATAAGTTGTTCCAGATTTAAATGAGAGTAAAGAGACATGACAGTCAAATACACTATGGAATCTTAAACTAGGTACTACTGAAAGACTGAGATGATTGACCAAACTGAAATACACACTGAAGACAAAAATACTGTATCAATTTTCACGAATATACTTATTGTATACTGCTTTTTAAGAGACTGCCTTTATTCTTAGAAAACACATACTGAAGTGTTAACATAAGAGGAACGACTGTTGCAACCTATTCTCAACTGGTATAAAAATATGTATTACACATGTATATGTTAGTAAAAAAGAATAACAAGGAAATGCAGCAAATTGTAATAATTAGTGAATCTGAGCAAGGACACAAAAAGTTCTTGACACCTTCCTCCTCCAAGTTTTCTGTAATTTGGTATTAACTCAAAATTTAAAAATAATAGACAAAAATACTTTCAAAGATCACAAGCTTCCTTCAGTACCATTCAATATTGCACAATCTGGTTTGCAGGCAGTAAAAGGTACAGAGAAGAGAAAATTTAAAAGCCACAGAAGTCAAAGGAATATAATAGGCAAATAACTAAACATTAATGGCATAACAATAATAAAAGCATGCAACATATAATCAGTCAACAAACTGAACAAATGTCAGAAATAATAATAGGTAAAAACTTTTAAGAAAACTGAAAAGGTAAAAGTAAATGCTAAAGGAAACTGAAAATTGTATACAATGGCTGGCTCAGAAACTGCTAAGCTGACTAATTCAGCATGTTTTCTTTTCCTTAGTAAAAGAAATACCAATGTTATGGTCAACTAGTATAAAAGAGTGCACAACACAAAGTAACTGCAGTTAAGTACGGCCACCAGATTAAGTGAGATATAAGCACAAGTGTTGGGAATGTTCAATGGCAGCTGACTCAACTAGGTAGTGCTCCCTTTTATGACCCTTCTGGTTTTTTCAATTCGTAGTCAAAAGCAGAAAAAAGATGGGGAAAGTGCTCAAAATTCACACTTTCACAGGATTGTTTACTAAAGGAACCCATATTATTTTCCAGTATTTCCAAGGTTATTATAATACAATCAATGTTCCCCTTTACCCCAATATTCCTGGCTCTACTAATCCTTCACTTTTCAAGTCGTGTTTTTCCCAGACCGCCTTCTCTAGACTATTTTAGGCACGTGGTACTTCACACATATTTAACATGAACAGAGGGGTGTTTTACCTAACAAGCTATTCCTACTTTCTAGCATTTTACCTGACAGACTATTTTTTAATTAATAAATGGCTAACATTACCTTCTCTATGCTTTCTATTCTAAAGCACTATAAGATTAAAACTGCAGCACAAATTCTTATTCTTTCAAGTTTCTTTGCCTCTAACAACTTCTTTGGAATTCTTTTTTTCTTCCTCAAAGTCATCTAATTTCAAACTGTTAAGTAGAAACTTCTTTGGAAAAGTCAGAAAATCATGATACACTGTCCACTTCCTACGTGGTCACAGTTGTCTAAACCTAAGTAACATTGATTCTATGGATGATGCATAATCTAATTCGCAAATCACCTTCCCCAAACAAATGTTTAATACTTGCAAACTTCCATTCTTTCATGCTATCAGGTTGTTTTTTATGGCGCTCTCATTTCTTTTCTAGTTAAGAGAAAATTTTTAAACAAGTAACTGTATAGCTTATACAGTTATAGTACTTGCATACTATTTTCCATTTTATCCTCACAACAAAAAAAAATGTTCTTGAAGGCAGATATAAATTGTTTACCCTCCCTTTTCATGGGAGGCAATCCTTCTGAATCCTAATTTTTTTCTTAATTCCAGCTGAAGCCAAATTCTTGCTTCTAACCCCAACTGCTGCCTCTTATCCTAAATTCCTATGACCCTCCAAATACCCCATGCTGCAATGTTTGTTCAGAGGTTACTGTTTCTTATTGTTGCAGCCCTCGGTTCCCTGTTGTTTCTGGCACATGTAAGTTTTCTCTCAAGTTCAGCCAGAAAATTACTTTTTTTCCTCTGCTCTATTTTATCTATCATTTTCACATGTTTAAGGGAAAGGGATACTTTGGAAATTAAAGTCCATGTTAGTCCGGTGTATAACATAACATCCTCTTTCTCTACACCTTACTCTCTGTCCTTTGAACTAAAAGAACAAGACTTATCCTTCATACATGAATGAAACAATGAATGAACTAAGAAAAATAGCAGTAACTGGCATCTGCTTTCCTAACTAACAGAAAAAAGTGGCTCTGAAAAATCTTGGGGTAGATTTAAAATGTAGAGAAAGTAATATTGGAGTAGGGTAGGAATAACACGGGGAAATGAAAAGAACATCTCAAAATAGTAGTACTAGAAAACTAATTGTTTATGGATATTTAAACATTATATATAAATTAGATGGCCTGTACCAGATGGATGAATTACTTTAATTCATTAAATAAGGCATCCATTTATATACTTTTGTCCCTATCACATAAAACTCTCTATCTGCAGGGCAATTCCAGTACTCAGGAGGCTGAGGAAGGAGAATCAAGAGTTCAACGCCATCTTGGACTACTGGGAGTGAAAAAAAAAATTTATTTTTTATATATCAGCTCCTTTACCTTTTCTTTCCTATTTTAAAAAACTGTTAGTAGTATTTAGATGGATTAAATTCCTGGTGTGCACATGGAGAGGGTTAATGTATGCCATTAGATACACTGATAAAAGGTAAACTGAAACTGATTTCCCACAAAATTATAATGGAAGATTGTGTGTACCTGAAAAACAGAGGTCTACTCACACAAATCAAATTAATTATGTTTACTATTCCACAGAAAGAAGAATAGTGTCTTGTTCCCTTCCACCTTTAGTACTGCTCATGTGTCAATCCATTCTAAAGGGCTTCTTTGGCAGAATATTTTAAAGAACTTTTTGACAAACACTTACAGGGAAAATTCAAGGCTAATCTGATGGTATTTTGAAGTTCACCCAGAAGTTATTTTTTCCCAGCATTGTAGCTCTTTGTCAGTGTAACTGTGTTTATATGTGTATACCCATTAGATGAGTCTCACATTTCTGCCACATGGAAATACATATTTATACTTTGAGACTACTTTGAAGATGAAGAGTTATAAAGCATACTGCCTGAAATGAAACAGGAAATTAATACTGATACCTATTATAGCTTAAAAAACATTAATCTTTCTCTGAATTCAAAATCAGAATCATTACTTCAAAATTTGCTTCAGATGTTCTTTGGACTATCACAATTATAAGCATAAAACAGGAAATGTCTATGAATAAATTTAAGCATATACTAAAATCTTCAAAACAAACAGTATAAAAAAGAGGAAAAAATGATTACTAGTTGGTGTTATGTATCAGACATTAGATTTTTGTTTAATACTTTCATTTCTATATTATAATGAAACAAACTGAGACCAAAGGTTAAGTAGAAAAAGCAAATCTGAACACTAATAAATTACATACACATATTGAGAACTGACAGGAAAATTCAGAAAAATAAAAGCCAAGAATTTTTTAGGATAGGGGTAATTTATTTTGAACGAACATTTCTTAATGTTTGGGGCACAAAAAGCAGTTATTCATTGTTTACCTTGTCCCTTTCCTCACCCACCAGTATTTCATTTTCCTGGGCCTCTAGAATTACATACTGTCCCTCCAGTTTGGACTGGCACCCAAGTGCCTACACCAAGCTAATGAATAGATTTCCCACTACCTATTTCAGCTAGATGTGGCCATGTGAACAGGTTTTGGCCAATGAGATATGGACAGACATAATGTGTGATTTCTATGTCATAACTTTAAATACTAGGGAGTTTACATGTAGTCTGTTCCCCTTTCCATCTTTTTCCTACAGGCTGATAACGATGACTAAACAAATAAAGGATATTACGTTAAGAACAAAGCTGTTCCATTAGCCAGGGGGATAATCTTAAAGAGTAGAGACAACTTACTTGACCATGAAAAAGAAATAACTACATTTGAATTCCTGTGTTTGAGCTTTAGTACAGAAGTGTAACTAGTTCTCTAACAAACTATTTGTACAGTAAACCTTTGAACAGGTTTTTTTCTATGTATAATTTGAACTCCCTTGTTTATCTCCTCAACTAACAATTACTGAACAAGGGTTTCTACTAGGGACAAAAACTCATGGAGAAGAGAAAATCTTTTGGGGAGACTGAATGCAGGACCTCCAAAGCACTCTACCATTTACATCACATCCCCAAGCCTTTTAATTTTAGTTTGTTTTTCAAATAAGGTCTCCAGCTATCTTTGACTGGTCTGTTCTAGCATTGTGATCCTCCTACTTCTACCTCCCAAATAGCTAAGATTACAGGAGTGCATCACCAATGTCCAGCACAAAAAAACTTAATATGTAACAAAAAAGATAAGGCAAGCATGGTGGCACATACCTGCAATGTCAGCACTCAGGAGGCTGAGGTAGGAGGACTGTAGGTTCGAGTCCAGCCTGGGCTATATATACATCAAGTTCTAGTTCAGCTTGGGCAGTATGGTAGACCCTGGGGGTTGGAGGGGAGGAAGAAAATAAAAGATGGACCAACTCCTAACTGAGAAACCAGAGAAGGAGAAAAGGAAGACAGTTTAAAGCTTAATGCAGGAAGTGACTGATTCAACTTTCTACTCTTTAAGACTACTCAATAATGTCATGTCTTACATAATCATCCACTTTCCTAAACACTGGTCATTGTTTCAGCTTATGTTCCCACATATTTTGCTCATGTTACTAATGTCTTTACAGAAGTACAATTATGTTGACATACGTATTTCTCTTCTAAATAGATCCTGAGCTTCATTCACTAAATTAAGACTTTTTAGTTATTTGTGTAGACCACTACACACTTCAACATGACTAGAGAAACAATGTGGATAGTAGTAGGTAATGAGTAAATGCTAAACATTAACAAAAAAAAAAAAAAAAAAGAAAGAAATTTGTGGCCAAAGACAATCAATGGCTTTCAAATTTTATAGATCACAACCTATGTATTTTACATAATGGTACAATATACACATACAAATATCAGTAAATAAGTTTGGTGAAACAGTACAAGTAATAACCATCAAAGGTTTCAGAAAATATCTCTCCATCTATATGACTATGAAAACCAGGTAGTACCATTGCTGTGTTGACACTGAGCAGCTAATAATAAATAATGACATAAAGCATACTAAAGTACCAATTGAAGGCAAAATTGTATTAAAAGTAAACTCTTCTTAAAGCAAAATATGATTCTGTGCCTTAAAATTTTTAACTGACACTAGATGCCAGTGGCTCATGCCTATAATCCTAGCTACTCAGGAAACACAGATCAGGAGGATTGCAGTTCAAAGCCAGCCTAGGCAAATAGTTCCTGGAGACCTTATCCTGAAAAACCCTTCCCAAAAATAGGGCTGGTGGAATGGCTCAAGGTGAAGGCCCTGAGTTCAAGCCTAAGCACGACAAAAAAAAAATTTTTCCTTTTAACTGAAGAAATGAGAATAAAACTGCTAGAAATGGATGTTACAAAGAGTAGCTTTTAGCATGAATCATTTCAAAGGTGAATGTTTGGGTTGCTAATGTTAAATGTGAGGTTAAACTCAAAATATTTTCTTAAATATTCTTAGCAAGTATTCAGTACAGATCTGATAAGAAATAAGGATTATATGCATATGTATTTAAAAGTCACTGAATAACAGTTGCATAAAATACATAGATCACAGTATCAATAAATGGTAAATATAATTCTATAATTTATAACTATTAAGCTAGCTAAAGCTTAATGACTTTTCTCTCTCATTAGTATTACCTATGACGTAGAAATTTAACATGTATTTCGCATATGTTTAAAAATAAGGTGGGAGAGTAGTAGGTGAGAGCGACATATCAAACTAGATTGCCATGAAATGAAATGTGCTGAAGGTTGATGGGAGAATATACAGAGGTCCATTCTACTATTGTCACTACTTTTGTACATACTTAAAATTATCCATAGTATTTGACTTAACAAAATAATGTCTATATAAATATAGTTTAAAGATTATACATAATTTCCTTAAAACGGTTTTAAAATATTTATATGCTTCTAAATTTAACAAATACTCCTACAAAAAATAAAGCTCCCAGCACTATATAATTTTTTAACAAAATTATTTATAATTTGGAATTTCAATCTGCACATACTCATGGGAGTATGCTGCATATAAGAACAAACTATTATATCTACTATGAGAAGCTAAAGAAAAAGTGTTATAACCAACGTAGTAAATGACTAAGTTGCTACATATTAGTTTATCCTATGCTATAAAATACATGCTAAAACTGTAATAGTCAAAAGTCCATGGTTAAGCATATTTTCAACCATAAATAGCTATACTACAGTTACTAAATTATACTAAGTTGATTTTGGTGCAATAGATTTCTGGGGTCTCTCTCTAAAACTAGTAGTTCTGATCAGTTCATTCACATGGAAAATATACTCCCACTGGTATCTTTAAATCCTCCCCCTTGTTTTGGTTTTGTTGTTTTCATTTTGCTATGCTTCCTTTTTTTGTTGTTGTTCTTTCACCTAGAACTTAGCTACAAAGACTTCAGCTTAACACTGACAAAACCTCAGGGTAAAGAACTGCAAAGCTAGCATCCCCAATACATCCTCTTTGTTAGGGCTCTTGTACTTCTTTAATGGGGGATGTAACCTTTGTAAAATCCTTCATCTCCATTACTTACCTGAATATATACCATTTATATATTCTTTCCAAACTACATCAATTCTCATCAAAATTAGAAAAGTTAAAAGCTCCATGAAATTTTTCCATATAGTTCATTCCATCACTCCAATAATTTACCAAATTCCATTTTCTTTTCTCATTTGCATACCTATATGGTCCCATGAATCTCAATGTACTAACTCAATTAACTGCATATATAAGCTGGCCTTCCATTATGTCTAGATTATAATAATCTTTCTAAAATTTGTAATCTTAAAACACCATAAGATGTTGAATGACTACAGGTGGCATAATTTCATATATATGCATATGAATTTTGATTTGAATACAATTCTTCTGGGAATCCTGCTAAAATGGAAATTGAGCTGGTAAATCTCAGATGTACAGGAGAACTTTTAGGGTGAAGGAACTGTTCTGTACAGTACTGGAGTAGAGGAAAAATGATTCTATCATTTGTCAAAACCCATAGAACTGGGTATCACAAAGTTAAGTGTGATATGCAAATTTTAAAAATCATCAAGAGCCAGGCACTAATGATTCCTGGTTATTAGGGAGGCTGAAATTAGAGGATCATGGTTCAAGGCCAGCCTAGGCAAATAGGTCATGATACCCCACCTACAAAATAACCAGAGTAAAATGGACTACAAGTGTCTGAAATGATAGAGCACCTGCTTTGCAAGCACAAAGCCCTGAGTTCAAACCTCAGTTACACACACACACACACACACACACACACACACACACACACACAGTCAGTGAGAATACGGACCCCAGGACGGAATGTGACTGACAAATGAATCTAACTTTATTATAAATTTGGACATAATCACACTGAAGGGGTAGAAGGAAAATGAGCTAACTTGGTAACTTTGGAAAACAGTGCTTTGAGTGTTTTCCAAACAAAGGCTGCTATTATAAGGCTAAATATAAAAGTATATGGTAGTCTAATTGGTACACTAATTTCTCTTGAGAGTACAGTTTAAAAACATACAAATATACTAGGTTGAATATGACTGCACGGATGGTGGATAGTGGGATCCAGGCTTCTCACTGTTGGATGCAGAAGTCATAAAGGAGGGAGAAAAGAAGGTTGGAATGAGCCCTGGAGTATAGAATTACAGGTGGAGTTATCACTATGAATTTATATTGACTTTACTATGTATACAGATGACCAAACACAAAAATAACTACAAAAATGTACAAATACATGGATCTGGAATGCATACCTATATTATCTAGCTGTGTCTGCTTTATCTGCTGAAAGGGCCTAGAAACAGCAATACTTCTAAGTGCTAATGAGTACACCCAGCCTAAATTGTTTTCTAATATCATTCTACAATAAAAGGAATCACAGCTCTTTGGAGAACTGTTGATTCTATTGCAAAAAAGATGGGAGTATGTAAAGGAAACATATAAACCAACCTAAAAAGGCTCCCAATTGTCAAGGTTTGATTACACTGACTAACAAAATGAATAACTTATTGAATGATAGTTCAAAGTATAACATATATATGTATGTATATGAAAAAAAAGAATTCTTTACAGAAATTTCAGTTAATATACGTACTCTCACTAAAAGAAGATGGAGATTAATTACCACTCAACTTCATTGAAAGTGACTTGATTCCAAAAAATACTGTATGAAAATGGTAAACAATGACCTTAACTGGAGAAATCTGGCTAATACTATCTTAATCAAGTGATAAAAGTTAACAATATCAGTTTCCTGTATGATGGAACAGGAACACTTTATCTCTGTGGTATTCTTTCTAAAAATCAATAACCACAGCTTATTCTAATAAAAATACCAGACAAACACAGAATTGGTGACCTTCTGTAAGAAACCTGACTGGTATTTCTCAAAATCATTCAGTCATGAAAAATAAACAGAATCATACAAAACAAGCCTGAAGAGATGTGACAATCAAATGAAGCATAGTACTCTCAACTAAATCCTGGATCACAAAGAAGGCATTAACGGAAAAAAACCAAAATGAAATCCAAGTAAATTATGCAATTTAGTCAAAATGTCTGTTAATCTAGCTTCCCCATCTATAAAGTGGGAACTGTAACACTGCGTATATCATAGGAGTTTTTTGGAAATAAATTGTGATAACTCCATGTAATATGTACTACCCTTGTATCCATACTTGATTCAGTCAGAATAAAGCTCACCATTCACTAGTTGCCATTGTAATTGTTTCTAGAGGAATAAAATTACTTAGCATCTTGCTAGCACTGGTCCATGACACTGTTCCTTGGAGTTTCCCAGGCAATAAAAACCACATATAACAACATCAGTAAAACACACATGCGCGTGTACGTGTATATACACACACACACACAAATGCAGCAATCAGTGGATAGATGCTAAATGACTCCAAGTAAATAACTTCATACATACATATATGAATTTAGTATGTATAAAACTCATTTAGGAATCTTGTTAAAAATTTAGATTCTGGCTGGGCACCAATGGCTCACAGTTTGAAGCCAGCCCATATCAGGAGACCCTATCTCAAAAAAAAAAAAAATCACAAAACAGGGCTGGTGGAGTGAGTGGCTCAAGGTGTAGGCCCTGAGTTCAAATCCCAGCACTGCCAAAAAAAAAATTAAGATTCTGATTCAGTAAGTCTAGGATGAAGCCCAATCCTGTCTATATTTCTAGTAAATTCCCACTTGACACCAATGCTACTGGCTCAAGGATCATAAATGGAGCTACAACATTTCCATTTCCGTATGTTTTAAATTTTTCCCATAAAAAAGTTGAAAAAATGCTTTTTTGATCTCTGTCCATTAGGAAATACTTATTTTTAAACACAGAACTGTAACAGATATAAACTGTCATCAACAACTTTATAAGCAACTAATTAAGCACAGCAAGAAATGAACAACTTCACATTTAATACCTGTCTACACATTATCCCATGTAGAAGTACAGAAAAGTATGTCTTTGAAAATTAAGTCATGTATAATTCTTACATTAACCAATTAAAAGTTCAAATGCAGTAATCTAGATTAACTGCAATCTTAAGGAATTCTATGAAAATTGTAACTTGGTTAAATTCTATTTGGAGAGAAAACAGCCTATTACTTAAGCTCCTATTAAGTAGTATATTGAGTCTTCGAAACAAAGAACTGATACAGTAATTGGATTCAGTAGCATGCACAGGATATACATGAAAAAAATAGGAAGAGGTGAAGAATATACATACTGACGTGAGAAATGAGGATTAACAAAAAATGAAATGTAGCTGGCTGACTCGTGCCTTGTAATCCTAGCTACTCAGGAAGCAGAAATCAGGAAGACTGTGGTTCAAAGTCAGTCCCAGGAAAACAGTTCTTAAGACCCTATCTTGAAAATCACCCAACACAAAACAGGGGTGGTGGAGTGGCTCAAGCAGTAAAGAGTGCCTGCCTAGCAAGTATGAGGCCCTGAGTTCAAATCCTAATACACACAAAAACCCTCAAACTTGCTTATTTAGTATAGGAAAGTAAGTGATTTTTATAACAAGGAATCTTTATAGTATGCATACACGTAAGTACAATCTCAGTACTCAGGACTGAGTACTCAGGCAGGAGGCACAGTCTGGGCCTACCATAGTGAGTTATAACCAGCTTTACACAGGGAGACAATGTCACAAAAAAATAAATTTAAGGGACCAGAAGTGTGGGTCAAGCAGCAGACTACCTGCTTTGCAAATGGGAAGCCCTGAGTTCAAATCTCAGACCCACTAGAAAAAAAAAATCAATGTTTTACAAAATGGTATACCAACAGTAGTATTCAACCAGACACAGTAACAAGCTATATGCTGAAAAGCATGATCTATAGCAAGGTGTGTTAACTTCTACAATCCCAGCACTTAGGAGGCAGAAGCAGAAAGATCCAGAGTTTGAGGCCAGTCAGGACTACATAGTGGGATCAAGGCCAGTCTGAGCTACATCACAAGACTCAGTGGTACAGCACTTGAACAGCTTGAGTAAGGTCCTAGGTTTGCTCCCCAGGACCATTAAAAAAAAAAAAAAAAGTGATCTAGTAACAGCATTCCTTAAATTTAACAAGTCATTTAGACAATAGGTTTTCTCAAAGCATTTAATCTTATGTGTGTGTGTGTGTGTGTGTGTGTGTGTGTGTGGTGATGGGATCAAACTGAGAACATGTAGATTCTAGGCAAGTTTTCTACTACTGAGGCACACATTCCAAATTTAGTCCAAATTTAGCCTTTTTTTTTTTTTTGGCAGTACTGGGGTTTGAACTCAGGGCCCCATGCTGGACAAGTGCCCTATCAGTTGAGCAACTCTTCCAGCCCTTTTTGCTTTAGGTTATTTTTCAGATAGGGGCTTATGTTTTTGGACCAGGGTCTGCCCAAAACCACAATCCTCCTACCTATGCCTCCCAAGTAACTGGAATTATACATATGTGCTACCATGCTTCGCCTATTTGTTGAGATGGCATCTCACTAGTGTTCATGATCATCCCAATGCTGGCCTCCTGAGTGGTTGGGATCACAGGTATGAGTAGTCACTGCACCTGGCCTAATCTTTAATTATTTTTCTAGAGGGAAATTTAAGTTGATAAATCTTATTTGTGAATTTCTGACAACATTTTCTTTTAAGTGACACATAGTATCATATTTGTGGGGTACTGTGATAATTCAATATATGTACTCAACATGTAATGATCAGAGTATCTACCATGAAAAGATTTTCATTAAGAATGCTTCTTTATTGTATTTCCTACTCACTGCCTACCACCACATCCTCCCCAAAACATTTTAAAAGTTGAGATTCAGGTAAATTAAGATATTCTCCATAAGCTAAGGAAATTTAGTACAACACAGGGCTCCTCCATGTAAATATAAAATCTATACACATATTTTAAATGTATATTAATATATTAAATCAAGCACTGTTAACACTATTAAAAAAGCTATAGTAAAATAAAGAATTCAAACTAGGGATACAACTCACTGGCAGAGTGCGTGCCTAGCATGTGCAGGGCCCTGGGTTCAATCCCTAGTATCAAAAAATAATGACAATTTTAAAAAAATAAAAAGCTCATTCTAAGTATCAGACAAACAGAACTCCACTGCCACCAGGCATAGTGCTGCACACTCATAATTCTAGTACTTAGGAAGCAGAGGCCATGAGCACTGCCAGACTGTGTCTCAAAAAACAAAAATAAACAAAAAAATTCCACTGGCAACCATAGATTAATTCAAAGTTGTTAAGCCTACTAAAGCATACCACCACCACCATTTCCTCCCACTCCACAACAATTATTCAAGAACATAATATATTTATTTAGAGACTAACGTGACACTTAAACTCTTTGATGTTCATGAAAATTTTAAATTACTGAAAATTTAATCTACATGCAAGCATGTATCAGTCATCCTAAAATATGCAAAATGTGATCACATGTCAAACATTTACTGATAAATTTATTACTGGAGTAAATCATCATTCAAGATAACTTTAAAATGAAAATGTGGGCTGGGGATGTAGTTCAGTGATGAAGTCTTTACCTATCATGTACAAGGCCCTGAGTTTGATCCCCAGCACTGGAAAAATGAAAAAATAAAAAAAAAAAAATTTTTTTTTAAGTCTTATCAGGATTTGAAAAACTGTGTCATAATACAAGTCCACACTGATACTTTCAAATCTTCCAGCATTATCTTTAGAGAGCTTAACTTTGGTTATATAAAACTGTGTTGAGCTGAAATTGATGTACAGGTGCATCCTGACCCACATTTCTTAGCAAAAAAAAGTTTCAAAATTGTCAGTTATGGCATAGCCAAAAACACCTATTTTGTGGGTATTCTTTCTTGCAGTCAATAGTTACAGAGACCTCTACACACAGAAGGAATCAACCCCCCCCACACACACATATATACATTCTGTTTAGTAGAAAGCTAGCTGTACCAACCAAAAATGCCAAATGATATCTTAATTCTATTTCATTTCATAAGCTCCCACAGACAAAAAAGGCAATTCTGAAGCAAAACCCAGTTTAAAATTCTCAGCCAGTAAAAATCAAATTTTACTTAAACTATTTACAAAATATACCAACTTTAAAAAAAAGCACAGCACGTTACTCGTTTCTCTGTATTAATATTTGCAGTGATAACTTTTGGCTTTTGCAAGAAAATTTATCTGTGAAGCTCAATTCCCCAGTCTTTTAACTAGGTATAATCACTCTTCTTTGTACTGCCTTATAATGACAAGTTTCTGGGGAAAGGGAGTGGAATTGAGTATTAATAACAAAGGGTACAGAGCAAAGGAAAGAGATAGCAAAAGTAAAACAGCAGTAAGGAAGAAAAGGCAAAATAAAAGCAGTAAGTCTCTCCCTGAGAAACTCCAAAGCAGATGCAAAAACTAAATAGCTTGATAAGCATACCTTTCAGAAGCACACAAAACCTGCATGGAAGAATCAGTGATTCAGAATAATGAAACATGCTTTGCAAATACTTAAAATGAGTACGCACTATAAAGGCATCCTTTAAGTAAATCTGTTCAAAGGGGCCAATGTTTTTTTTCACCTGTATCAACTGGCTTTATTATGCATCCTTGCTTTAGGTACAGCAGCAACGATTTGGAACAGGTGAGTGGTCAGAGTATACCATCAGGTGACTGATCTTCCTGCATACCAAGTATAGATATACTGCTGAAAGCTTTAGTTCCTATTTTCTGGGTAATCTGGTTCCTATGTTTCCTCTGCATATTTCTACCAATTAACCATTTCATTGCTACTAATGAATAAGAAAATACAGTGTATCTCTTCACTTACTACAAGACATTTACAGAGATCCTACTGGAAGCTAAGATTCAAAAGTACTCTAATTTAACCTTAACTCTGATGATTCTAGTCAAATGCTATTTGTGACTTTACCATACTTTGTAATGAAGTAGTAGGATGAAATTTCAAAATTAGTTCAACCCTTCTCATTTTACAGTTGGGAAAATCGTATGAGAACTAGTCAGTGCAAAGATGGTGTCAACTCAGGTTTGGTAACTCCTAAACCAATACCTGGTTCAAGTCAAAGCTTTTTTCTATAACTGCTTCTTACTTCATTCTCTATGATGCTCTGGTTACCTAAATGTTCTGCCTATGAAAGCTGATGAACAGCCAAAAGTTTCCAAGTTTCACACCAAATGCATATAATACAATTTTCTACCCAGTATTTTTTTTCTTAATCTTGTCTTTTGTTTCTTGTCCATCCCATTTCTCCATCGCTATTAATGTTTCAGTTATATGGTATCCTATGATACATAAAACGTGATGCTGACTATAAGAAAATACTAAGTGCTCATTATAAGAAAGAATTTTAAATCCTACACGTTATATCTCAGTTATTTCTCAGTTTTAAGATAAACAGTGCAATCTCCATTTTACAGGAGCAAAAAGCAGCATCAGAGATTAAAACATCCTAATTCACAGTTAACAACTGGCAGAACTGGAATTAAATTAACTGTGTAGTATGACTCAAATGTCCATTCTGCTCGATTTCTACATGGGATAAATACATGTAACTAATGGATTTGTATTATTAATGTGCAGGTAACTCAAAATTGGGGGGCTAAACAACAACTTAAAGATTGTTTGGCCAGGTATCAAGTCTGTAATCCCAGCAATCCACTAGGGAGGCAGAGGCAGGTCAGAGATCAGAGATCAGAGTTCAAGGCCAGCTTGGATTATTCAGGATCACCTCCAAAAAGAAAACAATCCAAAATCTTTGGAGCCAAGAGGTTTTCTTACATATAAAAAATGGCTTACTAGGTTATTTTCATAAACTGTATCCTCTTTAAGAAGATATGGCCCAAATTAGAAATCATTTTTTTTTTGGTGGGACTGGCGCTCTACCACAAAGTTAGAAGTCTTAATTCATTCATAGATAATGAAAACAAAACAGAAAGGGATATAGTAATACTTTAATAAATATCTAGATCGATGCTATCTAAACACTAACCATATATAACTATTCAGCACTTGAAATGTGTCTGGTGTAACTGAGTAAATTTTGACTGTTTTACAATTATTTATTTTTCAGCTTTTTTGGTGGGGGGAGGAAGGAGACAGTACCAGGGTTTTGCTCTCAAGACCTCATGCTTGCTGGGCAGGCACTCTACCACTTGAGCCAAGTCCCCCCACCCTTTTGGCTTTAGTTATTTTCTAATAGGGTCTTGCATTTTTTTGTCCAGGCTATCCTGAACTGAAATCCTATTTACTTCTCTTGTGTAGCTGGAGCTGGGATCACAGATGAGTACCATCATACCACACCCAGCTAATTGGCTGATGTGGGGTCTGGCTAACTTTTTGCTCTGGCTGGACTTGAATCTTGATCCTCCCAAATAGATGGGATTACTGACATGAGATTACAAATGTAAATACCCACATGTGACTAGTGGCTACCATACTAGACAACACAGGTATAGAAGGCAAAATCCCATAAAAAGATGAGTGCAGAAATTCTTGCTGCATTTATATGGACATTTTACTAACCATCCGGCCAGTTTAAAGGTCTCTTTTTCACTTGCTTTAGCTTCAATTATTAACTCAAACATAAACCTCTGAAATAGATTTAAGTAAATCAAAACTTTCTATGTATAACTTCTGTGTATCTTTAAAAAATAAGTAAAACCTTCAATGTCAACGAAGTTTCTACTATGTAATATTTACATAGCTAAGACAAATTTATAAAAACAGTCAAGTTTTCAATTCTCAAATAAACAGCTGACAATAAAGTGCTTGCTTACCTTGATTCTCCACTACTGTTTCTAACACTTTCTTCATCACTGTGTCCATTCATTGTAAAATCAAGAAGTTTTAAAATAAAATGTAAATCTTCCCAGTTTAAAAGATGAATATAAATACTGACTCCTTCTTGAATATCAAAAATTCAAATGAATTTTTCTTCAACATTCACAGGTTTCCTAGGACTGTCTTCGATTCACCTAAGGAAAATATATTAACAGTAAGAATATTTCCTGCAGGAAAAAAGATAAGGAAGCCCTGTTTAAAACTTGTAGAAATCGACTTTGGCCTATTAGACTAGAGGTAGTAGGGAGGGTGAAGGCCTTTTACTTAAAATATCTACACTTCCATTAATTACATTCCTGATTCTTAGAATTTAGCATACACTGTTAATACAGTTTGGACAGAAGGAATTTAAATACCTTGGAGTGATAAAACTTTTACAGACTAATTGTCACTGTGTAGCAATATTTACATACACTTACTACTAAAGAACACTGGTACCAGGTAAACTATACATATATCAAGAGAAGAAAAAGGAGTCTTATTGGGTAACTTGGGCAAATAAATGAAGGGACACACGAAGATTATGCTTAATGAGGTTCTAATTCCTATAAAATCCTATCACCAAGAACTTCATACACTCGAGTGATGGAAAGTTTTGAATATGCTCACATGAGAAGAACAGTAGAATAAAAGATATCATATAAGCTTAGTAAAAATGTACAGGTCAAATAAACGTGTTCTTTAGCAGGTAAACCAACAGTAGAAAGAAAAAAAAGTACTTAACCAGTTTGAACTAAAAGAGGTTCCATGAAAAAAAATAAAAAGGCAATAGAGATTAAATATCTGATTTTTAAAGTAAGAAATGTGCGGTTTAAAAAAAATGGGCCAAGACAGTATTTCCACCTCTCAAAATTTCAGCACAACACTAGAGAGTCACCTACAAGCCATCCACGAATAAACAAAGGAGATCTCTAGCAGGGGAGGGAGAGGAAGAAGCGGGGGAAGGAGACGTCAGATCCTTCCCCAGCCAGAAAGTACCGAGACAGCCGAATGAGAACAGTTGTCCTCCGATCTCGGCAAAAAGAATTCACTCCTATGATTATTTCCACTCCACAAAGAGGGAAGTAAACAGGCTGCTGCCAACTCAACCACAGCAAAGTGCATCTGGATCAGGATGTTAATTCTCCAGACCTCAGGCCCACAGACCCCCTGCAGGAACAGGTTACTTCAAAAGTAACCACTGTACTCAACAGTTATTCGTCATGTTAGATATTAATTCCATCCCTAATCAAAGAGCTTTACTAAGAATTCCAATGCTCTAAGAAGCTGCTTCTTGCCCGAAGTGTTCACTAAGAAAGTTCAGTGTTCTTTTCAGTTCTCTCCCTTTCACCTTCCTTTCGCCTCTCAAAATGGCTTTCTCTGTGCGTTGTAACTTCCTCCCCCGTCCACCTCCTTTCTCCGGGCAAGACTTCGGAGATCCTTCGCAGACCTAAGTTCAGCTCCGAGCCCCGGGGGCTATCCGCTGTCTCTAGTGCGTCTCAACAATGTCTCTTTCCCCAAGTCGTCAAACTCCTTCAATCCTTGCTACCTCCATCTGAACAGTTGTTTTGCTCCTAAGTTTGTGAGGCTACCCTCAAAAGGGGTTTAAACCCATACTCTCTCACCCGTCCCCCGTGGCCTCCCCCTGGTACCTCTCCCTTCTCCCTACAGGACTCCATCCCGGTCCCAACCTTCCTTCCCGCCTCAAACTTCCCGCAGACCCGCCCCGCGCCCTCCCAGGCTCGCCAAGCCGCCGCCCCCTCCCCCTTCGCGCCGCTCCCCACGTGCTGGGTGCCCGGGCTTCAGCAGGACAGACGCGGGGGCCGACTACTCGCCACCCCGGCTCTCCCCTGGCGGCAGGCCGGCCTCGAGCCCAGGAAGCCCGAGCCGAGGCCGTCAGAGCAAGGATGCGCTCCGCGGTCACCCGCCCGTGTTAGCCGCTCACACGCCCCCTGAGCGCCGGGCCCGCCCGCCGCCGGCCCTCGCGGAGCAAACCCGGCCTTCGCCCGGCCTCCGGGCCGCCGCCGGGGCACCGCGCCGCCGCCGCCCCCGCCCTCCCTCCGCCCGGCGGGCTCTGGTGCTCCCCGCCACATCCTGACCCGCCCGCCGCCCCCTTTCTTACCGGCGGACGCGCGGGCTTGGCGGGGCAGAGGAAGCCGGCTCGCGGGGAGCCGGCTCGGATCGGCGGCCTCCCCCGCGCTGGGGCCCGCGATCTTTGCCACCAAGTCCTCGGGCTCTGGGGAGTCTCGGGGTAAGCAGGAGTCCGGAGGGGGAGGGGGAAAGGGAAGCCCCGGTCCGCGGTACCAACGCGCGATCCCCGGCGGAGTGGATCCAACAATCAATTCATTATTGAAGCACCAAAGGCGAGGGCAGCAAGAGCGAGAAGTAACGAGTCGTTGTCGTCTTCGCCGCCGCCGCCGCGCGCGCTCCCGCTCCCGATGCTTATCGGCCCCCGGCAGCCGCCATGACGCCAAGCGAGCAAGCGAACGAGCGCAACCGTCTTCGTCGTAGCCGCCGCCGCCGCCACCGAGGTTGCCGTCGCCTCCGCCTCCCGCGCGACGTAAGCGCCTCCGCTCACTCCCCTTCCCCACAGCGCGCGAGGCGGGCGGGCAGGCGCGCGCGCGCGCACGTTGAACCCTGGCTACCGGCGCGCAAGCGGTAGGAGGGACTACGTCGTGGAGTCATAGGAGTTAAGGAAAATCGATTGGTGCCCGGGCGTGGCGGACGGCGGGGCGCGCGCACGCACGCGCTCAGGCGGAGCGTGCGCGTCTCCTGCGCGGAAGCCGCCGGACTCTGGCCGAGGCTGTGGCCCGCTGGTTGTAGCTCGGGTGCCCGCCCTCAGCGGCCAGGCGTCGAATTCCGGGAAGTGGAAGCTGCAGGCTCGCTCCGTGCGGGTATGAGCAGTGCTGTCACTCGGGCTGTTGCGCAAGGACGTCGTGGTGGAGAGACTGAGACGCAACCAGGGAGAAGCAGGGGTGGGAAGAGGTTGGAGACCGTCTGCGTTGGGACTCGGGGAAGCGCGGAAAGGACCGGGCTGGACGAGACGAAGGGGCCAGGTCGCATGTAGGGTAGGGTGGCCCTGGCCTAGGCCCGTACTGCTAAGGGCTCTTCGCCGGCCCGAGCCCCACTGTGCGGGCCCGGGCGGGAGTTGCTGCGTCCCACCAGGCAGCCTGGGGACCCAGCTGATGGGCGGCTGTGTCGCCTCCCGCCGCTTCCCACGCTTGAGGGACTTGCGTCCCTCGGGGGTGATGCCCTGCCTGGGCGGGACACCTGAAGAGAAGGAAAGAAAATAGAGTTCTAGTTGTTGACCTCTCGTGACGCTCTCGATTTATTTGTGGGTGGCCCATGCCTGGTTCGGAAAGGATTTTTACAACCTTTCCTTTCTAGGTCTGTAACTGGAGGGCGGGTTGAAAGGGTGCGGCGCCGAATTGCAACAACAACAAAAAGGTTCTCCAGGGACGTCAGCAACTGTGACAGTTTTACTTGCTGCAATTTAGTTGACAGTTTCATAACTTTCTGTAGGCCTCAGTTATAACCCTTTCCTTGTGTTGGAAACACTATCTTTTCAAGCCTCCAAGCAAGGTCATGTCCTGCTTCAGTTTGTTTGTTTGTTTATTTTAATCAAAATTATCTTAGACGCCAATATTGGTCTTTTTTTTTTTTTTTAACTCCCTCGAGACCAGGTCTTACTATGTGGCCCAGGCTTGCCGGGAACCAGAAGCCTTCCTGCTTCAGCCTCCCAAATACTGAGATCACAAATACGAGCCACCTTCACAGTTAGTTAATTTTTTTTCTTTACCACTTGAGCTAAACCACCAACTCTTTTGCTTTTATTTTGTTTTTGCAACAGGGTCTCAGCTACCTTTGCCTGGGATAGCATGGAATTCAAGGTCCTCCTGCCTAATCCCTAATAGCTGGGATTACAGGAGTGCACCACCACTCCCACTTTAATTCTTTAAAGCTCTCTAATCTATTCTCAAATTTGATTTGGTGTAAAGACCCATCTTCCAAGTCAAATGAATTTCATTGCCATACTTTTCCCATATAGGGAAATACTTAAACAATTTAATCCAAAGTCTTGAAGGAATTCTCAAAATATACCTCCAAATTTATGTATTTTATTATATTCACGGGTATATTCAAACCCTGGGGAAATGGGAGAAGGTGTATATATCCTATACATGAAACGTGTCTGAATAGTGACAGAAAATGGAACATTACCATCCTTTCTATGGTCAGGCTCTTTTACTTTTTTCTCTTAGGTATTGAATAATAGCTTTAATGCTGGGTTGTGAGAATAGTAAGATCATAAAAATCTCCTAAGTACCTAATAAGTGGTAATTTTAATACTAAGCCTTAATGAAGGGACACTCTTAGTCCTCTTTTTTTAAATTAGAGTGGTAAATAAAAAGTAAAAGCCACATAAAAGTTAACTATGGCTACTAAGTTATTTTATAATCAGAAATATGATTCAGATAATGAAGTCCACAAGTATTGCTATATTCTGTTTTGTCACTGACTTAGAAAAAGAATGACCATGTAGACACGTTTTACATGTTTTCCAACAGCACATGTCAAACCATTCAAACTACTCATTGTGCCTCTCATGCTAGTCTATATAGAAGAACTCTACAACTATTTTTTTGTAGAAACAATCTTGCTTAAATTTATAATAAAATAATGAAACTTGGAGATTTATATTTTGAGTAAAGTCACATTTTATTGCTCTGAAGAATTTTTAAATGACTTAAGAATGCTGAAAAATACACAACAATCTTGCTTGTTCAGTTTTTTGTTTGTTTTTGTAAGCCAACTGGTAGTGCAAAAAATATTTTGGGGGTGATTTGTATCTGCATAATTACATTCTCAGTTTCACTTTGTTTGAGTAAAATGTCCTTATCTCTTACTGGTTCCAAAAAGCAATAGCCAAACAATGATCATCTAAACCTGTAAATAGCAAAAATCCCAAAAAATTAACATCAATAAGGAGGGCTTTACTATTTAATTTCACATTCCTTGAGAAGAATATTACATTTATGGAATGTAACAGCATTTTTTCATCCTTCTGACATAGTCTATTAGTGATAATTATAAATGTAGACACCTAGGAAATTAGTAAAACACACTTCTGTGTGTGAGAGAGGTCATTTCCAAAGACAGTTACATCATGGTTTAATGCTTTAATGGATTCAAAATTTGACTTGTGAGGTGTGGAACTTTTGTAGGTCAGACCTCATTGGAGGAAGTGGCTTGTTGCCAGGGGTGGGATGTCTTTGAAGGGCATAGCTTAGCTGGCCCCTTCCTGTTAGTTCTGTGTCCTGGCTGCCATGAAGTGAGCAACTTTGCTCCACCATCCCTTCTGCCATGATGCTCTTCCTCACTACAAGCCCAGAAACATTGCAGCCAACTGACTATGGACTATAACCTCTGAACCAGCAACCCAAAATAAAGCGTTCCTCTTTTAAGATGATTTTCTCAGTTGGTCATAGTGATATAAAACTGACTATCACAGGATCCTTAAGTAGGGATAGACTAAGAAACACTTTCCAGCACAGTGAAATATGTAACCTATAGAGAATGGTAACTTGCCATTCTGCTAATTTTTTGGATGCCAAGATAGGATTTAAGTTCTGTAATTATCTTCTTGTGACCTAAAAGATGTGTATATGAGTAGCACTAAAACACTTAGTATTAAAATATATATAATTCCCAGCTAAAGATGGTTCACCTAGCAGTTTTTCTTTCAACTCTAACATGGTGTGAAAATGATATACTCTCAGTAGAAATTGTGTCAAATTATGAATTTTGATCTTTTCCTGGGCTAAGGATAAGAAGTAGAATGTTCTTTAACAATGCTTAGTGGTGGCAGTGACCTGTGGCTCCCAGTCAGCCATATGATCACAAAGTAGACAACCCATATTCTAGCATACTATGTAGCTTAGCTATGATTTTCAGTAGGTTAGGTGTGTTAAATGCATTTTTGTTGTTTTTGTGGTACTGAGGTTTGACCTAGCCAAGCTCTACTACTTGACCCAAACCTCCAACCCTAAATGTACTTTTTTTGAATTAGGGTGTTTTTGACTTGGGATGCGTATGTTGGGATTTTACTTAATTTTAAGTCAGGAGCATCTGTAGCATAGAATCAACCTGTGACATCATCCTCTATGTCTTTCCCCAACAGAGGAAGATTTTTTTCCAAATACGATTCTTAAATATACAAAGTCCACTGGCAGAACCCCTGAAATTTTAAGTTATCTCGTAGTGAAGATTTACTGTACATTTTCTGTTTTCCTGATCATAAGAATTAAGGATTGGAGTTAAGGTTTCCAGTGTTGGGCAGAAGGTATTACTCAGTTATCTGGAATTTTTTCCCTAACTACATCATTGCCTGACACTCCCATTCTTCCTCTTTCTGATAGGCAGAATTTCTAGGACCTAGGTAACAAATGTTTTTGTGGTACTGGGGTTTGAACTTGGAGCCTCACGCTCACTAGGCAGGTACTCTACCCCTTTAGCCACTCCACCAGCCCTGTTTTGTGTTGGCTATTTTCAAGACAGGGTCTCTTGAACTATTTGCCTGGGGCTTACTTTAAACCATAATCCTTCTGCTCTCTTCCTGCTGAGTAACTAGGATTATAGGCATGAGCCACTGGTGCCTGACCCTAGGTAACATTGGGAAAAATTTCCCAGATTGTTCTGATATCCAGCACAGCTCATCCACCTTATTTTTGGCCACGGTGATTGGGGATCTTGACAGATTTTTTTTTTTTTTTTTTTTTAAGCAGAGAAGGCCTTGCCATGTTGGCCACCTGG
This sequence comes from Castor canadensis, assembly GCF_047511655.1. Classification (NCBI taxonomy): domain Eukaryota; kingdom Metazoa; phylum Chordata; class Mammalia; order Rodentia; family Castoridae; genus Castor; species Castor canadensis. The sequence continues at coordinate 94,794,180 of NC_133391.1, read as the reverse complement.
CCTTCAATCCTGGACTCAAGTGATCCTCTGGCGTCAGCCCCCTGAATAGCTGGTACTGCAGGCTTGCACGCATGCAGCTCTTCACTAATAAAGTTTTTAAAGTATTTTTTTTTTACTAGCATATATTGTACAAAAGGGTTTCTTGTAAATAATGTATTTTTATCAAGTTCACTGCCTGTAGTACTTATTCATACTCCCCCATCTTTTTTTAGTTTTTAGTTGGTTTCATTATGCTATTTTCATACACACATTTATGTATGTATACATTTATTTAGTCATATTTGCTCCCATCACCCATTGTTGAATCGCAATAAAATTTCAAATAGAAGTTCTTAGAGATAATACTAAGAAACAGTGGTAAGCAGTGATTGTATACATAGATGCTATTTCTAAGTACACACACAGAGTAAGAAGAAAAGACAACTTAAATAGCTAACCTCTAAATATCAAATTGGCTTCCTGTTCACTCCTTCCTTTCACCTTTTATTTGCTGCTATCCAAAGACCATTTTGTCTCAGAATTTTGCTTATCCTTCTAAATTCCTACTACAGTGCTTAGTTTGGGCCCTTGTTTTCTCTAAATCTTTTCTTTCCACTCACCTTTCAGTTCCCATTCAAACGTGAAATCACACACACACACACTGCTAATGTGTATAAATGTATTTGATTACATAAATAATATAAGCACAGGTATGCAAATATCACAAATACTTAATATTTTAATTACTGTGTCCTTTCACATCTGACTCCAGCATTGCCTCCCATCTTTCCTTGTAGACATTTGACACTATCCACACTATTTCAGGTCATTGAAAAGGTATCTCTCATTGTAAATGGATATAGCTAATCATCTTCTGGATCAGTCCCTTGTAGGTTTAAGTAAATCATCAAGAACTGTTGAGTACTCTGATAAAATTGTACTGACACTATCTGAGACCTGTCTGGCAGCTCCGATCTCTCTTTTAGGGCACAAAATTGAGTGTTGTATCAGTGCAGTGAGTGCATCATTTTATTGTCATTATAACGTTTGTTTTCATACTACATTATGTGATCCCTTAGCATGAAGATTCTTTGTGTCCCAAGTGCATTATATTGACAGTCATTCAGTAAATATGTAAGAATTTATTGCATAAATTCTGCTAAGGGATAGAGAGTTAAAATAGCAAAAACAGATACTTTAAGAGTTAAAGTCTTGCAGATCTATTTGCCCAGGCTGGATTGCAGTTCGAAGCCAGCCTGGGCAAATAGAGCCGTGAGATTCTATCTTGAAAAAAATCATCACAAAAAGGGCTGGTGGAGTGGCTCAAGGTATAGGCCCCGAGTTCAAACCCCTGTACCACAAAAAAAAAAGTTCAAGCTGGGCACCAGTGGCTCACGCCTGTAATCCTAGCTTCTTAGGAGGCAGAGATCAGGAGGATCTCGGTTCAAAACCAGTACAGGCAAATAGTTCAAGAGACCCTATCTGGAAAAACCCTTCACAAAAATAGAGCTGGTGGAGTGGCTCAAGGTGAAGGCCTTGAGTTCAAGCCCCAGTACCACACACACAAAAAAGTTAAAGTCCGATGCAGGAAAAGTCATATCGTGAAATCACAACTGAAAAGTAGTATGAAGAAATACATAGTCCTGTGAGAATCTATAATTAAGAAAACATTAGTGAGGAAAGGCTTCTCTAAAGAAATGACATGATCTGAGAAGTAAAGAATTAGTGTGAATTAGATAGGCAAAAGAGGGTTCTGAGGAGATTCTTCCTGGATAAAAGAAATGTCAGCAGAAATTCTGGGGTCAGAGACATCATGTCACACTTCCCAGTTTGCCAAGAACAGACCTTACTCTGAGAAGTGTGCTTTGTCTGTGAGAAGAGCTTGGGGACTGGAGGCATGGCTCAAGTGGTAGAGCACCTGTTTAGCAAGTTCAAGATACTGAGTTCAAACCCCAGTACTGCCAACAACAACAAAAAGTGCTTTGGATGGTAGATTATGTTGTCACCCTATCTATAAGGGACTGTAAGAAACATGGTAATACTAGGTAATATGGTGCTTGTCTATAATCCTAACCCTGGGGAGGCTGAGGCAGGAAGACTGCAAGTTTGAGGCCAGCCGGGGCTATATAGCAAGACCCCATTTCTCGAAAAGATAAAAAAAAGAAGCATGGTGCTGTTGGAACAAATAACTGAGTAAGAAGGTCTACATAGGTACTGGGTTGTTCAGGACCCAGACACTAGAAAAAGAAGTAGATTCTTTGAGAAAATGGTATTTTTCTAAGCTGGGTGGCAACTCAGTAGAATTGCCAAATTGAAAATCTAACCCTTAATCCCAAAGGAAGATTTGAAATATATAAATGTAGATAAAATATTTCCAGATTAGTTAGGAGGTGTTCACAGATTAAAAAAACAATAATAATAATAAGAAGAAGCTTAGAAATGGCATGTTGGGACCAGGGTAATATAATGGAGGTAAAGAGATAAATTTAAGGGGGAAAGTAGACAAGACTTGATGGGGTTGGATTTAAGGTTAGGAGGAAGTAGAAACTTGGACATTTGCAGCCAAAGGTATATACTCACTTGAATACTATGGTATTTGGAAATGGGTAGGTGGGGAGATAGTTTGGTTTAGTACTTACTGAGTTTCTGATGCCTTTGAATTATCCAAGAGGCTTATATATAGAAGTATGTACCTGAGAAGTTAAATCGAGACTGAAAATAAAAGCTGATAATTATGTAGGGAAAAATTTAAGTCTTAAGCATACATGCAGTAAACAACTCAGGGGTGTTGAAGGATTTTAATTCCATTTTGGCTGAGTAGAGAAAGATGAGCTGAATAAAGAGGAACTGTAGTTGCCAGAAGAGTGTTGTGCTATTGAAGACAAATTAATGAGTGCTGCAAAGAAGGAGTATGCCACAGTGTTAAATGCTATTGAGAAATCCTGTGAAACAAGGCCTGAAAAATATCCATCGGATTTAGTGACAGATGGTCATCAGTTAATTTAGCGAGGACTTTTTTTTGAGTAATGTGTTCAGAAAGCAGTTTGAAATACAATCAAGTCAAAGTTTCACTGAGGATTTGACTTTGACTTGGGAGTGAAGAGGATTTTTTGGTTTGTTTTTTGAGGTCTTTGAGGATTTTTGTTTGCTTTGGTGAAAGAGTTAAGGTGTTCCAAAGACAATAGGAAATACCCTTTTTGTTTTTCGCCTTGAGACAGGGTCTTGCTATCTTTCCAGGGTCTGCTCTCAACTGACAATGCTCCTGTCTCACCTCCCTAGGGCACTGCCATACCCATGGGTAATATTCTTTTGAGATAGAGGTTGAATATATAAAAGAGTTGGCTATAAGAATTAACTAGAATGATTAGCACATATTAATCATTCAAAAAAATGAACCTGAATATTTTGTCTGATTTGTGAAAAAAACATTTTCTATATTTTTTCTTTTTTTTTTTTTTTGCAGTCCTGGAGTTTGAACTCGGGGCCTATACCTTGTGCCACTCCACCGGCCCTTTTTTTTATGATGGATTTCTTTTTAAAGAAAATGTCTTGTGAACTATTTTGTCTGGGTTGTCTTTGAACCACGATCCTCCTGATCTCTACCTCCTGAGTAGCTAGGATTACAGGCATGAGCCACCGGTGCCTGGCTCTGTTTTTTTAAATCAGGAACTGAACAATAGATAATATTGTTTATAGTTTTGAGTTATGGGTGGTCACTTAATTGGTATAGTTTAAGAGTTTCTGAGAGCCAGCCCCCAAATATGTGTCTTATCTTCCACTAATGCTTGAAAAATCATTGGTAGAAATCTACTTTACCACATATATTTCTGGAAAGTGTAATATTTTAGTGGGTAGTTCTCACCTATACCAAAATTTAGAATTACCTCAGAATCTTTGTAACAAAATGCTCCAGCCCCATCTCTAGAGTCTATTCCATTGTTCTGAGGTTACGCCTTGGTATGTATACTTTCTTTAAAAGCTCTCCAAAGTGATTCCAATATGCCATTGGTGTTGAAAATAATTTACATCTCCTATTAACACTACATTGACTCATACAATATTTTGTTTAGATTAAATGGATAGATGCTAGGACACTCACAAAATGTGGTTCTTTTTTCAGTACTGGGGTTTGAACTCAGAGCCTCCTGATTGCTAGGCAAGTTCTCTACCATTTGAGCCATGCCCCCAAGCCTTTTCTTCACTTATTTTTCAGGTAAGGCCCTGTGGTGTTGCCCTGGCCAGCCTCAGACCATGAGGCTTATACTTATAGCATCTCTAAGTAACTGTTATCTCAGGCTCATGGCACTGTGCTTGGCTTAGTTTTGTTGAGATGGGATCTTGCCAACTCTTTTCCTGGGGGCTAGCCTTGAGCCTTAGTCCTCCCTATTTTCCCCACACGCACACGTGTATACACACACTCACTTCAGTAGCTTGAATTACAGGCGTGAGTCCCCACACCCAGCCACAGTGATTCTTTCCTTTTATTTTGGCAGTACTAGAGTTCAAACTCAGAACTTTGTGCTTGGTAAGCAGGTGCTTGAGCCACACTAACAGTCCTTTTTACTCTATTAACATTTGAGATAGGGTCTCAATGTTTCCCTTAATTTTCTCAGGGCAGCCTGGACCATGATCTTCCTATTTTATGCTTCCTTCTGTAGCTGGCATGACAGGCATGCACCACCACACCCATCTTTTCCTTTAAGGGAATTGTGTGTGTGTGTTTGGTGTATGGAAGGGACAGGGTTGGGGTTTGAATTCAGGGCTTTGTACTTATAAAGCAGGCATTCTGTTGCTCTAGCCATACCTCCAGGGTTTTTCCCATTGAGTTGGAGTCTCACAAACTCACACCCCCTCCCCCAGGCTAGCCTCTAATCACAATCCTCACAATCTCAGCCTCCCAAGTAGCTAGAGTAATAGGTGTGAGCTACTACTACCTGGCCCAGTTTTGTGCTTTTGTTTTTGTTTTTGTTTTGTTTTGTCTTGTTTGCAGTGCTAGGATTTGAACTCAGGTTCTGCACCTGGAGCCATTCCACCAGCCCATTTTGTGGTGGATTTTTTTTTTGAGATAGGGTCTCAGGAACTGTTTGCCCAAGTTGCTTCAAACAGTGATCCTCCTGATCTCTGCCTCCTTAGTAGCTAGGATTATAGGCGTGAGCCTCTGGTGCCTGCCCAATTGTGATTCTTGATGAAAGTTTGAGGAGGAATTTTGCTCCACATGGGATATTTGGAAAAATCTGGAAACATCTGTGGTTGTGACAATGAATGAGTTTCAGGGCCTTGATGCTACTCTTGTATTATAAATAGTTTGAGGCACCAGACAGCTATCTCCTTCCTTCAACAAAGTATCATCTGGCTTAACATGACAGTAGTGTCCCTGTTGAGATCCCCTGCTGCAGGATTGCAAACTAGGTAGTATTTTAACAAAAGAAGATTGTGGTTTGAAGAGGTGCTAGTGAATAACATCTACTCTACCTCACAACTTAACCTAAACCAGTCAAGGCTTGTAAGTAGCAACCAAAAAACCAAAAGAGGGCTGGGCCTCAAGTAAAATACATTTCCCAGAACTAAGATATGGGAATAACATAATACACTGATTACAATGTTATTTCCCTTATAAAAAAATAAATTATTAGGACTAGTGGAGTGACTCAAGTAGGAGTCACTCCACTAGTGCTAGCCTGGCCTGCATGAGGCCCTGAGTTCAAGCCCCAGTACCGCCAAATAAAGAAATATATGTATTTACACACACACACACACACACACAATATAGGATCGAGAGAGAGCGCAATGGAAAATCTTATTGCTGGTGAAGGTGTAAATTGGTTACAACTGCTTTAGAAAATTGATAGGCAGTATCCCTTATACATAAACTTATGGCCACCTTATAATTCAGCAATTTCACTCTTAAAAGTATACTCAACAAAATAAATACATGTGTCTTTTAAAAGTTCTGTTAAGAATGTTGTAGCCATTTGGTTCATTATAGCCTCAAACTGGAACAAAGTAAAGTATAGATATACAATAGAATATTACCCAGCAATAAAAAAAAGAAAGTGCTACACACAATAACATGGGTGAATGTCACAGGCATTGTGTTGAGTGAAACAGATACAAAAGTAACTTGCCGCCTGTAATCCTAGCTACTCAGGAGGCAGAGATCAGGAGGATCACAGTTAGAAGCCAGCCTGGGCAAATAGTTCATGAGACTCTATCTTGAAAATACCCTTCACAAAAAAAAGGGCTGATGGAGTGGCTCAGGGTGTAGGCCCTGAGTTCAAGCCCCAGTACTGGGAAAAAAAAAAAAAAAGTAACTTACAAGATAGTACTCAGGAAAATGGTTACCTCCCTGGGGTTGGTATGGACTTTTAGGGGCACAAGGGTGTCTTGGGAAGAAATAGAAATGTTCTGTATCTTGGTCTGAGTGGTAGTGTGTGAGCATTTATGCATGAAAAGTTTAAGCTGCACATTTACACTTTGTAAACTTTTGTATATACAATGCCTTGATTTTTTAAAAACTAAGAAAAAAACCCAGAAAAGCCAGTTTTTTTTTTTTCATTACTTAAAATTTTGTTCTAAATGCAGGGTCAGCTACCTAATATATGCTCAATAATTATAAACAACTCTAACGCATTGTTTAGTGAAAAGAAATGTCTGAGTTAGAGCCAGACTTATTTTTGAACCATAGATCCATCATTAGTAGTTATATGACATTCAGAAAGTTGCTTATTTGGGAACTGTGACAACAGAAGAGATCTATAGACTTTACAGAAGTATAGAAAACTATAAAAAAATTAGCCTTAATTCATGTTCTGCTATGACTGAAAAATGTCATACACTTGTAGATGTGGGCCTCAGCTGCTGTATGTATTAGGTGACCTAACACTTTTAGCTTTAGTTAAGTGATCCTATCTGGATCAATCAGATTGTCCTGAGAATTTAAAATTAGGACTGAGAGAAGTTTACCAGACTGCTGACCATTTGAACTGAAAACATGTAACCTTGGGCTGGCTTGTTTGGTAGCAAGTAGTATATGAATGGCGAATCCAAGAGCTATGTTGAAGAATAATTTTTAACTCAGGGTTGTAAGTGCTATAGATCTGCTACTCACTATTCTACTAGTATGGAAACCCAGAAGCTTGCATAAAGTACTTGTGGAAGCTGAATAAAACCCAGGCAGTTTGACTCCAGAATCTGTCCTTTTATGAGGCACATACCAGCTATAATAGCTGCCTTGGTCACTGATAGCTTTTCAGTTTCTGATCTCAGTCCCTTGAGAAGTCTGAGTCTGCTCCCTGTCTTTGATTTATTTATCATAACTTATCCTTATAATAAAATTTCCTGTCTTTGCTTAAGCTAGCTTGAGTGAACTTTAGCCAATTGCAACCACAAGACCCTAGGTTGACTAGAGAGGGGTTGCAAATACAAACCATAGAGAAACTAAAACTGGCAAAATCAAGGTGAGGTAGGGAGTAACAGACTTCCCACACTATAAGATAAGAATTTAGCATGTATTATGCAGTAGTGAATCTCTTACCCAGGCTTTCTCCAAGGGTATTTTAGAATTCAGACTATAGTCACTTGAGTAGACTATTGGAGAACTTGGTAACCATGTGCTTAAAAATGTCAGATGTATGGGTTGCTGCATATAGAGTCTTGAAAAGTATGTAAGAGAAGACAGACATTCTAAATAGGATTCTTAGATGAAAGTAGGAATTTGACCAGTTTGACAGTTATTAGATGCCATTTCTGCCTGTAACTTACAGGCAGAAGTTCTGCCACTTCTGAACTTACAGTTCTGTAAGTTCTGTAACTTACAGAAGGTAAGACCAGACCAAGATATTAGTCAAGGGGCATGTTGAATTAAACATAACTTTTTACCAAATTGTTTATAAACACCAAAGTTGCTACACTAAATACAAGAAGGTAGAAATCTTAGCAGTGGGAATCAGGCCTACAAGAAAGAGCAAATGATATTAAGGAACTCCAATTCCTCAACTCCCTCTAAAACATTTTCTACTGTCCATTCCTTTCCCCGTCTCATGGAGATATGATGATACCTCACATTGTCTATCAATAGTCTCTAGTACTGGAATGCATTGTGTATAAAGATATTACAAAGGGGCAAGCTGCCATGCCCTTATTCTCTTGTTTACTTTGAGGCTGAAACAGAACAATATGGATGGATAGAGTCCCAGCTGTTGCTAAGAAACAGAAATCCAGATGAATTGACAATTTAAGGTGAAACCTGACCCATTAAAATCTTCAACATTAGCTAAATACAAAAGGAATCTGGCAGACAGTCCTTCATAGTAAAGCAGTTGCATGCCATAAAAGCCAAAAGTCTGCAATGGACCCAGACAACATACTCCTCAATTCTTCAAGCACATCACATCCTCCAATACAAAAGAACTGTCACCAGCCAGAAATGAGGAACCTCAGTATCTCTTCTCAGGAGTGGCTCCAATGGACCAAATCAAGTATACCCAGATTTTATAATAACTGGTTAGGAAGTACTTCAATTAGCTCATGCTTTGTAAGATTTCAAGAGCTTATTATATACCACCTCATTCTTGTTGGTCTTAGTATATGCTCTAGTTGAGCTAGTTAAATTTTATATTTAGTCTACAGGTTTCAGTGTTTATTATTTCCTGGATGCTCTTGTGTAGCCCCAACTTCTAGTTAGGTACTAGGAAAACGATATTAAAGAAGGATTTTTCTCACTTATAATTGACATTCTAGTTAGAAGGATGGGGGAGAAAGATGAACAAGGAAATATGATTATAAACTGGGATAGATTTAGTAAAGGAAAGACAGGGTAATCTCAGAAAGAGAAAAGAGAAACATTTAAATGGAAAGAGGAGGAGGGTAGTCCAAGAAGTCTTCCTTTATGCTACATCTAGAAGAATGAGAAGGAGCCCACTGGATGAACAAGGGTAAGTGGGCTTGCCCAATGTAAAGAACTGAAAGAGGCAGATATGACTGGAGAATAGCAAATGAGAAGTTGAGTTGAACTGAGGACCTGACTCAAGTGGTATAGTGTAAAGTCTTGAGTTCAGTCCCCAGAACTGAAAAAATAAATAAGACTAAGAATCTTAGAATTAACTAGCCAACCAGTCCAACTGTTTCAGAAGCTGAGTTGATTATAGGTTCAGTGACCACTCATGTACTAATTATTATTTTTAATTTTTGATTCATTTATTTTTTCAAATTTTTGAATTTGAGAAAGAAGAACGTTCATTTGACTAGAGGGTTCTCTGTTTCTCTTTGGGTTTTAAGTTTTCGGTAGACCTTAATTTTTTAAGTACCTGAAATTTGTAGGAGGAGATTTAGTATAATAGTTTTGATAAAGCCAGGTGCTGGTGGCTTACGTCTGTAATCCTAGCTTCTCAGGAGGCACAGATAAGGAGGATCTCGGTTTGAAGCCAGGCTGGGCAAATAGTTCGGCGAGACCCTATCTTGAAAAAAAATCATCACAAAAAAGGGCTGATGCAGTGGATCAAGGTTTAGGCCTTAAGTTCAATCCTCAGTACTGAAGAAAAAAAATAGTTATAAGGCAAAAACGTTTTTTTAAAAAAAATTAAGTTATTTTGATTTTATGATTTATGACTTTCTTATTTTATGGTTTCTTTATTTTTTTGTTGTAGGTCACCTAATTTTTACCTCTGACTAGCTAATATCACTTTAACTAGAGAAATGTAAATAAAAATTGTGCAAAACTATCATTTCATGCATGTCAGTAACGAGACTTCCAGAGAGGATGGAGATGATTCATGAAAAATTATTAGCCAAGACAGTTGTACTTGAAGAGAAGGGAAAATTAGTATAATTATTTTGTTCAAGTTTGATGATCTATAGGCATTCATAGGTAAATCAATATCTAATTTTAAATGAGAATAGGTACATTAATAAGCTAATTAAGCATTTTCGAAACTATTCAAACTTCTTTAAAAAAATATAAGATAAAGACAGTAGTTCAGAGGAAATGTTATACAGAAGAATATGGCAATAGAATCCTGCCTGTTTTTTATACTTCCATTTTTTTTGCCCTGCATTTCACACCACCTCACTCTCAATATAAAAACCAGAGGGGAGTTTTAAAGACTTCAAACAATCACATTGCTTCAGTGCTTAACACTCCGAAAAATCCACCTCCTTTCTATGGAGTCTTAGAGGAGCCTGCATGATCTCACTGTATTCTGACTCTCCAGTCCTACCCCTTTCTTTCTCCCCTACTCATTATGTTCCAGCCAGTTGGCTTCCTTTCTGTCCCCAGTCCTGCTAGATTGTTCTCCACTTGCAGGCTTTTGCTTTGGTTGTTTCTATGCCTCCAGTGCTTCCCTTAGATCTTCCCAAGTGGGGCTTTTTGACATCCTTTAGGTCTCAGGCCAGGTGTCACTTCCTTAGAGAGAACTTCCTTTTACTTTTCTAGTTACCCTGTTTATTTCCTTCAAATTAATGGTGACGATTTACAAGTACCTTATTTTACTTGTCTTACTTGTTTACCATTTTTTCCCTTACTAGTGGGTAAGCTCCCTGATAAACTGTTACAATAAAACATTTGGAGAAGCTGTGAATATGTTAAAAGTAAATTCTGAGCTGGACACAGGTGGGTCGTGCCTATAATTCTAGCTACCTGAGAGGCTGAGATCTGGAGAACTGCAGTTTGACGCCAGCCCAGGCAAAAAGTTTGCCATACCCTATCTTAAGGAGAAAAGGCTGAGCATAATGCACGCACCTGTCATCCCAGCTATGGTGTGAAGTGCAAACTGGGAGGATCTAGATACCAGCCAAAGCAAGGCTCTGTCTCCAAAATAGCCAGAGCCAAATGGCTGGAAGCATAGCTCAAATGGTAGAATGCCTGCCTAACAAGCACAAAGCCCTGAGTTCAAACTCCACTACTGCCAAAAGGAGAAAACAAATTAAGTTTTGCAGGAATTAAAATTACAAGTGAAGCATAAAATTTTACAGAATGGAAGTAAAATCATAGTATTCTGTTGTCTTTTTCGTGGTTGCCGTGATGTAAACACTTTTTTTTAATTTCTATTTAAGTTTTTTATAGCAGAATGGGGGTTGAACTCAGGGCCTTGTGCATGCCAAGCAAGTGTTCTACCACTTGAACCATGCACTCAGCACTTTTTGCTCTAGTTACTTTTTTCATGGGTTCTGGCCCATTTTGCCTGGGCTAACCTCCGACCACAACCCTCCTGCATAGCTAGCATTTCAGACACACACACACACACACACACACACACACACACACCCCACACCGGGCTTGTTATTTGAGATAGGGTCTTGCTAATTTTTTTTTTCCCCCAGAGTGGCCTCGAACTGTGATCCTCCTATGTCCACCTCCCAGGCACAAATGTAAGCCACCTGCACCCAGCTTGTAAACACTATCATTGATTTCAGTAAGTATGGAATATCATTGGAGTGGTGCAGTAGAGGGAGTGTGTGAGTGCAAAATGCCCACAGTAGAAGCTGGGTCTGTTGCTCCAAAATCCATCCTCTTTCCCTCACTATAGTGGTCAGATAGTACAACTTGAGTGGTCAGCTTGATTAACTTAAATTATTTAATTGGGGAAACCCCAACCCCCCTCCTTGCCACTCTAATAAATTTGTGGATGAGCAGATTTGTGCCAAAAATTCATAACATTTCTCATTCCAGAGGAAATAGTGAAGGGAAATATGACTCAGACTGGAGTAAAGAACTCTGAGAGGTTTGTTTAGCAATTCAGAAAAAGAAATTTCCTTACTTGAATGTGAAAGATCAGAAAGTAGACCTCTTTTTTTCCTCTAATGTCCAGTGTGTCATTTTGAAACCAAGAAGTATCACACCTCTTATGCAATCTAAAAATGGAGCACAACACAGAGGAGAAGAGAACTAGGAGACACAGACAAAGGGAGTGGGAGCTGCTGAATGAAACTGACTAAAGCTTATCATAAGCTCAGCTTCCAGTTGTGGAAATTGTGCAGCTCTCATTTCTTAAATTAGGTGAACTGGGATCACTAGAAGTAGAGGTAGTCTAACTTAATAGCATCCTGTTCTCTTAACAAGAAGCAAGAGAGAATATCCAAAATATGTAAATGAAGAAGTAATTGCTAACATATACAGTTAATAAAAATGGAATTTATAGCAGAAGAAAAAGCCTTTGTGGGGGATCCGGGGTTTGAACTCGAGGCTTTGCATTCATGAAGCAGGCACTCTTATCACTTGAGCCAAATCTCCGGTCCATTTTTGCTCTGGTTATTTTGGAGATGGGACCTCACAAACTATTTATCAGGGACTGGCCTCAAAACATGATCCTTCTAATGTCAGCTTCCCAAGTGGTTAGGATTACAGGTGTGAGCTACCGGTACCCGGCTAAGAAATAAAATAGCTGAAAAGTACTTGCCTCTGAAAATAGCAGAAGAGGAGAAATGAGATATTGTAACCAGTTTCAGCTAAGACTTTTGAAGTACCCTGGTGTTAGTCAATGATATCACAGAGATGGGGAAATCACTGAGCTCCAGTGATTAGGGTGACTGTCCACAAGTTTGCACAGGACTACCCTGGTTTGCTTCTGATTTCCCATTGTCCCATCTTGTTAGGGTCCTCTTTTGCTCTCACATATATCCACATTTGGACAATAAATTACGTGGTCACCCTGAAAAGAAGGAAAAATTCAGTCTAGCAGAAAAGTCATAGGTAAGTGAAAAACATGATCTTGTTTGGCATGAGAAGAAGATTAGTAGGCAAAATGGCACAGATGGAAATAAGACTAAAAAGAAAAGGAAGAGCCTCATTGTGAAGGCTACAAAGGAGCTATAATTTTTGTTTTGAATGCTATGGGGACTAAAAGTGGTTTGGAGGGCAGGCATATGATAAAATGTGTTAAGTGTTGAAAAGAGCAAAATTCTCCCTGTGCTACCCTCCACTCTCCTACACACACACACACACAGGGTGTAGGGAGTAAGAAAGGAGAATCCCAGACTTTCTTAGTTCCTAAGAAATCCTATCCTAACTTAGTTCCATTTAACTCTATAGCTGATCCTCTCCATCTGTCTGTAAAATACTGACCACTGTCATTGGCATACTGAAACAGGACACAGTGTTTAGTAGTGAATTTAAGTAGGAGTACACTCCAAAATAATGATAAAAACTATACTGTAATAAATACAAACCAGTAGCATTTACTAGTTAATAAACATAGTCATGTGTTATCATTATCATTAGTTATGTACTTTATATTATTGTAGCTATATAGTTACACGACTGTCAGGACAGTAGGTTTGTTTATAGCAGCATCACCACAAGCATAAATAATGCATTGTGCTACTACTTTACAAAGTCTCTAACCTCACCACAAGGTAGGAATTTTTCAGCTACACTATACTCTGTGGAATGATCATTATGCATGTAGTTTATCACTGACTGAAATGTCATTATGTAGTGCATAACTGCACTGTACACACATATTTTGAACTGCTTGGAGATTAGCCTCAACTGGATCATTCTTCATCAGAATATTCTCCCACATCAGTACTGTAAAAGTTTTAGTAATTGGGTGACTGTATTCTGCTAGGGAGTCTAATATCATATGTGATGCAACATTATAATCCCAAGCGCCATCTATCTTAGTCCATTTGGATTTGTGCTATAATATGAAATAAATTTTGTTTTTGTCTTTGGTTTCTTTTATAGAACTTGGAATTTTATGACTGTTAGGAGTGTCATACTAGCCATAATGAGCCCTTGTATTAGTCTGGTTTTCATTTCTATAAAGAAATACTTGAGGCCACTTTATAAAGACAGCAGATTAATTTTGCTCACAGCTATGGATGTCCAAGGGTCTGCATCTGGCTATGACCTTTTTGCTGGAAGTGTGAGGCAGCGTGGGGCACTACCTAGCACCACATAGCAAGGGACAGGAATTGTGCCTGTGTGTCCCTTCAGGTCTCTCTCTTATAAAGCCACCAGTATCCAATCATGGGGGCTCTACCTAAATGACTTTATCTAATCCCAGTCATTTCCCAAAGGCCATTCCTCTAAGCACCATAGTTGGATTAAGTTTCTACCCTCTTAATATCTTATAATGGGGACTAAATTGCAATACAGGAACCCTCAAAGGATATGCTCAAACCACATCCAAATGGTAATATTCCCTTTTGATAACTTCTGAGTTTATGCTGATGAGATGACTTAGCATCGGGACCTTAGATATCCTCAGGATTGGGCCAGTTACCAGAAAAACCAAGTGATTACAGAATTAGAGGGTTGGAACTTTCACCCCCCTGCACACCCACCAGCCTCCCGGATGGTGGAGGGAGGGGTGGGTGTCAGCAAGTTTTGGAGAAGATCTGGGTTGCTAAACATGTAGAAGTGCTAGAAGGGTAGCATGTCTAGAGAGGGGAGCTCTCTGCTCCCTCCCCCATACTTCTTCATGTGGCTGTTCATCTGTGTGCTTTGAAATATCCTCTATAGAGCTGGGCATGGTGGATGTGCCTGTAATCCTAGCACTCAGGAGGCTGAGTTTAGCCTGGGTTACCTGGTGAGTTCCAGGTTAGGTTGGGCTACACAATGAAAGCATGTACCAAAAACCTAAAAATAGCACATATGTATATCCTTTATAATAAATTATAAGTATCAAGTGTTTCCCTGAGTTCTGTGAGCCATCCTAGCAAATGGTGTATTAGTTCCACGTTCCCCAGAAAGACATAATTAATAGGTTATATGCATAGATATAGAAGATGGAATTTATCAGGGAATTGGGCTCATTCAATTACAGGGCCTAACAAGTCCCTGAACAGGCTGTCAGCAGACTGGAGAAACTGGGATGCCAGTAATGTGGCTTAGTTCAAGTCCAAATACCTCAGAAGTAGGGAAGCTGATGCTGTAAAGCCTGAGAAGCATGGGGCCACTGGTGTAAATTCAGGAGTCCAGAAATTAGAGAACCTAGACTTCTGATACCCAAGACAGGAAATGAATGTTTTCACAGCCCCAGAAGAAGAGAGGGGAGACAAATTCATCTTCTGTTCATTTGTTCTTTCTAGGCCCCAAGCCAATTGGATGGGGCCTGTCTACTCAGAATGGCCTTCCTCACCTAGGCCAGTTAGACTTGCATGCAAACTTTCTCTAGAAACACCCTTATTAATGCACCAGAAGTAATGCTTTTCCAGGTTTCTCAGTATTCCTTTATTCAAGTTGCCTCTTAAAATTAACCATCATACCTAATTTGTTATGGGTCATTCAGAAATACAGGTGACAATTGACTCCTTGTGACTGGCATCTGACATGGAGCAGTGTTGTAGGACTGAGCCCTTAGTCTGAGGAATCAGACACTCTTTCCAGGTAGATAGTTTCAGAATTGACTTTAATTATAGGTTACTCAGATGTTGTCTACTGGAGGATTGCTTGGTCCACACATCTGTTGGCAGAAGTGTTCTATGGTGAGTGTTAAGTGTAGGGGGAAACTGCTTGTTTTTTTCTTTGTTCAGGGCTACAATAACAAAATTTCATAAACTGGGTGGCTATGAACAATGGAAATTTATTTCTTATGGCTCTGGAGGCCAGAAAGTCCAAGATCCAAGGCATTGGCAAATTCAGTGTCTGGTGAGGACCTATTTCATCATAGCTGGTATCTTTCTGTTATGTCCTCATATGGTATAAGGAACAAGCTTGCTCTCTAGTGTCTTTGTAAGGACACTGATCCCAATCATGAGGGTGAATTAATGACTCTGGAAGTTATTTCAATGTATGTCTTTAGGAGGAACACAGGCATTAAGACCATAGCACCAACTTACTATCTGCTTTTTAAACAACTACTTATGCCAGCTGTCAATTGGGGTGTTCCAACAGTCAAAGACAGTATTATGTGAGAAGTACAAAACATCTATTGGGAAAAATGATAAAGGGGAAGAAAACACAATTAGGAAGGAAAAAACTCTGATATGCAGATCCAACAAAATCTCAGGCAACCCAGTGTGGAGTTCCATTGCTATACATAGTTACTGGTTGATGACTGCCAGGGAAGAGATTGCCTCAACTAGAATGTTGCAGCAGATACTTTTTTTTTGGGGGGGGGGGGTTGGGGGGTGGGAGAGGGTGGAGCTAGGGGTTGAACTCAGGGCTTCACACTTGCTAGGAAGATGCTCTACCACTTGAGCCACTTCGTCAGCCACTGTGGTGATCTTGAAAATACTGCATATGGAGGCAGCTTAATGCACTAAGTGCAGCTGCATGGCAAGTTCTATCAGCGGCTGCTCCACTGATCTTGCCTGAGAAGACTAGTAGGGTGCCTGCTAGTAACAAAAGAACTTGGTAGGGAAGAAGAGTAAGGCTAAAATAAGGCATGCTGGTTGAAGAATGACAAAGAAGCAGTCAAACACTAGATCTCTTCAACTGCTTGTCACCAGGCAGAGTCCAGCTGTACATGGAGATTTTGTTGGTACATATAACCATTCAATTACATATTTGTCCATGGCTCCTTTAAAAAATATAAAACTACAATACAGAATTGAGAAAATCTGAAAATACTACCTGATCCTCTACAGAACGTCTGTCAACTCTTGATATATGCCCTTGAGGTATTTACATCTATGCTTTAAGGCTATTGATATCTGCATGGTAGAAATACTATGCAGTGGTGTGCTGTTGCTTTTCTGTTCCCAATTCTTCATTCAGGAGAATCATGTCTTCAAATTAGCCCTGGTTGGAGCATTTTAGCAAATGCTGCAATTCAGGACTTTTTTCTTGTTTGGAGAGCTGGTTGTTAAACATTTGCCAGCAGCATGTTTCACTGCAAAGTAAGTGTTACAGATTGAATTATGCACTCCACCCCCAAAATGTTGAAATCCTAATCTGCAGTACCTCAGACTGTGAATGTATTTGGAGTAAATATCCTTGAAGGGATAAGTAAGTTTAAATGAGACCATTAGAGAGGGCCCTAATATATTGTATTAATAATATAATTAGTTAATATAACTGGTGTCCTTATAAGAAGAAGAAAATTGCTGGATGTGAGTGGCTTACTCCTTTAATCTTAGCTACTCAGGAGGCAGAGATCAGGAAGATCACCGTTTGAAGCTAGCCCAAGCAAATAGTTCACAAGACCCCATCTTGAAAAAACCCTTCACAAAAAAGAGTTGGTGGAGTGGCTCAAGGTGTAGGCCCTAAGTGCAAACCTCAGTACTGCAAAAAAAAAAAAAAAAAAGGAAATTTGGGCACAAAGGGAACACCCATGCGATGACACAAGGAGAAGACAGCTATCTGCAGCCAAGGACAGACGCTTGAGAAGAAACCAACCCAAATGATACCCTGACCTGTCTTCTAGCCTCCAGAACTGTGAGAATATTAATTTATGTCTTATAAGCCATCCAGTCTATGGTACTTTGTGATAACAGCCATAGCATATAGATACAGTAAGTGACCTGAGAAGGTCAAAGTTCCTGCAGAAGTAAATTAATCAAAGTGACTTTCAAAGAGCTTTGCTCTAGTGAGTATCAGCATCCCACTCTTTTACCCCAGCTGCATTTTGTTAATACTTGGTAAACATATTGGGTACTGTGGTTGCCAACCAAGACTTTAGGACTCCTTAAAAACCAGACCCCTTAGGAAATAATAAGCAAAGCTCTTCAAACAGAGATATATGAAGGCAGTACAGCTTTTCTCCTGCTTACTTTTTTACAGGACTTTTGTTATCCACATTGCTACAATAAAGTGAGCTAGGTAATAAGATATATATATATGTTCCCTTAGAACATCCAGTAAGCCTGCTGAGTGACAATCCATCCTTTCAAGCAGCATTATTCCCCTCTTTTGCCTTTATGCCTTCTGTCTGCCATGTGAGAACATTGTAAGAAAGTTGGGAAGCAAAGGTTCTTCCCCTCAGCACCCATTCCTCATTGTAGAAGCCTTGTAATCTACAAAAATCCTAGGTCCCTGAGGAGGAGAATTTGGGAGACTATGAGAAACAAGCACTAGGTAAGAATATGAAAGCTTTGGTTTGAATTGATGTCTTGGAACTGGTCATTAAGTCTCTAGAGGCATTTGGTTGCCTCTTCTATAAAGTGGAGGTATAAGATGTAGATTATCTCTAAGTACCACCCATCTCTAAAGTCCTACAGGCTCAGGTTCTTCCCTATGGCAAAGCATTCTATATCTGTCTAACCATGCCAGAGATGTAACCTAAGTTTAAAAGTAAGCAAGGCTGTGTCAAAGATGAAGTAATTCTAGACTCTGCATTCTACATTAGAATCCATAAGCATATTTCTTTTTCACATTGGCTCTGATCAGGAACCAAGAATTACCCCCAACATTGTCTAGTTTATCTGACTTAAGTAAGAAATGTTTATGATCTTATTCGAAACTCTTGACTTAAAGTCAAGAAACCTGGCTCATAGTAGGCATCAGATAAGTAGTAGTTGTCCCTTGTGTTATCTAAAAACCACTGAATTGAGGGGGGGAAGATGTGGGGAGAGGGTGTAGTGAATATGGTGCAAATATTGTGCACACATGTATGTAAATGGAAAAATGAGACCTGTTGAAACTATTCCAGGAATGGAGGGAGAAGGGATAAAGGAGAATGATGGAGGGGGTGAATTAAACTATGATGTACTGTAAGAACTTGAGTACATGTCACAATGTACCCCCAGTACAATCAATCAATAAAAGTAAAAACCACTGAATTATACTTTAAAAGACTGAATTTTATGGTATGTGAATTATGTTTTAACTTTCAAGCTGCTAAATGAATGAATTAAATAGTTGAATTCTTGGATGTAGAAGTAAGAGAATTTATGTTGCAGTTTTAAAATCCTTATTTCTGATGCTCAGAATAAGACAACAGCAATAACAAAAACCCAAAAAATAAAATAAAAACAAGATTTAAATAAAATACCTACTAGCACAACTTGTCAGGAGATGTTAAAAGATATTTGGCATATTTTATTTTTGTGCTGCTGGGGGTTGAATCCTAGAGCCTGCTAGGAAAACAGTCAACCACTGAGCTATTTCCCCAGCCTTTTCCTTCCTTCCTTTCTTCCTTCTTTCTTTCTTTCCTTCCTTCCTTCCTTCCTTCTTTCCTTACTTTCTTCATTTCTTTCTCCCCTCCTCCTCCTCCTTCTTCTCTCTCTTTCTCTCTCCCCCCTCCCTTCCCTCCCTTCCTTCCTTCCATTCTGTCATTCAACAGAGTCTCACTAAATTATCCACTCTGGCCTCAAACTTCTGATATCCTAACTCAGTCTCCCAAGTACCTGGGATTACAGTAGTGTACCACCATGCCTAGTGGCACACATTCTTAAAGTTTAAGGTTCTGGAAATCATGTTTCATGATAGAATTTTCCTTACTGCTTTCCAGGGGCAAAACAGTGACTAGATCAACTCTGCTCTTAAATCTTGGGGTTTTCTGAACTCAGGGCTTCACACAGGCAGGCACTTTATCGCTTGAGCCACACCCTAAGCCCACTACTTATAAATCTTTATGGCAGTTTTAAATGTTTTCATGCTTTGTAAATATTACATATACATTAGTGACATGAATTTATGATGTCTAGTATGTTTAATATTATTTCCTTGGGTCAGTTTCTGAAGTTTTACATTCATTTTATTAGTGTATATTAATTATACAAAATAATGGTTTTCATTATGACATTTTTCATACATGTATATAAATGTACTTTTATAATATTGTTCCTCCCTTTACCACCTTTTCTTGTCTCATCACCCCTTCCCAATATCCTCTTCTTCCCAAATAGTCTGCCTTCTACTTTGATGTCTTTTTTTTTATCTAGATTTCATATATACACATATATGAGAAAATGCAATTATTTGTCTCTCTGAATATGGCTTATTTACTTAACATGATGATCTCTAGTTCTATCCACTTTCTTGACATAATTTTGTTCCTTTTTGCTGAATAAAACTCCAATATTTAAAGTCAGGGCTTTGTGCTTGCTAAGCAGGTGCTCTACCACTTGAGCCACACCTCCAGCCCACTCAAACTCCAAATTTCTTTTTTTTCTTTTTCCCAGTTTCATTGTTGTATTTACATACATGAATGCCAAATGCTTCCACCTTGTTCACCCTCATTCACCCTTTCTTTAAGTCCTCCTCTCTTCCACTGGGACCCAGCCCCAGACAGGACCTATTCTCCCTTCTGGTCCTTCATTTATTAAAAAAGAACATTTTGCCAAGCTCCTGTGGCTCACGCCTATATTCCTAGCTACTCAGGAGGCAAAGAACAGAACAATCAAGGTTGGAAGCCAGCCAGGCAAATAGTTTGTAAGACCCTATCTTGAAAAAACATCACAAAAAAGGGCTGGTAGAGTGGCTTTAGGTGTAGGCCCTGATTTCAAGCCCCAGTACTGCAAGGGGGAAAAAAAGAACATTTTGTTAGTTATGATAGTTATATGGGGGTTTCACCTGTGACATTTCCATGTATCCATATATTATACCCCAAATTGGTTCATCCCTTCCAATAGTCTCCCTTCTACCCCATTCCCCTTCTTATGGTGAATTCAATAGGTTTCAGTGTTCCATATTCATATATGTACGTCAACCGTATTCATCTTCTCTACTTTCTTCATTTACCCTTCCTCTCCCACTAGAGCACCCCCTTAACATGACCTGTATTACGTTCCTGTTCTTCATTGTTTAGGTGTCTGTTCATTGTTCAGAGGGAATTTGGCCTTGATATTTTACCCATAAATGTATTGTATTTAAGTCAGTTTGGCCCCCTCCATTACTTTTTCTTGCCCTTTTCTTCCTATGCTGTGTTTTTCTACAATTTTTAGTATGTTTTGTTGTGTCTTATTCCTACACAGATTTGATAAATTTCATTATTACTCACTTTCTATTATTCTGTCCTTTTCTTCCTCCCTTGGTCTCTTCTAACAATCTCACTTTTGGAAACATGTTCTATATACATTTATATGTATATATGACAATACATGTATTTGTATTGGATATATCTTCCACATATGAAAGAATACATGTAGCCAAATACATGTATTTGGCTTTCTGAGCCTGGTTAACTTGACTTAAGATGTTCTCCAGAGAAAGGATGGACAAATGGGACTATATGAAATTAAAAAGCTTCTGCACAACAAAGGAAATGGTCTCTAAATTGAAGAGACCATCCACAGAGTGGAAGAAAATATTTGCTAGCTATACATCAGATAAGGGACTGATAACCAGAATATATAGAGAACTCAATAAGCTAAACTCCCCAAAAATCAATGAACCAATAAAGTGGCCAACTGAACTAAGCAGAATTTTTTCAAAGGAAGAAATTGGCCAAATGGCCAAAAAACTCATGAAAAAATGCTCACCATCCCTGGTCATAAAGGAAATGCAAATCTAAGATCCACACTAAGATCCCACCTCACTTCTGTTAGAATAGCTATCTTCAAGAACACTGCCAACAACAAATGCTGGCAAGGATGCTGGGAAAAAGGAACCCTCATGCACTGCTGGTGGGAATGTAAGCTAGTACAAGCACTTTGGAAAACAATATGGAGGCTTCTTGAAAAACTAAACATAGATCTGCCATATAATCCAACATTACCACTCCTAGAGATATACCCATAGGAATGCAACTCAAGTTACTACAAAAGCACCTGCACACCTGTGTTTATTGCAGCACTACTTACAATAACCAAGGTATGGAAACAGCCAAGATGCCCCACAACCGACGAATGGATTAAGAAAATGTGGTATTTATACACAATGGAATTTTACTCAGCCCAAAGAATGAAACTTTGTCATTCACAAGAAAATGGACGGAACTAGAGAACATCATCTTATGCGACGTTAGGCTCAGAAGGCCAAAAATCGCATGTTCTCCCTCATATGTGGATTATAGACCTAAAACAAGGGCAATAATATTATTGGATGTGGGTCACACACTAAGAGGAAAACACTCATGGGAGGAATAGAGAAAGGGAAGGAAACCTAAAACTTGAATGTTCTTGATGTGCTAACTGTATGGGGCGAATATACTAATCTTAAACCTGGCAGAGGCCACTATGGGAAGGGAACTAGGAAGTAGTGAAGAGGTCTGGTAGAAATGAACCAATATGGGTTGCAATACACAAGTGCATGGAAGCAACGCCAGGAATCTCTCTGTATAGCTATCTTTATCCCAAACCAGCAAAAATGATATGTCTTTCTTATTATCTCTTATGTTTTCTCTTCAACAAAAAGAAACAAAAAACAGATGATGTTGTCCAGTTCCATATATTTGCCTGTGAATGACAAAATCTCATTCTTCTTTATGGCAGAATAAAATTCCATTGTACATAAATATCACATTTTCTTAATCCATTCATCAGTTGTGGGGCATTTGGCTGTTTCCATAGCTTGGCTATTGTGAATAATGCTGCAAGAAATATGTCTGTGCAGATGACTTTACTATAACCTGACTTACATTCTTTCAGGTATATGCCAAGGAGTGGTATTGATGGATCATATTGTAGTTCTATTTTTAGTTTTTTGAGGAGCCTCATACTGTGAAACTCCAAAATTTTTTAATGCAATGCAAGCCTTTGGCTTTCTCATTAACTGTAAAAATTTATTTTAATATAATTCTTTTCTCAAATGAATATTAGGAGTAATCTTGTAAACTAGCTTTTGGGGGGATTTTTCGGGGGTTTGACTGGGATTTGAACTCAGGACTTCTCTTTTGCAAAGCAGGCACTCCATGCCCCCAGTCCACTTTGCTGTGGTTCTTTTAAATACAGGATATTGTGAACTATTTGTCTGGGCTGGCCTTGAACCACAGACCTCCTAATCTCAGCCTCCCAAGTATTTAGGATTACAGGCATGAGCCACTGGTGCCCAGCTATAAACTACTTTGTTTTTGTTTTTGTTTTTTTAAGAAAAAACTTAGTATTTGGTTTATTTCTTATCTTTATTATATGATTAACAGGAGAGGGCAGTCATAAACTACTTTTAAGAATTCTGTGGCTTACATATATTTCAGAGGTAAAAATCCTATAATTCTGTTTTTAAAACACTTCCTTTAGTAATACAGGTTACATGCATGAAAGGTCCTTAGAAACTGTGTAACTCCCTTATTTTACACAAAACAGAATTAAAGTCTGAAGTGCTTGTGTGTTGGGTCTTTACCATACCCCAATCCTTTTCCTTAATATGTTTTCATGAATTAGGAACTAGCTATGAAATGTACAGTGGATTTAAAAGAGATTTGAAGAAACTTAGGCTTGAATAAGATCAGGTTTACACTTCAGAATTAATAATTCAAAATTGTTATTAAAATTTTTAATTTACATTATCTGATCACAAATAAACCTGATGTTTCTTTCTGATTCTACTGCCTGCCTGGTTTTCATGAACTATTTTATCTCCTATTAATATGTTAATATTTATATACATCTTGAGTTTTCCAAAGAGTGTTTGAAACAAATTAGCAGCATACTTTTAAAAAGAATAAAACTCGTTTTTCTTTTTATTTGTAATGAGTTTGGGTGATTTCTAAAAATCATTATAGAGGACTAGAGGTGTAACTCAAAGGGTAGAGTGCTTGCTTTGTAAGCATGAAGCCCTGAGTTCAAACTGTAGTCCCACAAACTCACACACAAAAAGACAAAACCTTGAATGCTAAAAATCATTACAGAGCAGAATAACATCTATATGTCTGTTAAAATTATTTTAGTAAGAACTTTGATGGATTTTGAAAGTGTCTGGCAGAATTGCATTTGATATGCATCTAAACAATGTTCTAAATAATATAATGTAATTCCCACTCTAATTCTGGAATGTGAGACAATTGTGAAGATCAGAGCATGGAACGAGTCATTTTATTGACCTGTGTCTCTGAGGAAACAGTTGTGTTTCCTCACCCTTGTATTCCCACACAGGTTTATGTTATCCCTGCCTCCAGGATATGAATTGAAAAATTGCTCTCGTTTGTAGCTTCAGTACCAGTCAGTTTACTACCATATTTGTTACATCACGGGAATATTTCAATCTCAGTAATCTCTGTATAGCTCAAACTGGCCTCCAAATTGCAGTCCTTCTGCCTTACCCTCCCAAGTACCGAGCCTTGCTCAGTAATCATTTTTTTTATAATACACTTGGGACAAACTAGAGATTGACTAAATGCACACATGTACACACACACACACACCCCTCTATAAAGACATAAGTCAGTATCTGTAATGGAATCTGTGGTAGAACACCCCAGATCCAGCCCTTTGAGTACTGAGACACTCCTCCTCATCTATCTACAGTGTTGGCTTCTGATGCTCATAGCTACATTCTTCTATAATTGATCGTGATTTAAAGAAGTTACCTATGCCAGGTTAAATCCCTCTATTTGTGGGGGATGAGAGGCTTGGTCCCCTAACCTTAATTCAGAACTTCTGGGCAGAGGGTAGGGTTCAAGCGGCACAGCACTAACAAAAACCTGAGTCCAAACCGTAGTACTTCCCTCTCTGCCCCAAACAACAACAAATTATTTGAAGGAGCTTCAGAGTTGCCACAAGTGAGTGAAGGCCTCTGTTTGCAGCTGCATTGCAGTTGAACTTCTTCCCCGTCTAATCCTACTTCCTTCACCTCTCACAGATCTTGTTCCTGAGAGAACCCCTTCTCTCCATTAGCCCACTACATGCATATCTCAGAATCTTGACTTACTTCCTGGATCCTGACCTGCTCAGATTATCTATGGAGATGGGAAGAGAAATGAAGGAAATTTGGATCTCCTTCTCCCTTTTCCTCTCCTTTCCTCTCTTTTCCATCTGGAAGCCTATTTACATACTGAACTTTATTTAATTATCCTTCCATTTCCTCTTTCAACTCTCTACTTCTTGGTCTAACTTTCCACATGCTGCTTACCTGTGGATAAGAAACTGATTTCAGTGATGTTTACAGAAGACATTCTGGGCCCCACTCCGTATTTTTGGTCCATTTCTTATGCATACTCTCAGTCCTTATTCCCATTCTTTTAGTTCCTAGGCTTAGCATTAGTGCATGAGTTTGGGCTCTTGAATTTTTTTTTTTTTTTTTCAGTGCTTGGGCTTGAACTCAAGACCTTGCATATGCTTGACAAGTGTTCTACCACTTGAGCCACACCTCCAGTCTTTGAGTATTTATAGTGATTAATTTACTCATTTTTAAAATTAAATGTATTTTAACTAAAACATAAAAACAAAAGACTTGGTCATATGAATGGGATACCATGTAATGTTTCTGTTCATGTATACTGTAATGTTTAGATCAGGTTAAATGTGTCTATTCTTCTCAAACATTTATTATTTCTTTGTTATAAAAATCTTCAAAGTCATTTTGTGTGTGGTGCTGGGAGTCAAAGCCAGGGCCTTGTATATGCTAGACAAGTGCTTGGCCACCATCTTTTGAAAGATGTAGTACATTATCATATATAGTGACTAGCACACCAGAATTTCTTACTCCTGTCTAAACCCTCTTTAGTGCCCCTTGATCAACTCCACATCCCTCCACTCCCCTCATCCCTTGCTCCACCAACTCTGATAACCACCATTCTACTTTCTACCTTTCTACTTCTATGAGATCCACTTTTGTAGATTCTACACAAGTTGGATCATGTAGTACTTGTTTTTATGTCAGGCTCTGGAATCTTGTTTAGCTGCTGGGATTCTGACTTGGCTTTCTCTACTCTAGAACTACTGCAAGTGATGGGGTCACCATAGTCTTTCTCATACCCAGTGGTCTGTAGCATAGCCAGCTTACCACTATGTGGGGGCAAATGGACATTTTGCTGCTAATTACTGATTCTAGGAATATACTTTTCATAAGAAATTTTTCACAGATGTGTTATTTTCAGCAGCTTTTTGTTGTTGTTTGTTTTTGTTCTTAGCACACACCATGTGCTAAATGTTGTTCTTGGTAGTAAGAAAGAATATAATTGTCAATGACAATCCCTGCCCACATAGAGCTTGTGGGAGAAGTGCATTTGTTTAAGTCCAGAACTGAGGAAGGTGGATATCAACCACAATATTTGCACATACCCACCTGACTGACCTAGTTTGTTAAAGAGAAACCTAACAGAATAAACTGCTTCTCCTGTAAGTAACAGCATCACTTCCCATAGTTGCCCAAGGGATCTGCCTGTCAGTTTTGCTTCACCCTCTTCAAAGATGTCTTGGTGTCAAGAAGAAAAACTGCCTTCCTTGCTTTAACTTCACATCTGTATGAAAGCCCAGAACTCATAACTGGTATGTTTAATAGGATGCTACTTTACTGGTATACTTGATGCTTCTTTGCAGCCTTTCTCTACTTTGGCTTCAGATTTATTACACAAAAGGAGGCAAAGGATTATTTACACAAAAGAAGCTACACCAAAAAGGACACTGAATAAGTTTGAGATTCAAAGCTGACTTTCCTGACCTCCCTAGAAAGAGAATTGTCTTGTAAGCCTAGAGAGTGAAAGGGTCTTCTCAAACTCCTTTTGCTTGGATTTAGCATATCAAAAGCTAGGCCTGCTAGCTACTGAGCTTTCAAACCACCACCACCACAATAGGAAACACTTTGTATTATGACCCAGTTCACGCATAAGTATAATATTCATTCTATGTATGTTGTAGTTGAAATAAAAGTTTCACACTCAAAAATACTTTTATTACTTGCAATGTATTTTGATATTTTATCCACTACTATTTCTTTTTATGTACTAGTCACAGTACAATGAGCTGTGAGTGAGTTTTAAGGGGAAAAAACGTAGCCTAGGTTATTCAAAAGAGAAGATTCAATGAGACAGAAAAGAAAGCAGATTAATTCTATTTCTTCTGGAGGGGGTTGGCCATGGTGGTAACAAGTTAAAGGAGAATTATCTTAAGGATTTGAATGGTCAAATTCTTGGTGTTGAGTAGAGTTGATCAGAGGGGAAATATCTTAATTGAAGAATGAATTCTATCAATGTCAGTTATAAAGCTGAAAGTTTGAAGTCACTGAATTTGGGGGAAGTGTAAGGTCACCAAGACACTGTGAAAAATAAGATACTGAGGGGCCTTGGCAGAATGTTTACATTCCTATGATGATTAACATAGGATGAGCTATAACCACAATTGGCATTTGGCCAAAGGGCTATAACTGACATTGCATTGTGAAGGCCTGGTTAGTGAAATTGTTCCGTATGATAATGATAAGAAAAAGAAAGAAAAGTAGGAGGGAGGGAGGAAGGGAAGAATGAAAAAGAAAATGAGGTAATTGGTAATCAGTGGTGAAGCAATCTGTGGTCTAGTTAGTGTCACCTGAGAAAAAGACTAGGGAGCAGTTAGTTGTGGGGGGTGGGGGGTGGCAGGAGGAAAGTTATGCAAGAAAGGTGAGAACAGGAAAAATGATAAATGTGGGTGGGCATGAAAATGTACAGACTTGCATACTCAGAAAACACTTGAGTGCCTCAGATATGTTATAATTAACTGACTAGATTGTGTTCACTACAGATAACAGGAGTCTATGTCTTCACATTGCCTCATCAGTTTACCCCATCCCACACTTTTGAGGCAGCAAGTACATTTAAGCTGAGGTTTTCCAGAACTGGATTCAATTTAGACTTTTAAGGCAACCTTTAGAATGGGAGAATATATTTGAAAACTATATATCTGATAGGGCGTTAATCTCCAAAATATTTGAGGAACTCCTCCTATAACTCCTATAATAGCAGGAAAATGGATAAATCGATTCAAAATGGACTCATTATTTGAACAGACATTTTTCAGAGAAGACAATACTGGGTATATGAAAATATGCTGAACATCATTAATTGTCAGAAAGCTAGTCAAAACCACAAGGAAATACCACCTCACACCTGTCAGGATGATTACCACCAGAGAAACAAAAGAAACAAGTGTTGATGAGAATGTGGAGAAATTGGGGCCATCGTTTACCATTGGTGGAACTGCAAAATTTTGCCACTGCTGTGGAAAACAGAAAACTACTCAATAAGCTACAGTACAGAACTACCATATGATTCAGCAATCCCATTTCTGGATATATGTGGAAACCAAGATCTCAATGAGATACTAGCACTGCTCTGCTTCGGTTCTATTCACAATTACCAAGATGTGAAAACAACCATCAGTGTATGAATGGATAAAGAAAATGTGTGTATATACAATGAAATTTATTATTCAGTCCTGAAAAGGAAATTCTGTTATATGTAACAAAATGGACAAACTATAAATATATTATGCTAAGTGAAGCAAATTATAAAAAGACAATTCATGATTCCGCTTATATGAGGTATCTAAAATAGTCAAATACATAGAATCAAAGAGAGGATGATGGTCTCTAGGGGAGAAGGGGAGGGAGAAATGGAACTTTATTAACCAATAGTAAAGTTTCAGTCAAGCAAAATGCATAGATGCATAAGTGCCTGTAGTTGACTGTACTGTACTGTGTAGTTAGTAATTTGTTAAGGGAGTAGATCTCATAGTATATTGTGTTCTAACTACAAGGAAGTAAAATATTTTTAAAAGAAAAAGAAAAAACTGCCCAGTATAACACAGATCCTACCACTGGACTCCTTTTCCCTTATGCTTCCTGTAGCCTCTGCTTAAATTTTCCATCTCTGAATTTACTTGTTAGTAATCCACTGTCATAGACCAATTGCTGTACCACTTGTCTCCTGGAAGATTATTTCAACTTCTATATACTATACAGGCATAATTCACTAGAATGCAGTTTGCAGAGTATTGTGTTAGTCCATTTTCAGTTAATAATGAAGTCCTTAAGCTGGGTAATTTGTGAAGAAAAGAGGTTTATTTAGCTCACAGTGCTGGAGGTCCAGGAAGGTGATGCTTGCTTCTGACTGGCTCTGGTGAGAACCTTCTTCATGGCACACAGCAAAATGGTAAGAGCACATGTGAGGAGAGATCACATGGCAGAACAGAGAGTAAGAGAGCCAAAAAGTTAATATTACCCAGTAATAAGAATAGTTAAGAATACCAATGTAAGAGTTAATGTAAATTTGTATACTAAATGTTGATGTCAGTCTGCAACTCTTTCATTCTTTTGGTAGAAGTATAAATTGTTACAACTTTGCAAAAACTGTATTGTGTACTAAAATCAGACATACACATTCTCAATAAATAACAACTTCAGTCTTAGGAATATATCCAATAAAAACATGCACATGCATTACACATCAATGTCACACTGAGGGCTTGGTGTATACTACAGTGGTAGGCTGCCGGGGTTTTAAATCAGGAACTCCACCTTGAGCCAGTCCGCCAACCCCCCTATCCCCACCACCTTTTTTTGTGATGGATTTCTTTGAGATAGGATCTTACAGACTGTTTGCCCAGGCTGGCTTTGAACTGAGATCCTCCTAATCTCTGCTTCCTGAGTAGCTAGGATTATAGGTATAAACCACCCCGCTAGTTTATAGACTTTTTCAGGGAATGAATGAGATGATATTCTAAAAGCTCATTGAATATTATTTTTGCTTGTTTTCCTTTTCACCTTGCAGAATTAACTTGCTTTCTGATATGAACAGAACCCACTAGCAAAATTTTTAAAACTATCACATCAAAGCAATTTATTTAACATAGATGGGCCTTATAATAGGAGTCAGGGTTTCAAAAAAGAGTAAGATATGACTGGCAGACAAATAAATTACTACTTTGGGCAGCAATTAGCAAGTTATTGAATAAGAAAATGAACTAATGAACAAATAACTTCAGGAAATGTTAAGGTCATTATATACAGAAGAGACTGCATTTTTATTATTATCATTCTTATGTTATTATTTGCAGTGCTGAGGATCAAACCTGGGACCTGGTAAATCCCATTGCTCTTCCCACAGCCCCAGTGTTAAGTTTTTTTAAAAGTCAGAGAGATCAATTAGGAATCTCTGGTAGCCAGGCTGAGCTAAATGTATCAAGTTCTAGCCCACTAGGATGAGTTAATGGAAAGAGAAAATACAATAATACATGAGACACTGAAGGAAGAAGCATTAGAAATGTTTTTCTAATAAGTATAAAGAAAAATACATAAAACTATTTTGAGTCACATAGAAATTGTTTACTCTGAAAGTAAAAACCCCTCAATATTTTATTAGTCTAACTATATGTGTTTCCAATGATGGTAACTGAAAACAGTTTCAAACATTCACAACAAAATAAAACAACAAAGAACACTATTATAAAATAAATTCATCATGTGTACTTCTAAGTAATATTATAAACATAAGTTTTTTGAAGCACCTGGATTTTAATTTTTAAAAGATCATGTGAATTCTATCACTTGTTGGAACTACTTTGGAAGAAAAAAAATAAGGTGCTGAAAAGCATCACATGGCAACTTGTATTTCAGAACAAGAAGCTATGTGTGTTTCACTTATTAGAGAACAATTTTGATGCTCTATGGCTTTTTAAAAGATTCCTGGCTTTGTAACAGGACATAAATCTTGAAAATACACACAACTTGGAATTTATTGTTATTGTTAAGAGTTATTTGAATGACAAAGTTTTACTCTGATATTTGCATAAAACTTTTAATATGCAATTTGCTAAATGTACACTTTGTTGCATATCAACAGCTGTAACATAAACTTTTACAGTGGAAATGGAAATATAGTATAAGGTGTAAAAACATTTTTACATAGTAGAAGTGAACCAACAAGTCCTTAAGGTGAAATGTGAACTCCTTGGGAAGAAACAACAAAACCCAGAACATTGTAGCAGAATACCCTAAGGTTATCCAGGGAAGACATACTGCAAACCCATATTTCATCAAGCAGATTGCAGAAGAGAGCTGCTAATGTTATTAAGTACTGAACTAAACATCTACCTGGATATGGAGGTCTTAGTGATGTCATAAAGGTATCAACAGGAAATGGTTTCCCTTTGTGTCCTGCATTCCTATATACTCATTTTATTTTACTTTGCCTTATCCAAGATGCAAAATTAAGATCATCATATAAAAATTGACTCACACAAAAATATCAGTGAGAAGTAGACTCATTTTAGATATTATCAGGGACAAGAAGGAAGAGTTTGTATGTCACAGTTGATATTCTCCTAAGATACAATTGATTTCCTAACTTTGTTAATATATCGTGTCATAGGGGTTTTCTCTCAGGCCCTTCCTCACATATCTGTCAACTTTGCTCACTTTTATTTTCCTCTATCAAATCTTCCCCAGAGGCTCAAATTCTTCTGCTTTTATTATGAAGAGTCATATTTCCTTTCTTCATAAGTTTTCATGCCAGCTAGCACCAGACTTTCAGGACCCCTACTTCTGTTATCACATTAATGAAAAACATTTTCCCAATAAAAACATGCTCTCATAATAAAAGGAATTTTCACATTAGCTTCTACATTAATACAAGAAAATATTTCCATCTTTACATGGAGAGTTTTTTTTTTTCCAGTGCTGGGAATCAAACCCAGGGCCTTACACTTGCCAAGCAAGTGCTCTACCACTGCTACAGCCCAACTTTTTTTTTTTTTTTTGAGATAGGGTCTCACTACGTAGATCAGGTTGGACTTTAACTTTCTGTGTAACCAGACTGGCCTCAATCTCATGATCCTCTTGCCTCAGCCTTCCAAGGATTGAGATTACAACCATGTACTACAAAGCCTAGCTATAGAGCCTGTATCTTTAAAAACCTGAACATGAAGTAATGATTTGTATTTGTCACGGTTCTCCAAAGAAACAAGAACCAAGAGGTATGTATACAATAAAGGGTGTGTGTGCGCAATGATAAAGTTGGCTCATGTGATTATAAAGACTGAGAAGTCCTACAATTCATCATCTGGCAGCTAGAGACTCAGGAGAGCCTGTGGTGCCATTCAAAGGCTTCAGAGCTGGGGAGATACAGTAGGGAGAAGTACTTGCTACAAAGCAGAAGAACTCATCTTTCTCTGCATATACCCCAGACCAGATTATAATTTTCTACTAGGAAATGGCCAGCTCCAGTCTACCTGACTCCTGTGTCGTCTAAGTCCTTTGAGTCAGCAATCACAAGAAGCTTTATTCCATTAAAATGTAACTGGTCTGGTCTCACCCACTCTACACCTGGTTGTGAATGTTGGCCTTTATTTGTTAAGAGCCTAATTATTCTTTTTTCTTAATTGTTCTTTTTTGTGTCTTCATGTCTCCTAATTGAAATATTACTCAGTTTCTTTTGTTTTTGTTTTCTCCCATTAAACAGAGTGGAATTATTCATAATTCTTGGTAAATGACACAGTCTCATCATTTATCCACACAAAATTCCCTTTTTTCCTTCTTTCCAACCTTCTTTTATTTAAATAATTTTACATATTAAAATACTTACTTGTGCCAGGTGCTGGTGACTCACTCCTGCAATCCTAATTACTCAGGAGGCAGAGATCAGGAGGATTGTGGTTCGAGGCCAGCCTGGGCAAATAGTTTAAGAGACCCTATCTTGAAAATGTCACAAAAAAAGGACTGGTGAGGTGGCTCAAGGTTTAGGCCCTGAGTTCAAAACCCCAGTACCACCAAAAAAAAAAAAAAAACCTACTGGTAAATCCACCACAGAAAAATCAGAGTACTAATAATTTACATCTACCTCTGTGGGCCTTCCTCATCCTGTCCCCTCCTCCTCTGTTTAATGCATCCCCCAAAATTCCTGTTTACTCTTCAGTTTGGCAGGGTTGGGAGGTAGAGCCTAGTAGGAGGTGTTCAGGTTATGAGGGCTCTTGTATCATGAATGAACCAATGGTGCTATAACAAAAGCTTGAAAGAATAGGCTTTTCTCTTCTGCTATGTGAAGTCATGGTGTTCCTCCTTCTGAAAGATGCAGTGTTCAATGCACAATTTTAGAGCAGAGAGACAGAGTCCTAACTTACTGGTGTCTTGATCATGGACTTCCCAACCTCCAGAAGTATGGAATTTTTTTTTTGAGACACAGTTCCAGTATGTAGTCTAGGCTGGCCTCCAATTCACCATATAGCCCAGGCTAGCCTTGAACTCTTGATCTTCTCCTTCTTCCACCTCCTGGGTGCTGGATTGTAGATATGCATCACCACAGAAACAAATTTTGTATTATTTATAAATTGCCCTATCTCAGTAGTTGTTTATTGGGGTAAGTACCAGTGGGAGTAGGGTGAATGTAAGGAAAGGATAAATGAGGATGAATACAGTGCATATATTTTGTATTCATATATGCAAATAGAAGAATGAAGCCTGTTGAAATTATTCTAAGAAGGGGAAAGAGTGATGAGGAAGAATGATGGAGGGCGTAAATCTAAGACATATTGTAAGCACATATGTAAATATCATAATGTATCCCCCTTACAACAAGTATATGCTAATAAAATAAATAAACAAATTACCCTGTCTCAAATACTGTGCTGCAGCAGCACAAAATGGACTAAGAACTATTCCCCATACAAGCTAATCACTATTCTAAGTCTTGTGTTCATGATTCTCTTGTTTTCCTTTTACTATGGTACAAATGCATCCTTTAAAGGTTTTGTTATGTAATTACATTCCTTTGATGTCTGTCTTGAGTCCTTTCCTGATTCTAGTGTTTAGTTTATTAATCTGTCCTGCTCATACACAGAAAGATTAACACAAGGTGAAGTTCAGATATATAATGATTCAGAGATATTTGACATAGTATTTATGCTTTACTTGTGAATGAACTTAGTAAAGATGCTGTAAAGGAACTAAAGATAATTATTTACATATTTTTGCAGTACTTGGATTTGAACTCAGGGCTTTGCACCTTCTAGGCAGGTGCTGTACCATCTGAGTGTCCCATCTCCCACCCTTATTTATCTTTCTTTTAACTTTGTCCACCTTTCCAAATTTTTGGAGAGAGCCTTCCCTGATAAATAACTCCCTGAAGATTCCTGATAGTCTGCTGCTTTTCTTTGCACCAGTATTCTTTACTTGAAGGTGTTCTACCCTTGTTTAATCTAAGAGGCAACTTAAAAGTCACCTCAGTGAATCATTACACATCTCACATAAGGCACATATTTCTCCTTCCTTTGCTCTTTACATGCCCATATTATTATTATAGAATTTACCTCACTTTATATGGTGGTAATTTCTACAGAAGCCTGTCTTTTTTTGTTTTGTTTTATGTTTGTTTTTGAGAGTCTCACTACATAACCCAGATTGGCCAGGAATTTACTGTATAGCCCAGGCTGGCCTGGAATTTGCAATCCTCCTGCTTTCACCTCCCAAGTGCTGGGATTATAGGTATGTACCACCACTCCTGGCAGGAGAGCCAGTTTTTTTCAAGTCACTGAGTTATAGAACAGATGGTTTCATTTATCTTTCTGTTTTCTGGAAACTAGACCAGTTCCAGACTAATAGTAAATGAATGATTGAATAACAGTTACTATTTACATTATTAAAAGAGGAAAAGTTCCCAAGTGTCTAACTCTTTTTTTTTCAGTAGAAGTCTTTTACCACATCATTAAAATACCACAAATTGGTGTTATGATCCTGGATCATATTTCTGTAACTGAGTAACTTACATTTTATTCAACAGCCTGTGGGACTGTTCCTTTTTCAAAAACATAGATACCATCCAAATTTTTTCTAATATCTTTGTTTTCAACTGTTGTGGCTTGTTGAGTCAAAGTGGATGGATTTAAAACCAATTCAATATCATTTTCTTTGAGGAGTAACTCATCTTTCTGGACTTTAGATAGTGAACAAGCAACACCTGTCTTCATCCAATCCCTGCAGATTTATTTCTCACTTAAGAAATTTCAGATTTCAACAAGAGACCCATTCTCTTAAATAACATTGTAGACTTCATGTTATAATGGAAGACCAGTGTATCACTCCTGATCATGTTCTGCACATGATTACAGATAGTGCCAGCAATAGCCAGATCCTTTCTATTTTCCCTCCATTCATCATCCTGGATGCTCTCCTTCTTTTTTTCTTCCTTCATCTACCATTTTTGGTTTATTTCTTTTTCTTATTTTATTGTTTTTGATTTACTTACCTGTGTATACATTATTTGGGCCACTGCCCCCCCCTACACACACCAGAACCTGTTCTTCCCTCTTGTTCTCCAATTTTGTAGAGGAAAAAAATATAAGAGATACTAAGAAAAACATGGCATTACAGGGAGATTCCTTGTGTTGTTTCCCTGCATATGTGTTTTACAACTCTTATTGGTTCATCTTTACCAGACCTCTTCACTACTTCCTAGTCCCCTTCCCATAGTGTCCCCTGACAGTTTAAGATTACTATACTTGTTCCTATACAGTGAGCACATCAACCACATTCAACTTTTTACTTTCCTTTCCTTTCCCTATCCCTCCTGTGCATGGTCTCCCCTTAGTGCATGACCTGTGTTCAATAATATTACTGCATTTGTTTTCAGTCTATAATCCGCATATGAGGGAGAACATGTGATTTTTGGCCTTCTGAGTCTGACTAACTTTACTTAAGATGATGTTCTCCAGTTCCATACACTTACCTGTGAATGATAAAATTTCATTCTTCTTTGTGGCTGAGTAAAATTCCATTGTGTATAAGTACCACATTTTCTTAATCTGTTCATTGGTAGTGGGGCATCTTGGCTGTTTCCGTAGCTTGGCAATTGTGAATAGTGCTGCAATAAATGATGGTGTGCAGGTGCCTTTGTAGTAACCTGACTCACATTTCTTTGGTATATCCCTAGGAGTGGTATTGCTGGATCATATGGCAGATGTATTTTTAGGTTTTCAAGAAGCCTCCATATTGTTTTCCATAGTGGTTGTACTAGCTTACATTCCCATTCCCATCAGCAGTGTATGAGAGTTCCTTTTGCCCCACATCCTTGCCAACATTTGTTGTTGATGGTAGCTATTCTAACAGGAGTGAGGTGGAAACAGTGTGATTTTGATTTGTATTTTCTTTATGGCCAGGGATGGTGAGCACTTTTTCATGTGTCTTTTAGCCATTTGGACTTCTTCCTTTGAAAAAATTGTATTTAGTTTAGTTGCCCATTTCTTTATTGGTCACTGATTTCTGGGGAGTTTAGTTTTTTGAGCTCCCGTATATTCTGGCTTTCAATCCCTTGTCTGATGTATAGCTACTAAAGATTTTCTTCCATTTTGTAGGTGGCCTCTTTAAATTACAGACCATTTCTTTTGTTGTGCAGAAGCTTTTTAATTTCATGTAGTCCCATTGTCAATCCTATCTCTTAGATTCTGAGCTGCTTGAGTTCTACCAAGGAAGTCCTTGCCTATACCTATTGCTTACAGTGTGTACCCTGCTCTTTCCTGCACTAGCTTCAATGATTCAGGTCTTATATTAAGGTCTGTAATCCACTTTGAATTGATACTATTACAGAGTGGCAGGCATCAATATTAACACTGAATGTCATTGGACTCAACTCCCCCATTAAAAGACACCATTTGGGCAACTGAATTAAAAAGGAAGACCTAATAATTTGTTGTTTATAAGAGACCCACCTTATTGACAGAAATAAATGCTTGCTTAGGGTGAAAGACTGGAAGAAGATTTATCTAGCTAAAGGCTCCCAAAAACAGGCAGGAGTAGCAATACGTACATGAGACTAAGTTAAATGTTTCCATTAGTCAAAAGAGACAAATAAGGTCATTTCATACAAATACAAGGGGCAATACATCAAAAAGAAATAACATTTATCAACATATATGCAAGCAACATCAGTGTACCTAACTTCATCAAACATACAATAAAGGACTTAAAAGCATGTACAGACTCCAACACAGTGGTAATGGGAGACTTTCTTTAATACCCCTCAATCACCAATTGATAAGTCATCCAGACAAAAATCAACAAAGAAATCCTAGAACTAAATGACACCATAGATCAAATGGACCTAACTGATGTCTACAGAATATTTCACCCTGCAACAGCACAATATCCTTTTCCAAAATAGACCATATCTTAGGGCACAAAACAAGCCTCGATAAATATAAGAAAACTGAAATAGCCCCCTGCACACTATCTTATGACAATGCAATAAAACTAGAACTGAACAACAAAAGCAGCAGTAGAAAATATGCAAACAACTGGAAGTTGAACAACACATTGCTCAATGATCAGTGAGTCATAGAAGAAATAAGAGAGGAAATTTAAAAGTCTCTGGAATTTAATGAAAATGAAAACACAACCTACCAGAAAATACAGACTACTAGAACCTATGGGACACAACAAAGGCACTCCTAAGAGGAAAGTATATAGCCATGAGTACACATATTAAAAACACGAACGATCTCAAATAAATGACCTAATACTACATCTCAAACTCCTAGAAAAACAAGAACAAGCTATACCTAAAACAAGCAGAAGGAGAGAAATAATAAAAACAGGGTCCAAAATTAATGAAATAGAGACCAAAAATAAATAAATAAATGAAAAAACCATACAAAGAATCAATGAAACAAAAAGCTGGTTCTTTGAAAAAATAAACAAGATTGACATGCCCCTGGTAAATCTGACTAAAACGATGAGAGAAAAGACCCAAATTAGTAAAATCAGAAATGAAAAAGGGGCAATAACAACAAACATCAAGGAAATACAGGGAATCATTAGGGACTACTTTGAGAAACTATATTCAAATAAATTGGAAAATCTTGAAGAAATGGACACATTTCTAGATACTTACTACCATCTAAAACTGAGCCAAGAGGATATTAATCTCCAACACAGATCTATAACATGTAACAAAATTGAAGCAGCAATAAAAAGTCTCCCAACAAAGAAAAGTCCAGGACCTGACAGATTCTCAGCTAAATTCTACCAGACCTTCAAAGAAGAACTAATACCAACACTCCTTAAACTTTATGTAATAGAAAGGGTAGGAACACTGCCTAACTTATTTTTGAAGCCAGTATTGCACTCATCCCAAAACGGGACAAGAACACATCCAAAAAGAAGAACTACAGGCCAATCTAATGAACATTGATGCAAAAATCCTCAATAAAATAATGGCAAACTGAATCCAATAAAATATTAGAAAGATCATTCACCATGACCAAATTGGCTTCATCGCAGGGATGGTTCAACAAACACAAATCATTAAATGTAATGCAGCACATTAGCAGAAGCAAAGACAAAAACCACTTGATTGTCTCAGTAAATGCAGAAAAAGCCTTCGATAAGATTCAACACCATTTCATGATAAAAGCTCTGAGGAAACCAGGAATAGAAGGAATGTACCTCAACATTATAAAGGCTATCTATGACAAACCTATAGCCAAATCATACTTAGTGGGGAAAAACTGAAATCATATCCCCTAAAGTCAGGAACAAAACAAGGGTGCCCACTCTCCCCACTCCTGTTCAACATAGTCCTGGAATTCCTAGCAAGAGCCTTAAGGCAAGAAGAAAAAATAAAAGGAATATAAATAGATAAGTAGCCAAGCTACTCCTATTCACAGATGACATGATCTTATATCTTAAAGACCTGAAAAACTTCACCTAAAGACACCATAAACAGCTTTGGCAAAGTAGCAGGATACAAAGATCAATTACAAAAAAATCAGTAGCCTTTCCATACCCAAAGAATGAGCAGATTGCAAAAGAATATAGGAAAACCATTCCACTCGCAATAGCCTCAAAGAAAATCAAACACCTAGGAATAAA
Organism: Castor canadensis; assembly: GCF_047511655.1. Taxonomy (NCBI): domain Eukaryota; kingdom Metazoa; phylum Chordata; class Mammalia; order Rodentia; family Castoridae; genus Castor; species Castor canadensis. The sequence goes on along the minus strand of NC_133391.1, from coordinate 94,755,671 downwards.
CTCAACAAAGGCTGTAAATGACCTCTACAAGGAGAACTGTAAGCCATTGAGGAAAGAGATTGAAGAAGACTGCAGAAGGTGGAAAGATCTCCCAAGCTCATGGATTGGCAGAATCAACATAGTAAAAATGACTGTACTACCAAAAGCAATCTACATGTTCAACACAATTCCCATCAAAATCCCAATGACATTCATTACAAAGATTGAAAAATCGACCCTAAAATTCATTTGGAAACACAAAAGACTGTGAATAGCCAAGGCAGTACTGAGCAAAGAGAGAAATGCTGGAGGTATCACTATACTTGTCTTCAAACTATACTACAGAGCCATAGCAATAAAAACAGCATGATACTGGCAAAAAAAAACAGATATGAAGACCAGTGGAACAGAATAGAAGACCCAGATATGAATCCACACAGCTACTCCCACCTAATCAATAAAGGTGCCAAAAATATGTGATGGAGAAAAGACAGCCTCTTCAACAAATGTTGCTGGGAGTAGTTATCTGCCTACAGAAAACTGAAACTGGATCCTCTTCTTTTTCTCTCCAAGAAGACTAAGTTCTATATAAATGTGATTGAAGTCCTACAGAGGATTCCTCTGGGGTCCTTCACAGTAACTGTGCTTTTCTTCAGAGTGATGTCAAAATTTTCTGGAATGTCAAAAGTATGATTGTGAGAATGTTCTTCACTGTCACAGTAGATACATTAATGAGCCCAAGTGTTGAATTTATAGTCACAGATCACATTTACAATTAGGTATAAAGGGTAAACTTAGATGGGACTAGCTCTGTGGCTGAAGTGGTAGAGAGCCTGCCTAGAAAGCATGAAGTCCTGAGTTCAAATTCCAATACATTCCCACAAAAAAAAGAATAAACTTAGAATTATTTCCTCATCTGCTCATTCTACGAGGCCTTTTTTTCTTCTAAAAGGTATCCATGAATAGAAAATAAGAATCATGCAGTGATCACATTATTAATGGAGGTTATAGCTGATTCTGAGACTAATGATTGCATTTATTTTCCTCCTTAGGGAATTCTGAATAAAATTACACTTGGAGAAAGAATGGAAAATGGGACAATAACATACAAAGAATTCAAACAAATGTTTAGAAGATGGAAAGCAGAGGAGGCATAGTAATTAACTCAGCAGGACAAAGTAGGCTGCAACCAAAGTGCTTGAGGAAGGGAATACCAAAGAGAAGCAAATGAGATGCTTCATGATTCTGGTAAACAATTAAAACATGAAAGTCCCAGTTATGGTGGCAATAAGGGATAAGTTGTAATGCTGAAAACAGAGCTTGGGCCTCAAAAATCTGTATACAAAATAGTTGAACTTCTCCCTCCTATTCCCTACCAGAACTGGATGTTTAGTTTCTGGATTAACTCATCTAGAAGGCTCTGAAATTGGAGCATCAGCTCAGCTGAAAGTGATGAAGGAGGGTAAGTTCAGACTCATACCAGCAATCAGGCATATGAGCCATTATAGGAGATTAAGGGTTTTTTTTTTTTTCATGGAAAAATTGAATAGCTTTGAGATCCACCAACTAAAAGGAAAGCTTCTTACCCAGATAATCTAGACTAAAGCTGGCCAATAAGCTTGGTAAGTGTTTTAACATATTTGAAGAGGACTTTTTGACATAAGAGACACAGGTTTAATAAACTTAGCAGGGAAAAGGAACTCAGAGTAAACTGAGGGAATGCAAGAAGAATAAAAGACTTTAAAAATTAATATTACGAGACAAAAGAAAATATTTTATCCTTGAGACAAAAACAATGGTGCTTTATGGGGAAAAATAAGATATTATTCTTTAAAAACAGTAGTATGGGAAACTTTCCACCAAAAAGTTCCTATATTAACTAATGATAAATGAAAATCACAAGAAATCAGAATAAAACAACCAAAGCAATGGAATGTAATAAAGCCAATATCTGATTAATGGCATTTCTAATATAAAGACTAAGAAAATGGAAAGGAGAGAATTATTGGAGATACAATATAAAGAAAATATCCTAGAATGAAAGAACCTGAGTCTACATGTCTAAGGAGTGTAACTAGTTTCCACAGAAGCAAATAAAAACCAATAACAAAGCACATCATTGAAAAATTTCAGAACACTATGAATAAAGGGAAGAGCCCTAAACTTTCAGAAAGACAAAAAAAATGTAGTATCTGGAGAATTAGAAGTAAACATGTCATCAAATTATGTGAATGGTAAATATATTTCAAGGATAATGGAGTATTGATCTCAAAATTTTGAAGAAAGAAATTGATCTAGAATTCTGTATCCAACCAAATGATTCACTAGATACAAGAAAAACTAATGACACTGTCAACATGTGAATTTCAAATATATATATAATTCCCTTGCACTCTTTCTCAAGACATTATTCTATGTGTTATTCCATCCAAACATGCCAGTGAATTCAGAAAGAAATCCTCAAACAACAAGATTCAGTTCTAGCATTTTTTGGCTATACTGTGGGTTTGAATTCAGGACCTCATTGAGCTTACTAGGCAGGTAGGTGCTCTACCACTTGAGCCACTCTGCCAGCCCCCAAACACCAAGATTCAGCATGCTCAAAATAAAAGTAATGTAGGAGAATTCCTCCATGAAAGCTTTGCAACTGATACCATCAGTCTGGATTGAGCAGGAGGATGAAGGACCCCACCGGCACATCACTAACAGGAAGAACGAGCTGATGGATAGTGGGATGCATTTTAACTACCTATTAAATAGTACTGAAGAGCATTTTAAAGAAAAGCATTTCTTTCTAAAAATCTGGAAATAATTTTTGGTAGATATGTGGTAATATAAGCAAATTGAAAAGAGTGATAATTTACAAGTCACAAAAAGAAAAAAGAAAGAAGTGTTATATTGTTTCAATCAGTAATAAATTATACTCAAACATTCATAATCTGAACAGTGATGGCTAATTTGAGACCTTTAGATAAATTTTAGGGAAAACCAAAATGGGAATATCTATACCTTGATCTAACATTAAATACACAATTTGTAAAGCAAAAATGAACAATATTTGCTTATCATTTAATATTCCTTCACTTGAACAAAGTGTGTGAATAGTGAAACTACTATCATTTAAAGATCAGGATGAGGGAGGAAGGAAGGGACTGGTATCATTTTTCTATATTTTGATATAAACCTTTTTGAACCATTTAGCATTTTAATTATGTGAATACATTGTTTAAAAATTTAAAATTATGGAGTGTTGTCAATTGCCATTAATTCCATTGAATTAATAACCAAACAGGTTCTCCCATTTTATGTTTCTTCTCATGCTTTTCCTTATGCTTTCTTTTTGTTTTTATTAGAGAACTATCTTTTATATCTCCAGTATCCTTTTCCTTTTCTGAAGAAAATTCTAAATCTACAGAAGTAAAAAATCCTGTTAGAACATATGTAGTTGTGAAGTGGTTGAGATGCATCCATACATTATCTAATCCTAATGTTAATGTTGTACCTCTGTTTTTTTTAGAAACTTCAGAAGTTCTTTTTTAAGGGAGAAAAAAAGGCAATGTTCTGAACCATTTTCTTTGCATCATGGTGATGCTGATGATGTTTTCTGCCACTCTTTTGGACTCTAGTAAGAATTTGCTGTATTTTCTCTGGAGTTGCACATTACTCCTTTAGCCCTGACTAAGGAATAGGATGAAACCAAAATAGATCCTGGAGTGGGGAACACTGTGCAGTCCAGCAGTACCTAGCATCCCTATGTCATAAGCTTATATACTGAGGTCCTGTCTTGAGGTCAGCCCAACATATAGAACTGAATTTCTATCTTCAACAAGACCCATAAGTCTATTTACTTTATCTTATCCTGGTGCCATAGCTTTGCTCTGTGTTTGGGGAATAGCCCTTAAAGTGTAAGATTCTTTAGTGAATTTATTTCCCAAACCTTAGCTATATACTCATTTTGGTCAGCTTAACTACACCAGATGTTACTGATCACAATTCCAAATTCTGAATCATATGTTACTAGGTCAGACTTTGGCATCCAATTCTAATGTAGTTTATTCATGATTCAATCAAGACTATGTGAGCCTCCAAGTTTCCTCTTACCTAGGCCTGAGGAACTGAAAGATCATTCTCCAAAAACTGTGTGCTAAACTTGGATCTTGAAATCTTACTACTTAAATGGAGTAAAGGGCAAGAAAAGATGAATACAAGGAAAAATGAGTCATAGGAGCAAAAGACATTTTTTTCGGAGGCCAAATCTGAGCTCATGTGAAACACAATCTCCTAAATTCTGGGACTGCAGTTGTGTTATTGGAGTTAGTTTGGGGCATGAAAGCTGTATCAGAAGGATGCTCCCAGCCAAGCATGGTGGTACACACCTATAATCCCAGTACTCGAGAGGCAGAGGTAGAACGATATCAAGTTTGAGGCCTGTTTGTGCTCAAAGCACAGAACAACAGAAATGAGAAAAGGACTTTCCAAGTACAATGCCCATCTTACAACACCAACCACATTGGAGGTGGGCACTCCAAAAGTTAAGGAACACTAGGCCATTGTGGGAGCCTTAAAATTATTGCTCATCAGTCGAAAGTTGTCCCCTAGCAAAAGAAAAATAAATGAGAAAAAGCCTAAGATACTTTCTGAATATTTTGCTAGATAGTACTACCAATATCCAAGACAAATGATAGAAAGAATGCCATTCTGTAGAGGAGGGTGATGAGTTTAGTTTGGGTTTGTAGCTGTTTGAGTTGTCTGTGATATCCAGGAATAGATGTCTAGTAGGCAGTTGGATATATCGGTCAAAAACTCAAAATTACAGAGTTCTGGCATAGGGATAAAGATGTAGGTAGAAGCAAAAAAGGGAGTAGTAAAAGCTCATGATGATCTTTAGATCTTCTGAAACTCTATTACTTTATAATTATTCCTTTTTATGTTATTGATGACAAATTTAATTTTTGCTCACAGTATAAGGCATGATATTAAAAATGGGCAGAAAGAATGTCACTCTCCTTTTGTGTCTTCTGTGCTATAATACCTTGATTCTCTTTTTAATTGTTCTATGAAAAGATTTTCTTTTTAGGAGTCTTAACTGGTGCAGAAAAGGAAGGGGAGAAGGACTGTTACATAAAACTCCTCAGCAGCTCCTCTGTCTCCAGGCATATTTTGTACTTTCACTTTTAGTGTCTTCGCTTAAGGATAGTTCTCATAATGGAGTTAAGAGTATATTCTTCATTTGTAAGTACATATGTAAATATCACAATGTGTCCCCCCATATATTTTTAATTACATGCTAATTAAAAAAGAAAACAAAACTATGCAATTGGCAACTATAAGACAGCCAAAAAAAAGTATATTCTTCATAATATTTGAAATGCCTGTTAAAAAAATTAAAATTTATTTTTCCTTCCTTCCTGCCTTTCTTTTCTTTTTTTTTTAATGCTGGGGATTGAACCCAGGGCAATTGTGCATGCTATGCAATACCACTGAGCTACATCTGCAGTCCTTAAAAATGACAATTTCTCCATCCCTTTCAGACCTACTGTAATATAATATCTCAAACTAATATTCAAGAATGACTGGCTTTAAAGCTGATTCTACTGGAGATGAATTGGCCAACTTTGTAGCAATTCTCAAACTTTAGTGTATATGTCAGTCACCTGGGTGCTTGCTAACAATACAGATCACAGCCATTTTTCAATCCTAAAATTTTCTAGGAAAAGGCCAAAGGAGTTGTGTGTGTCGGGGAGGAGGAGTTGTTTTTGGTGTTGAGGATTGAAGCAGAGGCTCGCATATACTGACCTTACATTCTACCACAGAGCTACACTCCATCTCTGAGATTTGCATTTTTAATAAACACCTATAACCTGTAAATAATATCTGATAAATGTTGAGAAAAAAAATCTTTAACTATCTGAAAGGTCCCAGAATAAGTGTAGGACTGGATTTCTCAACCTGACATCCAAACATCACCAAGAAGCACATGAAAAAATTTACAGGGTCCAGAAACGTGGGTGAGGAAGAAAATACATCTGCATTTTCAGTAAAATTCCAACTAAACTTTAACATTTAAAAAAGTTATAAAGGTATTTAACAAACCACAGAAATAAGAGCAATTCCTCTAACCTCATCATTAAGCGAAAACACGTTTCCGTATCACGTAAAACATTTTAAAGTGGTATTTAAAATAGTGGTTATTAGAATGTCATTAGATTTTAGTTAATTTAATAAACACACACATATTACTTTAAAGTTAAATTTTTAGATGTTTTGATAACTATATGTTGATAAAGTAGTTTATTTCATTGTCCTACATATTTTAATGCATTAAATATTATTGCAAGGTCTGTAGGTTTCACTAAAATATTAAAAACATCCATAGGACAGAAAAATTAACAACGTTAGTGTAGGAACCCTTATTAAGAATTAGGAAGGTGTATTACTTAATCTTATGAAGAAAATAAGTGCACCAAAGCTGACACATAGCATGAGAATCTTGCCCAGGTCTCCATTATCCTTTCCTGACTAATTTTCACTCAAATACCTCTTCTCATGGACTACACATCTTCCCTGGTCTGTTTACTACTCCTCAACTGTTGAATGACTCTGTTTTCCACCAAGGATAACATCATTTAATCACAGATGTCTAGCCCATTATGAACATTAATTAATGTCTAACATCTCTTAATGAGGGAGGTAAAGACTATTACCATTTCGCCAATGGGAAAATCATGTCTAGGCAAGTTTGGTGCCTTGTTTTTAGGCCACCTAAGAAATTATAACTCATTTTCAGAATCAATGCTTTCACCCTCTACAGATAAATGGAAATTTTGATTTACTGTACACCACTCTGTTGCAGAAACAGCCTACATTGCAAAATATTTCATTGATGGAGATAATCCTTCTCAAGTCTGAAGTTTCATGGCATCAATATTCCTACTATTCACAACACAACAATTTATTTGCTAGGTTTTCTATGAAAAATACTAGATGTCTTCATTAGAGGGAAAGGTCCGAAGTCAAAAATAAACCACTAAAACCCAGTATCTTTAAAATAAAAATTAAAACAAGTATAAACTGTCATTTATTGTAAAATAGATCAATTACCCTGGTTTTTTGTTTGTTTTTCAATTACCTTTTTTAAAATTTAGAAATAATTACCTAGTAAGAGTCAGAGAAAATCAAAATGACCATTAGTTGTGATAACACATTGACTTTTCTTTTGTACACGCAATAAATATTTTTGTCTTTTTTGTAAAGCGGTCAGTTTGTTTCTTACTTGTTTTTGTTGCTTTAATTGATGGTGTTTTGTGTTTGTGTGTCTGATTTTTTTTTTTTTTTGAGGCAAGGTCTACTATGTAGCAAAGGCTGACCTGGAATTTGACAATCCTCCTGTCTCACCTTCCTGAGTGGTGGGATGGGATTACAGATGTGCACCACATGCCTGACCATGTGTCTGATCTTAATCTAACTTTTCTGTAGTCTGACCAGTCTGTCTGGCTTGCCAAAATACTGTGGAGATTTTGAAAATTCTTTGTGATTTATCTTTTTTTTTTTTTTTTTTCAGTACTGGGCTTGAACTCAGGGTCTTAAGCAACTATACCAGCCCCTTTATTTGTGGTGTGTGTGTGTGTGTGTGTGTGTGTGTGTGTGTGTGTGTGTGTGTGTGTGTGATGGATATTTTTCAAGATAGGGTCTATGGACTACTTGTTTAGCTTTGAACCGCGATCCTCCTGATCTCTGCCTCCTGAGTAGATAGATACAGGTGTGAGCCACCAACGCTCAGCACAATTTATCTTTTTAAATGGTGTTTGCTCTTTTTCTATTGCTTTATTAAATTTCTACTGGCCTGGCCAGGAAGGCAAACAGAAAGAACACAACTGGGCACAATTGAAAAGATAAATAGTTGAGGAAGAAGAGATACCTGCTCTTTATAGAAAGATTCTAATTCATTTATGTGAAAAGAATGAGGAAGCAAGGCAGGGTGGCACCCCCTACAATCATAGCATCTGGAGACTGAGGCAGGAGGATCACAAGTTTAAGAATAACCTGGGCTACATAGTGAGACTATGATTCAAAGAATAAAAATTAAAAAAAAAAGCAAAACAAAAAATGGGGAAAACTTGAAAATGTCCATTAGGAAACACCAGTAGTGATAAGTGTTATGGAAAAATACAATGGAAAAAGATTCTAAAGTTAGCAGGCAAAAGTTTGAGGAAAGAACAGGATATTTACATAGTCTCAAAGTGTCTCCTCTAAGATTTTTATTAATGCTGGAAAAAGAGGAATAACTGCATAGAGAAGCTTGGGAGATAACCACTATGTCCCTTGGTATTGCAACCAAGAGTCACTAACTATATAGTCTTGCAATTTCCAGCTAGGCAAGATGACATAGCATATGGATAACACTCAGGTTCTATCTTTAGCCCCTAGACCTTGCCTAAGGCCTATGAACAAAGTGGCTATGACAGCAGGGATGGAGATGATACATGGATTCAACATTGTGCATTTACTCTCATCAAGGCTAATCTAGTTACTGCCACTGCTGAGTGCATGCCTGGCCAGTAGCAAAGACTATTACTGAGCATCTGAAATAGCAGCATTCCCCCAGGAAGCCAGCTAGCAATCTGGTGGCAGGTTGATTTCTTTGGATACAGTATTTGTATATTAATTGTAAAAAGGGATTTCATTGTGATATTTCCATACATGCCTATAATGTACTTTCATCAGATTCATACCATCTGTTACTCATTCTTATCCCTCCTCCTCAATTTTTTTTTTCTTTTTTTTTGGTACTTGGGTTTGAACTCAAGCCTATACCTTGAGCCACTCTGCCAGCCCCATTCTTTCCTAGTGGGTATTTTCGAGATTGGGTCTCATGAACTATTTCCCAGGTTGGCTTCGAAACTTGATCCTCCTGATCTCTGCCTCCTGAGTAGCTAGGATTACAAGCATGGGCCACTGGCACCCAGATTTTATTTATTTATTTTGGTGAGACTGGGGTTTAAACTCAGGGTTTTGCACTTGCTGGGCAGGCATTCTACCATTTAAGTCACACCTCCAGCCCTCTTTATTTCTTTATTATTATTATTATTATTATTATTATTATTGATGGTACTGGGGCTTGAACTCAGGGACTCATGCTTGCAAGGCAGGTGCTCTACCACTTGAGTCACCCCACTAGCCCCCCAATTTTTTAAAAACAACCCTAATGGGTTTCATTGTTCTATTTTCACAGATGTTCATGAAGAACTTTGATCATATTCATCCTCTACCCCTTCACCCTTTCCCTTCACCCCCACCACCTTTCTGGTTTCTACCCCTAAACAATGCCTTTTACACTGGTGTCATTTTTTTAACTCTTGGTCTAGATTCCACATACAAGAGAGAACATACAATATTTGTCTTTCTCAGTCTGGTTTATTTTGCTTAACATGATTTCCAGTTTCATCCATTTCCCCATATGAATATCGTTTTACTTTGGATAAATTTGGCTTTGAAATTTTCATCCTCTGTCTGACATGTGTCTATCAGCATCACCATCAATGAATCTATTGTTTTTATTTATTATCATAGTATCTCACACAGCAGTGTTTCTCCAATGACAGCTTCAACCCTCGGGATCTAAGATCCTTTCAGGGGTCTATAAAGTCAAGCCTATTTTTAAGTAGTAGTATTATTTGCTATTTTCTTTCTGTTCTCATTGATGGTCCAAAAGCAATGGTGAGTAAATTTCCCATTTCTTTACAACAAATCAAGGCGGGGGCAGCTCATGGTACTGATTCGTAGGATTCTTTTAGTAGTAGATTCTCTCTCTCCCTCTCTCTCTCTCTCTCTCTCTCTCTCTCTCTCTCTCTCTCTCTCACACACACACACACACACACACACACCCCGGTGGGCACTGGTGGCTCATGCCTATAATCCTAGCTACTTGGGAGGCAGAGATCAGGAGGATTGCTGTTTGAAACTAGCCTGGCCAAACAGTTCATGAGACCCTATCTTGAAAAAACCCATCACATACATGCACACACAAAAAGGACTGGTAAAGTGGCTCAAGGTTTAGGCCCTGAGTTCAAAACCCCAGTAACAACAACAATGAAAAAAGAATATACTGATGAGCAGCGTGTTGGGATGTGAGGGGATAAGAAAAAGTAATATATGCACATATGGAAATATCACAATGAAACCTCCTACACTGTACAATTAATATGCACTAATAAAAATGTGAAATAGAATGGAAATTTGTGCAGAATACTCAGCCTAATAACTAAGTTGTTCAATAAAAGCAGTTACATATTTCTTTGAATTACTGCATATAGGCCTGTAATGAGCAATATAGAAAAAGTGTTTAAAAATAATCTATTGATAAGACAGATGGTGAAAGTGATGGTTTCCTGCAACCAAGGAGAGTAAGGGTGTGGGAGACACAGAGAAAGGCTGGTCAATAGTTGGTTGATAGTTAAACAGAAGTTGGAAGTTCTGGTGTGCTATTGCACAGTGGAGTGGCTGTAGATAACAATAATGTATGGTACATTTCAAAAACCAGAAGAAAGGATTTTGAAAGTTTTTGCCACCAAGAAATGATAAATGTATGATAAGAATAGATATGTTTAACTTAGTTTAAATATTGCATGATGTATTTACATATAAGAGCATCACTTGATATCCCATTACTATCTATAATTTTCATTTTTTAATGTATCAGTTCATTTTTTTGTTGTGTTAAGGATTGAATTTATGGCCTCATGGGTGGGAGGCAGGTGCTCTATTACTGAGCCACCCCTGAGGGACAAAAATTAACTTAATTTAAAGTCAAAAAGGACACCAGGCATGATGATACGTGCCTGTAGTCCAAGCGCTTGGAACACTGAGACAGGAGGATAATGAGTTTGAGGCCAGCCTGGGCTACACAGTAAGACCCTGTCAAAAAAATAAAAAAAGATCGTACTAATGAGGCAGTAAACATGTAAGTGGATTAAATTTCAACCTTTTAGTACATGGTGTCTTGTTTTGTTTAATTGTTACTTTTTTTTTTTTTTTTATTCAGTGCCTTGCTAGGTAGGCACTCTACCACTTGAGCCATGCCCTCTGGTCTACTTTAGTTGTTTTTCAGGTAAGGACTCAAATTTTTGCCTGGATTGACCTCAAACAGTGATCCTCCTGCCTATGAGATTAGGACCACAGGCACATCCCACAATGCCCAGCTTGTTGGTTGAGGTGGGGTCTTGTTAAACTTTTTTCCAGGGCTGGCTTCCAACTGTAATCCTTCTGATCTCTACCTACCAAATATCTATAATCACAGGAGTGAACCACTGTGCCATGCCTGGTTTGCTTTCCAAGATGTCTCAGTATAAAGGTTGGGTTGACCTCAGCACCCGATCCTTCTACCTATGTTCCAAAATGCAATGTTTGTCTTTTGAGAAAGTACTTGTGTGAAGTATTTTTTGTTTTGTTTTGTTTTTTGTTTTTTTATATGCCTTTTCCTACATACTTGCATACTTCTTAATTTTTGAAAACTTAAAAAAATCCCCCCTTGTTTTCCACTGTAGTGGGTTTTTAAAAAAATATATTATTTATTTGGCACCACTGGGGTTTGAACTCAGGACCTCATGTTACTAGGCAGGCCCTCTTATCACTTGAGCCACTCCACCAGCCCGAGTGATTTTAATACTAATTTCATAACTTTGATTTCACTGTCTACGTGGAATTTATTTTAGCATACAAGTTAGGTGATTATCCTAACAACACTTGTTGAACAATCTTTATCATCTCCCTTAATTTTAAGGCCATCTCTGTCAGTATTGTTTCTTATTATGTCAGAGTCTATTTCTGAACTCTTTTTTTTATTGTTTTATTATTCATATGTGCATACATGTTTGGGTCATTACTCCCCCCTGCCTCCACCCTCTCCCTTACCACCCACTCCACCCCCTCCCTCTAAAATTTTTAATTACTTGAAAGAACAGTTGACAGGTAAATTAGGGTTATTCAGAATTCATTATTTTGCATATATTTTCTTACAAATAACTGAAATGAACCTGCCATTTCAAGGGACACAACTGATAATATTTTGTTTCCAATGAAAAATTTAAGCTTTTAACTAAAAGTTAGTATTTTGGAAAACTATCCAACCCTGTGAGCTTGAAAGCTTCACAATAAAGACTTTTTAACTGATGGTGGTTGTAATATTAATGAATGTAATTTTATTTTGATATTATAAAATGAAATGTGTTACCATTTGGGAGGTCGTATAACTCAGTGAAGCAATATTTTCCAAATGTTCAAAGCACAATGTTACAAAATTGTGCATGGTAAAAGGTTCATTAAGAGTGCATGATCAACCAATAGTATTAATGTAACACAGAACATTAAATAATACACTTAAAGAAAAGGCAAAAGAGAAATTGAGAAAACTGTTTCAACACATTTTAACACTTTGTCAGAAGTAAAAGGCAGTTTATATTAATAAGTGTAGCAGATTATTAACGGTTTCTATTTGTTGAACTGCAAAAATCAAATCATTCCACTTTTTAAAAATCATTACTAGAAAATGTGCTATGTCAAATTTCTTTTTCATCCTTGAACACTTTCTTGGGTAGATTCCAAAACCTTCTAGTCATTTTGTTATTAAATGAGCACTGAAAGGTTTAAAGTCACAGCTTCCTTTCCCTGTTCCTAACAGCAATTGCTGTTTTTCCAGCCAGTGGAAGTGACCATGAAATGGGTGCAGGGGGTTAAAAAATACTACAAAAACTGTTCAGACCTAGAATAGCTAAAAATAATAACCCTGAATCTGACTCTCTCTATTCCTAGTCCTGTGTTACCTGGAGGCGGCAGGGACTGTGGGAAGCAGGGCTGATTCTGCTGCTTCTTTGTGAACCTTAGGGGTAAGGAGATGAGTTAGGGCCAATCTTTGATGGCACTTTATGTCTGTAACATATAGGGAACTTTGAAGCTCTGGACCTCAGCTTTAAGCCTGAACCTAAATTTAAGAGAGTAAAGAAGTTTACTTGATGTCCTATGCTACAATAAAAATGCTAATATTACAATAGAAAACTGACCAAATAGCTTAAGGAGATATTTCACAGAAACATAAATCACTAATGCGCATATTTCATCTTAGGTGATCAGCAAATTTGTTAGACTAGTATAGTAATATTGACAGTAAAAAAATATAATACCAAAATGTTTCAAGCATGTGGTGTGATAGGTAGACACTTTTTGTGTACTGCCGATGGGACTTTAACCAGAATAGCTATTTATGAGGAACAATTTGGTGACCTGTGTCAAGACCACAAATATATCCATACTCTTGATTTATTCTTACCTTTTCCAGGAATCTACTCAAGAGAATAATCATAGGTACTATCAAGGATATATAAGCAAAGATAATCTTTATGAAATTAGAGTAAAGATTACAACCATTTAAATGACCACGGAGATAATTGTTGAATAAATTATGTTGTAACCATATGAAAGAAATATTACATACCTGATAAAAATAATGTTTTAAATAATTTTTAAAATAGATAAATTGTTTATAATACTATATTAAATTTTAAAGTGAGCTAAAAATTGAATGGAAACTATGATTCCAATTTTATTTTTATACAATATATAAACATATAATTGTAAAAACAGGAGAAAAATTTATATGATCATATATTAAACAAATAAAGTGGAATATGAAACTAAATGTATAGAATGAGCCTCTGTTTTTTAAACTATACAAATATGTAAAAAGAATTGCAAACTGGGCACTGGTGGCTCACACCTGTAATCCTAGCTACTCAAGAGGCAGAAATCAGGAGGACCTCAGTTCTAAGCCAGTCCAGGCAAATAGTTCATTGAGACCCTATCTTGAAAATACCTACCTAGCACAAAACAGGGTTGGTAGAGTGGCTCAAGTGGTGGAGTGCCTACTTACCAAGTGTGAGGTCCTGAGTTCAAACCTCAGTACCACAAAAAAAAAGGTTGCAAGAAAAGTTTGAACCATTGTATGTATTATAAATGTAATTAAGATGCATTAAAATTGGATAATTTTAAGCCAGGTATGGTGGCACATGACTGCAATCCGAGCAGTTGGGAGGCTGAGGCAAGAAGATCAAAAGTTCAAGTCTAGCCTGGGCTACGTGGCAAGATCTTGTCTCAAAAAAACAAAACAAAACAAAAAAATAGATAATTTTTGCTAAATACTCATTCTTATTTTCCATATTTCATTAAATTAGTTAAATATATTAATTGGGAAGTATCATGTCACTAAAATATTTATTAAATTCTTACACATAATTCATTACTAACCTCAGGAATATAAATAAGAAGTAGTCTCTGTTTAGAGTGTAAATTGAGGAAGAGACTATTCTTACAAATCTAAGTATACACAATATAATGAATTACCAGTAATAACAATACAGAGTTCAAACTTCAAGGAATGATTGTTTTTAGAAAGGACACTGACAGCAGAAGAAGTAAGTTGTAATTGGGCTTCTAAAATGTATAAGATTATTTATTATTTTTAGAATATATTAATTGCACATATTGCCTAGGGCCCATCCAAAGGCCTCACTTTTGCTTAGTTACTTTTGTAAAACCTCTATTTCCAAATACAGTCACAATTTGAAATACTGGGTGTGGAACTTCAACATATCTTTTTTTGGGAAGTGGGAAGGGTTACAACTCAACTTACAGAAGGAATTTTATGGAACAATAATTTGGGAGTAACAGGAGCAAATTTGGAGTGAACTTCTAGGGCAGAGTAGGAAGAACTTTGAATTCTAGGCTGAGGAAATTGATGTGATGATGGAAAGCCCCTAAAAGCATTGAAGAAGGGTACAGAACTCAGGTAAGTCCCCCTACTTTCCTGTCAAGCACCCACTGCAATGACTGGAGAGCTTTCTTTTTCGGTTTTGCTTGTTTGTATGTTCTGGTAATGTAACCATAACTTCATTCTTAAACAAGTAAAACATGAGGAACATGGGAAAGGCGGAAAGCAAACTGCATCAATTAGGCAGAGAAAGTCCAGTGGACGCAGCAGCATGAGGTGGTGGATGGAAGCTGTCTTCTCCCTAGGAGAATTCTGGAGAAGCTGTGGGCTAATTCTATTCAAAACAAAACAAAACAAGGCAAGACATGGAGAAATCTGCAATGTTTTTTGTTTGTATAGAAGGTGCCAAAAATTTCTATGAACTGGAAAGTGTATTCAAAATTTGCACTGAAGACGTTGTCCAGTGACTGTAACTGTGGTGACTCATCACAGGAAACCTATAATGAGCTTAATTTTCACAGACCACATGTTGGGCAATTGTCCTTGATGTATGGCTTTATTATGACATCATTCTCTCTGAAGAACAGCTTTATTTCTGGAAAACTCTACTCTGTTAAAATTATTTATCTGTAGCCATTTTGCATTAAATGAGTGCAAAAACCTTTCCCTGTAATATTAAATGCCTTGTTAAAGGCTGTATCACAGCAAATGCAAATTAGTTATATTACTGAAGTTTGGATGCAACTTGAGAGGACAAGGTCCAGAGTTGAATTTTTATATAGAGGCTTAGCTGTTCTTCCACATGAGATATCAACAATCAAGATTTCTATTGTCTACACCTACCTCAGAAGCAGTCACAATAAGTGGACTTTGGAAAGTCAATCAGTTTTATAACTTAAACTACTTTAAATGTAATATTGCATATACTTTTAGACATTGGAAAAATACTGTCTTTCCTTTTAGCTTCAAAAATTTCAGATTTTTATTAGAAGTGTAACAGAAGAGGTTGGAGATGTAGCTCAGTGGTAGAGGTGCTTAGGGCATATGAGGCTTTGCACAAAGAAATCCCCAGCACTAAGAAAAAAATAAGTAGAAAGAAATAAAGAGAACTGTCACAAAAATTTGGGAGATTCAAGCAATGAGCAAAATTTTCACTTGTGTTCAGTTGTAAGATGGAAAATAGCCTTAAATGCCTCTGTTCTTTGCCATGTAAGTTATTTTCCTGTAGTAATTTTTTTTCAGGGCTAGAGCTCAAACCCAGAAGCTCACACGTGCTAAGCAAATGCTCTGCCACTGAGTTATAACCCCAGACTATCCTGTACTGACTTTGTTGTTGTTTTGTTTTGACAGTACTAGAGTTTGAACTCAGGGCCTTGGTTTGCTAGGCAGGCACTCTACCACTTGAGCCACATCCCCAGCTTTTTTTTTGCTCAAATTATTTTTTGGATAGGGTCTCACAATTTTGCCTGGAGAGCCTCAGACCACCATCCTCCTACCTATGGACTCCCTCATAGCTGGGATCACAGATGCAGACTATTATGCTCAACTTGTTTGTTGAGATGGAGTTTTACTGTGTTTGCCCAGGCTGACCTCAAACTATGGATCCTCCTGATTTCCACCTCTGGAGTAGCTGGATTCCAGCATGAGACACTGAACCAGCCCTTGCTTTGCTTTTTTGAGACAGGGTCTTGCTATGTAGCCTAGGCTAACCTTGAATTCTTGATCTTCTTGTCTCCACCTCACAAGTGCTGGGATAATTGTTGTGCACTGCCATGTCTGGCCTGTAGTGACTGTTTTGCAAGGAAGAAAGATTTATTCAGATGCATATTTATTTGGCAGTCTGTCTGCAGTGGAAAGAAGGGAAGTCAGTATGAGTGATTTGTTCTTTCATGTTTGCTTTCAAGTTTCAATTGAGCCTGAATCTGACTATATCCCTTCTCCCCAACCCTTCCTTTCGACTGAAATCTTGAGGATAGCAAGTATAACTAATTTTACTTTGGAAAAATCACTTCCAATTCATGATGAAAATATGCTAAATGGCAAATCAGCATCAAAAGTTTTTTTCAGTATTGGGATTCAAACTCAGGGTCTCCTACTTACTAGATGCATTCTACAGCTTGAGATACACCTTTAGCCCTTTCAGCTTTGGTTATTTTTGAGATAGGTTCTCACAGTTTTTGCCCAGGCCAGACAGGACCTTGATCCTTCTACTTACACTTCCCTCAGAGCTGGGATCACAGGCATGTGCCACCACTCCCTGGTTATTGACTGAGATGGGTCTCCCTAACATTTAGCCCAGGCTGGCCTTAAACTGTGATCCTCCTGATCTCTGATTTCTAAGTAGCTGGGATTATTGATGTGTATATTATACCTGTCCCTATCTTCGTATTTTTAAAAAACATGTATATAATTTATCTGAAAGAATATATGGATATGTTCATTATATGGATATATTTTATATGTATATATAAAGATTTAAAGATGATCTCTAGAAGAATATAGAATAACTCAGAGCAAGTCTTGTCTCTGTTAAAGGGAATTACAGTTGGGAGGCAGAGTTCACTGCTTATCTTTTGTTACTTTTCAAAGTGTTTCATGTGCATGTATCATTTATTTGGGAAAACAGCAAAAAGGTGTGGGTACTTTATTAAAACAATTTTAAAAGAATCCCTCTGATTAGGTCAACATAAATGGGCCAATAATTTTTGCAGGCCACTCCTGTTTGCCGCCATTGAGTTGTCTGCATCTCTGCCCACACCTGAGCCCTTCTCAGGTAAAGCATTTGCTTTTTCCTTTTGAGCCAAGATCCAGCTCAGTGCCTTCCTAAAAGCAGTCAGCAATGAATGTTCTTAAATGAATGCATATACTTGGCTTGTTTCACTTCTCTCACTAATTTCCTTTATTCTTGCATGTCTTCAACCATGGCTTCAATTTAGTCTTCAGTCAGTCTCTGGTTCTCATCTACTTACTTTGCTCCTGCTACTGTCCAAAATAAGAACATGCATATTTAGATTTAGGCAAAATTGTGGTTTCAGCTTTGGCATGTGACTGACAGACAGATATGACTTTAGATTCTGGCTGCCGTTTACAGATGGTGTAAACCTTTCCACACATCTGAACCTCAATTTTCCCTTCTCTAAAATAGAGATAAGAATGCCTACTTAGCAGGATTATTGTGAGGTTTAATATATACATTAAATATTTATATATTTGACATATATAAATATATATTGATATAAATATTAAAGTATATTATATATATATATATATATTGCATTACACATGCACAAGCACACATATACACACACACACACATCAAAAGTGCCTTTAAAAAGGCACTTCCAAAATCTGGTCCACATCTGCAATCCCAGCACTTAGGGAGCAGAGGCAGAAGGATTCTAGGCCAACTTGGGCCTGGAAGGCAATAAGACTCCATCTCAATTACAAACATACAACAGAAACAAAATATAATAAAAACAGCAAGAAGAGGGCCTAATATAGAACTTGTAACACAGTAAATGAGCAATAATAGTTCATTCATTCTCAGACATCAGTAACAGTCTATTTACTCTCAAAGTCTTATGCAGTCACCTATCTACCAAAATTATTTAGATTTTTCTATCACACTACAGTATAAATAATAATAGTGCAAAGAAAATTTTTATTTTAACAGAAATTAAAATATTAAGACCAAAGGAATAAAGCTCAAGTGACTATTAATTAAAAAAAGTTTTTGTTCTGTGGGGAGGGAGCAGCTTGAGACATCCTTGGCTCAGGGATTTGGAAACAGGAAGTAGTACAAGGAATCCCCTGAGTAGTGGCACTGTGAGATTGTTTAGGTTAAATACTGTTAATTAAAGCCTTGCACCCCAAGGGAGAAAAATTAATATGGGCTAAAAAGTAGCTGTATGCTAGCAAAGCTACCCCTTGAGAATTTCTGAAATTTTCTAAGGATTTCCATGCTAGGGCTGGAATCTGTAAATTCCATATTTTGAGAAATTTCCTTTGCTGCTTCTTCTGTCTGCTGGCTGTCATTTTCATTGTAGTAAAGGAATGTTTAAAATGTGCATCAATTGCAGTCCTGAAAGGGACTGAATATTCCAGAAGAGCCAGACATGGCTTGGCTGAGTAGAGGGAGATTTTACCAAAAATTGCTTTGGTGAAGAGAACAGAAGAGAGGGAAGAATTTTTTTTTTTTTACTATGTATTAAAAAAGACTCCTTTTAGCATAAATTGGCAACGAAACACTACAGAGTTAAAAAAGTTCTAACAAGTTGCATTTGTTAACATTTCAAAAACAAAAGGTTCAGTTTACGTCACCTACCGTGTCTTGCAAATGATTCTTGGTTCATTAATTGCAGAGTTTGAAGGAGATTAGTCTGACCAATGCCTTCCAAGTCTCTGGTTTTAGAGTGCATAGTTTTCTTCTAAGATGATTAGAGCTCTTTTCAGACATCGTCTAATATAAATCTATGAGTTAGTTTAAAAAACGAATCAGTAGTGCTATCCATTCAGTTTTCCAGAACTTAAATAAGATTAGACTATTGATGCCCAGGATATGGACTATTTTAGCTTCTAGATTTGAAAGAGCATCTTGTAGAGATAAAGACCTCCAAGTGCCTAAATTTGCTTAGAAAGTGCTGACCAAGCTAGGAGTTTCACCAGCGTTTCCTGTGTCAAAAACAAGTTCTTTATTTGGTCTTCAATGACAGTAAAACAGGAATCAGAAACTCTACTGTTTGTTCAAAAGCAGAAGCTAGAATCATTTCAAAGAACGACAGAGCAAAATTGGAACTGAAACTCCACTTTTACTTATCTGCAGAAGCAGTGGGGTGTATCGCTAGGGACTTCTAGTCCCTTGTTGCAAGTGAAATTCATTTAATTTAATGTTCATTTTAGAAATTTATTTTATTATTTTTTGTAGAAGTGAAATTTATTAACCATAGGGCTTTCTTTCATTTATGTCCTGAATCAGGATATAGCTTCCTGTTTTTGATACTCACCAAGTCATCTTATGGGTCCCCAAAATAGTTTTTAATGATTTTATGAGGAGTCTGGACTTCCCCAGAACATGCATCCATTGGCATAATTTCTGAGAGCTTTTAGTCTGATTTGGTAATTAAACTAATTTGTACATTAATAAAAACATTCTTTGAAATAACACAAGTCCCAATACAAAAAAATATCTGCATGTAGGCAGATATTTGCTTCTTTTTTTTTAATTAAAAAAAAATCCATAACCTTGGATCCAGAAACATATTTAAGAAAATTAATTAACATTAACAGATACCATGAAATCCCAAATTTTACCAGGAGGTCCTATTCATTCTTTATGATTGTGGTAGACCATTTAGTATTTTAAAATACTTTAAAATTCAGAGTTTGTGACAGAAAAGAAATTAAAACATAGAGTTTCTGATGAGCTCATGGGTATTAACTTAGGAAGGGCAACGTAGGGAGGGGACTGTCACACAGCCAAGGGGCTAAACATGCGATGTACTTTCATACCTACCACAGCTCTTCTCTTTGCCTGAAATGCCTCTATCTAAGTGTTCTCTCATTCATCAAGGCTCAGTTCAAATTTTACTTCTTATCAGTAACTCTCTTATGTCTGCCCCCAAACCTCATGCCCAGTAGACTTACTTATTTCTTCTTTTCTTTTCCCCCTACCTTCCTCCCCTCTCTCTTTTCCTTCTTACCTTCCTTCCCTTTCTCTCTTTTCTTTCTCTTTCTTAGTCCCCCCCATCTTTCTTTCTCTCTTCTTGGTGCTGGTATTGCACCCAGGGCCTTTCACATGCTGGGCATACTTTCTACAAGTAAATTACACCCCCAACACTTCATACACTGATAGCCTGTGAATTCCTTGATATGAAACATGTATCTTTGTGATTCTTATAATATGTACATTGTCTAGTACTAAATAATAAATGGTTGTTGAAGGGAACCAATTTGGGATAGGGAGTTGGTAGCTGAAAATGACCTAAAATGGTCCCTGCTTTCAAGCTATCCCACACATTCCCCTGTTCTCTACTTATATCTGTCATTGCTTAGATGATACATGGTCTGACACCCATCTATTAAGCCATCTTCAAATGTCAGGTTCTCATTTCTAATAAAAACACACAACCATATATTATTTTAAACTTTTCAAACCTCTTTTGTATATATTATATTATTGAAATCTTATAATTCTATCAGATTCTAGATGAAATTACACAAATTTATGTAATATGGATGACTTTGGACTAGCACTCAATCTTTTGAAACCTCAGTATAATTCCATTTGATCCAGAGTTTGTTTTTTAACTTTTTATTTTGAAAGAGTTTCGTACATACAGAAAGTTGCAAGAGTAGTGCAAAGAATACCCACATTCACCTGTTGTTAACATTTTGCCATATTTAATATCTTTCTTCTCTCTGTTCACTTCTCTTTCTATACCTAGAGAAAACCATTGAAAGCAAGTTGCTGGCACACACATAGCACTTAGACTTTTTTATAACTCTTCTGTCTCTAATCAAAAAGTGCCTTCCATTCCCCCCGCCCCCTTTTTTTTTCAGTACTGGAGTTTGAACTCAGGGCCTACACCTTGAGCCATTCCACCAGCTCTTTTTTTTTTTTTTTTGAGAACAATTTGCATGGGCTGGCTTTGAACTGTGATCCTTCTGATCTCTGCCTCCTGACTAGCTAGGATTACAGGCATGAGCCACTGGAGCCTGGTATTCAGGGCATTTGTTTTTGTAAAAAGCACTTCAAGTTGGGTTTGTCTGATGTTTCCTCATGATTTGATCCAGCTTATGCACTTTGGCAGAATTCTGTGTAAGAATGATACTGCTTTCTTAGTGCACCAAGGTGGGAAGCTCATGTTGCCTATCCCATCATTGATGATGTTTGCCAGATTTCTCCACTATAAAGTTACTATCATTCAGCTGCTAGGTTTTTGTTTGTTTGTTTGTTTGTTTTTGGAATGATTATTCTAACTTTACTTCTTGTATAGGAAACTAGTTTTTCCCAATTTATAGCCTCTTGGGCCTCCTTTTATTCCAGCCATCACTGAGGCAACCATCCTCAGCTGGGTGAAAAGTGGTATCACTGTCCTTATATGACCCAATCTTATTATCTTAAGAAAAGTGTGACAAAATGTAATACAATCCTATCAATGTGGAAAGAAATCAAGCCATATGATTAGAAAGACAAAGAAGTATCTGATTACACAATGTTAAAGATTATTCACCCATTGCCTATAAATGCTCCTCAGATGTCTATTTAATTCTATGATAGCTAAAGATAATTAGTACATCCTGACTTAAAAGTAGAGATAACTGGGCATGCTGGTGCACACCTGCAATCCCAGCATTCAGGAGCCTGAGGCAGGAGGATTGAGAGTTCAAGGCCACAAGGTCAGCATGGGCTACATAGCAAGATGCTGTCTCCAAAAGTAAATACATACATACATACATACAAAAAATAACTATTTCTGGAAGTTTAAAACAATTTTTGGGTGGCACTCAGTTTTGAGCTCAAGACCTCACACTTACTAGGTAGGTGCTCTACCACTTGAGCCACTCTGCCAGTCAAAATTTTAAATTTTGATCGACATGGAGTTCAACTGGAAGCACTTGCCAGTCCTCCCAGTGATGAAGACAGAGTTTTCCACAAAGTAATTAATGTAAAATTATACTTTCTTGCTTTCCTCACATTACATTAGAAAGTATGTGCTGTTGGTCAGAAACCATAATGAAACTACAAAAACCATGTAATGAGAGCTTGTGGTTTGAGTTGTCTGACCAGTCATGGGGATGAATATATAGCAATTTAGCCATACTCACTTCTTGCAGTAATAAAGGCACATTTGGGGGGACTATGCCAAAGACAGTACAGTAAGTAGTCCATGTCACTTGAACACGAAACCCTCTCCAAGCAAGGTAACCACCTAGGACACTTTCAAAGTAAAATTGAGCAGGAAGTCACAGCAGATAATGTCATTCTCAGCAGTGGTAATTACTGGCCTTACAATTTTAATACATAGCTGCTACAGAATAAAAGCTAGGTGGTATCTTACAAAACAGGTCATCATTTCATAGTCAGCAGGGAAGAGGAGTATAACTAAGCAATAGAATTTTTTAACATGTAAACTAAAACAAATTAAAGGCACTATGAATAGACTAAATCTAAAAGAGCTATGTCTTAAGTTGCTCTTTTCCTGGTCCTCTTGTAAAGATATTTCTATGGCCACTGGAGGACTAGTAAGAAAGGATTAGAATCAGGCTAGTGGCAGAGGCAACAATAATTGTGTTATGATCAAAGAACCTTCCAAAATCTTGGTTGTTCAGAATACCAGAGGTCAGCTGTTTTCTACTGGAAGAAATAAGGAGTGAGCAGCTCAGAAAACTAGGCATGGGTAGTGGTGATAGGAGAAGTATTTCTAAACAAACCCACCACTTATTGGACTAAGCTAAAATAAACTGCATATTTATTAAAGTTTTTCAGGGTATCTTAACATTTATACAATGGATTTACATTCTCCTTGAAAGAGTTCCCCCGCCCCCACAGTGGTCATCCAGCTTGTGAATGAAAGTCACAGAAAAACACATTAGGAATTCCAAGGAAAATCGAGAGAAAAGCAGAGGAACAGGGAAGTCCATCCTCAGAGATTGAGATTCAAGCTTCATGTTTAGCAACACATCTGCTTTCCTTCACCATTTGTTTTTGGTAACTTTCTTGCCTTTACTTGAACTATGCTTGCTCTTTGACCCCATGACCCCATATACTTTGAGTCCTCCATTTTCTCCTAATCAATCATTCTCTTTCTATCTTCCATTTTCTCCTGTCCAGCCCCAGACACTGGTGCCCATTACTTAAATCATGCTTCCAATATTCATTTCAACTCATAGTCTAGCCATCCTGTTTTTCTGACCCTACAACTCCGTAGTGAGAGTTTCTCTAGAAAAATCAGACAGCTATACCAACTGATGTCACTATACTGCTGCTTTCTGACCAAGGCTGAGACCTCAGTTATGTTCAATGTGTGCTGATCAACTGATAGTGGCAGTTTCACACCTTTCCCTATGCTTTCAAAACCTCTTCTCACCTCAAATTCTTCTTTCACTTAGCAAAGAATGGTTCTGCCCATTTTAGTAAGAGAAGCCAAGGACATGAAAGAGAATTACGCCTTCTTCTCCCTCTTACTTATAAGCTTATTTATTGGCATTTGTACTTCTGCTTCTTGGTGGAACAGTTGCCTACATAAGGCTGATTTCCCAACCTGTGGATGGATATCATCTCCTTCTGCCTACTCAAACACTGTGTTATATTAGTCATCTCCCCTGTTCCATTTTAATTCAGAAAATAAAGTGGTTTATTTTATCAAACATGACAACAAAAAGCTGTTACTTTATCAGTTTGGTTCTCTAATTATAAGGAAAAGAAACCAATTAAGATAATTGATGGGAAAAGTGGTATTCACTGGAAAGACACTGGTATAACAGCCTAGAGAAAAATGCTGCTCAAGTCATCTGAGAGCAGAAAGTACAAGATCATTTAAAACAAATTGAACATTCACAATCACATACATTTATAAACTCAGATTCATCTACTTTGTCTCCCTGAGTGTCACTACTCAAGACACAGCTCTTGAGAAGGAAATGTGATTGGCCTAACCCACCAGAAACATGTGTAGAGGGGATGGCTTTGTTCCTTTTACCCTTATCTTGCTTGATTTCTCTATAGCAGGTAATTGCGATGAGTATTTTCTCCTTTCTGCATCATTCTCTTTTGCTTTGTGTGACACTATTCCTTTCCTTTAAAAAGGGTACGGTGGCTCATGCCTGTAATCCCAGCTACTCAGGAGGTGGAAATGGGGTGGGGGCATCAGGATTTGAGACCAGACCAGGCAAAAAAGTAAGTGAGACTCCATCTCAGCCAATAAGCCAGGTGTGGTAGCATGAGCCTGTGGTCTCTTCTAGGCAGGAGGCCATAGGTAGAAGGATGGATGTCTGAGTTC
Organism: Castor canadensis; assembly: GCF_047511655.1. NCBI lineage: Eukaryota > Metazoa > Chordata > Mammalia > Rodentia > Castoridae > Castor > Castor canadensis. The sequence continues at coordinate 94,730,933 of NC_133391.1, read as the reverse complement.
GGCTCTGGGCAAAAACTGGAGACCCTGCCTAAAGAAAACTAAAGTGAAAACAAGCCAATTTATGCAATATTGTCTGACTATTCATAGGTAGTCTTTTCTTATGCCACAATCCCTTTCTCCTTTGTCCTCCAGAATTTGAATTTCACTTAATAGGTGACTCTCATTCTTATTTAGATGCTTTTCTCTGTGTTTCTATACCACCTAGACCTATCATTGTCATTACCTAGTACACAGAAAAGAAATTTGACTTACTTACCTACTTTACAAAGGGTCTAAAAATTTACTATTTTTGTTTTCACACTCTTTAAGAGACAAATAATCATCTGATAAAAATTGCTTTGATATTGTAAGATAAAAGATCTTTTCTATCAAAGTATTTGTTACTTTCTTAGATTACTTAAAAATTCCTCAGGTCGCCATCTTAGGTGACATGCATGTTTAAAGTGTCCTTCATCTTCTGGATTCCTGTCCGACTTCATTGCCTGCCAAACTATATGCCTTAACCCATCCCCCAAGTCTTTTAGCCAATCTGGAAAGATTGTGAACCTCTGACCTGGACGAATCCCAGGTGAGGGGCAGGTACAACTGCGTCAGGGATATAAGGAGGAGCTACAGTCATCCATTTTGTGCTTGTGTGTTTGCTTAGCTGTGGTAAGTACATGGTTGCACCCTTTTGATCAAGAGAAATTGCCTTGTGAAGATTTTCTGTCTCTTGTGTGTCTGTTTTCAGCACCAGAGTGTTATTAATTCCAACAATATGTAAAAATGAGTAAAATGCTCAATATGGTCTTTATTGTTACAGATTTTTTCTGTTGCTTTACCTGTAAACATAGGCATAAAATGAATACTGTAAAACTATTAAAAAGTACCAAATTACTATGAATCTTTCAAAATCATACTCTTCTATAGAAGAGTATTTTTTGATATGTGAAAATATAATATACTGCTAGGAGAAAATATATGTATAATATGACCTTTTTGTAGACATTAAAAACAAATTATGTTTAGAATGCATATATATATATATATTATATATATATAATATAATATATATATATATTACATTGGGAAAATTCAAGCATAGTTTTATTACTCTTTGGATCACAGAAGAATGGGCAATTTTTAAAAATTATTTTATTAGCATATAATAGTTGTACAGGAGGATACTTTGTGGTATGTACATATGTGCTTACAATATATCTTAATTAGACTTACTTCCTCCATTATTCTTCCTCTAACCCCTTCTCCCTTGTTAGAACAATTTCAACAATTGTTCAACAGTTTCAACAATTGAAATTGTTCAACAATTTCAACAGGTTTCATTTTCATATATGGATACAAAATACATCCACTATATTTGTCCTCATTCCCCCTTTACTTGTGTCCACCCACTTCCCATTGATACCAACCTCTAGAAAAGACCAATTTTTCCCTCCTGCCTTTAATTTTTGTTTTCTAAGCATCTATTGATGGTTCAAGGTGGTTTCGCCTCAGTACTGCAGGCATGTATATATTGTGCTTTAAATAAATTAATCCTCCCCCCTCTCCTTACTTACTCATTCTCTATCACCATGCTCCCCTAATAGAATGGGTGATTTCAAAAAATCTTTCTATCAGAAATTTGTGAATTTTGTAATTAAAAATATTATGATAAAACCTCATAAGTATTCTCTTTCTCAATCTACTTTGATGATAGCATGCCCATACACATGAGTGTATGCACACATGACAACAGAAATTTGATTCCTTTAAAACTTAACTTTTTCTATAGAAAGGCAAAAACAATTTAGTGAAAATACAGTACTGGACTTATAAGGAAGGGTCAGAAATAGAGTGAATATGTAACTATTGTCAAAGGTGATTCTCTACTAATTAGTAAAAGGTACCAGTATGTTTGGAAAGTTTCATCCAGATATACAACTCTACCATTGTGGGTTGACAGGACTAAGGAGAGAGAAACCACTTTCCAGGGAGAGTTGTTTTCTAAAAGCAAATACTGGGTAGAGACTTGAAGTTCCTGACAATTATAAACCAGTGAAATACAAGGTGTTTGTGTTTAGGACAATTTAGTCAAGAGTGCAGCTAACATAATCAGCTGTCAAAAAAGAAGCAGTTTTGTGAAGTAGATTAAAATAAGAAGGAGGAAATGTTTAAACAAAGATTCAGAGGATTCCAAGATGGCAGCTAGAGGTAGGAAGCAGAAAGCGACCCTCCAATAGTGAAATCTTAGAGAGACACTGGAGACACACTTTGCAGGCATAATCACCGAGAAAAGGCATAACTTTGACCCCTCCACATCTCCAGCTGGTGCAGAGAATCTCCACTTCACGTTAAACGGAGAAATGAGGAGGGCCCCCGGGGCCGCCAGTGGCCGGCGCCCATACGGCTTGGGAAGATGCGGACCAGGTGAGCTTCGCGGTACCGCGGTACCCCCACAGACAAGCCTGGGCCAGAGCAGCATAGCCCCCTGGACAGACTGACCTCCACCTGGGAAAAAAAACAAAAACTGAGTAATAAGCAATAAGAACAGTTAAGACACGCTGGAAAGAGGGTGGGGCACCCTGAGCGCTGAAGATTGGGGGAAGGGAACCCTTCCCAGGACTGTAAATAAACAAGCCGGGCGGGCCGGAGAGGCTCTGGCGGGAGCGGGGTGCGCACCCAGCAACCAGGAGCGGGAAAGCTTGTGAGAGGAGGGAAGACCCACTTCCCACGTGAACTGTAAACAAACATGGTGGCTGGCAGGAGCAGCAGCCCTGCCCAGTAAGCAGGAGCAGGAAAGCTTCTGAAAGTGGCAGTGGGAGGAAAACTTCAGAGGAGAGGGGGGAAGACCCACCTCCCACATGAACTGTAAATAAACACACAGGCCTGACAATGCGGGGGCAGTGTCACCTTTCCCAGTGCTTGGAAAGGGGAAAGCCTGTAGCAGAGGCTCCCGCACAGGAGAACTCTGAGCAAACAAAGCCTGTGGGACCAGGTGAGTGATAGCTCACCCCAGAGATCTGCATAAATAACGCCGCCAGCTACAGGCTGAGAGCAGCAGGCAGGCAAGCCACAGTTGCAGATACCACTCTCAGAACTGTCTCCAGATGCTTTTTTTCTTTTTCTCCCTACCTTTGATGAGAGAACAACCGAATTACACCTGCAAGCTGAAAAACTTACTGAAACTGTATTGCATTTGAACTGGGGACACTTGGTGGGGCTTTTGTGTGTGTGTGTGTGTGTGTGTGTGAGTGTGTAGTTTTGTTCTACTTTATGCATCCCCTTTGATGAGACAACTACAGAACAACATCTGAGGCACCAACTCCAGGACTGGAGATTGACATGAACACCCAAATTATTAAGACTGAAACTGCATTGCATATAAACTTGGATGTTTTTTGTTTTGTTTTTTTTTTAATTTTCTATTTTCCATTTTATTTCAATTCATTTTTATATATAGATATTACTTTCATTTACTTATTTTTTATTTTTTTATCTTTGATTTTCAATCCTCTCTCTGTCTCTCTAATGTCTGTTCAGCTTACTGTCAATTAGTACACTAACACTCCCTGTTTATACCTTTGAAGCTCTCTTGTCTGATACCTTGTTCTGCTTTCTCCCTCTTGTCTGTATATTTGTTTTCCCCTTTTCTTTAACTTCTTGCTTTCCATCTCAGCTCACTCTTCCATTCTAAATATTACCACTGTTATTATTACAAGCTAGAAAATACTTAATTGCACACAGTACAGGGACAGTAACAACACCAAGGACAATGACGGGAAGACAGAAAAAACAGGGAAACCAGTTTCCCCACAGGAAAAAATTAGTACAGGAACTAGAGGGGAATGAAGAGAACAGAAACTCAGATAAAGACTCCAACAAAATGAAGATAAACTATGCCAAAGGACCCAATGAAGCCCACAAGAATAATTTAAAAGAAGACATACTACAAGTACTCAATGAGAATTTTATAGAGATGATACTGGATAGGGTCAAACAAAATGTACAGGAGACACTCAAGAAATTCCAAGACAATAAAAATAGAGAATTTGAAAAAGCAAAAGAAGAAATAAAGGAAACCATAGAAGCACTGTATAAACACCAAAGTGAAAGAGAGAACACAATGAATAAACAGATAAATGAACTCAGGACAAAAATAGACAACATTAAAGAAGAAAACTGCCAGGATATGGAAAACCTCAGAAAAAAGAACGAAACAGAACTGCAAAACAAAACGGAAGGCCAATCCAGCAGAATAGAACAAATAGAAGACAGAATCTCAGAACTTGAAGATGAAATGGTAATTAAAGGAAAAACCAAAGAACTATTAACTAAACAACTCAAGACTTGTGAAAAGAAAATGCAAGAACTCACTGACTCCATCAAAAGACCAAACTTGAGAATCATGGGCATCGAAGAAGGAGAAGAGGTGCAAGCGAAGGGAATGAGTAATATATTCAACAAAATAATAATGGAAAATTTCCCAAATCTAGAGAAAGATATTCCCATACAAATGCAAGACCTCCAGGACACCAAACCGACCAGATCAAAATAGAGCTACTCCACGACATATCATCATTAAAACAACAAGTTCAGAAACTAAGGAAAGAATATTGAAGGCTGTAAGAGAGAAAAAACAAGTAACATACAAAGGTAAACCCATCAAAATCACAGCAGACTTCTCAACAGAAACATTAAAAGCAAGAAGAGCGTGGGGTGAGATCTTCTGGGCACTGAATGAAAATAACTTCAACCCCAGGATACTCTACCCAGCAAAGCTATCATTCAAAATAGATGAAGCAATAAAAGTCTTCCATGATAAGCAGAAACTAAAACAATATGTGACCACAAAGCCACCATTACAAAAGATTCTGCAAGGGATTCTGCACACAGAAAGTGACACCCAACTTAACCATGAAAAGGCAGGCAGCACCAAACCACAGGATAAGAAAAAGCAAGACAGTAGAGAGTAACATCAAGTTAGGTACACACAATCAAACCTTCAAACAACTAAGACAACTAAATGACAGGAATCACCACATACCTATCAGTACTAACACTTAATGTTAATGGACTTAATTCACCCATCAAAAGACACCGTTTGACAAAATGGATTAAAAAAGAAGATCCAACAATTTGTTGCTTACAGGAGACTCATCTCACCGACAGAAATAAGCATATGCTTAGGATGAAAGGCTGGAAGAAGATTTACCAAGCCAATGGCCCCCGAAAACAAGCAGGAGTAGCAATACTTATCTCTGACAAAGTAGACTTCAAACCTACATTGATCAAATGAGATAAAGAAGGACATTCCATACTAATAAAAGGGGAAATAGACCAAAAGGAAATAATAATCATCAACCTGTATGCACCCAATGTCAACACACCCAATTTCATCAAACATACCTGAAAGACCTAAAAGCATATATAAACGCCAACACAGTGGTTGTGGGAGACTTTAACACTCCATTATCATCAATAGATAGGTCATCCAAACAAAAACTCAATAAAGAAATCCAAGATCTAAAATATGCAAGTGGACCTAGTAGATGTCTACAGAACATTTCATCCAACCTCTACACAATATACATTCTTCTCAGCAGCCCATGGAACCTTCTCCAAAATAGATCATATCCTAGGGCACAAAGCAAGCCTCAGCAAATATAAGAAAATAGAAATAATACCGTGCATACTATCTGACCACAATGCAGTAAAAGTAGAACTCAACAACAAAAGTAAAGACAAAAAACATGCAAACAGCTGGAAACTAAATAACTCATTACTTAATGAAGAACGGATCATCGATGCAATAAAAGAGGAAATTAAAAAGTTCCTGGAAGTCAATGAAAATGAAAACACAACCTACCGGAACCTATGGGACATAGCTAAGGCAGTCTTGAGAGGAGAGTTTATAGCCCTGATTGCATATATTAAAAAGATTGAAAGATCCCAAATCAATGACCTAATGATACATCTCAAACTCCTAGAAAAACAAGAACAAGCAAATCCCAAAACAAATAGAAGGAGAGAAATAATAAAAATAAGAGCTGAAATCAACAAAATAGAAACCAAAAAAACCATACAAAGAATTAATGAAACAAAAAGTCAGTTCTTTGAAAAAAATAAACAAGATCGATAGATCCCTGGCAAACCTGACTAAAATGAGGAGAGAAAAAACCCAAATTAATAAAATCAGGAATCCAAAAGGGGAGATAACAACAAACACCATGGAAGTCCAGGAAATCATCAGAGACTACGTCGAGAACCTATATTCAAATAAATTTGAAAATCTAAAAGAAATGGACAGATTTCTAGATACATATGATCATCCAAAACTGAACCAAGAGGAAATTAATCACCTGAATAGACCTATAACACTAAATGAAATTGAAGCAGCAATCAAGAGTCTCCCCAAAAAGAAAAGTCCAGGACCTGATGGATTCTCTGCTGAATTCTATCAGACCTTTAAAGAAGAACTGATACCAACCCTCCTTAAACTGTTCCATGAAATAGAAAGGGAAGGAAAACTGCCAAACACATTTTATGAAGCCAGTATTACACTTATCCCAAAACCAGGCGAAGACACCTCCAAAAAGGAGAACTATAGGCCAATCTCCTTAATGAACATTGATGCAAAAATCCTCAACAAAATAATGGCAAACTGAATTCAGCAACACATCAAAAAGATTATTCACCACGACCAAGTAGGCTTCATTCCAGGGATGCAGGGGTGGTTCAACATACGAAAATCAATAAACGTAATAAACCACATTAACAGAAGCAAAGACAAAAACCACTTGATCATCTCAATAGATGCAGAAAAAGCCTTTGATAAGATCCAACATCATTTCATGATAAAAGCTCTAAGAAAACTAGGAATAGAAGGAAAGTTCCTCAACATTATAAAAGCTATATATGACAAAACCTACAGCCAGCATTATACTTAACGGAGAAAAACTAAAACCATTCCCTCTAAAATCAGGAACCAGACAAGGATGCCCACTATCTCTACTCCTATTCAACATAGTACTGGAATTCCTAGCCAGAGCAATTAGGCAAGAAGAAGGAATAAAAGGAATACAAATAGGTAAAGAAACTGTCAAAATATCCCTATTTGCAGATGATATGATCCTATACCTTAAAGACCCAAAAAACTCTACTCAGAAGCTTCTAGACATCATCAATAGCTATAGCAAGGTAGCAGGATATAAAATCAACATAGAAAAATCATTAGCATTTCTATACACTAACAATGAGCAAACTGAAAAAGAATGTATGAAAACAATTCCATTTACAGTAGCCTCAAAAAAAATCAAATACCTAGGTGTAAACCTAACAAAAGATGTGAAAGACCTCTACAAGGAAAACTGTACACTTCTGAAGAAAGAGATTGAGGAAGACTATAGAAAGTGGAGAGATCTCCCATGCTCATGGATTGGTAGAATCAACATAGTAAAAATGTCGATACTCCCCAAAGTAATCTACATGTTTAATGCAATTCCTATCAAAATTCCAATGACATTCATTAAAGAGATTGAAAAATCTACTTTTAAATTTATATGGAAACACAAGAGGCCACGAATAGCCAAGGCAATACTCAGTCAAAAGAACAATGCAGGAGGTATCACAATACCTGACTTCAAACTATATTACAAAGAAATAACAATAAAAACAGCATGGTACTGGCACAAAAACAGACATGAAGACCAGTGGAACAGAATAGAGGATCCAGATATGAAGCCACACAACTATAAGAAACTTATCTTTGACAAAGGAGCTAAAAATATACGATGGAGAAATAGCAGCCTCTTCAGCAAAAACTGCTGGGAAAACTGGTTAGCAGTCTGCAAAAAACTGAAACTAGATCCATGTATATCACCCTATACCAAGATTAACTCAAAATGGATCAAGGATCTTAATATCAGACCCCAAACTCTTAAGTTGATACAAGAAAGAGTAGGAAATACTCTGGAGTTAGTAGGTATAGGTAAGAACTTTCTCAATGAAACCCCAGCAGCACAGCAACTAAGAGATAGCATAGATAAATGGGACCTCATAAAACTAAAAAGCTTCTGTTCACCAAAAGAAATGGTCTCTAAACTGAAGAGAACACCCACAGAGTGGGAGAAAATATTTGCCAACTATACATCAGACAAAGGACTGATAACCAGAATATACAGTGAACTTAAAAAACTAAATTCTCCCAAAACTAATGAACCAATAAAGAAATGGGCACGTGAACTAAACAGAACTTTCTCAAAAGAAGAAATTCAAATGGCCAAAAAACACATGAAAAAATGCTCACCATCTCTAGCAATAAAGGAAATGCAAATTAAAACCACGCTAAGATTCCACCTCACCCCTGTTAGAATAGCCATCATCAGCAACACCACCAACAACAGGTGTTGGCGAGGATGCGGGGAAAAAGGAACCCTCTTACACTGTTGGTGGGAATGTAGACTAGTACAACCACTCTGGAAAAAAATTTGGAGGCTACTTAAAAAGCTGGACATCGATCTACCATTTGATCCAGCAATACCACTCTTGGGGATATACCCAAAAGACTGTTACTCCAGAGGCACCTGCACATCCATGTTTATTGCGGCACTATTCACAATAGCCAAGTTATGGAAACAGCCAAGATGCCCCAGCACTGACGAATGGATTAAGAAAATGTGGTATCTATACACAATGGAATTTTATGCAGCCATGAAGAAGAACGAAATGTTATCATTCACTGGTAAATGGATGGAATTGGAGAACATCATTCTGAGTGAGGTTAGCCTGGCCCAAAAGACCAAAAATCGTATGTTCTCCCTCATATGTGGACATTAGATCAAGGGCAAACACAACAAGGGGATTGGACTAGGAGCACATGCTAAAAGCGAGAGCACACAAGGGAGGGGTGAGGATAGGTAAGACACCTAAAAAACTAGCTAGCATTTGTTGCCCTTAACGCAGAGAAACTAAAGCAGATACCTTAAAGCAACTGAGGCTAATAGGAAAAGGGGAACAGGTACTAGAGAAAAGGTTAGATCAAAAAGAATTAACCTAGAAGGTAACACCCACGCACAGGAAATCAATGTGAGTCAATGCCCTGTATAGCTATCCTTATCTCAACCAGCAAAAACCCTTGTTCCTTCCTATTATTGCTTATACTCTCTCTACAACAAAATTAGAAATAAGGGCAAAATAATTTCTGCTGGGTATTGAGGGGGAGGGAGAAGGAGGGGGCGGAGTGGGTGGTAAGGGAGGGGGTGGGGGCAGGGGGGAGAAATGAACCAAGCCTTGTATGCACATATGAATAATAAAAGAAAAATGAAAAAAAAAAAACAAAGATTCAAGTTGAACAAAGTCTGTTACCTGCCTAAAAGCTGGTGATCTTGGGAATCTTTATCCATTGTTATGATCTGAATGTTTGAATCCTCTTAAAACCCGTATGTTGAAATCCTATCCCCAAAGGATGGCTTTTTAGGAGACAATTAGGCCATAAGGGTAGAGCCCTCATGAATGGGATTAGTGCGCTTAAAAGGAGACCCCAGAGAGCTATCTTGCTTCATCCACCACAAAAGGATGCAGCCAGCTAGTGCAGTTCCGTGGATGAAGAGGTGGACCATCACCAGACACCAAATCTACCAGGACTCCATCTTGGATTGTGTAGCCTCCAAAAATGTGAGAAATAAATGTGTGTTGTTCATGTGCCTCTTAATCTATATTTTGATATAGCAGGCTGAAAAAACTACAACATCCACCTAAGTGTTTCACATTTAATTCCTGAAAATGTTAATATTAGAATTTATTTTTTAGGGAAAGAAAATAAATTGAGCAGGAATAATTGAGTGGAATGTGAGCCACTTAGGCTTTCTCTTAGATCTGGAGAAAAACTTAATGACATGGTCATATCTCAATGTGTCACCCTTGGGCTGGGATGTAGCTCAGTGGTACAGTGCTTGCCTAGCATGTGCGAGGCCCTGGGTTTGATCCCAGCACCAAAAAAGAAAAGACCAAAAAAAAAAGAAAAAGACTCAAATCATCTCCCTTCCCTGGGAGAAGACACATGAGTTACAATGATGTTGTCTTAGAGGAAGAATGTTAACCCTTCTTCAGCTGGCCTTATCAACTCTAACTTCCAGCATCCTAAGAAGAAATGAAATAATCGTTTATTTATAAATTTTAATGAAGCTGGAATGATGAATTCATGTGTCACCTTCTTCAGAAATTCTTTTATTTAAAAATTTTTTTTACTTAGCATAAATACCTCTCTTCTTCAGAATTCTACCTGCACTTAAAATAAATTTAAAGATAAAATTAATATCCCACAGCACCTATCATGATCTTTTTCTATTCTGTAAAGTTTTTTTCATTTTATATTTTAGATGCCATCATTTTAAGTAAGGACTCTTACTTAAAATATATATTTCACAAGTTAAAATATGTACTTCACAAATATTTGATTTTTTTTCAGAAGCATGTACGTTACATAAAATAGGGATAAATTTGTATTTAAATGCCATGTAATTCTTTTAAGTTAAAATAAGATAAAATATATGCCCTTATTTGTATCATTTCATACGTAAAAGGTTAATAGTCTAAGAGTGGAAGCACCAATACTCTAACAAATTGTGACTTGGGACTCTTAAAAAAATCATTGCCAGAAAGGTTTGACATCTGACCTTTGATTATTAAAAATCTGTTGCTTACTCTGCAAGAGAGCCCAGTCCTGATGACCTACTGCCACACAGCTGCTCTCCGCTGCAATGCTTCTGTAGAGCTGGGGGTTATTTTGACAAGGTTTGATGCCAGGAATGCTTTTACAAACAAAGAACTTGAGAACTCATTTTGGCTTCATTCAGAATTAGCATATAAATAGCAAGTAGTGATTTATGATCAATTAATAAGATGGAATTCGAAGTCCTATAAAACATCTTTTGTTTTTTTCTCTTTGGTGGGAATTACAGGTTTAATATGTTTTATGATTAGCGTCAAAGAACAAATATAAATACACTTTTGATGTAAAAAAATGCTAAGAATCTATTTTAGGGAAAATAAAAAGGCAAGGGATTAGGGATTGACTAGTTGAAGTAAGTATGGGACTTTGGATTGAAAATAGACATTTGGTGATACTTTCTATACAAGATTAAATTTTAGTCAACCATTTCCTGAAGTTTCTTCAATTTAAGTTAGAGATAAATGGAAGTTTTATGACATCTAGTTTTTATGTATTATGAGCTTGAGAACAATTTCCTGTCTGACCAAAACTGAGGGTTTTGTTTTTTAATGTACACGTAAAGAAGTTTATTTTAAGGAGTTGGCCCATACAATTTGGAGACTGGTGAGTCTATAATCTGTGGGGCAGGCCTGTAGATTGGAAAGTTGGATTTCTGTATTTCTGTGCTACAATCCCTCCTCCCTCCCTCCCTTCTCTCTCTGGCTTATCTTTTTTCTTTCTTCTTCTTACTTTTTATTAGCATACATTAGTAGTACAAAGCAGTTCCATTACGATAATTCCATAGACAAGTTCACACCCTCTGCTACATTTCCTTATCGCCCCTCCCAAACTGAGTTTTTGCTCTCAGTAGAGTGTTTACACATATAGGTGCCTATAGTTAACTCTGTTGTAGTTCATCAGACCGTTGAAAACTGACAAGACAGATAGGTTCCTTTGAAGTAAGGTAGTTACCAACTTCCAATAACTGGGTAGAGGTAGAGACTTTATGTCTCTTTCCCTATAACCTAAGTGTGAGATGTTATGTTACAATGAAAGAGATGAAGCAAGCCACACATTGAAGTTTGAAGCTCAACAAACGTTTATTAGCATGCAAATACCAATGTATTCTCAGTGAAGTCTAGCTCCCTTTCTTTTTTGGGTTGTCTGACAAACAACTTGCATGGGAAGTTTATACAAGGCAGATGTAATATTATTGCAGCAGAATTCAGAACCAGTTGGCCTGTGAAATATTTCTAGCCAATCCACATATATTGAACATCATTTATTTCACGTACCCAGAATAATTCCTAACAGCTATTATGTCAATTAATAAATGCTTTGGGACTGGTGGAATTGCTCAAGTGGTAGAGCACCTGCTAATAAGCATGAAGCCCTGAGTTCAAACCCCAGTACTGCCAAAACAAAAAAGAAAAAATGATTTGGTGACTAGAGACAGACAGTTGAAGTTAAGAGCAGCTAAATTTGGAGGGCTTTTGAGTAGTCTTCTAAATGTTAACTCTGCTTATAGTTTTTAGACAAAAGCTAATTCATACATACACATCACCTGGGCTATGGTGATATATTTTATGCAAAATAAATATTCCATCCTAAACATCAGTATGCTGTTTTAAGCACACTTTACATAGCCAAAATGACCTTGTCATACCTAACAAAATTATTAGCTTATTAATATGTAATGCTCAATCCATATTTAAATTTCGCATATTGTCTTTTTGCAGATGATCTATTCAAATAAAGATCCAATCTGAAAAACATCTTCTTAAATCCCATGAGTCTCTTCTGTTCTTTAAGAACACCTTTTATGATGATATTTTGATTTGTTGAAGTCCTCCAAGTCTTCCTGTAGAGTGTCTTATGTTGTTTGATCCCTTTTTTTTGGCAGTACTAGCATTTGGTCTCATGCTTGCTAAACAGGCATTTTCCCACTTGAACCTTGAACCACTCTACCAGCCTTTTTTTTGTGTGTTTGGATATTTTTGAAATAGGGTATTGAGTTTTGCCTGACTGGCCTAGAACTGCCATCTTTCTGATCTCTGTCTCCTGAATAGCTACAATTAAAGGCATGAGCCACTGGTGTCCAACTGGATCCCTTTCTTGTAGTGATGTTTTTGTTGTTGTTGTTGGTTCTTTGTTGTATTTCTTTTATCCTCAGTAATCTCTGTAACCTGGTAGAGAAATCTAAAGGCTTTATTGAATTCAAGTTAAACATAATTGTTAAAATTAAAATCATAGGTGATGTGTACTTTATATTGCATAGCATTGTTGGTCACATCTCTCTGGTTGTCCCACCAGTAGTAATATTTAATTTAACCATGAGATTAAGGGAGTGAATTTCAGATTCTTCCATTGTAAAGTAATATTTCTCAGTTTGCGATCAACAGTTTTCAGCTGGGACTGTGAATTTCTGAGTCACCACCAACCACTTGTCTAATGTTTTAAAGCATCAATTGATAATAATTGGTTAAATCTATAATCTTGTCAGGGCTTGTGAAATAGTTATGTTTATAACCATCATTTATTTTGCAGCAAGCTGGTTTTCTTCTGTCAAGTAGACTATTTCCTCTTTAACTGAGGCTATTTAATTACTTTAGACTACAGTTTCTCCTAAAAAGGCAGGATAAATATTAATTCTTTCCTTTGTCTCTACAATTTAGAGGTAATTTACTGAGCAGATATCTGTCTTCAGAGTGCTAATTGACCCTACCCAATGTGGCTGAATATACTATTATTTTTTTGTAATTCCCTTTGTGCTTGTGCCAATGTGGCTATCTGGGAACAATTATTATGGTGCATTTCATTTCCTGTTTCTTGTTGTTATGTCAAATCTTCTTAGTTTCTGGAAATATACTAATTGCCATTCTTATTCTGTTCATTGTATTTCCTTGTAACAATGTACTTGATTCACTTGTAATCTGTTTCTGTCAGGTTATTCCCATGGTGTTCCACAATTTGTGTTCGATCTTTATGGTTTCATTTATAACACTTATTGGGTGTTAAGATGATTAGCATAAATTAGTCACATTCCAATGCAATATCCTGTGACTTCCCAGTTTGCCACCACCAACTCTGTCCTTGGCTATCCAGACAGATCGTGGAACTCTCTTGCAGGTGGTCTTAGAAATAATTAATATGGTCAATATTTGTTATGGGATAAATACCAAGACCTAGCACATCTGGGAGGAAACCATCTCTAGGAATTTTGGTTAGTTATAAGACTGATTCAGGACTGATATTTCCTGGATTTGTCAACAGTGGAACTTCCATGAACATCATAACCAGTGCTGAATCCCAGAGCGAAACTCCACATGTAATAGACTCTGGACAAATTTTCATTGAGTGAATTAATTTTAACTTACTCATTTCTGTGGAAATTAAAGAGTCACAAATGCAACACACAGATGACACAAAAATCTTGTTGAGACCTAGCTTTTCTTTAAATTTTGCTCGTACTGGGGTTTGAGCTCAGGGCCTCATGCTTGTTTGGCAAATGCTGTACAACTTGAGCCACGTCCCCAGACCTTCTTTGGTGTTAGTTATTTTTCATATAGATTCTCACATTTTTCCTTGAACCAGTCTGGACTATGATCCTCCTACCTATGCCTCCTGTGTAACTAGGATCACGGTGTGCACCACCATGCCTGACTTATTGGTTGAGATGGGGTTTTACTAATTTTTTGCCCAAGACTCCTTGAAATGCCATCCTCCTGAGTAGCTGGGGATATAGGAGTGAGCTACTATGCCTGGCTCCAGCAATATCTGGCAGTAAAATAAAGGCACTAACAGAAGAAAACATTTTGCTATCTATCATGCCTTTGTTCTGTTGGTCATGTTTGCATATCTGAAAACTCAGAAACACAAATTTTCCTAATTACTTTGACATATTTAACCATGTATATTCCTAAAAACCACAGGGATGACTGTATCAGTCAGCATTATATCTGCAAAATAGAGCATATTGACTAATCAACATGGATCTTCTTATCCTTTAGATTTGTACCATTTTTTTTCTTTTGAGACAGGGACTCAATATGTAGCCCAGTCTGGCCTTGAACTCAGAATCCTTCTGCATTAGCCTCTTGAGTGCTGGGATTACAGGTGTGTGTCATCACACCTGACTGATTTGCTTTTATTTTTCTATCTCTCCCACATGCATCTCCTACAGATATGAGTAATCTGGTGATTTAAAATAATTGTTTTGTCTATTCAATATCTTTAGGATAAGATTTTAAAAATATGTAGTATTCAATACTGTTATATTCCATGGTAAGTTAGATCTTTTCAAGAAAATTTTTTTTCCTAAAAGACTAATAATGGTGATGGCAGTATTGAATTTTAAATTGGCTTTTCTTTCTTGATGTAACTTTATCTGCTCAATGCCACTTGTTAGTGCTCACTATCTTATGAGGTTATATCTTGTGTGTTTTTAAATTGGATGGAATTTAATATACTTTTAGAATTCTGAATCCAGCTGAGGTTAAAAAGATCAAAAAGCCACAGAAACTTTTATAAGAACAATCCAGTATTGTTCAGAAATGTTAATATAAAAAGACTGTTTTGAAGTGCATACAATGTCCAGTGCTTGCCTTTTTTATTTTTTTTAATAGAATAGCTTGATATATATCACTTTTTAAGGAAGCTATTGTTTCTTTATTGTCCTTTCAGAATATTTTCTGTACATGTCACTAATGTTTTCACTTTGAAATGTGGAAAAAATGTATTTCCTAAACTGAGTTAGTCTCATGAAAAATGAGATTTTGAAGCCTTTCATCCCGTGATATGTTGTTTAAGTCATAAAGTGAGATTTAGCTAAAATGTGCACAGTTACCCCCCTGAAAGTCAAATACAGCTTTCCATACATCCACATAGTCATTTGCTTCAAATGACCTTGGGTGGAGGAAGGAAGTTTTATTTCCAGTCCAATCTATTTCATTAGGTAAATTATTTAACTGATAATTTGGTCAAATATTTTTGACAAAAATATGGAAATTTACACATATGCAGAGTCAACTAAGAACAAAATGTTCTGGGTTTCTCTATATGCAAAAACAAGAAAATTGGACTACATTGTTTCTATATCATTTCCAATCCTGAATTTCTATGAATCTTTGATAATACAGCTCATATTATAGGATCTTGCTATGCTGCCCAAACTAGGCTCAAACTCGAGATCTTGCAGCCTCAACTTCCCAAGAAGCTGGGATTATAACACGTCCCACCACACACTCAGCAACAAAATTTTATTATCTGAAAATGGCACTAATTCAGGCTTTTACCTGAATTAGTACAGATGCAGATAAGAACCAGTGACTGGGGCCACAGGATGGCTATAATGTACTTCTAATAGCTCTTTTCTTGCACATATTTTACTAATATAAAGTTTTGAATGTACACAGCACTGTCGTGCTGAATAGTACAAAAATACAGAGAGCTAGGACAGCTAGGAGCTCAGGCAATATTTCTTTTTTCCCTTCCAATTTTTAAAAATGCATTGATGCTAGCTCATACCATTCCCCATCATGGGAGAAGTTTACAACAAATATGTTCATCTGAGAGACATTGCTGCTTCTGTATCTCTAAGAAGATCTCCAATCTTATCTCTCTACTCTGTCAAGTCTTACCACATCCAATTATTTTCTAAGACTTGTAAAAGATTCACTACATTCATGGAAATGTGGGCTTGGAACATTGGTTCATCTGCCTTCAAATAAATGATAGCAGAAAATTTATTCAGTTCATAGAAGCAGTATTTCTGACAAACTTTCGGGAGAATATTCCTTAAAATGTTCTAACATAGACATGCATTTACTGCTGGCTTCATGTGCAGGAAGACTTAGAGAGCACAAAGCATTTCACAGTTGAAGTGATTTAAATGCCTGTTTCGCCATATCCCTTGTTCTTGAATGTGTTCATTCGCTTGGTGAATTTATAGAACCAATTTGGGAGAAGAACAATGTTTCTGCCTCTCCTAAGAAATTCTTCAAATTCCTCACAGTGACAGTCAAAAAAAATTTTTTTGAATTGCTCTTTGTGAGACATTTCTTACATACTCAGGAGCAGCAAAAGTTTTGATTATGCAAGTTTCAAAAAGAACATAACAAAATTTCCTTATTTCTTCTACCTTTAAAAGCATAGTTGAGAGCTCTTCAGTAGATAAAAGCACAATTACCTACAGAGTGCCTCAGGCATTAGCTTTGTAATGAAAAAACAGATCTGGCTTCAAATATTAGTTTGGACATTTGCTAGCTGTATGAATTTGGGTATTGCCCTGAAGGAATATGGGCTTCAGTTTTTCATCCATAAAGTGAAATACAGTGCTTACTGTTGTCAGTTTTAAGTGAGATAATGTACCATTACTTATACTTAGCACACTCTTTGGAATATATAGAATGCTTCATAGATACTAGGTATTATAAGCTGGCTACAACCTTTTAAGTTTATCTCTAAAATTTGAAGACTATTTTAAAGCTATGACTAAAATGGGATTATTACTCCTCAAAGATATGACCAATAATTCCTTGCTGTCAATGAATGCCCAGTCAATGTTCACATTCCTCAAGTAGGTTTATTCAAATTAGGGTCCATCATGTATGAAAATGGAAAAATGAAGCCTGTTGAAACTATTCCAGGAGGAGGGGGAGAGGGCATAAAGGAGAATGATGGAGGTGTGAATTCAACTGTAATCTAGTGTAAGAACTTTTGTAAATGTCACAATGTACCCCCAATACAATAATAATATGATAAACAAACAAATAAAAAAACCCTAGGGTCTAAACAAAGCCTACATGTTACATTTGATAGACATTTTCTTTCTTTCTTTTTTGTTTTTTTGGCCATGCTGGAGTTTTGCAGAAACTCACACTTGCAAGGTAGGGGCTCTACCACTTGAGACACTCCATCAGCCCTTTTTTGTAATGGATTTTTTTTCCAGTAGGGTTTCGTGAACTATTTTGCAGGGTCTGGCTTCAAACCACAATCCTCTTGATCTCTACCTCCTGAATAGCTAGGCTTACTTACAGGTGTGAGCCACTGGGCCTTGGCTCTGTTTTTTGTTTTTTTTTTTTTGGGTCTTGTTATGTAGCCCAGGCTGACCTTGAACTAATGATCCTCCTGCCTCAGCCCTCTCCCTGCTGGGCTTACATACATCACCAATATGCCTGACTTGATATTTTTCTTCTTTTTTTCCCTCCCTCTTCCCTGACTTGATATTTTTCTTAACAGTTTTTTTTAAAAAATATGTATTTCTTTCTTTTTTTTGTAGCACTGGGACTTGAACTCAGTGCCCACACCTCAAGTCACTCCACCAGCTTTTTTTTTTGTGATGGGTTTTTTCCATATAAGGTCTCATGAAATATTTGCCCAGGCTGGCTCTGAACCTTGATCTCCTGATCTCTGCCACCTAATAGCTAAGATTATAGGCACTCGGCTAAAATTTGTATCCCAATGCCTTCTTTTTTCCTGCTCTGTTATAACTTTTTACTTTTTGAAGAAAATGTATCATAAATACTCTAGTATTCCTCAGATTTCTATTTGTCTGCTTGCATCTCCCATAGAGTCATTGAAAACACCAACTTAAAAAAAATACAATTTAATACGAACTGAAAATAAAACAAGTTAGTAAGACCAAACAGATTTTAAATTCCCTCATCTACAGGTATACCACACTGAATGCACCCCATCTTGTCTGATCTTGGAAGCTAAGCTTGGTTGGGCATGATTAGAACTTGGATGGGAGATTTTAAATTCTCTGAGATCATGTTTTACTATTTTTTATACCCTATGGGACCTGACATAATGCTATGAAATAATAAATGCTTATTTCTTGATCAATTACTGAGAACAATAATTCCTTCTTATTTGACTGATATATGTTTACATTAGGGATGAAGTAAAAATGAAGAATGTAAGCACTTGGTCTTTGTCATAATTTTGCTATTTGACACTGAAAAATCATTAAACATTTCTGTGCCTCAGCTTGCCATTCTATAAAAGAGGAATGTTCTGGGATTTGGAGTTGTAGTTCACTGGTGTAACATTTGCCAAGCATTTGAAAGGCCCAGGGTTTGTCACCAGTGCCAAAAAAAAAAAAAAAGGGAGGAGGGATATTTGGTCTTCTAGACCTACCTTGGGAATGAAAAAAAATATATGAATGGCAGTATAAGTGCTGGTTAAACAATAAGTGTTATTTTTGTCAAATGAGTATTAATACTAATAATTTTATTTTATTTTTTGCTGGAACTGAGTTTTGAACTCAGGGCTTCATGCTTGCAAAGCAGGCACTCTATGGCTTGAGCAACACCTCCACTCCATTTTGTTCTTCCATGTTTGGGAGATGGGGTCTTACAAACTATTTGCCTGGGCTGGCCTTCAACTTTGATGCTCCAGAACTCAGCCTCCCAAGTAGCAAGGATTATTACATGTGTGAGCCACTTGCGCTACGCCTGGTAATTAATCTCAGCATCAGCAATTGGATAAAACTGAACTGACTTGCTGACTGAAAAAAAAAATTCTTACATTTAAGAAATGGAAAATGGTTTTTTCCTACTCTATTTCCATGTCTCTTGGCCATCGTCATGCAATTTTAAGTGCCACATTATAATTGGAGAACAAATCTTTTCCTGATTTTCTCACCAAGGGAGAATCCATTTGGAATAGTTGCGATTGGCTTAGGTGACAAAATGAGACACAGACTTTGCCTTACAGATTTGGAACTCCTGATTATATCAGAGATCTCTGAAAGAACTGAGGACAAATCTCCCAATCAAATAAAGCAATTGAAGAATGATCAATTAAGTTTTTGCTTTGCTTTATTTTTATTTTTGCTTTTTATTAACAACCATCAATTGATTTTTAACCAATGGTGAATTAAAGTGTAATATACATAGAAATATATATGAGTGCATATAAATACAAATGTCAGTACAAAAACTGCCATTCTAATGAATACTAGATGAATTTGTAATGATGACTATTTGAAGTAAAAACCATGCCCTAATTTCAGTTTTAGGAAAGGCTCAACACATGCTTAGTATCTGGGCACCTCCTTTAGGACACATTCCTAAAAATTTTGATTCACAGTTACTTATTGTGCTGGGAAAATTATGATGGCCAGGAAATGGCATATTTGCAGAATTGCAGGAATGTTGGAACATACAAGGCAAAGTCTTCATTTAGCTTTTCACTTCAAGTTTACATATATCTGCTCTTAAGGTCCTTGTAGGAAAGGAAAGTTAAGCCACACCTACATATACAAAAGAGCCTGAACCACAGTTCTCACCTTAGGGAGAAAAATTTTAAAATATTAATATCTATGGTTTACTACAGATGCATTACAAATCAAAATTTCTTTCTGGAGGCCTAGCACTTATCACTTGGTTCAAATAGCTAGAATTCTCTCTCTTTAATTTAGTCCTTAGTTAAAATGGGGAGCTGGTAGCTGGGCATAGTAACAGACATCTGTAATCCCTGCACTTGAGATGCTGAGGCAGGAGGATCCTAAGTTCAAGGCCAGCCTGAGCTGCATAGACAGACCCTGTCTCAGAAACAAACAAACAAAAGAAAACATAGGAGAAGGGAGCTGGAGACAAAATTAATTTTGGAAAAGCATTTTGAAAATTACAATAGGTCAGGAAGGAAAGAAAATGAGGCAATGTGCCTTCTGTGAGCACAACTACAAGCCCCACATAGAACCACTTCTTAGGGCTCAGTTAGTTCCTTGAAATGATTTCAGGAGCCAGTAGTTTTTAAAAATTTTTCTCATTTTGGGATTATCTCCCTTCAAGATTGGTCAACTGAAATGACTTTATTTAGACTTTCTGATAGGATTTCTTTCTCAAGACCACTTTTACAGGTGAAATGTCTTAGGAAAGTCATTTAATCAATCAAAAATACTGATTAAAGAGTTTTTCATGACTCACTATAATGAGTAGTGTGAAAATAATCTGGTCCAAAATAATATCAGTGTTTTTGACAGGTTTCTTTTTCTCCATAACTGTCAAAAGAATTTTAATGTGTTTTTGCTAGTGAAGAAGTTGGCTTTGGAAGATTTCTTTTCTTTTCAGGGATGACTTCTATCTGGGTGAGAAGAAAGAGATTTTACTTGTAGCTTCTTCACACTTCTCTTAATTGAAAGTTAAGATATGTTACCACTTTTCTGACATTTCTTTTCAGTTTGACTGTTTTAAATCATCCATCTTACCATCAGTATTAAAGTGAAATTATGAATTATTATAGAAGATACTTTTTTATTATTAGTATCCATTAATAATATAAGGGAGTTTCATTGTGATAATTTGGAAGATAGAGTATGCTTTGAAAAGCTCACCCTTTCTATTACCTTAACTCCCCTTTTTAGTCCCTGCCCTCTTCAATCTGTTTGGTGAAGAAAGCACAATTTTTAAAGTTGCAATATTTTGAAGTTGTGAATTTAACACACAACTCATGCATCTGGGCATGGTGGCACACATGGAAGGTGGTGGCAGGAGGATCAGCACCAGCCTGGGATACAGTGATGCAAAGAAGAGCTGGGGTCATGACTCAAGTGATAGAGTGCCTGGATAGTAAGTGCAAGATGCTTAGTTTGAACTTCAGTACCACCACCACCAAAAAAAAAAAGGTATTTCTGGGAGAGTGGTTCAAGTGGTAGAGCAGCTGCCTAGCAAGCATGAGGCCCTGAGTTCAAATCCCAGTACTGCCAAAAAATTATCAACAAACAAGCAAAAAAACATGGAAATAAATATTCTGGCCAGGCACTGGTGGCTCACACTAGCTACTCTGGAGGCAGAGATCAAGAGGATTGTGGTTTGAAGCCAACCTGGGAGAATAGTATGAGAGATCCTGTCTCACAAACACCTAACACAAAAGAGAGTTGGTGGAGTGGCTTAAGTGGTAGAGTGCCTGCCTAACTAGCTTGAGGCCCTGAGTTCAAACCCCAGTATCACCAAAAAGTACCCCCCAAATTCTGTTAATTTATTCCTTTGCATTGTTAAGTGATCACTAAAGTTCAATAACTCTGAAAACTTCCATAGTAATTAGTCATTTTTATGTTGTATTTCATTTATATTGTGTGCCTATTTTTTATTATTGTTTATATTTAACAATAGGTAGAGAACACCCCAAAGTCTTTCCCAAGTTATGTTTTGGTAACATTATAACTAAAGTTAATGTTGGCTGTGTTTTGGTGACTGAACAATAACAACATGGTCAGTTTCAAGCTATTAAAAACAGCTATAAAAGTGAAACCGATACTGGGTGCTCTGGGCTCAGCAATGTGCATAAAAATAGCTTTCCTACCACCATTCCTCATACCTGGTTTTTAGATTTTCTCTTCCTCACTATTTGAAAGCATTTAAAACAGGTCATGAAACTTGTCTTCATTAGCTTGTGTTAAAAAGTTCATTCTAAACCCAGATTTGAATCTTGCTTCCAATTTAAAGTACATTTCCTTTTAGGTTCAGCCCTGGCCCTGTTTTAGGGATTAGTGATATGGGCATCATGGGGGAGGTGTTAACTATTCTTTCCATCTTCTCATTTCAAATCCTCTTCCAATTCCTAGTCACTGTGAGGCATTTGTCTCTTCCAGTGGCCAGGTGGGAGGAGACTGTTACGAGAGGTAAAGTGGTAAAAAGGGAGGCAGAAAAGCATGCTGCTTAAGGTCATGAACTCTAGAATTAGATACCTGGTATGTTAGTCTGCTTTCTGATGCTATGACAAAATACCTGAGATAATCAATTTAAAATGAAGAAAAATTAATTCTAACTCATGGTTTCAGTTCATGGTTTCTGGGCCCTGTTACCTTTTGGCCCGTGCAACACAGTACATCATGGTGGGAATGTACGGCATAGGAGACGTGTTTATTTCATGGTGGTCAGCAAAGAGACAGGTCCTAATGTCCCCTCTAAGGGTAGGTCCCCAATGATCTAACTTCCTTCCACCAGGCACCAAATGTTCCACTATCTCACAATAACATCAGGGTCTGGGAATCAAGACTTAAACGCATGGGCTCTTTTCAGGTTGTTAAGGAAACAAATTATAGCTCCTGAGGTAGATTTCCTACTGACAACTAGCTTCCTGAATTTGATTAAAACTGTAGAGTGTATTTTCCTCACCTGTAAAATCCCAATAATGAATAGGGCTGTAATAAACATGGGTGTGCAGGTAGCTCTGGAGTAACCTGAGTCACATTTTTTTGGGTATATCCCCAAGAGTGGTATTGCTGGATCATATGGTTTTAGTCGAGAAGAATTAATTTAGAAGGTAACACACATGTACAGGAAAGCAATGCGAGTCAACTCCCTGTATAGCTATCCTTATCTCAACTAGCAAAAACCCTTGGTCCTTCCTATTATTGCTTATACTCTCTCTTCAACAAAATTAGAGATAAGGGCAAAATAGTTTCTGCCTGGTAGTGAGGGGGAGGGAGAAGGAGGGGGCGGAGTGGGTGGTAAGGGAGGGGGTGGGGGCAGGGGGGAGAAATGACCCAAACATTGTATGCACACATGAATAAAAGAAAAAAAGATCCCAATAATGGTTTTATCTTAATAATAATTTATGGCTGTATTAAAAGAGTTGATTTATGTAAAGCATAAATTCTCAGCTTTTTAGGAGTTACTAGATATTTTATGCGGCATTAATTTCTTTGTGCCCCTTGCCCCCACCTTCCAGGGCTTTAAATTTTTGTTTATTTATTTTAAATTGTGATGGTGAGGATGGAACATTGTGCATGCTAGGCAAGTACTCTACCACTGAGCTACACCACAGCTCTCCTGCGGCTGTTTTCTGGATGTTGATTTCTCTTCACTTCAGTAGGCGTCCTTCATTCTTTTTGGTGGGGTGATTGTGTTCTCTGCCTTCTCTGTCTACAGGGACCTGTTCTCCGTAGTTTCCTGATGTTTGCTGATTGATGCTTTCCAATCTCCATGTATCATCTCTTGATTTAGCACTCATCAGGTTTTATCTCCAGGCAGGCTGAGAAGATGAAAATAAGAAAACCCTTGCATCCAGACCCAGCTGAACAGTGGAAATACAGGCCTGCTGGTCTCACCAGGGTCATTCCCTGCCAGCCGTTTTGGGCTTTCCTCGATTTCCCTTGCTTAGAGATTCTTTTAGGGTTCCCAATCTGGCCCAGTCTTCATCTTCATATATGCTTCCAAACACCTGGATATAAATGTTAGAATTTCCCCCAATACTTTCATGAATGTACCTATATGTTTTTGGTATTCAGCAAACTTCCACTTAAGGAGTGACATATCTCCTACAGAAAACCTTAATCTCCCTAAAGAATCCTTTTAGGGCCCTTTTCACTCAGCTTGCTTTTTGGGGCAATGTACTTCTACCCCTCTCACACAGAAGATGAAAGAAGACACCAAGGCACTCTGTTCCTTGATTCATTTTGATGACTTCACCTATTCAGTAATTCTCTAATGATATTTTAAGTAGTCACTATCTACATTTGTGGAACTTCTATGTTATTAGACAAGATATGTACCAAAGGAATATCTTATATTTTGTGGATTGTGATTATCCTTTGCAATATGGATTTCTGTTCCCTTTCCCTCATCTCCCCACCACTTGCCCCATCTGAGCCTGACTCATATTGAGATCAAGAAAACAGGGCTTTGGGAATAGATAGATATTCTTTAGAATAATTCTGTATGAGAGGTGAACTAAAAGGTGTTAATCTTGGTAGTATGAAATGGTAGTGGCTTTATACTAAGAATTTAAAAGACTAACAGCAGTGAAGGATTTTTTTCTCTTCTGTCTTCAGCAACTGAAAATCTCTGGAACAACCTGGCAATGGAATATAAAGGGGCTAAATAAGGAAAGCCCAGCACAGACTTGAGGGTCTGGTTGTATGGGGTGAAGGTGAGGAGAAAAGGGACATAAAGAAGGTTCTAGAGGCTGTGGGAGGAAGGAGATAAAAAGAAACTTTCACAGAGGTGTTTTTCTGCCCATATCTAGGTTAGCCATATGGAGATGCTATAAATATCTTGAACACTGGAGGAGCTGGGTGTAGTACATGCTTTGAAGATACCTCATTTGGTGCTTATGGTCTTATGTAGTCTTCAACATTGGAAAGTGCTGGCCTGGGTAAACAACTGGATATACTGAAAATGATGGAGGCTAAATCATAAAATAAATGTAGCTTCTGTTTTGCTCTCTTTGACTTCTCTATCTGGGAGAAGCCTGCTACCATGTTGTGAGGACTCTCCAGCAGCCCTATGGAGAAGTTGATAGGTAGAGAATTGAAACCTTCCTGCAATGGCTATGTGAGCAAGAAATCCTAGAGGTGGATCCTGTAGCCTCAGTCTAGCCTTCAGGTGACCACAGCCTGAACTGATACCTTGACTCATGAGAGACCCTGACAAACCATCAGCTGAGGTTCTTCTGAATACTTGACTCAAAGAAACAATGAGATAATAAAATTTGTTGCTTTAAGTCATCATGTGTTGGGATAATTAATTATAGCAATAGAAAACTCATATGACAAGATACAAATTAAATAATCTGCTCTAAGATTTCACTGCTGTGTAGACTCTGTAGGAATTGAAAATGTTGTTGTAACGTGAGCTATTTGTTTATTCTTTTTTTTTTTTCTTTTTTTGGTAGTACTGGGGATTGAACTGAGGCCATTGTGGTTGCTAGGCAAGTGCTCTACCACTTGAACCATGCCCTAGCCCTATTTATTCTTTTAAATTCTGTGTGTCTGCTTGACTTGTTTACAAGACTTGCACTATGGACTTTACTACCTCACCCTTCCATAATCATGGGTGTGGTGTTCAGGTTACAATTTTAAGTATTGAAAGGAGAAATAAAAAGTACACTGAAAGACTATAACTCATTAACACTGTTACTGTTTAGCTTGTAAGGGTAACTAAATACAGGTGCAAGAGACCAACAACTGAATAAAATTACACTGCCCGAAGTATCACCAATTTTACATTTTCCTGCTGAAAATAGTTGGGCCCTTAATTCCTAATACCACTGTCCTTTTTCTTATCTTAAAAATTAATTTAACTCTTAATTAAGTCCAATTCTATTGTAATTTGCTGTCACATTTTTACTAAATTTTTTTGCCTTTTCTTTTTATAACAGAACATTCTAAAACTCTCTCTGTGTATTCTGCATTACATTTCATGTTAAAATCCTTAAAATTGGCATTGCTTAGCAAATTAACAATGACACATCAAAGCAGATACTTTGTCATGCTCTCCATTGTTTTATGTAACACTTTGGTAAATGCAGAAAACAATGTGTGCCAATGATTCTACTAATAGAAATAACATCCTGAGCTCTTTTTAAGTGGAGAAAAGCCTTTCAAAATTAATTCCTTATAAACACCCCACTGTATTCAGCAAGGCAATTTCAAGTAGTTCTTGCTCAGATGTTGCTATTTACATCATCTTGAATCACTATGGAGATTTCCCTACTTTCTAAACATTAGCATAAAGCAAAAGTGTGAGTCAGATTTATCTACCTATTGCTTTTTATTTGACTTTCCCCTTCTTTGTCATCAAACTCAGAAACTAATTTTCTGAGGATTGTATTAAGGAATGTCAGCTTCTGGCGCCCTCTTGTGGATAAATACTCCTGATGGTCGTCTTACTGGGAGCTCGATTGCAGTTTGTTTAAGGAAATCCGAAACAATTATTCATTTTCCCAAGTATTTAAGCAAAATGATTTGCAAAATGATTTGAATTTCTGAAACAGTGTGACTTGCTTCTTCCTCAGTCACAGGACTGAGGAACTGAGATGAATTTCTATTAAGGCCTCACCCTTCCATAATAAAGGGTGTGGTGTTACAATTTTAAGTATTGAAAGGAGAAATACAAAGTACAATGAAAGAATGTAACTCATTAACACTGTTACTATTTAGTTTGTAAGTGTAACTAAATACAGGTGCAAGAGACCAACAAATGAGACAGTAAGAAAAAAGTTCTTTATAAAGCAAATGAAATTTGTATAATTTTAATTCATTAAATGAGATCCTTGGTTCTCTCTTGTATTGTTAATAATCGATAAAATATGAAAGTTCTCTGTTTCTTTTCTATCAAACCAGGACTTTCCACCCCCTTCATCATACTCCTCCCAGCTCTAGAGCCAGGACTACCCTGGGGACATCACTGTGTCCTTGGTCACAATCTTGTAATTCATCCTTGTGCCTATTCCTTCCTTGGTATTTCCCAAAACACTGGTGTCCTTTGTCACATCCTTCTCAACTTATCCTCCACTGACATGTTAACTTTTTTCTTGAGGTCAAGAAAAATTAATTGAACAATCATTAAGCATTTATGACGAGGTGGAGTCCAAGTGGCAGTGGTGAGATTAGTAGGGAGCTAATGTGCTAATAATGAGGCTTAATGAGTCAGAGCATAATCCATGCCCAGAGTGCACAAAACTAGGGAAAAAATTGGCTCACAATATTGGTCATGTAGATTACTTTGCTGATTTTGCCCATACTGGCCTCTGTGCAACCTTCAGGTGCCTCTGGCCAGTCCCATCCCAACTACATCTGAGAGTGCCATAAATACTTGTAAGTGTTCAAACTGAGTTGTCTGAGCTGCCACACAATCAAACATTTTCCATCTTTTACCCACACTAGGGATATGCAGGCTGCCTGGTGTCGCTTGTCTCTGTATGTGTAGGTGAATGAGGATTCTGTCCCTGTCTTGTTGAAGGTAGCTAAGGTTACTGGGGCTTTGCTCTGTGACTAGAAAATGTCTTCGTCACCACTGATGTGCTAGAGCTGTGACTATGCCAAGACTTCGCTGTGTTCTTTGACTTCTCAGATTGGCCCTCACTTTACCTCTGAGTGGGGAAAATTCCTATTCTTGTTTTATAGTCTTTTTTTCCTTTCTTTTGTAGCTCTGGGGATCAAACTCAAGGGCTTGCAAATACTAGGTAAGTCTCAACCACTGAGCTACATCTCCGGCCAGTTTCATGGTCTTTCAAAGGCTCCAAAGTAGTGCTGATTTGGGCGCTCAGTTACTCTCAGACCTTTGAAGTAGACAGGTCTCATATTTCTGTTAAAGGCTTTTCCTCTTAGGTTCCTGGGGAGATGGGAGAGCCTAAGCCAAGGGGACGTCATAGAACAAGACAAGCCATACTTGCTTCTTATTACTCCTTCTATGCTTGGCTGAAGATATTTTTGATTAAATAAACAGTGAGATTCACCTCTCTTTCTTTGCCCAAAGGCTTTTTTTCCCCTCTCAGGTTAATTTCTGTTGGCTCTAATTCTCCAAAAATCCTCAGACAAGTCTTAGTTAGACTTTGGGTTCTCTTCATGTGAATTAATAATGACAAGCGTGAAAGTGGTTGGTAGTGGTGAGGTTAAAGCAAAAAGTTTATTTATTTATTTTTCCTTTATTGTTGTGCTGGGTGGGAGTACACTGTGGCATTTTCAAAGGTTCTTACAATGTATCAACTATATCATACTTGAATTCACCCCCTCTACCTCTCCTCTTTATCCCCCCTCCCCTGTTTCATGGACTAGTTTCAACAGGTATCATTTTTGCATTTGCATGCATGTGTATACATTTTTTGCATGGTATTCACTCTCCTACCCCCTTTCCCTGCCACCTCCCCCCTCCCACTGGTGTCAGCCCTCCCCCCTGGGCAGGACCTGCTCCTCCTTCCTGTTCTCCAGTTTTGCAGAAAAGATGAGATAAAAAGAAAAATATGACATTTTTGTTTGTTTGAGATAAAAGTAGCTATACATGGAGTTTCCTTGTGGTATTTCCATGTATATATGCATTATAACCCCAATTGGTTTATCTCCTCTAATTATCTACATTCTACCTTAGTTCCTTTCTTATAGTGGTTTCAGCTGGCTTAAGATTTCTACCTTCATTTTTGCAAAGAGAGTATATCATCCATATTCAAGTTTTTAGTTTCCTTCTTTTTCCTTACCCCACCTGTGCATGACCTTTCCTGGTTCCACTAATGTTGCAACATTTGTGTTAGGTCTATATTCCACATATGAGAGAGAACACATGGCTTTTGGCCTTCTAAGCCTGACTAGCTTCACTTAAGAGGATATTCTCCTGTTCCAACCATTTAACTGCAAATGACAAAATTTCATTCTTCTTTGTGGCTGAGTAAAATTCCATTGTATGTAAGTACCACATTTTCTTAATCCATTTGTCAGTAGTGGGGCATTTTGGCTGCTTTTATAGCTTAGTTACTGTGAATAGTGCTGCAGTGAATAGCAGGTGTCTTTGTTGTAAACTCACTCACATTCCTTTGGGTATATTTCTAGGAGTGATATTGCTGAGTCATGTGGAAGGTCTATTTTTAACTTTTAAACTAAACTGTTTTCCATAGTGGTTGTACTAGCTTACATTCCCATCAGCAGTGTATGAGGGTTCTTGCCTCACTCCATCCTCTCTAACATTTGTTGTTGTTGGTTTTCTTGATGGTAGCCATTCTAATAGGGGTGAGGTGGAATTTTATTGTGGTTTTGATTTGCATTTCCTTTATGGCCAGGGATGATGAGCATTTTTTTCATGTGTTTTTTTTTAGCTATTTGAATTTCTTCCTTTGAAAAGGCTCTGTTCAATTCATTTTCCTATTTCCTCACTGGGTCATTGGATTTCTGGGGAGTTTAGTTTTTTGAGCCCCCTGTATATTCTGGTTATCAGTCCCTTGCCTGATGTATAGTGGGCAAAGATTTTCTCCCATTCTCTGGGTGGCCTCTTCAATTTAGAGGCCATTTTTTTTGTTGTGCAGAAGTCTTTAAATTTCATGTAGTCCCATTTGTTGGTCCTTTCTCTTAGTTGATGAGCTGCTTGAATTCTGTTGAGGAAGTCATTGCTTATGCCTATTGCCTCCGCCTGTTGCTTTCAGTGTATTCCCTGCTCTTTTCTGTACTAGCTTCAAGGTTTCAGTTTTATATTAAGGTCTTTAATCCACTTTGAGTTGATACTTGTACCGGGTGACAAACATGGATCTAGTTCAGTTTTCTGCAGACAGATATCCAGTTTTCCCAGCAACATTTGTTGAAGAAGCTGACTTTTCTCCATCATGTGTTTTTGGTGCCTTGTCAAAACTTAGGTGGATGTAGCTGTGTGAATTTATACCCAGGTATATTTACATATTTACATATTTACAGGGAAAATATTCATAATCCATTGAATTTTCTATTTTCAGGTTTCCATGAAACTCCAAGAATAGTTTCAGAAGTTCTTGAAAAGTCAGGAGGGCTTAATACTCACTAGAATCTCTTAAACTTTTCTGTTTTCTCAGGTATTATCACTGTGTGATGTGTTCAGCAAACATGCCAAAGCATTTACAAATATGAAGGTTATGAATGAGCTAACAGTCATACAAATGCCTATGTAAGCAAGCTGGCATTGTCTGAAGACATCATCCATCTAGATTGACTAGTCAAAAATCTGCACAAAGACTTTTTGTTTGTTCTATTTTTTATTCTTCTATTTTTAATTATATTAAAATGCTCACAGACCCTCCCTATCTCTATCTCTAGTGTTGTATGCCCAAACAATACAAACCTTGATTCTCCTGATATTTATAGCTAGGTAGCCATGAAAACACTGTTGTCTCCACTTTTCAACTGAATTACCTTGGGCATGTTACTCAGCCAGTCCTCTCAGCCACATTTTCCTTGTGTGTGATATGAGATAAATAATACTTATGGTACTATCCTCACAGTTCATTACTACAACCTAGTGTAGTACTGAACATGTACTAAAAACTTGGTAAACTTTTGTACTTACTAAATCAAAGTAAAATTTTTCTACTGAATGAAAGTTTTTCTTTCTTTCTTCTTTTTGTGTGTGGTACTGGGATTTGAACTCAGGACCTCACACTTGCTAGGCAGTCACTTCACTAACCTAAAAGTAAATTTTTGTATGTTTATTGTTCTTCAATAAAGCTGTTAATAAAAGTGAGAGAAAAAAATTAAAATGATAGCTGTCTTACTAAAAATGCTGTTGGACTTGTGAAAAATATTTTTAAAGAAAGTAAAGTACAGCAGACTGGAAAAGCATCTGGTGACAGGAATGGGGTCATTCAGTGACATTTTCAGTGAATTTGAATTACCACTTTACCCATGTTCCAGGGTAGTGTTCACTAGCTGCATGTAACCAGTGTGAATTGAGTTGTAGTATCAATATAAAATATAAAATGTTCTGCCATCTTCCAACAGTGACACAGGATGAGGACCAAACACATGGTTTTTAGGGGTTTTTGGGGGTCATTCAAGATCCACACTTTAGCCAAGCATGGTGGTGCATTCCTGCAATCCCAGCATCTGGGAGGGAGGCAGGAGGATGGAAAGTTTGAAGCCAGTCTGGGATATATACTGAGACTCACTCTTAAAAGAAATAAAAGAGATACAATGGAAATGTAAACATGCTGGTTACCTGAGGATATGATGACATTTTAGACATAGGTATTTTATTTTGTTTGCTTATTTATTTATTTATTTATATTCGCTGTACTGGTGTTTGACCTCAGGGTCTTGTGCTTTCTAGGCAGGTATGCTACCACTTGAGCAATGCCTCCATCCCTTTTTTGCTTTAGTTATTTTTCAGATAGGGTTTCACATTTTTTACCCAGGGCCAGCCTCCCATGTAGCTGGGATTATAGACATATACCACCATGCCTGGCCTAGATATATGTACTTTGAAATAAGTATATTATCCAGATTAATTTTACTGATCTTTTTCACTTTTTAAAATGTGGCTGTTAGCCCATGGAACTTTCTCCAAAATAGATCATATCTTAGGGCACAAAGCAAGCCTCAGTAAATATAAGAAAATAGAAATATCACCCAGCATTCTATCTGATCACAATGCATTAAAACTATAGCTCAACAACAAAAACAACAGCAGAAAATACACAAATAATTGGAGTCTGAATAACATGTTGCTTAATGATTGGTGGGTCATTGGAGTGAACTTTTTCTTCCTCCTGTTATAACTGAACCTAACTGGGATAACTGGGCAGTGATGGGAGATGCAGAAAGGACACAGGATAGACAGACAGACAGAAAGTTGGGGTCAGGTGTGTGGGGCACTTGGGTAGAGATGCACAACCCTCATTGCTTCTTTTCTCTATTATTCTCTTCATTTATTTTGCTTCTTTTCTCTATCTTTATTCTTTAAGGCCTTACTCCTTTACAATTCTTTAAAACTTTGCTTCTAAAGTCTTTCCTTAATACCTTGTTTTTAAAGTCTTCTTTTCTGTTCTTTAAAGTCTATTTCCTTAGACTCACACTGTCCTGTGGTTTCTCTTAGCTGTTCTTTAGCATAATCTCTCTTAAAGTCTTTGCCCCCAGACTTGCACTGTCCCATGCTCTCTCTTCAGCTTTCTTAAAGCCTTGGTGCTCAGACTTACACTGTCCCATGTTCTGTTTAGGTTTTCTTTAGCATAGTTTTTCTAAAGCCTATGTATAAAGTTCTCAGTGCAGACTTTCTATCAACCCTTCTTTACCAATTTCCCCTTTAGCAATTCTCCTTCAGCAATCCTTTTCCCTTCAGAAATCCTTTTCCCTTCCAAAGCCTCGCACATCCAAAAGCCTCCCTTCATCCCAAAGCCAAAACCTCAAAAGCCCAAATCCAAAAGCCAAAAGCAAAAATAAAAGCCTCAAGCAAAAGCCCAAAGCAAAAGCTGTGTCCTCCTTCAGCGAGTCTTTTAAATTCAGTGGTAAACAGCGTGGAGCAGCAGTTCTCAAGGAAGGGTGTGACATTGTAACAAGAGGAACCTGTAATCTGCCTCTCTGAATGTAAACAACTTGGGAGAAGCAGCTGTTCTGCATTTCCTCTTCTGTGGCTGGGCTGTGCCAATCTCAGCCTACAGATAAACATCTTAGGAAAAGCAGCTGCTCTGTATCTTAGTCTTGCCTTATTTTGTGGCCAGGATTTTGTTGAACTCAGCCTACAGAACAGTGGGCATATCTGCTCTCCACAGGTCATAGAAGAAATAAGAGAGGAAATCAAAAGGTTCCTGGAAGCTAATGAAAATGAAAATACAATCTACCAGAGCCTATGAGACACAGCAAAGGCAGTCCTAAGAGGAAAGTTTATAGCGCTAAGTGTGTATATTTTAAGGACAGAAAGATCTCAGATAAATAATCTAATGCCACATCTCAAACTCCTAGAAAAACAAGAACAAGCAAAACCCAAAACAAGCAGGAGAGATATAATAAAAATAGGGCCAAATTAATGAAATAGAGGCCAAAAAAGCCATACAAAGAATCAATGAAACAAAAAGCTGGTTCTTTGAACCAATAAACAAGATTGACAAGTCCCTGGCAAATCTGACTAAAATAAGGAGGGAAAAGACCCAAATTAGTAAAATCAGAAACAAAAATAAAGGTGATAACAACAAATACCAAGGAAATCCAGAGAATCATCAGAGACTAACTTTGAGAACCTATGTTCCAATAAATTGGAAAATCTTGATGAAATGGAAAAATTTCTAGATATTTATGACCATCCAAAACTGAACTAAGAAGATATTAACCACCTAAGCAGATCTATAACACAAAATGAAATTGAGGCAGTAACAAAGAGCCTCCCCAAAAAGAAAAGTCCAGTACCTGACAGATTCTCAGATGAATTCTACCAGATCTTCAAAGAAGAACTAATACCAACACTCCTTAAACTTTTATATGAAATAGAAAAGGAAGGAACACTGCCTAACTTGCATATGTTGAACCATCCCTGCATCCCAGTTTATGCCCACCTTTAGTTTGACAAAGGTACCAAAACATGCAGTGGAGAAAAGACAGCCTCTGCAACAGATGTTGCTGGGATGCAGGGATGCAGGAATGGTTCAGCATATGCAAATCAGTAAATGTAATACAGCACATTAATAAAAACACAGACAAAAACCAGTTGATCATCTCAATAGATTAAGAAAAAGTCTTTGATAAGATTCAATACCACTTCATGATAAAAACTCTAAGAAAACTAGTAATAGAAGGAATGTACCTCAACATTAAAAAGGCTATATAAGACAAACCTATAGCCAACATCATACTTAATGAGGAAAAACTGAAATCATTTTCCCTAAACTAGGAAAGAGACAAGGGTACCCACTCTTCCCACTCTTACTCAACATAGTCCTGGGATTCCTAGCCAGAGCAATAAGGCAAGAAAAATAACTAAAAGAAATACAAATAGGTACAGAAATAGTCAAAGTATCTCTATTTGCAGATGACATGATCCTGTACCTCAAAGACCCAAAAAACTCCACCTAAAACACCTATAAACAGCTTTAGCAATGTAGCAGGGTACAAAAGCAACTTACAAAAATCAGTAGCCTTTCTATATACCAACAATGAACAAATTGAGAAAGAATATAGGAAAGCACTTCCATTTACAATAGCCTCAAAGAAAATCAAACACCTAGGAATAAAATTAACAAAGGATGTGAATGACCTCTACAAGGAGAACTACAAACCACTGAAGAAAGAGATCAAGGAAGACTACAGAAGGTAGAAAGATCTCCCATGCTCATGAATTGGCAGAATCAACATAGTAAAAATGGCTATACTACCAAAAGCAATCTACACGTTCAACACAATTCCCATCAAAATCCCAATGACAGGTCCATGGTGGCACCTGAGTGAAGCGTGCGAGGTCCTTTACATTCCAAGATTGGCGACTAGAGGGAGGAAGCAGAAAGCATGTTTCCTAAAGTAAAATCTTGGAGAGATGCTGGAGATACACCTTACAGGAAAAACCACTGAGAAGAGGCAAAACCCCGACTCCTCCACACCCCCAGCCCATGCATAGCATCCCCACTCCACAGTAAACAGAGAAACCAGGAGGGATTCCAAGCCGCCAGATGCCAGCTTCTACCAACTCAAGAGAAACAGACCACCAGGTGAGCTAAGCAGCACACAGTACTCCCACAAACAACCCTGGGCCAGATCATCATAGCCCCATGGACAGACTGACCCCCACCCAGGGAAAAAAGAGAAAAATACCAAGCTGAATAAACAACAACAACAACAAAAAATCGTAGCAAAGAGGGTGGGGTGCCCTGAGTGCCGAAAAGGAGGGGAGGGGCGATCCCTCACAGAACTGTAAATAAACAAGCCGGCTGGAGAAGGCAAGAGTGATGGCCCCCACCTAGCAATCTTGGAGTGGGAAAGCTTGAAAAAGTGGCTGTGTGAGGAAAGTTCCACTGGAGAGGGGGGAAGGGAC
Source organism: Castor canadensis (assembly GCF_047511655.1). Taxonomy (NCBI): domain Eukaryota; kingdom Metazoa; phylum Chordata; class Mammalia; order Rodentia; family Castoridae; genus Castor; species Castor canadensis. Next base: position 94,696,052 of record NC_133391.1, on the reverse strand, counting down.
ACTTCCCATGTGAACTGTAAATAAACAAGCCAGCCAGAGAAGGCAGGTGTAGCGTCACCTCATCCAGTGTTCTTGAAAAGGGGAAACCTTGTAACAGTGGTGGTTGCACCCAGGAGAACTCTAAATAAACAAAGCCTGCGGGGCTAGGTGAGTGTTAAGCTCACTCCTGAGATCTGCAATCAATAAAGCCTCCAGCAACAGCTGACTGACAATAGCAGGCAGGTGAGCTGCAGCCTCAGAGAGACATTCACAGAACTGTTTCCAGACACTTTTTTTTTCTTTTTTCTTTTTCTCTTCCATAAATGAGACAATGACTGAACTACAACTGTGTGCTGAAAGACTTACTGAAACTGTATTGCATTTGAACTTGGGATATTTTGTTGTGTTGTTGTTTTTTTTGTTTGTTTGTTTTGTATTTTTGTGGTTTTTTCCTCTTTGATGAGATAACGACAGAACTACTTCTGAGAAACCATCTGCAGGATTGGTGACTGAGGGATTAACACCAAAATTATTAAGACTGAAACTTTATTGCATTTGAACTTGGGGATTTTTTTTTTTAATCCTCTCTGTCTCACTTATGCCTGTTTAGTTTACTGTTGATTAGTGCACTATCTCTCCCTGTTTATTTCTTTGACACTGTTTTTGTGTTACTTGTTTGTTTTTCCCTTTTTCTTTACCTTCTTTGCTTTCCCTCTCCTGTCATCCTTCCATCCTAGTTATCACCATTGTTATTATTACAAGCTAGAAAATACTTAATTGCACACAGTACAGGGACAGTAACAATAGCAAGGGCAATGATGGGAAGATGGAAAAAAGAGGGAAACCAGTTTCCCCCAGTAATAAGTTAGTACAGGAGCCAGAAGGAAATGAAGAAAACAGATACTCAGGTCCAGCCTCCAACAAAACAAAGATAAAGTATGACAAAGAACCCAATGAAGCCCATAAGAACAAACTGAAAGAAGAAATCCTGCAAGTAATCAATGAGAATTTTATGGAGATGATACTGGATATGGTCAACCAAAATGTACAGGAGACACTCAAGAAATTCCAAGACAACAAAAATAGAGAATTGAGAAAGCACAAGAACAAACAAAAGAAACTGTAGAAGCACTGTATAAACACCAAAGTGAAACAAAAAACATGATTGATAAAGAGATAAATGAACTCAGGATGAAAATAGACAATATTAAAGAGGAAGTGACTCAGGGTATGGAAAACCATAGAAAAAAGAATGAAACAGAAAGACAAAACAAAATGGAAAGCCAATCCAGTAGAATAGAACAAACAGAACACAGAATTTCAGAACTCGAAGATGAAATGGCAATTAAAGGAAAAAACCGAAGAACTATTAGTTAAACAACTCAAGAGCTGTGAAAAGAAAATGCAAGAACTCATTGACTCCATCAAAAGAACAAACCTGAGAATCATGGGCATTGAAGAAGGAGAACAGGTCCAAGCAAAGGGCATGTGTAATATATTCAACAAAACAATTACAGAAAATTTCTCCAATCCCGAGAAATCTATGCCCATACAGGTGCAAGAGGCCTCCAAAACACCAAACAGACCTGACCAAAATAGAACTACCACATGGCATATTATCATTAAAACAACAAATACAGAGACTCGAGAAAGAATATTGAAGTCTGTAAGAGAGAAAAACCAAATAACATACAAAGGTAAACCCAACAAAATCACAGCAGACTTCTCAACAGAAACATTAAAAGCAAGAAGAGCTTGGGGTCAGGTCTTCTAGGCACTGAATGAAAATAACTTTAACCCTAGGATACTCTACCCAGAAAAACTATCATTCAAAATAGATGGAGCAATAAAAGTCTTCCATGATAAGCAGAAGCTAAAACAATATGTGACCACCAAGCCACCACTACAAAAGATTCTTCAAGGGATTCTGCACACAGAAAGTGAAACCCAATATAACCATGAAAGGGTAGGCAGTACCAAACTACAGGAAAAGAAAAAGCAAGAAAGTAGAGAGTAACATCGATTTAGGCACACACAATCAAACTGTCAAACAACTAAGACAACTAAATGACAGGAATCACCACATACCTATCAGTACTAACAGTTAATGTTAATGGATTTAATTCCCCCATCAAAAGGCACCATCTGACAAACTGGGTTAAAAACAAAGACCCAACAATTTGTTGCTTACAGGAGACCCATCTCACCAATAGAAATAAGCATAGGCTTAGGATGAAAGGCTGGAAGAAGATTTACCAAGCCAATGGCCCCCCAAAATAGTCAGGAGTAGCAATATTTTTCTCTGACAAAGTGGACTTCAAACCTACATTGATCAAACGAGATAAAGAAGGACATTCCATACTAATAAAAGGGGAAATAGACTAAAAGGAAATAACAATTATTAACCTATATGCACCCAATGTCAATGCATCCAATTTCATCAAACATACCCTGAAAGACCTAAAAGCATATATTAACTCCAACACAGTGGTCATGGGAGACTTTAACACCCCATTATCATCAATAGAAAGATCATCCAAACAAAAAATCAATAAAGAAATCTTAAATCTAAAATATACCATAGATCAAATGGACCTAGTTGATATCTACAGAACACTTCATCCAACTTCTACACAATATACATTCTTCTCTGAAGCCCACGGAACTTTCTCCAAAATAGATCATATCCTAGGGCACAAAGAAAGCCTCAGCAAATATAAAATAGAAATTATACCATGCATTCTATCTGATCACAATACATTAAAACTAGAACTCAAGAACAAAAATAAAGACAAAAAACGTGCAAACAGCTGGAAATGGAATAACTCATTGTTTAATGAACAATGGGTCATTGATGAAATAAAAGAGGAAATTAAAAAGTTCCTAGAAGTCAATGAAAATGAAAACAAAACCTACCAGAACCTATGGGACACAGCAAAGGCAGTCCTGAGAGGAAAGTTTATAGCCGTGAGTGCATATATTAAAAAGACTGAAAGATCTCAAATCAATGACCTAATGATATATCTCAAACTCCTAGAAAGACAAGAACAAGCAAATCCCAAAACAAATAGAAGGAGAGAAATAATAAAAATAAGAGCTGAAATCAATGAAATAGAACCTGAAAAAACCATACAAAGAATTAATGAAACAAAAAGTCGGTTCTTTGAAAAAAATAAACAAGATCGATAGACCCCTGGCAAACTTGACTAAAATGAGGAGAGAAAAAACCCAAATTAATAAAATCAGGAATCCAAAAGGGGAGATAACAACAAACACCATGGAAGTCCAGGAAATCATCAGAGACTACTTTGAGAACCTATACTCAAATAGATTCGAAAATCTTAAAGAAATGGACAGATTTCTAGATACTTATGATCATCCAAAACTAAACCAAGAGGATATTAATCACCTGACTAGATCTATAACACTAAATGAAATTGAAGCAGCAATCAAGATTCTCCCTAAAAAGAAAAGTGTAGGCTCTGATGGATTCTCTGTTGAATTCTATCAGATATTTAAAGAACTGATACCAACCCTCCTTAAACTGTTCCACAAAATAGAAAGGGAAGGAAAACTGCCTAACACATTTTATGAAGCCAGTATTACATTTATCCCCAAACCAGGCAAAGGCACCTCCAGAAAGGAGAACTATAGGCCAATCTCCTTAATGAACATTGATGCAAAAATCCTCAATAAAATAATGGCAAACTGAATTCAACAGCACATCAAAAAGATCATTCACCACGACCTAGTAGGTTGCATCCCAGGAATGCAGGGGTGGTTCAACATATGAACATCAATAGATTTAATTAACCACATTAATAGAAGCAAAGACAGAAACCACTTGATCATCTGAATAGATACAGAAAAAGCCTTTGATAAGACCCAACACCATTTCATGATAAAAACTGTAAGAAAACTAGGAATAGAAGGAAAGGACCTCAACATTATAAAAGCTATATATGACAAAAACCTACAGCCAGCATTATACTTAATTGTGAAAAACTGAAACCATTCCCTCTAAAATCAGGAATGAGACAAGGATGCCCACTATCTCGGCTCCTATTCAACATAGTACTGGAATTCCTAGCCAGAGCAATTAGGCAAGAAGAAGGAATAAAAGGAATACAAATAGGTAAAGACACTGTCAAAATATCCCTATTTGCAGATGATATGATCCTATACCTTAAAGACCCAAAAAACTCTACTCAGAAGCTCCTAGACACCATCAATAGCTATAGCAAGGTAGCAGGATATAAAATCAATATAGAAAAATCATTAGCATAACTATACACTAACCAGAAAGCAGTGCGAGTCAACTCCCTGGATAACTATCCTTATCTCAACTAGCAAAAACCCTTGGTCCTTCCTATTATTGCTTATTCTCTCTCTTCAACAAAATTAGAGATAAGGGCAAAATAGTGTTTGCCTGGTAGCAAGGGGTTTGGGTGGGCAAGGGAGGGAATGAGTGGGTAAGGGAGGAGGCAGGGGGAAGGAGTGGAAAGATCCAAACATTGTATGAACATATGAATAAAAAAATCCCAATGACATTCATCACAGATATTGAAAAATCTATCCTAAAGTTCATTTGGATATATGAAAGACTGTGAATAGTCAAGGCAATACTGAGCAAAAAGAGCAATGGTGGGGGTATCCCAGTACCCAACTTCAAACTATACTACAGAGCCATGGCAATAAAAACAGCTTTGTACTGACACAAAAACAGATATGAAGACCAGTGGAACAGAATATAAGACCCAGATACGAATCCACACAGCTATGCCCACCTTAGTTTTAACAAAGATGTCAAAACATACAATGGAGAAAAGACAGCCTCTTCAACAAATGGAGCTGGGAAATATTATCTGCCTGCAGAAAACTGAAACTAGATCATTGCCTGTTACCCTGTACCATTATCAACTCAAAGTGGATTAATGACCTTAATATCAGACATGAAACCTTGCAGTTAGTATACAAAAGAGCAGTGAAACTTTGAAAGCAATAAGTATAGGCAAGGACTTCCTCAGTAGAACTCTAGTAGCCCAGCAACTAAGAGAAAAGATGAACAAATGGGACTACATGAAATTTAATGCTCCTGCACAACAAAAGAAATGGTCTCTAAATTGAAGAGATCACCCGCAGAGTGGGAGAAAATATTTGCTAGCTATACATCAGAGAAGGGACTGATAACTGGAATATACTGGGAGCTCAAAAAACTAAACTCCCCCAAAGTCATTGAACCAATAAAAAAGTGGGCAACTGAGCTAAACATATCGTTTCAAAAGATGAAGTCCAAATGGCTAAAAAAAAAAAAAACACATGAAAAAAATGCTCACCATCCCTGGCCATAAAGGAAATGAAAATCAAAACCACACTAAGATTCCACCTCACTCCTGTTAGAATTGCTAACATCAAGAAAACCACCACCAACAAATGTTGACGAGGATGCCGGGAAAAAGGATCCCTCATACACTGCTGGTGGGAATGTAAGATATTACAACCACTTTGGAAAACAACATGGAGGCTTCTTAAAAAACTAAACATAGATCTGTCATATGATCCAGAAATAACACTCCTAGGGATATACCTGAAGGAATCCGACTCAGGTTATTTCAAAGGCACCTGCACACCCATGTTTATAGCAGCACTATTTACAATACCCAGGCTTTGGAAACAGCCAACATTCCCTACTACTGATGAATGGATTATGAAAATGTGGTGTTTATACACAATGGAATTTTACTCAGCCACAAAGAATAAAACTTTGTCATTCACAAGTAAATGGATGGAACTGGAGAACATCTTCTTAAGCAAAGTTAGCCAGGCTCAGAAGGCCAAAAATCACATGTTGTCCCTCATATGCAGATTATTGACCTGAAACAAATGCAGTAAGATTATTGGACATGGGTCACACACTAAAGGGAGAACATGCACGGGAGGAATAGGGAAATGGAAGAAAGCCTAAAACTTGAATGTGGTTGATGTGCTCACTGTACAGGAGCAAATACAGTAATCTTAAACTGTCAGAGGCCACTATTGGAAGGGGACCAAGAACTAGTGAAGAGGTCTGGCAGACAGGAACGAATGTGGGTTGTAATACACAAGTTCATGGAAGCAAATCTAGGAATCTCTGTATAGGTATCTTTACCTCAAACTAGCAAAAATGCTATGTCTTTCTTATTATCTCTTATGTATTCTCTTCAACAAAATTGGAGATCAAGAGGTGGAACAGGATCTTCCTGGAAGTGGGTGTGTGGGGGGGCATGGGAGGTGGGAAGAGGTGGCCCCAACAATGTATACACATGTAAGTAAATATAAAAATGATAAATTAAAAGAAAGAAAAAAATTCTAAAATGTGGCTTCTGGATAATTTAAAATTACATGCAACTTGAATTATATTTCTGTTAGATGGTACTAAAATCCAAATACTTTTGCTCCTTTTCTTGGTTATTCAGAGGTACACAGAAAGGACATAATTGCTGACAGAATATGCTGTCCAAATTGCATAATACAATTCTTATATTTCCATTTGTAGAATTCTATTATATCCAACACTAAAGAGTGAACTCTGGATTTAGACCTTATGACTTCAAATTCAGACACCATCTTCGAATATGTGTGTGAGATGTTGGACAAGAATGTGAATGTTTGAATCTCAATTTTGGTTTGTTCTCCTGAAATGTAAGGGTGATATTATTGACTATGTCCACAAACTCATATGTGCAAGAAATACAAATCTGTTTTTCTGGGACTGGAATTAATTTCTATTATAAATGTTCAACCCTTGTGTTAGTGGAAACAATCTCAGGTAATTCAGTTTCACCTACCCATATACTTAGAACTTTTCCTTTTTGTTGTGCAATAATGCTAAAGTAAGAGAGAGGGAGGCTGTCTCTTGAGTCTGGTAACTGTTTCCTTTGCTGTACGGGAACTCTTTAATTTTATATAGTCCCATTTGTTCATTCTTTTTCTTAGATATTGAGCCTTTTGAGTTCTATTTAGGAGTTGTTCCCTATACCTATCTGTTCCTACTGCTTCCTGGAGTTGTTTCAAAGTTTCAGGCCTTATATTAAGGTGTTTGACAGGGATCTGGTTTCAGCCGTCTGAAAGACAGGGTGAAAAACAGGGATCTAGTTTCAGTCTCTTTCATGTGACTATTCAGTTTTCCCAGCAGCATTTGTTGAAGAGGCTGTCTTATCTCCATTGTGTGTTTGGGCTCCTTTGTCAAAAATTAGTTGGCTAAAGATGTGTGGGTTTATGTCTGTATCTTCTATTCTGATCCATTGGTCTTCCTGTCTGTTTTTGTGCAATATCATATGTTTTTACTGTTATGGCTCTGTAATATAGTTTGAAGTTACTGTGATGCCTCCAGCATTGGACTTTTTACTTAGAATGGCTTTAGCTATTCAAGATCTCTTGTGTTTTCAGATGTATTTCAAGATTAATTTTTCTATTTATGTACAGAATGTCATTGGAATTTTGATAGGGATTGCATTGAACATGTAGATTGCTTTTGGTAGTATGGCCATTTTCACAAGGTTGATTCTACCAATCCATGAATATGGAAGGTCTTTCCATCTTCTGATGTTACCTTCAATTTCTCTCTTCAGTGGTTTATAGTTTTCATCAAAAAGGTCTTGGTTTCTTTCATTAAATTTATTCCAAAGTACATTATTGTTTTTTGAGGCTATTGTAAATAGGTTTGTTTCCCTGATTTCTTTCTCAGTCTTTTCATTGTTGGTGTATGGGAAAGGTATTGATTTTTGTATGTTAATTTTGCATTATGCTACTTTGCCAAAAGAGTTTATGATTTCTAATAGTTTTTTGGAAGTGTTTTGAGGATCTCTAGGTATAGTATCCTGTCATCTGCCAATAGAGATACTCTGAGTTCTTCCTTCCCTATTTAAATCACTTTTATTTTTTTCTCTTATCTTATTGCTCTGCCTAGGAATTCCAAAACAATATTGAAAAGGAGTGGAGAAAGCAGACAGTCCTGTATCATTCCTGACTTTAATGGGAATGGTTTCAGTTCTCCATTTAGTATAAAGTTTGCTCTAGGTTTGTTGTATATAGCCTTTATTATGTTGAGGAACATTCCTTTATTCCTCCTGTCTTCAGGGCTTTTATCATGAAAGTGTGCTAAATTTTGTCAAAGGCTTTTTCTGCATCTATTGAGAGGAGCATGTAGTTTTTGTCCTTGCTTCTGTTATATGCTGTATTATATTTATGGGTTTACATATGTTGAACTATCCTTGCATCTCTGGAATGAAATCAACTTGGTCATGGTATATGATCTTTTTGACATGTTGTTGAATTCTGTTTGCCAGTATTTTGTTGAGAATCTTTGCATTTGTATTTATTAAAGATATTGGTCTATAATTCTCTTTTCTGGTTGCATCTTTATTGGGTTTGGAATGTATGTAATTCTGGCTTCATAGAATGAGTTTGCTAGTTTGTTCCTTCTCTTTCTATTTCCTGGAAAAGTTTGAGGAGTATTGATGTTAGTTCTTCTTTAAAGGTCTGCTAAAATTCAGCTGTGAATCCATCAGGTCCTGGGCTCTTCTTTGTTGGGAGACAGTTTATTACTAATTCAATTTCATTGAATATAATAGGACAATTTTGATGTTTATATCTTCCTGGTTCAATTTTGGTTGGTTATAGGCATCTAGGAATTTATCCATTTCATCTAGGTTTTCCAGTTTATTTGAATACATGTTTTCAAAGTACTCTCTAATGATTCTCTGGATTTCATTAGTATTTGTAGTTATGTCCCCTTTATCATCTCTGATTTTACTAATTTGGGTCTTTTCCCTCCTCCATTTTATCATGTTGGCTAGGGTTTGTTGATCTTGTTAATCTTTTTAAAGAACCAACTTTTTGTTTAATTTATTCTTTGTATAGTTTTTTTTGGTCTTGATCTCATTGATCTTGGCCCTGATCTTTGTTATTTCTCTCTGTCTGCTGGTTTTGGGTTTGGTTTGTTCTTTTTTTTCTAGGAGTTTAAAATTCATCATTAGGTTGTTTATTTGGGAGGTCTCTGGTTTTTTAATATAAGCACTTATAACTATAATTTTCCCCTTAGTATGGCCTTAGTTGTGTCCCACAGATTCTGGTAGGTTGTACTTTAATTTTCATTGGATGCTAGGAACTTTTTGATTTCTTCCCTTATTTCTTTGGTCATCCATGGTCTTTCAGCAGTATGTTGTTCAGTCTCCATGTGTTTGAATATTTTCTGTGATTTCTTTTGTTGTTGAGGTCTAGTTTTATTCTATTGTGATCTGGTATGATGCAGGGAGTTATTCAAATTCTCTTGAATATGTTGAGTCTTGCTTTGTGTCCTAAAATATGATCCATTTGGGAGAAAATTCCATAAGCTGCAGAGAGGAATGTGGATTGCCTGGTTGTTGGGTGAAATACACTGTAACTATCAACCATGGCTATTTGGTCTAATGTGTGGAGTATCTCTGAAGTTTCTTTGTTGCTTTTTGCCTGGATGACCTATCTACTGGTGACAGTGGGGCATTAAGGTCTACCACTATCCTGTGTTAGTGTCCATCAGTGCTGTTAGGGCCGTTAGAGTTGTTTTTTTTTTTTAAGTATAGGTGCCCCTGTGTTTGGTGCATGTATGTTAAGGATTGATATTTCCTCTTGATGAATTGTTTGTTTAATTAATATGAAGTAACCTTCAATGTCTCTTCTGATTTATTTTAGTCTGAAATCCACTTTGTCAGATATGAGTATAGCTATTCCTGCCTCTTTATGGGATCCATTTGCTTAGAAAACATTTTTCTGCCCTTTGACTCTAAGCCAGTATTTATTTTTTGAGTCTCTTGTAAGCATCATATGGTTGGGTCTTGTTTTTTAACCCGCTTTGCTATTCTATGTCTTTTGATTGAGGCATTGAGGCCACTTACATTCAATGTTAATATTGAGAGGTGCCTGTTGCTTCCAGTAATTTTTATTCTGTTGTCATTTAGTTTTACTATTCCTTGTTTACTGGTCTGCTTGCTCAAAAGGGTTTATTCTTTCTTGAGTCTTCCTGTCTCACTGTAGTTTTTCTTTTATATGTAAAAGTCCTTTAAGTATCTTCTGTAGTTCTGGCTTGGTAGCTCATGAATTCTTTTAGTTTTTTCTTGTTGTGGAAGGTTTTAGTTTCCCTTCAATTAGGAAGGTAGTTTTCCTGGATAGACTAGTCTAGGTTAACAGTTGTTTTCTTTCAGGGCCTGAATTATGTCTTTCCATGACCTTCTTGTGTTTAGAGTTAGAGTTGAGAAGTCTGCCATTATTTTAATGGATTTTCCTTTATAAGACTTGTCTTTTCTCTTTTGCTGCTTTCAGAATTCTTTGTTCTTTGTGTTGAGCATTTTAGTTATGATGTGTCTGGAGGTGTTTCTTTTTTGGTCCTGATGGTTTGGTGTTCTGTAAGCTTTGTGCTCCACAGTGACTATCTCTTTCTCAGAGTTAGGGAAATTTTCAGCTATTTTTCTATTGAATAGGTTGTCAATGCCTTTAGTTTGTATCTCCTCTCCTTCTACGCCCATGCTCCATTCATATTTTCTTAGCATTCTTTCATGATCTTTTACAGTTTTGTCTAATTCCTCTACTTTGTCCTCCATTCCTCATACTCTATTTTCAACTTGCTCTACTCTGTTCACCACACTTTTGATTAAGATTTTTATTTGGGATGTTGAGTTGTTTATTTCAGATTTATTATTTTTCAGGGTTTCCATATCTTGATTGATTTCCTCTTTTATATCCTGCATAGTCTTCTTAACTTCATTTATCTGTTTGTTTGTACTCTCTTTGAGCTCATTTAATTGTTTATTCACAACCTTTTTGAGGTAAAATACTAGCTTTTGTGTTTCTTCTTTGAGGTCATTAATCATTTTTACTATTGTTTTTTGGAATTCATTATTCAATATCTCTTCCTCCATGCAGGTGTTTAGATCCTCAGTGGTGGAATTGGCTTTTGAGGGAGTGGTTGTCTCGCTATTTCATTCTGTGTAGAGATTTATGCATCTGGAGTTGTTTTTAGCTAAGGTTTTAATCTCTTGTGCCCCTGCAGTTGGGGTTTTGAGTTTTTTTCTCCTGGAGCTCCAGCAGTTTTCCTCAGAGAGGAGTATGCTAGAAATGTTACCCCATTGCAGGGTTCTTGTGGTGTAGATTACCTCTTTTCTCCCCTAAGCAAGGGAACTGGAATGCTCTCTCTTTCATGGGAGTGTGTGGACTCTCCCACAGTCACATTGTAGAGTACTGGGTCTCTGTGCACTGTGGGAGGGAGGCCTCCTAACATCTGCAGAGTAGCAGAATGCCACTCAGTGGAGGAGCTGGGATTTGAGCTCTTGGACAGGAGAGATGTGACTCTCCTGCAGGCAGGTGCAGTGTGAAGTGCTGGGCCTCTGTGCACCTTGGGGAAAAAGGCTTTCTAGTGCCTCCTACAGAATAGCAGGTTACAGCTTTCCTCCTCTCAGAGGAGAATCTGGTGGTCTTGTTCTTTAATGGGGGGGAGCGAGGGCTCTCCCACTTTCAGGCACAGTGGGGGAGTGCTGGGACTCTGTGCACCTTGGGTAGCAGGCCTCCTGGCAGCTTCAAAGTAGCAGATTGCTACTCAGTGGAAGATCTGGGATTCCAGCTTTTAGACGGGGAGAGTGGACTCTCCTGCAAGCAGGTAAGGTGGGAAGTGCTGGGCCTTTGTGTGCTTTTGGGGAGCAGACTTTTTGGTGCTGTCTACAGAGTAGTAGGTTATAGCTTTCTTCCCCTCAGTGGAAAATCTGGCATTCTTGCTCTTTGATGGAGTGGAGGTTGGGCTCTCTAGCTATCAGGAACAGTGGGGAGTGCTGGACCTCTGTGCACCTCAAGAGGCAGGCCTTCTGGTGCTGCTCACTGAGTAGTAGGTTACAGCTTTGTTCCCCTCAGTGGGGAATCTGGCATTTTTCTGTCTTTAACTGAGAAGCAGGAGCTCTCCTGGTGGTTGGGCACAGTGGGAAGCTCTGGACCTTTTGATGCCTTAAAGAAGCAGGTCTCCTGGCACCCAAATAATGACAGATTATCACTCAGTAGAGGAGCTAGGCTCCTGCTGTTTGATGGGGTAGCAGGGGATCCCCAATGGGAGTGTTTGATGGTGAGCACTGGGCCTCCATCTTCTGTGAGGAGGGAAGCCTCCTGGCACCAGCAAAATAGAAAAGCATGGAGCCTGGGGTTCACTTGCATGTATGCTGGAGGACTCCTGGCACTGAGTAGAAAGTTGAGGGTGGCTGTGGGGCAGCAAAACTGATGGACTTGAATCATCTGATTCTCCCAAGGCAGTGGAGGCCCTGGGATCTACTTGTGCTGGAGTGTGGTGTTCAGGAGCCAGCAGCTGCTGTGGTCATCAGAGAACAAAGCGTGCCGGCAGTGGGAGTTCTGGGGCCTGTTTGCTGGTGTGGGCTTCAGTAGCCCAGCACAGTAGTGTTGTAGGCCCAGGGGACCCAAGTCTGCAGGAAGTGGGAGCCCTGGAGCCTGTTGGCCAGGTGCAAGCTTCCAGTAGCACAGTACAGTAGCATTGCAGGAATGGGGGACCCTGCCTGAGGATAGCCACTCAAGTGGCTCAGCAACTAAGAGAAACAATTGACAAATGAGACTACGTGAAGTTAAAAAGCTTCTGCAAACAAAAGAAATGGTCTCTAAATTGAAGAGGCCATCCACAGAATGGGAGAAATTCTTTACCAGCTATATATCAGACAAGAGACTGATAACCAGAGTATATAGGGTATATAGGGAGCTCAAAAAGCTAAATTTCCCCAAAATTGATGACCCAATGAAGAAATGGGCAAATGAACTGAACAGACTTTCAAAGTCCAAATGGCTGGAAAACACATGAAAAAAATTCTCACTATCCCTGGCCAGAAAGGAAATGCAAATCAAAACTACATCAAGATTCCACCTTACTCCTATTTGAATAGCTACTATCAAGAGCACAATTGAAAACAAATTTTTGGGAGGATGCAGGGAAAAAGGAGCCCTCATATACTGCTGATGGGAATGTAAGCTAGTACAACCACTATAGAAAACAGTATGAAGGCACCTTAAAAAATTAAAAATAGACCTTCCATATGACCCACCAATATTACTCTTAGGGATATACCTGAAGGAATGTGAGTCAGCTTACAACAAAGACACCTGCTCTTCATTGCAGCACCATTCACAATAGCTAAGCTATAGAAACAGCCAAGATGCCCCACTAGTGATGAATGGGTTAAGAAAATGTGGTATTCATACACGATGGAATTTTACTCAGTAACAAAGAAGAATGAAATTCTGTCATTTGCAAGTAAATGGATGTCACTGGAGAACATCACCTTAAGTGAAGCTAGCCAGGCTCAGAAGGCCAAAGGCCACATGTTCTCTCTCATATATGATATAAAGACCTAACACTAATGTAGGAATATTATGAAACACTGGTCCCACTGAAGGGAGATCATACATGGGAGGGGTAGGGAAACTAAGAACTTGAATAGGGTTGATATACACTCTATAAGATTTCTCTTATATAGAAATCTTAAACCAACTGAAACTAGCATAAGAAAGGGACTAAGGAAAAATGATAAAAATTAGAGGAAATAAGCCAATTGGAGTCATAATACACATATACATGGAAATATCACAAGGAAACTCCCTATGTGCCTACCTTAATGTCAAATAATCTGAAATGTCATGTTTTCTGTTTTCTATTTTTTCTTCTTCAAAATCAGAGACCAGGAGGGTGGAACAACTACACCTAGGGGAGAAGGCTGGCACTGGTGGGAGGGGGGAGATGTTGGGGAAGAGGGTTAGGAGGGTGAATATGGTGCAAAAATGTAAGTAAAGGCAAAATTGATACCCATTGAAACTACTCCAGGAATTGAGGTGGGGAAGGATGAAAGAGAATGGTGGAGGAAGTAATTCATGTATGATATATTTGATGTATTGTAAGAACCTATGTGAATGCTACAATGTACTCCACACATCACAACAATAAAGGAAAAAAATAAAAAAAGAAAAGAAAATTATAAAAAAACAAGTCTACTATTTTAAAATTTAAATGTAGGTTGGAAAAAGAATTCCAATATTAAAATTTTAATAGTTAAAATTGCTCACATCAGTTTCAAATACATCACTGTAAATTTTGAATGTTTTAAGACTATTGCAGTGGTTCTGTTTTGTACACTGTTCTTTTTTTCAGGGTCTCCCTGTGTAGCCCAGGCTGGTCTTGAACTTGTGATCCTCCTGCCTCAGCCTTCCAAGTGCTGGGATTACTGAGCATTCCATTATGCCTGGCTTTCTATGTACTCTTATTTATTAAAGGATTGAAAGAGGTATTAGATTTGGAGAATAAAGAAATAGGAGCCGTAAACTGGAAAGTGAGTAAAATGTCAAGGAAAGGAGATACGCAGGGTATTTTTTAAACACAGAGAGAAATCAAGTTAGGGACTAGCAGGAGAAAAATGCAGTTTGGAGGCTAGATTTCATAGAGAATATAATACTATTAAGTCATATTAAGTTGCATAGTGAGGTCTGGGCATGGCTCAAATGGTAGAGTCCTTGTCTACAAGTATAGGCCTTGTGTTCAATCCCCAGTACCACAAAAAAAATCAAACCAAACCAACCCAAAACTTGCATAGTGGTATAAAGAGTGAAGTTTCTCAGAAGGAACCAGACCTAAAGACTCATAAGTCCTTTAACAAGAATATTGGAATTTGGAGTGATAATTTTTATTTAGAAATTGCTTTTGCTAAGATGCTATCTATGATGTGCTGTCTAATAAAATTTATTCAAAGTTTTTCCACCTCATGAACTCCATTTTCAAAATGTTTTGAGTCATAAAGATGGATCCTTTTATATTACTTCTTTTTTACATTTTTTTTCCTTTTTAAAATGTTACTTTTGTATGTACCTTTTAGAGTCACTTTATTTATACTTCTTCAAAACATTGTTTAGGGAATCTGCTATTCTGAGCTATAAATATCTGATTTTAAAATCCCCTTTGCTTCTCTGAGTTGTCTTTTTTAGATGATAATTTTTTATAGATTCTGAGAAAAAAAGGTAGCATATGCCACTAACATACCTAATGTAGAATCATTACCAAATCACCTAATTTTGACAGTTCCTTCTAATTTCTTCTAAATCTCATTTAATAACACAAAATGAAGTAATAACATATCAGAACTGTTAGGGATTGGTCTCTGCTTTTCTGGCACCTCTAAGCATTGGAAAAAAATCCAACTGAAAGTAATTTATTCTTCCTAGTTCTTTTTTAGAGACTGTGCCAATTATTATTGCAGCACGATTCACAATAGCCAAGTTATGGAAACAGCCAAGATGCCCCACTACTGACAAATGGATCAAGAAAATGTGGTATCTATATACAATGGAATTTTATGCAGCCATGAAGAAGAACAAAATGTTATCATTCACTGGTAAATGGATGGAATTGGAGAACATCATTCTGAGTGAGGTTAGCCTGGCCCAAAAGACCAAAAATCGTATGTTCTCCCTCATATGCGGACATTAGATCAAGGGCAAACACAACAAGGGGATTGAACTTTGATCACAAGATAAACTTGAGAGCACACAAGGGAGATATGAGGATAGGTAAGACACCTAAAAAATTAGCTAGCATTTGTTGCCCTCAAAGCAGAGAAACTAAAGCAGACACCTTAAAAGCAACTGAGGCCAATAGGAGAAGGGGACCAGGAACTAGAGAAAAGTTTAGATCAAAAAGAATTAACTTAGAAGGTAACACACATGCACAGGAAATTAATGTGAGTCAACTCCCTGTATAAATATCCTTATCTCAACTAGCAAAAACCCTTGTTCCTTCCTGTTATTGCTTATACTCTCTCTTCAACAAAATTAGAGATAAGGGCAAAATAGTTTCTGCTGGGTATCAAGGGAGTGGTGGGGAGAGGGAGGGAGCAGAGTGGTGGTAAGGGAGGGGGTGGGGCAGGGGGGAGATATGACCCAAGCATTGTATGCACATATGAATAAAAAAAAAGAATCCAGTTAAAATCTCAGTGTCTTAATTTTTGGTATATGAAAATTTATTGTTACTGTATTTTCTTCATCAAAATTCACCATCTTGGTTTTCCCTTCTTGCTTTGTATAGGGCAAAACAGAGACATTGATTACTTTGCAACCTCAACATGGAACCAGGAATGTTACCAACGACATCACCTTTTCCTCCAGATCTCATACTTAGAACTTCATGGTTTTCCTCAAAGTTCAAGCAACTTCACTGGATACAGAGATGGTGATTTTCTTGTTCTTCCTGATTAGCTGGAACCTGATGTCTACTGTACTTCCTGTTGGCAGAATTTGGATGTTTGGCTTCAACCATTTCTTCATTTAGCACAATTCCCTTTGCATGGGAAGGCTGACCGAAAAGATTGGGGCTTCAGGAATGTGTCCAAATGGGCTTTCTTGTATTGTTTATCATGTCACTTGTGGTCCCATTTGTGATTATGGGGCTTCCTTGCACTAGAAAAACTGTGATACTTGCCCATATTGCCAGTGCCATAGGGCCTGAGCAAAACAGAGAAACAGTACAGGTAACTGTTTCTGTGTGTGTGTGTGTGTGTGTGTGTGGGTGGGTGGGTGTGTATACGTGTGTGTGTGATAATGGGGGTTGAACTCAACAGTGTTGCACTTGCCAGGCAAGCACTCTACTATTTGAACTACTCCACCAGCACTTTTTGCATTGGTTAATTTTGAGATAGGTTTTGGTTTTATGGCAGGGCTGGCCTGGACCATGAGCCCATGTACCTGGGGTGACAGCTGTGTACTGCCACATCCAGCTTTTTTCTGTGGGTGTGTGTGTCTTATTTTTTTCTTCCTCCTTTTATTTTTATCACTTTACATTTACTTACATGTGTATACATTGTTTGGGCTACCTCCTCCCCTCTCACCCCTAATCTCCTGCTTCCAGGCTGAGCCTGTTCTTCCCTCTTCTCTGATTTTGTTGAAGAGAAAACATAAGAGATAATAAGAAAGACATACTATTTTTGCTAGTTTGGGATAAAGATAGCTAGTTATACAGAGAGATTCCTAGTGTTGCTTCCATGCACTTGCATATTGTGATCCACATTGGTTCATTTCTACCAGACCTCTTTGCTACTTCTGGATCCCCTTCCCATAGTGGCTTTTGTTAGTTTATGATTAGTTTATTTACTCCACAACAGGGAGCAGATCAACCACATTCAAGTTTTAGGTTTCCCTCCCTTTCTTTATTTCTCCTATGTATGTGTTCTCCTCTTAGTGTGTGACCCATGTCCACTAATATTACTGCATTTGTTTTGGGTCTGTAATCCATATATGAGGGAAAACATCAATTTTTGGCCTTCTGAGCCTGGCTAACTTTGCTTAAGATGTTCTCTAGTTTCATCCACTTACTTGTGAATGATAAAATTTTATTCTTCTTTGGGGCTGAGTAAAATTCCATTGTGTATAAATACCACATTTTCTTGGTCTATTTGGCAGTTGTGGGTCATCTTGGTTGTTTCCATAGCTTGGTTACACACCTGGCTTTTTATTGGTTGAGATGGGGGTTTTGTTAACTTTTTCCCCCAGGCTTACCTCCAACCTCTATGCACCTGATCTTCACTCCCAAGTAGCTGGGATTACAGTTGTGAGCCACCACACTCAGCTGGGCAACATTCTTTTTATGCTGTATATCTAGAAACAAATACTCATTTGTTCATGTCATATTTGGATAAAGATTGCTTTCTCCAGTCTTTTATTTACTTATTAATTTGGCACTCAATTTCATAAAATCTCCTTCTTCACAAATAAATAGGAGATGGCACATATAGCGTGGTGAAAAAAAATTCTGTTTGTGCATTCTGCAGCTCAGTTGATGTGGAGAAGCTCTCAGTCAGTCCAGCATTATTGTCAGTTGCATTTAAAATATGCATCCTGAACGTTCATGGTTTTTCCTCAGGCCTTGAAACCTTATACCCACAGACACTAACAACCTACTTACTGTACATTTTCATGGCATAATTTCAGTAAATGAATCAGTGTTGCTTCCCCACTTGTACCATGTGGTCATCAGGGTAATGGCTAATTTTATGGGTCAACTTGGCTAGGCAACAGTATGGAGATAGTTTGTCAGATACTAGTATAGATTCTGTCTAAAAGGAGAGAGAGATACTAGTATTGATGTTGCTGTGAAGGTATTCTTAGATGAGATTACATTTAAATCAGTAGGCTTTGAATAGAGCAGATTCCCTGCAAAATGCTAATGGGGCTCACTCTAGTAGTTGAAATCCTAAGAGGAGCTGACTCCCCTTAGGCCCTGAGGAAGAGGGCCTTCTGCCTGTTGTCTGCCTCCATATTTGAGCTGCAGCATCAGCTCTTCCCTGGGTCAGTCTGCCCCCTACCCTGAAGATTTTGGATTTGCAAGCCTCCCCAGCCACCCAAGCCTTGAAATAAATGTTTCTCTGAGGGGAGATTTTGACAGTACAATTAATCAATCATGGCTAATGATTGCCTCTGGCCAAAATTTATCTGTAATCTTACATGTTATAATTTAAAGTAAAATTACATTTGATAGATGAGAAAACTGGAAACTCCAGAAGAAAAGAATTTATCCAACATGGTTACTGGAGGGGACATGCAATAGAGGAAAATTCAGAGTGGAGAGAGGTCTTAAAATAAGGTAAAGTATCTTTAGTTTTTATATTTTATAAAACTTATGTTTTCATGAATATGGCCTTGGAAAGGTCTTGGCTGTGTGAGAAACCTGAAAACTTAAGCTTCTGGCTACTACAGTTATACAACTTTCCTCTATTTGCTCGCTTTAAAATAATTTTTTAAAAAGAGTTAGCTATTAATGTAAATTTATTAATATATTTTCATACTACCAGAATTCATGTGTGAAATTTCCTAAAATTAACTGCAAATATTTATACTGCAAGTATGGGATCTACACATGAATAGCAAATGAAGTATCTTTAAATCACAATTTTGCAGTGACTATTTTAGAGCAGTGCAATTGAATCTTCCTTATAATTATGATAAAACTACACTAATAGCTCTCTTTTTAAAAATGGCCTTTTCTTTTTCACTCTAAGAAGGGCAGAGGAAAGCAACAAAAAAAATGTGAAACAGCCCAACTCTTGTCAGAGTAGTTGACTTCAGAAACAAAATATGAGTGGAGCCTCTCACAGTTAGTGAAATTGCCCTTGGCTTTCAAGTGGAAAGTTCAGGGAGAAAATGTTAATGAAACTGTAATGGTTGTAATAGCAACCCTAATGCTGCTGCTGCTATGTGTATGGTGTTAGATGAATGATTATCATAATCTATGACACTTTTTTTTAGTGCATTAAGGTAGAGTGAAATTGGTACTTGTGAGATCGTGATGCATTCACCTTTCTTTCTCACACTAAAATGACTTTCCTATTGATTCTAAATTGTCAGTGTATGATAGGGCCATGCACTTCTGACACAGACAATCAGACTGGCAAGAATTTTAAGTCAGTTTCAATTCTGCTTTCATTTTTCACAGGACTAAAGATGCTCTCTCTTAAGTTAGTTATTTGGCATCTTCTTATTGATTCTAAAGGAAGTTCATACATACATATGAATAATAAAAGAAAAAGGGGGAAAAAAAAAGAGAACCCATTGCCAAAGAACCAAAAAAAAAAAAAAAAGGAAGTTCATACATGAATATGAATAAGAGTCTGTGGCAGGCTGGTGCATTGGTGATGCCTCCAAACTAGGTCTTAATACTAATTTTCTTCTATAGCCTCTTCCACGAGGATTCCAGGTTTGGCATGCAATTTGCTATGGTCAGTGGACATAGCCAGTATGACAAAAGCAATACTTGTTGAGAGCATGTACTTATACTCTTGGAAAACTCTATCTTGGAACCCTGATATCATACAAACTATATTGATAGAGAAAGAGATCATGTAGCATGGCCCTGGAGGGTGAGACTCCATGTGGAGAGAGAGGCCACTTGGAAGAAAATTTCTGTGACAAATGCTTTATTCTCTCCCAACTTACAGATACAGAAGCTGAGACTTAAAGATGTTAAATATTTTCCCCAGCATTACACAGCTACTCTATAGTGTGTGGAGGACAGAGGACAATTATTAGTATTTTATATGGAATATTCAGTTTTTAAGAGATCTACAAATGGGAAATTTATTACAAGAAGAGATGAGTGTGTTGTAGCATATTAAACAGTGTGGTGCTAAGGATCACGGTATTTTGAATCAGAAAGACACAGATTAAAACCATGGCTCTGACAGCAGCATTGTGATTTTAAATGAATTAAGTAAACTCTCTGAGCCTTGGTTTCCTTATCTGTTATATGGATATTAAAACATATCTCTTCCATGTTGTTGAGAGTGTCATCTGGACAGAGGTATATTGGGGCCAGCTTATATCTACTCCAGTTGTTCCCAAATCCTGGATCAAGGACATCACATTGGTAGCTCAAAATCAGCCTTGGTGGGAGTATTCACACCAGGGAAATGGTAAAGTCTAATTATCCAAAGACTTACAGCCTATAGCCTGACAAAGTCAGATAATTGACTGGCCTAGCAAGAAAGAGCAACTCTTAGAAAACTCTTACAATGTCATACTGGATAAAAGGAAGAGAGAACTATGCTTTGTAAGTGCTAGGTACCTCTCAGAATATTCTGTTTCATTTTGTTGTGGAGCTCGGGACTGAACCCTGGGCCTTGACCATGCCCGGCAGAACCTCTACCACTGAGTTACACTCCCAGTCTTTGTCAGGGAGTTCTGAAGGGGTTCTAAGAAAAGCAGATCTATTCTGGTTGGTTGCTATTTCTGTGACAACAGGGATGTCTTGCTGTCATGAGGGTAAGAAGGCTTAGCAGATGGGCATCCAGTTGGGAATAACAAAGGGCATCAGGGAGTACCAGTGGTAAGGAAGCTGTAATCATTCATAAGAGATCGTTATAGCATTTTACAGCCACACAACCTTGGGAGAAATATTATATCTTGTTAACTTTGTAGCTGACTTTATGTATTTGTCCTTCCAGTCTCAAGAATATCAGGGCTTCCTTTGGTTTTTCAGTCTAAGTTGGTTTTCCTTTTACTAATCCAGAAATTTGCCTCACCCGTGAGTCAGGGCTTTTCACTTTGTTTCTGGAGACTCTGTTGTTAGACATTTATCAATAACACATCACTGCAAGTTTGTTTTCACATTTCTGCCATTTGAAGACTCAGTGTACATAGTCAAGTTCAGTTATGTGTAATTAATGAGAACCTAATATCTTTCTCGGTTCTTTCTTAAAGCTCCAGAGAATACTTATGTTTCACAAATTCAGCTTTAAGTATCTACCTTTGGATTACTTACACATTTCAGGGCTTCTCTGACAACACAAAAAGATTAACTTTGCTGCTTGACCAAAACATGTGTTACAAAATATTTTTTCAGAACACTGGAAACCTTTCCTCCTAGAAAAAAATTCTAGTATCTCTAGTATCTATCTTGGTCTAAAAAATTCCAAGGTTGGTGGAGTGGCTCAAGCAGTACGAGTGCCTGCCTAGTAAATGTGAGGCCCTGAGTTCAACCTTAATTCCACCAAAAAAATCCCAGATTTTCTAGCTTCAACAAATACATACATATATATATGTATGTATATGTACATATACATACACATATATGTATGTATGCACATATACATACACATATATGTATATGTGTATATATGTGTGTGAATATATGTTTACTGACCCAATGCATTTGATGAAAGAGTCAAAGTGTAGATGCAATTGTTTGGTAAAATATGAATATCCATCAGAGAACCATAGAACCATGGTGTTTTGAAATGCAAAATTGTTCTTTTCCCCTCAAATGTTATACATTTGGGAAGAAATAGAAGTTATCTCCATAATGGATGGTAAGTAAGGTAGAGAAGATCTATGACTCTAAGTGGAAGATGCATACACTATTGGAATTAAAAGGGTTCTTGGATATTATCTTAAAATTTTTGGATTACGTATGTTTAGAAATCTGAAAAAATGGATTTTTTTCCCAGAAAGATGCATATTCCCTAGGTTGTATGTACATACACACCCACTGTCACAGAATTTCAGAGAGTATTGGATTCCTTCAGGTTCATTAATATAGTCCACTCTAAGGGAAAAACTAAGATGTTTGTTTCTTTTCATTTTATTCATAAAGTTATCAAGCCAAGGCAACACACTAATTAGTGGTAGTTCTAGGGTTACAAACAACAACTCTTGCCT
This sequence comes from Castor canadensis, assembly GCF_047511655.1. Lineage (NCBI taxonomy): Eukaryota > Metazoa > Chordata > Mammalia > Rodentia > Castoridae > Castor > Castor canadensis. The sequence continues at coordinate 94,673,831 of NC_133391.1, read as the reverse complement.
TAATGTATTGTTGTTACACCGTGTCTTATCTGATCTCTTTCTCTCATACCACCATCATAAGACATATAACCTACTAGGTCATTTTCTGTCTCATTATAGCAAATATTTTGAATAAGCCATACACTATAATGATTAGAACACAGAATTTGGACTTGTGCCAGCCTAGGTTCAAGGTCTGACTTTGCTTCTAACTTTACTGCTCAGCCTTTAAAGAACATTTTTTTGTGCAGTATGTGTAAAATATACAAAATGATATTTTATACATTTATACATGTTACTGTAGTGAAGCAAAATAACACATCCATCATCTTGCATAGTTACCAATTTTTGTGTGTGTGTCGGTTGCAAAGCAGCTCAAGTCTAATTTATCATTATTCCCCAAAATACTGTACAATTTTGGTATCTATAGTCCTCATATTGTATATTAGAGTTCCAGACTTATTCATCCTATATATCTTCTGTTTTGTATCCTCCCTCTCCATCTCCCCTATCCCTGATGACTACTATTTTATTCTCTGTGTACACTTGATTTTTTTAAGATTACACATATAAATGAGATCATGAAATATTTCTTTCTGTGTGTGACTTATTTTACTTAGCATAATGCCCTCTAAGCTCATTCACATTGTGGCAAGTAGAAGGATTTCTTTCTATATATATATATATATTTTCCATTATACATATGTGTATGTATATATATATATTCCATTATATATGTGTGTGTGTGTGTGTGTGTGTGTGTGTGTGTACTAATCTTTATCCATTCCCCATCAATGAGCATTTAGGCCATTTGCACATCTGGGTTATTGTGAATAATGCTTCAGTGAATCCTACCATTCATAGTGGTTTTGCATGTATTTCCTGGAGGATTGTGTTGAGCATCTTGTAATATATCTATTCACCATTTATATGTATTCTTTGGGGTAATGTCTGTTTAGTTTTATTTTTCATTGGGTTATTTATTTTTATACTATTTAGTTATATGAGTATTTTTAAATAAATTTGGATATTAATCCCTTGTCAGATAAATGGTTTGCAATTTTTTTCGATTATGTAGGCATCCATTTCATTTTGTTGATTGTTTCCTTTGCTGTGCAGAAGCTTTATAGTTTGATGTAGACCCATTTATTTATTTTTGCTTTTGTGATAGGGATTTTGGTGTAAGAGCCAAAAAATCATTGTCATTGGGAATTTCCCGTCATGTTCTCTTCTAGGAATGTTACAGTTTCTGTTTGTATTAGCTTGTTTTCCATCACTATAATACCTAAGGCTTGGTACTTCATAAGAAAAGATGTTTATTTAACTCACAGCTTAGAGGTTTAAGGGCATAACATTGGCTTTGCTGAGGACTTCATATATATTTGGATTTACTTCTGGGCTTTCTACTCTGTTCCACTGTTTATGCATCTTTTTAAAAAATTCCTGTACCACATGGTTTTGATCATGACAGCTTTGTAATATAATTTAAAATCAAGAAGTATGATGCCTCCAACTTTTTTTCTTTTTCAGAACAATTTTGTTTTTTTTATGGTACCATATAAATTTTAGTATTGTTTCCTACTTCTCTGAAGGATGCCATTGGGATTTTGGTAGAGACTGCATTGAGTTTGTATATTGCTTTAGGTATTATAGACATTTTAACAATAGTAATTCTTCTGACCCTTGAGTATAAGATATTTTTCCATTTAGTTTCAACAAACACATTCTTCATCTCATTGGTTAAATTTATTCCTAGGTATTTTACTTTTAGAAGCTAAATTAAATGGCATTATTTTCTTAATCTCTTTTTAGTTAGGTTTTTTTTGTAAAATGTTACTAATTTTTATGTATCAATTTTATGTCCTGCAACTTAATTGAATTCATTTATTATTTTCAGTAGATTTTTAAAAGGTTTTTAAGTGTCATTTGTGTTTTTCTTCTTTCTTTTAGTGTTCTATTGTGGGCACAGTGTGATATTTACAAAAGTTCTTGCAATATATTATAGTTGAATTCATCCTCTCCTTCATTTTCCTTTATCTACCTCCCCCATTCCTGGAATAGTTTCAACATGTCTCATTTTTCCATTTACATACATGTGTACACAAAATTTGCACCATGTTCACCCTCCTACACCCTCTCCCCACATCCTCCCCCATCCCATTGCTTCACTCCTCCCTCAGGCAGGACCTGTTTGTGTGTGGAATCTTTGAGACTTTTTATATTTAGGAACATATAATGTGCAAAGAGATAAAATTTAACATCTTCCTTTTTTGGCTTGAATGCTTTTCATTTGTTTTTCTTGTCTGATTGAATTTGCTAGTACTTCTAGCACTACATTGAACAGAAGTGGTGAGATCAACATTCTTGCCTTGTAACAGACCATAATGGAAAAACTTTTAATCCTCCTCAAATGATACAAATTGTGAACTTTTAATAAATGGTCTTTATTATGTTAATGACATTTCTATACCAAAAAATTTTAACCTTTCTAAGCTTAAATTTTATTATTGGGATGTATGGAGAAAGTAAGGGAATTGAAGAATTGTAGAAATTAAATGAAGTAATATGAACTAAGTTGTGCAATGCCTAGCACATAATAAGTACTAAATAAACATTAGTTATCATCACCACTACCACCATCATCATTACAAAATACAAGATTCAAAATACTTTGTAGTTCTTAGAAAATACTAGATTCAAAATAATCAGATGAAGTATTACCTTGTGCTTTCTCCTTCTCATAAGTTGAGTCATCTGAAACGCTCTATAAAAGGAGTTGAAGACCAGAAAAGAAGTTGAAATCTAACGACAGAGTTCTGACCATTCTGCATGTTGCTTTGCTCTGTTTCAAAATAATGTGTGTACAACATGATTTTGTTTTTAAATTGTCTATCTGTATATGCATTTTTGGGGTTTGAACTCAGGGTCAATACCTTGAGCTACTCCAGCAGCCCTTTATTGTGATGGGATTGTTTTTGAGATTGGATCTCGTGAACTATTTACCTGGGGTGGCTTCAAACCACAGTCCTCCTGATCTCTGCCTCCTGAGTAGCTAGGATTACAGGCATGAGCCACTGGTGCCCAGCTATATGTACATTTTTAATTGAAATAAAATTGACATGACAAAGTGCACAGATCTTCAATGTTTAATTTGAGGAATTTTGACAATTGTGTTCATTCCTGTAACTATTCAAAGCATGATACAGTATTGTTTCTCATTGTACAGAAACTTTCTTTTTTGTTCCTTTCCAGTCAGTTTCTCTCCTAATTCCCCATCACAAACACAATTGACTCCATTCTCATAAATTGCTTTTACCTGTATTTGGATTTCATATAGGTTGAACCATATATTGCATATATTTTTGGATTTGGCATCATTTGTTTAACAAACGTGTTTTAGATTCATCTCTGCTGTGGCATCTGACAGCAGTTTGCTCTTTTTACTGCTGACATCATTCCATTTATCAACATACTATAATTTGCATATTTTCTATCTGTGGACAATTGGGCATTACAATTAAAACACAAATACTTTTTGTTCTGTTTTTTTCTTCTTTACTCTTGAAGGATGATTTCCCTGATATGCTGCATAAAGCAAATGTTCTGAGTACAGATGAGAAAAGTGGTTGGGGAGTTGAGGCTTTCATGGCACAGGATGTCGCCATATTAACATTGTAAAAATCATATTGTAAAAATCTCCAGTTTATTCACCACCTAGAGAATTCTTAGTCCATGGAGTACTAATAGATGTTTGAAACACTTTTGAATTAAATACAAAATTTTACTTCTTAGTGTTGAATGTAGGTACTAAGTAATTGGTTGGTTCATCAAAAATGATTGATGATTTAAAGGAAATATATTATTAAAAATAAACGAAGACTTGGGATGGTTTGATGTGCTTATAATCCCAGCATTTGTGAGGCTGGGGCAGGAGGATGAAGGGTTTGAGGCATACATAGGATACATAGTGAGATTCTGTTTAATGAGAGAAGGAGAGAGAGAGAGAGAAAGAGAGAAAGAGAGAGAAAGAGAGAAAAGGAAGGAGGGAAGGAGAGAGGGAGGGAGAGAGAGAAGGAGAAACTTATGGGGGATCATCACATTTAAAATCACAAGGATCAAGTTGGCCATTAGTTGTCTAATGCCGCATAACAAATCATCACTGGTTTAGTAGCTTAAAACAATACATGCTAATTGTCTCTGAGTTTCGGATTAGAAGTGTGAGCATGTCTTTGTTAAGTCCTTTACTTAGATATTTACAAGAATTTAATAAGCTTTTCAGCTTGCCTGTGTTCTCATTTTTGGGCTAGTTCTGGAAGAGTCTGCTTCCAAGCTGATCCTAACTCTGGTTGTTCACAGTGATAATTTACTTGTGGCTATAGGATTCATGACAACTATTTTCTTCAAAGTCAGCAGTGGAGAGAGAGTGAGGGTCTCTAGCAAAATAGAGTACTAGAATGTGTAGTCATGGGATCGACATTTCATGACCTTTGCCATATTCTGTTTATTACAAGCAAGTCACAAGTATTATCCTCACTTAAGGACAGGGGATTTTGCAGGATATGAACACCAAGAGACAGAGATCATGAGGCCACCTATAGGATTATCTGCCCCACAATAAGTTATGTGTATAACTTGCAAATAATCTTTTGCTATTAATCCCATCAGTTGCTATTTATGTTCATCATCTATCACTTGGAATTAATGTAACTAATAATAAAAATAGTTCATGTTAATACTGGTAGTATATGTGAAATTTTCTTCTTTAAAAAAAGGATCTAGCTGACTTATCTATTTATACTGAAAGCTGTTGAATAACGGGATGTGGGAGGAAATGAGTAAGGAGAGAAATAGAGGGGGTTGAACTGACCAAAGTAAAGTATATTCACTTCTGGGATACACTGAGAAACCCTTTTGAATACTGACTTTGGAATTCAAAATGAAAGACAGGACTATAAAATAGGTAACAGCATATGTGGTACTTGTGGAGGGGGCAGGGTGAATGGAGGAGATGAAGTTGAGGAAATATAGTTGACGGACTTCATATACATACACAAAATAGTCATTTTTTTGTGAGACTACAGTTTACACAAATGATTTTTTTTATGGCAATAGGATTTGAACTCAGGGCCTCATGCTTGCTAAGCAGGCACTCTACCACTTGAGCCATTCCACCAGCCCTACATGCATGAAATAGAAAGATGAAACTTCTTGCAATTCCTTTAAGTAGGGTGGGAAGAGAGTTGTATGGGGGAGATGGTGCAGCAATCTTACCAATGTACACTGTAAGGTTATTTGGAATTGGCACAATGAATCCCCATGTACTAATATATACTAATAAAATGAAAAAATATCTAACAGCTAGATGTGGTGGTGCATACCTATATTCCAGCAAGTAGCTGGGAGGCTGAGGGAAGAGGAGTGAAAGTTTAGGCCAGACTGGCAAACTTAGTGAGACCTGTCTCAAAATAAAATTTATAAAAGGGACTGTAGCTGTAGCTCAATGACACAACTCTTGCCTAGCATTCATGAGGCCCAGTATGGTATGTATGGGGTATATATGTTTATCTAGCTTAACTTGAAGAAAACACTGGTTTATAAAACGTGGGATGAACCAACAAGTGTTGGCGAGGATGTGGGGTAAAAGGAACCCTTGTACACTGCTGGTGGGAATGCAAGCTAGTACAACCACTCTGGAAAACAATATGGAGGCTTCCATATTGTTGCCATATGATCCAGCAATCCCATTCCTGGGGATACACCCAAAGGAATGCAACACGGGTTACTCCATAAACCTGCACATCCAAGTTTATTGCAGCACTATTCACAATAGCCAAGTTATGGAAAGAGCCAAAATGCCCCATTACTGATAAATGGATTAAGAAAATGTCATTTTTATACACAATGGAATTTTACTCAACCATGAAGAAGAATGAAAACTTATCATTCACAGGTAAATGGATGGAATTGGAGACCATCAACCTGAGTGAGGTTAGCCAGGCTCAGAAGACCAAAAATCGTGTGTTCTCCTTCATATGTGGACTTTAGATCTAGGGCAAATGCAATAGACCTATAGTGTTGTTGGACTTGGGTCACATGTTAAGGGGAGAGCACCTACAGGAAGAATGGGGATAGGTAGGAGACCCAAAACTTGAAAGTGTTTGATATCCCCTCTGCAGAGGAGCTATTACAGTAAACTTAAAGCGGCAGAGGTCAACATGAGAAGGTGACCGGGAAGTAGTGAAGAGGTCAGGTAAAGATGAAACAATTCGAGTTGTAATACACTTGTGCGTGAAAGCAATGCTAGGAATCTCTCTGTATAGCTATCCTTATCTCAACTAGCAAAAACCCTTTGTTTTTCTTATTATCGCCTATGTCTTCTCTACAATAAAATTGGAGAAAAGGGCTAAACAGGTTCTGCCTGGAAGCAAGGGGGGTGGGGAGCAGGGGAGAGAAGTGACCCAAATAATGTATGCACATATGAATAAATGAATAAAGAAAAAAATGTGGGATGATCAATATAATTAATTCTTTAGTGTTGACATGAAAGTATTTATATCACTTTACTAGTTTCTTAGGGTTGCTGTAACAGATCATGCCAATCTTGATGGCTTAAAATAATAGAAATTTATTCTCTCAAAATCCTGTAGCCTAGAAATTCAAAATGAAAACCTCAGTAAGACCAGGCTCCCTCTGAAGGTTATGGGATATCCTTCCTTCTTTCTGGTGGTTCCTTGAAATCCTCAGTGTTGCTTGGATTGTACATGTATCACTTTGTTCTTTACCTCCATTGATTATTATTACATGGCATTTTCCCCTGTGTGTAGTCTTATGAGCTATTGGAATAGGGGTTTTGCTACTCTAGTATGACCTAATTTACCTTAATCAATGTCATTTGCAATGACATTGATTTCAAATAAGTTCATATTAAAAATTTAGGAAGGATATAAATTTTGAAGGAAGTCTTTTCAACCCAGTCAACCCATATGGTTTCCTGGCAGCAACTTTGTATGGTAGGTAGTTTCTGAAATAGCTCTCAAAAATCCCTATCTCATAGTAGTCACATCCTTGTGTAATACCTTCATCTTTTCTATGTGCTAGATCTAGTGGCTTTCTTCCAAGAAATAGAATAGGCAAAATGTTTTGAGATGTCACTTTGAAATTATGTTGTAAAGGTCTGTGATTTCCATCTTTCCTGCAGGCTCTCTGGTTCTTATCACTCACTTGCTCAGATAAAGCAAACTGTAATGCTGTGAGCTATCCTGTGGACACAACTGCATGGTAAAGAACTGATGGCGGGGGCTGGAGATGTAGCTCTGTGGTGGAGTGCTTGCTTAGCATGCTCAAGGCCTTGGGATTGATCCTTAATGCCACAAAACAAACACACAAATAAATAAACAAAAGGAGAACTGATGGTAGTATCAAGCTTATAGTTAATGAGGAACAGAGCCCTCACACCAACAGATTTCAAGGAACTGAATCCTGCTAACAGTCACTTGTATGAGCATAGAATAGTTCCACTAACTGTGATTTTAAACATGATTGCAGACCCAGCGGAAGCTTGGCCGCAGTCTTGGGAGAGGTTCAGAGGATCCAACTGTGTCTGGATATGTAAAACCTGAACTTGCCTCACGGGGACCACGAGGCTGAATCCAGATGAATGAAGTGATATGCAGGTGTGCAGCACTGCAGAGAACTACCCTCTCACAGATCCTCAGTCTCTCCAGCACGTGTTTGAGCATTGTTCATCTCGGGTCCTCTCTGTGTACTGCGTAGTTAGGTCTATGATGGCTCTATTTGTACTGAACATGTACAGATTTTCTTTTTTGTCATTATCCCTAAACAACATAGCATTATAATTATTTATACTGCATTCAATATTATAAGTTATCTAGAGATGACTTAACTGTATGGGAAGACACACATACATCAGATGCAAATATACAAATTTGGTATCCATAGGAACTAATCCCCGGTATACTGAGGGATGACTGTATTGTTAACTGGTGACACTAAATTTTGGGGTAATTTGCTACACTTTAGTAGAAAACTAATACACACCATTTATGTATTGTTTTCTGCATCATTTTCAACAAATGAGAAACTTGGGGATGTATTTTGCATTTTCTTTCATTTAAAAATGGTAAGTGCAGTCTAGTTGTAGTTTAATGTAATAAAGCATAACAATGTCACTGTTAGCTTTCCATGGGTGATTTAATAATTTTAGGTGAAATTCTTGCCTTTCATGAGTTTTGAAGAAAATCCCAGAAATTTGGCCATTAGAGTTCAGAGTTAATGGTATTATTATAGCCACATCAACAACTTAATTATGCTTTGTGTTTGCTTTTAACTGAAGTGCTAGTGCTTTTGTTCTGAATAATAGAAATAAATGTAAAAATATTCTGTTTTCCTGGTTTATATTAGTTGGATATAGTTTTGTTATTGTCTTCTGAAGTTTGGGGTTTCTAATAACAAAACAATCATTTGACATACCACTGTTTGTTTGTTTCTGTTTATTCTGAAAGAACTAGAAAAGTTAATTTTCTTACGAATTTTTTTTGTGTGTTTTCAATCTAAAGGCTAGAGGAACACTTGGGCATTTTTAAATAAATCACCTAAAATATTACCTTCCTTTAGGATAAGGCTGAAATATTTTCCAAGTGAGACAACATCAGAATTTTATGTTCTATACCCTGATTAGTGCCCTGATTAGTGTCATATTAATGTGTGTCTATTTACAAAATATATCCATAATATTCATACATGATAGCAACTGACCAATGCTATATGAGGACATTTTCATGTACATTTTGTGTAGAGCAATATGGTTATTGTCTCCTATAACAACAATAAGAAAAGGCTACATTGACCTATTGTGTAAAGACTTGAGAAAAGGAGAATTGAATATACATGAGTTTCATTTTGATTGTCTAATTACTCACTTTATATGGGTACCTTTAAAAGTAAAGACAATGGTAGTGGATCTGGTGGTACACTAAGAGTTGAAAACAATATTTTTGTTCTTACAATTTGTCATTAATTGGATCATTAAAACTTAGACTGTGTCATCAATTTTTTAATTTAAGCTTAGAACTTGCTAATTTAGAAAAGTTTTAAGAATTTCTTTGCCCAATTAACTCAGACTTCTGTAAGTAGTTTATTTGAACATTTCTTTAAGTAAGTCTCTGTAGTATTGATAGTGGAACTAAGTGGCATAGTATTGAACTTGAATAGATTCATGATCCATTGGTTGGGATGCAAATGTAAATATAATTAGAAGTTCCATACAGCTAGGAGAAGAAAATTGAAAATGATTCTTTGAATTTACACTATGAGGTTTTTATTTTAATTCAAAGCATTTTTTACTTTTTATTTTGGTGAGAGCAGGATTAATACATTACTGGTTTATTGTTACAACTGATTAATGTAAAAACTGGAACTAAACTGCTGACATTACCTAGCCTGAAGCTTATTGCACCCATAATATTAAGCAACTGAGATTTCACATTTTATTTATTTCATCAGAACTTATCCTATCTTGCCTAATATATTATCCACATGAAAAAAATTAGGTCATGAGCATATTAATCAAGAGGGTTTTTTGGTTGCAAGTAAATGAAAATCTCTCTTGATTCATAATCCATTTTTTTAAAGAAAGGAATTGAATGGTTTATATAATCTAATGGCCCAATGGATTTTTTTTTGACAGTATTGGGTTTGAACTCAGAGCCTTGTACTTTCTAGGTTGGTGCCCTACCATGTGAGCCACACTACCACTTGTTCAACATTGTGTCTTTAGGTTTAGTAAGTTAAATCCAAATAATCTAAAACTGTGACTGGGATTTGGGTCTTACTCTTAGCCTAGCCAACTTTCAATTTTACTCTTTTTTTTTGGTACAGAGAAACTCTAGGGTGTGATTTTAATTCACCAGACTGGGTCAGGTTCCAAAATCAGAACCATTCTACTGTGGCTAGGGGATGGTTTAAACTCATTGGTCATATGCCTGTTGTTAGAGATGTGTTTGTTGGGTGCTGGCAAGATCAGCCACACTTATGTGACAGGGACTGAGAATGGGTCAAGGATACTCACCAAAGAAAAGATGAGCTGCTATGACTAGACATGGAAATGAAGTCAGGCAGGCAAAAACCACGGAGTTGTATTGCAGGAGAGTCATTTATATGTCTGGTGTATCAGGAAAAAAGAAGGTAGGTTGCATATATAGAAATACACTTGTGTTCACTGAACATTGCTTTTCAAAACTGAAGTGCTGCAGTGTATGAGTGTTAAGATGGCTATGTGAATGACAATTGGGAGAGCTTATTGCGACGTGATAGTTCATTTTAATCAGAGATAAAACAGATAGTTTGTCACAAGACTTTATATCAATAATACATATATCAATGTACAGAAGATATCACATCTGACTGAAAGCAACTGAAGTGATATTACGTCTCCCAAGAAATAAAAACCAAGAGTTGGTTATTTTATATTGAAATCACACCCACAATGATTCATTATTTAAGCATAATAAGGAAGACAAAGCGTTTTTGCTAGTTGAATTAAGGATAGCTATACAGAAAGATTCCTAGCATTGCTTTCATGTACAAATATGTTACAACCCAGGTTGATTCATCTCTAACAGAGCTTTACACTAGTTCCTGATCCCCTTCTCATGTTTACCTCTGTCACTTTAAGGTTTCTGTATTAGTTCCTCTGGAGTGGGGACATCAAACGCTTTCATGTTTTGGGTTTTCTACCTATTCCTATGTCTCCCATATGTGCTCTCCCCTTGTCATGTGATCCAACTCCAACCACATTGCTGCACTTTCCCTACATCTAAAGTCTGCATATGAGGGAGAACATATGATTTTTGGTCTTCTGAGCCTGGCTGACCTCGCTCAGAATGATGTTCTCCAGTTCCATCCATTTACCTGCAAATAATAAGATTTCATTTGTCATGGCTGAGTAAAATTCCATTGTGTATAAATACCACATTTTCTTGATCCATTCATCAGTAGTGGGGCATCTTGGTTGTTTCCATAACTTGGCTATTGTAAATAGTGCTGCAATAAACATGGGTGTGCAAGTGCCTCTGGAGTAACCTGTGTTGCATTCCTTTGGGTATATCCCCGGGAGTGGGATTGCTGGATCATATGGCAGGTCTATGTTTAGATTTTTAAGAAGTCTCCAAATTTTTTTTCCAGAGTGCTTGCACCAGCTTGCATTCCCACCAGAAGTGTACGATGGTTCCTTTTTCCCCATATCCTTGCCAACACATGTTGTTGGTGGTGTTTTTGATAGTGGCTATTCTAACAGGGGTGAGGTGGAATCTTAGTGTGTTTTTTTTTTTATTCATATGTGCATACAATGTTTGGGTCATTTTCCCCCCTTCCCCAACCTCCTCCAGAACCCCCCCCACCCCCTCTCTTCCCCCCAATCCCCTCACTACCCAGAAGAAACTATTTTGCCCATATCTCTAATTTTGTTGCAGAGAGAGTATAGGCAATAATAGGAAGGACCAAAGATTTTTGCTAGTTGATGTAAGGATAGCTATACAGGGAGTTGACTTCCATTGATTTCCTGTGCATGTGTGTTACCTTCTAGGTTAATTCTTCTTGATCTAACCTTTTCTCTAGTGTCTGGTCCCCTTCTCCTATTGGCCTCAGTTGCTTTAAAGTACCTGCTTTAGTTTCTCTGTGTTGAGGGCAACAAATGCTATCTAGTTTTTTAGGTGTCTTACCTATCCTCATACCTCCCTTGTGTGCTCTCGCTTTATCATGTGATCAAAGTCCAATCCGCTTGTTGTGTTTGCCCTTGATCTAATGTCCGCATATGAGGGAGAACATATGATTTTTGGTCTTTTGGGCCAGGCTAACCTCACTCAGAATGATGTTCTCCAATTCCATCCATTTACCAGCGAATGATAACATTTCATTCTTCTTCATGGCTGCAAAAATTCCATTGTGTATAAATACCACATTTTCTTAGTCCATTCATCAGTAGTGGGGCATCTTGGCTGTTTCCACACTTGGCTATTGTGAATAGTGCTGCAGTAAACATGGGTGTGCAGGTGCCTCTGGAGTAACCTGTGTCACAGTCTTTTGGGTATATCCCCAAGAGTGGTATTTCTGGATCATATGGTAGATCAATGTTTAGCTTTTTAAGTACCCTCCAAATTTTTGTCCAGAATGGTTATACTAGTTTACATTCCCACCAGCAGTGTAAGAGGGTTCCTTTTTCCCTGCATCCTCGCCAACACCTGTTGTTAGTGGTGTTGCTAATGATGGCTATTCTAACAGGGGTGAGGTAGAATCTTAGTGTGGTTTTAATTTACATTTCCTTTATTGCTAGAGATGGTGAGCATTTTTTCATGTGTTTTTTGGCCATTTGAATTTCTTCTTTTGAGAGAGTTCTGTTTAGTTCACTTGCCCATTTCTTTATTGGTTCATTAGCTTTGGGAGAATTTAGTTTTTTAAGTTCCCTATATATTCTGGTTATTAGTCCTTTTATGTAGAGCTGTCAAAATATCCTTATTTGCAGATGATACGATCCTATACCTTAAAGACCCAAAAAACTCTACCCAAAAACTCTTAGACACCATAAACAGCTATAGCAAGGTGGCAGGATACAAAATCAACTTACAAAAATCCTTAGCTTTTCTACACACCAATAAGGAACAAACAGAGAAGGAATATATGGAAACAATTCCATTTACAATAGCCTTAAAAAAAATCAAATACTTAGGAGTAAACTTAACAAAGAATGTGCATGACCTCTACAAGGAGAACTACAAACCCCTGAAGAAAGAGATTGAGGAAGACTATAGAAAGTGGAGAGATCTCCCATGCTCATGGATTGGTAGAATTAACATAGTAAAAATGGCTGTAGTACCAAAAGCAATCTACATGCTCAATGCAATTCCCATCAAAATCCCAAAGACATTCATCAAAGAGATTGAAAAATCTACCCTAAAGTTCATATGGAAACACAAGAGACTGTGAATAGCCAAGGCAATACTCAGCAAAAAGAGCAATGCTGGAGGTATAACAATACCTGACTTCAAACTATGTTACAAAGCAATAGCAATAAAAACACATGGTACTGGCACAAAAACAGATATGAAGACCAGTGGAACAGAATAGAGGACCCAGATATGAATCCACACAACTATACCCACCTCATTTTTGACAAAAGTGCCAAAAATAAAAGATGGAGAAAAGACAGCCTCTTCAAGAAATGTTGCTGCAAAAAGTGATTATCTGTCTGCAAGAAATTGAAACTAGATCCATATTTATCACCCTGTACTAGTATCAACTCAAAATGGATAAAGGACCTTAATATCAGACCCAAAACTCTGAAGTTAGTACAGGAAGGAGCAGGAAACACTCTGGAAGTAGTAGGTATAGGCAAGTACTCCTCAATAGAACCCAGCAGCTCAGCAACTAAGAGAAAGGATGGACAGATGGGATTTCATAAAATTAAAAAGCTTCTGCACAACAAAAGAAATGGTCTCTAAACTGAAGAGACCACCCACAGAGTGGGAGAAAATATTGCCAGATGTTCCTGAATTTAAATGAGCATGACAAAACTAGAGTTGGTAGGATCAAGGTGTCATAGAAATTTGCAAATCAACAGGAATTCAGTAAACATTGCTTATATAGCAAAATTCTATAGACAAAAGTTTACAGAGAATTGCTTCTAAATCAAAGCTGTGGAAAACCTGCACCAATAGGTACTTCTTTTTCAGGTCACTTTCTTCCAGAATCTTTCTGTGATTTTTGATCTGTTGTAATAGATTTTTAACTAAGCTTTTGCATCATGCTCACAGTATTTCTATTCAAAGTATGTTGATATAACACCTGCCATGTCCTGGGCACACTGCAATCATTTCCAAACCTCAGAGAATTCAGGAATTTTTCTCACAGAAATAAGAATAATTCTGTTCAGCCGGATGTGAAACCCCTTCTCTAGTTTCTCAATTTGCTTCAATGCTTCATTTCCAAATAGCCAAACTGCTGCTGCTGCTTCTCTGTACACAGGGCCGTGTGGAGTTCATTTAGCCACCTGATCTCTGGTGTCTTACATAGCTGGAGTACTACAATAGGAACTGTGGATCTTCTTTTTCTTTTCCTGTTTTTGGCAGTACTGGGGTTTTAACTCAGGGCCTACACCTTGAGTCACTCCACCAGCCCTGTTTTGTGATGGATTTTTTCCACATAGGGTCCCGTGAATTATTTCCCCAGGCAGGCTTTGAACCACGATCCTCCTGATCTTTGAGGAGGATCTTGAGTAGCTAGGATTATAGTTTATAATATATCAAATATATCATCCATGAGTTCCTGGAGTAGTTTCAACAGGTATCATTTTGCATTCACATACATGTGTGCATATTTTTTGCACCTTATTCACCCTCCTACACTCTTTCCCTGCTACCTCTCCCCCCCAGATGCCAGCCCTTCACCCTGGGAGGAGAACTTGTTCCTCCCTCCTGTTCTCTGATTTTTTAGAAGAAGAGAGAGAAAAAGTAAAGCAAAAAGAATGACATTTTAGCTTGTTTGAGATAAAGGTAGCTACATAGGGAGTTTCCTTGTGATATTTTCATGTATATATGTACTATAACCCCAATTGGTTTATGTCTATAATTTTCTTTGTTTTACTTTAGTCCCTTTTTTATGGTAGTTTCAGTAGTTTAAGATTTCTATATTCATTCTTGTATAGAGAGTGTATCAATCATGTTCAAGTTTTTGTTGCCTTACCCCTTCTGTGCATGGTGTCCCTTTAATGTGACCAGTGTTTCATAATATTGCTGCATTTGTATTAGGTCTATATTCCACATAGGAGGGAGAACATGTGAATTTTGTTCTTCTGAGTCTAGCTAACTTCACTTAAGCTGATGTTCTCCAGTTCCATCCATTTACCTACGAATGATAGAATTTCATTCTTCTTTGTGGCTGTGTAAAATTCCATTGTATATAAATAACCACATTTTCTTAATCCATTCATCAGTAGTGGGGCATCTTGGCTGTTTCTATAGCTTAGCTGTTGTGAACAGTGCTGCACTAAACATGGTGGTGCAAGTGCCTTTGTTGCAAGCTGACTTACATTCTCTCAGGTATATCCCTAGGAGTCATCTTTCTAGATCATATGGCAGTTCTATTTTTAGTTTTTTGAGGAGCCTCCATATTGTTTTCCACAGTGTTTGTACTAGCTTACAAACCCATCAACAGTGTATGAGGGTTCCTTTTTCCTGGCATCCTTGCCAACACTTGTTGGTGGTGGTTTTTTTGATGTTAGCTATTCTAACAGGAGTGAGGTGGAATTTAAGTGTGGTTTTAATTTGCATTTCCTTTATGGCCAGGGATGATGAGCATTTTTATTATGTGTTTTTGGCCATTTGGACTTCTTCCTTTGAAAAGTTCTGTTTAGTTCAGCTGCCCACTTTTTTATTGGTTCACTGATTTTGGGGGAGTTTAATTTTTTGAGCTCCCTGTATATTCTGGTCATCAGTCCCTTGTCTGATGTATAGCTAGCAAATATTTTCTCCCATTCTGTGGATGGCCTCTTCAATTTAGAGACCATTTTTTTTTTTGTTGTTGTGTAGCAGCTTTTTAATTTCATGTAGTCCCATTGGTCAATCCTTTCTCTTAGTGGCTGAGCCACTTCAGTTCTACTGAGGAAGTCTTTGCCTATGCCTATTGCTTCCTGTGAATTCCCTGCTCTTTCCAGCACTACCTTCAATGTTTCAAGTCTTATATTGAAGTCTTCAATCCACTTTGAGTTGATACTTGTTCAGGCTGATGAACATGGATCTATTTTCAGTTTTCTGTAGGTAGAGATCCAGTTTTCCCAACAACATTTATTGAAGAGACTGTCTTCTCCAGTGTATGTTTTTGGTGCCTTTGCCAAAAAAGTAGGGGAGTATAGCTGCTCGGATTGATATCCAGGTCTTTTATTCTGTTCCACTGGTCTTCATATGTGTTTTTGTGCCAGTACCATGCTGTTTTTATTGCTATGGCTCTGTAGTATAGTTTGGATATTGTGATACCTCCAGTGTTCCTCTTTTTGCTCAGTATTGCCTTGGCTATTCATGGTCTTTTGTGTTTCCAAATGAACTTTAGGGTTGATTTTTGAATTTCTGTGATGAATGTCATTGGAATTTTGATAGAAATTGCATTGATATGTAGATTGCTTTTGGTAGTCTAGTTGTTTTTACTACATTGATTCTACCAATCTATAAGCATGGGAGATCTCTCCACCTTCTGTAGTCTTCTTTGATTTCTTTCTTCATGGTTTGTAGTTTTCCTCGAAGAGGTCATTCACATCTTTTGTTAAGTTTATTCCTAGGTATTTGATTTTTATTTTTGAGGCTATTGCAAATGGAATTGTTTCCCTATGTTCTTTCTCAAACTGAAACTGTTCTTTTAATAGTGAATCACGTTGGGTCTTTTAGTCTCATGGGAATCAGAAGACCTATGCTAGTATTCCAGTCTCTCATATTAGCTATGTGCTCCTGGATTTTTACATCTCTCATTTGCTCATGTGATCCTTTGACCTTTGCTCCCAGCATTGTGGAATTTAGTTTTTAATTGTTTTATGCCTTTTTGTATTGGGTGTGATTTTGGTTTGCAATATTAATTTTTTTTTTTTGCAACTTGAATGTGAATTTCAGCCTCCTGCTTTTATTCTAACTATTTTTCTTGAGGGAGAGGCAGTAGACTACTACCTCTTCTAGGGTTATGTAGACATTCAAATGTCTGGACAGTGGGCAGAGATCTTTAGTCATTGTGTTGGTTGTTGTTTACATTCCTTCTATCACATGATGCTGCTTCTTTACCATTGTGCAGATGGTAAAGAAGAACTTAGATGTTTCACTGGTTCTCTGTCACAGGCTCTCTTTTCCATGTCTCAGAACTTGAGGTCAGATTCCACAGATGCCCAGAAGCTTCCTTATTCCTCAGTCTCTAATACTGGGAGCAAAGTGAATGTGTTCCATGTAAGAAAACTCAGAAGTCCTCATGTTTCTGCATTACTATTCAGAGTTTACTATTTTTTTTCCTCTACAATTAGCTACTTTCTAAAGTAACTCTAAGTATAGCCTTTCTCCCTCTGGGACTATCCAGTCTAGTATCTGCTAGGCACTTTGAGTCACATAAAAGCCTAAAGGGGAATTGTTGCCTAACTGCCAGACAAGCTGTTTTCTGCCTCTGAAACCCAAAGCTATTAACAAATCCTTGAAGTGAAGGGAATCACAGCACTGGAAGTTCCTATTTTTTTCTAAGGGTCTGGGTAACTGTGGTGCAATTACAGTTGCATTTCTTCTGGGAATAAGACAGAGATGATCTAAATAAATTATCCTATAACATTGTGCTTCAGGGATATTTTAAATAGCTTCCAATTAAAAAACCTAAGGAGGGATATGGAATGTATGACTTATGTAGACACAGCTTTCTCCATTGCCCATGGCAGATATAATTAATTGATCATTTTAGTCAAATGGTCCACATCTGTTAATTCTCAGTATAACAGTTAAATAGCCAATATTAATGAATTAGAACCAGAAGTTGAGATTAGATTATGCTTATGATCTGTCCCATAAAGATTGTATAATGTGCAAAATTCTCAAGTTTGGAGATGTTGCTGGGATGGGAGGAGTGAAAGAAAGGGGGAAGAAGGAGGGAAGAGAAAGTTTGAAGGTTTATGTTTTGGGGGATCATTTTCAGCATGGACTTTAGGTAAGCACAACTGAATCCAGGTTTCTCTGGATTCTCTGTGCTGTGTGCCCATGCAGGTCATGACAGACTAATATACCCTGAAAAATTGCAATGAATTTTGCAAATTACTTGGCTAAAATGAACTCTGTAGACAAGCTTCTGGAAAATTCAGGATCTACCAATTCTTTTACCAGTAAAAAGAACATTCTATGGAAGCAAATTAATAACAGAAAGTTAATAAAGCAATTAAACAATATATAAAAAGAGTTGGATGCTCCTAAAGTATTGTCTTTAAAATTAGATAGATTCATGGGCCTGTGTCTAAAACAGAAAAGTATGTGCTGAGCAGCCCATTGAACTAATTCTGTGAAAGTCCTGACATATTAGTTTGGATTCTCCAAAGAAATACACACACACACACACACACACACACAGGCACACGTGCTCACACATATACACACCCATGAAACACTCAAAACAGTACCTGGTCAGATATCTGAACACCCTGTATCCCAGTCAACTTGACATATGAAATTAACTGCTACACTTAGGAGCTTTTCCTCCTGAGAGGACTGAACTGGAGACAAATGAATTTTTATCTTTTGGCCCTAGGTTATTTTTCTGCCATGCAGACTGCAGTTTATCTTGTTAGTTATATTTATTTTTTATTTCCCTAGGTTCACTAACATAACAAAGATAAATGTTATTTTAGGGTGTTGCTTTTCCAGATGATGGTAGAAATGTATGTGATTTCATTTCAGATGACATTATCTGAACTTGCTTTGTAACCCCAAAGGGGCAGCTTATGTATCATTGCAGTAATCATGTATGCTTGTAATTTATTTACTTTAAGGCTCATATACATCAATTTATGTATTCAATTCACACGAATATCACAGAAATCCAAACATAGGCATATCTCGACACATTTAAGTCATGCAACAGATCTAAAAATAAAATTCCCTTGTAGAATTTTCACGTGTCTGCATTACTCCATAAGGCTCATTTTTCCTTCTCCCCAATTTGTTTGAATGCCATTTGAAAACTCCAGATGCATTCCTAGGATTTTTTGGCCTTTTTTTTAAACTTTATTTTCTGATGTAAAAAACAAGGGCTGAGAGAAAGCAGAGCCAAATTTGATTGGCCTTACTGAAAATTTAGCTTCACATATTTCATAGCTATTTACTTTTCAGAAAACATTAACACTCTTACCTACAGTCTAATTTGTAAACTCTGAAATTAAAGCTAATTATACCAAGAGAGCTAAATCTAGTTTAGTGAGCAGGTGAATTTAAAAGATAATAAAATCATGGGATATTCCTTACTTTTTCCAAGTCATTTCTGGAAATGCATTATAAACATGTTGCATTTTCCCAGAGGGATCTACAATTGTACTATTTGCTTGGGCTAGATTTGAGCTGAGATCTCCTGATTTTAGCCTCCCAAGTAGCTAGGATTACAGGCAAGAGCCACTGGTGCCTGGCCATAAACAATAATAAAATTATTTTATGAGTGCTACAGCATTGGAAAAGTATTTTCTCTGTATTTATGGAGACCCCTGTGCATTCTAATTTTAATCCATTTATTCAAATGTATTTGTTTAATAGCAGTTAAATATTCTATGTACTATGGGGAATAAATATGTAAAAGCAAATTTTCTATTATACAGAAATAAAAAGAACTTAAGTATAGTAAAAGTAACATAGTGATAATGAAAATGCTGACCATCACACTTTAGTTGGCTTTGAAGACTGGAATGATCCAGATGGACTGGAATTATGACTACCCAGGGAAGTTTGACTAATGACTTGCTTCTTTCTTTTCAACTTCTTTGTGGCAAGCAGAAATACTTTAAATTATGCTGTTAACTTTACTGTATGCTCAAATTTATGTTTGTCTTTTTAAAATTTAGATAGTACATTAAATATTTAAAGACATGATTAAGTACTTCAGTCATGATAGGCTGAAAAGAGGTTCTTCCTTATTCATCTTTGTCCTATCTTTAAGTCTCTTCTTCCTGTCAATATACACTTTAAACATAATGGACATCTTCGAAAGAGGGGAATTCAAGGAAAATTTTTTCAAGGAGAGAAAGGCAGTCTCCCAAGTGACATCTGAAATGTTGGGAAACAAAGGACTTTCTTATCTTTAGCTAATAAACATATCTCCTTTTCCTTCCCTTCTAAGCCTATAGAAGGCTTGTTAGACGAACTGCCCTTGGGAACTACAGACCAAGCAGATGAAGGTGATGAGAATGGAAGTTCAGGTGTGAATTAGTCAGACTGAAATAAGCAAACATAGAATATCCTGGACAAAAGGTAGTATTTTCTAACTCATAACTAAGATTATAGTTTAAATTTATCATAATATACTCCAAACAGCTATTTTTAACATGAGGAACTTTCTCTATTTTTTTTTCTTTTTCTATTTTTAACATTTTCCATTGTAATATATTGTATTTAATAATTATTGAGCTTGTGCTACTATCTACTCATACTGGTTGTAGATAAACACATACAACAATAGTATTTTTAGATGAATAATAGTTTCATTTATTTTTTTCTGATCTTGGAGAAATGTCTAATTTCTCTATGCTATCTTAGGTTTGCACACGATAAAAGCACAGACCACATCTTATAAAACATACAATATTAAAGGTCTGTATTAAGATGTTCCTTTCTCTGTCTGGTATTAATGTAACATAGTGATTAGTGATTTGAATCCTGATGATACACTTGCTATTTATGAGAACCTTAGATCAGTTACTTAACTTGCATGTATCACAATTAGAAATGGGATGACAGTAATAACAATTACTCATTAATTTGTTGTAAGGATCAAGTGAATTAACTTTATAAAGATCAGATTTTTAAGTTATGAGCTAATTCCCCCACCCTTTTAGAGTGCTAGGATTATAGTCACATACTACCACATCTGTCTCTACAAGTTAGCTTTTGAACCTATTTTTGAGGTCAATGGAAGTACCACGAGCTAATTGTATTAACTAGTCCAATTTCTATAGTGTGAGTGATGGGGTTTCTCCTAGATAGATAAATGGGAATGCTTTCTAGTGCTAGAGTCCATCAACTTCCTTTAAAAAGTCTCAGTAGTGGGGGGAATAGTAGATGACTGAATCTGAGTGACATTATGTTGAGAGAAAGGAAGGGGGATGGATAACGATGTGTACTACAAAGGCTATGCTCTCTACATAAGTCCATCACTCCTTTCTTTTAAAAACATTGGAAGTAAGGAGAGTAGTATATTCCTGAATCTGAGTGAAGTTGTGTTGCAGGATGGATATCGATGTATTCTACTTAGGTTATGCTCTCTATAGGAGGAGACGTAGGAGTGCAGCAGGGTCAGATGTCTGAAAGACTAAACAGCTGTAGCTAAGTGAACATCCCCATTACATTAAGTGCTCTTTGTAGTGATATAAATAATTCTTAGCATTTGTTTGGTTAAGACCAGGCATAATCAAGGCAAAGTAATCAATCCTGCCTGTCCATAGTGCTGACTGTGGCACCAGGGCTATACAAATTGAACTGCAGTTTCTGGCCTTATTTTTTTCAAAAATTTAATCATATTGTTAAATATTTTTCTTTCTGCTTTTAAATAATTTTAAATATGTGGGAAATGTGTAGGATTGTACAAGTAACTTCTTTGGTTAGCCATTTAAAGGTAAATTATTAATATGATGTTCCATTATTCCTTAATACTTAATATGTAATTCCGAAAGCAAGAATGCTCTTATTGAAACACCATGCAATCATAAATATCAGGAAACTAATTTGTGACAATGCTTCCGTCAGTTGCAGACTCCATTCATGTTTTATTAATTGTACACTCTTTATATGTTAGGGACACATATATATGTCCCAATAATATGCTGTATAGCAAAAGATCCAGTGGAGGATCACCTGCTGCATTTACTTGTCATTTCTCTTTAATTTACTTCAGTCTTGAATATCATTCTTCCTTACTTTTGTAATCTTTACAGGCCATATCTTTATTTGGTGGAACACCTCTCAATTGGGGATATCTTCTTTTTTTAAAATTTTTATTGTTTTATTATTCATATGTTCATACAATGCTTGGGTCATTTCTCCCCCCTGCCCCCCATTACCACCCACTCCACCCTGGGGATATCTTCTTGTTTCCTCATGTTTAATCTCAGATTATGCATAGGTGACAGCAATAACACGAACACAGATGTGATGGTGTGTTCTTCTCATTGCATCCTATCAGGTGCTTCTATTATTGGTGATGTTCACTTTGAAACATTTGTTGAGTTGTCTGTCAGGTTTTTCCACTATAAAATTACTTAAATCTCTTTATAATTAGTAAATATTTGGGGAGAGTTTTTGTGCAGAAGCAGACTGGACTTCACGATTGCTTAATGTAGTTCTTTTTGGAATTTCTTTGTAGATACATGCATCCCTGATTCTTTATCAGACTTTCACCTGCTAGTTTTAGCAGCCATATTTCATACACTTTTTTGGGGGGAGGGGGACAGAACTGAGGTTTGAACTCAGGTCCTTGCACTTACTAGCTAAGTACTCTACTATTTGAGCCATGCCCCCAGTGATTGCTATAACTTGACTGGCTCAATTATTATTAATGAAGATGGCAGCCAAATATTTGATTTTTCTAATTTGAGCATCTATGCCATACTATATGGCTGACAAATTCCTAGCTTATAAAATGGGCCATAATTTCTCATCTTCATTTATTTTGATGCTCACATAATTCTGGATTTGGTCAGTGGGAGTTCCTTCAGACTAGCTTCTGTGTCACTTAGACATGACCCTTTCATTCACTGAGTACTTCATTACTCTGTGGCACAAAAAGACATTTCAGACTCATCTCGACTTTCCCAACTCTAGCCCCAGCATCACATATTTATCCACCGGGCACTGCTTCTTTTTTTCTTTTGTGTTATGAAAAGTAATATGTAGATTCATGTGCTAGGCATTCTGATTGATATTGGAGTCTCACTTCTCCTCAGTAGTCGTAGGAGTCAGAGATGGGCAAAATATATTTAAGTTCAAATCAATGCCATTAATACCAATTCAACCACAAAGCCTATCACAGTAGAACAGATTGTAATCCTATAGTCCAGAAAAGCTGGAAGAAGACCTGGAGTCTTTGCCCTTGTGGCAATGCTTTGATAGAGCACAGATTTTCATTTTTCAATTCGCTTACCTGAAACCTACTTTTAACTTTGCTAGAGGAGTAATTCTCTTATGCAGAGGATATTGAGTGACAAAAATATTTTCATGAAAACCCAACTACATTAGTTTTTCTATGGCTGCTGCAACAAGTTGCAAAATATGTGGTTTAAAGTAATAGAAATGTATTCTCTCTCTTTTTTTAGTGGTACTTGGGTTTGAACTCAGGACTGTGCTTACTAGGCAGGTACTCTACTGCTTCAGCTACTTACCAGCCTTTTTGTTTGGTTCTTGAGGCCAAAAACTTGAAATCAGTTCCACTGGGCTGAAGTTAAGGAGTGTTGGTACAGCTTTCTTCTGGAGGATTTTGGGGAGAATCTGTTTTCCACATTTAGGAGGCCATTACTTTGTGGTGCCCTCCTCCATCTTCCAAATTCTGTCTCTGCCTCCTGTGTAGCTGGGATTACAGACATATACTACCTGGCCCTGCCCTTTTTAAAAATGACTTTTGAATAGATAAGGTATGGTATATTTTATTGCTAGGTTTACTTGTCATTTCTCTTTAATTTACTTCAGTCTTGAATATCATTCTTCCTTACTTTTGTAATCTTTACAGGCCATATCTTTATTTGGTGGAACACCTCTCAATTGGGGATATCTTCTTTTTTAAAAATTTTTATTGTTTTATTATTTATAAGTTCATACAATGCTTGGGTCATTTCTCCCCCCGTTCCCCCCTTACCATTCTAACATTGAACATGCATTTTTATGATTATATGTAATTTTATTGGCTACTTTATCCTAGTGCTATGTGACTTTTCCCCTCCCCAGTGCTACATGACCTTCCTCATGTTCAGATTTCTCAGGTTTTATCTCTCTGCTATGCTATCCCTACCTCCCTGCTACTTTATCAGGACTTTATCAAGACTGTTTTCTTCTGATCCTCCTCCTTGCTATGTTATTCCCTCTTTGATGCTCGGACCCACCTGCATTTTTTTAAGGATAAGAAATTCAAATAAAAGCAAGCTTTTCTGAATATGAAAACACATTTTAAAAAGTGAACGTTTTTTAATTTTTCTAATATATATTTAAATTTAAAAATTCATGCTGTGGGCTCAGAGGTGTGACTCAAGTTGTAGAGCACCTGCCTAGCAAGCATGAGGCCCTGAGTTCAAACCCCAATACTTCCAAACTGCCGCCCCTAACAAACCAAAAAAACAATAACTGAATAGATAGGTCTCTGATTACTTTATGAGACCTGTTGAAACTATTCCAGGCATGGGGAAGGGGAGATAAAGGAGAATGATGGAGGGGGTGATTTAACTATGATATATTGTAAGAACTTATATAAATGTCACAAGGTACCCCCAGCACAACATCAGTAATAATAAAAAGAACTCATGTTGTACTTTTAGTTGGAGGCAGATCTTGTGGTTTAGTGCCAGTTTAATCAAAATTTAAACTCCTTTGCAGGAGTTCACCCCCTGCTAGATTTTCTTACATAGGCAGGCGATCTTCTTGAGCAGGACAACATCCAGATCAATTGTCCTTTGTGCCTGAGTCACACCAGTTCCAACAGGACAATTTCTGTTGACTCTGCCTTCAGAGAGACTGGCCAGCAACAGCCAGATGTCAGGTCAATTTATCAGTTGTGAGTTAGATGCCAGGCAGCTGTGACCCCACCCTCCAGAGGATCTGTTTCTTGTAGTTGAATTATCTTTCTAGGCCACCAATGCCCCTTTCCACAGGACTTTGGGGGGCCAAAGGTGGTTTTACTTACATATGGGTCCACAGCAATCTGTTTTCTAATCTCTTCTAATCTTCACCTTTCCTTTTCTCCCTCTTTAATGTCCCAGTTAAGGAGCCTGTGTGGCTCCATGATGACCCCAGGCTGGGAGTGCAAAACAGTCTCAGGCACTTAATTTGCAAGTCCTTTTTTTGGTAGTCTTCATCCTCCCTTTGGAATATGAGACTGGTTGCAATCCATTCTTCAGGTGTCTGAACCAAATCTACCATATATCCTTATTTTAAATCTAGCCACAATCAAAGAACCACTAATTAGTTAAGGACAGATAATTT
This sequence comes from Castor canadensis, assembly GCF_047511655.1. NCBI lineage: Eukaryota > Metazoa > Chordata > Mammalia > Rodentia > Castoridae > Castor > Castor canadensis. Next base: position 94,648,896 of record NC_133391.1, on the reverse strand, counting down.
CCTACTCAAGGTTCTGTTGTTTGATAGCTGAAATATGAGGTGGAAAAGATCTAAGTTATAATAAGTTTTTTATTTTCTGATAATTTTATCAGTGATTATTAATTTTTGTTGTTCTAGCTTCTTTATTCATAATATTCCTACTGTGTCATAATGAGACTGAGAAGATTACAATACCATAAAGAACCTATAACTTCTATGGGGGAGTTTAGTAATTAGCTGACAAGTTTTCAATTTTTTGCTATATAGCTATTATACAAGTACATGAGTGAGTTTTTTTGTTATTAATTTAATGAGATACCTATATTATAAGGAAAAGGTTTATTTCTGCTCATGGTTCTGGAGGTGCAAGGTCTGGGGGCTGCACTAGGACATGGCCTTCTTGCTAGTGGAGCCCAGATGCAGCACAGGACTTGAGACAATAAGCAAGGAACTGTGTGTGTGTGTGTGTGTGTGTGTGTGTATGTGTGTGTGTGTGTGTGTGTGTGTGTACCTGTGTCTGTTTTGTACCCCTCTCTCTTTTTGTAACAGCACTAGGATTTAATCATGGGGGCTCCACCTTAACAACATTATACAAAACTAATCACTTTCCAAAGGCCCCTCTTCTAAACACTGTAGTTAGAAACTCACAATGTAGATTAAGTTTCAACACACAAAGTCTTGGCGGGGGCATGAGCAAGCCATATCCAAAGCATAGCATCAGGTATTTTATCTATAGTTCACCAGTGGAGAAATTGAGACTAAAATCAACACTATTATGGAATAAAAGTGCATTAAATTGGGATTACACTTATCTAGACCTTTTGCCTTTCAAAGTAGCTACAAAAGTTTTATAGATGGGTCAGGGGTATAGTGCAGTGGTAGGACACTTGCCTAGCATGTGTGTAGTCTTGGTTTCTATTTGCAGCAGAGGGGAGTAGAGTTACATAGTAGAGAGAAGAGAACAGCTTCTTTACTGAGTATTTCCTGTGTCAAGTAGTCTGCTCATGTTTTAAGGCACTTGTAAAAATAAATGTTATTTATTTATTTATTTATTATTCATATGTGCATACAATGCTTGGGTTATTTCTTCCCCCTGTCCCCACCCCTCCCTTACCACCTACCCCACCCCTTCCTTCCCCCCCAACTCCCTCGATACCCGGCAGAAACTATTTTGCCCTTATCTCTAATTTTGTTGAAGAGAGAGTATAAGCAATAATAGGGAGGAACAAGGGTTTTTGCTAGTTGAGATAAGGATAGATATACAGGGCGTTGACTTACACTAACTTCCTGTGCATGTGTGTTACCTTCTAGGTTAACTCTTTTTGATCTAAACTTTTCTCTAGTTCCTGGTCTCCTTCTCATATTGGCCTTAGTTGCTTTTAAGGTATCTGCTTTAGTTTCTCTGCGTTGAGGGCAACAAATACTAGCTATTTTTTTAGGTGTCTTACCTATCTTCATATCTCTCTTGTGTGCCCTCAAGTTTATCTTGTGATCAAAGTTCAATCCCCTTGTTGTGTTTGCCCTTGATCTAATGTCCACATATGAGGGAGAACATACGATTTTTGGTCTTTTGGGCCAGGCTAACCTCACTCAGAATGATGTTCTCCAATACCATCCATTTACCAGAAAATGATAACATTTCATTCTTCTTCATGGCTGCATAAAATTCCATTGTGTATAAATACCACATTTTCTTAGTCCATTCTTCAGTAGGGGGGCATCTTGGCTGTTTCCATAACTTGGCTATTGTGAATAGTGCCACAATAAACATGGGTGTGCAGGTGCCTATGGAGTAACCTGTGTCACAGTCTTTTGGGTATATCCCCAAGAGTGGTATTGCTGGATCAAATGGTAGATTAATGTCTAGCTGTTTAAGTAGCCTCCAAATTTTTTTCCAGAGTGGTTGTACTAGTTTACATTCCCACCAACAGTGTAAGAGGGTTCCTTTTTCCCCACATCCTTGCCAACACCTGTTGTTTGCGGTGTTGCTGATGATGGCTATTCTAACAGGGGTGAGGTGGAATCTTAGTGTGGTTTTAATTTGCATTTCCTTTATTGCTAGAGATGGTGAACATTTTTTCATGTGTTTTTTGGCCATTTGAATTTCCTCTTTTGAGAAAGTTCTGTTTAGTTCACTTGCCCATTTCTTTATTGGTTCATTAGTTTTGGGAGAATTTAGTTTTTTAAGTTCCCTGTATATTCTGGTTATCAGTCCTTTGATGTGTAGCTGGCAAATATTTTCTCCCACTCTGTGAGTGTTCTCTTCAGTTTAGAGACCATTTCTTTTGTTGAGCAGAAGCTTTTTAGTTTTATGAAGTCCCATTTATCCATGCTATCTCTTAATTGCTGTGCTGCTGGGGTTTCATTGAGAAAGTTCTTACCTATACCTACTAATTTCAGAATATGTCCTACTCTTTCCTGTATCAACTTTAGAGTTTGTAGTCTGATATTAAGATCCTTGATCCATTTTGAGTTAATCTTGGTATAGGGTGATATACATGGATCTAGTTTCAGTTTTTTGCAGACTGCTAACCAGTTTTCCCAGCAGTTTTTGTTGAAGAGGCAGCTTTTTCTCCATCGTATATTTTTAGTGCCTTTGTCAAAGACAAGTTGGTTATAGTTGTGTGGCTTCATATCTGGGTCCTCTATTCTGTTCCACTGGTCTTCCTATCTGTTTTTGTGCCAGTACCATGCTGTTTTTATTGTTATTGCTTTGTAATATAGTTTGAAGTTGGGTATCGTGATACCTCCAGCATTGTTCTTTTGACTGAGTATTGCCTTGGCTATTCATGGCCTCTTGTGTTTCCATACAAATTTAATGGTAGATTTTTCAATCTCTTTAATGAATGTCATTTGAATTTTGATGGGAATTGCATTAAACATGTAGATTACTTTTGGGAGTATAGGACATTTTTACTATGTTGATTCTACCAATCCATAAGCATGGGAGATCTTTCCACTTTCTATAGTCTTCCTTAATCTCATTCTTCAGAAGTTTATAGTTTTCCTTATAAAGGTCGTTCACATCCTATTTTAGGTTTACACCTAGGTATTTGATTTTTTTTGAGGCTATTGTAAATGGAATTGTTTTCATATATTCTTTTTCAGTTTGTTCATTATTAATGCATAGAAATGCTAATGATTTTTCTATGTTGATTTTATATCCTGCTACCTTGCTATAGCTATTGATGGTTTCTAGGAGCTTCTGAGTAGAGTTTTTTGGGTCTTTAAGATATAGCATCATGTCACCTGCAAATAGGGATATTTTGACAGTTTCTTTACCTATTTGTATTCCTTTTATTCTTTCTTCTTGCCTAATTGCTCTGGCTAGGAATTCCAGTACTATGTTGAATAGGAGTGGAGATAGTGGGCATCTTTGTCTAGTTCCTGGTTTTAGAGGGAATGGTTTCAGTTTTTCTCCATTAAGTATAATGCTGGCTGTAGGTTTGTCATATATAGCTTTTATAATGTTGAGGTGCTTTCCTTCTATTCCCAGTTTTCTTAGAGCTTTTATCATGAAATGGTGTTGGATCATATCAAAGGCTTTTCCTGCATCTTTGAGATGATCAAGTGGTTTTTGTCTTTGGTTCTGTTAATGTGGTTTGTTATGTTTATTGATTTTCATATGTTGAACCACCCCTGCATCCCTGGGATGAAGCCTACTTGGTCGTGGTGAATGATTTTTTTGATGTGTTGTTGAATTCGGTTTGCCATTATTTTGTTGAGGATTTTTGCATCAATGTTCATTAAGGAGATTGGCCTATAGTTCTCCTTTTTGGAGGAGTCTTTGCCTGGTTTGGGATAAGTGTAATACTGGCTTCATAAAATGTGTTTAACTAATAGTTCTTCAGTTTTTCCTTTAATTACCATTTCATCTTCGAGTTCTGAGAGTTTGTCTTCTGTTTGTTCTATTCTGCTGGATTGGCCTTCCATTTTGTTTTGCAATTCTGTTTTGTTCTTTTTTTCTGAGGTTTTCCATGTCCTGGGTCATTTCCTCTTTAATTTTGTCTATTTTTGTTCTGAGTTCATTTATCTCTTTATTAATCATGTTCTTTGTTTCACTTTGGTGTTTATACAGTGCTTCTATGGTTTCCTTTATTTCTTCTTTTGCTTTTTCATATTCTCTATTTTTGTTGTCTTGGAATTTCTTGAGTGTTTCCTGTACATTTTGGTTGACCCTATCCAGTATCATCTCTATAAAATTCTCATTGAGTACCTGTAGTATGTCTTCTTTTAGATTATTCTTGTGGGCTTCATTGGGTTTTTTGGCATAGTTTATCTTCATTTTGTTGGACTCTGGGTTAGAGTTTCTGTTTTCTTCATTTCCCTCTGTTTCCTGTACTAACTTTTTGCTGTGGGGAACTGGTTTCCCTGTTTTCTCTGTCTTCCCATCATTGCCGTTGGTGTTGTTATTGTCCCTGTGCTGTGTGCAATTAAGAATTTTCTGGCTTGTAATAATAGCACTAGTGATATTTAGAATGGAAGAGTGAGAGGAGCTGGAAAGCAAAGAAGTTAAAGGAAAGGGAAAAACAAATAAACAAGTAGAAAAAAAAAACACAAAGAAACAAACAAAAAAAGTTTCAAAGATATAAACAGTGTACTAATCAACCGTAAGCTGAAAAGGCATTAGAGAGACAGACAGAGGATTAAAAATAAACAATAATAAATAAATAAATAAATAAATAAATGAAAAAAAAAATCTCCAAGTTCAAATGCAATAAAGTTTCAGTCTTAATAATTTTGCTGTTCGTCCCTCAGCCTCCAATGCTGGTGATGGTACCTCAGATGTTGTTCTGTAGTTGTCTCATCAAAGTGGAAAAATAAAATAAAACAAAACTGCACAAAACAAGAAAAACCCCTCAAAGTGTCCCAAGTTCAAATACAATGCAATTTCAGTAAGTTTTTCAGCATGCAGGAGTAGTTTGGTTGTTGTCTCATCAAAGGTATGGAGAGAGAAAAGAAAAAAAACAAAGATTCTGGGGACAGTTCTGTGAATGGCTATCTGCGGCTGTGGCTTGCCTGCCTGCTGCTGTCAGCCTGCTGTTGCTGGAGGCATTATTTATGCAGATCTCTGGGGTGAGCTTAACATTCACCTGGCCCCACAGGCTTTGTTTACTCAGAGTTCTCCTGTGCGTGAGCTGCTGCTACAAGCTTTCCCCTTTCCAAGCACACTGGGGCAGGTGACACTGCACCTGCTTTCTCAGGCCGGCATGTTTTTTTACAGCTCACATGAAAAGTGGGCCGTCCCCCCTCTCCTGTGGAGTTTTCCTCCCACTGATGCTTTTACAAGCTTTCCCACTCCTGATTGCTGGGCATGTGCTGCTGCTCATGCAGGCTGGTGTGTTTGTTTACAGCTCACATGGGAAGTGGGTCTTCCCCCCTCTCTTGTGGAGTTTTCCTCCCTCTGTCACTCTCACAAGCTTTCCCGCTCCTGGTTGCTGGGTATGTGCCACTGCTCCTGTCTTCTCCGGCCAGGCCCAGCTTGTTTATTTACAGTTCTGTGAGGGATTCCCCTCCCCCGACTTTGGAACTCAGGGCACCCCACCCTCTTTGCTACATGTCTTTATTGTTCTTATTGCTTATTACTCAGTTTCTCTTTTTTTCCCTAGTTGGGGTCGGTCTGTCCAGGGGGCTATGCTGATCTGACCCAGGGTTGTCTGTGGAGTACCGTGTCCCGCTTAGCTCACCTTGTGGTCCACGTCTTCCCAAGCCATCTAGGTGCCAGCATCTGGTGGTGGCCCAGGGGCCCTCCTGGTTTGTCCGTTTAACATGAAGTGGAGATGCTCTGCGCAGGCTGGAGGTGTGGAGGGGTCAAAGTTTTGCCTCTTCTCAGTGGCCTTGCCTGTAAGGTGTATCTCCAGCATCTCTCCAAGATTTTACTTTAGGAGGCATGCTTTCTGCTTCCTCCCTCTAGCTGCCATCTTGGAATCTCAAAAATAAATGTTTTTTAAATGACAAGTACAAGATAAGAATGAACTATACTGATTTAGTTTACCTTTTCCTAAAAATCTGCCCTAATACTTCTAGCCTTCCTGCTAGCATCTCTTAACTCATCAGCAAATGTTTATTCTATCCCTGTGTAGAGTCATTCAAGTCAATGGCTGAAAGTCCTTTGTGGGAATGATTGGGAGAATCACTGCAGTATCTGATGAAGGGCTCTTTTTCTTAGTGGCCTGGCTGTTTCTTTAGCCCATAGGTTTTGATTCTAGTCCTGAAAATTGGCTCAGAATTGAAAACTGAGCAATGGATGGAAAATTGTATTGAAGCAATCACCTTCTCTGTAATGTTTTCCTCTATCATTTTGACCCCTCCAAAATTACAGATGTTAAACAGTTGCTTTGGTTGGCTGGCTGTCAATTTTGCTTCTTAGGATGCCATTCTTTAGTAAGGATCTCAACAATTCTTCACAGGTCTAGAGACCTTGTCTACACATCTGATCTTGCTGGTCATTAATATAATTGCAGCCTCTTGCAGTTGAGAACCACACCACCTGATTTCTATTCCTTCAGGATCTCATCATTGTCTGAGATATTAATAGGCAAGTTCTGTGAATGCCTTTCCCACCACTCTACTGGGCCTGTGAGCAGAGCTGTCATCAACCATCTCGGTGCTGATGGTACCCTATCATCAGAACAGACCTGATAGCCTGGTAGGCACTGTGATCCCCTACGGAGCCAACTCTTCGTGGTAGTTTCTCTGGCATAGCATTTTATTACATTCCCCCTTGTCTCTCTATTCCTTTCTGTATGCTATGCTAGGACAAATCAGACATTTCCACTTTGCTGACAATGGTGATGATTTTTCCATGACTCAAAAATCTATCTGAGCAGTGAATTTGCCATTATTTGGAGACATTGGTAAGGTGTGTTAAATCTGGTGACCCAGGAAATTGGTCCCAAGTCAATTAATTCATGTTTTTCCAGGCTTGTATTCTTTCCCTGCTTTATCAGATACCCTCAGAATCCAATTCTGGGACTTCTCCCTTAGCTCCTCATGGTAAATGCTGACTAATGCTCTGTTATCAAAGTTAGCATGTTCCTAGTCTGAATCACTAGTTACCAGCCTACTTGAAAGAATAGAAAGTTCTGAGGGGAGCTCTTTTGAGGGAGGTGCTTCTGCAGCATCTAGCAAAATAGAAGTGAAACATTTTATTAGGGAAGTGTGGACCATTTGTGCAAATCCATATGTTATAGGCATTGCAGAATCTACATCCTCAGAGACATCTATTCAGATATCCTCATTTCCAGTTTAAGGGTTCTGGAGTTTCCCACCAGAGACCTGATCTTTACATCACACCTGCCTTGGCTAAGCATTTAAATGCCTCTGTGATTCTGTCACATTAGCAATTAGATCTTCAGCCTACTTCTCAGTTGCATCTGCCTGTCTTCTGTATGAGATAAGATGTTTGGTAAATTACCAGAGGATGCATGCTTTTACATTTAGACATTCACTGCCTGTTAAGAGTTCTCAGACTCTCATTTTCCTTCTTTCCTATGTCAAAACAATTTAGCCACATATTCCCCACTACTAGAATACTTTCTGAAGTTGCTAATATTAAAATTTTAATAGTTGTGCTGTACCTTGTATCAAAAACAATCTGCATCATCAGGACAGCATTCTCTTTAACTGCTGGGCACTAGATAACTGGTCCAAAATGTATTTATCTATGTATGCATGCATGTATTTTTGTGGTACTGGATATTGCACTTGCAAGGCAGGCACTCTACCACTTGAGCCATACCCCCATCCCTTTTTGCTCTGGTTATTTTGGTGATAGGGTATCACTTTTTGCCCATCCTGGGCCAGACCCTTGCATATTATACTTCCTGCCATTGCTGGGGTGGCAAGTGCATGACACCATACCCAACTTTTATTCCATTGAGATGGGCTCTCATGAGCTCTCCTGCCCTCCAGGCTGGCCTAGAACTGTTATCCTCCAATCTCAGCCTCCCAAGTAGCTAGGATTACAGGTGTGAGTCACCTATATCTGGCTTCAAATCTTGATCTTACTTCTGGTAATCTTAGTTTATTCTTGATACCATTAGGGTCACTTTGGGTCTTCCAAGAAATAGATGCCAAGATAGAGGCTAAATATGCAAGAAACTAATTAACTAGGGAAAATGTCATCTCCAGCATGGCTTCAATACAAATATGATGATGGTTTTGCAGTGTAGCAGCTGAATCCCTCAGTCAATTTTACTCCACATCTTCAGAGATCTGAGAAGCACATTTTTATGATTACAACACATAGTGAATGCCACAAGTAATGAGTTTTTTTTTCTTAACAAGGTCTTTCTGTGTAACCTGGATTGGCCTTGAACTTGTGATCCTCCTGCTTTTCTTCTGGAATGCTGGGATTATTGATGTGTACCACTATACCCAGCTTAGAAACAATGAGTTTTGTTTGTATTCTTATTTAGAAGCTACATCTGTGATTCTAATGTACATGCTGAATTTAGAAACAATGGTGAAGAATGAGATGAAAAGGATCATTTGTCAAAAAAAGAAAAAGAATCTTGGATGTCATCAATATTTTAGGGGTGGTTAAATTAGGAGTCACATGGAAAACAAAAAGTGGCCAGAAAAGTTAAAGACAGACTAAAATGGCATTCAGCTATTTTTCTTTCTCCTCCGACCACTGCATTCTAAATCACCATAATCTTTTGTTTACAATGTTACAGTGGTCTCATAATGGCATGTCCCTACAAATCTATTCCATCTATGTTTTCTCCTGACTGTAAACAGTGATCTATCAAAAACAAATTAAATCATATCTGTCCTCTGTTTTCATCTTAAAAACTGCATGACTTAGTTTCCACTCATCTTTCCAACTCATCTTCTCTTCTTCCCCTCTCTGTTTTTGCTCCAATCACAATGGCTGCCTTTTAGTTCTTTGAACCACTACCTTTGTACCTAGGAAAAATAACATTATATTTTAATTTAAAAATATTTCTCCCCCTCCTCCATTCTGTCCTCCCTTAAAACAAAAGCCAGAAAGTGTCAAATGTAAATCTCATCCTTTAATTCTCCTAACTTTTGTAAAGTAGATCATTTTATTTCACTGAAGACATCTATCAATCTTCCATGATATTTTTTCTAGAAATAATTATTTTTAGGGCTAAGCTTTATTATTAATGTTCCTTACTCTTTGCGAGATAAAATCACATGTTTCAGGGTAAAGAAATATACCACATATAATATTTTTAAAGAAATTGATAAATTTGGTAAATAAACAAACCCAAACAAACAAACAAATGCCAGAAAAGCCAGGCCCTGGTGGCTTATGCCTAGAATTCTAGCTACTCAGGAGGGAGAATTCAGGAGGCTCCAGGGTTGGAAGACAGCAGGGGCAAATAATTCACAAGATCCTATCTTAAAAAAATCTCATCACAAAAAAGGATTGGTGGAGTGGCTCAAGGTGTAGGCAAAAAACAAAAGCACAACAGCAAAACCTCTTTCTGGCAATCTTTGGGTGCCACTGGCAGAACTGTAGATAATGGACACTAAATTTTGGCCCACTTGCTCTACTCTTCCCCAGTGATGGAAGCTCTGCTGAAGACTTCCTGCAGACACTGTTTCCTTGACCAGACTACTCCAAATAGTGCCACAGAAGGGAGGGAGAAAAATTTCTTATTTCTTTTTTCACCTACCAACAAATTCTACCTCATTTCCACTCCAGTGGAACTATATATGTGAAAAGGGCAGTGTATAATGTGAAATGCATACTTAGGAGATATTATTCTTTACTTTGATATCACAAGCTCTTCTTCACCCAATAGCTTTTCTCTGATAATGACCTCTGTTACAGTACAGTGGAGAAAGAATTAGATTTATAACCATGAGACTGGTTTTAGTCTTAGTTCTTCCATAGGTTTCCCATCTCCCCCCATCACCCTGCAATTCCTTCCTTACCCCACTTAAAGCAAGAAGTTTCATTGTTCTATTTCATTTATGTATATGAAGTCCATCAACCATGTTCCTTCACCTTTATCTGCTCCACTCACTTTCCCCCTCCTACAAGTATTCCTCCACCACTGTACCTACTTTACAGTCCTGTCTTCCTTTTTTAATTCCAAAGTCAATGCTCAAAGGGGTTTCTCTATGTATCCTAGCTGTGAATATACTTAAATTTGATCCATTCAAAGCCTTCTGTTTACTCTCTGTTACTAGATTTTCCCTACTATCCCCCATTATTCAACAGCTTTCAATATGTAATGCATTTCAATATTATTGACTTTAGCATTCTCTTTTCCTCCCCCATGTGCCATATAGTAGTTCCTTTATTACAAACATGCTCTACATTTAAATATGTATATGATCATGTTTGCTTTTGTGTATACATTTATCTTTTGGATCTATCTTGTACATATGAGAGAAAACATGTGGCCTTTGTCTTTCTGAATGTGGCTTATTTCACTTAATATGATGTCCTCCAATTTCGTCCTATGTGTTTTCAACCTTCAAAACACATAATTGCATTCTTCTTTATGGCTGAAAAAATACTGAACTGTATATATGAACCACAGATTCTTAATCCATTCATCAGTTATAGGGCATCTGGATTGTTTCCATAGCTTGGCTATTGTGAATAGTGTTGCAATGAACATTGGTGTGCAAATGTCTCTATTATATTCTGACTTACATTCCATCCAATATATTCCCAGGAGTGGTATCATTGGATCACATGGTACTTCTATTTTTAGTTTTAAGGAATCAACATACTGCTTTCCATAATGGATTATTAATTTACATTTCCACCAATGGTGTATAAGAGTTCCTGTCTTACTGCATCCCTGCCAACATTTGTTATCTTTTGTGTTCTTGATGGTAGCTATTCTAACTAGGATGAGATGAAATCTTAGTGTAGTTTTGATTTGTATCTCATTTGTGGCCAGGGAAGTTGAGCACTTCTTCATGTATTTATTAGCCATTGTACTGCTTCCTTTGAAATTTTTCATTCAAATTATGTACCCATTTCTTCATTGGTTTGTTGATTCTTTAGGGTTTGAGTTTTTTGATCTCTCTATAGATTCTGGATACTAGTCCCTTATCAGATGACTATCTGGGAAAGATTTTTCTCCCATTCTGTGGGCAGTCTCTTGAGTCTAGTAGTTGTTTCTTTTGCTGTACAGAAGCTTTTTCATTTGATGCAGTCCCATTTGTTCATCCCTTCTCTTATTTGCTGAGTTACTAGCTTGCATTCCCACCAACAGTGTATGAGGGTTCTTTTTTTCACCACATCCTCGCCAACACCTGTTGTTCTTGGTGTTTTTGATGATGACTATTCTAACAGGGGTGAGGTGGAATCTTAGTGTGGTTTTGATTTGCATTTCCTTTATGGCTAGAGATGGTGTGCATTTTTTCATGTGGTTTTTGGCCATTTGAATTTCTCCTTTTGAAAGAGTTCTGTTTAGCTCACTTGCCCATTTCTTTATTGGTTCATTGATTTTGGGGAAGTTGAGGTTTTTGAGTTCCCTGTATATTCTGGTTATCAGTCCTTTGTCTGATGTATAGCTGGCAAATATTTTCTCCTACTCTCTGGGTGGTCTCTTAGGTCTAGAGACCATTTCTTTTGTTATGCAGAAGCTATTTAATTTTATGCAGTCCCATTTGTTCATCCTTTCTCTTAGTTGCTGAGCTGCTGGTTTTCTATTGAGGAAGTCTTTGCCTATACCTGTTCCTTCCAGAGTATCCCCTGCTCCTTCTGGCATTAACTTCAGAGTTTTGGGTCTGATATTAAGGTCCTTGATCCATTTTGAGTTAATACTAGTAACAGGGTGATAAACATGGATCTAGTTTCAGTTTTTTGCAGGCAGATATCCACTTTTCCTAGCAGCATTTGTTGAAGAGACTGTCTTTTCCCCATCGTATGTTTTTGACACCTTTGTCAAAAATAAGGTAGGCATAGCTGTGTGGATTCATATCTGCATCCTCTATTCTGTTCCACTGGTCTTCATGTCTGCTTTTGTGCCAGTACCATGCTGTTTTTATTGCTATTGCTTTGTAATATAGTTTGAAGTCATGTACTGTGATACCTTGAGCATTGCTCTTTTTTGCTGAGTATTTCCTTGGCTACTCATGGTCTCTTGTGTTTCCAAATGAACTTTAGGGTAGATTTGTCATTCTCTCTGATGAATGTCATTGGGATTTTGTTGGGAGTTGCATTAAACATGTAGATTGCTTTTAGTAGTATAGCCATTTTTACTATGTGATTCTACCAATCCATGAGCATGGGAGATCTTCCCACCTTCTATAGTCTTCCTTGATCTCTTTCTCCAGGGGTTTGTAGTTTTCCTTGTAGAGGTCATTCACTTTCCTTTGTAAAGTTTACTCCTAGATATTTGATTTTTTTTGAGGCTATTGTAAATAAAATTGATTCTGTATATTCTTTCTCAATGTATTCATTGTTGGTATGTAGAAAAGCTAATGATTTTTGTAGATTGATTTTTGTATTCTGCTATCTTGCTGAGGCTGTTTATGGTCTCTAGGAGTTTTTGGATAGAGCTTTTTGGGTCTTTAAGATATAGGATCATGTTGCCTGCAAATAGGGATATTTTGACAGTTTTTTTTAACCTATTTGTATTCCTTTTATTTCTTCTTCTTACCTAATTGCTCTGGCTAGGAATTCCAAGACTATGTTGAATAGGAGTGGGGATAGTGGTTACCATAGTCTTGTTCCTGATTTTAGGGGAAATGGTTTCAATTTTTCTTCATTAAGTATGATGTTGGCTATAGGTTTGTCATATATAGCCTTTACAATGTTGAGGTACTTTCCTTCTATTCCTAGTTTTCTTAGAGCTTTTATCATGAAGTGGTTTTGGATCTTGTTGAAGGCTTTTACTGCATCTATTGAGATGATCAAGTTTTTTTTTTTATTTGCTTCTATTAATGTGCTGTATTACATTTATAGATTTGCATATGTTGAACCACCCTGCATCCCTGGGATGAAGCCGACTTGGTTGTGGTGAATGATCTTTCTGATATGTTGTTGGATTCAGTTTGCCATTATTTTGTTGAGGATTTTTGCATTGATGTTAATTAAGGAGATTGGCCTGTAGTTTTCCTTTTTGGATGTATCTTTGGTTTTGCGATGAATGTAATACTGGCTTCATAGAATAAGTTAGTCAGTGTTCCTTCCCTTTCTATTTTGTGGAAAAGTTTAAGGAGAGTTGGTATTAGTTCTTCTTTAAAGGTCTGACAGAATTCAGCAGAGCATCCATCAGGTCCTGGACTTTTCTATTTTGGGAGACTCTTTATTGCTGCTTCAATTTCGTTTTGTGTTATATATCTATTCAGGTGATTAATAGCCTCTTGGTTCAATTTTGGATGGTCATAAGTATCTAGAAATCTGTCCATTTCTTCAAAATTTTCAAATTTCTTGGAATATAGGTTCCCAGTAATCTCTGGTGATTCCCTGGATTTCTTGGTGTTTGTTGTTATCTCCCCTTTTGCATTTCAGATTTTACTGATTTGTATTGTTTTCTCTCCTCATTTTAGTCAGAGTTGCCAGGAGTCTGTCAATCTTGTTTATTTTTTCAAATCACCAGCTTTTTTTTCCGGAGTTTGAGATATAGCATTAGGTCATTGATTTGAGATCTTTCTGTCTTTTTAATGTATGCATTCTTGGCTATAAACTTTTCTCTTAGGACTGCCTTTGTTGTGTCCCACAGGTTCTGGTAGGTTGTGTTTTCATTTTCATTCACTTCCAGGAACCTTTTAATGTCCTCTTTTATTTCATTAATGACCCACTAATCATTGAGCAATGTGTTCAGCTTCCAATTGTTTTCGTATTTTCTGCTGTTGTTTTTGTTGTTGAGTTCTAGTTTTAATGCATTGTGATCAGATAGAATGCATTGGAATATTTCTATTTTCTTTTATTTACTGAGGCTTGCTTTGTGCCCTAAGATATGATCAATTTTGGAGAAAGTTCCATGGGCTGCTGAGAAGAAAGTATATCGTGTCTTTGTTGGATGAAATATTCTGTAGACATCAGCTAGGTCCATTTGATCTATGGTGTGATTTAGTTCTAGAAGTTCTTTATTGATTTTTTTTTTGGATGGCATATCTATTGGTGATGGGGGTGTATTAAAGTCTTCCACTACCACTTTGTTGGAGTGTATATATGTTTTTAGGTCTTTCAGAGTTTGTTTGATGAAATTGGGTGCACTGACATTGGTTGCATACAGATTTATAATTGTTATTTACTTTTGGTGTATTTCTCCTTTTATTAGTATGGAGTGTCCTTCTTTATCTCATTTGATCAATGTAAGTTTCAAGTCTACTTTGTTGGAGATAAGTCTTGCTACTCCTGCCTTTTTGCAGGGGCCATTGGCTTGGTTAATCTTCTTCCAGCCTTTCACCCTAAGCCAGTGCTTGCTTTTGTCAATGAGTTGGGTCTCCTGTAAACAACAGACTTTTGGATCTTTCTTTCTAATCCAGTTTGCCAAATGGCATCTTTTGATGGGAGAGTTAAGTTCATTAATATTCAGTGTTACTATTGATAGGTATGTGGTGATTCCTGTCATTTAGTTGATTTTATTGTTTAAGGGTTTGATTGTGTGCAGCTGAATCAATGCTACGCTCTGATTACTTGTCTTTTCTTCTCCTGTGGTTTGGTACTGCCTGTCCACTCATGGTTTTGTTTCTTTTCGTCTTCTGTGTGCAGAATTCCTTGCAGAATCTTTTGTAGTGGTGGCTTGGTGGTCATATATTGTTTTAGTTTCTCTTTATTGTGGAAGACTTTTATTGCTCCATCTATTTTGAATGATAGTTTTGCTGGGTAAAGTATCCTAGGGTTGAAGTTATTTTCATTCAGTGCCTGGAACACTTCACTCTGAGCCCTTCTTGATTTTAAGGTTTCTGTTGAGAAATCTGCTGTGATTTTGATTGGTTTACCTTTAAATATTATTTGTTTTTTCTCTCTTACAGTCATCAGTATTCTTTCTCTCTTTGTGCTTGTTGTTTTAGTGATAATATGTTGTTGATGCTTCTATTTTGGTCAAGTCTGTTTGGTGTCCTGAAGGTTTCCTGTATCTGAATGGGCATAACTTTCTTTAAATTTGGGAAATTTTCTATTATTATCTTATTGCATATATTACCAATCCTTTTTACTTATACTTTTTCTTCTTCAATACCCATGATTCTCAGGTTTGGTCTTTTGGTGGAGTTGGTTGTTTCTTGCATATTTCTTTTGCAGGACTTGAGTTGTTTGACTAATAGCATTTCAGTTTTTCCTTTTATTTCCATTTCATCTTCAAGTTCTGAGATTCTGTCTTCCACTTGTTCTAGTCTGCTGGAGTGGCCTTCCACTCTGTTTTGTGTTTCTGTTTCATTCTTTTTCTGAGGTTTTCCATATCATGGGTCACTTCCTCTTTTTATTATCTGTTTTCATCTTTAATTCATTTATCTCTCTATTTATAGTGTTCTCTCTTTCACTTTCCTATTTATTTAGGGCTCTATGAGTTCATTTATTTGTCTCTGTGTCTTTTCTCATTCTTTATTTTTGGTGTCTTGAAATTTCTTGAGTACCTTTTGTATGTTTTGGTTAACTGTATGTAGTATCCTCTCCATGAAATTCTCAGTGATTACTTGCAGTATTTCTTCTTTGAGAATGTTCTTGTTCACATTGTTGGGTTCCTTTGTGTCATTTATTATTTTTTTGGGGGAGAATGTTTTCCATACCTTTTTGTCCTTCCTATCAGTCCACTTGGTACTCTGCAACTATGTTCTTGATAGGCTAGTTAGTGTTTTCTGTCACCTGTGTTCTCTCCCTTGATTTAATTTTTGTTTTGTAGCTGTCTTGGGTTTTTAGCTAAGTGTGTGTGTGTGTGCTATTTCTGTCCCATGTCTGGTTTTAATTTAATATTAACTAATTCACTGGTTTAATACCCAATCAGTAGTTTATGTGTTATATAGAAGATCCCCTTGGTGGTAATATCTATAAGCAGTGATATTTGGGGGGGTTAAGATTTGTAATGCTAGCTATAGAAATTTGGGGAGTTGGTTAGGGTGGCACTGAAGGTGGAGATGGGAAGTGGGATGGTGAGTGGGGAAAGCAGTGTGGGGGCTGTTGTTTTTGTGGTCCTTGTGTGTGTTTGTGTATATTTCTGTTGTTGTTGAAGAGGGTGTTTGTGTTAGGGATTGCAGGGGTTTGGGGTTGTGTAAAGTTGATTTAGTAGGTTGTTCAGTGGGTGATGAGTGTGAAGGAGAGAGGGGTAGTCTGGTGACAGGTTAGGGGAGAATGGGAGGGGAAGGTGAGGGCTGGGGGAAGATAGTGCGTGAGAGGGGGCAGAATAAGTTGTGGGATAGGGGAACAATGGGTTTTAGCACAGGAGAAGGATGGAGAATGAAGGGGGTGAGAGTAGGGATGAGAGGATGATGGTGGTTAAGTTGATAGTGTAGAAATAGAAAAGAAAAAATGAAAAAAATTATGATAGGATTAAAAGTAAAAGTAGAAAACCCACAACAATAACACTAAAAACAACAATAAAAATCCAAAGAAATCATGGGGAGAGATGAATAAACAAATAAACAAACAAAAAACCAAAATATTCCAGACTCAGGGACAATAGAATTTAGGTTGTAGTTTAATTTCTGGTGTTATTCCTCCAGTATCCAGTCCTGGTGTTGGTATTTAGGCAGAAGCTCTGTTATAGTCTTGCCAGGTGATTGGCTTGTGGGTAATTTCTTTTCTTCTGTCTTTCAGTGGTAGCTGCTTCATCAGTTCCTCCCTCAGTGAGCTGTGGCAATTTAAGTTTGTATGCTGATCTCAGGTTCAGGAGATCAGCTCTGTAGTCTACCAGCTGTCATGCTTTGGAGGTGGCTATTCACTGTACTTGTTTACTGGGGGCTTGTTTCTTTGCCTTGCCCCTTTTGTCTGGGGCAAGGTCAGTGATCCTTCAGCTGGCCCCCTGCTGTCAGTGT
This sequence comes from Castor canadensis, assembly GCF_047511655.1. Lineage (NCBI taxonomy): Eukaryota > Metazoa > Chordata > Mammalia > Rodentia > Castoridae > Castor > Castor canadensis. The sequence goes on along the minus strand of NC_133391.1, from coordinate 94,631,994 downwards.
GTTGTTATGGTTCACTGTTTGTTTTTCAATTTTGTGGAGCTGTTTGAGTTTGGGTGTTTCTCTCTGGCTCAGAAGATGAGCTTTGTGGTCAGCTACTTGCCTTGCTTCAGGCAGTGGCTTATCACCTGCTTGCCTTTCCAGCCATTCATTTACTGATAGTTCATGCAGAGATTAGTTCCTTGCCCCTCTCCCCTTCTCTGATGCATTTACAGTGTTCCCACCACTTCTGCTGTGTGCTAGTTTTCAGTTCATTGTTTATTGTTCACTTTTTTTTTTTTTTGCAAGAGGGTCAGTCTACCCAGGGGGCTATGCTGGTTTATCCCAGAGGTGGCTGGGGGAATACCATGTGATGCTTGGTGCTCACCTGTTTGGTCTGCCAAATGTCTCCCAAGCAGTTTTAGAGCAGGCAGCAGTGGTGTTGACAGTGTTGGTGGCAGCCCACCTGTTTTCTCAGTGTAATGTGGCATGGAGAAGGTTTCTAAAGGCTAGGGGTTCAGAATGTCAAAGTTTTGATTCTCCTTGGTGCTTTATTTCCATCAAGTGTGGCTCCAGCGTCTCAGCAAGGTTTTTGAGTCATACAACTTATGTTGTCTGCTTATGCACCCTAGTCACCATCTTGGATCCTCCTGCTGGATGGCTTTCACCTGCATTTTTTTAATCTGACTTAAGGAACTTTCCATTATTTTTGTTTGATTGCTTTTTTCTGAGTCTTTCCTTATCTTTGTTAAACTCTTATTTCTTATCTTGTGCTGTCTTCTTTATTTGAATTATCTCTTTAAAAAAACCAGTCTCCTTTGTTTCCTTCTTTGAGTTCATTTAGTTTTTTTTGTAGCTTTCTCAAGTTTTTTATCTGTGTTCTCTTGGGATTCATTGAATCATTTTTGTGTGTCCTCTTTAAGCCCATTGAACATTCTATTTTCCACCAAATCCTCTATTATGTTATTGTTAGTCTTTTGAGTAGTCATATTCGCTTGCCTTCTTTTTCTCTCTCTGTTTCTATTTTGTGCTTTGCTCTTGTGCTTTTGATTAGTTAATTGGTGGTTTTAATCACTGGTTATCTTTCTTTTGACTTAATTTCTATGCTCTGGCTAGCTTAGTTATTAGCTAGGCTATTGAAATGTTTCTGCTCACTGACCTGGAGGTATACCTTAGCAATAACAAATTCATGGATTTATTTGCCAAACCAATTATTTGCATAATATGTAAAACCCTTGGCAATATTATCTATAAACAGTAGGTATTGGGAAAGTAATGGTTGTTTGCATAGAGATTAATACTTAAGTAATAAAAAATGATGGTGACAGAAGAGGAGATGGAAAAGAGGGGATGGGGTGAGGGGAAGAAGGTGTGTGAGGTGTGGGGACTATGAGGCAATTAGGTCCTAATGTGTGTAAAGGTGTAGTTCAGTCATTGCAGAGGAAGGTGCTTGTGTCTGGAATTGCAGAGGCATAAGAAGGATGGGAGTTATGTGTAAAGTTGGTAAAATAGGCTCTTTGTTAGTGGTTAGTCTGGAAGAGGTAAGAACAGTGGTGAAAAAAAGGAGAAGGAGCAGAGGAAGATAAGGAGAGGGAAGGAAGAAAAAAGAGAAAAAAGTGGAGGAAGAGAAAAGGAAATGGAGTAAGGAGGGCTAAGCAAATTAAAATTTCACCAGAATGACAAAAGAAGATAAGTAAAAAAAATTAAAAAGTATGTATTTATTGTACAAATTTCTTCCTTGTTATGGAGAGGAGTGGGTTTGTCTGTGTTTAATGAGTGCACTGGTCACTTCTCTCTGATTTCTAATCTGGATGCTGTCCCTTCTGATAGGGGTTTTCTCTGGGTCTCTGCCCCTTCCTAGGGTTAATATGGTGGGCTGGGTGGGTTGGGTACCCCTCTCTATCTATAGGTTTGGGGGAGTTGCACTCAGGATGTTTAAGCCCATGCTCCCATTGGGGAGGTATAGTCAGGGTGTTTTTCTGAGTAAGCTTGTTCTCTAATTTGGTCCCATGAGGAGCTGATGTGTGAGCCATGGGCATCCCCTCTGCCCACTGGGCAAGACTGAGAGCTGGAGTTGAACTGTTTAGTCAAATTTTCTTCTCTGGCAATGCTATTAGTTTCAGGTCCAAACCAGTTTCTCCAAGGTGATTGAATGTATTGTTATTTGTGCAGGCTGGATCAAGGCTGTGTGAGGCCCTGTCCCACACAAATTGGATCAGTCCAGCACTTTATAAAGACAGCCATGGGATGAATCACCCTTCCCCCACCAGGCAGGACTGGAGATTTCTCTCCATTTATTAGGCCAACAGCTTTGTCCAGGAGGGGTGCAATCTGCCTGCAAGCTGTGCTAGATTATGTGGTTTCTGGTTTCCACCAGAGCAGGTGGTGTGACATGCTTATCTGAATGGATTGTAATTTCTCTCAATGATATTGTGGGGTGGTAGCCCAGGTCACAGGTAGTCCTCAGTCAGAGGTTCTGCATCTGCAAATCTTGGTGGGTCCAGACAACCCAGGCAATTTCAGAACTTGTTCTGCAATTCTCTGCATTGAGTTTTTGCTCTTTGGAGAGAGAGAAGAAAAAAGATAAAAGAAGAAAAAAAAAAAGGAAAAGGGAGAAATCACTCTCTGGCAGTCTGGGATCACAGTTGGCAGCTACAGCACCTGGGCATCTGGGACTGTTTTGTGCTATAAAAAGCTAATGTAAAGATTAGTTGACATACCTTGGTTTGGCTATGTATTTGTGGTATCTTACTTGGTGGAGTAGCCAAGTTCGCCTACCCTTGCTACCATGAACTTGAAGTTTTCTTTTAGACTAGCAAGAGCTCAGTGTTCTGGGGTCTATTGCCTATCTGCCATCTTGATCTCCTTCCTTTTCTTTTGTAAGTTGAATATAATTATGGTTATTGAACCCACTAAAACAAAAATGAGAAGATGGCTATAAATGCATGACTTTATGGAGAAAGACCTAGAACAAAGTAAAAGTATGACACAGTCTGATTTTTTACTATTTATCATGGAAAATATTCATGTAAACATGCATATGCGCACACACACACCTACACACACACACACATGAATGTGTTGTCATTCTAACAGATTTTAAAACTAAATTAATTAATTATTTTTGAGATAGGATCTTGCTATGTAGTGTACACTGGTCTCAAACTCACAATCCTTCTGAGTGCTGGATTACAGGGCTGTACCACCGTGTCTGGCTAGCAGTCATTTATTTTATCTTTGCCTATGCAGGAAGACCAGAGAGAGGTAACTTTAGATCGGACACCTCTTAAGAAGCACTATTTTTAAGATGTTTATATGTGGCCAGGAAACTTAGTTAGACTTATCTACTTGACTTACATCATATTGATCAACTGATATCCTGGTATTTGGATAAGTTGGTGTTAGAATGGGATTCCTAAAATCAATAAATTCCATCAACACAATTTATATGAACCACTTAGTCTAGTGAATAAGTTGAAAGCTCAGTAAGTGAGATTTTTCTTTTATTTGACACTTGCTTTTACTGAAGTGAAAAACCTATATGGTCAGCTGACATGCTAAAGCCCACCCTCATACTGTAGTTTGTTGTTCACCTATTTTAACCAATAGTCTTAAGTTGGTCTTCAGGAAGCAATGAGAAACAAATCAGTGGAATTTCCACTTTGCTTCATTCTAACTGAAACCTCAATATCTGTCTATGGTAGGGGTACACTCTTGTTTATCTCTGCAAATGAAGCAATTGTGTCTCAAAATTTTTTTGTAATGTCTTCATACTTTTAAAAATTTTACATCATTTTAAACAATAGTTATGGCTAAAGTTGCAATAATGTTTTGATACATAATGTCTCACATTATTTCATATAGTTCTTGAAAAGACTGAATTATGATTTGAGGAAATGCTGTTGGTTTAGGTAATCAGAAGGTTTGACATTGACAGCAAGAATGGACAAAATACAGAATGATGGACAGAAATGAGAAGGAGGTGAGAAGTGGTTTGTATACAAAAATTGGGATCCAGGAACATTGTCTTCAGCAGGTTAATAACAGCACAGAAATATTGTAATATGTGGAAATGATTGGGAGAACTTGGAGACTATAGGCCTTTCTACTTATTTTTCTTTTACTTATTATCTAAAATGCTTTTACCAATGACATTCATTAAACACTGGGGTGGTAGTCTTTCTATGAGATTGAGCTCAATAACTCCACATTCTGGTATTTACATCCTTTTAGAGTTCCTTCCCACTTTGTACCTGAGTTGGTCTATGTGATAATAAAATACATCTGTATGACTTCTGATGTTAAGAGTGATAAAAAGATTGCAGTTTCTATTTGGATATCTCTCTGTGTCTCCTGCTTATATCACTTGCTATGGGGAAAGCCATCTTGTACACAGTCCCATGGAGAGGCCCATGGAGGGAGGAGCTGAATTTTCCCACCAATTGCTCTCTGCTTGAGCTGAGAGGTGGATCCTCCAGAACCAATCAAACCTCAGATAATTGCAGCCCCAGTAGACACTTTATTTTTTATTTTATTTTTTATACCAGCACAGGATTTATTGTGCAGGAGAAGCCTTGCAGAGGGGGACCCCAACAAGAGAGCTGGAACCCACTGCTGCTTGCTCACAGACTGGGTGTAGATAAAGGAAGTGGGTGGAGAAGCCCCAGGAAGGTCACTGAACAGGATAATCCTCAATGACCCTCTGACCTTCCCAAGATAATGGCTTATGGGTGGGTCATTCCCTCTGGGCCAAGTGGGGAGTTTCTAGTAAATGGCTGAAGGTGGATATCTACTTTCTTTAGGGCCAGGTGGAGAGTTTTTCAATAAGTCACCTTCAAGGGGAGGAGGTCCAGTTCCAACATGGCTTCCTTTTATTCATCCTAACATTCCTACCTTTTGATATATATAAAAGGGAATGGGGCACCAATGTTCCTCTATCTGCTTCCTGAACAGGGGTTTTAGGATCTCTTAAGGGGAGCAAGTATCGGCAGGGTCTTCTTGCTTTAGGTGACTGTAGTAAGCCTGGTGGAGGAATAGAACTGAGTTTTCTGTTTATGAGTAATGTTCTGGAAAAAGCCTGGAACCTCTGGGAAATGGAAGTGAAGAAGGCAAGGTAACAATGGGGAAAAAAATAAGGAGTCCTAGTAGAGGGAGGATCCATGACATCCACTTAGCCCAGGAAGACTGTTGTTCCCAGGTGTCCTTTGTTTGTTGGAGATTGGCAGTATGTTCCCAAAGTCTCTTAGCAGCATCATGAATGATCCTGGACTGGTTGACATAAAAGCAGCATTGACATAAAAACAGTATTCTTTGGACATTGTTTTGAGTGGCAACCTGTATAAAGTAGCCTTCGGGAGATAAAGTGAGACATGCAGTTAAATACACATGGGTCAATGGTTATCAGCATGAGAAGGAGAACCAAGGGACCTTGGGTTACAGACATTGGCTATAGGTTTAAGAAGACAAAAACTAGTAGTAAGGGACAAAGGTATGTATAGTAAGTGGTCCCAACCACAATGTGACCTGGTTGGTCACCATCTCAGTTTTTGTTTTGGGAGAGATTCCAGAGTTCTTATCTGGAGAGTGTTCTGCAAAAACAGTTTAAGTCTAAGTCATAAGTATTTGTTATTTAAGTCTAAAACTAGAAACATCTTTATCAAGTAGAACTGAGTAAGTAAAAGTCAGAATACTCCCAGTATTAAATATACCGAAGAGCAGAAAATAACTTCATAATCATGGGCTACTAAAAAGATAAGCTTGGAGTCAGCAAAAATTAAATAGAAAGCTTTGGCCAAAAATAAGTTTGCCCTCTGTCAGAAGTTCCTGCAAGGGCTTGGATGTCTAGTAGCCCTGCATAAGATCACTTCCTTGAAACCTCTTGGGTTAAGTAACTTTTGTGAGGTCCCAGAAGACATCCCTATTAGATGCCCTGAGCTAGAACCATTGAGATAAGCTGCTCCTTGTTTCCTGAGCCATTCAAGCTGAGAGATACTTTTCTTTTGCTATGCTACAAAGCTTGAGTTAATTTGCTATGCAGTAATCAATAATGAATGCATTTCATGATCATTTTCAAGAAAAGTGAGGGTTAAAATCTAAAGTAAATTGGGTCTAGTGATAGGGGTGAGACTGTTAAGTGGATCCAGGAGTGTGAGGAAAAGTGAAGCATTGGTGTCCTCACTCAGTTTTACTTTGCCATTTATTGGAGGACACCAAATAAGGGTTCTAAATGGTATATTGTGAAGGTACAGATATTTTGAGATATTGATTCCTCTCAGTCATTTGGATGGTTTGGCAAAGTCTGGGCAGGTTGAATTAGGGTTAGAATGCATCATTTGTAAGATCTCTTTTAGTCAATAATCTGAATTATAAATAATAGAATTAAGGCACAGATGAGTAATGAGGGTGAAGTGAGATGAAGGGTAACCAGTATATTGCATTTTCAAACTTAAAATTTTAAAATTGATCTGGGCATAGTAGTACATACCTATAATCCCAACTCTGGAGGCAGAGGCAGGAGGATCATGGGTTTGAGGACAGCCTGGGATGACATAATGAGACTTTGCCTCAAAAATCCAAAAAAATTAAATTGGCACATAACTGTACATCATCTTCAAGTTTTAAATACTTTCTTTGGGCGTTTAGATAAAACCTTGGCCTCCAATGCGATCTAGGAATGAATTATGTATGAAATAAATCTAGTTTCTGGAAGAGTGAACAATATCTGTGATTATGTTCGTAACATTGCATCCAATGTTATACTAAATTCCATGTTCTATATTTTGATTATATATCTGTATCTTTCTATATATCTATATGTATGTATACACACACACGTATATGCAGCTATCATGTTGACTAAAAATTAAGGCATTATTTATGAGTAAATTAACTTGCTTTAAAATATTAATATTAAAAAATGTATTTTTGGCTAATAGTATTGCCTTTCATGTAAGTAAAATAACTGTTATGGAAATGAAAGGCTCATATTACTGAAAATGTAACAGCATCAATAAATAAAACTTTAGGAAGGCAATTTAAGGATTTTAAATAAAAAGGAATACTTCAGATTAGGGTGATAACTTCATCTTATTTCTTGGCAGTATTATTGAGGTTTAAAAACAAAAAAAACAAAAACATGCTGCAAAACTGCCAGCAGAGGGCCTCAGTGTCATACGTTATCAACTTCATCCTTGTAGCAAACTGGTTCCAGGGGCTCATTTGCTTATAACATAATAAATAGCATGCAAGTTGAAATTATTTATGGAAAAAATGTTTGAACTAAAAATACAACTAATATGTGCAGCAGTGTATAATATGTTGGAAAATATACAGATATAAAAGAAGGGAGTAAAAGTGCAACTCACATGCTTTTATATCAGTGGTTTTCAGAAAAATTTGGCAGATGATAGTGAAGAACACTGAGGAGAAAACAAAGCCATTATGTGTGTCTCATTTCTGATCTTTTCAACTTTTCGCTGTTTTTACTGTGAACTATTGTTCTATTTCTGGTAGAAAAATAAAACAAAAGTGTTCATACAGGATTTTCTTTAAGTGAAAATTTGAAAAGTGTGTTTTTTTTGTTAAAGATTAATTTTAAAAAGCAAAAAAATCAGAAGTATAAATAACTAATAGGAGGTTACTATTGTCTGAAATAATTAGGTGATACTTTTTAGTTATACTTTTTAGTTGCTTATATCCCTGTTTCCTGTTTTCTTTCTTTTTTTGATTTTACTTTGAGATATTACTGTAAATTTTATTAAATTGAAATGCTCAGTAGGGTGAGCATCTCATTTGATGAGCTTACTAGTTTTCTGGTGGTGTGTTAAGGTTAGTTGACAATATTTGTAAGATGTCCCAAACCAAGATTTGATCAGAAAAAGAAAATCAAATTCTAAGACAGTGGCCAAGGCAGGGACTTTCTGGGTCTCAGCTTCCAGATCTATGTACTGCATAGAAGGTGTGGTTGTTTGTGAATAGAATGTGTTGGTGAGGACAGCTGTGGGTGCATCTCAATGACCTGAAATGGATACCTGTGCTAGGTAGACTGAGTAGGAATGATGTTCAGTTCAAGTTAGAAATAAGGAAAGATTCTAAAAAGTGAAATTTTGGTAAATACTCTCAAGCTAACAGAAATGAGGAAGGCACTGGTAGACAACCACCTTCTCATTCCTTTGAACTTTTCTTTCAGTTTTGTGCTTATGTCTTCTCTTCTGATACTGTGTTCCCTATCCATTTATTATTTATTTATTTATTTATTTTGTGGCCACTGCCTGTCTGGAGAGTCTTTTGAAGTCAAACAGAGGAAGTCCACAATGGGGAGATATTCTTGGCCTTTCTCAAAGGTTGGGCACTCTTAAGAATCTATGAAAATTAAGCAGCATTAAAGACTTTTTTTAAAGTGTCTGCAGAGAAAACTCAAGTGCACTTAGTTAACTTCATGGTAGCTTCTGGAGCAAGCGAACATCTTTTGGGCTTGTTTATCTTACTCTCTCTGTATCTTAACTAGCAAGAATGAACTGAGTGAAAAAGAGCTATAGTGGTAGAAATAGAAACCAAAAGGAATGCTTTTGTTTTTTTCTTTATAATGTTTGTTTTACCCAACTGCCCATTTTCTTTCTAAACAACAGGCTCTTACATATAATACTCAAGGCTACACAAAAGGATGTGAGTAATTTTCACTTACAGAATGATATGATATCCAGAGATATGTATGGAGATCTTTTTACATAAAGCTCTTTGGGGTATATATAGTGTTTTATTCATTCAAATATCACATGTATGTAGCATGGCATCTTTCTAGTATATTAAATGTTTTCCAAGTGTATATGATTTATTAATCTTTGTATTTTTTTCTCATTTAAGTTTCTGCTTCTTTTTATTTGATATATTCCATTATATTCAATGTTTTTATGAATATTATGGACCTCTGAATAGGAAGAGCTATCTCGAAAAATATTTGTTACCAATAACAAAAGGAAAAAGATGAAATTATTAAATAACATCACAAAGGGTTATATCAGAATTCATAAACACATCTGTATTTTATACAAGTTACATCTTATATTCATTTATATTATGAAACCCTTAAAATAACATTTCATTAGGTTCAGAAGTTTTGATGTGTTATTTTGTAATTATACTCATTTTCATCCTTAAGTTCTTCCCATATAGGGCATGAATCTATAAATTTTATGATTCATATTGGGAGATTATACTTAAATTCTTTAGCTGTTCTCCTAGTCTAGCTTGGTAAAGTTTTCTGTGGCTTGGTAAAGTTGACAGAGTAAATTTTACTGCTCTTATTTTTCAATTTTTAAACAACAGTATCTTAAAATATGGATTAAAAATTTTCATGCTTTACTTAATTCAAATAATATGTGATTACTCAGTTATAAGTCAAATTTGAGGTTTTCATTGTTTAAGATTCATGGATGCTCTTTCTTCTGTATTTCTTAATTAGTTAGGCTTCTCATCTAGTGTGTTCGTTACTGTTATTTTCTAAGGAAAAAGAAAAGCTGTTGGAAGCTAACTGTGCCGATTAAGGGACTGGCATTGGGAATGCACTAAACAAAAGTTGCGGTATGATGGGAGCCACTTATATTTCCTTTCTTACATATCTTCATTCCATAAGATATACCCAGAACTAAAAATAAAGGAAATAATAAAAATTTGAGGTGAGTTTAGAAGTATTAGTTTCTTAATGCTTGAAGGTCTACCCAGGGAGCACAATCATTCATTTCCTACTATTTAAGAGGCATTTTGTACTCATTTGCTCCTGTTAGTTCCTAGGTGTGAGTTAAGTGACTCACAATCTCTCAATTTTTTCCATCTCATTAGTTTTCAGTCTTATTCATGAAGCAGTTTAATTGTGAGCACCTCTTTTCTATACAGAAATGCTGATGTGTTCCATATAAGAAATGAAGAAGAGCTGAACAGGAAAGGGGAAAAAAGTCTGCAATTTCTTCCCCAAGGCCACTGCTCTGGCAAAGAGATGGATTGATTGCTTTGCCTCCCCCTCCCCCAATTAGGGTTAAATCTCGTGGTTCCAAAAAGAATGTGATTGGTGGGGTTGGCAAAACTTGATCTTCTGGTTGTATTAAAAAAGAACTAAATTTAAAAATATTTGCATTTTTAGCATTTACATTAATACTTCATCACTGGTTTCCATTATATTAAGTGAACAAGAAGCATTATCTGGAAACTAAACTAACCAAAACAAAACAGAAAACAAAAAGAAAGTTATATCTTGTGATTGTGTTATGAAATTTTGCAATGAGAGAGAGAGAAAAATATCTTGGGTCTGTCTCCAGTCCAGATTATTGTAATAATAATAATTTTATCATATATTCCTATCATCCTTTCAGTGTTTTGACACAGGTGTGTGTGCATAAAAAGACTGTAAAACTGGACAATTTGGAAATCTCCTATTTCCCAAATTATTTTCCCCTGTCAGTATTTATTATTTCTATTTTGTGACAACATGGGAACAATAATAATCTCTTTCCAATGGTATCCTAATTCTGCCAGAATGGAAGAAGGATTAAATCAAAGAAGACATTTAAAAACTAAGCATCAGCTTAGATGTGGTAGGGAAGGAGATAACTTGGCTGGCAGGTATATCTAGCCATTTGCTTTGTTTTTACCAGGAATTTATTCATTATTTACCCTATATTACTCCTAATATAGGGCAAATAATGGCAATAAGATCAAATCTTCTTTTCAGCAATTGTGGGCTTGGGGAACATGGGAAGGACCTGGTCTGCTTTGTGATCTGTCTGAGGCTGTGACATAAGTAGGTAACTAGTGATGGAGGAAAGAAAAGGCAGTACAAGATAGGAACTTATCCATTAACAATATCTATTTGCCCCTCCTCATAGTTTTGTTCTTTACCTTCATCTAAAATATGTGAGGAATTATCTGGAGCAGAATATCAATCAATCTATTTTCTAAACTAATCACTTTTCAATGCTAGAGATTAAAAAATAATTAGAGTTGACAAGGGGCTAGTGGGAAAGGACATACTTGTTTATAAGCCTTGCTGCTTAAGCTTCCCTACTCTTTGCATTTTTAGAAAAAAAAATCAGAATGAATATTTCCCCCAACCTTAGTTTTGCCTGTCATTTAAATGTGTCACTACCAATATACAATAATGTTTTATTTAGAGTTCCATTAATTATAAATTCACATTAATTTGAATAAGGGCTTAACTAAAATTTACCTTTATGCTTTCAGTGAAGAAAAGTTTGCCAACAAATTAATAGCAAGTAAAATTTCAATGGCAAATCTACCTAATTAGGGAAATGAATTGTTTTCAGCCAGCTTAGAAACACTCTAAACATAATGTGATGTAACTGCTATTTACAAATACATAGATTAGATTTCAGTTATGTCAGTAATTTAAAAACATTCCTGAGTATTCATTAATGCAAGACTTTAAGGTAGAGTAGTTCAGTTAATGTATATAACTGGAATAAAAAGAAGGTATTCTTAAAATTATGTTAAATTTAAAATCTCATATAATCATGGACACTTTGTTTTGGATATGATAGTTTATTTTGCAATTAATAAAGTGATAAAGTTTTACAGTATCAGCTTTTCAAAGGACAGTAAAGGACAAGGGAGATTTTGAAACAGTTAAGAGACCAATTTATTCTTTCATTAAGCTTCTTATAGTTAGAAAGATTACTTTACAGGTTACTGCTACATGCTGAAGTATAATCTTTGCACAATTAAAACGTCCCTCAAGATTTTAGAGTATTGATAATGTAAGCATTCTAATTTCTGGAATCATGAGTGTTTGGATTATTTTAAATAGAAAATATAACACAATAAAAATGGTATCACCAGTACAGTAGTATAAGAATAGGACAAAATAGTCTTAATTAACCTCATGGCTTTAGTTGAGTTACTTGACATCTGAGTCTCAGTTTTCTAATCTATAATATGAAGAATTTGGACCGAGTGATCTGTAGGGTTGCTTATAACTCTAAAATGACCTGTGAGCATAATATTGCTATCATATAACCTCAGAGAAGTCCAGCATCACATAAGCTTAAAGACTACATTTATTAAAAACAGCAAGACTTTTGAGATATGAGTATATTCTTAAGGTTAGTTTGTTAGATCAAAGTATCTCACTCTCAGGAACTACTGAGCTTGAATGGTTGTTGCCATTCAAGAAAAAATTACTTTTTTCCCTGCCAGAGGAAATGAAATGTTATCTGTAAGTTTCATTCTGTTGGCACTCACATTTTAGGGAGACTTGAAGAAACCAAAGTAGCTTTTTACTATTGGTCACAGTTGGTATTGATGACATGAAAGGACGTAAACAGTTATTTGCTGTGAGATGTTCAATACTTTCCTTCTTGTGTACAACATTTAAAAAATCTTGCTTGGAAGAAAAGTTTATTTTTATACAGGAGTTCATGATCCTTTTGTAATGGAATTAGGTTTTTGTTGTCATGGCAACACAGGATTCCACACTCCTGCTTTTCACATTGTGTATTTCTGAGGCAGGGTGTTTAAAAGTGACTTGTTCTTTCTTCTGAGTATTGCCTTGGCTATTCGTGGTCTCTTGTGTTTACAAATGAACTTTAGGGTACATTTTTCAATCTCTGTGATGAAAGTCATTGGGATTTTGATGGGAATTGCATTAAACATGTAGATCGCTTTTGGTAATACAGCCATTTTTAGTATGTTGATTCTACCAATCCATGAGCGCAGGAGATCTTTCCATCTTCTGTTTCTTTCTTCAGGAGTTTGTAATTCTCCTTGTAGAGGTCATTCACATCCTTTGTTAAATTTACTCCTAGGTATTTGATTTTTTTGAGGCTATTGTGAATGGAATTGTTTCTATGCATTCCTTCTCAGTTTGCTCATTGTTGGTGTATACAGAAGCTAATGATTTTTGTAGGTTGATTTTGTATCCTGCCACCTTATTGTAGCTGTTTATGGTGTCTAAGAGTTTTTGGGTAGAGCTTTTTGGGTCTTTAAGGTATAGGATCATATCATCTGCAAATAAGGATATTTTGACAGTTTCTTTACCTATTTGTATTCCTTTTATTTCTTCTTCTTACCTAATTGATCTGGCTAGAAATTCCATTACTATGTTGAATAGGAATGGGGATAGTGGGCACCCTTGTCTCGTTCCTGATTTTAGGGGGAATGGTTTCAGCTTTTCACCATTAAGTATGATGTTGGATGTAGGTTTGTCATATACAGCCTTTACAATGTTGAGGTATATTCCTCTATTCCTAGTTTTCTTAGAGCTTTTATCATGAAGTGGTATTGGATCTTTTTTTTTTTTTTTTTTTCATTTTTCTTTTATTATTCATGTGTGCATACAAGGCTTGGTTCATTTCTCCCCCCTGCCCCCACCCCCTCCCTTACCACCCACTCCGCCCCCTCCCGCTCCCCCCCTCAATACCCAGCAGAAACTATTTTGCCCTTATCTCTAATTTTGTTGTAGAGAGAGTATAAGCAATAATAGGAAGGAACAAGGGGTTTTGCTGGTTGAGGTAAGGATAGCTATACAGGGCATTGACTCACATTGATTTCCTGTGTGTGGGTGTTACCTTCTAGGTTAATTCTTTTTGATCTAACCTTTTCTCTAGTTCCTGGTCCCCTTTTCCTATTGGCCTCAGTTGCTTTAAGGTATCTGCTTTAGTTTCTCTGCGTTAAGGGCAACAAATGCTAGCTAGTTTTTTAGGTGTCTTACCTATCCTCACCCCTCCCTTGTGTGCTCTCGCTTTTATCATGTGCTCATAGTCCAATCCCCTTGTTGTGTTTGCCCTTGATCTAATGTCCACATATGAGGGAGAACATACGATTTTTGGTCTTTTGAGCCAGGCTAACCTCACTCAGAATGATGTTCTCCAATTCCATCCATTTACCAGCGAATGATAACATTTCGTTCTTCTTCATGGCTGCATAAAATTCCATTGTGTATAGATACCACATTTTCTTAATCCATTCGTCAGTGCTGGGACATCTTGGCTGTTTCCATAACTTGGCTATTGTGAATAGTGCCGCAATAAACATGGATGTGCAGGTGCCTCTGGAGTAACAGTCTTTTGGGTATATCCCCAAGAGTGGTATTGCTGGATCAAATGGTAGATCGATGTCCATCTTTTTAAGTAGCCTCCAAATTTTTTTCCAGAGTGGTTGTACTAGTCTACATTCCCACCAACAGTGTAAAAGGGTTCCTTTTTCCCCGCATCCTCGCCAACACCTGTTGTTGGTGGTGGTGCTGATGATGGCTATTCTAACAGGGGTGAGGTGGAATCTTAGTGTGGTTTTAATTTGCATTTCCTTTATTGCTAGAGATGGTGAGCATTTTTTCATGTGTTTTTTGGCCATTTGAATTTCTTCTTTTGAGAAAGTTCTGTTTAGTTCACATGCCCATTTCTTTATTGGTTCATTAGTTTTGGGAGAATTTAGTTTTTTAAGTTCCCTGTATATTCTGGTTATCAGTCCTTTGTCTGATGTATAATTGGCAAATATTTTCTCCCACTCTGTGGGTGTTCTCTTCAGTTTAGAGACCATTTCTTTTGATGAACAGAAGCTTTTTAGTTTTATGAGGTCCCATTTATCTATGCTATCTCTTAGTTGCTGTGCTGCTGGGGTTTCATTGAGAAAGTTTTTACCTATACCTACTAACTCCAGAGTATTTCCTTCTCTTTCTTGTATCAACTTAAGAGTTTGGGGTCTGATATTAAGATCCTTGATCCATTTTGAGTTAATCTTGGTATAGGGTGATATACATGGATCTAGTTTCAGTTTTTTGCAGACTGCTAACCAGTTTTCCCAGCAGTTTTTGTTGAAGAGGCTGCTATTTCTCCATCGTATATTTTTAGCTCCTTTGTCAAAGATAAGTTGCTCATAGTTGTGTGGCTTCATATCTGGATCCTCTATTCTGTTCCACTGGTCTTCATGTCTGTTTTTGTGCCAGTACCATGCTGTTTTTATTGTTATTGCTTTGTAATATAGTTTGAAGTCAGGTATTGTGATACCTCCTGCATTGTTCTTTTGACTGAGTATTGCCTTGGCTATTCGTGGCCTCTTGTGTTTCCATATAAATTTCACAGTAGATTTTTCAATCTCTTTCATGAATGTCATTGGAATTTTGATGGGAATTGCATTAAACATGTAGATTACTTTGGGGAGTATCGACATTTTTACTATGTTGATTCTACCAATCCATGAGCATGGGAGAGGTATTGGATCTTGTCGAATGCTTTTTCTGGATCTATTGAGATGATCAAGTGGTTTTTGTCTTTGTTTCTATTGATGTGCTGTATTACATTTATAGATTTACATATGTTAAACCACCACTGCATCCCTGGGATGAAGCCAACATAGTGGTGAATGATCTTTCTGATGTGTTGCTGGAGGTATCACAATACCCGACTTCAAACTACATTAAAAAGCAATAGCAATAAAAACGGCATGGTACTGGCACCAAAACAGACATGAAGACCAGTGGAACAGAATAGAGGACCCAGATATGAATCCACACAACTATATCCACCTCATTTTTGACAACAGTGCCAAAAATATATGATGGAGAAAAGACAGCCTCTTCAACAAATGTTGCTGGGAAAAGTGGTTACCTGTCTGCAAGAAATTGAAACCAGATCACCCTGTACTAGTATCAACTTAAAATGGATCAAGGACCTAAATATCAGACCTGAAACTCTGAAGTTATTACAGAAAGGAGTAGGAAATACTCTGGAACAAATAGGTATAGGCAAAGACTTCCTCAATATAACCCCAGCAACCCAGCAACTAAGAGAAAGGATGAATAAATGAGACTTTATAAAATTAAAAAGCTTCTGCACAACAAAAGAAATGGTGTCTAAACTAAAAAAACCACCCACAGAGTGGGAGAAAATATTTGCCAGCTGTACATCAGACAATGGACTGATAACCAGAATGTACAGGGAACTTAAGAAATTAAACTCTCCTAAAATCAATGAACGAATTAGGAGATGGGCAACTGAACTAAACAGAACTTTTTCAAAAGAAGAAATTTAGATCGCCAAAAAACACATGAAAAAATGCTCACCATCTCTGGCCATAAAGGAAATGCAAATCAAAATCACACTAGGATTCCACCTCACCCCTGTTAGAATAGCCATCATCAAAAACACCAACAACAAGAAGTGCCGGCAATGATGTGGGAAAAAAGGAACCTTAATCCACTGCTGGTGAGAATGCAAGCTGGTGCAACCACTCTGGAAAAAAATTTGGAGGCTTCTTAAAAATCTAAACATAGACCTGCCATATGATCCAGCAATCCCACTCCTGGGGATATACCCACAGGAATGCAACACAGTTTCTCCAGAGGCACCTGCACACCCATGTTTATTGCAGTGCTATTCACAATAGACAAGTTATGGAAACAACCAAGATGCCCCACTACTGATGAATGGATTAAGAAAATGTGGTACTTATACACAATGGAATTTTACTCAGCCATGAAGAAAAATGAAATCTTATCATTTGCAAGTAAATGGATGGAACTGGAGAACATCATTCTGAGCGAGGTCAGCCAGACTCAGAAGACCAAAAATCGTATGTTATCCCTCATATGTGGACTTTAGGTCTAGGGCAAAAGCAGCAATGTGGTGGGACTTGGATCACATGACAAGGGGAGAGCACATATGGGAGACATAGGAATAGGTAGAAAACCCAAAACATGAAAGCGTTTGATGATCCTAAACTCAAGTAGCAAAAACGCTTTGTCTTTCTTATTATGCTTATGTCTTTTCTTCAACAAAATCAGTGATAAGAGCAGAGCAGGACCTGCCTGGAACTGAGGGTGGGAGGGGAGGAAGGGTAGGGTAGGAGGACAGGGTGGAGAAATGACCCAAACAATGTATGCACATGTGAATAAATGAACAACAACAACTAATAAATAAATAAATAATTCATATGTTGAAAAAAAAAATAAAAGTGACTTGTTGATTAGTGGTACGGTATGGTTACTCATATCACAAAACTAGATTAGCCAGATGACATTTATGGTGCCTGCCAATTCTGAATTTCTAATACACTAAGCATTCCAAGGAAAGTGAGTATTATATGTATCTATTTTAGCATGGAGGTAGAATACTAACTTTTACTTACCATACTAATTAGTGTATTTGTTGGGTATGCTAAAGCATGTCTGTAATCCCAGCTACTTGGGAGGTGGAAGTAGGAGAATTGTGAGTTCAAGGCTAGTTCAGGCAAAGGTACAGCAAAAACAAAATAAAAATGAAAATGCTGGGGGACATTACTCAAGTGGCAGGGTGTTTGTGTAGTGCGCCAAAAACCTGGGTTGAATCTCCAGTACTGCAAAAAAAAAAAAAAAAAAAATCAGTGTATTTAATGCTATACCAAGCAACTGCTAGATATCAGTGCCCTAACACAATAAAGGATTTTTTCCCCCTTGTTCATGTCAAATGTGAACAGGGCAAATTTTTACAAGAAGGCGGTTTGTCTCTGTTGACCCTTAAAGGCTACTGGGAGTTTTTCACTGGATCTCTTTCATCTTCCTGGCAAGAAGCACAGAGAGAAAGCATGTAGAATCACTCAGGTTGTTCTAAGGCTAGTTTTGGTACACATAAACTTTGTGCACATTTCAGGAACCAATCACTCAACATTGACTAATTGCAGGAGAAGGAAGGATATGTAGTCATCTGGAGGCCCAGAAAGATGAAACAAGATGGCACATGGCCTATCTTTGCGTTTTTGTTTACAAATGTTTTATGTTTAATTGGAATATATTTGGGGAAATTGGATCTATTTAAAATTTCTTTGAATGATGAACAGGTGGTAGCTGATGTATCAATTTAAATTTATTCTTGTTTCCTATTAAGAAAAGACTGTTCACTTTTTCTTTCTTTCCAATTTATGATATTTTGAATTGAATCATTAAGTTTTTATTTTTTATATTTATTGCTACCTTATGATCTCACTTTAATTACCAAGCTTTTTGCTTCTGTTGAAGAGAACTCCATAACTTACAAAGCAATAATCATAACAGGACTTTTGTAATTCCTTAGGAGCCAGATGAAGGTCATTTGAAGTAATTTAAAGTCAGTTATTTTATGCTAAATATAACTTTTTAATTATCTGGCAATTAAAAGAAAGGTTCTTAATAATCTCTGCTATTGCTTACATCTGTAGTGAATATATATTCATGTGTGACCAATTAAATGTACACACAAATTCCTTGACACATCTCCCTTGATAAATGGAGGCTCTCTCTCTTCCTTTTGGATTTGAGTGAGCTCAGTTAGTGTTTTAGCTATGGGACATGCAGAGATGATGCTGTGCCTGTTTTCAGGACTATACCTTAAGAGAATGTCAGCTTCCATATTTGGTCTCTAGAAGTAGATGCTCTTGTAATGAAGCCACCACATTGGAAAGTGTAAAGCCATGCACAAAGAACACGTGTAGGAGTCCTGGATAGTAGCTCCAGCTGATGTCCTATACTGCAGCCAGTGTCAGTTGTTGGCCACGTGAACAAGCCATCCCAAATACCAGTCCAATAGAGCCTTTCAATGATTTCAGCCCCAGGTGCTTTCCAAAGGCAGTCAACAGGAGAATCCATTTTAGCAAACTGACTATTCAAATTAAATCAGAAATGTGAGCACTCAGAATAAATTATAATTTTATGTGACTAAAAACTGAGCACATCATAGTTTTCCTTATTAAAATCTTACTCCAAAAATTCTCTAACACTATTGCAAGTTTTCACCAGTCTTTGAATATGGTTGATCATTCTTGGGATTTGGGGAAATGAATATCACATTTTACCTATGTATTGATATTTCTATTTATCTGTATGTATATCTGTTTATATTAGTTGCAACCTAATTACCCTAACTGTACAAGTGGGTGGATTAATATTTGAGTCTGAGTGATATTGCTAAAGACTGGTCTCAATGATAGCAAGTAATATCCTTGCAGTTTTCTGGGCCATTGTCATAAACTAAAATTCCAAGATCATAATAATTTAGGCTAAGAGAACGAGCATTATACTTAATAGTTTACATAGTAGAGTTGGTGAGAAAACTTTGTCTTCAGGGAAAATTGCACATTTGCAACTGTTCGAGAAATACAGGATACAAACATTATCAGTCAAATAATATTAATATGGGCAGGTCAGGTTGTTGATTATGATACCTTATGTGACTTGGAAAACCCAGTAAATACTAAATTACTTTAAGTACTCCCTTCATACAGGGGTCTGAATCCTGAAATGCTATCATTACAAAATCAGTGTTTTGTTTTTCCCCCAAATGTTCATTAAAATTTGAATATTACTTTGGAGAATATTACTTGGAAAAATTCATTCTGAAGTATTAGGGATTTCAGGTATAATTTTTCTCCTAAAGGGAGAAGATCCTTTAAAGAGAGTTGTTATTATTCTTGGGGTGCTCAAATAGAGAAAAAGGAGTATCCTTCATAACTTTATCTGAACTAATGCTACATGCACCATGTATTTACAATTCTAGGTATGCTTTATTCTGCTTGTCCCCTTTGAAGTCATGTGCTCTTTGAGTTATTCCTATATATTGCACATATTTTACAAAATAGTATTATGGTGACTCAGTAGCATTTAGTATTACCTACTGTTAACTGATATGCATTTCTTTTATCAGTCCTATTCCAGGATATATAAATTTCTGGAAAATGACAATGTGAATTTTGAACAGAACATGATGGTGCTCTCTTCAACAGGCTCATGTTTAGAATTACAATTCTTTTCCTAAATAATTACCTAGGATGCCAGTTGCTGTAGGTAGCACAGCTGAAGTAACTTGGCTGATAGAATTTTTTTACCTCTCCTTCCTACCATTTTCATTCTCTCTTTCTTTGGGAGCATAGCCACCATGGTAAAGACAACATTTCCCAGAATCTTTGGTCTATGGTGCTTTCCAACTAAGTTATCACCAATGGAATGGGAATAGAAGGGGTTTGGACAATGCCTCATTTGCTCAAAAATATTTAAAAACTATTCTAGATTTCCTATCTTTTTATTATTCTTGGGAATAAGAACATAATGTTCTTGTGACTCACTTTCACATATGTATATGCAAATAATCTCAGGGGAGGTGGTGAATCAATATCATGAGAAGGATTCAAAAACCTGAAGGACCTTGTGGATCAGAACCACTCCAGCAACCTTGAATGCTCCCTTGGAACTATTGTGTGAAAAGAAAATTATAGCTTATATAAATCATTATATTTTCTTACTGTTAATATAACTAAGCCTTTACTATAACTAATATACTTTATTTTTTTGTGATTAAATGTCTGTTTTATGAACAAGCTCAACCTATAACTCAGCATATAGCATATGTGGTTTTAATCGCCTCAGTAACACACTGATATTAAGAAATCTGAAAATGGGGTTAGAGGCATGGTTCAAGTGGTAGAACACTTGCGTAACAAGTGCAGGGCCCTGAGTTCAACCCCCAAGTGCCATATATAAAAATGTCTGCAAGAGATACAGTGGGTTGAATGCTTTCATAAATGTGATTGTAACACATTGTCTGAGTGACTCAATGAACACATGTAACTCAGGATGAAAACCCAGTGCAAGGCATTAAACTTCATGTGGTCAAAACACTTATTTTGTCCACTTACTTACTTAAAACTAAGTCTCTATAGCTACTTAATAAATTTCACCTTCATGCACTTATTTTGTCCTTACTTTGTTTTAGGTACTAAAGAAATCGAAGCCACGTTGATTCTGATTGGAAGGAGCTCAAGCTCTTGCCTATTTTGATGAACATCATCACCCAAAACTTTGAACAGTGCCTGCCATGTTAGATAGTTAATGATAATTTGAATAATGGATGGATATAGTTGATGAAGAAAGATATTCAGAAAAGTTTAACAACACAGGTAGTATTGAAGTGTCAAGTGACCGTTACAATAAGAGGCCTGGAGTTTAAGAGAGTGAGAGTCAACCACAGAGTGGAATCTCTGAAGGACAGGAAATTCAGCTGCAGAGAGTTTACACAGATTCCTGGGGACAGGGACAGACAGTGTGAACAAAGATAAAGGCTGTATAGTTCATATCTGCCCAGTAGAATTTTTTACAATGATGAAAAGTCTTCTACAAGTGTACCATCTGATAGGGCACCGAGTGGCCATTTGATACTATTGAGTACTTGAAATGAAGCAAGTTTGAAGAAAACTGAAATTTAAAATTTATATAATTTAAATTGATGAAAATTAAAATAAAAAAGCCACATGTGGGTAATGGCTACTCTATTGGAGAGCACAAGTATAGATAATTCAAGCAGCAGTAACGTATATAAGCAAAGGCTTAGGTACAAGAATGAGCAAAGTAGGCAGCCTCGAAAAGTGTCTGAGTACTGAAGTACAAAACTTAAAATCAGACTGCAGAAAGGTCTCATTTAGAAACTACTAAGTATGCATTGCATTTGCAAGGTGCTGCTTCCATTTCAACGCACACACACACACATACACATGCACACATGCATACACATATGTACATTCACACACAAACATGCACACATAAGCACACATGTAATACAGCCTTGAAATGAGAGCTATTTGTTGAAAGGTACTGAGGAAACTAAAGGGGGCAGTCAAGATTTTCTGTTGACCAAAGTCTGTGCTTTCTTTCACTTTAATCCAAATTATTAGCTTTTAAAATATAATTTTGAGATGGCATGCATCAAAATATCTATATTCCAATTACAGGACTTTCCCTAAAGTTGTTTATTTCATAGGATGTCATGATGTGCTATCCTACAGCTTTCTTTCAGTTAATTATTTTCCAGAAATTATGAGATGTGAAAATAGAAACTAAAATGTTTTCCTTAATCCTATCATAGTTCATTTGAAAGTTGTGCTGCATTTATATCAGCTTTCCAAGAAAATATCTATTTTATCCATAATTGTAAGTACCAGTAGTGAACATCATCCTTAAATACATTATACTAGTACACCATGGTATTAGTAGTGTAGTGTTGCATGTTGTACATGTATGTGAGAAAGAGGTAACTGAAAGAGAAGGGAAAAAGATGGAGATGAAGAAAGGGAAGATGAGGAAAGAACAGGACAGTTTACTGTTCTGTTGGAATATTTAGTTTTATTGAGTATTTGAGCTCATTTTCACTATTCTCTGATGAATGCAAGTGAAATGGAACAGCAGGAAGACCTATGTAAAATGAGAGGCACCCGAATGTGATAAACCTCTCTACTAGCTGTCACAGTGTACTGCATGGGATAAGCAATGTGTAATGAGATGGGGAATGGAAGAGGATAAAAAAATAGAAAGAATATTTTTTATTCTAGATGTCGGAGTCATTTTTATGAGATGTAAAGACAGAAATGTTTCTGGGAGGCATTTTGCTCACTCCCAGAGATCTTTTATCGATCTACTGTAAAAAGTCAATTTCTCCTTCCATATGTGCAGAGCTCCTATTGAGGACAAAGGTAAAGGACACACCTAGATCCAAAGAGGACGTTTTAGATTGAAGTTTCTAAAATGAATTCCAGCAGGAAAAATGTTAACATGAAATAGTAAGCCTGGAAGATTCATTCCATGTACAGTGATAGCTCTGTAATATTTCCTTCCTCCACAGGAAACTTAATCCACTCTATATTTGTTCTGAATTGCTCTGTCCATCTACCTCACCTCCAAAGATTACCTTTATTTCCTTACAAGGACATTTAAGAGATAAGATAGGAAACAAAAAGACTAACACAAGGCTGCTGAGAATTTTAATTTTCAGCTATTTCTTTTACTATTAAGTCATAATGGTTAAGTAGTAAGGAGTGAGCTACATGAACCTCTTTGATATTCAGATTCGGTAGCCCTACATTGGGCATTAATGATCCCTGCTAATTGTTAGTGAAAGAATTCAAACAGGATTTTTGTGTTGCTGCTTTTAAATAGAAAATATATATGGTTTAAGCAAGGTTTCTAAGCTCTTGTTTTTATACTCTTCATTTATATCAGAACAGTTGTTGGGTGCTTACTGTGTTGAAGATATACAGCAAGTTCCATTGTGAGGAAACTTTTGTGATTGGAATAAAATCAATTTGCTTAAAGTACTCTCAATTGATTTTTAGTTTGTTGATTTTTTTTTTTTTGGCAGTACTGGAGTTTGAAATCAGGCCCTTGCACTTGCTAGATAGGCACTGTACTACTTGAGTCATGCCCCCAGCCCTGTTTGCTTTAGTTATTTTTCAGATAGGGTGTCATGTTTTTGCCAAGGGCTGGCTTCAGACAGTGATCCTCTTATTTTCATCTATTGTATAGCTGGATGTGTGCAGATGTGTGCCAGGATGCCTTGTTTTTTGAGATGGGATCTCAGTAACTTTTTGCCTGGGCTGCCCTTGAACCATGATCCTCTCTTAGTCATGTCCCATGTAGCTTGGATTACAGGGATGTACTACCATCCTGAGTAATTTATTTTTTAATGAAACAGCATTCTGAATATTTAGTAGATATTCTATATAAAAATTTATTCCTCACTATTTATATTTCTTTAGAATATAAAGAATTTAATCCTATGGTTTTAGAAGTCTTCACAAATGATTCTTTCACAGATGGTCCATGTCTGACCTATGAGGTCATTATAAGGAACAGCATATGGGAGCTAAAATTATAAGATACCATATTTATAGCTTTAACAACCATTGTTGATTGTTGCTTTGATTCAACATTTACTTGTGGTTTCAAAAGGTGATGTGCTTTTTCTTTATTAAAGTTTGTTGTAAACCAATCTTAAGCTTACAAAAAGTTGGAAGTACAATATAGGAAATAATTTTTTTCTTGTACTTTTGAAAGTTTGCTGATGATGTAATGTTCAGCCATTTCTAATACTTTGCCATGCATTTCCTACAAACAAGGGAATTCTCTTACATAACCACAGCTCAACCATGAAAATCAGCAAATTCATATTGACACACTAATAGTGTTTAATCTCAGACCCCATTCAAGTTTTGCTGAGTATCTCAGTTTTGTCTGTCATAGCAAAAGGATCTACTTTAAAAACATTCATTGTCTTTTTAGTTTGTTTTGTGCATTGTTGTTAGTTGATGACGTGCTTCATTAGACTTCTGTGGTTAGGAGTGGTTCCACCTTGCCTGGCTTTTGTTACCTTTTTCTTTTTCTTTTTCTGCTCTTGAGATGGGGTTTCATTATGTAGCCTATGTTAGCCTGGAATTCACCATGTAACCCAGGCAGGCTTCGTACATGTGATATTTCTGCCTATGATTCCCCAGTGCTGGGATTATAAGTATGTGCCCCATTCCTGGCCTTTTTTCTATCATCTCTTGCTTTGATGCTCAAATTGATTTGACCAGTCAGAGTCCATTGAAAGTTGGCTTCTATATATTTTGACATGTTTTTAGTATTCTTTCAGAATGTACCTATTTTCTGATAGCAGTTGATCCAGGGATATTCTGACCTTTCACTGCCCAGCTTTGGAATTAGTCATTTTCCAAGGAGCTCTGGTAACATTTTTTGTGAAATAAGTACTTAAAAACCAAAATTTGGATATGAGTTTTTCTCATTGCTATGATAAGGTCACCATTTCCAGACTGTAAGCATACATACATACACACACATACATGTGTGCACACATTACATTTATTTCTATATCTATTTAAATATACTGACACTCCAGTGCTTCCTTTGTTATCTATTGTTCCAGGGTTCATTCTAGTTTTCTAACTTTCTTCTCTGTGAATTTTTTTTCGAGGTATTCTTAATAGATAAGTTTAACTATTTTGTTATCCAGAATACAATTTGTACAAGAAAAGAAGAAAACACGGTTAATATTTTCCTGTATTCATCAGACTTCAGCACTAAGAATTACTACCCTATCAGTATTTAATGGTGACTAATGAGTTTGTTTTTAAAAAGATAACTATGAATTCATGGAATTTTGCCTTTATTTTAATTTGATGTGTCTCAATTCATTGTTGTCATTCATTTTGATGTTTACATTGTCTGGTTTTAACCAAGATACTCCACTACTGACGAATGGATTAAGAAAATGTGGTACGTATACATAATGGAATTTTATTTAGCCACAAAGAAGAAGGAAGTTTTGTCGTTTGCAAGTAAATGGATGATCTTAAGTGACATTAGTCAGGCTTAGAAGGCCAAAAGCTGCATGTTCCTCCTCATATGCAGATTATAGACGTAAAACAAATGCAGCAATATTGTGGGACATGGGTCACACTAAGGGGAGGCTGTGCATGGGAGAGATAGGGCAAGGGAAGGGAACCAAAAATCTTTTTTTCTTTACTCATTTATTCATATGTGCATGCATTGTTGGGGCCGTTTCTTCTCCTGACCTCCGCCCTCTCCTTCTCCCTCCCCCTCGCTTCCAGGCAGAACTTGCTCTGCCCTTTTCTCCAATTTTGTTGAAGAGGAAAACAAAAACTTGAATGTGGTTGATGTGCTCACTGTACAGGAATGAACATAGAAATCTTAAACTGGTTGAGGCCACCATGGGAAGTGAACTGGGAGGAGTGAAGAGGACAGGAAGAGATTTCTCTTTTTATCTTTTATGTTTTTATTTCTACAAAATTGGAGAACAGGAGGGTGAAACAAGTTCTGCCCAGGGGGCTGGTGTTGGTACCAGTGGGAGTGGGGAGGCAGCAGGGAAAGGGGTAGGAGGGTGAATGTTGTACAAATAATATATACACATGTATGTAAATGCAAAAATGAGACCTGCTGAAACTGTTCCAGGAATCAGGGGAGGGGAGAGTGAATTCACTGAAGGGGGTGAATTCAAGTATGATATATCTGATACATTGTAAGAACCTTTGTAAGTGCTACAATGTACTCTACCCAGAACAACAATTAAAAAAAAATAAAATAAATTGGTCTTTTTGGATAGTGTGATCTTCTTTGTGTTAATTCCTGAGTCTTTTGACATTGACCCCATTAATCTTTGATAGCCTTTTACTTTCTGACACAGAAATTTGATTGCGACTATAGTATGTAAAATCCTCCCTTGGTGTGCATGTGTGTGTGTATGTGGAGGGGGAAAGATTAGTTCAATGTTTCCCTGCAGATGCCAAAATCCACAGATGCTCAAATTCTGTATATTAAAACAAGGTAGTGTGTGCATATAATCTCTATATATCCTCTCACATACTTTATATCATCTCTAGGTTATTTATAATGCCTTATACAATATAAATATGATATAAATAGTTTTTATATTGTACTCTTTAGGGAATGAAGACAAAAATGTCTCCATGTGTTCAGCGCAAGCTCAATTTTTTTCTGTATGTTTTCCATTGGTGGATGATCTAGATGTTACCACTCCAGTCTTCTGGTAGTAGGGAAGCACATGAGCTGTGAAATACAGCACTTTCACATTTGGTCATGGCTCATAACACCACCACTTACATTCCATTGGCTAATACTCATTCTTAGGGCCCCAGCTAAATCAAGGGTGACAAAGAAATGTGGTAGAGCTATATTCTTAGCAGAAATGAGAGAATCAATTTGATGATCAGTTGGTAGTGTTTGTTACACAGATTTGAGTTGAACTTTGCTGGTGAAATATGATTTTGGAAGAAAAAAGGAGCATGTCTAGAATGAGGCTGGAGGAACAGAGAACAAAGAAGACAATAAGAGCTAACTCACACAGTTGTGAAAAAAGTATATTGTCTAAAAGGGCTGGTGATGTCTCCTGATTAATATGGCTTTAGAAACATTTGTTTGTAAGATTGTTTCTCCAACTAGGCTATAAACTTCTAGCACAACATCTGGCATATAGTTGGTGTTCAATTAATCTTTATATAATCAAGAGCAACACTTAGTTTGAATCAGAACAATGTCTCCTTTGAGGCATATCTTATTTGTCATCTTCAGGATACATAATTTATAAGGGAGATTTAGTTAGCTATTCTAACACATTCTTTTCTATAGCAGAAATATTAGGCACATTTCAACACTATCTTAAGCTAATAAGCTCAAGGTATATTTGAGCTATATTTTCATAGTTTTGTGTACTTTTGTTGACATACATTGAATTCTTGCTTTTATCAGAGGGGTCAAAATTACTTTCATATTCTTGACAGGGACTGATAGGAATTTTATTTACTGAAAACACAGGCATTATATTAATCTACAATGAAGAATGATACCATTAAAATTATTAGACTATAAGTGAAGTTAATCAAAAAAGAAAAACATGGAGAAGATAGATGATTACAAATGACAAATGTTTATGGAAATATGTGAGAGATAAGTATTTTATTATTTTGTTTTTATTTATTTAGCAAAAAGATGAAAAATTATTCTGAATGGAAATGCTTATTTTATTTACCTATGTGTTGTGCTTACTGATATGAGTTTTTAAAATTTGTATTCAATGTAAAGAATTTACTAATAAGGCATAACAACACTAGTGGTTTGCACTTTGAGTATGTAGCTTGACTTCTCAAGGATCCGTGAGTTGATAGAAGAGATTTCAAGGGAGAAGAATGATGGGAAAAAAGTTTTTTTTTTAATTTTAATTTTTTTATTATTCATATGTGCATAAAATGTTTGGGTCATTTCTCCCACCTGCCCCCACCCCCTCCCTTACCACCCACTCTGCCCCTTCCCTCTCTCCCCCACCCCCTCAATACCCGGCAGAAACAAACTATTTTGCCCTTATCTCTAATTTTGTTGAAGAGAGAGTATAAGCAATAATATGAAGGAACAAGGGTTTTTGCTAGTTGAGATAGGGATAGCTATACAGGGAGTTGACTCACATTAATTTTCTATACATGTGTGTTACCTTCTAGGTTAATTCTTTTTGATCTAACCTTGGAAAAAAGTTTTGTGTGATGCTTTACTTATGCAATGACTGAATTCATTTATGGATGAGGAATTTCAGCTATTCCACAGGGTCTGATTTTGTCATTCATATCTACTATCTACCCTTCCACTATCCTCTATGCTCTGAGAAACTGCATTGAATGGACAGCACTGATGGACTCTCTTGTCCCAGAACTTCTGTTTGGTCAAGACAGTAAGAGTGAGAGCAGTAGGACAGAGGGAGAGAGGAAAGATTTATTCCTCCACATTCTACCTGTGATATTGCCACAAACTGGATGCATCCTTAGCTTAAAAAAGCTCAGCTGTTTTCAGGTGGCTCTGCTACAGGGCACTATCTGTGTCTCTGTCCCTGTGTCTCTCTCTTTCTGAGCTCAAGTGGGTGCTCCTCCTGCCTTTTATCAGTTCAGGTGGGGCAATATGGTTGCTGATCTACTCTTACTATGTTCAGAATATTGCACTCCTCTTGGTTGTTTCCTTACACCATTCAAGATCCATTCATGAAATCCTCCTCAAATAACAAATTTGAGACTTCATTATTTTGGAGCCACAACCTGTCTACAATAAGTAGAACCACAGTTGGAAGGACAATAGGAATGGATTGCTCATGTGTTTAAGAAAACCTTCTTATTGAGGCAAGGATATAGATAATTATTGCTATATAATAGCAACATGATCTTTTCAATATCAATATTAGTGACATGGAATTAGGTGTGGGTGGAGAGCAAGGCATAGTGAGGTCAACTGAGGAAGTGAGTTGCTATGATAATTGCTATAGTGACTATAAAAAGGTTGTGATACTATAGAGTGTTTACAGGGAGTTGGAAAATTTGTTGTATTAGAATTTGCACTGAAAAATAAAATACCTTCAAAAGAAGTTTAGCAGTGCTTTATTTCCTATTATGGTGGAGAAGTCATAGCTGAGGACCATGAAAAGGACCTAGCTATAAAGTATACAGAAATTAATTTTCAACAATATGAGGTCTGTTTTGCTAAGATAAGAGCAATGAAGGGGAAGCATAGGAACATGGAAGTATGTGGAAGAATTATTTAGGTAGTCAGGGAGATGAGATTGAGAACTTTTGGCTCCCCAAATCCTTTAAATTTCTTATGCTGGCAGATGTAGAAACTCCCCTTTATCTGAAAGAACTAGTGTAACCTGCAAAAAAAGCTTTATAATGACAGTACCTGCTTCCTCATGAGATGTTCAATAACATAGGACTTGTCTCACTAAGGCTGAATTGACAAATGTTACTGCTGTGTACCCAACAGTGATTGCCTATTTCAGAAACAGGGTTAAGTGGCCTCCCCAAGCTCAGTTACTAGATGGTTCCTTGAAAAATCTCTATTTCATTGATTGTCTAAGCAGGAATAATGCTGGAGGGTCTATAAATGCCTGGGCATCTTCCATATGGGATTCACATAATTTTTCTACTAATGGTGAAGTGGGGTTGGAGGGTGGTGTTGATTTGTATTAGCAATACAAGTTTGTGAGGCTAAATAAGAACAGTTTATTAATTTTCAGATTAAAAAGTTTTCAATGTCAGTTTTGGATTGCATATTTTATTCTTAAAAAACCCCATAAAATTAGGTCAAGTTTTATTTATTGATCTTAGTGCATTCATTTTCCACTTGTACCCCTTTTATTAGAATGTATAACACTAAGTTGTATTACACAATCCAGTAAGTTGTGATGCTTTTTAAAACTATTTATGTGCATACATACACACATGTATAGAAAGACACACACACGCACACACACACACACACACACACACACACACAGAGAGAGAGAGAGAGAGAGAGAGAGAGAGAGAGAGAGAGAGAGAGACAGAGAGAGATACAGGTGGAAATGGAGAGAGACTTACAGGGAGAATTGGGTTGCCTCCCTTAGAAGCTGCCCTTTTACCCACATAAACTCGAAATACCTGACTACAAATGTTGAAAACCTGGAAGTATTAAGAGATAAATTGTACTCCTGACAGAGACCAACACATTTATTGTTCATACCAAAAGAAGTTTGCATCTCTTAGAAGCTGCATATTTACTAATGACATTTTACTGGAGACTATCTTCTTGTAGCTCATATTTAGGGATTTGTGGAAGTCATTGATCTCTAATGCTAACATATTATTTTGGACTAAATTGATGCCTGGTAGAGTACTGATAAAGACTCAAGTGGCTCCAACAGTGAATACACAATGTATGTTTCAGAGCAAATGTACTGAAAATAACAAGCAGAGCCCCATGGAACCCTATTTCTCTGACTCATAGCCTGAAATGTTCTTTCCCCTTTCTTCCTTCATCTGGCAGGTTCCATCCCATAGAGAATTCATTCCCTAATGGCTTCCATCTGTGGTAGGTGCTCATCCAATGTACCCTCATAGTTTGTATCTATGTGTATTTTATAGTTGGCAAAATTACATGCTCCTAGAAGCAGGGAACTGGGCTTATACTTGAATTTGCATTTCCTGAGTCAGATCAATCATTACAAATATCATCTTTGCTGTTTAAGAAACCTAGGTTCAAGTTCCAAATTTTTTGTTCATAAGAAGTATGACCTTGAGTGAGTTATTTATATTTTAAAACCTTTTAAGCCTTTATTTGAATAATGTGAAAATGGTATTAACTAATTCAAGTATTTTGAGGATGAAATTATATTCTACATACAAAATACTTAGCATAGAACCTGGAGGATATTACATGTTTAATAATTGCTATACAGTAGTCACAATAACCATAGAATAATCTTTAAAAAAAGCAGAACTGTGTAATTATCCTGGATCATTGACCCACAGGAAAATATGTTAATCATGGAGCTAGAAACAATTGAGGACAATGAGTAATATCTGACAATTAGTGTTTGTTGTCATGCCACTGCAAACCTTTCCCTACTACCCACTCATATATCACATTTGAGTAATTTACAATATTGACATAAAGATTGCTTTCAAAATACTGAAAACAGAGATTGTTATAGTAGTTATCTTGGCCTCATTAATAAGAATATCACTGAAAGAATAAAGTCCAGGGTAATTTTTAGGGCACAAAAGCTTTTTCATGGATTTCTGTCTTCCTCTTCTAACCTTTCTTTTTGTGAGCTCCATCCCATGCTTTTTGGCTTCTCTTATGCCTGATTTTATTGCAAGCACCCTCACCTAGTTGGTTCCAGTCATTTCAATTTACATGGCAAAAACTTAATCCTCTTTTAAGATCCAGATCAAAAGTTATATCTACTGATAAGAATTTTCTGATAATGTAGTATATAATTTACCATTTCATTTTTGTGTTTCTAACAAACCCTACAGATTTTCTGGTACATTTCTCCACATGGATATGTCTCCCTGAAAGGTTATAAACTTTATAAGGAAGGCCCTAGTAGGCAGAAAGTGATCACTATATGCTTGATAAGCAAAGGAACAAGTGATAGTGTTCTAAGTGTGTTTAGGGCACAAGTAATAGCTATATTTACATTTTAGCTCCACATGTTTTCTGAGTGTCTTTTTTCCCCAAAATTACATAATTAATTATAATAATAATTGACTACTAATAATAAATACTTAAACCTCTAATCCATAGAGTGCAAATACAACAATGATAGCTTATTTTCTCAGGGAACAGGGTGGGTGGGACAGAGGGAGCTAGAACAGGACTTTTGCTTAAGAAGGAGTGACAGGAACACAGGGCTGTGGGTCAAAAGAAGAACAAATAGGAGGACATGGAGAAGGAGCAGAAAGGGGCAGGCAGGGGCCATTCCAGGACTACTCCAGGACTCAGTCTTGCCTGGGCCACTCTGCCACCAAGCCCCTGGACTTTTCCCAAAATGATAGCCCCACTCCTACACTCTAGGACATCTGAGGTGTAGAGACCCCCATCCTGCACCAAAACCTTGGGTCCCAAATGACTCAAGAGGGTATGTGGTAGGAGTGGCTGGAGCTTCTTTCTTGCCCTCACCCTCAGGTTCACCTTCCTGGACCAAAAAGCCATCTGGAGGTGGGGGCTGGCATGTTACCTTGCTCATGCTGGGAGAGGCTTTCTCTCCTGAGGGGCCCCTGATGGGTTTGAGGCAGGCAAGGGGGCTTCTCCAGCACTTGCTCACATCTGGGATCTTTCTCTGCCTTGAGGTGGCTCTCCCACAGCTAAGGACTCTCACCCCTGGAAGTGTAAGAGTTGGGCAGGCCTACTTATGAAGGGCCCCCAACCTGCCATGAACCCTTGAATTCCAAGTCCTGCCTGGGGCTGCTGCACAGTTGCTGAAGAGTCCAGAACAGATATGGCTCTACTTGTTCCTCATTCCTGGGCTCAGAGCCTCCCTCTGATCAGTGGAGAAGACACTAGTTCCTCTTGTCCAGCTTCTCCAGCATGCTCCCACGCAAAGCTCTTTTACTGTGCTTCTGATGGGCAGTAGGCATTTGCAAAGGAGAGAGGGGAGTGGCTGTTCTGAGAAACTGGACCTGCCTCAAGCAGGAGTTGGGGAAATTTCCATCCCATTCTTGCCTTGGAGTCCATCTCATCTGCCTCTCAGGAGCCCCTTTAGCCAAGCCCCTCTAAAAACCCTGGCCACATTGGGCCAGTGCCTGTCAACATCTGCCAGGGTACAGCTCTGGGGTGACAGGCAGCAAGGGTGCTGCCAATGCCACTGAGACTGAGTCTTGAGCTGGTAGGGGGCTAGTTCAAGGGTCTAGTCTCCTGGGGGCACAGTAAGGCCATCCTTCCCTCTACCTAAGGCTTTGGTGCAGAGCTGAGACAAGAAAGAAGGAACAGGGGAGGAGAGGAGGTGAGTGGAGGAAGGGAGGGAGGTTGGTTTTGTTGCTCAGTTTGTAGCAAAGAATTTTTTTTCCTTTCCCCCCTTTCTTATATAAAACATGCCCAAAAGCTTGCCAGCTCTTTGCAAAGTTAGCAATGTTTCCTAGGGGAAGGAAGGGAAGGAGCCCAGACCTGGCACCCCAGTTTGGGACTGAAGGTGGCTTCATATTGCTTAGAAATGTGTGTTTCAGTTTAAATACCAGACAGTGGAAATAGAATTTGAGGACCGCCCCACACTGTTGCCAAATCACTGCCTGAATGGACAACTTGGAGGGGGTAATGATCCAGGAAGTTAAGGGTGGGCTAGATAGAGGGCCACTGGTCCTTCATAAACCTGTAGGCATCATTAGAGGACATTTCCATGGTCTTCATGATGTAGGCTATGGCAATGGAGGCAGAGCGGGAGATGCCAACCAGATAGTAGACGATAACTTGGCAGCTGGTTCCTAGTGTCTTAATAAACAACTATTTGTTACATTTTCAACCTTGGATTCTTAAATGTACATTTTGATATATAGGCCAATGTACTTAACTTAAATGACCTGGGAAGGTAATCTTTAAAGGAATTGAGGGAATGTGCTTTTAACATTTAGGGGTATTTTATTTTAATGGATATTTCATTTTCTCTTAAGCATGATACATTGCCCATATGCTTGTGGTAATAAAATATGAGAAGAGTGAAAATGAAAACAGAATTTCCACACAAGGTGAACTAGACAGCATTCAATTTGTATATGAGTTGAGCGTCTGTAATTTGGCCAATGTAAACACTGAATTAATATTTAGGACAATGGTTCAAGTGAAATCATAGGGAATATTCTGAGGTCATATTCAAATTCTGCCTAAGTGAGACCAATATAGGGCTAGGAATACACATCTACCCTGTTAGAATGAGAGGGAACATGTTGAAACCTTGTCTTAGCCTGTTTTGCTTGCTTGCCCCATGTTTGAAGTACAGGCAGCATCTCATTCTCATGACTAGTCTCATTTGTCCCTTGGTTGAATTTATGAGAGAAGCTGAGTTATGGTTAGCCTTCTTAAAAACACTCATGTAATCTCTACCTATTCTTCTCTTATCCAAGGATTTTCCAGAGATGAAGATTAAGACCTGAATTGAAGTTCAGTCTCTATTCATTAGCAATGTGATCTTTGATAAGTTTTCTAAACTTCTTTAAAGCATAGTGTCTACATTTTGAAAATGAGATTGCATTGCTTCATAGGGTATTTGTGGGAATTAAATGGTAAAATGCACATGAAATTACTAATTAAACTAAAAAACAAAGATAATTTTAGTGTTAGAAATCTGTGCTACACTGTGAGTGCCAGTTGAGCACAGATTGTCTTCTCTATGTCTAATGCCCCTGTATTTTTCTTTGGAGGGTGGTGCTGGTAGAGGACCTCTTCTGTTACCTAATGTTGAGAGGTAGAGTGTGAATACTGGAATGTGTCATTTTTCAGTCTATTCATGGGACAACCTTTGGGTTGAGAGCCTTTCAGCAGAGCTAGGTTTTATGTGTAGCTCATTTAATCTTTTAGATGTCAACAATTTAATAACATTTCTTGGTGAAAACATTTTCAAAATATATTTACTGGGGCTGGTAAAGGAGAGATGGATTATTTGTGGTTGGTGTAAGGTGATATAAAATATATGATGGGTCCACCTTATTACTTTATAAAAATCATACCTATAACTTTTAATTTTGCTGATAATACAGGGGCATCATTATTATTATTAGTTATACTCTGCTATGATACTGGATGGTTCAGAGAATATGCTGTGTATTAGGTTTATTGTCTTCATGCCAAATAATTTTGGATTGTTTTACATTTTGAAATTTGATTTTTAAATATTTTTTATTTCTTCTTCTGTTTTACTTCTTTCAGATATGGGGAATACTTATTCTAGTTGTGTATATTAAAGTGTTTAATTGTGACATTTCCATATGTACTAATAATGTACTTTGATCATATTTGCCCCACTATTTCTCTTACATCCTTCCCACTCTCCCTTTTCTCTTCTCCTTACACTATCCCAGTAGTGTTCCTTTTAATTTCATGATTTTCTTTCTATTTGCTGTGTCCTCGCAGAAGTCAAGAGAGAGCACATGTCCTCTAAATAAGCTCTACTCTCTCTGAGTCTCTATCGGCAGAGGCTTGGTGGGCACTGCTGGACTTTGAGTGCTCCTACAGTTCTTAGTCATCCACTCCTGTCCCATCTGATGCTCTCAGCCTTGTCTATGCAATGTGTCTCAGGATAGTCAGTACTAATAATTTACTAGGTCATCACTAATACCTTAAACTTCAGTCTTCTTTTGGCCTCACTCTTCTTTTTCCCTCCAGTCTCATTTTCTGAGTCTCCTTTAACTAACATGTCTTCTTTTCTTTGAGAAAGACTCAAAGCCTGAATGATCCCAAAGAATGACTATAAACCCACATTGATGAGAGGAAAGAGCATCCCTGCCATTAATCAGGCTGAGAGGTCAGACAAGTGTAAAAGCTAGCTACAAAATTAATAGGAAACAGTATTTTTGCAGAGGTCACTCAGAAATTATAAAACGCTGTAAGGGCCTCCTATTTAAATAATTTATTTTTTGCCCATGATACTTAGACTCACTTTGCTACACTCATTTGTTATTGAAGATACCCGGTGGCTAAATTATGCTTATCTCATGTCTCATGTCTCTGAACTTCAAATTGGGTCTTAATCCTCACATCTGAACAAGTCCTTGG
Organism: Castor canadensis; assembly: GCF_047511655.1. Taxonomy (NCBI): domain Eukaryota; kingdom Metazoa; phylum Chordata; class Mammalia; order Rodentia; family Castoridae; genus Castor; species Castor canadensis. Next base: position 94,596,650 of record NC_133391.1, on the reverse strand, counting down.
ATAGGAGAGGAATAGGTTGGGGTTACATGTGTGTTTTTAAAAAGGGTAACCATAACTCAGCTTTCCTCATAAATTCAAGGCAGCATCTAATACCTAGTTAATTCCTGTTTTTCTAGAATCCACTGAGGAAGTAGTAACCAATCTAGAACTGGTCATTGCTTCACTTCAGGCCTCCTGAGCATTCTTTGGCAGGAATCCAAAACTTTTAAAACAAGCTTTCCTCCCCTTATTGAAAGCTAAATTTCATTTTTCTTATGGTATGCCTTCCCTCACTGTATCTAGTCAATACATCTGATTTTGTCAGACTACGTATGGACTTGGCCTTGGTTGGTTAGGCTTTAACACCAACTGCTGGCAAATTCTGAACATAACAATGATAACATTCTTTACCTGACTCTGGACACTTCTGTGGTAGTTCTGTCAGGGATGGCTGTGTTTTCTTTCATGTGTCTTACACTTCTGTGCCTGCAGAGATAGTATATGTCTTCTTTGCTGCTTCTATAATATTCTCCCTTCTTCCTACAAAACTAAGCTTTAAATCTTACTTCACCAGATTATATTATATCCCTATACTTTTTGTTGTTGCAACCATCTATTGCCATGTTCTTCTTGACTCTCACCCCATATCTTTTATTCCCTGAAAAAATTTAACTTCTGGCTATTTGACATAACAATATTGCTATTGTAACTTACAGTGATTTCAATGTCTGCACAGATGATATCTCAATACCCTGTCCTTTCTGTTTCTTAATTTTTCTCTTCAATAATTTTTGTCTTCAGTCAACCCTAAATCATTTACTCACATAACTGTCATTTTAGGCTTTGTCAGTATTTATAATTTAAATACTTTATCTCTTTTTTTTTTTTTCAGTGCTGGGGACCGAACTCAGGGCCTTACACTTGCCAGGCAAGCGCTCTTCCACTGAGCTAAATCCCCAACCCCAATAATTTAAATACTTTATAATTGAAACACCAACTTCAATTTTTTTTAGCTCATGTACTCTAATAGTTGACTCCAACAATCTCCCAATCTTAACAGGTGTGTTTCCACCAGTATTTTAGTACTTATAACCCCATTGATATCCTCAGCTACCATGTTTTTTGTTTTAAATTACATGAGCTCTCATTATAATGAGATTAATTGAATATGAAAAGCAAAACAGAAATGTTGCTTAAACCTAACTCTCCTCCCATTATATCCACATAACTAAACATGCTGGAGAAAAACAGGTTGCTATGTGGCCCAATTCTACTTTATTTTATATTTTTGTATCAACAAATTACTTTTAAAGTTTTGATTATTATATATATGACATGAGTTTATAATTTTAGCCATTTTATTTCTATCATTCACTAGCACTAAAAGCATTCGTGTTGTATAACCATTACTATTATCCACCTCTGGAATTTTTCATTTTTCCAAACTTAAAATTCCATACTCATGAAACAACAACTCTTTATTCTCCTCTCCCTCAATCCCTGGCAATCATCATTCTTTCTGCCTCTATGAATTTCACTACTTTTAAATATTTCATGCAAGTAGAATCATATGGTATTTGTCTTTTTTTTGTGACTGGCTTACTTCACTTAGCATGCCTTAATGGTTCATCCATGTTACAACATATGTCAGAATTTTATTCCTTTTTAAAGCAGTATGTATATACTATATTCTGTTTATTCACATCACAATTAAAATTTAAATTTATGATCACTTATCTGCTTCAGACTGTTAATGTTGTCACCCTGTCTCACTCCATTTCCAAGTCTATTTTACTCTTTTATTCTCGTAGACTATTATGCCATACATAGTTTTATTTTCCCAACCTTACCAAATTTCACTCTCAGTTATTGAACTGATGTTTTGTTATTGAGAAATTAGAAATAATCAGAGAGAATTTGTAGAAGATTCCACTGCTGTGAATACTGTTGGTGAACATTACTGCCAACACTCATGGCCTTTTCACCTTTCTGTGTCTACAATCTCTCATTTCGTTTTCTTGTTACTAAGTATCTGCTCTAACAAATACCTTCTCTTTTTCCTACCTAATCAGTTTTCCTCATCAGTACTGACCTTTATCAGTACATAGCATGCTAGAATTTCTTTCATCTTAAAAGTAACAGGAACCACCACCAAACTCTACTGACTTACTTTTCTTTCTACTTCCACCAATGTCTTTCCTTCTCTTTATAAGGAAAGCTCCTTGAAAACTTTATATAGCTGCCTCAGTTTCTGATTGCTATTATGACCAGTTTTGTTCTCCAGTTTGGCCACTCCAGTGAAGCATTTCTTATCAAAAAGCTTCAATGCAAATTCAGTTTGTTGGGATATAACCCCATCTCTGTAGTTATACCCAACGGACACTTCTCTGACTTCATATTACTCGACTCATCAAAAGCATCACTGAACTTGTCCTTCTCTTTGATACAGTTGTTTTGTTTCTCTTCTGGACAAGTACTTCTTTTTATTTTTTTCTCTCATCCTACTGATCTCTTTTTATTAGTCTTTTCCTGTAATTGTTCCTCATTTCTCTGATTTCTAAATGATAGAAAGGCCCAGGTTACACTCATTGAACCTCTTTGAATTTCTCTATATAATGAACTCCTAATGTGTCTTAAAGTCTTAATAAATCTTATGATTATTTGTTGGTAATATTTACAGGAATACCAAATCTATTTATTTAAATACACATTTAATATGAACACATAAACATGAATATGAATATATATGTACATATATATATACATACACCACACACACCACACACACACACACACACACACACACACACACACACTCATACTGGGATTGAACCCAAGGGTTTATGCTTGCAAGACAAGTGTTCTACCACTTGAACTACTCCCTAAGCCCAGTGTTTATTGAATTAATGGAGAACTTAGTACTGAGAATTTTACAAAGCAAGAATTGAAGGTTGTACCAAGCAAGAACAACACTATCCTTGGTTATTATCATCTTCCATGGCTCTCCTGTGAGTAAAATTTTAGTTTTATGAAGTAACAGCTTAATAGCAATAATAACAACTGAGCACTTATTACATGCAGAAGCTATTTGACATGCTTTACCCACTTCTTATTTAAGCTGTTTAAACACAGGAAATAGCTATTATTATATCTGCTTTATAGATGAGACTAAGCATTTTGTTTGATCTCACGTAATATCAAGTGATTATACTGGCTGAAAAAAAGCAGTTCAATATGGCTTCAAAATTCAACATTTCTTTTTTTGTGTGTAAAACATCTGTTACTTTTTGGCTCTTGGCTGGTGTTTTGGGTAGTGTGAGTATTAATGTAAGCAATAAACCAGGCAGAAAAACTCAGTGATATGCCATTAAGCTTATTGAGTTCATCATTTTATTACACAAACTTTATATAACTTTATTATCATTTTTATCTGTGAGAAGATCTGAGTAGCCAAAACGTAGGGCAAGAATTTATAACTTTTAATTGAAAATTAAATGTTATACTGTATCATAAGTTGCATGTATATAATATTAGAATCAGGTGTGCATGACCTTTTATACTGCAGTATTTAGCTGTTAAAATGGAATTTTATTTGGTTTGAATATTTCTTTTACATTTAGGTGGCAATAAAAAAGCTCTCCTGCAGCTAATTTAATAACAGCAAACTCTCGTGGATGTAATGCAAATATCTGCTGTGAGGCAAAGCTTGTTTCATATTATTTATTTATTTCTGCATTCATTATATTGATTGCATTGTAATGGAGTGCAGAAGCTGTAACAATGGAAGAGAAAGGTGGATAGGTACATGTGAGAGAAAGTTGGTGGGCCATGTGGTCTATATTCTGACCAAACATTGTGATTTTTGTTTTGAGTTTTGTTAATCATTCACTCTGTAGCCAGGATAAGCACCATAAATCTCACTCAATTTTTGGGATGTAATTTGAGACATATTTTTCCTCTGACACATTTTTAGTTATGGGATAAAATGTTGCTAAATTAATATCCTTTTATATATAAAACTTCAGTTTCTAGATGAAAGAAATGCTTACTGTAAGTCACACATAGTTGAGTAATTCAATGGCTTAAGCATTACAAGAACTAATTCTTAGCTTGGACTTTGGCATTTCCTTCCCTCCTTTCTCCCTTTCTCTCATTCTCCTTTCCCTCTTTCTTTCCTTCATAACTCTCTGTCTTCCCTCCTCCTCTTTCTTTGCCTCTCATTTAAGTTATGCCTGTTTGTACTACTTTTTCTGACTAAAATCTTGTCAATATGCACCTCGAGTGACAATTCCTTAGTGTGCAAACTTCTAGATAAACAAACAAATCTGTAAGTGTGATAAGGTTTAGGATTCATAAAGGAGATATCTATAAACGTACACTGGTGTTTTGAGAGAAACAAAATGAAAACTTTTTTTTTTAAACAAAGGGCATCCTGAATGCTTGAAAACATGGTGCTACAAAAACTTAAATTGGGTTCAACAAATCTTGAGACTTTGATATAAATCAAAAGATTTTTGGGTAGTTTATGGATTTTTTTCTCTCCTGAACTGTTGGAAGCCACAGATTTGAAAGAAATTTCACACAGACATGATTATCACAGCACCGATAAAACTCTTATCTCTACAGAACAGCAGTAGGCAAGTCAGTGTTTTGTGAGAACAGGTTCCTCAGCCTTACTGATATCAGAGCCCTGTCTGAGAATGCCAGTCTTAAAACAGGGTGTTTTAAGCTGCTCATGAAAAAGTCTTACCAACATCAACTTTATGAGGTCACTTAAATGAAAATAAGATAGCTTTATATTGAATGACTTGGAAAAGAGAGTTTATGTTCTTCCTCTACTATTTTTAACTTAAAGGAAAATATAAATATAGAATCAGCATGCCACCCATCTGAAGCAATAGCAACCACTTTTCCAAACTGCATTTCTTATTAATAAAAGATTGAAAAGCACACATTTCCAAATTATTTTTCTATTGTATATTCTAACATTATATAGTGAGTTACTATGCACTATAAAAAGCATACACAGTAGAAATTTAAAGCACAGATTGAAATAAAATAAATAAAATTAAAAATTTAAGTATGTAAAAACCTTTTGCTTCCACTGAAAATGCTTGGATTATTATTGATAGAAATAGAATACACTTCATTACTTTTGAAAAGTTTAGTTTAACACTTTATGGTCTAGTTATTTGAAGGCATGGAACTAAAGTGAGTTTATTTCATCTTTAATTGACTGACTTATTTTTTTCCTTAATAATTCATTTATATATAAAATTTTTGCTCACCATATTTATCTTACTGTGCTGGAGGACATTATAAATTATTCCTTCATTTTAGTCCAGGTTTCTAATAAATTTTGATAGGATTGACAAAATAGAAATTAGTGGTCATCCTAGTTATTTTCTGGCTGGTTGGTTATAGAAAGTAGGGACTCAACTGTTTTAATTAAAAATAAATTTGTTTCATGAATGCTTGGAAATCTAATGCAAGCTGATTTTAGGAAGTATAGTTAGTTCTCATAAGAATTGGAAAGTCATAAATGGGATTGCATGAAATTAAAAAGCTTCTGCACAACAAAAGAAATGGTCTCTAAATTGAAGAGGCCACCCACAGAATGGGAGAAAATCTTTGTTAGCTATATATCAGATAGGGGACTGATAACCAGAATATACAGGGAGCTCAAAAACTAAATTCCTAATAAAGAAATGGGCAAGAGAACTGAACAGAAGTTTTTCAAAGAAAGAAGTCCAAATGGTTAAAATACACATGAAAAAATGCTCACCATCTCTGGCCATAAAGGAAACGCAAATCAAAACCACACTAAGATTCCACTCACTTCTATGAGAACACCACCAACAACAAATGTTGGTGAGGATGCAGAGAGAAAGGAACCCTCATACACTGCTGGTGGGAATGTAAGCTAGTACAATGACTATGAAAAACAATATGGAGGCATCTTAAAAAACTAAAACTAGATCTGCCATATGATCCAGCAATATCGCTCCTAGGGATATACCCAAAGGAATGTTAGTCAGGTTACAACAAAGGAACTGGCGTGCCTATGTTTATTGCAGCATTCTTCACAATAGCTAAGCTATGGAAACAGCCAAGATGCCCCACTACTGACAAATGGATTAAGAAAATGTGGTATTTATACATAATGGAATTTTACTCAGCCATGAAGAAGAATGAAATTTTGTCATTTGCAGGTAAATGGATGGAACTGGAGAAAATCACCTTAAGTGAAGCTAGCTAGGCTCAGAAAACCAAAAGCCTCATGTTCTCCCTCATTACCAGATTATAGACCTAAAACAAATGCAGCAATGTTATGGGATATGGGACACACTAAGGAAAGGCTGTGCACAGGAACAATAGAGCAATGGAAGGAAACTAAAACTGGAATGTGGTTGATGTGCTCTGACTGGTAAACATGACTCAGTTGGGGTTGTAATACATATATACATGGAAACAGCACAAAGAATCTCCCTGTGCAACTATCTTTATCTCGAACTAGCAGAAACACCATGTTTCTCTTTTTATCTATCTTTTATGTTTTCTCACCTACAAAATTGGAGAACAGGAGGGTGGAACAGGTTCTGTGGGGGGAGGTTGGCCCTGTGGGAAGATAGGAGGATGAATATGGTGCTAATCATGTATACACATGTATATAAATGCAAAAATGAGACCCGTTGAAACTGTTCCAGGAATCAGGGGAGGGAGGGATGAAAGAGAGCAGTGGAGGGGGTGAATTCAAGTATGATATATTTGATACATTGTAAGAACCTTTGTAAATGCTACAAAGTACCCCCACCCAGCACAACAATAAAAAAAAGAATTGGAAAGTCATCATCACTTTGCTCTTGCTCATTCTCATTTGTTCAGAGAAATTTATGTCTACAACGTGTCTATTCTGGCCCAAATGTCTCTTTTCTTCAAAGTCCTAAAAAACTGGGTCATTGTTTGTGGATTATTTCCCGTGTACTCTTTGTTACAATTCTATCTCCTTCTTAGTTTTCAAATTATTAGTTTTTTTTTTTAAGTATGTATCTCTCTATGTATTTGGCAGCACTGATGTTTGAACTCAAGGCCTGGTGCCTGCTAGGCAAGAGCTCTATCACTTCAGCCATGGCCCCAGTCTGAAGCATTTATTTTCATATGTTCCTTTGATTAGAGTACTTTCCTGATTTTAGTAGACCTTACTTAAACCAGTCTCATTCTAGTCCTGTTCCTATGATTTTGTATAGCCTAGTTAGTGCCACACACTAGAAGGTGACTCAATGGAGAGGTTTGATGACAATTTTAAGATCACTAACCTTAAATTTGCTTAAATTGTTAAAACACTATCTTTAAATTGATGCAGTAATATTTAAGAAGAAACAATATGGATATTTCAAAATAAGTGTTCTCACATATTATTTTCCAGATTGACTGAAACTTTTTTTTTGTTTTATTTTTGGTGATACTGGGTTTTGAACTCAGGGCCTCATGCTTGCTAGGCAGATACTCTATCACTCCAGCCCTTAATGGAAACTTCTTAACTTTCATCCCCAAATTGAAGTTTGGGTGGCCTTTGTCATTATAATATGTTATATAGTGACTGTAATGCAGGCTGGAGCATACATAGTTGTTTAGGCATTTGGTGAAACAAATTTCTCTTGCAAACGTTAAATTCTATATCTAATTTAAGCCCTTGACTGCACTGAAACCTCCTACAAACTTCCATATGAACAGATTGTTTCCTGTTTCTCCTTCTAGACCTAGTTTTCACTCTTCTCTATTCAGCTTTGTGCCCTAGGTTGGTGATTTATGTGGATGGTATAAACAACTTCCTTGCTCTCTGGATTTTAGTTGGATTTGACCATTGAAAAACCCTGACCCCACATGGTAGTCTTCTATGTTTTCTACTCTGTTTTCAGAGAGAACAGTCTGATTTTAGGCTGTTGCTCTCTCAGATGACCTGCTGATGATGGGACCAAAAGTGTTTCTTACAAAGAAAGAGGTACCATCCATTAGGAATGCTACTGCCATTTCTTATCAGGCTATGATTGTCTCCTTCTCCTTCATTTCTTTTCCCCTTCTACTTCTTTGCTTTTTACTTTAGAAGTCGTGATGTGCTGTGCATATAGCATTATCTGTTGTATGCTGTGCTTGGGTTCTCCTGGCTTTAGCTCATGAATGTTATGCTGATTTCTGCTTGTATGTATTTTAATTGGCTGTGTAAAGCATACCTTTCCTGCTTCAATGTCTACTAACACACCAATACAATTGATTTCACATGCCAAAGTGAGTGTGAGCTAGAGCCTCAAATTTAGAAATTACAAAGAGAAATGTTAAGAAACATACTGATGAAGATGGCGACTAGAGGGAGGAAGCAGAAAGCAAGCCTCCTATAGTGAAATCTTGGCGAGACACTGGAGACACACTTTGCAGGCAAAATCACTGAGAAGAGGCATAACTTTGACCCCTCCACACTTCCAGCTGGCGCAGAGAATCTCCACTTCACATTAAATGGAGAAACAAGGAGGGCCCCCAGGCCACCAGTCACTGGCACCCAGATGGCTTGGGAAGACGCGGACCAGGTGAGCTTCACGGTACATGGTACTCCCACAGACAAGCCTGGGCCAGAGCAGCATAGCCCCCTGGACAGACTGACCTCCACCTGGGGAAAAAAAGAGAAACTGAGTAATAAGCAATAAGAACAATAAAGACACATGGGAAAGAGGGTGGGGGGCCCTGAGCGCTGAAGATTGGGGGAAGGGAATCCTTCCTGGGACTGTAAATAAACAAGCCGGGTAGGCCAGAGAGGCTCTGGCGGGAGCGGGGGCATGCACCCAGCAACCAGGAGTGAGGGAGAGTGGCGGAGGGAGGAAATCTCCACAGGAGAGGAGGGAAGACCCACTTCCCATGTGAACTGTAAACAAACATGGTGGCTGGCAGGAGCAGCAGCACCACCCAGTAATCAGGAGCAGGAAAGCTTGAGAAAGTGGCGGTGGGAGGAAAACTACACAGGAGAGGGGGGAAAACCCACCTCCCAAATGAACTGTAAATAAACACACAGGCCTGACAATGCGGGTGCAGTGTCACCTTTCCCAGTGTGCTTGGAAAGGGGAAAGCTTGTAGCAGAGGCTCCCGCACAGGAGAACTCTGAACAAACAAAGCCTGCAGGGCCAGGTGAGTGCTTAGATCACCCCAGAGACCTGCATAAATAATGCCTCCAGCGACAGCAAGCTGACAGCAGTGGGCAGGCAAGCCACAACTGCAGATACCATTCTCAGAACTGTCTCCAGACTTTTTTTTTTCTTTTTCTCCCTACCTTTGATGAGAGAACAACTGAATTACACCTGCATGCTGAAAACCTTACTGAAACTGTATTGAATTTGAACTTGGGACACTTGGTGGGGTTTTGTGTGTGTGTGTGTGTGTGTGTGTGTGATTTTCAATCCTTTCTCTGTTTCTCTAATGTCTGTTCAGCTTACTGTCGATTAGTACACTAATGCTCCCTGTTTATACCTTTGAAACTTTCTTGTCTGAAACCTTGTTCTGTTTTCTCCCTTCTGTCTGTGTATTTGTTTTCCCCTTTTCTTTAACTTCTTGCTTTCCATCTCAGCTCACCCTTCCATTCTAAATATTACCATTGTTATTATTACAAGCTAGAAAATACTTAATTGCACACAGTACAGGGACAGTAACGACACCAAAGACAATGACGGGAAGCAAGAAAAAACAGAGAAACCAGTTTCCCCACAGCAAAAATTAGTACAGGAACCAGAGGGGAATGAAGAAAACAGAAACTCAGATAAAGACTCCAACAAAATGAAGATAAGCTATTCCAAAGGACTCAATGAAGCCCACAAGAATAATTTAAAAGAAGACATACTACAGGTACTCAATGAGAATTTTATAGTGATGATACTGGATAGGGTCAACCAAAATGTACAGGAGACACTCAAGAAATTCCAAGACAACAAAAATAGAGAATTTGAAAAAGCAAAAGAAGAAATAAAGGAAACCATAGAATCACTGTATAAACACCAAAGTGAAAGAGAGAACACGATGAATAAACAGATAAATGAACTCAGGACAAAAATAGACAACATTAAAGAGGAAACCACCCAGGATATGGAAAACCTCAGAAAAAAGAACGAAACAGAACTGCAAAACAAAACGGAAGGCCAATCCAGCAGAATAGAACAAACAGAAGACAGAATCTCAGAACTTGAAGATGAAATGGTAATTAAAGGAAAACCCAAAGAACTATTAGACAACTCAAGACCTGTGAAAAGAAAATGCAAGAACTCACCGACTCCATCAAAAGACCAAACTTGAGAATCATGGGCATCAAAGAAGGAGAAGAGATGCAAGCAAAGGGAATACGTAATATATTCAACAAAATAATAACGGAAAATTTCTCAAATCTAGAGAAAGATATTCCCATACAGATGCAAGAGGCCTCCAGGACACCAAACAGACCAGATCAAAATAGAACTACCCCACAGCATATCATCATTAAAACAACAAGTTCGGAAACTAAGGAAAGAATATTGAAGGCTGTTAGAGAGAAAAAACAAGTAACATACAAAGGTAAACCCATCAAAATCACAGCAGACTTCTCAACAGAAACATTAAAAGAAAAAGAGCTTGGGGTGAGATCTTCTGGGAAATGAATGAAAATAACTTCAACCCCAGGATACTCTACCCAGCAAAACTATCATTCAAAATAGATGGAGCAATAAAAGTCTTCCATGATAAGCAGAAACTAAAACAATATGTGAACACAAAGCCACTACTACAAAAGATTCTGCAAGGGATTCTGCACACAGAAAGTGACACCCAACTTAACCATGAAAAGACAGGCAGCACCAAACCACAGGAAAAGAAAAAGCAAGACAGTAGAGAGTAACCTCAACTTAGGTACACACAATCAAACCTTCAAACAACTAAGATAACTAAATGACAGGAATCACCACATACCTATCAGTACTAATGCTTAATGTTAATGGACTTAATTCACCCATCAAAAGGCACCGCTTGATGAAATGGATTAAAAAGGAAGATCCAACAATTTGTTGCTTACAGGAGACCCATCTCACTGACAGAAATAAGCATAGGCTTAGGATGAAAAGCTGGAAGAAGATTTACCAAGCCAATGGCTCCCCAAAACAGGCAGGAGTAGCAATACTTATCTCTGACAAAGTAGACTTCAAACCTACATTGATCAAATGAGATAAAGAAGGACATTCCATACTAATAAAAGGGGAAATAGACCAAAAGGAAATAATAATCATCAACCTGTATGCACCCAATGTCAACACACCCAATTTCATCAAACATACCTGAAAGACCTAAAAGCATATATAAATGCCAACACAGTGGTTGTGGGAGACTTTAACACTCCATTATCATCAATAGATAGGTCATCCAAACAAAAAATTGATAAAGAAATACAAGATCTAAAATATGCAATAGATCAAATGGACCTAGTTGATGTCTACAGAACATTTCATCCAACCTCTACACAATACACATTCTTCTCAGCAGCCCATGGAACCTTCTCCGAAATAGATCATATCTTAGGGCACAAAGCAAGTCTCAGCAAATATAAGAAAACAGAAATCATACCGTGCATACTATCTGATCACAATGCAGTAAAGTAGAACTCAACAACAAAACTAAAGACAAAAAACATTCAAACAGCTGGAAACTAAATAACTCATTACTTAATGAAGAATGGATCACCGATGAAATAAAAGAGGAAATTAAAAAGTTCCTGGAAGTCAATGAAAATGAAAACACAACCTATGGGACACAGTTAAGGCAGTCTTGAGAGGAAGGTTTATAGCCATGAATGCATATATTAAAAAGACTGAAAGATCCCAAATCAATGACCTAATGATATATCTCAAACTCCTAGAAAAACAAGAACAAGCAAATCCCAAAAGAAATAGGAGAGAAATAATAAAAATAAGAGCTGAAATCAACGAAGTAGAAACCAAAAAAACCATACAAAGAATTAATGAAACAAAAAGTTGGTTCTTTGAAGAAATAAACAAGATCAATAGACCCCTGGCAAACCTGACTAAAATGAGGAGAGATAAAACCCAAATTAGTAGAATCAGGAATGCAAAAGGGGAGATAACAACAAACACCATGGAAGTCCAGGAAATCATCAGAGACTACTTTGAGAACCTATATTCAAATAAATTTGAAAATCTAAAAGAAATGGACAGATTTCTAGATACATATGATCATCCAAAACTGAACCAAGAGGAAATTAATCACCTGAATAGACCTATAACACTAAATGAAATTGAAGCAGCAATCAAGAGTCTCCCCAAAAAGAAAAGTCCAGGACCTGATGGATTCTCTGCTGAATTCTATCAGACCTTTAAAGAAGAACTGATACCAACCCTCCTTAAACTGTTCCACGAAATAGAAAGGGAAGGAAAACTGCCAAACACATTTTATGAAGCCAGTATTACACTTATCCCAAAACAGGCAAAGACACCTCCAAAAAGGAGAACTATAGGCCAATCTCCTTAATCAACATTGACGCAAAAATCCTCAACAAAATAATGGCAAACCAAATTCAACAACACATCAAAAAGATTATTCACCACGACCAAGTAGGCTTCATTCCAGGGATGCAGGGGTGGTTCAACATATGAAAATCAATAAATGTAATAAACCACATTAACAGAAGCAAAGACAAAAACCACTTGATCATCTCAATAGATGCAGAAAAAGCCTTTGATAAGATCCACCACCATTTCCTGATAAAAGCTCTAAGAAAACTAGGAATAGAAGGAAAGTACCTCACCATTTTAAAAGCCATATATGACAAACCTACAGCCAGCATTATACTTAACGGAGAAAAACTGAAACCATTCCCTTTAAAATCAGGAACCAGACAAAGATGCCCACTATCTCCACTCCTATTGAACATAGTACTGGAATTCCTAGCCAGAGCAATTAGGCAAGAAGAAGGAATAAAAGGAATACAAATAGGTAAAGAAACTGTCAAAATATCCCTATTTGCAGACGACATGATCCTATACCTTAAAGACCCAAAAAACTCTACTCAGAAGCTTCTAGACATCATCAATAGCTATAGCAAGGTAGCAGGATATAAAATCAACATAGAAAAATCATTAGCATTTCTATACACTAACAATGAGCAAACTGAAAAAGAATGTATGAAAACAATTCCATTTACAATAGCCTCAAAAAAAAATCAAATACCTAGGTGTAAACCTAACAAAAGATGTGAAAGACCTCTACAAAGAAAAACTATACATTTCTGAAGAAAGAGATTGAGGAAGACTATAGAAAGTGGAGAGATCTCCCATGCTCATGGATTGGTAGAATCAACATAGTAAAAATGTCGATACTCCCAAAAGTAATCTACATGTTTAATGCAATTCCCATCAAAATCCCAATGACATTCATTAAAGAGTTTGAAAAATCTACTTTTAAATTTATATGGAAACACAAGAAGCCACGAATAGCCAAGGCAATACTCAGTCAAAAGAACAATGCAGGAGGTATCACAATACCTGACTTCAAACTATATAAAAAGCAATAACAATAAAAACAGCATGGTACTGGCACCAAAACAGACATGAAGACCAGTGGAACAGAATAGAGGACCTAGATATGAAGCCTGACAACTATAACCAACTTGTCTTTGACAAAGTAGCTAAAAATATACGATGGAGAAATAGCAGCCTCTTCAACAAAAACTGCTGGGAAAACTGCAAGTCTGCAAAAAACTGAAACTGGATCCATGTATATCACCCTATACCAATATTAACTCAAAATGGATCAAGGATCTTAATATCAGACCACAAACTCTAAAGTTGATACAAGGAAGAGTAGGAAATACTCTGGAGTTAGTAGGTATAGGTAAGAACTTTCTCAACGAAACCCCAGCAGCACAGTAACCAAATGATAGCATAGATAAGTGGGACCTCATAAAGCTAAAAAGCTTCTGTTCATCAAAAGAAATGGTCTCTAAACTGAAGAGAACACCCACAGAGTGGGAGAAAATATTTGCCAATTATACATCAGACAAAGGACTGATAACCAGAATATATAGGGAACTTAAAAAACTAAATTCTCCCAAAACTAATGAACCAATAAAGAAATGGGCAAGTGAACTAAACAGAACTTTCTCAAAAGAAGAAATTCAAATGGCCAAAAAACACATGAAAAAATGCTCACCATCTCTAGCAATAAAGGAAATGCAAATTAAAACCACACTAAGATTCCACCTCACCTCTGTTAGAATAGCCATCATTAGCAACACCACCAACAACAGGTGTTGGTGAGGATTCGGGGAAAAAGGAACCCTCTTACACTGTTGGTGGGAATGTAAACTAGTACAACCACTCTGGAAAAAAATTTGGAGGCTGCTTAAAAAGCTAAACATTGATCTACCATTTGATCCAGCAATACCACTCTTGGGGATATACCTAAAAAACTATGACACAGGTTATTCCAGAGGCACCTGCACACCCATGTTTATTGCAGCACTATTCACAATAGCCAAGTTATGGAAACAGCCAAGATGCCCCACCACTGACAAATGGATTAAGAAAATGTGGTATCTATACACAATGGAATGTTATGCAGCCATGAAGAAGAACAAAATGTTATCATTCGCTGGTGAATGGATGGAATTGGAGAACATCATTCTGAGTGAGGTTAGCCTGGCCCAAAAGACCAAAAATCGTATTTTCTCCCTCATATGTGGACATTAGATCAAGGGCAAACACAACAAGGGGATTGGACTATGAGCACATGATAAAAGCGAGAGCACACAAGGGAGGGGTGTGGATAGGTAAGACACCTAAAAAATTAGCTAGCATTTGTTGCCCTTAATGCAGAGAAACTAAAGCAGATACCTTAAATGCAACTGAGGCCAATAGGAAAAGGGGAACATGTACTAGAGAAAAGGTTAGATCAAAAAGAATTAACCTAGAAGGTAACACCCACACACAGGAAATCAATGTGAGTCAATACCCTGTATAGCTATCCTTATCTCAACCAGCAAAAACCCTTGTCCCTTCCTGTTATTGCTTATACTCTCTCTACAACAAAATTAGAAATAAGGACAAAATAGTTTCTGCTGGGTATTGAGGGGGTGGGGGGGAGAGGGAGGGGGCGGAGTGGGTGGTAAGGGAGGGGGTGGGGGCAGGGGGGAGAAATGAACCAGCCTTGTATGCACATATGAATAATAAAAGAAAAAAAAAAGAAAAAAAAAAAGCTAGACATTGATCTACCATTTGATCCAGCAATACCACTCTTGGGGATATACCCAAAAGACTGTGACACAGGTTACTCCAGAGGCACCTGCACACCCATGTTTATTGCGGCACTATTCACAATAGCCAAATTATGGAAACAGCCAAGATGCCCCACCACTGATGAATGGATTAAGAAAATGTGGTATCTATACACAATGAAATGTTATGCAGCCATGAAGAAGAATGAAATGTTATCATTTGCTGGCAAATGGATGGAATTGGAGAACATCATTCTGAGTGAGGTTAGCCTGGCCCAAAAGACCAAAAATCATATGTTCTCCCTCATATGTGGACATTAGATCAAGGGCAAACACAACAAGGGGATTGGACTTTGAGCACATGATAAAAGCGAGAGCACACAAGGGAGGGGTGAGGATAGGTAGGACACCTAAAAAACTAGCTAGCATTTGTTGCCCTTAACGCAGAGAAACTAAAGCAGATATCTTAAAAGCAACTGAGGCCAATAGGAGAAGGTGACCAGGAACTAGAGAAAAGGTGAGATCAAACAGCATTAACCTAGAAGGTAACACACATGCACAGGAAATTAATGTGAGTCAACTCCCTGTATGGCTATCCTTATCTCAACCAGCAAAAACCCTTGTTCCTTCTTATTATTGCTTATACTCTCTCTACAACAAAATTAGAAATAAGGGCAAAATAGTTTCTGCTGGGTATTGAAGGGGTGGGGAGGAGAGGGAGGGAGTGGAGTGGGTGGTAAGGGAGGAGGTGGGGGCAGGGGGGAGAAATGACCCAAGCCTTGTATGCACATATAAAAAAAAAAGAAACATACTGATGACTGTTGGACCCCTTTGCCTAATCTAGAATATGGAAAGCAGTCAGAGAATAGTAAGAAGAGTTTTGTGAGAAAATTTTCTTATAGAGAACTGTTATCATCTTTGAATCCCAACTTACATGCTATACTACAGTGGGGAATGAGAACTGGGGGTTCTGACTGACACAAACCTGGCATAGCTAGTGTAGTCAATGATAAACAGAAGGTTGGAAGCCAGCTTTTATTCCAAACTTTAATAGAGTATTATGAGTTGTGAATGTTTCCTTTGCAACAAAAGTAGGTCTCACAAGAGAGAACATGCCAAAAACAAAATATATTTGATTTTGGCCTTTGGTCTTGCCCAAAATGAGAGAGTGGAGTTTCCAATGGCTAGAGTCTATGTAGAATGGCAACCACACAACAGTCCACTTTAGGAATGGATATATCATCTACGTTATGGGATTTGAAGTCAAAAGGGTCCAGTGGAAGAACCTCTGATAGACTCAAGAAACTACCCACAGGAGAAGGAATCAGTTTGAAACATCTGGCATGTACAATGTGACCTAGGATACAATGTATTTGAAAGTGACTCAAGGGCATATAATACTCTATGCTTATAGTATATTAAGTTAGGAATAATATTTACCCTTATTAATTATTATTGATTTTCTTGATATCACTTATTTTTCCATCACTGCATTCAATATTATAAAATGTTATATGTATATTATATAAATGCAGAATTAGTAAATATTTACTATTTACTCTCACCCTTATACCTCTTATACTAGTCACTTATGACTGGTGTCCTTTCATTAGAATATAAACTCCACAAGAAGGAACATTGCTGGCTTTATTCACTGTTGTGTCCTTGGTGCCTAAGACAGAGCATAGAAACAAGCTCATATATGCTTATTGAGAAAGGGAGAAAAAATTTGGAATATCCACTGACAGATAATAATTACGTCCTCCACATTCTGGTTATATGGTGTAGGGACCCAGCTTAACATGACTATACCCATCTTAGTTGTAACCATTTAAGATGCTTACCTGGTGACCTTGACATGTACTCTAAACCTGACAGGATAAACAAAGCCATTAAAATCATCAGCTGAGCATTTTATGCCATGTCAGGACTGTTTCCCAAATGATGTTTGGTTTGTTAGTAATTTTTGAGAAAGTCAGGTGTATTCTGATTGTATGCCACTTATTTTTATTTAATTTCAATGACATTTGTCATTGAAATTGTGTTTTAAAATATCTTTTCATCTGATGGACATTATTTTATGACCTGATGTTATGTGACTTGGTGTACAAATGTTCAAAATTGCTTCACTGTAAGATATACTAAGATACCCAAAGATAATTGGTAAAGGGCACAAAAGTCTAATAATATAGAAATCCCAAATGGCAAAAGGCAAAAAGAAAATGTTAAGTAACTGTAAAACGGCAAGTTGAAATATTTAAAAATATCCATTTAACAAATATTTGTTGAGCATCTGTTTTATGTCAGCCACTTTTCCAGCCACTGGTAGTACATAAGCAATATTAAATATGGTCCTTGTTCTTATTATGCAGTAGGAAGTAATAATAATGTTTTTCAGAAACTTTCATTTTGCCCATTAAATTAACAAGTATTAAAAAATTTACAATGCTTTGTGATGATTATGATGCAGTAAGCAGACATTCTTGCAAACTGGTGATTTTGGTCACCACTCTGTTTGATAATAGAAAGATATAAGTATTCATGTTTTTGACCTCATTCTTGCATATAGAGGGATCATTGCTAAGAAAATTTTAAAAATGAGGTTGAACTTGTTGAACATGTTCACACAAAAACATTTCACACAAATGGATATTTATAGTGGCTTTATTCACATTGGAGTATTTAGTGCTAAAAAGAAATGAGCTGCCAGCCATGGGAAGATACGATGGAAACTTGAAGGCATATTGTTAAACGAAAGAAGCCATTTTAGAAATGTTATCTACTGTGTGATTCCAACTATTTGATATTCTGGAAAAGGGAAAATTAGGGAGATAGTGTTTAAGGAGGTTGTGGTGAGAGAGTGATAAGTGAGCAGAACACAGAGTTTTAGGATAGTGAAGCTATTCTGTCTGGTACTGTAATGGTGGATATTTGTCATTATGTTTGTCTAACCCAATAGCATCTACAACACCACAAATGAACCTTAATGCATAGTGTAGACATTAGGGATAATGTAGTGTTTTGTGTCGATTATAACCATCTAACACTCTGGTGGGGATGTTGATAATAAGGAAATCTAAGCATATGTGGAAGCAAGAGTATATGGGAACTCTTGTTACCTTCTGATTACTTATTTGTGAATCTAAAACTAATTGAACAATATAGGATATATATCTATATATATCTTGACTACACACACATACATGTGGAGAGAGAGACAGAGAAAGAGGAAGGGAAAGGGAGGGAGAGATAGATTGAGAGAAAGAGAGAGAGACTCAAGAGCCTCTGATGGAGGTAAGTCTGGTTTGTTGCTTGTTTATTAGTCTGTAAGACTGGCCCATGCCTTAGTCATCAGACCCCTTTTGAATGTGAGATACTTAATATAGTTTTTTTGTCAGTTTTGGAGCCAAGTCATTTATTTTTTAGCAGAATACAAAGTTTATTAAAAATTTCATTACACTAATATAGGAGAGATCAAATTTAAAGCCTTTATATGACATTTTAATATTTTTGGGGGTTTAAGATAGATATTAAAATCCATTATCCATGTATGTAACAACTGCAATGTATTTGGCTAAGTTGTAAACTAGGGCTTGCTACAACCTCTCTGGGTTGTGGGGTTCCCATTCTTCTTTGAGATAGTTGGAATATACTTTGCAATTGTGATCATACATCTTATGGGCTAAGTTAGAGCACCACTGCCAAGTGACTTATTAAATATTACTGATGTTTATTTTGTTTCTCACTTTAATAATAAATATAAATTAGAAGTTTTGATATTTTCTTCCTGCATGAAAGTAGAATAATGAAGCTTATTAAAATTGTTTAAACAGTGTGCAAGGTGATAAAGAGAGTAACAGGTGGTGAATTTGATCAAAGTATATTATGTGCGTGTATGGTATTATCACAATGAAATTCCTTTGTGCAATTAATAAAAATGAGAGTGAAGCAACAAAAAAATAACATTTGAACATACAAAAGTAGCACAGTCATTTTTGATATGGGCATTTTATATCAGTATAAAGTGAATAAATATACCAATAGGTAGATGGGGCATAGAAGATCAGGATTTCATTTTATTTTGGAGAGATATGTGAGATATATGTATGCATGTATGTATTAGGTATATATCCTCTATATTCCACTTTTGTAGCTTATCTAAAACAAACTGTTTTAGCTTTCAGTTGATTCTCTGCAGTGTGTCATAAAATTACTGAGAGAATCCGAATAGAAAGGAAAAACCTTCTCATAAATCAATTTCAATTTCAAGTGATGTCAAGCTATGCTTTATTCTATGTCCTCATTTTTCTTCACGTATTTATAACTTGCATATAAATTACTGTCAACATAGCTTTTGGGGGTGGTTTGATCTATTCTCAGGGGCAAAGTAACTGAAAAATAAGCTTGCTCTATGCTGATAGTATGGCAGATATTTCCATGGCAGGTAGAAATGGTAGCTTAGGTTGGCAGACCTTCCTTAATGGTAAAATGGTAATGCAAAATAGTGCCCCTCCGAGTCAGCTGGCTTGGGGACATTTTGCAGCTAATGGCAGTGAAACTGACAGGAGGTGAAACTATGCAAAAGCAGAGCAATAACACGGCACTATCTCCTGTGGAGGTGGGTGATTATAATAATTGCTGTGGTTTTTCTAGGATAAAATAATTTTTGGTATATTCTAGCCTCAAAATTAGCCTTCATTTATTCACTTTAGTTATTTGGGTAAGGGCATAGACTCAGGCAGAATCCATCTAGCCATTGGGAGTCACTGAGAATGCTTACATGATATATAATTCATACAATAGACAATTGACAGATCATGTGAATATAGCACTAATTGCATTCTATGTTAAAATAGAAATCAAGTCTTCAATTTTGGATATTGTAACTCTAGAAATTGCTTTGCAGATATGTCAAGAAAGCAATACAGCACTGTGGAAAATACACTTACTGTGCTGTTATAACAATTATTAGATAGAAAGAACTCCACTTATTGCCTTAAGTCAGCAAGACAAATGATAAAAAATCAACATGATAATAGAGCTAATATATAACTTACTGATGAGCTTCTGAAACCAATGAATTATAGTTTGCTCAATTCTTCTTTCTTTATCATTTGTTTCATTTTAGTGGTTAGTGACTATCACTAAAAGAAAACAAAGGGACAGAAGAAGAAAGGAAGTAGAATACATAGCAAATGGAAAAATGCATTCCTGCTTAGAAATATTAAAGAACTTTAATATAAAGAACACACGAAACAAGTCTTTATGGCTCATGGCAGTTATTAAACTTTTCAAAGTTCTGAGACTTCTCATTATAATGTTATAATACATATCTAAATACAATAAATAATCAGGGTGAATGTGTCTATGTATAATGAAATGTTTACAAGACTCACCTGCTGGCCTACTCATTTTAAAAAGCATCTAAAACAACCAAAGTCCTAGAACAAACTAGAATGACAGTCATCTCCTTGATGCTCATTTTATTGTATATGATCAGAACCTAAGATGAAATCTCACCTAACTTGCTTGCTATTGCCTGCCCAAAACTCTTGCCTTAACAGAAGACAATAGTGACTGAAAATATGGACATGGTAAATAGCTCTAAAACCTGAAGTGTAAGTGAATGCAAATAA
Source organism: Castor canadensis (assembly GCF_047511655.1). Taxonomy (NCBI): domain Eukaryota; kingdom Metazoa; phylum Chordata; class Mammalia; order Rodentia; family Castoridae; genus Castor; species Castor canadensis. The sequence continues at coordinate 94,575,749 of NC_133391.1, read as the reverse complement.
ATGAGACATCCAATTGCAGATGTCACCCAAATGTGTCACTGGAAGACTTGGGCTTGCTAGGTGTAGAATCGAGGTATATTAGAGTGAGTGTAATTTTAGAAAGTTAAAGCCTCAATCAGCTGTACTCCATGCTAGGCAAAGGAAAATGATATTAATCTTGGGGACAATGTTTTCCAAGAACCTAAGAAAGGAGAACTCAGACTCTGTTCTCTCTACTCCAGGAGGTGAGGAGAGTCCTTATGAATCACATAGGCACTTCTACCTCTGTAACAGGGATGGATGCTTTGTCTATCTTGGCTCAGTGGCTCATCATGCAGGCTATCCTCCTCATTTGATCACATAATTGTCAAGCAAACATTTATGATTTTGATTACAGGATTTCTTTCAGGAAGATAATTAACAGATCTTCTAATCCCCAATATCAAATAAATTAATTGAATAATTAAACATTCAATTATTGAGCATCTATTTTATCTTTGTGTCTAGGTCAATATTACTCACTGAAATGAGCATATTTTCATTGAGCTTATAAAATATTCTTGCTCATTAATTGTTTTTTATCATTATTAAAAAACTTTGGCGTGTTTATTTTTTTAGACTCACAATTTGCTCAGCACAAATTAGTCACCCCAACTTGTATTACTCCATGAAGATGTGTTAAAAAGTGACATTCTGGAGATGCAGGTGAGATGAGGGTACATCACTGTAATGTTCCCCAAGTGGCTTCACAGATTAAAGATATTATCTGCACAGCCAGCTTGTCGAATTCAATGGCACTTGTACCTTGTTTCTTCTTACCTGGAACAATATTTTCAGGAGTGATCATGAGACAAGATTCCAAATGAACATTTAGAAATTGAAATGGTCAGGCTGGGGGTATAGTTCAGAGGAGAGCACTTACTAGTGTGTGCAAGGCCCAGTGTTTGATTCCTGGCACTGGGAAAAAAGGAAAAAAATGATTTTCATAACACTATTCCTAAGTAAGTATAAGGTAAGGGAGAAATACTGACACCAAAATTTCTTATACAAAATAGAAAGAATACACATTTTAAGTAATATAATTTTGTTGAAAAATACATGTTATTACTCCATTTATAAAATAAAAGTAGAAATGTTACTTTAAAGGAGTTTCTACATATTTTTCTTATATCAGCTGAATATTCTAAATTAACTTTCATTTTCTAAACAGGTAAAAAGTTGAATGTTAATTATAGATAGAAAAAATCATATTGAATTTAGCTAGAAAGATAAATAATAAAAAATATCCTAGAAAACAAGTTAATTTATATAATAGGTTTTAGAATTCTTTACATCAACTCAAAGTATCAAAAAACCAAATCCATGAGATATTAAAAATAGTCTTTTGCACCCTTTTCCAGAATGATTACCTTTTGTAGGTGCTCAACTTTGAGACTAGTACAGTAATTTTATAATCTGGTTTTTTATGTATAAAATAAGCATGGAAAATAAATTTAAGAAGCATAACCAAATTGTAACTATTTAATTTGATAACATATGTATATGCTAAAAGCTTTTTTTTAAAAGTTGGAGTTGAAGTGCTTAAGTTTTAAACTGCAAATTTTATGTTTAGAACCATCTATGAAAACAAAATTCTGATTCTGTCACTGGCTACATTGAAAAATCTGCACATACATTTGAAAAAGACTCAACTGATTGAGTTATCTGTCTACAGTTCTCTGAAAGCTGCCCTTTCTAATCTCCAACTGCTGCTTGCTTTAGGGCTTGTGCACTCACATTTGTAACTTTCATTTCAACAACAGATTCCAATTCAGATTGTCCTCAGGGCAATCATGCTGGTGATTTGGAGATCTGGTGCCGTGTTCCAATGCATGCCTTCCTTGCTTTCTTCTCCCCATTATTCTCACTAGAATTCCATTAAATACCTAAAGCTGCAAAATCATATGTTTTTTGTGTTCCATTTCTACATATTTCTCATATTTAATAGAACAATAGCATGATACTGTAATGTTAATTTTACTTTAGGGATATGATAAAATACTGCATATCTGTCAAAGAACATTTCTACGTTTATAATCTACCTATAGTTCTTTTCTTGGGGCGGGGCTGTGGCTATTTAGTGGCTATTTAGCAAGGTAGATGAGAAGTCTAGAGGTGGGGAGAGTGATGTTAGGACTCTGGAAGGACCGCTGTTGCTACTCCAGCTAATAGCCCTATGGTGACATTTCCTTGGTTAGCTATGTGTTTATAGTTAGTAGAGAGAATTCCTTTTGGTGCATGTTACGATTATACAGTCAATTGTTTCATAATATTTACCAAATCTTTTTGGCTTTGAGTCTGTACTTAGTTTACTTGCTTTCATTTCATGTCAATTGTAATCCTATCTGATCCAAAATTGAGCATAAGTTAATACAGTAAATATGCAAATTCATTTGGACAAAATAGCTAAGAAAAGGCACTATTTTTTGAATTCTAAACTTTGACTTGAATATTTTATATTGCTTTAAATTTTTTTTCTTTATAATTTTGTTTGTGAGTGTTCTTTTTATTTTTCTTGGATTTTGGGATGGTAGTTATAATCCCTATTTCCTAACTTTCTTGTATTAATTATATTGTACATTTCTTTTATTAAATTTAAAGAAAATGATTAAATGTCTTATCTTTAAATGGGCTACTACATATAAAGTAAATTGATTCATAAAATGTATTTTCATTAAATGTAATAATATGCATATTATAATCCATATCTTCCTATAATTAGGATGGTTTTATAAACATTGAAGACCTGCGTTGCTACTTGCTCCAGACTTCCTCATTTTTTTGCACTATCATGAAATCTCATGCAGTATGCTTTGGTGCTACTTATATAAAATCCAGTTTTTAATACTATTTAAAACATATATCATTTCATGATTACATCTTTCTATTCAGTGAATATTATTTTATCCACAAATGAAACAGGAAATAATGTCAAAGAAAATGAAATAATTAACTCAGTGTTATAGTTTGTGACAAAGAAGAAATTTGAACCTAAATATATCTGTTTTTGAGGAATAATTTTATACATCTCTAAAAGAGGAGAGATTAAATTTGAAAACCAACTTCCATATTTTTCCAGTCATTTTGTTATAGATGTTCAAACTAAATGAATATCTTCTTGCATTATTTCCTGCTAACTCAACTGATTTATGTTTTGTATGAAAAAATACAATTTTTGGAATGGAACTTCCTAAGCACTTATTCATTATGAGATCATTTGCTAAATCCCTCCTGCATCAGGAATAGCGTGATCACTGGGAGTAATAGAAAAACATATCATCTGCCATGCAGGATTTCACAGCAGAGTGATGGATACAGATAAGAAAGGAACCAGACCATTGTACAGTAGGTGGCAAACCCTTTGATAGAAGTCGTGTGATTGACAGATGTATACCAGGATGAGACAGGATATGAAGAATTATTTTCTGAAGGCAGCAGTAGTAGAATACGAGTGATTCAGCACTGTCTAGTTAAGGGGACGTATGATTCTCCTGAAGGGTGTCATCATGGGACATTTTAGAAAAATAAAGGGACAATTATTTATGTCACTTCTCCTGGTGCAAGGGCATTGGTAGCCATCCACTAGAACAGCTAAATTGGAGAACAAGAAGGCAGAACAGGTTCTGCCTGGAGGGGAAGGGGGCTGGAGGGTTGGGAGGGAGGGAGCTGGGGGGTAAGGGGGAGAGGTGGCTCAAACAACATATACACAGATGAATAAATATAAAAACAATAAAAAAATCAGCATAGAAAGAAGAAAGAAAACTAGAACAGCTAAGATGTCTCCTGACCATAGGCTGGGAACTGGTGGAGTGGCTCAAGTGGTAGTGCAAAGGCCCTGAATTCAATCAACAGCACCACCAAAAATAAAAAATATTCTCTTTATCACAGGCCAAGTGATGGATGGTTTGTAGTCTTTGCTTTTACTTGCACAAATTTCTCTTGTGTGGACTATGGGTGCACTGGCAGTCTCTTACTGCTGATTTCCTTATTTCTATTTTTTGGCACCCTCAGTTCCCACCAGGTTTAGTGACTTTGTTCTAAATCTCATAACCAATCCAACTTCCTCGCTCCTTCCAACCAGAAAGATAGCTACTTAGCCTCTTGTGAAAAAACTTGTCCTGAAATTCTTTCTAATTGATTTTTATGACAAGAAACAAGCTTCCTATAGTGCTCTCCTCCCTCCTCAGACTCAGGGGGCTTTTCTTTTGTCTTAAAAAACATGCATCTTGCAAACCAAAGCTTCATATTCAAAACTCTTATTTGTGATAATGGCTTCAAAGCCTATTTGTGGATGTCTCTGATGGGTAGTAAGGATGGAAGGAAAGAGAAACAGTGCTGTAAATATTTCACTTAAAAAAATTTTATGAACGTAATTTATAAAATCAAATAATTGTACATGTTTCAGGGTGAAATATAACAGTCTCTCATTTCATTCCCTGTTACCAAGTTTATTTCTATAGATGAAACCATTTTCAGTTAAATATTTTTGGTATCAGCCTATATGTTTCAAGTTAACATTCCTAATTTTCAATTTTAAACATTGTGATAGGCAAAATGATGGTTCCCAAATATGTTTACATCCTATGATGAATAATATTCATAGAACCCATAAATATGTTGTGCTATGTAGGAAGGGGGATTTAAGATAGTGAATGGAATTACAGCTGTGAGTCAGCCAGCCTTTAAGAGAGCATCCTTGGTTTTCCAGGTAAGCCCAAAGTAATTACTAGCTTCCTTTAAATGTGGAAGAGGCAGGCAGAAGTTAGTGTCAGGGTAATGTGCTGTGAGAAAGACTCCAATAACTGTTTCTTGCTTTGAAACTGGTGAAAGGGATCCAGGAGTGGAGGAATGGAGGCAGCCTGTAGAAGCCGGAAAGGGCAAGGAAAAGATTTTTCCCCAGAGCCTTCAGCAATAGCTCAGCCCAGGTCTGCTGTATACTTTGGGTTTAGCCCAATGAAACCCACTTTGTTTTTCTGATCTCCAGATTGTAAGATACTAAATTTGTTTTTATGCTGTCTTCCTATTTGACAGATATTTGGCTGGATACAAAAAAAAATTTTTTTTCATAAGTTTGAATCCATTGTTCCTGTGTCTTCTAATTCTGGTTAGATTCTTACCTTCTTTTATGTGACCCTGCTTTTTCCTCTAGAAGTCTTACTGGCCTATTTATTTCTGTTTTTCTGAAATTTCATGATATATGCATGCTTGTATGAGAAATTGTTATTATTTTGGCTCTTTGGTTTAGGGAAATTTAATTTATGTCTTATTTGATAATATCCTTGTCTGAATTTCTCCATTCTGTATATCTTAAAATAATTTTACTCAGATGTTGAAAGTTTTCAAATGATCTAACTTATTTTCTCTCCTATGTCTTTTTTTTAATATTTTTTTTTGCCTTGGAAATCTCATCTTTACCTTTCCACTCTTCCCTTGAATTTTTATAATTTTATCTTTTTAATTTTGTTAAAGTTCCCTCACTTCCTCCTTTGTCTTTTTATTTTGGCAGTGCTAGGGATTGAATTCAGGGTCTTGTGTTTGATAGGAAAGCACTGTATCATTCGTTCCATGTTCTTTCTAGTCCTTAACATTTTATTTAAGCATAACCTCTTTGCATGTTTTTAAAAGACTTTTTCTGAGGTATAACTTATATGCTATAAAATTCTTCCATTTGTGTTTTGTGGATGTAAGTCTTAGCTATCTTTCTAGGATACTGATTATGGGTTTTTTTTCTTTATTCATTTATTCATATGTGCATACATTATTTGGGCCATTTCTTTCCCCTGCCCCCTTTTTTCCCCCCACGCCCCTTGATTCCAGGCAGAACCTGTTCTGTCCTTTTCTCCAATTTTGTTGATGAGTAGACATAAGCAATAATAAGAAAGACAAGCATTTTTGTTGGTTGAGATAAGGATAGCTATGCAGAGAGATTCCTAGCATTGCTTCCATGCACAAGTGTATTACAATCTGAATTGATTCATCTCTACCTGACTTCTTCACTACTTCTGGTCACTTTTCCATATTGACCTCTTTCATTTTAAGGTTACTGTATTAGCTCCTCTGCAATGGGAACATCAAACACTTTCAAGTTTTGGGTTTCCTACCTAACCCCATTCCTCCTGTATGTGCTCTCCCCTTAGCGTGTGACCCAAGTCCAACAACATTACTGCCTTTGCCCGAGATCTAAAGTCTGCTGAGCCTGGATAACCTCGCTTAAGATGATGTTCTCCAGTTCCATCCATTTACTTGTGAATGATAAGATTTCATTCTTTTTCATGGCTGAGTAAAATTCCATTGTTGAAGTTTTCTTCTATTTTGTTTTTGTTATCTTTATTGCCTTCTGAATTTCTTTTTTTTTGTATGTTTGCTTTTTTGGCTTTATCTTTTCTTATAAAGGACTTTTCTGAAATTCCTGGAGATTCTTAGTAAATCCTAAATATAAGAACCTAAAAAATGTACTAGAAATTGTAGTTCTTGAGCAGAGCTTGCTTTGACATGGGCTTTCCTTTAGGGTGGTTAGCAGGGAACTTCCTGATTTCTTGGGGAACTCTGACTCTCCATATCTCCATATTTTCTCTCATGCTATCAATGTTTCAAGACAACCCTCTAATCTCCTGATTGGACAGGGAGTGGGAGTGGATGTCAGGTTGCCACATTCTGGGAGTAAAGCTAGAATGAGAGACTGATCATGTATCTGATCAGATTTTCCTCCAGTTAATTCTCCTGTTTTGGTACACAATCCTCTTCTCATCAGCGCCTTGCATTCTGGGTCCAGAGTTTTTTGATCCAGTCTCTATCCCTCTGACAAGGTGAGTCAGGGAGATCATTTGATTACCTTGGTAGGTGTGGGGCTTAAGGGTTTGCTGTTCCATGCATAGACTTTCAACTAATCCTTATCTAGTGTCATCTTCACTCCTACCTTCAGAAGTATCAGATGTATTCAATTTCTGACTCTTTGTAAGTTGTGTACAAGAACAAGCATGATTTGTAGCATCCTTCTTCACTTTCCTCTTTAGTCAGGCTTTCAGCTTTCTTTAGTCTGCAGCATTTGTCATGATTCTTTGGCATCCTTTGCTTTTAGCCCTTAACTAATTATGTAGAACAAATAATGAAAGGAGCATAAATTATTTATGTGTGAAATAATAGATGATTTAAAAATGATAACAGGCTAATCACTATTCAGGTTAATAAATAGTACACATCCCCTTTTATGATTTCATGCGCTCCTTCAAAGGTAACCACTCTTTCTGACATGTTTGCTACTAACCCTTGCTTTTATTTATACTTTTGCCATTTCTGAATACCTCTTTAAACAATATATTTTAGTGTCCCCCCCCCCTTTGAGTTTGACACCAATGGAAGCACATTACTCATAACTATTTGGGTCTTACTTGTTTGCTGAATGTTATGATGTTGAGATTCCTCCATGTTGTGAGTAGTTGCAGTCCTTTTCACCCATTTCGTTGCTGGGGGTGAAACCAACCATGGCATGATTACACCATAGTTTAAAAAAATTCTGTTTTTGGTGGGCATTTGGGTTTTTCCATGTCCTCCAGCTTTTTAGCTTCCAAGATTCTGTTTCTCTTTCTGCTGTTCCCCTTCTCATTCTCTTTAGGTGTCTATCCTGAATAGAATCCCAAATTACTTTTTTCTCTTGAGTGCTTTGTACATTTATTTTTGTGTATGTTTGTAGGGGGGAGGAGAGGAGCTGGGAGGTATATCCTACGTTTATAATAAGCCAGGAGTGCTTATAATAAACACATTAACATAATTAATAAAATATTAAGGTATTATCTAGCCTGGCATGATGGTGCATGCCTGTATTCCCAGGACTGGGGGGGCTAAGACAGGATGATCACTGGTTCCAGGCCAACCTGGAACAGTAGATATGGAGCTAATTTTTTGTTACCATATATTGGTTGTATTTGGTAAGTCTCTATACAACAATCAGTCTCTTCTTTTTACCTTCTTAGAACAATTTCAATAGGTAGATATAGAGGTAATTTAAAATAAATTTTTATACTCTTGAGTTCTATGGTTCTTTTTGCTATCATAAAACCAGACTGGAACCTTAGTTCAACAATGTTGAAACCAAGTTTTGTAAAACCCTAACATTATAATTTGATTAAAAGGAATTTCTTGGTATATTTGATGTGAGGATTCTTCCATGTGATGAGAATACAGTTACTGCCTCCATAAGATAGAAACTACGAACTACTTAACATTTGCCTTACAATTAGTAATATCCTCTCATTACTCAGTGTCTTTGTTCCTTGAAAATTACCTTAAGAAAATTACTTGGAATGATTCTTTATCCACAAAAGAAATCACATTCTATAGTGACAAGTGTAAAACATTGAACATATTGTTTCTTTCTTTGGGCTATTCTCTGACTGCAGTGCATTTCATTCTTTCTTATTTCCAATGTGCAAGCAGTTCTTTGTTATTTTGATTGCTGGAGTAGAACATAGGCAACAGACAATGGACATCCTGCCATGTATACTAATAATATCTGAGCACAGATCCAGACATAATAATATTAAAAATTGTAGGAAATGATTTATTATTTCTAGGCAGTAACACACAGTAAAAGGGAGGGTATAAGTAATGAAATACAAGTGATATAAACACACACTTTTTTCCTTTGTTGCTAAATATAATTATATTCACGTTTATCATAATTAAAAGTTTTATTTTGAAAAGAACAGCCTAATTATTTCTAAAGGTTGTTTTTAACCCCAGTCATGACCTTGATAATTACACAGTATAAGAAAACTATATCTGAAAGAATGTTTTCATTCGCCAGCAGTGTTTTCTAATGGTTCATTAAAATTACTAGAAAGCATTTTCCCCCTTTTGTGTTACATGGGGTAATGATAAATAATCTGCCTTGATTATAAGCATCAATGGTTAAATTACAAAATATTATGCACAAATAAAAGAAAAAAGCAGGTCCCTAAGGGAGAAGAATGTAATAACTTAGGAACTTTGTCTTTGAAACATTACTTTGTAAAGACCAGTTTTATTGTGCATTCTATTGTTTGACTGGAAAAGAAGACAATGTCTTCTTGCTTTTTATTTACAGAAAAAATAGGATTATGTGGAATCACATTACCTTTCAGTGTAGATGAATACTTTTTTTTTGGAACTTTGGGCTGATTCTTTCCCAAGTAGAAACCCTTTCTTTTGGACTATTTCAGATTGATTACACAAGATTCTCAAGTTGGAGCTCACAACATGGTTATTTTCTGTTTCTCTTAATTCTTTTTTCTTTCCTCTATTTTTTAAAACAAATGGATCCAGCATTCCTGTGGTGAACAGAAGGTGGCACTCTTCCTTCTAGCTTTTGATATTTTCCACTTGAGTATTTATTTCCTCTCCACTAAGATTTGGAGCAACACGCTTGGAGTGTTGATTATTTCTTTGTGGTTAATGAACATTTTTTACTTATCAAAAGGCAGGGACACATTCCATGAAGTGCAATATTGAATGTAAGACGCCAACTGTCATTAATAATTCGATAATAAACAGCAGTTAAAGTTTGACAAGGTCCCTTATAGTTTACTTGCACATGTGAGCAACTTGTCGTCTGAGTGATTTTTTTTCCTCATTCGTTTTATAGGCATGGGGAATGAAAAAAAAATTAAGTATATGAGGTCACTGGGGAACGATTTGTTATTACCACTTCCTCATGTTCTCAAACTGGTGGCTGATTAAATGAGCATATAGTGAGGCAATCTGTGACCTTTAAACAAGTTGTAAGTCCCAAATTAAACTTTTTTTGTAACTTAAATCTTGTTTTATTATCTTGTACTTGGTATCTAATAGATGGCAAGGAGATAAAGTTTCTTGCTCTGCTTTGTATTTCTGTTACAATCTTTTCCAAGGGCATGAAAGTAGTACAAGTATTCATCAAGAATTTTCTAAATGATATTACTTGTTAGAATTAATATATTCAATTTCCTTTTTTTGAAACTCATCTCTTTCACTATGGAAATAAAGTATGCCCAGAAGATTTTCTTATAATATCTACATTTTAGACTTCATTGTTATTTTGCTAATTTTGTTTATAATTTGCTTTCACTTTTATATCAGCCCAAATTTAATATATCTAATTATAAACATTATTATGTCTTATTGCTAATGCAAACTATTAGGAAATGTATGTATTTGGAAATTGTTGATTACTTAAAGTGGAGTCATATGATTAGTTTTATTTTTAACATTCTGCCTAGTATCACTGTAGATCTTAAAACCTGGCTCTGCCTAACTCTTTAAAGATAAAGCCTTTGGAAAACTATCCCTACTTAATTCATTAGGAAACTGTCTGATTTCTAAGTACTGTATGTCATCTGAGACAATTCCACCATTCACACCCCATCTAGACCATGGGGATGCTATGTCACTCGTAGTAATCTTTCTTATTAGCTACACTATTCGAGACTTACATCTTGCACCCTTGTAAAAAGTCCATATATTAAGAAGGCAAACAAAGGTTCACATTCAAAATAAAAAAATTGTTCAGTTGTAAGAACTTTCATAAATGTCACAATGTACCCTCACTCAGCAATCAATCAATAAATAAAATGTTTAGTCATTTGTGAGAACTTGGTGAAAACTAAGCAGAAAAATAAGGATATTATTTTTGAGAATATGCTGAAAAGCTCATGGCTGGTACAATATAGGAAAGGAGCAACAAGGTATGGTTCTAATAACTGTGACCAGAGAGAGTTGCTTGAATGTTGTGATAGTCATTTGTCTCCTATTTCCTCTTTCTACATTGATAAATTATGGAATGAAGTTTCACAGAAACAAATTATTTAGATGACTATACCATAGATACCTCTTACAGGATAGTACTGAAAAATTGTAAAGAAATATAACTGAATCTTTGAATTGGGAATTTCAGCATTAGAAAATCCAGATGCAATATCTTGACTTTATTACATTGAACTGGATAATTTATGTAATGTTAGCTTGGATTTTTGTCCAATTAGAAGGTCAATGATTTGTTTTGCAGGTACTCTGAAAGCAGCAGGTTTTGACTGTATAGCTTCTAGTCAGAGTACACTTTGCATGGGCCTTATAGCAGAAGCTTTCAGGAGGAAGGCCATAAAGCCTGGGAAAGCTTCCAAATAAAAACATGAATATGCTACAGCAAGGGTCAGAAAATTGTTTTCTAAAGGGCCAGATAGTTAACATTTTGTTTTTTCTGGGTCAAGAGGCAAAATTAAATATATTATGTAGGTACTTGTATATCCACTTACAATGTAACCATTTAAAGATGTAAAAACCTTTCTTAGCAGGCTATCCAAAAATAGGCAGCAAGCCTGATTTAGTCTGCTGGGCTACAGTTTGCTCATTCCCTACAGGATTTAAACACTGTTTTCTCCATCTACATTATTAAAAAAAAATAATTTAGGCTAGGATCTAAATATTTGCTTGGTCATATATATAAACACACCAGTATCCTTAGTGCTCTTAATGTTGGATTAAGTTGTATAAAAGAATTGTAGGTGACTGAACAGCTTAAAATTGTGGTTTGGTTGGTTTGCCTGCACTAATTCACATTTGGAAGACCTAAAGGCAGGTCCTCAGCAATCAAGTGGCATTTATTTAAACTATTGTAGAAATGCCAAAAGTCCCACTAGAGAGAAGAACTATTTCAGCTTGTAGTTTCTGAGATTTTGTATCCATGCATGAGAAAGAACCAAGCTTGTTTAATAAGTTAAACAAATCATTAGAAAAATATAAAATACTATTTATTGAAAAAAATATGAATGCATATTTCAATGATAACTTTTGTCTTACACTTGTAGAGGCTCCTTAATGATTCCTTGGTCACTATAAGCCTTTGAGAGTTTGTTTCCTATATAATTTGTAGGAAAACTTCCAGCAGATGGGCTAAAGGCCTTGTCTAGCAATTGAAAGGTTGTTAGCTCAAAAGGAAATCAGGTCATGCAATCAGACAAACCCATTCTCGTGAGGCTGTGCACAATTGCATGTCTGTATAGCAGATAATCATCCAACCATATGTGTGCTTTTAAAGTCTGGCTGACCTCCATGAGGAGTTCAGTAAGTTTGGTCTATTACGTTTGGGTTAAACCTGAAGTGTTTATATGTCTTATAACTTGTAGAAAAATACCATTCCTTATTGGGAAACAGACATAGAATCATCAGGGTCTCATTTGCCTTACTGAGGTCCCCTCACTATGAGCTGATTTCCCAAATTAGGCTTGTATCTAAAAAATGTTATTGCTGCTCATGGTATTAAGATATCAATCTATTAGTTTTGTTACAAGAATGATCCTGTATGGACTCAGTAATTGCTTATCATTTGTATGATAGATAATATGAAATTAGTATTTTTATTTACTTTTAAATTCCATTTGTAAGATAGAAAAGATATAAAATTCCTTTGAAATAATAAAAAATTGGCCTGGTGGAGTGGCTCAAGCAGTAAGAAGAGCATATGCCTGAAAAACAACAACAAATGCTGGCAAGGATATGGTGAAACATAAACCCTCATACATTGTAGGTGGGAATGAAAATTAGTACAGCCATTATGGAAAGCAGTATGGAGATTCCTCCAAAAGCTAAAGATAGAACTGTCATATGATCCAGTGATTCTACTCTTGGGCATATACGCAAAGGAACGTTAAGTCAGTTTACAATACAGACACACCAATGTTCATCGCAGCACTATTCACAACAGCTAAGCTATGGAAACAACTTGGATGCCCTGCAACTGATGAATGGATCAAGAGCTTTACTCAGCCATAAGGAAGAATGACACCATCTGGTTTGAAGGTAAATGGATGCAAGTGGACATTATATTAAGTGAAGTAAACTAGGCTCAGAAAGAAAAAAGATACATGTTTTCTCTCATATGTGGAAGAGAGATCCAAAAGATAAACATATGCACAAAAACAAACATGATCGTATGCAAACTCATATGTAGAACATATTTGTAATAGTGGAACTACCTTATGGAACTTGGGGAAGGAGGGAAAGGAAAAGAGAAAGGTATAACATCAACAATATCATAAAACATAACATCTGTGAAGGTGGAGGACATAACTACTATTGAAAGTTGTTGAAAAAGGGGGAGGGGGTGGGAGGTAAAGGGGTAAGGATGAGTAATAGAAGGAGTTGAATGGACCAAAGTAAAGTATAATCATAGTGGGAGTGCATCAAGAATTTCCTTTGAACATTGACCTAGAAATTGATAATGAAAGGACTATTACATTCGTACAGTGTGTGTGGAGGTACTTGTGAAAGGGGGATGGTAAAAGAGGGAGATTAAGGTGAAGGAACATGGTTGATGGACTTCATATACCTATATGAAATAGAACAATGAAACCTCTTGCAATTGCTTGACTGGGGGTGGGGAGGTGGTTGAGGGGGAGAGATGGTGGGTGTGATATAACCAATGTACAATATACCCTATTTGATAATGTCACAATGAATCTCCCCCATACAACTACTATATTCAAATAAAAAAATTAAAACAAACTAACAAAAAAAAAATGCCTGCCTAGTAAGTGTGAGTCCTGAGTTCAAACCCCAGTTCCACAAAAAAAAAACCCAAAACCAAAAAATATTTTTAGAGAAAAGTCTTTAGAAATTTACTCAATATTTTACAAGCAATAAATTCTCAATATTTGGTAATAAAATGCTCCCTAGATTAACTGTGATATTGCATCAGTTTTAAGAGAGACACCTTTTTGTTTTCATAAGTGTATATTAATTGTACAAAGTAATGAGCTTTATTATACATGCGTAAAAAGTACTTTGGTCATATTTACGCCCTTGATTACCCTTTCTTTTTTAAAAAAAATTTTATTATTCATTTATTCACATGTGTGTACATTGTTCGGGTCATTTCTTCCCCCTGCCGCCCTCCCCCAACCTCTTCCTGCTTCCCCCCTCACTTCCAGGCAGAACCTGTTCTGCCCTTATCTTTAATTTTGTTGAAGAGAAGACATAAGCATAATAAGAAAGACAAAGAGTTTTTGCTAGTTGAGTTAAGGATAGCTATATAGAAAGATTCCTAGCATTGCTTTGATGCACAAATGTGTTACAACCAAAGGTGATTCATCTCTAACTGATCTTTACACTGGTTCCTGATCCCTTTCTCATGTTAACCTCTGTTGCTTTAAGGTTTCTGTATTAGTTCCTCTGGAGTGGGGAGGTCAAACACTTTCATGTTTTGGGCTTTCTACCTATTCCTATATCTCCCGTATGTGCTCTCCCCTTGTCATGTAATCCAAGTCCAAACACATTGCTGTATTTGCCCTATATCTAAAGTCTGCATATAAGGGAGAATGTATGATTTTTGGTCTTCTCAGCCTGGCTAACTTCGCTCACAACAATGTTCTCCATTTCCATCCATTTACTTGCAAATGATAAGATTTCATTCTTCTTCATGGCTGAGTGAAATTCCATTGTGTATAAATACCACATCTTCTTGATCCATTCATCTGTAGTAGGGCATCTTGGTTGTTTCCATAACTTTGTAATTGTGAATAGTACTGCAATAAACATGGGTGTGCAGGTGCCTCTGGAGTAAGCTGTGTTGCATTCCTTTGGGTATATCCCCAGGAGTGGGATTGCTGGATCATATGGCAGATCTATGTTTAGATTTTTAAGAAGTCTCCAAACTTTTTTTCCAGAGTGGTTGCACAGGCTTGCATTCCCACCAGCAGTGTACAAGGGTTACTTTTCCCCCATATCCTCACAAACACATGTTGTTGGTGTTGTTTTTGATGATGGCTATTTTAACAGGAGTGAGGTGGAATCTTAGCGTGGTTTTAATTTGCATTTCCTTTATGGCTAGAGATGGTGAGCATTTTTTCATGTGTTTTCTGGCCATTTGAATTTCTTCTTTTGAGAAAGTTCTGTTTAGTTCAGTTGCCCATTTCCTAATTGGTTCTTTCATTTTAGGAGAGTTTAGTTTCTTAAGTTCCCTGCATATTCTGGTTATCAGTCCATTGTCTGATGTACAGCCGGCAAATATTTTCTCCCACTCTGTGGGTGGTCTCTTCAGTTTAGAGACCATTTCTTTTGATGTGCAGAAGCTTTTTTATTTTATGAGTCCCATTTGTCCATCCTTTCTCTTAGTTACTGAGATGCTTGGATTCTAATGATGAAGTCCTTGCCTATACCTATTACTTTCAGAGTGTTTCCTGCTCCTTCCTGTACTTACTACAGAGTTTTGGGTCTGATATTAAGGTCCTTGATCCATTTTGAGTTAGTTGATACTAGTACAAGGTAATAGACATGGATCCAGTTTCAGTTTCTTTTTATTTATTTATTTGTTTATTTATTTTTTATTTTATTCATATGTGCATACAATGTTTGGGTGATTTCTCCCCCCTTTCCTCCAGCCCCCTCCCTTACCCCGACCCTGTTCCCTCCCTTATCCCTCTTTACCCCTTGCTACCTGGCAGAAAATATTCTGCCCTTATCTCTAATTTTGTTGAAGAGAGACTATAAGCAATAATAGGAAGGACCAAGGGTTTTTGCTAGTTGAGATAAGGATAGCTATACAGGATCATGTCATCTGCAAATGGGGATATTTTGACAGTTTCTTTACCTATTTGTATTCCTTTTATTCCTTCTTCTTGCCTAATTGCTCTGGCTAGGAATTCAAGTACTATGTTGAATAGGAGTGGAGACAGTGGGCATCCTTATTAGTTCCTGATTTTAGAGGGAATGGTTTCAGTTTTTCACCATTAAGTATAATGCTGGCTGTAGGTTTGTCATACATATCTTTTATAATGTTGATGTACTTTCCTTCTATTCCTAGTTTTCTTAGAGCTTTTATCATGAAATGGTGTTGGATCTTGTCAAGGCTTTTTCTTCATCTATTGAGATGATCAAGTGGTTTTTGTCTTTGCATCTGTTAATGTGGTTTATTACATTTATTGATTTTCATGTTGAACCATCCCTGCATTCCTGTGATGAAGCCTACTTGGTCATGGTGAATGATCTTTTTGATGTGTTGTTGAATTCAGTTTGTCATTTGTTGAGGATTTTTGCATCAATGTTCATTAAAGAGATTGGCTGATAGTTCTCCCTTTTAGAGGTGTCTTTGCCTGGTTTTGGGATAAGTGTAATACTGGCTTCATAAAATGTGTTAGGCAGTTTTCCTTCCCTTTCTATTTTGTGGAACAGTTTAAGGAGGGTTGGTATCAGTTCTTCTTTAAAAGTCAGATAGAATTCATCAGAGAATCCATCAGGTCCTGGACTTTTTTGGGGAGGGAGACTCTTGATTGCTGCTTCAATTTCATTTTATGTTACAGATCTATTCAGGTGATTAATGTCCTCTTGGTTCAGTTTTGGATGATCATATGTATCTAGAAATCTGTCCATTTCTTTAAGATTTGTGAATTTATTTGAATATAGGTTCTCAAAGAAGTCTCTAATGATTTCCTGGACTTCCATAGTGTTTTTGGTTATCTCCCCTTTTGCATTTTGGATTTTACTAATTTGGGTTTTTTTGATCCTCATTTTTGTCAGGTTTGCCAGGGGTCTATCGATCGTTTATTTTTTCAAAGAACCAACTTTTTGTTTCATTAATTCTTTGTATGTTTTTTTTGGTTTCTATTTCATTGATTTCAGTTCTTATTTTTACTATTTCTCTCCTTCTATTTGTTTTGGGATTTGCTTGTTCTTGTTTTTCTAGGAGTTTGAGATGTATCATTAGGTCATTGATTTGGGACCTTTCAGTCTTTTTAGTATATGCACTCATGGCTATAAACTTTCCTCTCAGGACTGCCTTTGCTGTGTCCCATAGGTTCCGGTAGGTTGTGTTTTCATTTTCATTGACTTCCAGGAAATTTAAAATTTCCTCTTTTATTTAATCAATGACCCATTGTTCATTAAGTAATGAGTTATTCAGTTTCCAGCTGTTTGCTTTACTTTTGTTGTTGAGTTCTAGTTTTATTGCATTGTGATCAGATAGAATGCATGGTATAAGTTCTATTTTCTTATATTTACTGAGGCTTGCTTTGTGCCCTAGGATATGATCTATTTTGGAGAAGGTTCAGTGGGCTGCTGAGAAGAATGTATATTGTGTAGAAGTTGGATGGAATGTTCTGTAGACATCAACTAGGTCCATTTGATCTATGGTATATTTTAGATCTAGGATTTCTTTATTGTTTTTTTGTTTGGATGACCTATCTATTGATGATAATGGGGCGTTAAATCTCCCACAACCACTGTGTTGGAGTTAATATACGCTTTTAGGTCCTTCAGGGTATGTTTGATGAAATTGGGTGTGTTGACATTGGGTGCATATAGGTTGATAATTATTATTTCCTTTTGGTCTATTTCCCCTTTTATTAGTATGGAATGTCCTTCTTTATCTCATTTGATCAATGTAAGTTTAAAGTCTACTTTGTCAGAGATAAGTATTGCTATTCTTGCTTGTTTTCAGGGGCCATTGGCTTGGTAAATCTTCTTCCAGCTTTTCATTCTAAGCCTATGCCTTTTTCTGTCAGTGAGATGGGTCTCCTGTAAGCAACAAATTGTTGGATCTTCCTTTTTAATCCAGTTCATCAAACAGTGCCTTTTGATGGGTGAATTAAGTCCATTAACATTAAGTGTTAGTACTGATAGGTATGTGGTGATTCCTGTCATTTAGTTGTCTTAGTTGTTTGAAGGTTTGATTGTGTGTACCTAAGTTGAGGTTATCTCTACTTTCTTGCTTTTTTTTTCCTGTAGTTTGGTGCTGTCTGCCCTTTCATGGTTATGTTGGGTTTCACTTTCTGTGTGCAGAATCCCTTGAAGAATCTTTTGTAATGGTGGCTTTGTGTTCACATATTGTTTTAGTTTCTGCTTATCATGGAAGACTTTTATTGCTCCATCTATTTTGAATGATAGTTTTGCTGGGTAGAGTATCCTGGGGTTGAAGTTATTTTCATTCATTTCCCAGAAGATCTCACCCCAAGCTCTTCTTGCTTTTAATGTTTCTGTTGAGAAGTCTGCTGTGATTTTGATGGGTTTACCTTTGTATGTTGTTTGCTTTTTCTCTCTTACAGTCTTCAATATTCTTTCTTGGGTCTTTGTATTTGTTGTTTTAATGATAATATGCTGTGGGGTAGTTCTATTTTGGTGTCTGGTCTGTTTGGTGTTCTGGAAGCCTCTTGAATCTGTATGGGAATAGCTTTCTCTAGATTTGGGAAATTTTCTGTTATTATTTTGTTGAATATATTACACATTCCCTTTGCTTGCACCTCTTCTCCTTCTTCAATGCCCATGATTCTCAGGTGTGGTCTTTTGATGGAGTCGGTGAGTTCTTGCATTTTCTTTTCACAGGTCTTGAGTTGTTTAACTAATAGTTTTCAGTTTTTCCTTTAATTACCATTTCATCTTTGAGTTCTGAGATTCTGTCTTCTGCTTGTTCTATTCTGCTGGATTGACCTTCCATTTTGTTTTGCATTTCTGTTTCGTTCTTTTTTCTGAGGTTTTCCATATTCTGAGTCACTTCCCCTTTAATGTTGTTTATTTTAGTTCTGATTTCATTTATGCCTTTATTAATCGTGTTCTTTGTTTTGCTTTGATGTTTATAGAGTGCTTCTATTATTTCTTTTATTTCTTCTTGTGCTGTCTCAAATTCTCTATTTTTGTTGTCTTTGAATTTCTTGAGTGTCTCCTGTACATTTTGGTTGACAATATCCAGTGTCATATCTATAAAATTCTCATTGATTACTTGTAAGATTTCTTCTTTCATATTATTCTTGTGGGCTTCATTGGGTTCTTTGGCATAGTTTATCTTCATTTTGCTGGAATCTGGATCTGAGTATCTGTTTTCTTTATTTCCCTCTGGTTCCTGTACTAATTTTTTGCTGTGGCGAAACTAGTTTCCCTGTTTTTTCTGTCTTCCCATCATTGCCCTTGGTATTGTCATTGTCCCTGTACTGTGTGCAATTAAATATTTTCTAGCTTATAATACTACCAGTGGTGATATAGAAAATGGAATTGTGAGAGGAGAGGGAAATCAAAGAAGGTAAAGAAAAAGGAAAAAAGAAGTAAATAGATAAGTTAAAACAAACAAACAAGAAGTTTCAAAGATATAAACAGGGAGAGATTGTGTACTTATCAACAGAAAGCTAAACTGGTATTAGAGAGACAGAGAGAGGATTGAAAAAAAATAAAAAATAAAAAATAAGAAAAACCTCCAAGTTCAAATGCAATAAAGTTTCAGTCTTAATAATTTTGGTGTTAGTCCCTCAGCTTCCAATCCTGGAGATGGTGTCTCTTAAATAGTTCCGTCATTGTCTCATCAAAGGGGAAAACAAACAAACAAGCAAACAAAAAAACCCCAAAAAAACCCCAAAACAGCATGAAGTGTCCCAAGTTCAAATGCAGTACAGTTTCAGTAAGTTTTTCAGCATGCAGGTGTAGTTCGGTTGTTGTCTCATCAAAGGGAGAGAGAAAAAAAAGAGTCTGGAGACAGCTTTGTGAATGTCTATCTGAGGCTGTGGCTCACCTGCCCAAGACTGTCAGCCAGCTGTGGCTGCAGGCTTTATTGGTTGCAGATGTCAGGAGTGAGCTTAACACTCAATAAGCCCCGCAGGCTTTGTGTACTTAGAGTTCTCCGGGGCACAACCGCCACTGTTACAAGCTTTCCCATTTCCAAGCACACTGGTGGATGTGGTGCTACACCCGCCTTCTCCATCCAGCATGTTTATTTACAGTTCATGTGGGAAGTGGTCCTTCCCCCGTCTCCTGCAGAGTTTTCCTGCTCCTGGTTGCTGGGCGGGTGCTGCTGCTCCTGCCTTCTCTGGCCTGCTTGTTTATTTAAAGTTCCGTGAGGGATTTCCCCTCCCCCCCTTCAGCACTCAGGGCACCACACCCTCTTTGTCTTTTTTGTTGTTGTTGTTTATTATTCAGTTTTTTTCTCTTTTTTTCCCTGGGTGGGGGTCGGTCTGCTGGGGGGGCTATGCTGATATGGCCCAGGGTTGTCTGTGGGAGTACTGCATGCCGCTTAGCTCACCTTGTGGTCTGCATCTTCCCAAGCAGTGTGGGAACTGGCATCTGGTGGTGTGGGAGCCTTCCTGGTTTCTCCATTTAACATGGAGTGGGGATGCTATGCATGGGCTGGGGTTGTGGAGGAGTCAGAGTTTTGCCTCTTCTCGGTGGTTTTTCCTGTAAGGTGTATCTCCAGCATCTCTCCAAGATTTTACTTTAGGAAGCATGCTTTCTTCTTCCTCCCTCTAGTTGCCATCTTGGAATCTCTATGAATCTAGTTTCAGTTTCTTGCAGACAGATAACCACTTCTCCCAGCAACAGTTGTTGAAGAGGCTGTCTTTTCTTCATTGTATATTTTTGGCACCTTTGTCAAAAATGAGGTGGGTATAGTTGTGTGGATTCATATCTGGGTTCTCTATTCTGTTCCACTGGTCTTCATGTCTGTTTTTGTGCCAGTACAATGCTGTTTTTATTGATATTGCTTTGTAATATACTTTGAAGTCAGATATTGTAATACCTCCAGCATTGCTCTGTTTGCTGAGTATTTCCTTGGCTATTGGCAGTGTCTTGTGTTTCCAAATGAACTTTAGGGTAGATTTTTCAATGTCTGTGATGAAAGTTATTGGGATTTTGAGGGGAATTGCATTAAACATGTAGATTGCTCTTGGTAGTATAGCAATTTTTACTATGTTGATTCTACCAATCCATGAGCACAGGAATTCTTTCCATCTTCTGTAGTCTTCCTCTATCTCTTTCTTCAGGAGTTTGTAAATCTTGTAGAGCCCATTCACATCCTTTGTTAAGTTTACTCCAAGGTATTTGATTTTTTTAGGCTAATGTAAGTGGAATTGTTTGCATATATTCCTTCTCAGTTTGTTCATTGTTGGTGTATAGAAAAGCTAATGATTTTTGTAAGTTGATTTTGTATCCTGCCACCTTGCTATATCAGTTTATGGTGTCTAGGAGTTTTGGGGTAGTTTTTTAAGTCTTTAAGGTATCGAATCATATCATCTTCAAATAAGGATATTTTGACAGTTTCTTTACCTATTTGTACTCCTATTATTTCTTCTTATTGCCTAATTGCTCTGGTTAGAAATTCCAGCACTATGTTGAATAGTAGTGGGCACCCTTTTCTCGTTCCTGATTTTAGGGGGAATGGTTTCAGTTTTTCAACATTAAGTATGAAGTTGTTTGTAAGTTTGTCATATATAGCCTTTACAATGTTCAGGTACATTCCTTCTATTCCTGGTTCTCTTAGAGCTTTTATCATGAAGTGGTGTCGGATGTTGTCAAAGGCTTTTTCTGCACCTATTGAGATGATTAAGTAGTTTTTTCTTTGCTTCTATATATGTGCTGTATTACATTTATGGATTTGCATTTGTTGAAGGACTCCTGCATCCCTGGGATGAAGCTGACTAGGCCATGGTGAATGATCTTTCTGATGTGTTGCTGGATTCAGCTTGCCATTTTTTTTGTGACTTTTTTAATGGATTTTCATTAAGAAAAACTGGTCTGTAATTCTCCTTTTTGGAGATGTCTTTGTCTGGTTTGGGGATGATAATATTGGTTTCATAAAATGAGTTAGGTAGTGTACCTTCCCTTTCTATTTTGTGGAACCATTTGAGAAGGGTTGGGATGAATTCTCTAAATGTCTGACAGAATTCAGAGGTGAGACTCTATTGCTGCTTCAATTTCTTTTTGTGTTACAGATCTATTCATGTGATTAATATCCTCTTGGTTCAATTTTGGATGGTCCAAAATCTGTCCATTTCTTCAAAATTTTAAAATTTATTAGAGTATAGGCTCTCAAAGTAGTCTCTGATGAATTTCTGGATTTCCATGGTGTTTATTGGTATCTCCCCTTTTGCATTTCTGATTTTACTGATTTGGGTTTTTTTCTCTCCTCATTGTAATCAGGTTTTCCAGGGGTCTGTCAATCTTATTTATTTTTTCAAAAACCAGCTTTTTGCTTCATTGATTCTTTGCAAGGTTTTTTTTGTTTCTGTTTCATTAATTTCAGCCTTATTTTAATTATTTCTTTCGTTCTGCTTGTTTTGGGATTTGCTTGTTCTTGTTTTTTGAGGAGTTTGAGCTATAGTATTAGGTCATGGATTTGAGATCTTTCTGTCCTTTTAATATATGCACTCATGGCTATAAACTTTCTTCTTAAGACTGCCTTTGATGTGTCCCATAGTTTCTGGTAAGCTATGTTTTCATTTTCATTAACTTCCAGGAAACTTTTAATTTTTTCTTTTATTTCATCTGTGACCCATTGATCATTGAGCAATGTGTTCAGTTTCACATTGTTTGCTGGTTTTTACTGCTGTTTTTGTTGTTGATTTTTAGTTTTAATGCATTGTGGTCAGATAGAATGCATGGTATTATTTCTGTTTTCTTATATTTGCTGAGGCTTGCTTTGTGCCCTAAGATATGATCGATTTTGAAGAAGGTTCCATGGGCTGCTGAGAAGAATATATATTGTGTCTTTGTTGGATGAAATATTCTGTAAACATCAGCTAGGTCCATTTGATGTATGGTGTGATTTAGTTCTAGGATTTGTTCATTGATTTTTTGTTTGGAGGACCTATCTCTTGGTGATAGGGGAGTATTAACATCTCCCACTACCACTGTCTTAGAGTTTATATATTTTTTAGGTACTTCAGAGAATGTTTGATGAAATTGGGTGCATTGACTTTGGGTGCATATAGGTTGATAATTGTTATTTCCTTTTGGTGTATTTCCCCTTTTATTACTATGGAGTGTCCTTTATCTCATTTGATCAATGAAGTTTGAAGTCTACTTTGTCCGAGATAAGTATTTCTACTCCTGTCTGTTTTTGGGTGCCATTGGCTTGGTAAATCTTCCAACCTTTCACTCTCAGCCAGTGGTTATTTCAGTTGATGAGGTGGGTTTCCTGTAGGCAGCAGATTGTTGGATCTTCCTTGTTAATCCAGTTTTCCAAGCGGTGTCTTTTGATGGGGGAATTTAGTCCATTAACATTCAGTGTTAGTATTTATAGGTATGTGGTGATCCCTGTCATGTAGTTGTCTTTGTTGATCAAGTGTTTGGTTGTGTGTAGCTGAATCAATGTTACTCTCTATTTTCTTGCCTTTTCTTCTGTGATTTGGGTTTGCCTGCCCTTTTATGGTTTTGTTTGCTTTTGTTTTCTGTGTGCAGAATTCCTTGAAGAATCTTTTGTAGTGGTGGCTTAGTGGTTATACATTGCTTTAGTTTCTGCTCATCATGGAAGACTTTTATTGCTCCATCTATTTTGAATGATAGTTTTGATGGGTAGAGGATCCTAGGATTGAAGTTATTTTCATTCAGTGTCCAAAATACCTCACTCCATGCTGTTCTTGCTTTTAAGGTTTCCATTGAGAAATCTGTTGTGATTTTAATGGGTTTACCTTTGTATGCTGTTTTTTTTCTCTTACAGACTTCAGTATTCCTTCTCTAGTCTGTACTTGTTATTTTAATGATAGTATGTCATTGGGTAGTTCTATTTTGGTCAGATCTGTTTGGTGTTTTGGAGGCTTCTTGTACCTGAATGGACACAGTTTTCTCTAGATTTGGGAAATTTTCTGTTATTATTTTTTTGATTATTTTACACATTCCTTTTCCCTGCACCTCTTCTCCTTCTTCAATGCCCATGATTCTCAGGTGTGGTCTTTTGATGGAGTCAGTGAGTTCTTGCATATTCTTTTCACAGGTCTTGAGTTTTTGATGGATAGTTCTTCAGTTTTTTCCTTTAATTGCCATTTCATCTTCAAGTTTTGAGATTCTGTCTTCTGTTTTTTCTATTCTGCTGGACTGGTCTTCCATTTTGTTTTTTATTTCTTGTTGATTCTGTTTTCTGAGGTTTTCCATATTGTGGGTCACTTCCTCTTTAGTATTATGAATTTTCATCCTTAATTCATTTATCTCTCTGTTTATGGTGTTCTCTCTTTCAGTTTGGCGTTTATTTAGGGCTCCTATGATTTTGTTTATTTGTGTCTGTGTTTTCTCATATTGTTTATTTTTGTTGTCTTGGAATTTCTTGAGGGCCTCCTGTACATTTTGGTTCACCATGTCTAATAACATCTCTATTAAATTCTCTTTGATTACTGCAGTATTTCTTCTTTCAGAGTGTTCTTGTGGTCTTCGTTGGGTTCCTTGTTATAGTTTATCTTTGTTTTGTTGGAGTCTGGATCTGGGCACCCATTTTCTTCATTTCGCTCTGAATCCTGTACTACTTTATTTTGGGGGTAGAATGGTTTCCATCCCTTTTTCATCTTCCCATATTTCCACTAGGTACTGATTCTGTCCCTGGACAATGTGTAGTAGTATTAGCTCAGTTACAATGTTCATGCTAAGAAAACCAAGAGAGAAAGAGAAAAAAGAGAAAGAGTAGGAAAGATAAAAGAAAGAAAGAAAAAGAAAGAAAAAAATAGGAAAAGTGGGAGAGATGGTGGATGATCAAACAGCAAACCAGATGGACAAATCCTTAAAGAAAGGCAAAAAAAAAAAAAAAAAGGAAATCACTGGTTCTGGAATAGTAGAATTACAATCTTAGTTGTTCTGATGTTACTGCTTCCTTATCGAGTCCTATCTGCCTGTGTCTATTAGGCAGGTTTGGAGCCTTCCTGTTGTGGCCTGCCATGTGGGTGCCTTGTGGAGCAGCTATCCATCAAGCCTGTGGAGCTGGGGCCTTTTAGTGCATGAGAGGCAGGAATCCCAGTGGAGTGTGGATCTGGTAGTCCCATGTGAAGCTGGGGACCGGCAGGGCCCGAGGGGTGGGGATCCTGGTGGAGCATGGATAAAGCCGTCCTATGTGGAGTTGGGGTCCAGTGGGGCCTGAAGTGCAGGAGTCCCAAGGGGCAGGAATCCTGGTGGGGCATGGATCCAGGAGTCCCATGGCAAGCTGGGGCCTGGCAGGTCCTGAGGGGCAGGCAGCCTGAGCCTGGTGGAGCAGAATAGTGGTTCTGTGGGCCTATTGGGTAGGGACTTGTCCAGCTGGCTGTTCTTTTAATAAATCGTGGCATAGAGAAGCTTTTCACAATTTAGTCATTCAGAGTGCTGTACTTTAGGCTCTTCCTGGTGTTTTACCTCAGCCAAGTGTGTCTCTGGTGTGTCAGCAAGGTCTCTATTTCACAGAGCTTTTGAAGTCTGCATCTGTGTCCCAGTCACCATCTTGTTTACCCTCTCTTATCCCTTCTCTCTCCTTCCTCCTTTCCCCTTCCACATCTCTAACAAGAGGGAAATTTTCTTTTTTTCACTTTTAAACATATTTAAATTTGGATACATTCTAGAAGGGATAGCATGTGATGGTATAAGTAGGCAGTGCAAAGCTGCATTACTTGACAGTGGATCTTAAAAATGATGGTATTTTAGATTCACTGGAATAAGCTACTTATGAATTATACTAGAAAGAACAACAAAATAGAAAAAACTTCTTGTGAAAGAATAGGACAGTCATCATTTGGGGATGCAGAGCTCAACTAAATAGTAATATGTTTAAATTCACTCTCAAAATAAGTATTCATTAGATCCCCAGTACTGGAAGAGAGTATTCACTGATAGAATATTTTAGTCACTTAATTTATGAATTAAAGAATATGAAAAAAGAATGTGTCACTGTCTACTCTCTAGGAACTAAAGTACATATTGACAGAGTTAAGACAAAGAAATATGAAATAGTTAAATATATATTGTCTAGTTCTCCCCTTCAATATAAACTCTGTATGATAAAAAAATATACATTTGTTAAAAGATAATGTTTGTATCTATGCTTCTGTGTCTATGCAATACACATATATGTATGCTGATAGTAGAATTTATATATTTTCAGAGTACACACATATATGTGTATATACATATATATGTGTACACACAAATATACATATATATTCTGAAATATTATTTTGGGCTAGATTAGTTGATCCATTTGGAGTCATCATCACCACCATGACCACCTCAATCCACATATATATTATATCAGAAACAGTATAACATAAGACATGATGGCTAGAACTTATACAGATTTGTAGAATTAGGACAATAAGGTATTTTATATGGGAAAAAATGGCATAAAAATTTGAAGCCTGTCATGGGAATAAACATTTTAGTTGGAGTAAGAGATAATTCTGTAATGTTCAAGACCAATGCTGGAGGCAGTAGGGACAGCTTCACTCTTGGTTAAAAAAATAAAAAAGCCTTGACAAATTTCATGGCCTTCTGTTGCCTCTGCTGCTTCCACTAGCTCTTAATTCTATTTCTTCATTCACTGTTAATCTTAAACTATTTAATCTGAAGCTCCATGTCTTATTGTTTACATATTTAACTCTTCATATCATTGCTTTACTATTTCCATTCTGGTGGAATTGATATCTCAACTCCAGTTATGTCTTTTCTTAGGCTAATCTTGCTTTAAGAAGTGTGTGATGCTGTCAACTAGTTCTGTCACCTTGGTTGTCTCTTGATACATTTTGTGGCAATGTTCTCTCCCAGCTTATGTTCTATCATTATTACTATTTTATTTTAATCTTCTCTTACTTTCTTTTTCTCCTCATTTCCCTGAAACAGAATTTTCTAAGATGAATTTTAAAATCTTTCTTTTCCCCTTTGACCTAACCTCTGTATAATGATTTTGACTCATATCATAGGAGTCCAACTGTTTTCCTAGCTCTGAGTTTTCATTCAAGTGTTCATCTTGCATTGATAGATGTCTACATGATCATTAATTTATACAGTTTTTAAGATCAACATATACAAGACCAAAATATCTTATTTCTTTATAGAACAATTGGCACCCAAACCAGTTTCTCTTTAATTCATATTTCCATTTTTAATAGTATCTGTTTTTAACAGTCACACAAGTTTTTAATACCTTCTACAATTAAACATTATTTTTAACTGCACAACTAAAATATTTTCATAAAATTGAAGTACTATAAGTGAGGCTAATTTATCATTGAATCTTCTAATCTCAGTCTTATTTTCAAGGAAAACAATTAAGTATAAGCTCGACCCAATAAAAATGTATCTGTGTGTGTGCCCAAGCATGATATATGTAGTTGTTTTGAGGTGTATATAATTAACAATTTATTAAATCAAGCCATTAAAAATCTCTCTTTCATACAAATTCACATGTAATCCTTTTTGTTTTAATAGTGACATTTTATGTGCTGTTCAAATCTATTTTAAAGAAGAGAAAACTATGGCCCATACAGTTTGGCCTGTAATTCACATCACTGGGTAAATTCAAGTCCTGAAGTCACATCTTTGTGTACATTCAAGTCCTGAAGTCACATCTTTGAGTAAATTCAAGTTCTGAAATCAGATCTTTCACTTTCTTCTGAATTCCACCTCCCCCACTAGAGCTCCTTTATTTGTATTTAAATTGATACTGTTGTAATATTATTAAAATCTCACTGAAGTGTAGATACCCTGAGAGAGAAATAACCAAATTCACTATTCAGTTAGTTCCCATCTTTCTCTCTTTATAGTTACTGCTTAACATCAAAATCCAAAAAAGAGTTGGTTGATGTTTCTCTTATTGATGTTCCTAAAGCCCAAATTAGTTAAGAAAAATTGCATCCATCCTCATGTTAATTTCAATATGTAGATGCTACATAATATGCTACAATTGGAAAATTAAAGAACAGATCTTTAAATAACTTTTTTAACTACCTAATAAAATCATTGGAAGCAGTTGATAATGTTCTGTATATGATTCAGGCTCTTGCTCACTGACATTCTTAATAGAAGTTCTATTTTGCTTGATGGGGTCAATAAATGTGAGCCCTACATCAAATTATTTTGATTCATGTGTTATTTTTTGTCCTTGCTGTCTTAACATGGAGGACACAGACTAGTAATAACCTGATTAATTTGGTAGATACCATCCTAGAAGAATTTGTTTTACTAACATTGGATGATTATATGTGATGATTATATCTTCTAAGCATGAAAATCACTTTATAATAGGTATATATTTGATTATTATAAATCCCAAAATTAATGTTAACACAGGATATCTCTGAAGTCAATAGTTTCTTTATCCCTGTAAAGTTCTTAGCATATGGGCACTATTCTTTCAGTTAATTACTCTAGATGACAGAGATTTTTTTCATAGCTCTTCTCTTCAAGTCAATTAAATTTTTTTTCAACTGAATTTCAAGGGAGAGTAAACTATATTCCAATGGGATTTTAAAACATTAGGATATTTTGGCTTCATGACCTAAAAGTGTAAATCCAGATGCTCAATTTACCTTGTCTCATCTCTTGGTCATGTAACCATGGCTCTAGCTATTTTGTTTTTCTGGCACCCTGCTTAGCACATTCATTGTGGAATGGCCAACTAACATAGGCATTATTTTATAGTGATAACACTTAAAATCTACCCATTCTATACTTTTTATTTAGTGTTTATTAATAGTACAAAGGAGTTGCATGTGAAAATTCCATAGATCCATATAGCCTGGTCACAAGCCAGCTTTTCTTTGTAACCAATTCTACAGATTGGAAATCTTATGTTTAATTTTGACTTTCATGATGCTATGCTCCTGTATACAACATGCAATCTAATTCTATTGTCCTTATTTCACAATATGGGACTTATCCATTCTCTCCATCCCAAAATCAGCCCAAGATTTAGGTAGAGCAACAGTCTCATTGTTTTTCCTGATGGTCTCCTTCTCACAAAGATCTTTAGCATACCACTGCATGTCTGTCATTCTCAACAAAAGCCAGAATTTAGTCCAGAGTCTGTGATTTGTTTAATTATTGCTCTTTACTGGACTCTGTACCTCTGAAACTTTGCTTACTACTATACTGTGACCTGGACCCTTTACTCTAGCTCCCTGGCCTGACTTTTTATGCTACACTGTGCCATATTGTGCTTCTCCTGATTTCTACTAACTCTCTTTCTACTGATACCTTCAAATAAATAAGTTATATCCTTTACTCAAGATTCATTTCCAACTTTTACATAAAGTTTTCTCTAGCTTTTATTGAGTTTTGTTTTCCCAAAAATCTCCCCATACTTTACACATGGAAAAAATGTACAATTCTTCACAATGTTTTATCTTCGTTAATGGACATGATATCCCATCTTCAGAAATTCATCACCTTGTGGTAAGCATTGATATTGTTTTATAATCTTACTTTAGAATGCAAACACAAGTAAAAGGAAAGAGATCAAATGATATCAGACCACATGTGAAAGGGGAATTATTTAAAAGGAATAAGAATTTGGTGCTATTTACAGATGTGTTCTGCTTTAATAATTCAGTAAGCTGTATACACACTATGTATTGTGTGTTTTTAATAAAAAGTTAAAATAAAAATAAAGGGGACTACAAAATATTATGCAAGATACATTAAGAAATTTTTGTGACAAAACTGGAGTCCCCAATTTTTCCTAGAATCAGTCCTGGATGAAAAAATGAGAAAATGATAATCCACTATGATCAACAAGAATGGCTGAGATGAGAACAGGAACTTACCAGTGTCTACCAGGAATTGATGTGGAGAACAAAGAGGCTGCATCTAAATGAAAGGCACTGATTACCTCTTGGATCTATCCTTACTGTGGGGAAGCATAAGTCCTTCAAATTCTATCTCAACTTAAAGGAGATGTCCCTTAAATCCATCCACTTATTTTCCTCTGGTTGATTCTATGGTGGCCAAAGCCATCTATCACTAACAAATTGAGTTTCCCACATATATCAATGTAAATAAATTTGTGTGTTGGGAAGACAGCTAGTACCAGTTATAGATTACAGAGGATGGATCTTCCTTACTAAATAAGGTAGGCTCTGGTTTGCAAATCAATTCCTTCTGAGTCTGACTACTTTGAATCAGTCCAACATGTGAACAACTTAGAAGTGCTGATAGCTAAGCAAAGAATATAGAATAGAAAGAAGGACAACAAAACTGTTTAGAAACCACTGGATTATCTGCCTTCTTACAATCCCTCTTACCAATATTAGAAGAGAAAATAGAACCATAAGAAGCATATAAACTATGGCAACCAGGGAAATCAAGTAAGAAATTATTATAAGATAATATTGCAAAAAAAAAAAAAAGAAACACTTTTTAATTTCCTTTGATAATCCCTGTCCAGAAGAAAAGAAAAAAAATCTACATTTTTTCAAATAATGATACTACTTTTTCTTACTCAATGTTCATCCTACTATATCTCTAAATAGTACTTTTGAGGAAATTTTGCTTGAAGAACATTTTTTCTATATCACCATCTATCACATGAGTAGAGCTAAAACCATTCCTCACTACCTTCAACATGAGCAGTGATCTCTTGGTGAGTATATCCTATTCTTCTAACCAAGTTAACTGGTTCAGGAAAGGCATATGACACAAGTAAAAGGAGAAGGCTCTATCCTGATATCACAGCTGGTACAAGCTAGTACAATTTAAGGCTAGAATTGATGAGGCCCATCTCAACACACCAAAAAGGAAGACTATGTATGACGAATTCAGGGACCAAGATGTACATTGACCATATACTTTATCATCCAAAGTTGAGCACTGCTGTCCCAGTCAAATGCTAAGCAGGGTGCCAGAAAAACAAAATAGCTAGAGCCATGGTTACATGACCAAGAGATGAGACAAGGTAAATTGAGCATCTGGATTTACACTTTTAGGTCATGAAGCCAAAATATCCTAATGTTTTAAAATCCCATTGGAATATAGTTTACTCTCCCTTGAAATTCAGTTGAAAAAAAATTTAATTGACTTGAAGAGAAGAGCTATGAAAAAAATCTCTGTCATCTAGAGTAATTAACTGAAAGAATAGTGCCCATATGCTAAGAACTTTACAGGGATAAAGAAACTATTGACTTCAGAGATATCCTGTGTTAACATTAATTTTGGGATTTATAATAATCAAATATATACCTATTATAAAGTGATTTTCATGCTTAGAAGATATAATCATCACATATAATCATCCAATGTTAGTAAAACAAATTCTTCTAGGATGGTATCTACCAAATTAATCAGGTTATTACTAGTCTGTGTCCTCCATGTTAAGACAGCAAGGACAAAAAATAACACATGAATCAAAATAATTTGATGTAGGGCTCACATTTATTGACCCCATCAAGCAAAATAGAACTTCTATTAAGAATGTCAGTGAGCAAGAGCCTGAATCATATACAGAACATTATCAACTGCTTCCAATGATTTTATTAGGTAGTTAAAAAAGTTATTTAAAGATCTGTTCTTTAATTTTCCAATTGTAGCATATTATGTAGCATCTACATATTGAAATTAACATGAGGATGGATGCAATTTTTCTTAACTAATTTGGGCTTTAGGAACATCAATAAGAGAAACATCAACCAACTCTTTTTTGGATTTTGATGTTAAGCAGTAACTATAAAGAGAGAAAGATGGGAACTAACTGAATAGTGAATTTGGTTATTTCTCTCTCAGGGTATCTACACTTCAGTGAGATTTTAATAATATTACAACAGTATCAATTTAAATACAAATAAAGGAGCTCTAGTGGGGGAGGTGGAATTCAGAAGAAAGTGAAAGATCTGATTTCAGAACTTGAATTTACTCAAAGATGTGACTTCAGGACTTGAATGTACACAAAGATGTGACTTCAGGACTTGAATTTACCCAGTGATGTGAATTACAGGCCAAACTGTATGGGCCATAGTTTTCTCTTCTTTAAAATAGATTTGAACAGCACATAAAATGTCACTATTAAAACAAAAAGGATTACATGTGAATTTGTATGAAAGAGAGATTTTTAATGGCTTGATTTAATAAATTGTTAATTATATACACCTCAAAACAACTACATATATCATGCTTGGGCACACACACAGATACATTTTTATTGGGTCGAGCTTATACTTAATTGTTTTCCTTGAAAATAAGACTGAGATTAGAAGATTCAATGATAAATTAGCCTCACTTATAGTACTTCAATTTTATGAAAATATTTTAGTTGTGCAGTTAAAAATAATGTTTAATTGTAGAAGGTATTAAAAACTTGTGTGACTGTTAAAAACAGATACTATTAAAAATGGAAATATGAATTAAAGAGAAACTGGTTTGGGTGCCAATTGTTCTATAAAGAAATAAGATATTTTGGTCTTGTATATGTTGATCTTAAAAACTGTATAAATTAATGATCATGTAGACATCTATCAATGCAAGATGAACACTTGAATGAAAACTCAGAGCTAGGAAAACAGTTGGACTCCTATGATATGAGTCAAAATCATTATACAGAGGTTAGGTCAAAGGGGAAAAGAAAGATTTTAAAATTCATCTTAGAAAATTCTGTTTCAGGGAAATGAGGAGAAAAAGAAAGTAAGAGAAGATTAAAATAAAATAGTAATAATGATAGAACATAAGCTGGGAGAGAACATTGCCACAAAATGTATCAAGAGACAACCAAGGTGACAGAACTAGTTGACAGCATCACACACTTCTTAAAGCAAGATTAGCCTAAGAAAAGACATAACTGGAGTTGAGATATCAATTCCACCAGAATGGAAATAGTAAAGCAATGATATGAAGAGTTAAATATGTAAACAATAAGACATGGAGCTTCAGATTAAATAGTTTAAGATTAACAGTGAATGAAGAAATAGAATTAAGAGCTAGTGGAAGCAGCAGAGGCAACAGAAGGCCATGAAATTTGTCAAGGCTTTTTTATTTTTTTAACCAAGAGTGAAGCTGTCCCTACTGCCTCCAGCATTGGTCTTGAACATTACAGAATTATCTCTTACTCCAACTAAAATGTTTATTCCCATGACAGGCTTCAAATTTTTATGCCATTTTTTCCCATATAAAATACCTTATTGTCCTAATTCTACAAATCTGTATAAGTTCTAGCCATCATGTCTTATGTTATACTGTTTCTGATATAATATATATGTGGATTGAGGTGGTCATGGTGGTGATGATGACTCCAAATGGATCAACTAATCTAGCCCAAAATAATATTTCAGAATATATATGTATATTTGTGTGTACACATATATATGTATATACACATATATGTGTGTACTCTGAAAATATATAAATTCTACTATCAGCATACATATATGTGTATTGCATAGACACAGAAGCATAGATACAAACATTATCTTTTAACAAATGTATATTTTTTTATCATACAGAGTTTATATTGAAGGGGAGAACTAGACAATATATATTTAACTATTTCATATTTCTTTGTCTTAACTCTGTCAATATGTACTTTAGTTCCTAGAGAGTAGACAGTGACACATTCTTTTTTCATATTCTTTAATTCATAAATTAAGTGACTAAAATATTCTATCAGTGAATACTCTCTTCCAGTACTGGGGATCTAATGAATACTTATTTTGAGAGTGAATTTAAACATATTACTATTTAGTTGAGCTCTGCATCCCCAAATGATGACTGTCCTATTCTTTCACAAGAAGTTTTTTCTATTTTGTTGTTCTTTCTAGTATAATTCATAAGTAGCTTATTCCAGTGAATCTAAAATACCATCATTTTTAAGATCCACTGTCAAGTAATGCAGCTTTGCACTGCCTACTTATACCATCACATGCTATCCCTTCTAGAATGTATCCAAATTTAAATATGTTTAAAAGTGAAAAAAAGAAAATTTCCCTCTTGTTAGAGATGTGGAAGGGGAAAGGAGGAAGGAGAGAGAAGGGATAAGAGAGGGTAAACAAGATGGTGACTGGGACACAGATGCAGACTTCAAAAGCTCTGTGAAATAGAGACCTTGCTGACACACCAGAGACACACTTGGCTGAGGTAAAACACCAGGAAGAGCCTAAAGTACAGCACTCTGAATGACTAAATTGTGAAAAGCTTCTCTATGCCACGATTTATTAAAAGAACAGCCAGCTGGACAAGTCCCTACCCAATAGGCCCACAGAACCACTATTCTGCTCCACCAGGCTCAGGCTGCCTGCCCCTCAGGACCTGCCAGGCCCCAGCTTGCCATGGGACTCCTGGATCCATGCCCCACCAGGATTCCTGCCCCTTGGGACTCCTGCACTTCAGGCCCCACTGGACCCCAACTCCACATAGGGCGGCTTTATCCATGCTCCACCAGGATCCCCACCCCTCGGGCCCTGCCGGTCCCCAGCTTCACATGGGACTACCAGATCCACACTCCACTGGGATTCCTGCCTCTCATGCACTAAAAGGCCCCAGCTCCACAGGCTTGATGGATAGCTGCTCCACAAGGCACCCACATGGCAGGCCACAACAGGAAGGCTCCAAACCTGCCTAATAGACACAGGCAGATAGGACTCGATAAGGAAGCAGTAACATCAGAACAACTAAGATTGTAATTCTACTATTCCAGAACCAGTGATTTCCTTTTTTTTTTTTTTTTTGCCTTTCTTTAAGGATTTGTCCATCTGGTTTGCTGTTTGATCATCCACCATCTCTCCCACTTTTCCTATTTTTTTCTTTCTTTTTCTTTCTTTCTTTTATCTTTCCTACTCTTTCTCTTTTTTCTCTTTCTCTCTTGGTTTTCTTAGCATGAACATTGTAACTGAGCTAATACTACTACACATTGTCCAGGGACAGAATCAGTACCTAGTGGAAATATGGGAAGATGAAAAAGGGATGGAAACCATTCTACCCCCAAAATAAAGTAGTACAGGATTCAGAGCGAAATGAAGAAAATGGGTGCCCAGATCCAGACTCCAACAAAACAAATTAATCAATAAATTAATCAATAAATTTATAAAAGTTAAAATACCACCAAAAGAAAATATGGGATGAAGGTGTGAAAAGAAGTCAAAATTGGAGATGCATTTGAGAGTTCCACATGTAGAGAATTATGGAAATAAATAAGCCACAGTTTGAGTGGGAGAAAAGAGCAGAGGGGCAGTATCATAGACTTCAGGCCTACGAGAGGAAGGATGCTTTAGACATAAAAAGTCAAGAAAGGAATGTTTTTTAAACAGCTTCTACATGCCACGTCCTATTCTAAGTTTTTTAAGTGTATTTGTTAATTTAATGTGTATTATAGCAAAGGAAATTGAAGCACAGAGAAAATTCAGGCTGTAGAATCTTGGAAATCAAGAAATCTCAGGTATGATATTTTTGTTAACTGGAGCAGAAGAATTAAATATACTGAGAAAGCTCCCCATTGACATTTGAATTTATGGATTTATCAGTATTATCACAGAAAGTACTTTTCATTTTTATTCATTTTTTCACATGTGCATACCTTGTTTGGGGCATTTCTCCACCCTTCCCCCCTCCTTCACCCTCTCCCCACCTCTCCCACTCACTTCCAGGCAGAACCTGTTCTGCCCTTATCTCTAATTTTGTTGAAGAAAAAACATAAGTATAATAAGAAAGACAAAGCATTTTTGCTAGTTGAGTTAAGGATAGCTATACAGAGAGATTCCTAGCATTGCTTTCATATATACATGTGTTACAACCCATGTTGATTCAACTCTAACTGATCTTTACACTGGTTCCTGATCCCCTCTCATGTTAACCTCTGTCACTTTAAGGTTTCTGCATTATTTCCTCTGGATTGGGGACATCAAATGCTTTCATGTTTTGGGTATTCTACCTATTCTTATATATCCAGTATGTGCTCTCTCCTTGCCATGTGATCCAAGTCCAAACACATTGCTGTATTTGCCCTAGATTTAAAGTCCACATGTGAGGGAGAACATATGATTTTTGGTCTTCTGAGCCTGGCTAACTTTGCTCACAATAATGTTCTCTAGTTCCATCCATTTACCTACAAATGATTAGATTTCATTCTTCTTCATGGCCGAATAAAATTCTATTGTGTATAAATACCACATTATCTTGATCCATTCATTAGTAGTGGGGCTTCTTGGTTGTTTCCATACCTTCTCTATTGTGAATAGTGCTGCAAAAAACATGGGTGTGCAGGTGCCTCTGGAGTAACCTGTGTTGCGTTCCTTTGGGTATATCCCCAGGAGTGGAATTGTTAGATCATACGGCAGGTCTATGTTTAGATTTTTAAGAAGTCTCCAAATTTTTTCCAGGAGTGGTTGTACCAGCTTGCATTCCCACCAGCAGTGTATGAGGGTTCCTTTTTTCCCACATCTTCACCAACACATGTTGTTGTTGGTGTTTTTGATGATGGCTATTCTAACAGGAGTGAGGTGGAATCTTAGTGTGGTTTTGATTTGCATTTCCTTATGGTTTTTATGAAAAACACATTTTTTTCATGTGTTTTTTGGCCATTTGAATTTCTTCTTTTGAGAAAGTTCTGTTTAGTTCAGTTGCCCATTTCCTAATTGGTTCATTGATTTTGGGAGAGTTTAGTTTCTTAAATATATTCTGGTTATCAGTCCCTTCTCTGATGGATAGCTGGCAAATATTTTCTCCCACTCTGTGGGTGGTCTTTTCAGTTAGAGGCCATTTCTTTTGTTGTGCAGAAGCTTTTCTATTTTATGAAGTCCCATTTGTCCATCCTTTCTCTTAGTTGCTGGACTGCTGAGGTTCTTTTGAGGAAGTCCTTGCCTATACCTATTACTTCCAGAGTGTTTCCTGCTCCTTTCTGTACTAACTACAGAATTTTGGGTTGAATATTAAGGTCTTTGATCCATTTTGAGATGTTACTTGTACAAGGTGATAGACATGGATCTAGTTTCAGTTTGTTGCAGATGGATAAACACTTTTCCCAGCAGCATTTGTTGAAGAGACTGTCTTTTCTCCATTGTGTATTTTTGGCACCTTTGTAAAAAATGAGGTGGGTGTAGTTGTGTGGATTCATATCTGGGTTCTCTATTCTGTTCCACTGTTCTTCATGTCTATTTTTCTGCCAGTACCATGCTGTTTTTATTGCTATTACTTTGTAATATACTTTGAAGTCAGGTATTGATACCTCCAGCATTGGTCTATTTACTGAGTATTGCTTTGGCTATTCATGCTCTCTTGTGTTTCCAAATGAACTTTAGGGTAGATTTTTCAGTCTCTGTGATGAAAGTCGTTGGGATTTTGATGGGAATTGCATTAAATTCCCATCAATGTAGATTGCTTTTGGTAGTATAGCCATTTTTACTATGTTGATGCTACCAATCCCTGAGACTACATCTTCAGTAGTCTTCCTCGATCTCTTTCTTCAGGAGTTTGTAACTCTCCTTGTAAAGGTCATTCACATCCTTTTTTAAATTTACTCCTAGGTATTTGATTTTTTTTGAGGCTATAGTGAGTGGAATTTTTTCCATATATTCATTCTCAGTTTGTTCTTTGTTGGTGTATAGAAAAGCTGATGGTTTTTATAATTTGATTTTGATCCTGTCAACTTTCTGTAGCTTTTTGTGGTGTCTAAGAGTATTTGGGTAGAGTTTTTTGGGTCTTTAAGGTATAGGATCATATCATCTGCAAATAGGGATATTTTGACATTTTCTTTACCTATTTGTATTCCTTTTATTTCTGCTTTGTGCCTAATTGCTCTGGCCAGAAATTCCATTACTATGTTGAATAGGAGTGGGGACAGTAGGCACACTTGTCTCATTCCTGATTTTAGGGGGAATCTTTGCAGTTTTTCAACATTAAATATGATGTTGGTTGTAGGTATAGCCTTTACAATGTTGAGGTACATTCCTTCTATTCCTAGTTTTCTTAGAGCTTTTATCATGAAGTGGTGTTGGATGTTGTTGAAGGCTTTTTCTGCATCTATTGAGGTGATCAAATGGTTTTTGTCTTTGCTCTTACTGATGTGCTGTGTTACATTTATAGATTTGCATATGTTGAACAACCCCTGCATCCCTAGGATGAAGCTGACTTGGTCATGGTATATGATCTTTCTG
Organism: Castor canadensis; assembly: GCF_047511655.1. Taxonomy (NCBI): domain Eukaryota; kingdom Metazoa; phylum Chordata; class Mammalia; order Rodentia; family Castoridae; genus Castor; species Castor canadensis. Next base: position 94,537,968 of record NC_133391.1, on the reverse strand, counting down.
ATGTGTTGTTGGATTCAATTTGCCATTATTTTATTAAGGATTTTTGCATTAATATTCATTAAGGAAACTGGCTTGTAGTTCTCCTTTTTGGAGGTGTCTTTGTCAGGTTTTGGGATGAGAGCAATACTGGCTTCATAAAATGAGTTAGGCAGTGTTCCTTCCTTTCTATTTCATGGAATAGTTTAATGAGGGTTGGTATTAGTTCTTCTGTAAACATCTGATAGAATTCAGCAGTGAATCCATCAGGTCCTGGACTTTTCTTTTTTGGGATACTCTTGATTGCTGCTTCAATTTCTATTTGTGTTATAGAGCTATTCTGGAGATTAATATCCTCTTTGTTCAGTTTTTGGTGGTTGTAAGTTTCTAGAAATCTGTCTGTTTTTCAAAAATTTCCAAATTATTAGAGTATAGGTTCTCAAAGTAGTCTCTGATGATATCCTGGATTTCTGTGGTGTTTGTTGTTATTGCCCTTTCTTCATTTCTGATTTTACAGATTTGGGTTTTTTCCCTCTTCATTTTAGTCAGGTTTGCCATGAGTCTGTCAATCTTATTTATTTTTTCAAAGGAGCAGCTTTTTGTTTCATTGATTCTTTATATGTATTTTTTTTGTTTCTGTTTCATTGATTTCAGCCCTTATTTTAATTATTTCTTTCCTTCTGCTTGTTTTGGGATTTGCTTGTTCTTGTTTTTTCTAGGAGTTTGAGATGTATCATTAGGTCATTGATTTGAGATCTTTCTGTCCTTTTAATATATGCACATATGTCTATAAACTTTCCTGTTAGGACTGCTTTTGCTGTGTACCATATTTTCTGGTAGGCCGTGTTTTCATTTTCATTAACTTCCAGGAAACTTTTAATTTTCTCTTTTATTTCATCCATGACCCATTGATCATTGAGTAATATGTTGTTCAGATGCACATTGTTTCCATGTTTTTAACTGCTGTTTTTGTTGTTGATATGTAGTTTCAATGCATTGTGATTAGATAGAATGCATGGTATTATTTCTATTTTCTTATATTTGCTGAGGCTTGCTTTGTGCCCTAAGATATGATCGATTTTGAAGAAGGTTCCATGGGCTGCTGAGAAGAATATATATTGTGTCTTTTTTGGATGAAATATTCTGTAAACATCAGCTAGGTCCATTTGATGTATGGTGTGATTTAGTTCTAGGATTTCTTTATTGATTTTTTGTTTGGAGGACCTATCTCTTGGTGATAGGGGAGTATTACGGTCTCCACTACCACTGTGTTGGAGTTTATATATGTTTTTAGGTCCTTCAGAGGTATGTTTGATGAAATTGGGTGCATTGAGTTTGGGTGCATATAGGTTGATAATTGTTATTTCCTTTTGGTGTATTTCCCCTTTTATTACTATGGAGTGTCCTTTATCTCATTTGATCAATGAAGTTTGAAGTCTACTTTGTCTGAGATAAGTATTGCTACTCCTGTCTGTTTTTGGGTGCCATTGGCTTGGTAAATCTTCCAACCTTTCACTCTCAGCCAGTGGTTATTTCAGTTGATGAGGTGGGTTTCCTGTAGGCAGCAGATTGTTGGATCTTCCTTGTTAATCCAGTTTTCCAAGCGGTGTCTTTTGATGGGGGAATTTAGTCCATTAACATTCAGTGTTAGTATTTATAGGTATGTGGTGATCCCTGTCATGTAGTTGTCTTTGTTGATTAAGTGTTTGGTTGTGTGTAGCTGAATCAATGTTACTCTCTATTTTCTTGCCTTTTCTTCTGTGATTTGGGTTTGCCTGCCCTTTCATGGTTTTGTTTGCTTTTGTTTTCTGTGTGCAGAATTCCTTGAAGAATCTTTTGTAGTGGTGGCTTAGTGGTTATACATTGCTTTAGTTTCTGCTCATCATGGAAGACTTTTATTGCTCCATCTATTTTGAATGATAGTTTTGATGGGTAGAGGATCCTAGGATTGAAGTTATTTTCATTCAGTGTCCAAAATACCTCACTCCATGCTGTTCTTGCTTTTAAGGTTTCCATTGAGAAATCTGTTGTGATTTTAATGGGTTTACCTTTGTATGCTGTTTTTTTTTTACTCTTACAGACTTCAGTATTCCTTCTCTAGTCTGTACTTGTTATTTTAATGATAGTATGTCATTGGGTAGTTCTATTTTGGTCAGGTCTGTTTGGTGTTTTGGAGGCTTCTTGTACCTGAATGGAAATAGTTTTCTCTAGATTTGGGAAATTTTCTGTTATTATTTTTTTGATTATGTTACACATTCCTTTTCCCTGCACCTCTTCTCCTTCTTCAATGCCCATGATTCTCAGGTGTGGTCTTTTGATGGAGTCAGTGAGTTCTTGCATATTCTTTTCACAGGTCTTGAGTTTTTGATGGATAGTTCTTCAGTTTTTTCCTTTAATTGCCATTTCATCTTCAAGTTTTGAGATTCTGTCTTCTGTTTTTTCTATTCTGCTGGACTGGTCTTCCATTTTGTTTTTTATTTCTTGTTGATTCTGTTTTCTGAGGTTTTCCATATTGTGGGTCACTTTCTCTTTAGTATTATGAATTTTCATCCTGAATTCATTTATCTCTCTGTTTATGGTGTTCTCTCTTTCAGTTTGGCGTTTATTTAGGGCTCCTATGATTTCGTTTATTTGTTTCTGTGTTTTCTCATATTGTTTTATTTTTGTTGTCTTGGAATTTCTTGAGGGCCTCCTGTACATTTTGGTTGACCATGTCTAATAACATCTCTATTAAATTCTCTTTGATTACTGCAGTATTTCTTCTTTCAGAGTGTCCTTGTGGGCTTCATTGGGTTCCTTGTTACAGTTTATCTTTGTTTTGTTGGAGTCTGGATCTGGGCACCCATTTTCTTCATTTCGCTCTGAATCCTGTACTACTTTATTTTGGGGGTAGAATAGTTTCCATCCCTTTTTCATCTAGCTATATTTCCTGTAGGTACTCTTTCTGTACTTGGATTATGTGTAATTTTGTATTTGCTGGGTTACAGTATTAATACTAAGAAAACCAAGAGAGACGGAGGAAAAAGAGAAAGAGAAGGAATGATAAAAGAAAGAAAGAAGGAAAAAAAGTGAAAAAATGAGAGAGATGGTGGGTGATCAAACAGCAAACTAGACAGCCAAACCCCTAAAGAAGGGAAAAAAAATCACCATTTTTGGAACAGTAGAATTGCAGTCTTAATTTTTCTGATGTTAGTCTTTAGGCATCCAGTCCTGTCTGTCTGTTTCTCTTAGGCAAGTTTGGAACCCCCCAGTGGTGGCCTGAGCTGGACCCTGGTGTAGTGGTTCTCTGGCAAGCCTGTAGAGCTTGAGCCTGGTGTGGCCTGAGGGGCAGGAATCCTGGGTGGGCATGAATCCTGCATGGAGCTGGGGCCTGGTGCAGCCCATGGGATGGGGATCCCTGTGGGGTGGGAATGCAGCTGTCTCACACAGACCTGGTGCCTGGCAGGGCCAGAGGTGTGGAGAGCCCAGTGGAGCAGAACAGTTGCTCTGCAGGCCTATGAAGCAGGGACTTGGTGGGTTGGCTGTTCTTTTAGTAGATCATGGCATGGAGAAGCCTTTCACGATCTTGGGGTTTAGAATGCCATTGTTTCAGCTCTCCCTGGTACTTTATCTCAGGCAAGTCTGTCTCCAGTGTCTTGGCAAAATCCCTGGTTCATGCAGCTCACATGGTCTGTGGCTGTGTCCCAGTCACTGTTTTGGATCTCTCTGAAAGTAAATTTTTGAAAGAAGTCAAAAAGGAAGGGAACCTATATACAATGAACTTGCCATTTATTGAAAGAATAAAAACTGCATGAGGGTGAAACCAAAGAGTTTTAGAAAAGCAGTTCAGACATTGATTGCTAAAGGGAGATAGGTAAAAGTATATGGAAGACTGTGCTGCTGGACTAACTTATTCCTGGCAGCATAACTGCATTCTTGGTTTGCTTTATGGGGACCAGTGTGAAGGAATGTGGTGAGAACATAATCTAGAGATGACTTATTACATGAGCAGATCACAAAAGGTCTTATGTTGTCTTGGCCAAGTGCAAGCAGAAGCAGGCAGTACTGGGAATGAAATGGATAAGAAGTCCTAAGGAATGAAAGAATAGGATAGGCAGGAGGGAGAAATCTAATGTTCAAAGAGAATCCACTTTGTGCCAGGTAATGTGATAAGAACTATGAAAAATTGGGTAGATGAGTCTTTCATGCGGGTTTTGCAAAACTGAATGGCTTCCTTCAGGTTACCTGTGATTTTCAGTCTTCATTATTTCACTTGAGGCAATTTTTTCTTTCCAATCTTCTCCTGCTGATTACAGGTTGGCATTTTATTCTGTAAAAAGAATTCTGCCTGGACGAATCCAGTTTGAGTGTTCTATGTGAAAGCATAATCTCAAGTACCAGCAATTTCCTTGTGTTTGAAGCTTGCATAAATATTCACACATTTGGGTTCTCTATCTGTTGAGTAGAAGGAGAACTAGTCAATCTCCTTAATGCAATGTTTAAATTACTTTATGTCTATTGAAATGTTCATGCTTTGTGAGGGAGTAGATGAATTTTTATTCTTGGGCAGACTAAAATAATTATTTTTGCTAGAATGAGAAATAATATGTTTATTATGTGCACAACAGCTTTTTACCTGATGTCTTTATCATCTTGGATATGATAGATATTCAAGGATTTTTTTCCCCTTTGGTAAAATTACACAGGTGAAAGTATAGTAATAGTGTATTGCTATATGGTTAAGTGCATACTTTTCTTTTGTCTTTCACCCTTTAAGCTGGTCATTGAGCTTCTCATGTAATTGAGCATTAAAAAATATGTAAGCTCCACTGAAAAGATGTAAGTTAATGATAGGGAGTCTTGCCTTCAAATGTCAATGAAAGAAATTTAAATTTTTTTTTTTTTTTGGTACTGGGGCTTGGACTCAGGACCTTACTTGCTAGGCAGGTGCTCACCACTTCAGCCACTCCACTACTCTACAAATTTTAAATCTTAGTAACAATTATGCTTGTCTATTTTCTCTATTAAGCCCTGAAAACCAAATTCTGAGGTTGCATTTATATTTTTATATCTGTACAGGATTTTTTCCCCTTGTTAATACATTGGTGATTATTTGCTCTTATAAATGTACCTTAAGTCTGCAACAACAGTTTTAAGACATTTGTGTTTGGCTATAGGATTATAAGTAAAGTGTTTGTAAGGATTCATATAATCTATTAACTAACACTGCAAGTGCACCCTCTATTGCTAGAAGATTTTTAAGAACATTTTTCTTAGTATGTGTGGGAATCCCAAAAGTAGGCCTTCTTCTGTTTGAAAAAATAAATTCATTGTGTGTATTTGAAATTTACAACATGATATTACAGGATACATATGTATAATAAAATGGTTACTATAGTGGAACAGATAAATGTGTCTACCATCTTATATAGTTGCTCATTTTGGGGGTTTGTGTATGTGTGTGATTTTATATAAAATATGCTTATTTTAAAATATACTTATGTATCACAAATACTTAATATAATTTTATCTTTATTCCTCATGGTGTACATTAGTTCTCTAGACTTATTCATTCTACATATCTGTTATCTTGTGTCCTTTGACCTACATTATGTCATTTCTTTTCCCTTCCCTCCTGCCCTTTTGGTTGTGGTAACTACTGTTTCACTCTCAGTCTCTGTGCATTTGAACTCTATAATACATATGTATATGTAAATATATATGCATTTGTGTGTGTGTGTGTGTGTATATATTCCACAAGTTAGTAAGATCATGCAATATTTTCCTTTATGTGTCTTGTTCATTTAACTTAGTATAATATCTCCTAGGTCCACTTGTGTTATGACACGATTTCTTCCACTTTTAATAGTGAATAATATTCTCATGTGTGTGTGTTTGTGTTTGTGTATCACTTCTTAATCCACTCACCCATTTATGTGGATTTAGGCTGTTTCCATTTCCATATATTGGCTATTGTGAATAATGCTTAAGTGAATATAATGGTGCAGCTATTTTTATAAGGTGGGATACTTCTGTAAGTAAAAATTTAAAAAATTTTCACAGCTTTGTTTTTGTCAAGCTGATGATCAAACCCAGTGCCTCGTACATGCTAAGCATCCACTCTAGAATAACTATATGCCCAGCTTCTGACTGTTTTTTGAGTTTTCCAGTTTTTCTGATGAGTTTGTTTACTTAGGCTGTTAAGTTATGTGTTTGTTAATGATATAAAATACTTTATTCATAGTATCAATATTTTTACATGTGTTAGTTTCTGGAATTTACTCATTTGAGACTTTCCCCTTAACTATTTAGAGTATTAGAAGAGCAAAAAAATTTCAATTTATAGGGTATAAGCTGCATTGCCATAACAAAGAGAGCCAAAAGTAGTGACTCAAACAAAACAGACATTCATTTTTCTCTCATATAACAATCCAGAGACAAGCAAGGCATTCAGGGGAGGCTTTGATGTAGGATGATTTTCATGGACTAAGCTCCTTTTTTTGTTGTTGTTTATTGCACCATTTTTTAGTTTTATCCTTTTGCTTGCCTGGTAACATTGTGTTTACATTGAAGGGTAAAGGAAAGGGAAAGAATAATAGGAATATGATTTGGAAGTTGCAATACTTTCAGCCCATTTCTAATCACCTAAACTTAGATACCCACACCTTGCTGCAAGGGAAGTTGGGCAATAGAGTTCTTTTCTCATGCTATCATGTCTCCTGAAATTCAAGTATTTACATTTTGAAAAATAAAAGGGAAAGATAGACACTACAGAGCATTTGATAGTCTCTTCCAAACACTCAAATTTATATGGATTTCATATTTTGAATAAATGAGATGATACAAAATTATTAGTGGGAAAATAGACAATTTCATAAATATCATGAAGTTTCAGCTTAGCATTATGTTTGTAATATAACCTACCAGGCCTTTTATTTCTAAGCTCTTTGATAATTGGAGAAATGTAAGAGAAAATGTTAACAAGTAAAATGCAGTCTTTTTTTCTGCCTTGTTGAATTAATAGCAATGCTGAAAGGTAAAGTAAACAGTTCTACATTCTATACCTCTTCAGTGCTTAGCATTTACATTCTCATTCTTTCTTCCCTCTGGCAATGTGCTGGACTCTGTGTTCATTGTTCTTCCAATCATCTCGTTCTAATTCCATATAAAGGCAGAGGGAAAATTCTGACACTTTAAGCATAAAAATTCACTAAAAATTTCCCGCAAAGCAATACCTACAGTTAAAACAGTTTATTACTTTATATGTAAGAGCCAACCTCAAACTTTTAATGAAATTTAAAAACATTTCCCTCAAAGCTAGTGAATAAAAAGAATTTAGATAAAACATAAATACAATTCAACAATACGCATCTCTACCTGCTTTTTTTCACGTTAGTGCTATCCTCACCTTATTTGCTTTTGTTGTAGATAACTGGAAATGTCCAAGGTTTATCTGACTGAGAATACATGTACAATTTTGATAGTATAGAGTATAGTTTTTATATTTATTCTTGTAGATTATTAGGCTGAATGACTACAATAGTTGCTCTATTCATTGATTCCTATCCTATGAATATATGCATACCTCCATACTTCTATTTTAGGGTATTTACACCAATAATGCAATTAATATAAAGACACTTAAAGTTTATATTAGAAGTATCAATTTTTAGAGTTTGGGTTCACATGTTGCTGTGTCTGAACTAAAGGCTGGTAGAAAGATTGTAGCCAATATGACACTCGCACCTCCTCTTTTCTGCTCCATGCTTAGAATTATTAATTACAACTCCTCTTATAATAACCAATTTACTTTCTATAGTGAAGATGGAGGAGGGCAAATACTCAGATTAGAAGTCCTAAGCAAGCATTTCAAGCAGACCGAGCATGAGATTCACTGACACCTAGCTGATAGCCTTTATTTCAATGAGCACATCCCACATAATTATAGTAGTAGACAGACACTGAACAGCTCACAGACAGAGATGGATAACTTGATTACATTTTATAATTTTCTTGACTTGACAAGTGTTGGCAAAGGCAATACATTAGTCTCACTGTCTAGGGCATCAAATGTCATAGTGATAATGGGGTTTGGGACCATGTATTTCTTTTGGTGACAGGCTGCCACATGCTGTTCTGTGGTTTTAGATCAGTCTTGGAAGAGATGAGAGAAAGTTGCAAGGAGGCGAGAAGTATATGAGTCAGTTCCTGGGGTGTCCTGAGGCTTAGAAGAAAATTACTTGAAACAATTCCAGCTCTCACTTTTTTCCTTCAATCAATTCCCAGCAGGACTGTGACAGAAGGCAGATGATAAGAAAAGGAAGGAGAGCAATAAAGTGCATCCACTTTATAAGAGAAGAAAAAGTTTCCCAGAGGGAAGGAAAGTGGGATAAAAAAGGAACACAGCTTGCTTGGAAGAGAGAGATTATAGTGAAATCTTTAAATGTTCTAAACACCAGCAACAACAGCTGTCAAGGAACTGGGTCAGGTATAATAGGGGCTGGTGAAAAGTGCTTCACTACAGCCATATACTTGTGCTATGTTATCTGATATCCATGCCTTTATTAATGAAAAACTGCTTTGGTGAATTGAAAATGAAGATATAAGAAGCCTTCCTAATTACCATAAAAACCTCATGTAATCATTAAAAATGCAGTATAATTTCCACATAAAAAAAGCAAGAAAGTGACCTAGATGCCACCAGAGACCCCTCATTCTTAATTTAGTGAAGAAAAACTAAGAACACACTTTTACCTCATTTGATTCTGGGTGTTACATATGATTTTTTGGTAATTGTTTCATGTATGCAAGTTATATTACATGAGCTTGATTTTACATGTATTAAAGGGAAAGACTGGAGTGTTTATGTGTTCCCCATGAACCACAGCACAGCCAAATAAATACTTGAAACCAATGAAGCACATATATACCTGTAACTAATAAGGCCAAAGTGTAGAAATTTGGGAAATCATGCCATTACAAATGAATCATTTGGTCTATTAACAAGAAAACAAACAACAAATATGCTAGTGAGGATGTGGAGGGCAGAGGATGGAGCCTTATACACTGTTGATGAGAATGTAAATTAGTGTAGCAACAATGGAAATCAGTATGGATGTTCCTAGAAAGACTAAAAGTGGACCTACTATAGAATCCTGCTATATCACTCCTGAACATATATCTGGATGAATATAAGTCAGCACACCCATGTTTATAGCAGCACTATTCATAACAGCCAAGCCATAGAATCAGTCTAGGTGTTCATCAACTGATAAATGGATAAAGAAGATGTGAATAATACTACACTATGCAGTGCAATTCATCCATAAAGAAGACATTATCTAAGATGTCTACCTAAGAGAAAAATAGAGGGATGAACCAATTCTGATTATAATACACATATACTGGAAATGTCATAATTTAACCCCTTGTATAGCTATCTTAAATAAACAAAAATGTCTCTTTTCAAAAATGGTGGACAGGAAGATAAAACAGGTCCTGTCTGGGGACAGTTGTCATTTTTCCATTTTCACACATGACTGATGCAGTCTATATCTTGATTTTGGTAGTAGCTACAGAACTGTAGATATTTGTCAAGGATCATAAAATTGAACCTATAAAAAGAATAAAATGAATTGTATTGCATGTAAATCATACTTTAATAAGCCTGATGTTGAAAAATCAGCTTATCAAATACTGAATTCATTATCTTCCTTGCCTCAAGTTTTTCTCTACATTTTACTTTTTAAAATTATTATTATTGTATACTGCTGTACTGGGGGTACACTGTGATGTTTATAAAAGTTCTCATAGCATATAATAATTGAATTCACCCTCTCCATCATTCTTCTTTATCCTCCCTCACACAATTCCTGGAATAGTTTCAACAAGTCCCATTTTTTCATTTTTGTATGTGAGTACATAATATTCACCATCCTATACCCTTTCTTTATATATCCTCCTCCCTCTTACAGATGCCAATACCCAGACAGGAACTGCTTTACCTTCCTGTTCTCTGTTTCTGAAAAAAAGGAAGTTTCTTTTTTTGTTTAAGATAGTTATATAGAGAGTTTCATTGTGAAATTTCCATATATATGTGTACTATAACCTGAATTGGTTCATCCCCTCTATTTTTCTCCTTTCTACCTTAGACCCCTTCAGGGCCTACACCTTGAGCCACTCCACCAGCCCTTTTTGATGATGGGTTTTTTTGAGATAGGGTCTTGTGGACTATTTGCCCTGGCTGGCTTTAAACCTTGATTCTCCTGATCTCTGCCACCTGAGTAGCTAGGATTATAGCAGCTAGAATTATAGGATTATAGCATTATTAGAATTATATTAGATTACAGTATTATTAGGATTATAGTAGCTAGGATTATAGGCATCTTCTTAACTTCCTTCTTTTACCTTCCCTCTCCTGTTAGTGATCTCCTCTTAGTGTAACTTATTTTTCATAATATTGCTTATATTTGTATTGGGTCTATAGTCCACATATGAGAAACATGCAACCTTTGACTTTCTGAACCTGGCTAAGTTCACTTAAGATGATGTTCTCCATTTCTAACCATTTACCTACAAATAACAAAATTTCTTTCTGTTTTGTGGGTGAGTTAAATTCCATAGTATATGAATACCACATTTTTTTAATCCATTCATCAGTAGTGGGGCATCTTGGCTGTTTCCATAGCTTAGCTATTGTGAATAGCACTGCAATAAACATGGGTGTGCAGGTGCCTTTGTAGTGAACCTGACTTACATTCCTTTGAGTATATCTCCAGAAGCGGTATTGCTGAATCATATGGCAGTACAAGTTTTAGTTTTTTGAGGAGCCTCTACACTGTTTTCCATAGTGATTGTACTAATTTACATTCCCTCCAACAGGGCTTGAGGGTTCCTTTATCCCCACATCTTGCCAACGTTTGTTGTTTATATTCTTGATGATAGCCATTCTAACAGAAGTGAGGTGGAATCTTAATGTGGTTTTGATTTGTATTTCCTGTACAGCCAAGAATGTCGAGCATTTCTTCATGTGCTTTTTGGCCATTTGAACTTTTTCCTTTGAAAAAGCTCTGTTCAGTTAATTTGCCTATTTCAGGAAGGCAATTTCTAGCATGCTCCTATATAAGTCAGAATATTAGCAACATAGACATGAAAGTTCTGGGTTTGTTGGTGGAGCAACTAATTGGTGTTTTTTCCTCCCAATTCTTGAAAGCACAAATAAATGAGCTCAGCTTACAGAAGATAGGAGAAGGAATAGAGAAATAAAGTATGAGCCATATTTAGATATTTAAGGACCTATTTCCACATGGCTAGAAATATTTCACATTTGTTTTGAAGATGGAAGGAACTGGGTAACCTTACAGGATTTATGTAACTATACTGTTGCTTATTTTATTTCTATTTATATATTGAATATCTAGTGATTTCATCTCCTTTGGATATATTCATTGTACTGGAATTGCTGGATCATATGGTAGTTCTACTTTTAGTTTATAAAGGAATCTCCATACTGTTATTCACGTGTGTACTAAGCTATATACACACCAACAGTGTAAGAGTTTCCTTTTCTGCACATCTTTGCTAGCATTTGTTATTTTTGGCTTTTTGATGATAACAATTCTGACTGGGGTGAGATGATATCTTATTCTGTGTTTGATTTGCATTTTTCTGACATTAATGTTTTCTTCATGTACATGTTGGCATTTTTATGCCTACCTCAATGAAAGAAGTTTTTATTCCCTTTTTTGGTGGTACTGGGGTTTGAACTCAGGGCCTTATATTTGCTAGGTAGGTTCTCTACCACTTGAGTCACTCAGCCAGCCCTTTTATATTTGGGTATTTTTGAGGTAGGGTCTCTTGAACTATTTGTTTTGGGCTGGCCTCAAACCATGGTCCTTCTGATCTCTGCTTCCTGAGTAGTTAAGATAACAGGCATAAGCCACCAGCACCTGGCACTATTTCATTTTTTATCTGGATTGTTTAAGTTTTGGTGTTCAGTTTTTGAGTTACTCATATATTCCGGATGTCAGTCTCTTGTTGGATATTAGTTTACAAATATTTTCTCCTATCCTGTAGGTTGTCTCTTATTTCTGTCAGTTGTTTCCATTGCCATGAAGAAGCTTTTAGTTTGATATAATCCTTGTGTGTGTTTTTCACTTATATTACCTGTGCATTTGGGGTCCTGTCTAAAAGATCAACACTTACACAAATGTCGTTCCCCCATTGTTTTTTTTTTTTTTTTAAATTTCATAGTTTTAGGTTTAAGATTTAGGTCTTAGACTGATTTTGAATTAATTTTTATATATGGTGAGAGGAAGTGGTCTACTCATGAATAAAGAAAATTTGGTGTATTTGTATAATAAAGTACTATTCCACCATAAGAAGTGCTTTGTTTCCAATCCATGAAATTGTGCAGTGATGACTTGATTCTCTCTTGACTCCATCTTACCAAACACTTGGGAAATACAAAATCCTAGACCCAAGCTATATGTTTATAGCTACTGTTTTGGTTTATTAGTTTTATTATTAGTCATTTACACACAAAGACTTATTCTACAACATGAACATAGAGCTATTTTCATGGTATACAAAGGTGTCAGCATTCTATTGCATATCACTCTACACTCTCTCATATCTAATTGAATACAGAACGCTTTTCATAATCACGGTCCCTACCTCTGAAGAACCACACACAGTAAGGATAAAGTTGAAGCCAAACCTACTGACATGTACACACCTTATATTCAATTCTTTTTAATAAAATATAAATTTATTTCAGTGTTTGAACTTAGGATCCAATAAATTTTCTTAGTCATTATAATGATTTTGATAGAATATATTCTATTCCTAATGAAAAAGAGAAGGAGATATTCAGGAGCTATCTAAGCTTAGAAAGAATTGGAAATGAAGGTAATTGGAAAATTTATGTTTTGGAAGCTAAAGTTTTCTCTGTAAAAAAATTTAACTTATTGGGAAGTTCTTTCAGCGTTAAGAAAGAGATTGTTAACGAAACATTGTCACTGTTGATTTTCAGATTCCTAGATTTCTATACTTTCATGTTTGTTTGCTTCCAGAAAAATTTCTGGTGAGCAAGGCTTAAGATCAGCAAATATGATAAAGAGATAAACCTAATATAATGCAAATCCCACAAGATCTAACGGTGACAGATAAATGTTTGGTCTGTGCTAAGGTATAAGAAAAAAAACCCAAAAGACTATCTTTGAAGGGAAAACTTTTACATTTTTAGAAATGAGACCAATTTTCATGTTATTTTTGTATATAATTGAACATTGAAATGTGTTTGAATAGTAGCACTTAAATGCATTCTTAGTTCAACAGAGAATTTTTTCTTAACCTCAAAGCCCCTCATCTTTAGAAATTCCATTTACCTTCCATTAAACAAATAATCCTCTTGTGTTTTCTTCCAACTGAGACTGAATTATGACTCTATAAAAAGTATTCTGATAAATGCCTACAAGAGAACAAAGCATAGAGAAGTTTCACATCTAAATGAAATGATGGGACAAGCTAACTGATGACAACACATACCTCAGTGTATTTTGGGGGAGAAATAATCAGCACTACTCATAATATTTCAGTACCACATACTATGCAGAGACACTGGGGTCAGAAAGATGCAGTGGTCATAATGAAAAAAAACATTTATTATACATGAGTCAATTCCCTTATGTTGTGTCTGGAAGATGTACTTGGCAGTAGGAGACTGGACTGGTGGGAATAAGAGTTTAATGTTCTTTTTCCTTAACATTAAAGTAAATAAGACATCAAATGTGATGTTCTCTCAGAGAGAGCTTCTTCAATTCTTATAACACATGAATTGAAACCTGGATTTCTTAAATTAGTGGACATGTGTCAAACCAACTGACAGAAAAGCTCTCTTGGAATAATTTTTGACTCCTTTGGAGCTTTATTATTTTGGGGTCCCTAAAAAGCTGTTTTGAGCAATGGTAACTAGATTCACTGGGGATAATTTATGGTTATCCTTATTTTGGATAACCGAAAGGTTGTAATGGTTAAGTCTAACTTGGAACTTCCTGAAGACAAGTATGGTGTTTCAAGATTTTAACTGAATTGCTTGCTTTTCCTGGCTTTGAGCATTCATCCAAACACTATGTGGGACGTGCTTCTACCCATCTCTGCATCTCACATCTGCTGTGACAGCCTAAATACCACACCCTACAAAGCTATTCCTGATCCACTCTCCATTTCACTCAGAGGGATCTCTACCTTAAAATTCCATAGCCTTACATTATTGTTATTTGTGCTATTGTTATTTGTGTTATTGTTATCTGTCTTTGCATAGATTTTTTTTTTTTGAGACAGGGTTTCCCTATGTAGATAAGACTGGCCAGGCCCAGGCTGGCCTCAAACTTAAGCCTTCCCAGTGCTGGGATTATAGTTGTGTACCACCATGCCTGGCTGGATACCATATGTGAACAATTAGCTTACTCTTTTTTTGGGGGGGGGCTTGGGGGGTAGAACTTTTAATCCTCCTGCCTCAGCCTCCCTAGTGCTGGCTCCACAATGCCTGACTATAACTCACTGTTATTTCCTCTCTTCCTAGTTCCCTTATTCTCTCTCTTTCCCATTCAAGCTGCAAGACTTTTCAGTGAGACTAGCCTCCAGGGAAGGATGGAAGTATTAGTTTACCTTCCCATATATTAAACCCTGAGGGGAACGGAGTGAATGTCTGAGTTTAATCAAAATAGCAAATTTGAAAAGGGAGAAAATTCCCCTTTCCATTGTCAGAAAGCCTCCCAGGACCCTGATGCCAGGGAGGGTTGGAGGAGGAAAAAAAAAAATAGAAAGGAAGTGAGTGGAGAAGAGAGGTTGCCCCTGGGATTGGGCCCTGAAGGAAGGGGGGAAAGCTTGCAGAAGGTGCATCCTGGTAAACCCAGACAGTTCAGGGTGTAAAGTGGCTCAGAAGAGCATTGGTTTTTATTTGGTTGTTGTTATTGTTCTTAAGTAGCTGTAAGTCGTTGTTAGTAGGGGACAAAAATTATAAGTTCTGTTCTTTTTCCATAACCTTAACACAAATCAAGAGGCTGACGTACTCTCCAGACATTAAGAGATCTGTGGACAAGAAGCAGGGATATCTCTGTTTGTTGCCTGCTTAGATTATGGGTTCTTAACTGTAGAAGAGATAAATGGATGACTTAGGAGACACCAGAAAACAGAGAAAACTGAATATTTATTTCAACTGTCTTTGAACCATTAAGAACTTAGATACAAATTCAGATAGAAGACTGGAGGATGAATTGGCAGAGAATTGAGAGTAAAATTACCCATACCATCACCTTTAGAATGGGCAAAAGAGTAATTTCCTTTAATTCTAGCAAAAACAGAGAAGACTATTTTGGGGTCTTTTCATACACTTGGGTTTATAGGCTAAGGTTTAATTCTTATATACACTTAAAAAATTATAGCACATTCATGATGCACAAGAACCTCTTCTAAGTACTTCCCAACTGTAAATTGATTTTTATATATTTTTTTCATTTTTCTCCCCTTTTATAATTTTTACATTTACTTGCATGTGTATACATTGTTTGTGCCACCTCCCCCATCAACTCCCCCCAACCCCCCACTCCAGGCAGAACCTGTTCTGCCCTCTTCTCTGATTTTGTTAAAGAGAAAACATAGGAGATAATAAGAAAGACACATTGTTTTTGCTAGTTTGGGATAGAGATAGCTATACAGAGAGATTCCTAGCTTTGTTTCCATGCACTTGTATATTGCAACCCACATTGGTTCATTTCTACCAGACCTCTTCGCTACTTCCTAGTTCCCTTTTCATACTGGCCTCTGTCAATTTTAGATTACTTTATTCTCTCCTAACAGAGAGCACATCAACCACATTCAAGTTTTAGGTTTCGTTTCCTTTCACAATTTCTCTCGTGCATGTTCCTCCTTAGGGTGTGACCCATGTCCAATAATATTACTGTATTTGGTTTGGGTCTATAATTCACATATGAAGGAGAACATGCAATTTTTGGCCTTCTGAGCCTGGTTAACTTTGTTTAAGGTGATGCTTTCCAGTTCTATCCATTTACTTGCGAATAACACAATTTCATTCTTCTTTGTGGCTGAGTAAAATTCCATTGTGTATAAATACCACATTGTCTTGATCCATTCATTGGTAGTGGGGCATCTTCACTGTTTCCATAGCTTGGTTATTGTGAATAGTGCTGCAATAAACATGGGTGTGTAGGTGCTTTTGTAATAACTTGAGTCACATTACTTCTGGTATATCCTTAGGAGTGTTATTGCTGGATCATATGGCAGATCTATATTGATTTTTTAAGAAGCCACCTCCATAATATTTTCCAAAGTGGCTGTACTAGCTAACATTCCCACCAGCAGTTTATGAGGGTTCCTTTTTCCTCATATCCTTGCCAGCATTTTTTGTTTGTGGTATTCTTGAAAATAGCCATTCTAACAGGAGTGAGGTGGAATCTTAGTGTGCTTTTGATTTGCATTTCCTTTATGGCCAGGAATAGTGAGCATTTTTTTGTGTGTTTTTTGGCCATTTGGATTTCTTCCTTAGAAAAAGTTCTGTTTAGTTCAGTTGCCCACTTCTTTAATTAATTTTGGGGAGTTGAGTTTTTTGAGCTCCCTGTATATTCTGGTAATCAGTCCTTTGTTGGTGTATAGCTAGCAAATATTTTCTCCCACTTTGTGGGTGGTCTCTTCAACTTAGAGACCATTTCTTTTTTTGTGCAGAAGCTTTTTAATTTCATGTAGTCCCATTTGTTCATTCTTTCTCTTAATTGCTGGGCTGATGGAATTCTACTGAGGCAGTCATTGCCTGTACCTATTGTTTCCAGGGCATTCCCTGATCTTTTGTGTACTAGCTGCAAGATTTCAGGTCTGATATTAAGGTCCTTAATCCATTTTGAGTTGATAGTAGTACACGGTGACAGGTGTTGAACTAGTTTCAGTTTTCTGCAGGCAGATAACCATATTTCCCAGCACCACTAGTTGAAGAGGCTGTCTTTTCTCCATTGTATGTTTTGGCGGCTTTGTAAAAAATAAGGTGGGCGTAGTTGTGTGGATTCATATCTGGGTCCTCTATTCTGTTTCATTGCTCTTCATATCTGTTTTGGTGCCAGTACCATGCTGTTTTTATTGCTATGGCTCTGTAGAATAGTTTGAAGTTGGGTATTGTGATATCTCCACCATTGCTCTTTTTGCTTAGTATTGTCTTGGCTATTCAGTCTTTTGTGTTTCCAAATGAAATTTAGGGTAGATTTTTCAATATCTGTGATGAATGTCATTGAAGTTTGCAAGGTATTGTGTTGAACATGTGGATTGCTTTTGGTAGTATAGCCATTTTTACTATGTTGATTCTACCAATCCATGAGTATGGGAGATCTTTTCATCTTCTGTAGTCTTCCTTGAGCTCCTTCTTCAGTGGTTCGTAGTTCTCCTTAAAGAAGTCCTTTATGTCCTTCATTAAGTTAACTCCTAGGTACTTAATTTTTTTGAGGCTATTGTAAATGGAATTATTTTTCTGTGTTCTTTGCCAATATGTTCATTGTTCATTGTTGGTGTATCGAAAAGCTACTGATTTTTGTAAATTGATTTTGTATCTTGCTACATTGCTAAAGTTGTTTATAATGTCTAGAAGTTTTTGGGTGGAAATTTTTGGGTCTTTGAGGTATAGGATCATCTCATTTGCAAATAGGGATATTTTGACTATTTCTTTACCTATTTGTATTCCTTTTATTTCTTCTTCTTTCTTTAAGGCTCTGGCTAAGAATTCCAGTACTATGTTGAATAGGAGTGGGAATAGTGGGCACCCTTGTCTCATTCCTGAGTTTAGGGGGAATGGTTTCAGTTTTTCCCCATTAAGTATGATATTGGCGATAGGTTTGTCATATATAGCCTTTATATTGTTGAGGTACATTCCTTCTATTCCTAGTTTTCTTAGAGTTTTTATCATGAAGTGGTGTTGAATCTTATCAAAGGCTTTTTCTGCATACATGAGATGATCATGTGGTTTTTGTCTTTGCTTTTATTAATGTGCTGTATTACATTTATTAATTTGCATATGTTGAACCACCCCTGTATCCCTGGGTTGAAGCCAACTTGGTCATGGTCAATGATCTTTCTGATATATTGTTGGATTCAGTTTGCCATTATTTTATTGAGGATGTTTGCATCAATGTTCATTAAGGACATTGGCCTGTGGTTCTCCATTTTGGACGTGTCCTTATCTAGTTTTGGGAGGAATGTAATACTAGCTTCATAGAATGAGTTGGTCAGTGTTCCTTCCCTTTCTATTTCATGGAACAGTTTAAGGAGGGTTGGTATTAGTTCTTCTTTGAAGGTCTGGTAGAATTCAGCAGAGAATCAATCAGGTCCTGGACTTTTCCTATTTGGGAGACACTTTATTGCTACTTCAAGTTCATTACATGTTATAGATCTGTTTAGGTACTTAATATCTTCTTGGTTCAGTTTTGGATGGTTATAAGTATCTAGAAATTTGTCCATTTTTTCAAGATTTTCCTATTTGTTGGAATAAAGGTTCTCAAAGTAGTCTCTGATGATTCCATGGATTTCCAAGGTATTTGTTGTTATCTCCCCTTTTGTGTTTCTGGTTTTAGTATTTTGGGTCTTATCCCTCCTAATTTTAGTCAGATTTGCCAGAGGCTTGTTAATCTTGTTTATTGTTTTTCAAAGCACCAGTTTTTTGTTTCATTGATTTTTTGTGTGGTTTGTTTTTGGTCTCTGTTTCATTGATTTTGGCCCCTGTTTCTATTACTTCTCTCCTTCTGCTTATTTTGGGTTGTTTGCTCTTGTTTTTCTAGGATTTTGAGATGTAGCATTAGGTCATTTATTTGAGGTCATTCTGTCCTTTTAATATATGCTCTCATGGCTATAAACTTTCCTCTTAGGACTGTCTTTGCTATGTCCAATAGTTTCTGGTAGGTTGTGTTTTGACTTTCATTAGCTTCCAGGAACCTTTTTATATCTTCTCTTATTTCTGCTATGACCCACTGATCACTGAGCAATATATTATACAGCCACTAATTATTTTTGTGTTTTCTGCAGTTATTTTGTCATTGAGTTCTGGTTTTAATGAATTGTGATAAGATAGAATGCAGGGAGTTATTTTTATTTTTGTATATTTGTTGAGGCTTGCTTTGTGTCCTAAGATATGATCTATTTTGGAGACAGTTTCATGAGCTGCTGAGGTGAATGTATAATGTGTTATTTTTGGATGAAATATCCTATAGACATCAGTTAGGTCGATTTGATTTATGGTGTCATTTAGTTCTAGGATTCTTTAATGATTTTTTGTTCAGATGACCTATGTATTGGTGACAGAGGAATATTAAAGTGTCCTGCTGCACTGTGTTGGAGTCTATATGTGCTTTTAAGTCCTTTACTGTATATTTGATGGAATTGAGTGCACTGACATTGGGTGTGCACTAATTGTTATTTCCTTTGATGTATTGCACATTTTATTAGTATGAGTGTCCTTCTTTATCTTGTTTGACCAATGTAAGTTTGAAGTCTACTTTGTCTGATATAAGTATTGCTTCTCCTGCCTGTTTTTGGGGGTCATTAGCTTGATAAATCTTCTTCTAGCCTTTCACCTTCAGCCAGTGTTTCTGTCAGTGAGTTGGATCTCTTATTAACAACAGATTGTTGAACCTTCCTTTTTAATCAGTTTGTCAAATGGTGTCTTTTGATGGGGGAGTTGAGCCCTGTGACATTCAGTGTTAATGTTGATAGGTATGTGGTGATTTCTGCCATTTAGTTGTATTTGTTATTTCAGGATTTGATTGTGTGCAGCTGAATCAGTGCTACTCTCTGATTACTTGTCTTTTCTTCTCCTGTGGTTTGGTACTGCCTGTCCACTCATGGTTTTGTTTGTTTTCATCTTCTGTGTGCAGAATTTCTTGCAGGATCTTTTGTAGTGGTGGCTTGGTGGTCATATATTGTTTTAGTTTCTGCTTATCGTGGAAGATTTTTATTGCTGCATCTATATTGAATGATAGTTTTGCTGGTTAGAGTACCCTAGGGTTGAAGTTATTTTCGTTCAGTGCCTGAAATACCTCACTCCATGCCCTTCTTGATTTTAAGGTTTCCATTGAGAAATCTGCTGCAATTTTGATGGGTTTACCTTTAAATGTTATTTGTTATTTTCTCTCTTATAGTCATCAGTATTCTTTCTCTATTCTCTGTGCTTGTTGTTTTAATGATAAAAACATTATCATTATTTATGCTGTGGGGAGGTTCTATTTTCATCAAGTCTGTTTGATGTCTTGGAGGCTTCCTGTACCTAAATGGGCAAAACTTTCTTGAGATTTGGGAAATTTTCTGTTATCATTTTATTGAATATATTATGAATCCCTTTTGCTTGGACCTCTTCTCCTTCTTCAATTCCCATGATTCTCAGATTTGGTCTTTTGATGGAGTCAGTGAGTTCTTGTATATTCTTTTTATAGTTCTTGAGTTAATTGTCTAAGATTTTTTCTGTTTTTTTTCTCTAATTTCTATTTTATCTTCGAGCTCTGAGGATTCTGTCTTCCACTTGTTCTAGTCTGCTGGAGTGGCCTTCCACTGTGTTTTTTGTTTGAATATAGGGACTTTTTATTTCCAGGATTTCTGTTTGATTCTTTCTTCTGAGGTTTTCCAAATCTTTGTTCAACAATTCTTTTATAATTTGTGTTGTCCTCTGTAATTCATGTATCTCTCTTTTTTTGTCATTTGTTTCACTTTGATGTTTGTTGAGGAACTCTCTGAGTTCTTTTATTTGTTTCTGTGTTATCTAATGTTCTTTACTTTTGGTGCCTTGAAATTTCTTGAGGGCATCTTGTACATTCTGTTTAACCATGTCTACTATCTTCTCCATGAATTTCTCAGAGATTTCTTCCCACATTTCTTCTTTGAGGGTTTTTTTTTTTTTTTTTGTGGGCATCGCTGAGTTCCTTAGTTACATTTATCATTGTTGTGTTGGGTATCTATTTTTTTCATTTCTCACTGAATCCTGTATGGAATTTTTTTTTGAGAAGAGTGATTTCCATCCCTTCTTCTTCTTCCCATTGCTCCATGTGGTGCTGTTCCGCCGTATTTTTGGTAGGCTAGTTGGTGGATTTGATTGCCTGATTTCTTTCCCTGATTTAACTTTTGTGTTGTGGCTGGCTTTGTTGCTAGGTAGGTTGACATTTCTCTATCTGACCCAGGTCTGGAGGTGTAATTTAGCATGAACAAATTCACAGGTTCAATGCCAGACCAGTTGTTAACATATTCTATGGAAAACCCTTTGATGATAATATCTATGAAGAATCGGAGTTGGCAGGGCTAATGGTTATTAGGCTAGTTATTAGTTATTGGGAATTGGTAAGGGTGGCATTAAAAAAGGGAGGGAGTGGGAAAAGTAGTGGGTAGGTTAAGAGGTATGGGGGCTGCTGGGTGTTGTGGCCCTTGTGCGTGTTTGGTGTATTTCTGTTGTTGTAGTGGAGGGTGTTTGTGTCAGGGATTGCAGGGGCTGAGGTTGTGTGCAGTTAGTAGAGTAGACTAGTAAGCAGGTGGTGAGTGTAGGAGGGAAGGGTAGCGTGGTAACATGTTGAGGGGAGGATGGGAGAGGGAGGTGAAGATGGGAAAGAGTGGATGAGGAGGATCAGAAAGAGTAGTTGGGAGGGAGAGCAATGGATTGTAATACAGGGAAAAGAGGGAGAGCAATGAGGTGAGAATAGGGATAAGAGAATAGTGATGATGGAGTTACTATTACAGGAATAAAAAAAGAAAAAGAAAGAAAGAAAGAAAAAAAAGAAACACAATAAAACCCACCAGGTTCAGGAACCTCAGAAAGTTCACTCTATTAATAAAAGTTATGGAGCTATTCCTTAGGTGTCCAATCCTGGTATTGGTGTTCCAGCAGAAGCTCTGATGTGGTCTCACCAGGTAACTGGCTTGTGAGTGGTATTTGGACCTCTATCCACAAGATTAATTGGAGTTGTGAGGTGATGTAAGATTGCCAGCTCATGCAGGGTGGTCAGAGCTGTTTTTAGCAGATGACAACTGTTGTTCTTCAGCTGCAGCTGTGTTTGGTCAGCTCCTCCCCCAGCAAGGTGGGGCAATTCAGTTTTGAAAGCTGCTGTCTATCCCAGAGATCAGCTGTGAGATTCACCTCCTGCCCTGCTTTGGAAGGTTAGCCTGCTCCCTCTCTTAGCCTTTATGCCTCTTCTGATCTCTGCTGGGTGCTGGGGTTCCTCTAGCTAGTTGGCTTATGAGCCTGTCCCACTTTCAGCTTTTGCTGCTTTATGGCATGTCACTGAGAGTTCAGTACCCAGAGCTTGGTTCCTTGTGAACCCCCTGACAGTTCAGCAGTTTTTTGACCCTCCCCCATTCTCCAGGGTGGGTTCAGTTTTCCTTCCTCCTCTGATAGATATCGGTGTTAGGTTACAGTTTGCTGTTCATGGCTTTGATTTTTGCTGGGGGTGGGGGTGGTTTAGTCAGCCCAGGGGATGTGCTGTATTATTTCCTCAGGGTGGTGGGTGTGTGTAGGGGAGCTGCACATGGTGTGTGATGCTCACCTATATCTTGTGCAGTTTCTCACAGGCCACTTTGGAGCCAGCTGTCAGGGAGAAATGGTGCCATTGTTTTCAGTGAGGCATGGCATAGGCAGGCTAGGGATCCTGGATGTTGCAGGGTTTGATTCTGATTGATGCTCTGTCTTCTGCTTGTTGGGAGAAGTAAGAAAAGAAAAAAAAAAAAGAAAGAAAAAGAAAAAAGAAATGTCCAGGGGCTTTTTTCTCAGGGCCAGAGGCTGGACAAGACTTGCTGTGCTGGTCAGGATTTTCGGCTGTTAGGTGCAATTAAAGGCTGATTTAAGGGTCAGTTTTTGAATTTTATTTGCACATAGTGTGATGGTGGTTATTATATTGGCTAGGAGCAATCAGAATTATTCAAGCATGGCTCCAACATCTCAAGGAGGTTTCTGAAGTCACAGAGGTTAGGAGATCTGATTTCCTACCTTAACTGCCACTTTTTTTCTCCATGAACCGATTAATCTTCATTATACCTCTATGAAAAGTTCTATCTTTGCTTTATTCCCTTATTTTTAAAAATATAAGGAAATCGAAGCAGAAGTGATTGTGTAACCTGCCAAGATAGGAAGAGACAAAGTGGCTTGTTGAGCCAGGTTGCACTTTGTCAGATGCTACACACCGTATTGCTGTGCTCTGTTGCCTTCCAGGCTTAGTGGCAGTTTTCCTAAAGGCAGGGCTGTGTATCTTTAGGTTTGCTTCACCTTGAATCCCTATCACACTATTTTGCTAAACATATTTTTCTAAGCATCTATTGAATTGAGTTACTTCTGGTACCAGGGATAGTCCAAGTAGTCATGGGATACTTAATAAATACATTAAAAAAAAACCCAGGAAGCTTAGGACAGCACTCAAATTCACCAAGGAAATGCCATACCATTTTCTTCAACATAAACCACTACATCTCTGCATGGACTGCTGCAGCAAGAGCCTGGTTAGAATTTCAGTCCATCAACTATACAACAAATTACATTTTTATTAGAAGCTTTTTTTTTCAAATTGGTGGAAGTTTGTTGCAAATTGTAGCAAAGGGATAAGTGGTGTCCTTAGATTTGAGCCGTGACAGTTACCAAAGCAAGAAATACCACAGTGGAAAAATAGAATCACAGTGGTTCTCCATTTGCTGAATCTCTTGAGTATTTCTCTCATAGTCCTTCTATGTCTCTTCTATGTTTTGCTTGCTTACTTTAATTTTTTGGTTGCCTTGACTATTTGAAGAAACATGTTAATTAAGTTATTAAAACACCTCACTGACTGGTTCCAAGCTGCTTATAGTTAGATATTTTGGTAAGTCATTGCTCATTCCCTCAGGCAATCAAATTAAATAATTAGCTTAGTCAGTCAAGGTGCAAAGCCTGAAATAATTGTGACTTAGGTCAACTTTGACTGAAAGGACATATTGAAAGTAGACTAGAATCAGCTGTTCTTCATCTCCACAGAGAATGGACCAAGAGCTGAGGTTAAGCTGCAGCAAAAGGACTAGTTTTAGAAATAAGGAAAAACCTTTCAGGAACAGAAATGTATGGCTAAGGGCTTTATTTATTTATTTATTTTCCCTTTTTCTTTTATTATTCATATGTGCATACAAGGCTTGGTTCATTTCTCCCCCCTGCCCCCACCCCCTCCCTTACCACCCACTCCA
Organism: Castor canadensis; assembly: GCF_047511655.1. Classification (NCBI taxonomy): domain Eukaryota; kingdom Metazoa; phylum Chordata; class Mammalia; order Rodentia; family Castoridae; genus Castor; species Castor canadensis. Next base: position 94,513,788 of record NC_133391.1, on the reverse strand, counting down.
CCCCCTCCCTCTCCCCCCCAATACCCAGCAGAAACTATTTTGCCCTTATTTCTAATTTTGTTGTAGAGAGAGTATGAGCCATAATAGAAAGGAACAAGGGTTTTTGCTGGTTAAGATAAGGATAGCTATACAGGGAGTTGACTCACATTGATTTCCTGTGCGTGGGTGTTACCTTCTAGGTTAATTCTTTTTGATCTAACCTTTTCTCTAGTACCTGTTCCCTTTTTCCTATTGGCCTCAGTTGCTTTTAAGGTATCTGCTTTAGTTTCTCTGCGTTAAGGGCAACAAATGCTAGCTAGTTTTTTAGGTGTCTTACCTATCCTCACCCCTTCCTTGTGTGCTCTTGCTTTTATCATGTTGTATGGCTAAGGGCTTTAAAAGAAACATAGAGAAATCTGGGGACATTTGAAGGGTGATCATATTCAAGTGCTTTTCTTAAACTCTAATTCTCTGGGTTGTTGTTTTTGGCATTTTTAGTGTGGGTCACTGATGCTCTCCATTTTACTTGTAAAGATAGAGAAGTTTGTAAGACAATCATAAGATATGACCCCCACATCTTTAGGATAACTTATCAAAAAGTCAAATGATTAAGTATTGGCAAGGATATGGAGAAAATGGAACTCTTGTAATCTGGTAATAGGAATGTAAATTAGTACAGCCATTATGAAAAACATATGGAAGTTCCTCAAAAAAATTAAAAGCAGAACTGCCATATGATCCATCAATCATGCCCCTGGTTATATACTTGAAGAAAATGAAATCAGTATATTGAAGAGATATCTGGACTCCCATGTTCAATTGCAGCATTATTCATAATAGCAATAATATGGAATTAACCTAAATTTCCAATCAACAAATGAATGGTGAAAGAAAAAGTAGTGTGTGTGTGCATGTTTATGTGTTTATATCAAATGAAATACTACTAAGCTATAAAAATGAAATCCTATCATTTTTAACAACATGTATGGATGAACAGAGAGAGAGAGAGAGAGAGAAAGCATAGCAAGATTGTTAGTTAATTCATTTGCACATCGAAGTTTAGGAGTGCTCATCTATGGAAATGACACAATACCATGGGATAATGCCCTTGAAGTTTATCTAGTGTAATGATTATAGAGGTAAAAACTGGAGTACAGTATACTTCTGGATTTGTTTTTTGAATGGATTGTACTTTCCCTCTAATTAAACATTTTCAGAATATCTGGACTTGTTCAAATGCAGACTGCTGAGCCCCTTCCCCCACAGTTTCTGAGTCAGTAGATCATGGATAGGAATGAGAATGTGCATTACTAGGACATTTACAAACAAGGCTGAGGCTGCTGGTCTAAAACTTCTGCTCTGGAATCAGGTATGGGTCTCTGGTTTACGTTAGTCCTAACTAATCCATATTGCAGAACCTAATGAAGGTAGTGCTACAGAGCAGAGGGAAGACTCTGCTGCCTTTGGACTGTGTGTCCTCAGGAAAGTTGTTTAATCTCTCTGAGCTTTAATTTTCTTGTTTGTGAAATGGGAATGAAATGACATGGAGGATAAAGTCAAATAATGTGTATAACAAAACTAAGTGCCTGACATGTCGTAAGTCTCAATACCTGATGTTCATCTGTCTCTTCTCCCATTGGATTTTAATTGCATTTAAAATAATTGAACGTGACCTGTTCTTACTTTCAGTTTCCTCAGATTCTCAATCAATTCACTGCATTAAATCCTAAGATCCAGCAGTAAGATTTCTTGGAATTTTCAGTTGTATACCATGTTTGTTGTGTTGGTATCCTATATATGCTTCTGTTCTTGTTCTGCCTTGTTTATCTGTTACTCCTCAATCAAATCATCAGTCCCACAGTTTGTGCTTACTCATCACAGTGTAAATTAGAATATTCTCTCTTCTATGCTAATAGTGTATCTTGTGCATTTTTGTATTGCTGAACTTGCAAAATTACATTTAATTGATTATGTAATTATATTCATTTATCTTTTCCTCAGGATATGCTTTTTTTTTTTTTTTTTTAGTAGCACACCTTAATCATTTCATTACTTGGGCCACATTCCATGCTTCATGGATTGTTATGCACAGATGCAGCCTATACAATATTGTGAAATTCCTTGTTTGGGCTTTCCTATAAGCAACTCAAGAGCAGGGAGGTTCTCAGGTTGAGATTTTAAAGAGTTGGCAGAGATATATATCTTTTTAATGATCTGGAATAAACTCACAGTGCTTAGAGAATTCTGTTGATGAGTATGATATTAAGCATCATACTCAAAGATTATATAAAAGTTGGATAGTTTAAATAAAATCCATTAGACATTAAATTTAAAATTTATTAATCCACCTATAGGGTATATAAAATTTAGGTTTGTTTAGTAGAATTATTTTCAACATGCTTACTGTAAATTTACTATGTACTTATCCACTTCTGCCTTTTACTTGAATTTTCATACCTGAAACATATCATTGAATTGTAGGTAATATTGTAGGGATTAAGGAAATTACAGTATTTTTTTGAATTAGACTATTTATAGACTTGTAGAACTCTCTTAAATTTCCAAATTTAAAAGTCAATGTAAATTGTATAACATAAGCATATATGTGACAGACTAAGAGATTTCCATAATGCACAAGTTATGATAGCTATAAAATATCTTAATAGAAACAACAGTGAAAGGGCATTAGACATTTTGGTTGTGGTCTATCTGATTCAAGACCAATTTAGAGGATTTTTTTTTAAGTTGGTAAAATGCCTGGAATTCTTGACCAAAAGGATCTAAATAAAATATAGCTTGTCTCAGGAAGAAATGGTTTTGTGTCTCTTTATTGAACTCATATTTTTAATAAATTTTTTTGAAGGTATTGGGTTTGAACCTAGAGCATCATTTCTGCTAGGCAAGTACTTTACCATTTAAACCACACTCCCCATCCTTTTTCCTTCATTTTATTTTTAATAGTGTGTCACGCTTAGCCAGGGCTGGCCTCAGATCTTGATCCTCCTACTTCCATCTCCTGAACAGCTGGAATTGCAGATATGTGCCACCAGGTTTGACTCTATTTAATAAGTATTTATCTAATTGAGATAACTTTAATTTTCATTTATTAAGAAATACGCTGAAAATGTCGATACTCCCCAAAGTAATATACATGTTTAATGCAATTCCCATCAAAATTCCAATGACATTCATTAAAGAGATTGAAAAATCTACTGTGAAATTTATATGGAAACACAAGAGGCCACGAATAGCCAAGGCAATACTCAGTCAAAAGAACAATGCAGGAGGTATCACAATACCTGACTTCAAACTATATTACAAAGCAATAACAATAAAAACAGCATGGTACTGGCACAAAAACAGACATGAAGACCAGTGGAACAGAATAGAGGATCCAGATATGAAGCCACACAACTATGAGCAACTTATCTTTGACAAAGGAGCTAAAAATATACGATGGAGAAATAGCAGCCTCTTCAACAAAAACTGCTGGGAAAACTGGTTAGCAGTCTGCAAAAAACTGAAACTAGATCCATGTATATCACCCTATACCAAGATTAACTCAAAATGGATCAAGGATCTTAATATCAGACCCCAAACTCTTAAGTTGATACAAGAAAGAGTAGGAAATACTCTGGAATTAGTAGGTATAGGTAAAAACTTTCTCAATGAAACCCCAGCAGCACAGCAACTAAGAGATAGCATAGATAAATGGGACCTCATAAAACTAAAAAGCTTCTGTTCATCAAAAGAAATGGTCTCTAAACTGAAGAGAACACCCACAGAGTGGGAGAAAATATTTGCCAATTATACATCAGACAAAGGACTGATAACCAGAATATACAGGGAACTTAAAAAACTAAATTCTCCCAAAACTAATGAACCAATAAAGAAATGGGCAAGTGAACTAAACAGAACTTTCTCAAAAGAAGAAATTCAAATGGCCAGAAAACACATGAAAAAATGCTCACCATCTCTAGCAATAAAGGAAATGCAAATTAAAACCACACTAAGATTCCACCTCACCCCTGTTAGAATAGCCATCATCAGCAACACCACCAACAACAGGTATTGGTGAGGATGCAGGGAAAAAGGAACCCTCTTACACTGTTGGTGGGAATGTAGACTAGTACAACCACTCTGGAAAAAAATTTGGAGGCTACTTAAAAAGCTGGACATCGATCTACCATTTGATCCAGCAATACCACTCTTGGGGATATACCCAAAAGACTGTTACTCCAGAGGCACCTGCACATCCATGTTTATTGCGGCACTATTCACAATAGCCAAGTTATGGAAACAGCCAAGATGCCCCAGCACTGACGAATGGATTAAGAAAATGTGGTATCTATACACAATGGAATTTTATGCAGCCATGAAGAAGAACGAAATGTTATCATTCGCTGGTAAATGGATGGAATTGGAGAACATCATTCTGAGTGAGGTTAGCCTGGCCCAAAAGACCAAAAATCGTATTTTCTCCCTCATATGTGGACATTAGATCAAGGGCAAACACAACAAGGGGATTGGACTTTGAGCACATGATAAAAGCGAGAGCACACAAGGAAGGGGTGAGGATAGGTAAGACACCTAAAAAACTAGCTAGCATTTGTTGCCCTTAATGCAGAGAAACTAAAGCAGATACCTTAAAGCAACTGAGGCCAATAGGAAAAGGGGACCAGGAACTAGAGAAAAGGTTAGATCAAAAAGAATTAACCTAGAAGGTAACACCCACGCACAGGAAATCAATGTGAGTCAATGCCCTGTATAGCTATCCTTATCTCAACAAGCAAAACCCCTTGTTCCTTCCTATTATTGCTTATACTCTCTCTACAACAAAATTAGAGATAAGGGCAAAATAGTTTCTGCTGGGTATTGAGGGGGGGAGTGGGAGGGGGTGGAGTGGGTGGTAAGGGAGGGGGTGGGGGCAGGGGGGAGAAATGAACCAAGCCTTGTATGCACATATGAATAATAAAAGAAAAATGAAAAAAAAAAAAAGAAATACACTGAAATTTCAGATTAGTGCTTTTTCACAAGTGTTTCTTTTTGGAGGAAACATCTACATACCAAAAAACCTGTGAACCATATATTTTTCTCATTGATTTTTCTTTTTAAAAATTGTATTTTATTCCTTTTTATTTTGTAGAAGAACTATAAAAGATATAATTCTTGAGATAAGTCTCAGAGAAACAAACTCCTTCAACAAGCTGAATAAAACTTTGCAAAGGAAGGCAGTAAGTGCAGATCCAAATTGTTAAATTACTAAGTACAGTAGCCTTTTAGCACTTGAATATATTTGGGATAGTTTTCTTTCTTGCTTTGCCATTACCTAACACTATAAACTCTTCAAAAAATTCTATGAAAGAAGCCAAAAGTGGTGTGTCCATTTGCGTTGCATTGCTTGTACAGGAGATGCATTGAGAAATATCCTATTTTGCCTCAACACTGTTTCATCCTTTCAATAATCATTTATTTTTATTAGAACTAAGTTTATTTCTTGCTGAATTTGTTTAGGAGCATTTAAAGACACATTGGGCTAAGTTTTTGGATATTCATTTTATTGTCTAATTGGAACATACCACATAAGCACTCATAAGCACAATATTCTTCTTAAGCTCCACTATTGAACATGGCTCCAAAGTCAGTTGACAGCATGGGCATCCCTATGCCTTCTAAACATGTTCACCCATTCAATAATATTCTTGCAGGTGAGAAGAATCCATAACATTTTAGGAGTCTAGGCATGAATGTATAGATGTGTCACTACTGTGTTCTTTATACCTAATGAGGCAGGGTCAGCCTTTTCTCAATCTGTTGTGTAACTTATGAATGCTTCTACTATTATTGTTTTCTCTATGGACTATTGTTTGTATTGCTCCCAAGGACTAAGTATAATTGCTTCATTTGTAGAGTCAGTTTTTATCTTTACTTGGGAGTAAATTGATTCCATAAGCCGAGTTGCAATGCCAGTTTTTAAAAAACAAGCAATGTATGCATACTATGTGCCAGGCACATATTAAAAATTGAGGGTTTGTGGATGATTAACACTAACCTCTGCCAATAAACCGAGGGTCTAATGGAGAGAGGAAGAAGAAAAAAATCTATAATTTAATAAAAATTTGGCTAGGGAACTTTGGGAGCACATAACAGGAACAGTCTTTCCAGTGGGAAATTTCCTAAACCAAGTTCTGAGAATGAATAGAAGGAGAGAGAGAGAGAGAGAGAGAGAGAGAGAGAGAGAGAGAGAGAGAGAGAGAGAGAGAGAGAGAGAGAGACTGAGACTTGAGGAATTAGAAGAAGTTGCAAAGACATGACCATGTATTTTTGGTTATAGATTTAATGAGGTATACTTGACATACAATAAACTGCACACATTTAAACATACACCTTTAAATTTTCTTGTGCCCATACCTACACCCATTAAATCATAACAAGAATCAAGGGAATCATTTCCATTTTAGATAGATTGACCTAGCAGCAATATGGAAAATGGATTGGGCAACGGCATTCCTGGAGTTGGGAATAGCAGTTGGGAGGCTGCATTCAGATAATGAAACTTTATTATTGTAAGTGGCACTGAGACTGGAGAGATGATGTGCTGCACAATAGAAAAGAAGAGTCAATTTCACAGGGTAATTCATTGGCCTCAGGGATAAGAAGGAGAAGGAATGAAGGACTAATTTCTAAGCTTGTCTTGGTCAACTGAGAAAATGTTATCTGTCTGGGACAAGGAAGACAGAATAAATAAAAGATGATGAATTCAGTTTTGGACATATATTTTGGTGGCTTGAGCTTGTTATATACCAGGCGACATATCAGCCTAGAAAGAGGAAGAAGAACTGGTTTAGCAACTATATTGAGTTAACAGAGAAGAGGATGGACACTGAGGAGTGAGGAAAGAGGCCAGGAAAATGTGGATATATGGATTAAATGGAGAGAAATGTTATGATATTTGCACTTATATCAGGAAATTGACTTACTGATACATTGTGATTTTATTGACTCCTCTTTTGCACAGTTCTTTTTTTCTCTTGTCCTTTTGTTTGCCAATCATGGTCATTTATTTCACAAGTTAGCTCTGTCTCTGATATGTAGGCTCCCCAGGGATTTTTGTTAAAAAGAAAACCTTAATTACTTATTAAATATTAAAATTATTTTACTTTACCTTTTAATTCTCTAATATTAATGTACAAGAACTGATTTTTCAAACTTGAACTTTCTTTTATTTCTCACTATGGTGACCATTTGCTTTGGCTTCCTGATAAGGTTGTTCCATTTATGTCAAATTAAAAATTTTGTTTTTAAAAAACAGAAGAACTGTGGGTTTTATTTCCAGAGGGCATAGACTCTTTGTTTTAGGCAAATTCTATTCTTTCATTGAACATTTACCTGAAGATCCATCAATTCCTGGTTCATTTTTTACTCATGCCAGGTTTCTAGCAAAGTCCTTTTCCCTATCAACTTGTTACTGTGTGGAGAAGTAGTGTTGTGTGAGTAGATATTACCTTCATAAGTTAATGTTAGCTGAGTCTGATTATAAAGGCACAGGATTATGTGACATACTAATGTTTTTGGACTTTCTCTTGAGGATTTTTAGTGTGGTGAGAGTATGAGTAGATTTACTTTTTAGATAGATTTACCTGGCAATAATGTATACCCTTATTTTTTTCAAAAGTAAAAGAAATAGTTCACTGTTTATTTGGGTTATGTGATTATACCAATTTTTTTTTAAATTTCAAAGGAAAAAGTGTCATTTCAGAGAACAACAAATCATGGTAGTTCAAATAGAGCATGTCATACTATTTCATTAGAAAATTATACTCTTATTTATTTTTACCTTATAGGGTGAGGGAACTTGGTTGTGGAACATCATTGGTTTCTAAAGCTTCTCTGTGTGACCAGTGTGTGTTGCAGTATAGATTTCCTATATGATACTATTCAAGGCATTTTTTTCTTACATAAAAGACCAGTTTGCTTCAAAATAGTTCTCTAACCAGCATGTTTTAATTTTATCTCTTTATGGCTCAAAATTTTGCCTTTAATTATATAGAAGGAATAGCATAATTTAGTAATATCCTACCTATAATAGGTATTCAACTAAGGCTTATTGAAAGAATGAGTGATGCACTGCTGTCCTTGTATAATCTAGGATAGTAAGTGACATATTGGTTTTCCTAAGGAACAAATGCTTTTTTTTTATTATATCATAAAGTGTTTTTAAATTTAGCCCAAACTAGAAATAGGTACAAATCTTATACACCGACACCATTAGTGAAATTTTGTAAGTAAAATTATTATATTTAGTGTTTAAAAGTGAAAAAGTGGCTTAAACACATTTCTTGAAAAATTTGTTGTAATGTAAACTCTTTTAGAGGTATATTAATATGTTTTTTTCACCATTGCTTTAAATGCTTTTTCTACTTTTGAGATCACTGTCTGTGACCTCAGCCAGGTACTTTGAAAAATGACATTTCTACCTTTTTCCCTCTTGAAATTGATGGTATTGCATTTTAAATTAGGGATTATGCATCTCCTGCAAGAGGTGTTGTGCCCAATATGAATGCTTAAGTGGAAAGAACTTTCTTCCATAAAGATATGGTTTTCATATGGTAATCAGTCCAGTTCTAAACAATCAAAAAACAGTGGCTATGCTTGTAATTATTGGATTTCATGAATATTTATGACTAGTCATACTCATTTGCTATTCCATTCTCTAGGTGATCTAGAATAACATTTGCCATATCCTTTTGATACAATAAGTTACTTTGTTAAGCAAGAACAACTTGATATTCAGGATAGTAACACAGTAAGTAATATCTCCTTCCTCTTTGCCAACCTTACTGTAATTCTCTTTCTTCAAAATGAAGATCATATAGCAACCTTTGGATTCAATCAATGCTTAAGTTTGCTTTCTTTTCTTATCTCTTGCAAATAGTCTTCATTATAATTTCATATGTTGTCAGGAATGTTTTAACCTAATCTTCTCCCCTTCCTTCTAATGAGAAATAGATCTGAAGAAAATGCAATTAAGCAAGAGTGAGAATGACTATGTATCTGGCAACCTTCCTTCACATTTTTTGTAATTCTATCAGAGGAGGTCATTTAAGCACACTGGGAAGACACTCAAGATATACACAGAAATTAAGGTGGCTTTCTTCACCTCCTTTTACAACCAAAGGGGAAATTATTTTTGAAATTGCAGAAGCAAATTCTCAAACATTAAGCTCATGAATTGCAAAGGTTAATTAAGTTTGCTTCAATCACATAACTAATTCAGTTTCAAAGTAAAGGAAAATAAATTCATATCAATGGCTGTCACAGCTTATTGTGTATAGCAAATGATCATTAAAAAAAGAAGACCAGATAAAAGATGCAGTAAGTTTAAATCTCAATATTTGTGTGTGCAATGTATGTTACAAGGCTTGTCCATGAATAACAAATTTCAAAGTGTTTTTTTGTGTATGTAAATGTCTGGGATGATTTCCTTCTCTGGACTAGTGATTTGGAGACATAGTAAAAGTAAGAAAAAATTTAATAATATTATTAATAAAAATTTAATAAAACAATTAGAATGCTATTTTGTGAAGTGGGTGCTGTTTCTTGCAGTCCCTCCCTTGCTGGAGTGAGGTTTTCTCTCTCGCTCCTTGGTTATTACTGGACCTAACTGGGCTTAACTGGGGGCAACTGGAGATTTTAGAGAAGATAGAGGATAGAAAGAAATTTGGGGTCAGGTGTGTTGTACGCTTGGCTGGAGATGCACAACCTTTATTGCTTCTTTTTCTCTCTCTTGATTCCTTAAGGCCTTGCTCCTTGTAGTTCTTTATAACCTTGCTTAAAACCTCTTTCCTTAGGCTCGCACTGTCCCATGTTTGCTCTAAGCTTATCTTTAACTTAGTGGCTTAAAGTCTTTTGCCCCCCAGGTTGCACTGTCTCATCTCGCTATTGCTCTCTTTTTTTTTTTTAGTTAAAATCTCCACCTATATATATATATATATATATATATATATAATTTTATTCATATGTGCATACATTGTTTGGGTCATTTCTCCCCCTTCCCCCGCCTCCTCCCTTACCCCTCCTTACCCCTCGCTACCAGGCAGAAACTATTTTGCCCTTATTTCTAATTTTGTTGTAGAGAGAGTAGAAGCAATAATAGGAAGGACCAAGGGTTTTTGCTGGTTGAGATAAGGATAGCTATACAGGGAGTTGACTCGCATTGATTTCCTGTGCATGTGTGTTACCTTCTAGGTTAATTCTTCTTGATCTCACCTTTTCTTTAGTTCCTGGTCCCCTTCTCTTATTGGCCTCAGTTGCTTTAAAGTATCTGCTTTAGTTTCTCTGCGTTGAGGACAACAAATGCTAGCTAATTTTTTAGGTGTCTTACCTATCCTCACCCCTCCCTTGTGTGCTCTCGCTTTTATCATGTGCTCAAAGTCCAATCCCCTTGTTGTGTTTGCCCTTGATCTAATGTCCACATATGAGGGAGAACATACGATTTTTGGTCTTTTGGCCAAAGCTAACCTCACTCAGAATGATATTTTCCAATTCCATCCATTTTACCTGCAAATGATAACATTTCGTTCTTCTTCATGGCTGCATAAAATTCCATTGTGTATAGATACCACATTTTCTTAATCCATTCGTCAGTGGTGGGGCATCTTGGCTGTTTCCATAACTTGGCTATTGTGAATAATGCTGCAGTAAACATGGGTGTGCAGGTGCCTCTGGAGTAACCTGTATCACAGTCTTTTGGGTATATCCCCAAGAGTATTGCTGGATCAAATGCTAGATCAATGTTTAGCTTTTTAAGTAGCTTCCAAATTTTTATCCAGAGTGGTTGTACTAGTTTACATTCCCACCAGCACTATAAGAGGGTTCCTTCCGCCCCCCCGCCCCTCCCCCCCCCCCCGCATCCTCGCCAACACCTGTTGTTCGTGGTGTTGCTAATGATAGCTATTCTAACAGGGGTGAGGTGGAATCTTAGTGTGTGGTTTTAATTTGAATTTCCTTTATTGCTAGAGATAGCATTTTTTTCATGTGTTTTTTGGCTATTTGAATTTCTTCTTTTGAGAAAGTTCTGTTTAGTTCACTTGCCCATTTCTTTATTGGTTCATTAATTTTGGGAGAATTTAGTTTTTTGAATTCTTTATTCTGGTTACCAGTCCTTTGTCTGATGTATAGCTGGCAAATATTTTCTCCCACTCTGTGGGTGTTCTCTTCAGTTTGGAAACCATTTCTTTTGTTGAGCAGAAGCTTTTTAGTTTTATGAAGTCCCATTTATCTATGCTATCTCTTAGTTGCTGAGTTGCTGGGGTTCCATTGAGAAAGTTCTTGCCTATACTTGTTAATTCCAGAGTATTTCATACTCTTTTCTGTACCAACTTTGGAGTTTGGTGTCTGATATTAAGGTCTTTGATCCATTTTGAGCTAATACTGGTATAGTGTGATAAACATGGATCTAGTTTCAGTTTTTTGCAGACTGCTAACCAGTTTTCCCAGCAGTTTTTGTTGAAGAGGCTGTCTTTTCTCCATCATATATTTTTAGCGCCTTTGTCAAAGACAAGTGGGTTATAGTTGTGTGGCTTCATATTTGGGTCCTCTATTCTGTTCCACTGGTCTTCATGTCTGTTTTAGTGCCAGTACCATGCTGTTTTTATTATTATTGCTTTGTAATATAGTTTGAATCAGGTATCATGATACCTCCAGCATTGTTCTTTTGACTAAGTATTGTAGTTATTTGTGGCCTCTTGTGTTTCCATATAAATTTAACAGTAGATTTTTCAATCTCTTTGATGAATGTCATTGGGATTTTGATGGAAATTGCATTAAACATGTAGATTGCTTTTGGTAGTATAGACATTTTTACTATGTTGATTCTACCAATCCATGAGCATGGTAGATCTCTCCACTTTCTATAGTCTTCCTCAATCTCTTTCTTCAGAAGTTTATAGTTTTCCTTGTAGAGGTTGTTCACATCCTTTGTTTACCTTTGTATGTTGTTTGTTTTTTCTCTCTTACAGCCTTCAGTATTCTTTCTCGAGTCTCTGTATTTGTGGTTTTAACGATAATATGCCGTGGGGTAGTTCTATTTTGGTCTGGTCTGTTTGGTGTTCTGGAGTCCTCTTGCATCTGTATGGGCATAGATTTATCTAGACTTGGGAAATTTTCTGTAATTATTTTGTTGACTATATTACACATTCCCTTTGCTTGCACCTCTTGTCCTTCTTCAATGCCCATGATTCTCAGGTTTGGTCTTTAGATGGAGTCAGTGAGTTCTTTCATTTTCTTTTCACAGGTCTTGAGTTGTTTAACTAATAGTTCTTCAGTTTTTCCTTTATACCATTTCATCTTCGAGTTCTGAGATTCTGTCTTCTGTTTGTTCTATGCTGCTGGATTGACCTTCCATTTTGTTTTGGATTTCTGTTTCATTCTTTTTTTCTGAGGTTTTCCATATCCTGAGTTGATTCCTCTTTAATGTTGTCTATTTTCACCCTGAGTTTATTTATGTCTTTATTAATCGTTTTCTTTGTTTCACTTTGGTATTTATACAGTGCTTCTATGGTTTCTTTTATTTCTTCTTGTGCTTTCTCAAATTCTCTATTTTTGTTTTCTTGGAATTTCTTGAGTGTCTCCTGTACATTTTGGTTGACCATATTCAGTATCATCTCTATAAAATTCTCATTGATTACTTGGAGGATTTCATCTTTCAGATTATTCTTGTGGGCTTCATTGGTTTCTTTGGCATAGTTTATCTTTGTTTTGTTGGAGTCTGGATCTAAGTATCTGTTTTCTTCATTTCCCTCTGGTTCCTGTACTAAGTTTTTGCTGTGGAGAAACTGGTTTCCCTGTTTTTTCTGTCTTCCCATCATTACCCTTGGTATTGTTACTGTCCCTGTACTGTGTGCAATTAAGTATTTTCTAGCTTGTAATAATAACAATGGTGATATTTAATGGAAGGGTGAGAGGAGAGGGAAAGCAAAGAAAGTAAAGAAAAAGGTAAAAACAAACAAACAAGTAAATAAACAAAAACTGTGTCAAAGATATAAAGAGGGAGAGATAGTTTACTATTCACAGTAAGCTAAACAGGCTTTAGAGAGAGGATAAAAAAACATAAATCTGAATAAAATAAAAAGAATAAAAAAAGTTAAAAAAAATCTCCAAGTTCAAATGCAATAAAGTTTCAGTCTTAATAATTTTTGTGTTAGTCCTTCAGCCTCCAATCCTGGAGATGGTGTCTCAGAAGTAGTTCTGTTGTTGTCTCATCAAAGGAATAAAACCAAAAAAGCAAAGAAAAAACCAAAATACAACAAAGTGTCCCAAATTCAGATGTAATACAGTTTCAGTAAATTTTTCAACATGCAGGTGTAGTTAGATTGTTGTCTCATCAAAGGAAGAGGAAAAGAAAAAAAGAGTCTGAAGACAGCTTTATGAATGTCTATCTGAGACTGCGGCTCACCTGCCTGCTGCTGTCAGCCAGATGTTGCTGGAGGCTTTATTGATTGCAGATCTCAGGAGTGAGCTTTACACTTACCTATTCCCACAGGCTTTGTTTACTTAGAGTTCTGCTGGGTGCAATCGCCACTCTTACAAGCTTTCCCTTTTCCAAACACACTGGGGGAGGTGTCACTATACCCACATTCTGTGGCTGGCTTGTTTATTTACACTTCACGTGGATGTGACCCTTCCCCCTTCTCCTGTGGAGTTTTCCTCCCACCGCCACTTTTACAAGCTTTCACGCTCCTGGTTCCTGGATGGGTGCCGCCGCTGCTCCTGCCTTCTCCAGCTGGCTTGTTTATTTACAATTCCATGAGGGATTTCTTCTCTCCCCCTCTTCGGCAATCAGGGTGCCCCGCCCTCTTTGCTATGTGCTTTTTTTTTTTCTTCCAGCTGCTTGTTTATTATTCAGTTTGTTTTTTCCCCATGGGTGGGAGTCAGTCTGTACAGGGGGCTATGCTGATCTGGCCCAGGTTTGTCTGTGGGAGTAACACGTGCTGCTTAGCTCACATGGTGGTCTGCTTCTCCCAAGCAGGTTAGGCACTGGTGTCTGGTGGTACGGAGCCCTCCTGGTTTCTCCATTTAATGTGGAGTGGAGATGCTACGTGTGGGCTGGGGGTGTGGTGGTGTTGGAGTTTTACCTCTTCTTGGTGGTTTTTCCTGCAAGGTGTTCACCAGCGTCTCTCCAAGATTTTACTTTAGGAAGCATGCTTTCTGCTTCCTCCCTGTAGTCACCATCTTGGAATCTCTCTCTCTTTTGCTCTCTTAAAGCCTGGGTGCTACACACTTGCAAACAGACACGTCTACAACCTGCATATATATAACTCTTCAAGTCTTGGTCCTTAGACTTGCACTGTGCACTGTCCCATGTTCTCTTTGGCTTTTCTTCAGCTTTAGCTGTTCTAAGACCTGTATATGAAGTTCTTTCTTAGCTTTGCTTTCTGAAGCCTATGTCAATGTTCTAAGTGCAGACTTTCTATCAACCCCTCTTTAGCATTTTCCCCCTTTTCCCTTCAATAACTCTTTTCCCTTTCAAAAGCTTCCCACACCAAAAAGCCCAAAGTAATGCCCTAAAAGGCAAGAGCCAAAAGCCAAAAGCAAAAGCCCCTCTTCCTGCTTCAGGGGTCTTTACAGCAGCAAACAGGGTGGAGCCATGGGGAGGGGTGTGGTATTGCAACAGGATAAACCTGTGTTCCTGCTTCTCTAAACACAGTTTAGGAGATGCAGCTGTTCTGCCTTGCCCTGTTTCGTGGCTTGGCCTCCAGGTAGAAGCAATTAACTGTATCTCGCCTTGTTTGTTTCCAGTTCACATAGGCTTTAATCTGCTTCCCACTATTTTGTAGTAATGATACTTCTAACATCAATTAACAAAGAAAACATATGATGATGAAAAAAATGTGTATCATTTAAATATCATCCAAATAGCAACAGGTACTAAGCTATTTAATCTTTCCGGCAGCTTGAATATTATACTCCTTTTACATATGTCATTACTGAGGTATAGATAGGTTTATATTTTGCCCTAAACCACACAGTTAGTAAGTGATAGAGCTAGAATTCACATCCAAGTTAATTAAAAATTATTTTCTTTCTTTGACACTACACAATGCCGCCATAAATTTAATAGGATTTTAAAAAATAATTTATATTTCATTCATTGCTAAGATATTTACATTTATTTAAAAAGTAGTATATATATGTGAGAAATGATGCATTTGGTCCATTTATTGACACTATTTAATATACTTATTTTTTTGTGTATTTTTATGTTTGAACTCATGCTGGCTAATGCTGAATGGATCCTCTTAAAGGATAAAATATGAATCAAACCTTAGGTTAGGTACTTATTAAACACACATTAGTACAAACTTCCAACTGGCTAGAAATTCGCCTGTCTAAATAGGAGGTCTCATACTCTCAATAGGAAATGTATACAATAGTGAAATGTGTCATTGTTTCTTCACTTTCATCGCAGGTTTGCCACCTTTCTTCTTTAACCCTTCTTTCATAGGCATACATCAGCTTTCTTTAATCAAAATCTGAAAACTAAGGACTGAGAGCATGGCTTAATAGGTAGAGTGCCTGCTGAGCAAGTACAACACCTTGAGTTCAAACCCAGTACCTCCAAAATATCTTAAAACTATAACTCTATGTGTAAGTATTTCTAAATGAAAGTAGTTATTATTTTCTAACATGGATATTTTCATTTTAACAAGAAAACCTAAAAGGATGCAGTTTTTAGCTGTGTATGGGAACCATTCTTATGATCCCAGGATTTGGGAGGCTGGTACAGAAGAACCTTGAATTTGAGGCCAACTACATCACATACTGAGTTAAAGGCAAGCCAGGATACATAGACTCTGTCTCAAGAAAATATACAGCTTTTGGACAGAATATTACTATCAGGGAGCACTTTTTTAAAGTCATTTTGAGAAAGGCCTAGGCCAGCCTCAAACTCTTGATTTTACTGCCTCCACCTCTCAATTGCTGGGATTATAGGCATGCCCCACCACACCCAGCAAGAATACTTATTGAACTGACTTTTCTTTCTTCTGCTATCCTCCCTTCCTCCTGTTTTTAGTCTCTCCCCCTCCCCTCTTTCTCTGTCCTTCCTCCTTTTAACCATTTGTTCTTTTCCTTGCTAATAAGTGGAATTTATTCCTCTTCATGATATCACACCATATAGACTCTATCTACAGAAACTGACCTGCTGTAATGAAGTCTTCTAAGACAGTAAGGCAAGAAAGAGATCTTTTTTCTTTTCTTTTTAAATTAGGATATATTTGCTGTTCAGGGAAGGATTCATTGTGACAATTCTAAATAGGCTTATATTGTATATTGGTTAGATCACTCCCACCATCTCTCTCTCTTGACCTCCCCCCAACCACTTGAAGCAGTTGCAAGATGTTTCTTTGTTTCATTTTATATAAGTATAGAAGTCCATCCACCAGATACCCTCACCTTAATCTCCTTCATTCACTCTCCCTGCTCACACAAGAACCCCCTCTTGTGTAAATATCTATTTACAGTCCTGTCTTTTGCTATTTATATTTAATTCAATGTTCAAAGTGGTTTCTCATGTATCCCCACTTTGAGTATACTTTATTGCTCTGCCTTACCCCTTACTTCTCACCCCTCATTTTTCAACAGATTTCAATAGATATCTTTATATCCTCTACCTTAACAGATGTTATGTTTTATGATACTGTTGATGCTCTATCTTTCTCTTTCACTTTCCTTCCTTCCTTGAGTTCCATAGAGTAGTTCCATTATTAAAAATATGTTCTCCATTTGAGTTTGTAAATGATCATGTTTGTTTTTATGTTTTGGATCTATCTTCCATGTATTATAGAAAACATACAGCCTTTGTCTTTCTGAGTCTGGCTTGCTTCACTTAACTTGATGTCCTCTGATTATATCCATTTACCTTTAAACCATATGTCATTACTCCTTATGGCTGAGGAAAACCCCAATATTTATATATTCCACATTTTCTTGATCCATTCATCAGTTGTAGGGCATCTAGGTTGTCTCCATATCTTGGCTATTGGGAATAGTGCTGTGATGAACATTGGTGTCCATGTGTCTCTATTGTACCCTGACTTATGTTCCTTTGGGTAGATGCCAAGGAGCAGCATCACTGGATCATATAGCAGTTCTAATCTTTAGCTTTTTGAGGAATCTCCATTCTGTTTTCCATAACAGTTGTACTAATTTGCATTCCCACCAATAGTGTATAAGGGTTCCTATTTCACCACATCCTTGCCAGCATTTATTGTTGTTATTGCCCTTGAATATGGTTATTCTAAGTGAGTTGAGATGAAATCTTAGTGTAGTTTTGATTTGCATCTCTTTTATAACCAGAGAAGTTGAACACTTTTTCATGTATTTGCTGGCCATTTGTACTTCTTCCTTTGAGAATTCCCTGTTTAATTAATGTGTGCATTTCTTCATTGGGATGTTAATTCTTTGGGGGTTGAGTTTTTTGAGTTCCCTTTAGATTCTGGATATTAGTTCCTTATCAGATGAATAGGTGGCAAACATTTTCTACCACTTTGTGAGCATTCTCTTGAGTCTAGCAACTATTTCTTTTGCTGTGCAGAATCTTTTTAGTTTGATGTGGTCCTATTTGTTCATTCTTTCTCTTAGATGTTGAGCCTTTTGAGTTCTGCTTAGGAAGTCATTCTCTATGCCTATCTATTCTAACTACTTTCTGTAGTTGTTTCAAAGTTTCAGGCCTTATATTAAGGTCTTTTATCCACTTTGAGAAGATTTTGGTACAGGATGAGAGACAGGGATCTAGTTGCAGTCTTCTACATGTGGATATTCAGTTTTCCCAGCAACATTTGTTAAAGAGGCCGTCTCTTCTCCATCAAGTGTTTTGGACTCCTTTGTTGAGAATCAGTTGGCTATACTTGCATGGGTTTATGTTTGGAATTTATATTCTAATCCATTGGTCTTCATGTCTATTTTTGTGCCAATATCATGATGTTTTTATTGTTATGATTCTGTAGTATAGTTTTTACCTGTTCCTTATTTACTGGTCTGCTTGATCAGAAGGGTTCATTCTTTCTTTCTTTTTTTCCCTTTATTCATATATTCATATGTGCATACGTTGGGTCATTTCTCTCCACTGTCCCTGCCCCCTCTCTCTCCTCTTTACCCCCTCGCTTCCAGGCAGAACCTCTTTTGCCCTTTTCTTCAATTTTGTTGATGAGAAGACATAAGTGATAATAAGAAAGACAAAAGGTTTTTGCTAGTTGAGATAAGGATAGCTATGCAGAGATATTCCTAGTATTGCTTCCTTGCACAAGTGTATTACAACCTGAATTGATTCATCTCTACCTGACCTCTTCACTACTTCCTGGTCACCTTCCCATATTGATCTCTGTCATTTTAAGGTTACTGTATTAGCTCTTCTGCAGTGGGGACATTAAACACTTTCAAGTTTTGGGTTTCCGACCTATCCCCATTCCTCCTGTATGTGCTCTCCCCTTATCGTGTGACCCAAGTCCAACAACATTCTTTCTTTCATCTTCCTCTCTCACTCTAATTTCTTCTTCTGTGTGTAAGAGTCCTTTAAGTACTTTCTGCCATGCTGGCTTGGTAGTCTTGAATTCCTTTGGTTTTTGCTGGTTGTGGAAGGTTTTAAATTTTCTTTCAGTTGGAAGGATAGTTTTCCTGGATAGACTACTCTAGGTTGACAGTTGTTTTATTTCAGTGCCTGAAATATGTCTTTCCATGACCTTCTTGTGCTTAAAGTTTGTGCTGAGAAATCTGCTGTTATTCTAATGGGTTTGCCTTTAATGTGACTTGTTTTATTCTTTTGCTGCTTTTGGTATTCTTTCTTTGTTCTGTATGTTGAGTGTTTTGATTATGATATGTCTGGAATTTTCCTTTTTTTGGTCCTGATGGTTTGGTGATCTGTAAGTTTCCTGCACTGGGGTGACCCTCTCATTCTCAAGGTTTGGAAAGTTTTCAGCTATTATTTTATTGTATAGGTTGTCTATACCTTTAGTTTTTATCTCTTCTCTTTCTATACCCATAATTCAAAGGTTTGGTCTTTTCATGGTGTCCCAGATGTCTTGCATGTTCCATTCATATTTTCTTAGAATTTTTTGTGATCTTTTGCTGTTTGATCTAATTCCTCTTCTTTGTTTTCTGTTCCTGATTCTCCATTTTCAACTTGCTCCACTCTGTTTACCAAGCTTTTGATTGACATTTTTATTTGGGATATTGAGCTGTTCATTTCAAATTCACTGTTTTTCAGCATTTCTATGTCTTTATTGATTTCCTATTTCAGATCCTACATGGTCTTCTTAGTTTTATTCACCTATTTGTATTATCTTTGAGCTCATTCAGTTGTTTATTCATTTCCTCTCTGAGATCAGACAATAGTTTTTGTGTCTCTTCTTTGAGCTCATTGATCATTCTTACTATTAGTTTTTGGAATTGAATATTTGATATTTTCTCCTCTTCTCTGTTGTTTAGATCCTTAGTGGTGGAGTTGACTTTTGAGGGAGAGCTGTTGCTTTGCTGCTTCATGCTCTAGCATTGAGATTTATGCATCTGGGGTTGTTTTTGTTTCAGGATTCCAACCCCTTGTTTTATGAAGGACTGGATGTGGGTTGAATTCCAGTCTATTTTCTTATCTCTAGCTAGTGGTGTAGAGGCTTGCTAGTACTCCCTTCTGCTTCTTATTTTTGGGGTGCTGGATTGTACCCCTTTTCTACTTAGGGCAAGGAGGCTTAGCTATTAAAACTGCTATAGTTGTTAAACTGCAGCTTTAAAATTACAGTCTTCCCTCATGAAGATCAGTTATTGCTACTGTTCCAGTATCTTGGTTGACTATTGGAGCAAGGATGTACCTTTGTGGTCCTGAAAGGCTACAGGTAATGGAGGAGTGGAGCACAGAGGAGTAGAACTGTGGAGTCTTTCAGGGCAGAGGAGCAGGAGTGCTTATCTTTTGTCTTTTTTTGAGACATGGTTTCACTCTATTGTCCAGGCTGCTATTGCAATCCTGGGTTCTAATGGTCTTCCTGACTCAGACTCTAGAGTAGTTGGGACCACAGACAGTGTATCACTGTGTCAAGTTTGAAAGGTACATTTTACTCCATTCACTGTTTAGATAGGAATCCAAAATATGATGTCAATATTATAGGCAAACATCTTCCATATTTTGGCAATGCATCAAATGATAAGTGCTGAGGTTATGGTCAGGTAAGATTTTCATTAGAGAAGATGCTATATAAGGCATCCTGACTGTCTTCTATCTTGGAGGATATTTTGTAGGTGCTGAAGAAGATATGAATGATAGCAACAGAACTGCCCTCTCACAAGGCATTGAGGAAAAGTGTCATGCACTAAGAGATGATTAATGATGTATGTTTAAAGAGGTCTGCTGGTAAATGTAAATATAAAACAAAGTGAGAATGCAAAGTAGTAATTGAAGCTACCCTAACATTTAAAATGTCTAGAAAAATGTATCTCAAGTTAAGTCACTGGAAAAATGTTTGCCAAGCAAGCTCTTACATTCAGTTGCATCCTTTAGAAAGAAGAACCTTACTGATCTTGACAAAATGTCATCTTGCAGTTACAGAAATTTGAGTCTTCTAAATATTTTATGTAGATCAGTAAATTACCTTGCTGGCAAAGGTATAGTATTTTAGAAATTATAACCTCCAATGGAAGAAGAACAACAGATTTTCAAGTTACCATTTAGTCATATCAATTTTCTGTTGCAAACACAGAAGCAAATATGAGTCTTGAAAAGTTAATTTTCAATACAAAAACATGAATTCTAGGAACCTTTTAACTGTTTTATAACTATGCCATGTGCTTTAACATAAGTGGTGTGTGTGTGTGTGTGTGTGTGTGTGTGTGTGTATGTGTATTTGGAGGGTATAAAATTACTCTTAAAACAGGTATGTAAAGGGTTTCATTGTGATATTTCCATGCATGTATGTGATGTACAATTAATATACCCTAATAAAATATACTAAAAACAGGTTTGTGAAGTTTAATTTTATGTGCCAACATGGCAACATGGTGAGGTCATAGTGTCCAACTATCTGATTAAACACTATTCTGATTGTTTCTGTAGGGTTTTTTTTTTGTCAAAGAGATAAACATTTAAGTGGGTATACTTTAAGAAAAGCAGATTGCCATCTGTAATGTGGGTGGATGTGATTCAATCATTTGGAGGCCTTTGTGAACAAGCACTGATCTTCACTGAATAAGAAGAGATCTGCCAGCAGATGGTCTTTGGACTGGAACTGCAACATGCCTTTTCCTGGATCTCAAGCCTGCTGGTCAACTCTGGAGATTCTGGATTTTGCCCACTTCCATACTTGTGTGAGCCAAGTCCCTTAAAATTCTTTCATTCATATTCTCTCTCTCTCTCTTTCTCTCTCACAGCTTATTGGTTCTGATTCTCTGGAAAACCCTGATTAGTATAAAGTAATATTTTCATATTTTCTTTGGTTAAGCATCTTTCTTGTTGAAAAAATTTTCATAATTCCAAAGTGATTATTGTTTGTGCTTTTAGCATATTATATTTTTTATATGCCAGGTTATCTCTTTGCTTATTTATGATGACTTCCTTAACAGTTGAGTTTTGTGGCCAGCAGATGGCTTTAGATTTTAGTAATAGATAACACATGCCATTTTCCCAATGTTTATTTTTATATCAGTATAGATTTCCATCTCTTTTTTTTGTTTGTTTTTGTTTTGCCATGCTAGGGATTGAATCCAGGGCCTTCACATGCTAGGCAAGCACCCTACTACTGAGCCACACAACAAGCCCTATTTTTTTCTTTTATGAGTAGGAAAATCAAACTGATTATAGTGTAGGACACATAGTTCATTGCAATGATAAAAATTTTGCCAATAGAAAGCATATAGGGAGATTTTTATGATAGCAGATAGCTGAGGGATGGAGAAACCCTGATCTCCACAGCAGAAAAATACTTCAGAGTTGTGGTAGCAAGAATGAGTTAACTCTGAATTTTTAGCCAACTAAATTACCATGAACACCTAAGGTGCAAATAAAGTTCAATGACCGACCCTCACTATAGCTTTTAATTGCACATAACAGCTGGGGAATTCCCGTTGTGGGCTGGGGCTGGCACAGCCACTGGTTTGCCAAGGGAAAGCCATTTTTACCTTTTTTCTTTCTTTTTATTTTCTCTCTCTTCTTGCTTCCTATTTTCTATCCAGAAAAAGTAGAGGACTGCAGAAAAAATTTCCTAGAATCTGCAATGTCCTGGATCCATATTATGTGGACACAAGATCTTGGACTCCAGCCTAGCTGCACTCCCTTGGAGCTGACCCAATTTCATTGGAGTGAATTTTCAGCTCCACCAGGTAAGTGTGACAGATAACCTGCTCTGGAGTGAACCACATAGTCCAGTGCAGCTGGTGGGTAGTTGGCACCCCCTCGACAAAACTGGTCACCATAAACAGAGAGTATAATTCACCTCTGCCTGGCAGGGTAGGGCAAAATGCTGAGCTGACCTCCAGGAGTGGGAGTGGCGCAGAACACTGAGCTTAACTTGCAGGCATGGGGGCATGGCATAATACTGAGCTGCCAGAGCCTAAGTGTTGGTGAAGCAACACAGTTGCAGCTTGATGAGATCAGCAACATACTTGACTACCTTGAAGAATTTGGTAGTGAGCTGAAAAGTGAGCAATCAAAAAGCACGATTGTCCTGTGGGTAGAAGGGACAAGTGACTCTCACAAAACAGCTCCTGGAGGGGCTACTTCAGAGAAGCCACCTGCACCAGATAGCCAATCCCATCAAGGAAAACTGGACTCAACCCCCCTGAGCTGACTGCTCCCAAAGTTGGGCACTATAATCCCTTGTTACTTGTCTCTCTCTTCCACTCTGTCCAAATATCAATCTGCTTAGCTATTTCTTGTCCCACTTTCCTTTCTCTCCCCCAACTTTTTTCTCTTTTCTTCCATTATCTCCTCTTTTCTTCACCTTCTCCTCCTCTTCTCCCTGTACCTTTTGCCCCACTGTCCTTACCTCATCTACACTCACAACTCACTGAATGGTTTACTAAACCAACTTTACACATTACCCACATCCTTTCTATCCCTCTGATATCCCTGACAATAGCACCCTCCCCCAAAGGCTGAACTATACTGTAATATAATTAGGGCATTACCCTATAGCTCCCTCACCTCAAACCTCTTCCCAAACTCACCTCATCTCCCCCTTTCTGTCCCCTCCTCTAGCTCTGTCTTTTTAATTACCTAAGTATCTATCTCTATTCAAAATATTGTTATACCCTCAGTATCCAATGTTTATGTGATAATATCATCAAGAGGTTTTCTATATATTATGAAAATAACTTTTGTGTTGAATTTTACACTGAATTTGTGAAATTGTTCCTGCTACATTATACCTCCAAGTTAGGGAACAGAAACAGTTTAACAACCTAGATAACAATTAAGTCAGTCACAGCATATAAATTAAGTTAAAGGAAAGCTAACAGGTGATTAAAACACCCAATGAGCTAATCAATAAGACGTAAGCAAAGCCTAAAATAGAAACATGGGGAGAAGAGGAAGGCAGGGGAATACAACCCATCAAAAGAGTAACAATAATTAGCTGGGTGCCAGTGGCTCATGCCTGTAATCTTAGCTACTCAGGAGGCAGAGATCTGGCAGACCATGGTTTGAAGCCAGCCTGTGCAAATAGTTCATGAGACCCTATGTTGAAAATACCTAACACAAAAAGGGCTGGTGGAGTGGCTCAAGGTGTAGGCCCAGTGTTCAAGCCCTAGTACATGTGAAAAAAAAAAAAGACTAATAACTCAATAGAGTATTTGATGGAAAGAGAAGGAAATGAATCCTCAGTTGCTGATCACAGTAGGATGATGATAAGCATGTTCAATGAGCTTAAAGAGAACATACAAAAACAGTTGAAAGAATTTCAAGAGAACACAAATCAAAAACTTGAGAGGACACAGAAACAACTAAATGAACTCAGGATTTTCAACAAACTCCAAAATGAAACTAAGGTGATTAAAAATCAAGAGATATATGAAATAAAGAAGATAGCACAAGGTATGAAAGAGGAACTTAACAAAGATATGGAAAGTCACGGAAAAAAGAATCAAACAGAAATCCTGGAAATAAAAATTTCCTTAAATCAAATGAAAAACACAATTGAAAGCCATTCCAGCAGACTAGAACAAGTGTGGAAGACAGAATCTCAGGACTCAAAGACAAAATAGTTATTAAGGAAAAACCAAAGAATTCTTAGGCAAAAGACTCAAAATCTGAGGACAGAATATGTAAGAACTCTGTGATTCCATTAAAGACCAAACCTGTGACTCATGGGCATTGAAGAAGGAGAAGAGGT
This sequence comes from Castor canadensis, assembly GCF_047511655.1. NCBI lineage: Eukaryota > Metazoa > Chordata > Mammalia > Rodentia > Castoridae > Castor > Castor canadensis. The sequence continues at coordinate 94,489,441 of NC_133391.1, read as the reverse complement.
GCAAGCCAAACATATATATAATATATTCAACAAAATTATAGCTGAAAGAGATGCCCATTCAGGTACAGAAAGCCTCCAGTACACCAAACAGACTTGACCAACAAGTCAAGAACATTTCCATAGCATATTATCATTAAAACAACTAGCACAGAAACAAAGAAAGAATACTGAAACCAGTAAGAGAGAAAAATCAAGTAACATATAAAGGTGAACCCACCAAAAGAACAGTTGATTTCTCAGCAGAAACCTTAAAAGCAAGAAGGACATTGAGTGGGTATTTTGAGCACTGAAAGAAAACAACTTCAGTCCTAGGATACTCTACCCAGCAAAGCTGTCATTCAAAATTTATAGAGGAATAAAAGTCTTTGATAAGCAGAAATTAAAAAAAAAACAATCATCAAACTACCACTACAGAGGATTCTGAAGGAATCCTACACACAGAAGATGAAAATAAACATAGCCATGAAGGGATGGGAAATATTAAACCTCAAGAGAAGAACAGACAAGTAATCAGCATAGAATTAGCTGCACACACACAAATCCTTAAACAACAAAAACAACTAAATGTCAGAAATCATCACAAACCTCTCAATATTAACACTGAATGTTAATGCACTCAGCTTCCCCATCAAAATACACCAATTAGCAAACTGGATTAAAAAAGAAGACCTGACAATCTGTTGTTTATAAGAAACCCACCTTATGGACAGAAATAAACCTTGCCTTCGGGTGAAAGGGTGGAAGAAGATTTACCAAGCTAATGGCCCCTGAAAAACAGGCTGGAATAGCAATACTTATATCAGATAAAGGAGACTTCAACCCTAAATTAGTCAGAAGATACAAAGAAGGTCATTTCATACTTATGAAAGGAGAAATAGATCAAGAGGAAATAACAACAATTAACTTATATGCACCCAATGTTGGTACACCCAACTTCATTAACTATACACCATTGGATTTAAAAATATAGATAGACCCCAACACTGTGGTAATGAAAGACTTTAATACTCCTTTGAAAACCTATATTCAAACAAATTGGAATATCTAAAAGAAATGAACAAATTTCTAGATTATATGACCATCCAAAATTGAACCAAGAGGATATTAATCACCTAAAGAAATCTATAACACACAATGAAATCAAAGCAGCATAAAGATTCTACCCCCCCACACCAAAAAAAGTGCAGGACATGACAGGTCTGCCACTAAATTCCAACAGACCTTTGAAGAAGAACTAATACCAATACTCCTTAAACTTTTCCATGAAATAGAAAGGGAAGGAACACTGCCAAACTCATTGTATGAAGCCAGTATTATACTCATCCCCAAACTGGACAAGGACACAGCAGAAAAAGAATTATAGGCCAAATCTCTTTAATGAGCATACATGCAAATTCCTCAATAAAATGTTGACAAACTGAATTCAATAACATATCAAAAGTATCATGCACCATTATTAAATTGGTTTCATCCCAGGGATACAGGGATGGTTCAACATACACAAATATTAAATGTAATACAGCCTATGACTAGAAGCAAAAACAAAAGCACTCGATCATCTCAATAGATTCAGAAAAGACCTTAGATAAAATTCAACATCCTTTCATGATAAAATATCTGATGACACTAGGAATAAAAGGAATACCTCAACATAATAAAGGCTATACATGACAAGCCTATATAGCTAACCTCATACTAAATGGGGAAAAACTGAAACCATTTCACCTAATATCAGGAATGAGACAAAGGTGTCCACTCTGTCCACTCTTATTCAACAGAGTTTTGGAGTTCCTAGCAGTAAGACAGAAACATGAAATAAAAGGAATACAAGTAGGAAAGGAAGAAGTCAAACTATCCCTATATGCAGATGACATGATTGTATACCTAAACAACTATAAAAACTTCACCAAACAAACCTTGTAGACACCATAAACAACTTTAGCAAAGTAGCAGGATACAAAATTAATTTACAAAAAATCACTAGTCTTTCTATAAATCAATAATGAACAGATTGAGAAAGAATATAGGAATACAATTCCATTTACAAGAGCCTCAAAAAAAATCAAATACTTAGGAATAAGCTTAACAAAGGATGTGAAAGACTCCACAAGGAAATTATAAACCATTGAAGAAAGAAATTGAAGAAGATTACAGAAGATGGAAAGATTTCCCATGCTCATGTATTGGTAGAACCAACATTGTGAAAATGGCTACATTACCAAAAGCAATCTATGTATTCAATGCAATCCTCATCAAAATTCCGATGATATTCATTGCAGAGATTGAAAAATCAACCCTAAAGTTCATTTGGAAGCACAAAGACCATGAATAGCCAAGGCAATACTGAGCAAAAAGAGCAACACTGGAGGTATCACAATACCTGACTTCAAACTATACTATAGAATGATAGCAGTAAAAACAACATGGGTCCAGCATGAAGACCAGTGGAACAGAATAGAATACCCAGATATGAATCCATGCAGCTATAACCATCTGAGTTTTCACAAAGGCGCCAAAAACATATGATGGAGAAAAGACAGCCTCTTTAACAAATGTTGCTGGGAAAACTAGATCATTACATGCAGAAAACTAAAACTAGATACATGCTTGTCATCTTGTACAAGTATCAACTCAAAGTGGATGTAGGCCCTTAATATAAGAGCTGAAACTGAAGCTAGTGCAGGAAAGAATAGGGAATATGCTGGAACTAATAAGCATAGGCAAGGACTGCCTCAGTAAAAGTCAACTGGCTCAGCAACTAAGAGAAAGGATTGACAAATGGGACTACATGAAATTAAAAAGCTTCCACACAACAAAATATTTGGTTTCTAAATTGAAAAGACTAACCACAGAATAGGAGAAAATCTTTGCCAGCTATACATCTGATAACCAGAAGACACAGGAAGCTCATAAACCTAACCTCCCCCCAAATAAATGACCCAATGAAGAAATGGGCAAATGAACTAAATAGAGCTTTTTCAAAGGTAGAAGTCCAAATGCATAAAACCCATGAAAAAATGCTCACCACCCCTGGCCATAAAGGAAATCCCAATCAAAACCATACTAAGATTCTACCTCACTCCTTTAGAATAGCTATCATCAGGGACACCACCACCAACAAATGTTGGCGAGGATGTGGAGAAAAAGGAACCCTCACACACTGCTGATGGGAATGTAAGCTAGTACAACCACTATGGAAAACATTTTAGTTTAAAAACTAAAAATAGAGAGTTCAGGACCATTTCCATTGGTTCTATATGTAGGCAGGTTTTATGGAAATGCAGGGTTTCTTGATTTATGATTTATTCATCTTGAAAGTTAACAAAATTTATACCTATGGTTTGACTTATGTAGTTCTTGTTGGGGCCTTACAAACAGAAATTTATGACATCTTGTGAATTAATTCCTGTGAATATGAGGCGGGCTAAGATAGGAAGTGTTTGAGACTCTTAAAACATATATAACTTAATATTGTATTTCAGAATGAACATTCTTCTCTTTCTCTGAACCTTCTTTTCAATTGCAAATATGTGCAGATCATTCACGTCCTAGCACCATCTCAGTCCAGGGACCACCAAAACTCTCTCCACTCATTGATTATTGGTGATCAAGAATTGCTTTTCTCTCTTACCATAGATCAGCCCCACAGATTTTAAAAACACCTGGAAACAGGAAGAGCAGTATTTCTTCTGTCTGCTTCTGCCTCATACCCACCTCACCATGGTTATTTGTAATAACCCTAAATAAGCCTTTATTATCACCCTTGCTAAGTCTACACACCCTGCCTGGATGCATCCATGTGGGATATAAACATCTGGATTTTCTATTTAGCAGTGACTACAATGTTTTGGTGAAGCTGAGCCAGGAGTCCAAGGGTGAGATTTCAGCCCCAATATTTCAAAAAGTCATTTCTACAGTTTTCTTTTCTTCTCATCTTTCTACCTCTGTCTTTTGGAAACCCCACTCAAGTGAAGGTGCTTTCGACTGTGTTATGCATTGTCCTGGCAAATGCAGCTGGGAGGCACCATGTGGGCAGCCTATAGACTCTGCCAGTGCCTCCACACACCCCATGTGTGCTTCTCTCCATGGGAGCAGCTGGTCATGCAGTGCCTTGGCTGAGCTGCACTGTACCTTTATCTCCTCTTGCTGTGAGAAAGTTGTGTTGCCAGGCCTGCTGGGGTCATGGAACTGCTCCCCTGAGGTTGCATTTGGAGTCCCATGGACTCATGCCCTAATGGCACATCTCCCCACCCCCCGCCACTGCTTCTTGCAAGGAACCAAAAACTTGCTGTCTGTTTCTCTTCATCTCTCTTGTTCCCTCTCTCCAGACCTCCAAGCCAGGACAGAGCAAAGCTATGGATGCCTGCAGTCTCTTGCTGGTGGTTCCCTCCTTTTGAAAAAGGAATCTCATGTTGCAGTGGAGAAGTGGTTCCCTCTCTCCAGACCAAACCAAGATGTGAAGGCTGTGCTTACAGCTTAGTGCCTTCTTCCCTCTCTTAGTTGTTCTTCAGATTCCCCAACTTCTTCAGCTGCTAAGCACATTTTCTAGTCCAAGTGAGTGACCCTGGTAAAGATCTATCCCATCTCAGTTTGCTGTGGGCATTCACTAGCCCTCTGGAGTCTAAATCCAGTACTTTACCCCCAAACCCCTAATGCAGGCAGAAACAGAGACACAATTCCTGGAAGAAGTCAGACATAAGGAGGGGTACCCATAGTTAAGCCAATTCTAGAAATGTCCAGATGTAGAAAACTTCCATGTGGATACAAACTGGGAATGCCTGAGGGCCTTTGGGATTTCCAAAACTCAGGGAAACATTCTTCCCCTTTACCTCTTAAGCCTCTATGGGAAAAACTTAAAGCCTGACTGCCAGAGATAGAAAAGATGATCTGAGGTGACTCAATAACCACAACATTAGGTTATATGGAAGTAACGTCTGTCTCTCAGGGGGTGATGTCTTTTATTCCTATAATAGATTGCTATATTGAGTCAGTTTGTTACCTGTGACACATCTTTATGTTCCATTTGAAATCCCTTTTGGACTGACCATGTAATCACAGGAAATGCTGCTGCAATGATGGAGCCACCACGCCTTTTCAGATAGCTCTATCCAATGGTAGCCATCTTTATAACTGTGAAAGGATGGTAGCCATGTGTTCAGCATCATCTTGCCATTCCCTAGGGAAAATTATAATTAACTTGTGGTTAGAGTACTCTAAATTAATACAATTTTTATATGTGCTGTCTTTAATGTATTAGTCTGTCAAAAATTGGGCAAGAACTTCCTCTGCCCCCAGAATTTCAGAAAACTACTGAATGATTACAACAGTTAAACTGTGCCCTTTGTGCTGCAGCCCCTTGCAACTGGTCTATTCTGGACAGGGAGAAATGATAACTGATTAGCTCCCCACAGCTGCTGGAATTATTTTTATTCTAGGGACCTTCATTTATCTTTTCATTTTGACCAATATCAACTGCTGGTATACCATTAAAGGTTGTTTTGAGATATAAAAACTAGGGTGTTTTTGTTAAAAATCTGTTATAAACTACTCAAGAGTAAAAAAAAAAAAGTGCTAGGCTTATTTTGCTTCAAAAATTGAGCTGGCTGATTTGCTATTAAAAATAATGGCAAAGGAATGCTTTGTTTAAGAGTGCACTCTGAATTAATGTAATTGTTTTGTGTGTCATTGTATATATTTTGTGTATGTTTTAGTCTGTTTCCTACCAGTGTACTTGTGGCCACTAAACTAATTTTTACATTTTTAAGCTCATACATATGTGCTTAAAGTGACATTTTTTTGGCATGCCTAGGTTAAAACATTTCTATATGTAAATATACGTAGGATGGTTCTTAAACTGTTTGAAGTTAAGGTATGAAAATTGTTGCCTAAAAGTCATTTAAAGTTCTTTTTTAAAATTAGGATATATTTGTTATACAGGGGAAAATTCATAATGACAATTCTGACTAGACTTATATTGTACATGAGTTACATTGTCCCCATCATCTCTCCCCCTCAACCCTCTCCCTACCCCACTTAAAATAGTTGCAAGAGGCTTCTTTGTTCTGTTTCATGTAGGTATATAAAGTCCATCAGCCATATACCCTCACCTTAATTTCCTTCATCCTCCCTTCCCCTCCCACAAGTATCTCCCCACACACTGTACCTATTTTATAGTTCTATCTTTTGTTATTAATATTTAAGTTGATGTTCAAAGGGGTGTTTCAATGCATGTCCACTGTGGGTATACTTTACTTTGGTCTGTTTAACCCCTTCCATTACTCTTCCTTACCCCTTTACCTCTCCCCGCATTTTCAACAGTTTTCAATATAAATCCTTCACAGATTTTATGTTTTCTGATATTACTGACGCTGTATTGTACTCTTTTTCTTTCCCTCTTTCCCCAAGTTCCATAGAGTAATTCCACTATTATAAATATGTTCTACATATGAGTTTGTACATTGTCATGCTTGTTTTTGTGTATATGTTTATCTTTTGGATCTATCTTTCATGTCTGATAGAAAACATGCAGCCCTTGTCTTTTGGAGCCTGGCTTACTTCACTTCACATGATGTTCCCCAATTGCATCCAGTTACCTTCAAACCATGTCATTATTCCTCATGGCTGAGTAAATCTTCATTGTGTGTGTATACCACATTTTCTTAATCCATTCATCAGTTGTAGAGCATCTAGGTTGTTCCCAAACCTTGGCTATTATGAATAGTGATGAGATGAATATCACTATACATGTGTCTCTACTGAATCCTGACTTACAATACCAGGAGTAGCAGAAGCCCAGAAGTGGCAACATTGAATCATCATCTAAAGTTCTTATCCCAACGAGGTCTAGCTATTGTCTGCTTTAGGACTAAAGAAAAATTTATGTTTATTTTTTTTTTATTTTTATTTTTATTTTTATTTTTTTTTCCCTTTTTTTAATTTTTTTTATTATTATTTTTTTTTCATTTTTCTTTTATTATTCATATGTGCATACAAGGCTTGGGTCATTTCTCCCCCCTGCCCCCACCCCCTCCCTTACCACCCACTCCACCCCCTCCCGCTCCCCCCCTCAATACCCAGCAGAAACTATTTTGCCCTTATTTCTAATTTTGTTGTAGAGAGAGTATAAGCAATAATAGGAAGGAACAAGGGGTTTTGCTGGTTGAGGTAAAGATAGCTATACAGGGCATTGACTCACATTGATTTCCTGTGCGTGGGTGTTACCTTCTAGGTTAATTCTTTTTAATCTAACCTTTTCTCTAGTTCCTGGTCCCCTTTTCCTATTGGCCTCAGTTGCTTTAAGGTATCTGCTTTAGTTTCTCTGCGTTAAGGGCAACAAATGCTAGCTAGTTTAAGAAAAATTTATGGATGGTAGTCTTAGTCTGTTTCATCCTATTGTGAGTGTAATTTACATTGAACTCTCTTTTATAATTAGGTTTACTAACCCATTTGCTTTTCGAGATTGCTATTATGAAAAAAAGACAATTTAAAATTGCTTCCCTTCCTGGGTTTTCTTTTAAGGTATAAGGTAACTAAGAGTATTTTATTAAGTACAGTGTTATGTACATTGGGATTTTGTGAAGTTTGTTGTAAGATGTAAATTAAGGATGTTAAAGCTTCTAAGTTTATATGTGTGTGATTGAGTTGGCTGTAGTTTAAAGTTTGCCTAGAGAATTTTCTGAGGCTAAAATTTAAGGTCAATATTTAATGTACTGATATATGTCTAAAAATGGGTTTTAGTTTTATCAAGACAGCTGCCAGAGATTTTTGGTATTACAGTTGGTACAAGAATTTACCAAGACAAAAAGTACAAAGAAAGCAAAAGTGCATCCTCCAGATGGGATAACGGACCCTTAATTTTTATCAGGGTCTGTGAAAAGAAATGACTAATCCAAAAATACTGGGTTGTGTGCATCATTAACTCTCAATGATTGAGCCTATTATTTCTTGGGGTCATGGGGCTGCATGTGGGTCAGCAAAACCCTACTGTATGTCCCAAGCCATTCTGTAATTGACATCAGCAGTCTAGGATGTGATTTCTTGTTAACATCTAGGCCATAATTCTTAGCCGTCAGGTTTTCTAACACTCTGCTTAATCATTGTCAATAATTGCTTGTATTCTCTATTGATTTCTATAAGGTTTTTCACAACTAAAGTAAATATGAAAGGGTCAGACTCACATATTAAAACTAAAAACTAAAAAAGCCAGAGTAGCTGGCCATTCCCTCCCATTACTTTTTAGATGATAAATTATAAAAATAGGGCCATCTGTATTGTACCTGCCTTTCCCTCTTTGGGATATTAATAAGGTCCTAGGTTTCTTGGCTAGGTGGAGTATATCCTGTCTAGCAAAGAGAAGTTCTAAGGCACACCTATTGTGCTTGTGTTTTGGATAGGCCAGGATGACCCCTCCCTGTTTTAGCAGCCATCTTAGCCACCCAGATCCATTGTCTTTAACAATGTGTATTCCTCCATCTTGGAAAGTATAAGACTGAGAGATAGGAGCCACTATTTTGAGTCTCTCTACTCCCGTATCCTGCTTGGGTAAGGGGAGTGGTGGAAGAGAGTGTTTCTTTTTTCATTTCTCCCTACTCCTATCTTGTGAAGCTAAATTCCTTTCCTAATAAACTTTACTATTATTTCCCAAGCCACTTGTGCTATACAAGGAAACTAGCTTGTATGAAGGACTTGACTAGCTGTCAAGTGAGCTTTGAAAATACTAAATAAAACTAGATATCAAACCAAGGACATGTTTGATAGAATTGGTCTAGGCTTGTTAAAACAAAATTAGTTTGAATCTTGGTTTTAAGCAGTATCTGGTACTGGTTTGCACAAAATATTACACCATTGAAAATTTGTTTTGTTGCCAGTTATTGTTTACCAAGTATAATGTTGCTGTTAAGCAATATGCTTGGTTAAGAAAAATTCTCCTTGGGAAAAAAGTATCCTCTTAATTATTTTCCCCTTAAGCCTAAACTCTAGGACATAGTTATTTAAACACCTTTAAATTTGGGATGTTTTTGAGCCCACAACAAATAATGTTTCAAAGTTATCCCCTTGGTACTTTACCAATACTGGTATAATTCCTGGGACAGTCTGATGATTTTAAAGTGTATCAATCCATTGGTATTTATTTCTGTTCTTGCCAAAAATATTTTCTAATACTGCTTGTACCAGTCAGGAAAATGCTCCAAAATGCTATTCAGTTTTCTTACTTTTTCCCCATTATTGACTTCTGGCTTCCTTGGTGTGGTTTGGATTTGGTGCTGGTTGCAGAGTTTGTACTGAGATTTTTTTTCAAGCACTCAGCAGGTTGTCTTCCTTTATATTGTTATCTTTTTTTACATTGCATGTTGCTTTTGGTATCAGCCTGACTCTTTGCCCAGTGTATGATAGTTCTTGTTTTATTGTTTATTGGTAAATATATCTTCATTAAGAGTTTTAAAAAATCTCACCAAATTCAATAAATAAGTTTCTTCATAGACCATTAGGAATTATTTACTACATTCTTTGCATCTTACCTGAACTTATCTCTTGTCAAATGCAAGACCTGATGTATTTTTCTGGTAACATTGAGGAAAATGAATTTAAACTAAGCAAAAATTCTTTTATGTGGTTCTAATACAGCTAGAGTGTTATATGTGTTAAATAAATGTTGTAAAATCATTTACAGAGTTAATAGTATATAAGGTTAATACATGTAAACACCTATAGCTCTCTTTTACCCAAGGTAATTGTATCTAATAACATATCTTTGATATTTATGCTATTTATGACAAATGCTAAGAGGTCTGCCTATTTAGTCCTAAAATCTGTTTGTCTTGGCTAGATAAACATTGTTATATGTATGATATGCAGTTAAGCACTAAAACAGGGGATTTTTGAGATTATTGACACTGGTTTTCTCTAACTGGTAGGAGATCTAGGGTTTTTGATTTTGTCAGTACTTTCAACCTGTTGCTTTACCTAACAAAAATTCAAGGTTTAAACTGCTATGCTAGCTATTACTGGCTCCTTTATATGCTAGGTGTATTTGTGTTCTTCAATTATACAAACCTTGTAAAATACAAAGTTGTGAAAAGACACTATGAAGCCAGTATCTTCCAAATTAAAACTATTAGTGATACTAGCCTTTTGAAAGTTTGTGCATGTATTCCTAATTGTAATAAGAGAGGTTTAATAATGCTGCATAAAATGGAAGTAATTAGACTGTTCTGTAAATTGCTAAACTGTTCTTCAAAAATTTAACCATGGTTATTTTAAGTTTATCATTACGGGCTGACCCTCTGGAGTATTTACAGAGAAGCCTGAGCAAAATAAGTCTGACAAGTACTTATCTGTCAACTCACTCAGACATTCTTAAATATTGGGGTTGTTTTGTACTTTCCTTATAAAGCTTTATAACTGTTGTCTGTTGACATTTTACATTTTTAAGATGCCAGTACACCCTTTATAGGACAGGCAAAATTAGACTTAATTAAGTCCATCTTAAGAGCCACTTCTTTTAAATTTCTTGTTGCTTTAATTGGGCCACAGAAGTCTCATTGGCACTGACCTCCACCTGACCTGTCTGTTGCACTACTTCTCAAATGTAGGACCAGATCAGATTTTCCAGAAGAAAGCTACTCTTGGTGACAAGGAACCAAATTGCTCAATCAACAAAATCTTCAAAAGCAACTGTTCAGGGAAAAAGTTTAAGAGGATTTCAGTTTAAAATGACTGCACAAATGAGGGACTTCATCCAGATCTAGTTGGAGTTAATTATGACAGACCTCTAAAAGTAACCAAAGCTGAGAGGTTTAAAAAAGGGGTTGTAATATATATACTATTTGATAGTAAACCCTTCCAGGCTTTTGACAAAGGACAAATTCATGTCTTTGGCCAGGGCGTTCTGTTTATGCAGAGGCAATATGACAATTTCTACTGGCTCCAGATATGTCCTTTAAATAGTTCATGTTCATAGAGTTGTTTATTCCCTCTTGTATTCTACCATGTAATAGTTTTTAGCTTCTGCTTAGAGACACTGTGAGTCTTCTTTCTGTACAGGACTGACTCCTCTTGATGTTTACCCTCTGATTGTACAGGCAACTGGCCCTGGTACATCTGCCCCCTAATGTAAATATTTCCCCAAGCAATCAGTCCTTAACTGTCTCACTGCAATGGCAGTCTGAACAAAGAGGACCATTCAATTCATCCCTCTCTTAATTGGGTTAGGGATAAATATAGGTATAGACCTGTAGGAAAAGTAACCAATAGGCTCTCTGATGAGTGTCACTTTTCAAAATGAAAAATTAGATCCTCTGACAGCTAAAAAATAGACTTTGTCCTTCCAGAAAAAAAAAGGGTATTGGTTACATGATTTAAAGCTTAAAATTATACATTCTTATGACAGTACCTGGCAGGGCCCCTTCTGATGCTCCTATCCATGTTTATCATGGCATGCCTTTTTAAACTTGTTGACTAGATTTATCACTTTTGGGATAAAAGCCCCTAGGATCCAAATCATGATGCAACAGGGCTATCAATCTGTGGAAATGAACTAGGTTCCCAAGAACTGTCCTGATCAGGTTGGACAAAGATCTGGACAACAGGTGACATCTGATACCAAGGTATAGTGGTAGGAGGAAGAATATTCATGTTAGGAAGGGTTTGCAGCCCCTTGTCAGCTCTGAAGCAGATACTGAAGATGCACTATCCCTTCTCAGCAACCCCCAAAAAGAATTTTTTTGGGATATTGTCCCTTGGGGACATTGAGGCAGGCTAAGATAGGAAAAGTTATGAACTTGTAAAATTAACATGATTTAATATTGTATTTCAGGTTGAACATTCTTTTTTTTTCTCTGAGCCTTTTTTCAATTCCAAATATGTGCATATTATTCACACTGTTGGGTCTAGGAACCTAAAGGATAGATGAGTGAGTTAGTATCCCATTCCCCATGGAGAGCATGAGAAGATACATGGTCTCACAAATCTGCATTCCTGCACCCTGAGGAGGAGACACATGGTCTCATAAATTTGTCACGGGGCTGATAAACAGAATAAACAGAATCCTCTCAAGGTTGTTTCCCCCCATAAGGGCCAAAGAGAGCCTGCACATGCAAATCCACAGCCAATGGAAATAACCCACCTAACCCAGAGTTAAAGCATCCGTAAAAAGCCCCAGCTTTTGCCTTATGAGGGAGCCACTGGTTTCCAGACTCTGCTGCACTGCTCTAGCTGCAGCTCTTTCTTTCTCTAATAAATCCTACTTTGTGTGCTGACCTTGTTGTCTCACGAGTCAATCCACTGCCTCACAAGCCAATTCTTTGGCCCATGAAGGCAAGAACTCTTGACACTGGCCTGCAACACTTCTGGCAACCATTAAGGGACACCTCTCCTGGACCAAGGTCAGTATGACTGAACATCAAACCAGCAGGAGTTTGCCTAAGGTGTGACCATGAGCCTCCAGTGCCCTGCTGGATACTCCTGCTGGGGAAACACCCCTGCAGAGGACTAGCCAAAGTCAGACTTTCCTGTGGACTCCCCCTGTCTCTCTCTCTGTTCTTGTCTTCCTGAGGGACTTTCCCATCATGTATGGGACTAATAGGTCCTAGCCAACTTTGGCCTCATGAGGTGCTCTCTGCTCCTTCCCTGTGAGTGGAGACCAAGCCCGAGGTTTGTTCAGGTATGACTTATACTACGTTGGAGGAGGCCTGTTTGGTTTCAGCACCTGGTGTTCTTCCTCTTCCCCCACCTGTCAGTACCCCCTTCTGCTGGAGGCAGTACCCGAGGGTGGAGATTTTGTGTGGTTGACAGTGTTCCAGTACCACTTAGCGGGAACAACCTGAAAGCACACCTAATCATTAATCCCTCAAGTGTGTATCCTGTCTCTTGGCTCTGTTCCGCCTCCCTCACCTAGGATGTCAAGTTTCCCCTTCTGTCCCCACCAGAAATGGAGGACATACTTTTACTCACACACTCTCTCCCTGGTCCCACCATCTTGTTTGTTTCTTTCAGCCTTCCCTTCCCTGTGTTTACTGGGACCCTGGCCTCCCAATGGAAACTTGTTCCATAGTTCCTTATGACTTTCTTGAGTTACTCCTGCACCTAGTTTTTCATGCCCATTGATCCATACCAGTTCTAAGTTGGCTGCTGGGTGCCAGCCAAGGCAAGGGCTGTGCATGGAACCATGGCCTGGGGGTCCTCACCGGTGTGGGTGAGGACCTATGTGGGCCTTACATGCCACATGCATGCCCAAACCCCATTCTGCCTGGTGCAGCTTCTGCTGCAGCTAAGGCAATCTGTGGAAAGATCCCAGCTGGTGTCCAGAGTCACTGCCACTGCTGCTACTCCTCCAAAAAGAGATGAGAGAGAAATAAACAAGTGCACATGTGCGCATGGGAGGAGGAGAGACAGGCTTCAGAATGAGAGCTAGTGGGGGTGAGGACTGACATGGGCCTCCATGCCACACATGCACCCTAACCCCACCCCCCACGAGGGGAGAAGGGGAGGTGCGTGCATGCATGGGGATGTAGGCCCACCCTGCTGGGCTCCATGGGCACAACAGTGCTTCTCACCATAGCTAAGACAATCCATGGGAAGAGCCCAGCTTATGTACAGAGTCGCTGCTGCCATGTACAGCAACAAACTGTGACCCGCCACCACTCCCCTGAAAAGGGATGGGGGAAAAAGCAAACAAATGTGCACACATGCATGGGAGGAGAAGTGACGGGCCTCAGGGTTGGGCCTGGTCAGAGGGGCTATTCATCCCAGGCATGGGGAAGGGTGGCCACACCTTGCCCAGCCACAGCATGCACCCCGCCCTGCACCCAGTCCCACTTTGCACTGAGGCTGACCCACCTGACCCTTAGAGCCAATTCTTATCCCAAAGTTACAGTCCCTAAGAAGTGCTAATGTAAACTTCCTAAAACAGCCAAAAAAAAAAAAAAAAAAGGCCATTGCCATGGTCTCAGAACCTCTCATTTAAAACTTCCTATACTTTTGGCCTCAGCATAAAAAAAAGTTTCCTCCAAATATTAACAATAATTGTCCCTTTGTGACACTATGATTGCCCTGAAACTACCTCTGAGTATCCTTCTGTAACCATACAGGCACTTCCCCAAGTGATTCATCCATTTGGCAAAGAGGTAGCCTTCCACTCAGCTGCCTGGTTTTGGTGATATAAGGCTAAAAGGCAGGATCCTGGAGGTTTTCATTGAGTCTGTAGGGTGACTCAGTCTGACCAGTCACTACATTTCCTTCAATCTTGGCCATGGACAGCAGAAGTAAATCAGGAGACAGGGACTCCTGCTCTTGTCAGGTCAATCCTCAGTTGGGATGTTGACAAAAAGGGGAGTCTGACAAGTTTTTCCAGATGGGACTATCCCCTCCATCTTCCAGCCTCAATACCAAAGTGGTCTCCACTGGCCTGTGTACTGAAATGGTGGAAGGATCTTGACCCTAATAATCTCAAAAGCCTCCTCCAAAACCCTCATCTTTCTTTGTACTGAGGCCTGGCCCCAATATCCATTGGGTGATCAAGAGAAGTGGCCTTCAGGGGGCCCCTAAATTATAATACCATATTCCAATTAGACCTTTTCTGAAAAAAGGGAAAAAAAGTGAACTGAGGTCCCCTACATACAACTTTTCTTTTATCTCTGTGACCACTTAAAATGGCTCCATAATTGCTACCTAGATACTCAAACACTGGCTGTTCTCTGTAAGCCACAGGATAAACATGGGGAAGGAGGACCAGAAAAGTCCCTTACCAGTAACAAGGCCCCTGTCCCTATTGCTCCCTCTATTACTCCACCCTCTGCCACACCTTCTGAGCCAGCCCAATCTTCAGGACCTCCTAATGGGTGTTTCCCCTTTCAACAGGCAGTGGTAGGAAGAGGGTGAGTCTATGTCCCCTTCCAGTTATCAGATCTAAGGGAGATTAAAAAGGATTGGGGTAGCTTTACTGATGCCACAGACAGTGGAGCCCATTTCTCTGTGTTACTATTCTCTCCTGGTCCCTGGTCCAATAACAAGTTTATCATTTGGGGCATATCTGGCCAGCCTCTAGAGTGCTATTTTATTTGGCCTCTGGCCTGCTCTTGGGAGACCTCCACTTCTGTCACTCTTTTCTCATAGTCCCTGAGACTCCAGTGCCCCTGCTGGGATGGGATTTACTATCTAAACTAAAGGCTCAAATCCTACTCCCCACCCAGGGGACTAACTCTGTTGCTCCCTTCTTCAGGAGCAAGTATATCCCACAGTGTGGACTGATGGAATAACTGTAGGGTGAGCAAAAATGTCTCTCCTGATTCAAATAAGACTTAAAGATCCCTCACAGTTTCCACATCAAAAGCTGTATCCCCTGAAGCCTGAGGGACAATGAGACCTCTTACCTATCATAAATTCCTTAAAAGAACAAGGTCTGCTAATCAGTTGCTCCAGCCCCTACAATTCTCCTATTCTTGCTGTCTGGAAAGGACCAGATAAGTGGAGACTTGTTCAAGATCTCCAGCTCATTAATGAAGCAGTCATTCCCATCCACCCAATTGTTCCCAATCCCTATACTCTATTGGCTCAAATCCCTTCGAAAGCCCAATATTACTCTGTACTAGAATTAAAGGATGCTTTCTTTTACATTCCTCTGCATCCTAACAGCCTCTGTTTGCCTTTGAAGACCTCGCTATCCCTCACAACAGCTAGCTAGCCAATTTGTGGTCCTTCTGGAACAACCTATGGTGCTGGGCTCCTTGGCCCCCCTTTTATGCTCCTACTAATACTCCTATTTGGGCCTTGTATTGTTAGGACCCGGAATCCTATTCCCCCGAGAGACAGAGAGCCAGGCGTGAATGCAATCAACAAAGCAGAGTTTATTGGGCTGGCTAGCCAGGGTCGAGCTCCCACACGGACACGCAGGACCGGTTAGGAAAACACGACCCTGAGCCTCTTTAGGGGAAATCTTATATAGACCGCGGTGACATGCATATTTTCGTTATCAACATTGGGCAAGCAGGCAGAGCACGTCTTGCGCGTACCTCACATCTTGCACGTACTTCACATCTTGCATGTACCCCCCGCTCACATTCCCCACATTCTATATGCCCTAACTGAGCCCTGCCGCATTGCTTATCTTATCTACATGGGATGTTTGGTACTGGTTTCTCCAACAAGGGGGTTGGGGCCCGCTGAGACCTCCTATTCCTTTCATTCCCCCCTTTTCTTACGGCCTAAATTGAGGAATCATTCTCAAGGGGATGAAGAGCCTGATATTGTTGGCGGAGGACCAGAAGTTGGATAGTATTAATTCGACTTTTGACAAAAGTCATAAGTCGGTTTAGAATCCAGGGTCCTATGGTAACAAGTAATAGGATGATTATTATTGGCCCTGCCAATGCAGATAAAAGGGTAGCCAACCATGGGGACTGGTTAAACCAAGACTCGAACCAGCTTTCCCCGGCCTCTCTTTCTCGTTTTCTTTGTTCCAGGCTCTTTCGAAGTTTAGACATGGAGTCACGAACAACTCCGGTATGGTCAGCGTAAAAACAACATTCTTCCCCTAGAGCAACACATAGTCCCCCCTTTTGGAGGAACAACAAGTCCAGACCTCGTCGGTTTTGAAGTACTACCTCAGACAGGGAAGTGAGGGATTTTTCTAGGTGGCTAATGGAGGTTTCTATTCTCTCTATATCTTCGTCTATGGCTGCACGCAGCGAAGACATCCCTTTCTGCTGGGTGGCCAAAGAAGCTATGCCGGTTCCTGCTCCCGCTAACCCTAGGCTGAGTAGGGTAGCAATAGTTACTGTGGAAATAGGTTCTCTCTTTTTCCTTTTTTCAACCATTTTTGTATTCCAGTATGAATATAGACTCTCTTCTGAATGATAGAGGATGCGGGGCAGCACAGTCACTATAACACAGAATTCTTTAGAGCTGTTAAACACCTTAGTTGATAGGCACGGGGTGAGTCCAGACCGCGAGCATAGCCACCACCCATTGTCCTTTGGAATTACCCATTTAATAGCATTTTCCCAGGTAGAACTGGCGTTAATAACAGTACATAAGTCCCGTCTGTTCTTTGGCACTTTTCCTAAGCAGGTTCCTTGGCCGCTTACCTGCTGTATGGTCAGACCTCTCTTACGGTCTCCCCAGGAACATTGAGTAGGGTTTTCCTTAGATGAGGTATCGTGAGTGGTGTTTAGCCCTATTGCCTCATAGAATGGGGGCCTCACATCATAACATAACCAACAGGAGTTAGTCATGTTAGGGTTGGTGTGGTTTAACGTCAGGAAGGCAGCACCCACTAGCTCCCAGAGGGGGTCTTTAGATGTGGTCATGAGACTGGGCCTCACCAGGGGAGGGCTGGTTTCTGATGGTCTTGGAGTTGTAACATTAGCCCGGGCTATGGTTGAGGGAAGGTGATGAGCTGTGGGAGGTCGGGGAGGTGGCTTTACATAGGGTGGCCTAAGTACCTTATTAGGGCCTATTGTTAGAGTAGAGACTGGTTGTTGCACACGCCGCAAAGTAAAAAGGGCTCCTGGATGATTTGTTTTGTAGAGTCTGACTCCCCAGGATTTACCCAATTCCCAATTCGTTGCCTTTTTTCCTAAATCAGTGAAATTTATCATAATGGGATTACAATTGGGGGGAGTTGGGCATCCCTTATTTATAGGTCTAGGTTGGTGGTATGTAATGCCAGATTGAGAGACTCTACTTAATTGAATAAGGTCCCCCTGTTCGGGGGGTGGCCACCATATATCCCCTGAGCTCTCACAACCCCATGACTTACAATAATAGTCTGCGATTCCTCCACATTTTTTTCTGTGGTTGGGTTGGGGAGCGGGGCAGACATAGAAGTAACTTTGGTGCAAATCCCATTGTCCCCTGCCAGTGAATAAGGCCCTTAAGTCAAAGTATAATTCTGGGAACCAGGTGCTGGGAGGGGTCACCTTGGAGGTCTGGTTAAGAATGTCTCCTGTGGACACATCTACAATCATCCAGGTCAGGTTAAAAGGTTGATGTGGATTTGTATGCCCCCAGCAAGTGGTGGACAGGGTTAGAAAAAGGAATAAAGTTACCGAGGTCCAGTATGAAGTTTGAGTTTGAAAAAATTTTCCTTGTGGTGGGACACCCTTCTTGTTGGCAGGAAGCCTTTCTTCATAGCTACCGGATCTGCCGGTCTGATGTGGGTGTAGTGGACCCAGGTGATAATCCCATTCTAGGAGGGCTGCGGAGCATCTGGAGTGTTCTCGTTTTTTGGAGCATCCCGTATCAGCCGGAGCTTGAGTGGGTTTGTTGGATGCTTCCGTGCGGACCAATTTTCCTGTTTTTTCTCCGGAGGGTGAGCCCGTCTTACATGGGAATGGTGTACCCATGCTGCAATCCCGTCGACCTTGAGGGCGGTAGGGGTAGTAAACAGTACAACATAAGGTCCTTTCCATCTAGGCTCTAGGGTTTTGGACTGATGCCTTTTAACCCATACCATGTCACCCGGGACTATGCCATGTTCCGGAGCCAGGTCCCTCTTAACAGCGTGGTATGCTTGAATTAAGGGCCAAATCTGTTGTTGCACTTTAGCTAAAGCCTGCAACATGGTCAGGTAATTTGGGGCCAGATCACCTAGTTCTGGGCTTAAGGTCCTCTGAATGATGGGGGGTGGAGCCCCATACAGGATCTCAAAGGGAGTTAGCCCATGGACATAGGGGGAGTTCCGGACTCGGAAGATGGCCAAGGGAAGGAGCATCACCCAATCACCGCCAGTCTCCAGGGCCAATTTGGCTAAAGTCTCCTTTAGTGTCCTATTCATCCTTTCTACTTGCCCTGAGCTCTGGGGGTTATATTCACAATGTAGCTTCCAATTGGCCCCCATAGTCTGGGCTAGTCCCTGCAGGACTTTACTAACAAAAGCCGGACCGTTATCTGACCCAATTGCCTCGGGCACCCCATATCTGGGTATGATTTCCTCTAGCAAAGCCTTTGCCACTACCTGACTCGTCTCCTTCTTTGTAGGAAAAGCCTCCACCCAGCCTGAAAAGGTATCTATGAATACCAGCAAATATTTGTACCCAAACTTTCCCGGTTTTACCTCAGTAAAATCCACTTCCCAACTTCTTCCCGGAGCCCTCCCCCGTTCCCGAGTACCTGTATGGTGCCCCTCCCTTCGTCCTGGTTTCATGATTGTGCAGCTGGCACAATCTTCCACAATTTGGCGGACTGCTATGGTCTGGTTCGGAAATCAGAGCTGCGCAGATGTCAACAAGTCTAGTAATTTTCTCCGCCCCAAATGGGTGGACTTATGTAAGTTAGCCAACAGGAATCGTCCGAGTTTTTCAGGCAGAATTAACTTGCCTTCCAAGTCGCTTTTCCATCCGTCTTCCCCTTCTCTAAAGGGGGAGTGGGCTCTCATCCAAGTGAAATCCTCTGTGGAGTATTCTGGTCGGGGGGGGGTAGCGGAGGGAGCTCTGGGACCGGCACGTCTATCGCCGCAACCGTGGAAGGTTGCCCTGTCTCCATGGGAGGACTCACCATTGCTACTCTCTTTGCTTCTTGATCTGCTCTGTTGTTACCGACAGCTTCCGGCGTCTTGGCAGACTGGTGGCCTGGGACATACATCACTGCCACTGCCTTCGGTTTTTCCACTGCCATTAATAGACGCTGGACTTCGGCTAGGTTCTTTAGATGTTTTCCTTCTGCTGTGCGGAATCCTCTTTCGCGATAGATGGCCCCGTGGACATGGATGGTACCGAAAGCATAGCGGCTATCAGTGTAGATATTGACTCGCTTTCCTTTTGCCCTCTCCAGGGCCTCTGCCAAGGCAATTAATTCCGCTTTTTGGGCTGATGTTCCGGGTGGGAGGGCGCTGCTCCATACCGTATTTCCTTCTTGGTCGACTACAGCTGCCCCTGCCCTTCGGGCTCCATCTTGGAAAAAACTGCTTCCATCCGTGTACCAGTTTAATTTGCAGCCGGACAGGGGGGTATCCTTTAGGTCAGCCCGTACCTGTGTAACTTCGGAGAGGAATTCTTTGCAGTTATGGACAGGTGTCTGCAGTTCCGGGTTAGGCAACAAGGTGGCAGGGTTCAGGATTACGGGATCTGTGAATGTGATCCGAGGGGAATCCAACAAGAGCCCCTGGTAGTGGGTGAGCCTGGCATTCGTCATCCATTTCCCAGGGGGTTGTTTAAGGATTCCCTCCACCGGGTGAGGGGCCGTTACCCAGAGGGCCTGTCCAAAGGTTAGTTTATCGGCTTCTCTCACCAGCACAGCAATGGCCGCTATGATGCGGAGGCAGGGGGGCCATCCTGCTGCTACTGCGTCTAATTTCTTGGAAAAGTATGCCACTGGTCTCTTCCAGGGACCTAGCTGTTGGGTCAAGACTCCTTTGGCTACCCCCTTTTTCTCATCTACAAACAGAGTGAATGGTCTTGTAGGATCTGGCAAGGCTAAGGCAGGGGCCTGCAAAAGAGCGTCTTTTAGCTGATCAAAGGCCTGTTGTTCTCTCTCTCCCCAACTCCAATCTGGAGCTTCTTTGGTGGCCTCATATAGGGGTCTGGCTATTTCCGCAAATTCTGGAATCCAGAGTCTACAGAACCCCGCGGAGCCCAGGAATTCTCTCACCCCCCTAGTGGATGTCGGGGATGGGATAGCCAGAATAGTCTGTTTCATGGCATCAGTCAGCCATCTTGCCCCATCTGCAATCCGATAACCCAAATATGTCACTGACCTTTTACAGATGTGAGTTTTCTTGGCACTTGCCCGATACCCCAGCTCACCTAATTCCGTTAGCAGGTGTTCAGTAGCCTTGATGCACTCCTCTCGGGTTTCTGCCGCTAACAGTAAGTCATCAACATACTGTAATAGAGTGACTCGTGGGTGGCTCCGACGAAAAGGTTCCAGGTCCTGGCTCAGGGCCTCATTAAACAGGGTGGGAGAGTTTTTAAATCCTTGCGGCAGTCTGGTCCAAATGAGCTGTCCGGATTGGCCCCCATCTTCTTGCCATTCGAAAGCAAATAGCGGCTGACTAATTTCTGACAATGGAATGCTGAAGAAAGCATCTTTCAAATCAAGGGTTGTATACCATACTTGCGAGGGGGGTAGGTGGCTGAGCAAGGTATAGGGATTCGGAACGGTGGGATGAATGTCCTCCGTCCGCTCGTTTACCTTTCGTAGGTCTTGCACAGGCCTATAGTCCCCGCTTCCCGGCTTTCGGACGGGGAGCAGAGGAGTATTCCAGGCAGACTGACAAGGTC
Organism: Castor canadensis; assembly: GCF_047511655.1. NCBI lineage: Eukaryota > Metazoa > Chordata > Mammalia > Rodentia > Castoridae > Castor > Castor canadensis. The sequence goes on along the minus strand of NC_133391.1, from coordinate 94,468,226 downwards.
GCAGTACTCCTTCCTTTATTAGCCTGTGGATATGAGGGGCTATGCCTCTTCGGGCCTCCTCAGGCATAGGATACTGTTTCACCCGAATGGGGAGAGCAGAAGCCTTCAATTGTATAACTACGGGCGGGAGGTGTTTGGCGAGGCCGGTTCCCGCAGTCTCCGCCCAGGCCGTGGGAAATCTTTTTACCCAATGAGTCATGTCCCCTCCTGGTTCCTGTTGACTCTCAAACAGACGATGCTCGTCAGCCAATGATAGGGACAAGACATGAATCGGGCTCCCTTCTCGATCAGTCACAATTATTCCATCTGGTTCAAAATGGATATGGTCCCCTATTTTGGTGAGTAGGTCCCGTCCGAGCAGGGGAGCGGGGCTCTCAGGGACGACCAAGAAGGAGTGTGTGACCTGGTGTTTTCCTAAGTTCACCTTTCTTTTGGTAGTCCATGTACATAACTGCGTACCGGTGGCCCCCTGAACAACACTTGTTCGTGCCTTGTTCAAAGGTCCATGTGCCTTGTTTAAAACCGAATATTGGGCGCCGGTATCCACCATGAACCCCATCGGCTTCCCCTCCACATGCATTGTTACCCAGGACTCGGGGAGGGGGTCTGAGCCCCGTCTCCTTCAGTCCTCTTCTCCGGCTAGGAGGACTCTGGCCTGCTCTACTGCTCGTTCCCTTTCCCTGTTTTCCCCCGGTCTCCTTCCAAACCCTCTTCTTCCCTTTAACTTAGGACATTCTCTCTTCCAATGCCCCGTTTCCTTACAGTAAAAACAGTGTTCCTTATCTGGGGTCCTGGCGTGGCCCCCTCCCCTGGGTTGGTCCCGGACACCCGCTAGGAAAATACGAGCCATTTCTCTCTGTTGCTTTCGGTTTTCCTTAGCCTGGAACTCCCGGTCCTCCTTTCTCAATTTCTCCTGGGCCTCCCTGTCTTCCTTTCTCTGTCTTTCCTCCCTTTCTTCTGGAGTTTCCCTAGCGGTAAAGACCTTTTCCGCTACCTGCAGCATTTCCCTTATAGTCATCTCCCCTAAGTTTTCCTGTTTATTGAGTTTTCTCCTAATGTCTGGAGCTGCCTGATTAATGAATGAGAGTACCACAGCAGACCGGTGGAGGTCCGCCTCAGGGTCAATAGGGGTGTACTGACGGTATGCCTCATAGAGGCGCTCTAAGAAACCGGCTGGGCTTTCGTTTTCCCTTTGAACGACTGCTTTCACTTTTGCAAAATTGGTGGGCCTTCTGGCGGCCGCTCGGAGACCGGCCATAAGAGTCTGGCGGTAGATCCAAAGACGCTCCCTACCTTCTGCGGTCCCGAAATCCCAATTAGGGCGGCGTAGGGGAAAAGCCTCGTCTATGGCCAGTTGGAGAGTTGTGGGTCTCCCATTATCCCCCAAGACGTTCTTCCTTGCTTCGTTGAGGAGGCGCTCTCGTTCCTCCGTCGTAAAAAGAGTATTGAGCAGCTGATGACAGTCATCCCAAGTGGGACGGTGTGTATGCATGATGGACTCCAGGAGATCTATGAGACACTTGGGGTCTTCAGAAAAGGGCGGGTTCTGCGTCCTCCAGTTATATAGATTACTGGAGGAGAAGGGCCAGTACTGAAACTGTTGCCCTCCTCCCGGTCCCCCTTGGCCCACCATCCGGACTGGAAGTGTAGGGACAGTTTCCTCCCCCTGTGTTGATGAGGGGGGCCCGTCTTCCCCCTCCCTTTCCCGGATCCCTCGGGGGCGAAGTCTTCGACCCATTCCTCCTCCCGCTGCCAGTCCTGTTGAGGAGGATGAGGAAATTTCCTCCTCCGGGGCACTGGCTTGGCCAGGGGGAGTCACGTATGGAGGCGGCCGATCTTCCTCTGCCCCTGCGAGGGATGGGTAAAGGGGGGAACTCTCTGGTAAGACCGGAGATGGTGAAGGAGATGCCCTAATTTGAGGACCGGTCAAGGTGGGAAGAGGAAGTTTTTCCTCCTCCTTTATGACCAAGGCGGGCGTGACTGGGGTTTTAGCCCCGGGGGCCGAACTGGAGGGGTGGGTCAGAAAAACTGTTAACCAAGGGGGAGGGTTCCTCACCAGATCCTCCCAAACCAAAATGTAAGGAACTTGGTCTGGATGGCCTCGATTGTCTGGCTGAAAAATGACTGCTTTAACCTTAGTGATCAGGTCTAGGGAGAGGGAACCTTGAATGGGCCACCCGACTCCAAAGGTGGGCCACTCTGCAGAACAAAAGGTGTCGAACTTACCTTTCTTGATGACCAGACCCGCATTTAAGGCCCTTTCTTTAACTTCTGGAAAGTGAGAAAGGATCAGAGACTTTGGGGTTGTTTGTCCCTGTCCCATTGTGGAAGGAGACTCAAACACCAAGAGAGATAGAACAAAAAGGGTAAAGGCAACAATAATTCCACACACACACAACACTCTCCAGCACTCGCTCGGACCGGTCCTTCTCTCACACTGGTGCGCACCCCATTCAACCTCCTCACCATCCAACTGGGATATCAGGCCGAAAGACGTCCACTTGACGGGTGGTCGGTTGACTAGCTCAATTAGTTCTTCACCTGGCGCCAGGGTTCCTAAAATGCTCGAGCCCAAATGAGAGGAAAGCCTCTCCCAATAGGACCCTGTGGTCCTCCTTGCGAGATTCCCAGAATGAATCTCCCTGGGGATTGGCCGAATCCCCGCCGCGGCCCAAATGGAACACTCAAGTTCCTCCAAATGAGGGTCTGGGATCCCCTCCCAACGCCTAGGACTTGGGATCGCCCCTGCTTTCTCGCAGGCAGGTTCTGTCTCTCGAGAAAATGAAATCTCGCTGGGGCCTCCAAATGTTAGGACCCGGAATCCTATTCCCCCGAGAGACAGAGAGCCAGGCGTGAATGCAATCAACAAAGCAGAGTTTATTGGGCTGGCTAGCCAGGGTCGAGCTCCCACACGGACACGCAGGACCGGTTAGGAAAACACGACCCTGAGCCTCTTTAGGGGAAATCTTATATAGACCGCGGTGACATGCATATTTTCGTTATCAACATTGGGCAAGCAGGCAGAGCACGTCTTGCGCGTACCTCACATCTTGCACGTACTTCACATCTTGCATGTACCCCCCGCTCACATTCCCCACATTCTATATGCCCTAACTGAGCCCTGCCGCATTGCTTATCTTATCTACATGGGATGTTTGGTACTGGTTTCTCCAACAAGGGGGTTGGGGCCCGCTGAGACCTCCTATTCCTTTCAGTATAATAAATGCTGTCTGCAGATTCATATCTCAACAGGCCCAGTGGATCAAACTCCAGCTCTTAGTCAAGGAATACTCACCTCCGCCTATGCAAGAGCCCTCCATCCAGTTCTATTGGGGTACTTTTCTCAGAGGGGGGACTTGGGTCTGGGAACCTAAAGGATAGATGAGTGAGTCAGTATCCCATCCCCCATGGACAGCACTATGAACCCTGCACTCTGAGAAGGAGATACATGGCCTCATAAATCTGCATGGGGCTGGTAAACAGAACACTCTCAAGGTTGTTTCCCCCCCATAAGGGCAAACAGACCAGCTCATCAAAGAGAGCCCACACTTGTGAATCCACAGCCAACAACCCACCTAACCCTTATCCTAATCCAGAGTTAAAGCATCCATAAAAAGCCCCAGCTTTCACCTCAGCAGGAAGCCACTGGTTTCCAGGCTCTGCTTCATTGTTCAATCAGCAGCTCTGTCTTTCTCTAATAAATCCTACTTTGTGTGATGACCTTGTTGTCTCATGAGCCAATTCTTTGGTCTGTGAAGGCAAGAACTCTACACATGTCCCCAACAACACCCTGGCCCTAGGACAACTCAAACCGCCCCAACTTCAGCCAGGGACCACCTATACCCCTCCATACTCATTGATCATTGGTGATCAAGAATCACTTAAGTTTTTCTCCTCCCATAAGTTAGCATAGGCTTTAAAAACACCTGGAAACAGAAAGAGCAGTTTTTCTTCTCTCTGCTTCTGTCTCATACCTGGTCCATTCTGGCTGTTTGTAACTTTTTCCTTAACCCTTAAACATTTACTATGGCTATATATTCTGCCTGGATGCATCCACATGGGATATTAGAATCTGGATTTTCTGTTTATGAGTGATTACCACAAATATCTGAATTCAGTGACTTCCAAGAGAAATGATCATTAATACAGAGCCCCTCTGTGCTAGGAACTGTTAGAAATAGGAAGAAAAGAGAAGATCTTCTTTGGGCCCTACAAGAGAGAAGTGGGCTGTTCTCCAAAAGCATTTAAATAACCTATTCTTTTGTGGAGTCCTGGCTCTGTTACTCATTAACTCTGTGACCTTAGGCAAATATTACAATTCTTGATCCTTCAATTACTTATCCATGTAAGGGACATAACGTTAGTATCCATCTCATATAGTTCTTTGTACGTTAGCTGAATGAATCTGTAATTCAGTCAGTAAAGCAGTTCTTACATGTTAGGTAACTATTAAGATAACATGAAAGAACCCTTTGCTGGCATTTTTATAGCTGCATTATATTTGGGAAGGACACCATGAGCAATCATCTGGTGGTATTGTGAAAAGAGAGAGTGAACTTGAGCAGTGTAGCTGCAGATTTCACCAATTAATTGATTAAAATTAAAAGTAACAAGAGAGGTATGTGTTAATTTTATGACTTTTTCCCTGGGACACTGAAACTTCACAGTGAATCAGTCATTTTCAGTTTAAACTTTTGTTCTCATGGATTCTCTTCCTCTCCAGAATGTCCCCAGGGCACAGGAATAAATGTGAGCAAGGCAAGGCAATATGAAGAGGCTTCTGATCTTTCCTACCTTCATTGTACCTGAAAGGTATCTCTCACTTTCAGTATCAATCCACATCCCTATTGCTCTTGTTATTCTCTGGTAATGTAGCCTATTGCTTGTTTTCTCAGCACTGATTGTATATGGTGTTTACTCCCAGGGAATAGCTTTAGCAATCAAAGAAACTGCTTATCATTTGATACTCAGCCATATACCACTGACCAGACACAGCCTTTGTACCTAAATTGTCTGCTATGGAATCTTTTCACTTTCTACCACACTCCCTGGCACATGTAGCTTTGGTTGCAGTTGCCATTTGTACTCTACTGTAGCTCATGCATTTTGTTCTGGATGCCCAAACTCTCTCCTTAATTTTCTAAGAAGTAAATGGCTTTTCTCTGGATCCTCCTTTTTTTGAGGACACAGAGACTCCCTTAAAGACACTTACCTTCTTTTTTGGTAACAAAAAAAATAATTTTATAGTAAAAATTTGTATTTTTCTTTTCTCTCAATTCTGTAGGGAAATATTAATCTTGTATCATTTGAGGTGGAAAACTGCTGTTATGTTATGTGTTCCCTTTCTTTATTCTGCAGTCAATATTTATACACTGAATGTTCTAGACCAAGGAAGGGGTAAACATAGTCTATGAGCCAAATCTGGCCCATTGCCTGGTTTTGTAAAGTTTTATTGGAACTCAGCCATGTTCATTCATTTAGGCTCATTAATTATTTATGACTGCTTTTGTGCTTTACTGGCAGAGTTGAGTAGATATCTTGTGGAATATTTAGTATCTGGCACATAACAGAACCAGTGTGTGTTGACTTCTATTCTAGATGTCCAGCGTCTGATCTCATCTTTCAATCCACTTTCAAATTGATGAGTATATTCATATCTTGTGTCTTAATCTTGTAAACTAAAAAAAAAAAACCCACCTTTTTTTCCAGACTATTTTTCTCATTGTGAATTTAAAGATCCCTTTAGTACTTTAGTTGCCTTCCTATTCTAGGCTGGTTAGGCTTTCCCATGGGTAATTAGATTGGCCACAAATTTAATAGATTTAGAACCATAGGTTACCAAGAACATTTTTCAGAAAAACTACAATAGTATGTAGAATCTCAAAATAGTATTCTACCTTACTTATTTCATCATTCAATAATTGATTCAGTTATCAGCCAGTCATAAAAGTTTATTAGATACCATAAGCAAGATAGTGTGCTAGGTTTTAGTGATACAAATATTAATAACACATATAAAATATTTTCTTACTTCAAAAATATCAAAAACTGTTGTGGCAGAATTTTATCCATGTATTTTAATTATGTGAATCATTTGCTGCCTTTTTCTTCCTCTCATGTTCTTTCCAGACAGCCAGGTTCTTTGTAAATATATCAGGTGCACTTCAGGATAGAGAACCACCTACTGCAAAGTCAATAATTTTATTGCTGTTCTGTAAAAGCAGAGGTCCTTGAAAAGACAATACTAGCAGTTCTGGTATAGATCGATATCCCTGATGAACATAGTTGCAAAAATCCTCAACAGGATAATAGAAAAATGGATCTAACAGCACATTCAAAGAATTATATACAATGGTTAAGTGGGTTTTTGCCCCATATGCAGAGATGATTCGTCATATGATAATCAATTAATATGATACACCTCATTAACAGAATGAAGGGTTAAAATCATATGGGCATCTTAATAAGTGCCAAAAACATTCGACAAATTTCATAAAAACCTCTTAACAAACTAGGTATACAGGAATTTATAAATATATGATAAAGGTCATACATGGAAAGATCACAGTTAACATCATACTCAATGGTGAAAAACTAAAGCAATTTTGCTAAAATCAGGAGCAAGGCAAGTATGTACACTCTTGCCAATTTCAATTCACATAGTATTAGAAGTCCTAGACAGAATAATGAGGTAAGAAAAGCAAGCAAAAGACTTCAAATGGAAAAGGAAGAAGTGAAAAAAATTTTTTTGACAGATATTGTGCTCTTATATGTAGAAAACCCTAAAAGCGCCATAGAAAACCCTGCCAGAACTAATAAACTAATAAAGTTTCAGGATACAAAATTAATAAACAAAATAAAGCTTCTTTTCTATACACTAATAATGAACTATCAGAAAAGGAATTTAAGAAAACCCTTTTGCAATAGCATCAAAAAATAACAAAATGTGTAGGAACAAAATCAATCTGGTGAGAGAGTTGCACACTTAAAAGCACAAAAAATTAATGAAAGAAAATACAACAAAAAGTTAAAATTATACAAGACAAAGAACTTAATAGAAAGATGGCCTATGTTCATAGTTTAGAAAAATTAATATTGTTAAAATCATCTACAGATGGAATCTAATATAAAAATCCCAATGACATTTTTTGTAAAAATAGAAAAAAAGAACCTAAAATTTATTTGGAACCACAAAATGCTCTAAATTCAGTAATGCAGACATGAGAAAGAATAATACTAGAAGCGCCATACTTCCTGATTTCAGAATGCATTTCAACACTATAGTAATTAAAGCAGTATAATGTTAGTATAAAACCAGACACACAGATCAAAGGAACAGAATAATCAGACCAGAAGTAAACTCATGAATATTCAGCACTGATTATCTCAGCAGTAGAACACTTGCCTAGCATGCAGAAATTCATGAGTTTGACATCCAGCACTGTCCCGCCTTGCAAAAAGCATGAGAAACCCATGTATATTGTGCCCGCTAATCTTCCACAAGAATACAAGGAAAGTAAGAATACACAGTGAGGAAGATAGGTTCTTCAATAAGTCTCATGGGAAAACTGGATATTCACTATATATATGATAAAGAGTAATATTCCAATCATAAAAGAGACTCCTACAACTCAATACTAATAAAAACTAATAATCCAGTTAAGGAATGGGCAAAGGACTGGAACAGACAAATGGCCAACAGGTATATGGAAAAATGCTTAACATCATTAATTATCAGGGGAAACTACAAGATGCCACCTCACACATTAGATATGGAGAAATTACAATCCCTTTATATTGTTGAGAGAATATAAAATGGTGTAGCAACTACAGAAAACAATATAGCGGTTTCTATAAAAAACAAAAATGCCCTGTCATTTATAATGATACTCTTACTCTAGGATTAAGTGTCTGACCTCCTTTTTAAGGTTATCATGTCCAGAAATAATGATGGTCACCTAATACATTCTACTGTTTTTATACAAACACCAGTAGAGCCATAAAAGGAAGATATAGGCTTTTAGATAAAGCAACCTGACTCCAAGATTGAAGTACAGCTATTTTCCCCAAGATATTTGCAGCACAGTAAAAGATTTTGCCACATTTGGACCCCTAATAAATATTCCATTTCTCCTGTTTTTTGTCCTGTACATCCTCAACTATATGGTCTCATTCCTAAGTAAAATGATGGAGGCTATAAGTTTACAAATGATAGTTACTCAGAAGTATGAACAGCTAGTCCTATGACCAGGTGATAGCAAAACTTATTTAAGATTAGTTAGTGACACATTTCATACCTCTAATGAGCCCCTTCATGAAATCCAAAGTCAGATTGAAGAAGTTATATAAACTAGATCCTCACCCTTCAACATCCCTAAAGAATGAAGAGTAGAATAAGAAGTAGGGGACTTGTTACTCTGAGTATAGCTTAGGTGACCTAGCTGAATTTCTACCTGCCCTAATTTTGTTTATCCTTTAGGATAGGATGCCTTTCATTGAGAAGTTCTTCTTCAGCTAAGCTAGCCAAAACTGGTTAGATCTAATATGTTTATAACCTCCCAATGCCCAAGGGTTGAAAGTTGATTTGTGAATTTATCTCCTACTTTTCCTATTCTTTGCCAAGAATAAAAGTCTTCTTTACTGCTGAAAAACACAATGGAAACAGCTGTGAATACAGTATGATCAAGCAATTGCACTTCTAGGTATATGTCTAAAAGAATCCATTGAAATCAGTATCTTAAAGTGTTATCTGCAATTTCATGTTCATTTAAGCACTATTCACAATGGACAATATATGGAAATAAGCCTAAATGATGGGTGAATGGATAAAAAATGTGGTGTATGCTTATGATGGATTGTTATTCTGCCTTATAATGGATGAATCTGGAGGCTGTTGTATCAAGTAAAATAAGTCAGTTATGGGGTAAAAAGAAATAATACACAATTCCATTTATATGGGTTATCTTAAAATAGTCAAATTAATAAAAATGAAGGTGAGAACTGTGGCTGCTAAGGGTTGGAGGGTGGGGGGTGGAGGTAGGGAGGACAAAATGGGCAGTTGATATTCAGTGGTGAGTATAAAGTTTCAGTTATGAAAGATCAGTGAGCTCTAGAGATCTGCTGTACAACACTGTTCCTGTAGTTATGACACTGTATTGTGCCCGTAAAAATGTGGTTGTATCTCATGTTACATGTTCTTGAGAGGTTGAAAGCAAGAAAGGAGTCCTAGGAGGGGAGGGGAAGAATGGAGCATCTTTAAATGTAGGGAGGAGTCATAGGGTTCAAACAAAGCGAGAAGGTTTGCATCTGTGGGTTTTGGAGGTCAAAGGGGACCTGAGAGCCACCTGTGGTAGTGCTTTTGAAAGGTGTTAGAGCTGTAAAGTAGTAGCTGTGTGGTTCTCAAGGAGAGGAAACCACAGGCATCAGTTTCTCAGACTCACCAGATTCCTGCATTCCCTGCACATAGAGAGGGAAAACTTAAGGCTCCTTATGGAACAGTTAAGAGCTAGAAAAATGAAAATATGAATGAAGATCATTGCCTAATAGTGATTAAAAATGTTTCCCTCCCCCCTTTTTTTCCAGTGCTTCTTAAGCTTCTGGGATTTTGGTCTGATCCTAAAGAGGTGCCAGGCAATAATAACTGTGAGACCAAATTTCCTGCTGTCCTGGTTGTGCAGGGGACAAAGACAGATATGAACATTTTTGAAATATCTGAGCTTGTAATCTAAGATTTGTACTCATAAAAGGAAAAGAAATTCAATTCCATAATTGATAATACTCTTATTGAGAGTTATGCATTTAACATATTTTATAAATGCAGTTGGTTAAGATCAAGAAGGTATGACACATAGTAAATAAATGATGGAGGTGGAGATTTTATACTCGAGTTTGAGTATTTGTAAAGCCAAAGTACTTTCTCATGTGACCACTAAACACCTTTTGGGGCTGGGGCTTAGCGGGCAGCTAGATGGCAGGTTCCACAAGAATTACTGAGTTATGAAACTACTGATGATAGAAAATTGAATTTTTTATTATCATATAATAGTTGTACAGAGGGATATATTGTAATATTTGCACATGTGCTTACAATATATCTTAGTTACCTAACTCCCTTCTTAGGACAGTTTCAATAGGTTTCATTGTTCTAATTTCATATACAAATACAAAATACATCTGCCATATTCACCCTTTCCTTATGCCCACTCCCAGAAAAGACCTGTTTTACTCTCCTGTTCTTCATTTTTTAAAAAAGTGTATAGTGATAGTCCAAGATGGTTTCACCTTGGTAATTCAGGTCTGTATATATTGTGCATTAATCAAATTTATCCCCCTATTACTAACCCTTTTTCACCATGATCCCCTAATATTCAACAACTTATGGTTCATTATGCTATATTATATTCATATATAGATGAATTGTTTCAGTATTTTTCATTCTGTAACATAGAAAATTGAATTTTAAATTACACAATTGTTTCTCCCTGGAGAGTTTCATCCCTTTCTTCTATTCTTTAAATAAATGTACTTTTGAATTTCTTAATATATTCTGTAGAGGAAAACAACTAGAGAAGATACTGAGGAAAGAAAATAGCTTCTCATCAGGGTATGTTTTGAGCTAGGGGTCCCAAATCTTTGGGTAGACAAATGATAAAATGCAATAACCTATGATTCCATTGCAGACTGAATGGTAAGGCCCAGGGAAGTGGTTCTTAATTAGATATACTAAATTATCACTGAGTCTGTGTAGCTCTGACCTATATTAAATATTTTTCCAGATTCTGGTTTAAATTTAGTATCATGAATGAACATAGTAAAAGACAGCTTTTAAAATATCTCCAGTTCAGTACGTACCACAGAGTTAGCGACAGCAGAGTTTGTTTGAGGGCAATACTGCCAATAGAATTTGAGATGCCATCTTTGGCAATATACTGTTGTTTAAAAAAATGACTGTTTTCCTAGAAAAAAAATAGCCAAGGCTGTGTACTTCATCATAGAACATGGCAATTCTTCAGCTACTTTTGTGAATGAGACAGTTAGTTGTCAAGCCAAAAAAATGACTGTAGATTTCTTTGTGAGTACTTACACACTCAATTGCAATCATAAGTGCCAGATTTTTGTAGCATACCTTGTAATAAATTTCTGTTACTGAACATATGTGCAATCTTCCAAGTGTCAGAGGGTAGGATTGGCTAAAAAAGAGTAGGACATTGGATTTTTGTATGGTTAAACTTTTAGTCTCTCGTTTAGAATAAATATATTTTTGGAGAAATAGTTTTCTGTATTCAGATTCAAACTAGAATTTGACCATGTGTATGCCAGGTGATGTCTTAGATAATTGAATCCTATCTCTAGATACCTCAAATATAGCTAGAAATCTTTAAATTTAGAACATTAGCATTCTAAGGAAACAGATTTTGTTCCACACCCTTGTTTTATAGATTGGATATGGGTCTATAGAATTTAAATGATCTCCAGTCTAGGATAGATAGTTGTGTGACCAGAACCAAAATTTCCTAATTTTCATTATAACTAACTTTCTGTCTCATTACACTTTCCACATAAACGTCTTCATAGTCATTTTGCCAAGCAGGATTTACACAAATAAGGAATATACTCTATTTTTAAAGTCCATTTTTGTTCATAATTAGGAACAAATAGTTTATATTTTTGTCAAGGAAAGATTTAAAATTTGATAAGCTAAAAAATTTGTATTCAAAACATTATTCAATTTTGTAAGTTTAATTGGTTGAATTAAATAGGTCAAGGAAAATTGGCCTTTATCAAAAGAGAGCCCTGCTTTTGTGACTAAATCTTTTTGGAGGAATAAGGTTTAGGACACATTCTATAATGAACTGATCACACATTTAGAGCCATTTCTTTATTAATTCACAGGGTATCTATCAAATAATAGGCACAAGCAAATGGGCATTCAATGATGGAAAAGAGTGAAGACAGATGTTGAATGAGGAGGAAAAATTTTAAGAAGTTTTTGACTATAACACACAATCTATACTATGCTGTTGCTTTGCAAATTCTTTTTCCTGTTTTTTTTTTTTTTTAATTTTTGTGGTACTTAGTTTGAACTCAGGGCCTTGTTTGTGCTTACTAGGAAAGCACTCTGCCATTTGAGGCATACTGCCCAATCTCTCCAATTTTTTAAAAAATAGAAGTAAGTGCATAGATGTTTTAAAAATAATTCTAAATTAATAGATGAGGAAAAACAATTTGATAGAAAGCAGGTAACAATAAAATCTGTAATGTACAACTTTCTTTCTGCAATACTAGTAACTCACCAACAAAAGGAAAGTATTTGGTATTTCTTAAAGTTTTGTTGATGTTTAACCTAATATGAATGGTAATCTGGGTGTTGGCAAATTGTGTTACTCTAGTACTCTCTCAGGAAATGAGGTATGCATGCCTGGAACCATCGTGAACTGGCAAGGTCATGCTAGCTTGGCTTCCTCTGTGCCCTTTGTCTAATATCCAGCACTTCTGTAGATCTTCTAATATAATTTTTATTTCTTCCTGATTGGCATACCTAAATAAGTTACTAATGAAGAAAATCATATGCTCTGCTCAGAAAGCCCAACAAATCTTATACGGTTTTGTTTAACTAAATCACAGATAACCATTTAGCAATATATAAGATTCTTATGATTTAGAAACATATATTACTGCTATAAAATTTGGTCAACAAAGTGAGGCAAAAGTGTTCTTAATATCCACCAGAATCATGACTCTTGAACCCTATTAAAAATTTTGCAATTCTGTTATAAATACTGTAGTATATCAGATGTTGTGTTTGTATATAAGTAAAGATTTTGATGAGAAAAGGAGATGCATTGTATTCAGATTTGCAGAGATAAACACGTTTTAAAAGTGCTTAATTAGTTTCACATACCTAAAATTCCAGTTTACCCAGGATAAAAAAAATATTTGTGTGAACATTTTATTATTCAGGGTAAGTGTTGGCATTGTATATGTGGGATAAATGCCAAACAGATGGTCTATGGCAATCCAGCAAAAAGGCAGCTGAACTGTGCTTGCTTTATGTATATGGTTTAGCAGCCAGGCAAAAGGCATTTGTTTTCTTTGCACTTTGAAAAGTGAAGACAAATGTATCTATGGTATAGATCACACACTGCAAATGAGCACCCTAGGCTGACAAATTCATTATATAAAGTATGCCCCAAATAATCTTATAGTCCTCTTTATATGTTTGCTCATGTTGTACTTTAGCTAGGTTACATTTTCAATAGAAGAACTAAAATTACAAAAAACCTGCAAAAACTCACTTATACCTAATATAATTCATTTAAAGATATTTTACAAAATAGATAATTGAATTCCAGAAGAAAATTTTCTTACTTTCATTTAATGCAAGTCTTTGAATAGTGACATAGTGACTTCATATACTAATAGTTATTGATTATCACATAATAGCTAAGAGCATAGAAGATAATAGACATTATGTTTCTTATAGGAAATAAACCTCCAAGCTCTAGTGAACCAATTAATGTTTCATTATTTGTGTTTGGTTCTCCTGAACTTTTAAATTATGTGGTATAACTTAAAAATTTCTATGGCTTTCTAGATTTACGAGGTTCAATCTGGCATGTGTTCTTTAGATAAAGGAGTGGAACTTAAGATGCTTAGACTGTGGTTCTCCTATTTTGGTATACATTGGAATATGCTGTGATGTGTATTTAAAAGTATAAACAAAACAGAGATTCATCAGTAGTGGGTTTAGGATGAGGCCAGAAATCTGTTTTTAAAAAGCATTTCTAGTAAATCTAATAGAGGTTACCCATATTTGTGAACTAACTTCAAGTAGGTGGTTGGGATATATCTTTGCTTTCCTGTCTTCATTGTTCTGCACATTTTATTTACTTTCTAGCATCATATAAGTACCAGGGTATCAGAAAACAAGAGGAGAGAGAGAATATTTTTCTGATTAAAGGAACCATGTACTGGGGTAAAAGATTTAGGCTGCACTGTGAAGAACTATTACATAAATTGATGAGCCTAATGAGCTATAGCTGAATGGAAAAATGGATTTTGAAATCAGTGGGACCTGATTACAAATTCAAGTTATGATATTACTATAGCTGTGTGATCTTGTTACTTCATTGTGATAAACTTCTATATTCTATTACCTATATTTATTAGGGTGACAATAATTCTACAATTGGAGCAATGCATTATAATCATTCTAATGATATATAAAACATATTTCTAATTTTCTCTTAGTGGAGTTTCATTTCATCAGTTGTAGACTTCCAACAAAAGACATAGATCTCTTGGACAAGTTTTTGCAATGTTTTAGGTGTATAGTATTTTCTAAAACAAAAGGAACAATATATGTATAGTTTTTGTCATACAAAACTACCTTGATTGTGACTATACATATTGGTTAAGAAAACCATGACTTTTATTTACTTCCAATTTGCACTATTATTACTGTGCATCTCCTTCATATATCTCAAGATTAAAATTTAAGCATATCTAGTCATAGCTCAGAAAATTGTAGAAAAATGCCATTCATAAAGAAAAAAATTATATCACACCTTCAAAGATTGCACACTACAATAATAGAAAAAGTTGGTGAAAAATATTGTATACTACCATATGTTATTGGCATCAGTACTGTAATTGCTTCATATATGGCATTCATTTACCCTTTTCTATTTATTTGTTTGTTTATTTATTTATTTACTTATTTTTGCAGTACTAGAGTTTGAGCTCATGGCCTTCACCTTAAGCCACTCTATCAGTCCTTTTTTGTGATGGGATTTTTTGAGATAGGGTCTTGCAAACTATTTGCCTGAGCTGGCTTTAAACAGTGATCCTCCTGATGTCTGCCTCCTGAGTAGCTAGAATTGCAGGCATGAGCCACCTGCACCTAGCCCTTCTCTATTTATTTTATAATCTATTTTTGTTAATGTGGCTTATCTAAATTCTAATGTGAAAAGTTGCAATTATTTTTACCCACTCCACTAAGTGCTGCTTTTTGTAGTATTGATTAAGAACAGTAGTACTGTTGCAAGTCAACCTAGATATGAGACAGTTTCAGCATAGGTTATGACAAATGAACAAGTTGAGGTTAAATGGTACTAGATTATTTGCCCAAAGATATACAGATAGTAATAGAGTTAGGATGAGGAAGCATTTTCCCCAATATACCTCCAATATCCCTATTTCAAGAATGAAAGCAAGGACTAAACTAAGATAAACCCTGAAGAGCTGTAGCTTGGTCAGTTTCAGAATATGCTTTCATCACTTCATAATTACAGCTAATGCCTCTATCAAGGAGAGGGTGTCATTGAACAATAAGAAAATATATCTGATTAATGAAAACAACAAAACAAGTATTCTAATGAATTATAAATAAGACTAAAACAAGATTCACAACCTTAGTATATGATGACAATGACCCAGTTAAAATATGTTCGTGGTTTTGATTCTTCAATACTGTCTACACATCGTCAACATCATTATTAATGATATACATAAAATATATAATAAAACTCAATGAATTTATTTGAGTGAGTCATTTGAGGTTTTCTGTAAGTGTTTGATGAAACAAATTACTTGTGTCTAGCTGGTTGGGAACTTCTCTTTCAGTTTTTTCTTTTATTTTCCTATTTTCTTTTTTCTTTTTTGATATAGAAATCTGAAAGCCTAGAATAGAGACCCTCTATTATTTTTCATCAAAGAAATAATCCTGAGTTATTCTCCTGTCTTCTCTCCTTTTCTGTTCTGCCTTTGATGATCTTTTACAGAGTTTGTAAAAGCAATCTAAATCCACTTTCAGGCCTACTGCTAATTGGTGGCCTTGTTGACTGCCTTTAGTAGTGAGGTCAAAAGTCAAGAGGATGTGGAGACTATACTTCTGTCCTGTTCTGAACACTGCTGTTTAGGTTGAGCCTGAATTATATTGACAGGATAAAGTTGTCAAGAAAATTGCAGTTTTCTAAACTCTGTCAACAAAGTCTCAATCCTTTAGGAAGCATTACAGTGATGTGGACTACTGTGAAACAAATTCTGAGAATGGAAATTGGGAAAATGTTCTCTAATAAAAATTCCAAACAGTTACTTTAATCCCTTTAAACAAAAGATAATAGTTCTTAGGATAAGTGGGGACAGACTAGTGAGAAGGCAGAGAATGAATGCTTCCAAAGTCCCTTATGTTGAGCAAGTTCCTACAGGAATCTTTAGAAATACTTTACAAGCATGTGTAAACCTTCCTAGAACAGGTAATAAACCATAGAAAGTGGGCTAACCATGAAAGGAAAAGCTACAAAACAAAATAGGATGTGAAGAGTATTGAAAACATATGCCTGATAGGACGGCATAATGTCCAAGGAGACACATGTTTTAAAGAATATATGGAAACATTATAGTGGGGGTGATCTTGGGGTGAAGGGAAAAGTGAAATAAAATCACGACAGGATCCTACAAAGATTTGTGGTGATGGTTATATGCCATGAACTGGGAAATATGAGAACTGAATGCTTAGTGACATGTTTTCATGAGAAAGTAAAGAAGCAGGAGAGAAAAGTGAAGAGAAGCAGGGGAGATGAGGACATTGTATCATAAAATAGCTAAGAGCATAGACTCAGAGTAGGAATACTTGTGGCATCAGCTTTCAATAGATGCGTAGATTCAGAAAACAATTGAACTCGTTTGTACCTTACTAGGCTTTTCTGTTAATAGGGAGCATTAATTCACTTATTTCTTCAACAAATAGTAACTGATTTCCTTTTACACACTAGGCCCTATTTTAGAAACTCAGAATGTAGACCAAGTACTAGATTTCATGAAGCTTGTATTATTCAGAGACAAGGTAAATAGTGAAAAATAAATAAATATAATATGCCAGGTGATGGAAGAAAACTAATGTGAATTAATGCATAGAAAGGCAGAGTAATGGTGGTTGTGTACAGGTGTTAGATTTCATATGAGTGGTTGGGGAAGTCATCTCTTACCTCATAAAGATCACTTTTGTACCTAGACTGGAAGAGAGCAAGAATGCGACATCAACCAGTCAAGTTTTTAGTGTCCTTCACTTGGCCTATGGCCTCCCCTTAGTGTGACCTGTATCTCATAATATTGCTGCATTTGTTTTAGATCTACAACCCACATATGAGGGAGAACATGTGGCTTTTGGCCTTTTGAGCCTGGCTAGCTTCACTTAAGGTGATGTTCTCCAATTCCATCCATTTACCTGCGAATGACAAAATTTCATTCTTCTTTGTGGTTGAGTAAAATTCCATTGTGTATAAATACTACATTTTCTTAATATATTTGTCTGTAGAGGGTCATCTTGGATGTGTCCATAGCTTAGTTATTGTGAATAGTGCTGCAATAAATGTGGGTGACCAATAAATGTTAGTAACCTGACTCAGATTCCTTCAGGTATGTGCTAAGTGGTATTGCTGGATCATATGCCGTATCTATTTTTAGTTTTTTAAGGAGCCTCCATACTGTTTTCCATAGTGGTTGTACTAGCTTACATTCCCACCAGCAGTGTAAGAGGGTTCCTTTTTCCCCACATCCTCATCAAAATTTGTTATTGTTGGTGTTCTTGATGGTAGCTAGTCTAAGAGTGAGGTGGAATCTTAGTGTGATTTTGATTTGCATTTCCTTTATGGCCAGGGATGGTAAACATTTTTTCATGGGTTTTTTTTTTTAATTCATTTGGACTTCTTCCTTTGAAAAAGTTCTGTTCAATTCAGTTGCACATTTCTTTATTAGGTCGTTGATTTTTTGGGAGTTTAGTTTTTTGAGCTCCCTGTATATTCTGGTTATCAGTCCTTTGATGTATAGCTAGCAAAGATTTTCTCCCATTCTGTAGGTGGCCTCTTTAATTTAGAGACCATTTCTTTTGTTGTACAGAAGCTATGTAATTTCATGTAGCCCCATTTGTTGATCCTTTCTTTTAGTTGCTGAGCTGCTTGTGTTCTACTGAAGAAATCCTTGCCTATGTATATTGCTTTCAGTGTATTCCTTGCTCTTTCCTGCACTTTCTTCAAGGTTTCAGGTCTGATGCTAAGATCCTCAATCTACTTTGAGTTGATCCTTGTACAGGGTGACAAACATGGATCTAGTTTCAGTTTTCTGCAGGCAGATATCCAGTTTTCCCAGAAACATTTGTTGAAGAGGC
This sequence comes from Castor canadensis, assembly GCF_047511655.1. Taxonomy (NCBI): domain Eukaryota; kingdom Metazoa; phylum Chordata; class Mammalia; order Rodentia; family Castoridae; genus Castor; species Castor canadensis. Next base: position 94,450,060 of record NC_133391.1, on the reverse strand, counting down.
TGTCTTTTCTCCATCATATGTTTTTGACACCTTTGCCAAAAATTAGGTGGACATAGCTGTGTAGATTCATATCTGGGTCCTCTATTCTGTTCCACTGGTCTTCATATCTGTTTTGGTGCCAGTACCATGCTGTTTTTACTGCTATGGATCTGTAGTAGAGTTTGAAGTCAGGTATTGTGATACCTCCAGTGTTGCTCACAAATAGCCTCAGCTATTTGTGGCCTTTTGTGTTTCCAAAGGAACCATAGAATTGATTTTTCAATCTCTGTGATGAATGTCATTCAGATTTTGATGTGAATTGCATTAAGCATGTAGATTGCTTTTGGTAGTATAGCTGTTTTTACTATGTTGATTCTGCCTATAATCTTTGATTACTTTCTTCAGTGGTTTATAGTTTTCCTTGTAGAGCTCATTTATATCCTTTGTTAAGTTTATTCTGAGGTATTTGATTTTTTTTGAGGCTATTGTAAATGGAATTGTTTGCTTATGTTCTTTCTCAGTCTGTTCATTGTTGGTATATAGAAAAGCTACTAATTTTTGTAAGTTCATTTTGTATGCTGCAACTTTGCTAAAGCTGTTTATGGGTTTTTTGGTGGAATTTTTTAGGTCTTTTAGGTATAATATTATGTCATCTGTGAATAGTGGGGATAGTTTGACTTCTTCTTTACCTATGTGTATTTCTTTTATTTCTTCTTTCTGCCTTAATGCTCTTGCTAGGAACTCTAAGACTATGTTGAATCGGAATGGAGAGAGTGGTCACCCTTGTCTCATTCCTGATGTTAGAGGAAATGGTTTCAGTTTTTCTCCATTAAGTATGATGTTGGCTTTAGGTTTGTTGTATGTAGCCTTTATTATATTGAGGTATATTCCTTCTACTCCCAGTTTCATTAGAGCTTTTATTGTGAAAGGTCATTGAATGCTGTTGAAGGATTTTTCTCCATCTATTGAAATTACCAAGTGTTTTTTGTCTTTGCTTCTGTTAATATGCTGTATTATATTTAATGATATGCATATGTCAAACCATCCCTACATTTCTGGGATGAAGCTGACTTGGTCATGGTGAATAATCTTTCTGATATGTTGTTGAATTCAGTTTGCCATAATTGTATTGAGGATTTTTGCATCAATGTTCATTAAGGAGATTGGTCTGTAGTTCTCTATTTTGGATGTGTCCTTGTCTGGTTTTGGGATGAGTGTAATGCTTGCTTCATAGAATGAGTTAGGCAGTATTTTTTCTCTTTTTATTTCAAGGGAAAGTTTAAGGAGTGTTGGTATTATTTCTTCTTTAAAGGTCAGGAAGAGAATCCATGAGGTAATGGACTTTTCTTTTTGGGAAGAATCTTAATTGCTGCTTCAATTTTATTGCATGTTATAGATCTGTTTAGGTGATTAATATCTTCTTGGTTCAGTTTTGGATGGTCATATGTATCTAGAAATTTTTCCATTTCTTCTAGAATTTCCAATTTATTTGAATATAGCTTCTCAAAGTAGTCCCTGATGATTCCCTGGATTTCCTTGGTGTTTGCTGCTATCATCCCTTTTTCATTTCTGATTTTATTAATTTGGGTCTTTTCCTTCCTCATTTTAGTCAGATTTGCTGGGAGTTTGTCAATCTTGTTTATTTTCTCAAAGAACCAACTTTTTGTTTCCTTGATTCTTTGTATGTTTTTTGGGTCTCTATTTCATTGATTTTGGCCTTATTTTTATTTCTTCTCTCCTTCTACTTGTTTTGGTTTAGGTAGTTCTTATTTGTCTAGGAGTTTGAGATATAGCATTAGGTCTTTTATTTGGGATCTTTCTGTGTTTTTAATGTGTGCACTCATGGCTATAAACTTTCCTCTTAGGACTGCTTTTGCTGTGTATCATAGGTTCTGAAAGGCTGTGTTTTCATTTTCATTAAATTCCAGGAACTTTTTGATTTCCTCTCTTATTTCTTCTATGACTCACTGTTGAACAGTGTGTTGTCCAACCTCTAATTGTTTGAGTATTTTCTGCTGCTGCTTTTGTTGTTGAGTTCTAGTGTTATTGAATTGTGATCATATAGTAAGCAGGGTGTTACTTCATTTTTCTTATATTTATTGACACTTGCTTTGTGCCCTAAGATATGGTCTATTTTGGAGAAAGTTCCATGGGTTGCTTTGAGGAATGTATATTGTGCTGTTGCAGGGTAGAATACTCTGTAGAAACCTGTCAGTTCAATTAAATTTATGGTGTCATTTAGTTCTAGGATTTCTTTGTTGATTTTTGTCTGGATGACCTATCTATTGTTGATAGAGGGGGTATTAAAGTCTTCCACTACCATTGTGTAGGGTCTTATATGTGATTTTAAGTGGTTTATTGTATGTTTAATAAAGTTTGGTGAACTGACACTGTGTGCATATCAGTTGAAAATTGTTAGTTTCTCTTTATGTATTGCTCCTTTTATTAGTATAAAGTGACCTTCTTTGTCTGTTTTAAGTAATTTCAGTTTGAAGTCCACTTTTTTGAAAACAGGCAGGACTACTCCTGCCTGTTTTCAAGGGCCATTAGCTTGGTAAAAGTTCTTCCAGAATTTTACCCTAATCCAGGCTTTATTTCTGTCAAAAAGATGGGTCTCTTGTAAACAACAAATTGTCAGATCTTCCTTTTTAATACAGTTTGCCAAACAGTGTCTTTTGATGGGGCATTGAGTCCACTAATATTCATTGCTAGTATTGAGAGGTATGTGGTGATTTTGGCCATTTAGTTGTTTAAGGATTTTAGTGTGTACAGCTGATTCAATGCTACTGAGTACCTGTTTCCTCGTCTCATGAGGTTTAATATTTCCTGTCCTTTTGTGATTATGTTTGTTATCATCTTCCTTGTGTAGGTTATATATTGGTGGTCATATATTGTCTTAGTTTCTATTTATTGTAGAAGACTTTTATTCCACCATCAATTTTGAATAATAGTTTTGCTGGTTAGAGTATCCTAGTACTGAAATTGTTTTCTTTCAGTGCTCAGAATACCTCACACCATGTCCTTCTTGCTTTTAAGGTTTCCATTGAGAAGTCTACTGTTAGTTTGATGGGTTTACCTTTATATGCTATTTGTTTTTTCTCTCTTATAGCCTTCAACATCCTTTCTCTGTTGTCTGTTTTTGTTGTTTTAATGATAATATGCTGTGGAGAGGTTCTATTTTAGTCAAGTCTGTTTAGTGTCCTGGAGGCTTCCTGTATCTAAATGGACAACTCTTTCTTGAGTTTTTGGAAATTTTCTGATGCTATTTTGTTGAACCCTTTGGCTTGCACCTCTTCTCCTTCTTTGATGATCATGATTAACAGGCTTGTTCTTTTGATGGGGTCACTGAGTTCTTTGTATTCCTTTTGCAGATTTTGTGTCTTTTGTCTAAGTGTTCTTCTGTTTTTCCTTTAATATCTATTTTGTCTTTAAGCCTTGACATCTGTCTTATACTTGTTGTAGTCTGCAGGAATGGCTTTCCCTGCCATTATTTGATTTAAGGAAATTTTTCTTTTCAGGGTTTCAGTTTGATTCTTTTTTCTGAGGTTTTCCATATCTTTGTTCAACTCCTCTTTTGTATCTTGTGTTATCTTCTTTATTTTATATATCTCTTTTTTTATTTTTTTATTTTATTATTCATATGTGCATATAAGGCTTGGGTCATTTCTCCCCCCTGCCCCCACCCCCTCAATACCCAGCAGAAACTATTTTGCCCTTATTTCTAATTTTGTTGTAGACAGAGTATAAGCTGCAATAGGAAGGAACAAGCGTTTTTGCTGGTTGAGATAAGATAGTCTCTTTTGTTTCACTTTGGAGTTTGTTGAAGTCCTTTCTGAATTCATTTAATTGTTTCTGTGTATTCTGAAGTTTGTGAAGTTTGTGGTGTTTTATATTGTTTGAGTTCATCCTGTACATTCTGTTTAACTATCTCTAGTAGCTTCCTTATGAGTATCTCAATGATTTCATCCATAATTTCCTCTTTGAGAGATTTTTTATGGATGTCATTGAGCTCATTGGTCATATTTAGCATCATTCTTGGCATCAGGAACTGGGTATTCATTTTCTTCATTTCCCACTAAATCCTCTATTGAATTGTTAGTCTTTTGTGTGATAGAATTTCCTTGCCTTCCTTTTCTCTCCATGCTTCTATAATGTGCTGTGTTTCTATGTTGTTGGGGATTTTAATCATCTGTTACCTTCTCCTTGACTCAATTACTGTGCTATGATTGGCTTAGTTGTTAGATAGGCTGATGTGCTATTTCCAAGTCATAATGTATATGACTTGGTCATAATAACAAATTCACTGATTCAATGCTGGACCAGTTATTTACAAAATATGTAGGGAGCCCTTTGCTGATATTATCTATAAACCATGGAGATTGAGCAGATAGCTATTGTTTGGATAGAGGTAGGTACTTAGGTGTTGAAAGAACTGGTGATGGAGGAAGGGACAGAAAGGGAGGATGGTGTGAGGTGGGGATGGATGTGAGGCATGGAGTTTCTAGGGTACTAAGTACCTAATGTATGTTGAGGTATAGTTCAGTCATTGTGGAAGAGGGTGCTATTGTCACAGATTGCTGAGAGGTAGGAAGGATGGGGTGATGTGTAGAGTTGGTATAATATACTATTCAGTGGTGGTGCATAATGAGGAGGTTGAGGTAGTGGGGGGATAGTTAAGGGAAGGGGAGGAAGGTGAAGGGGAGAAAGGAAGGGAGAGAAGATGGAAAGAGAAGAGAAGGAAAAATTAGGGAGAGGAAAGAAAGTGGGACAATAGAGGGCTCAGTGTTAGTGTTAGCAAGGAATGGAATAGCAAGGTAGGTAACAGTAAAATGGAAGAAAAAAATGAAGAAAATAAAAGTTAAAATATATATGTGTGTGTGTGTGTGTGTGTGTGTGTGTGTGTGTGTGTGTTTGTCAGTTCAATGAATGTTCTGAACTCTTTCCTCTGATTTCAGGTTGAGGTGTCAAGGCTTTTTTTATAGGACCTTTGACCAAGACATTTTCCCTTCTTAAGGTTGATATGTTGGATTGCGTGGCAATGAATGTTGCTATTGTCTATTGGACAGCTTTGGGGGGCTCTGGGTGTTTGAGCCCAGGCATCCATAGTGGAGTGGGCCTTCTGGGGCAGGTGGGTTCTCAGAAGCGGTCTCATGAGGGATTGGTAAATGAGTAGTCATCTGCTCCTTTCACTCACAGGGAGGCCTTTGATTTAGAGATGAGCTTTTCACTTGGTGAGACCCTCAGTTTCAGCTTGCTCTCAGTTTTCTAAGGCAGTGCAATGCCTAGCTTTCCCCACAGCACTGCTGAGTCACTCCACTCCCACATGGGCTATTTCAGCACTGCCTTCTGTCCCTTCCTCCTAGGCAGAGGGGAAATGTTCCCTTTATGTATTTGTCCACCAGTTTTGACCGGGGTGTGGGGTTGGGGGGATGGGGGTGTGGGTTGAGGGGGTGGGGGGGTGGCAATTGGCTCCCCAGCTGTGCTAGAATATATGGTTCCCTCCCAAACAGTGTATTGTGTTCACCTGGTAGGTTTGCAGATTCACTTGGTTGAAAATGTGTCAGCTACAGCCAGTGCAGGCAGGAGACAGACAGAAGTTTTCGTGGGTCCTGGTCTTCCCAGATGCTTGCAGCTCTTTTTGTGTGGTTTTCTATGCTGCGTTATTGTTGATAAGGTTGCAGACACACTAAGACAGAGAGATCTGTGCAGGTGGATGGCAGTAGGAGGTTCTGTGACTGCACATATTATAGTGGGTCCAGGTATTCCCAGATGCTTGTAAGTCTCTGTGGTTCTCTCTACTGTGTTTTAGCTTTACTGACCAGGTGGGAGGGAATTAAGAGAGAGAGGGGGAAGAAAAAAGAAAGCAAAAAGCAGCATATCAGCTAGGCTGGCTGACCTTGCTCCCAGCTGTTCCTAGTCAGCTAAAAGACAGGTGGGCCGGCAGCAGCTGTCTGACCCTGTGCCAGGCTGTTGTGTACTTTAAAAAGTTAGTTTCAGGGTCTGTCAATGAATATTATGTATGTGTCCCCTATGTGTTGGCAGTATCTTGGTTGGCAGAAAAAACAGGGTTACCCAATCCTTGCTGCCATGAAAATCTGGAGTATTTGTTTGAAATTGTGCAGGCCAAGGTCCCAGAATCCATCAGCTATCTGCCACCTTGATTTCTCCCCAAATATAATTTTAAAATCAATTCTTTCACTCAGTGTTTCCTTGATTAAGGGATTTTTGTTTCTTATTCTCTGCTATCAGAGATTACAAAGCTAGAATTTAGGTTAGTTTTAAAGGAGAAAGGAATATTTATTAAAATCATTAACAGGAAACTCATTTCTAGGGTGGATTATATTTTTCTGATAATTATAAGTAGGAATAAAGTAGAATTTTCACCAGACCATTATATTTCCAAATTTAGTATAAATTTGTTTGTATCTATTATAAAATGATTGGCTTCATAGATTTAGTATTTGTTAAAAGGAGTAGTTTAAGTCATTTAAAAGTAGAAAAGTATGCAATGAAATTGTACCTCCTGTCTTGTAACTCTCTAAGAGTCAATGGCCAAGTCACATGTAGAAATATTTGTATTTTGAAAATTTGTGAGGAAATTTTGGTGTAAGTAATACCCTTTTCTCTAAGACCTTGTGTATATAATTGACTTAAAACACAATGACAAGTTGCTCATTGCTATCCTGCATAATTATAGATCTATGAAGAATTAAAGTTCTGTTAGATTCTTTTTCTTTCTTTCTTTTTTCCCCATTCATGCCTCTGTAAAGTAGCCATTGTGTTAAAGGACTAAATGTGGACCAGGATTCTTGTTTTCAATATCTGCTCTTCTCTCTTGTACATGAGGTTGAGTGGTCATGAAGAAATGACACAATGTGTAACTTCACTTGTTTTATAACTTCCTTTCTAAGTTGTATTATTGTAATAGGTCTTTCTTGTTTATATTATAACTTCAGAAGTTATTCAGATTGTAACCCCTGAAGTTATTGGCTATATGCATTAAACATGTTCTTAAATTTGACAGTTCAAGCTTTTGAAAGCTATACACATCTGTTATTTCATAGTTCAAGTGGGGAAGAGATTCATGTTTGGCTCAGTTGGATGCTTGCCACTCATAGTCTGAAAGGCCCAAACCAAGGTTTCAGCAGAGGCTATAGTAATCACAAGGCATAATAGGATGAGAGTCCACTTCCAAACTCATTTATGTAACTGTTGGCAGATTGTAAGACCTGACTGGAGATACTAGCTCCTTGTCAACATAGGAGTTTTCACAGCACTGCAACTTGCCTCTCAAGAATGAGGATGATGGGAGCAGGGCTGAAAAAAATGGAAATCCAGTGTTTTGTAGCCTAATCTTGGAAATGGCATCCCAACAATGTTTATGGTTTGATTTACATAACATTTTAATTTTATAATAATTTTAGATTTTAGAAATGTTAAAACAATTTATATCCTTCTCTTAAACTCCTTTCCCAGTTTCCCCTAATGTTGTTACCATAGTGCATTTTTTAAAACTAGAAAACAATATTTATATCATATTATTAACTAAACTCCAGGCATCTAATTTCTCCAGTTTTTGCTTTTATAACCAGTTCAGCTTATTTTCCCTTTGATCTCCTTTTCCCCTTTATTTGCACTTTTTTTGTGTTAAGATTTATCCTTTCTCATTTCCTTTTTTGATTTCCTTTCCACTTTTGCAGGAGCAAGTTTTGTTGACAACCTACATATCTCCTCTTGGGCTCCTTCTTCATTGCTCCTTATGTGGAGCTGACCTCCTCTTTGGCAACTTACTAGGGCAGGAGGCTTGGGAGAGGCTCTTGTTCTAGACTGCAGTTTTTGAGAGCTTCCACAAAGCTGTTACCTGGCTCCATAGCTCCCACAAATGGTTTCAAACAAAATAGAGAATATACAATTTCTCTGTACTTGTGACCTGAAGTTCAGCCCAGTGACTAAAGCTCTGTTACCATAAACCTCAGTTATTTGGGCCACCAATTCCCTTACTTTGAAAAATCTTTTGGCCTCTTCTCAACTTGAATTCCCCTTTGCAGTTACTGTTTCTGGTCTTCTTGCTTCTTCAAGATTCTCAAATACTCTTCCAAATTCTACTTGCCCCTGAGACACAAGTTTCTAGATATTTTGCCCTGGTGAATTTGTTTGGGCTGAAGAGGAAGAAAAGACAGGGCAGCATAGCTTCATGGCTTAGATGAATTTCTTAAGAAAATATTACTTCTATCTTTCTAGAATTGTGACCCTGCTTTTACATGGATGTAGAAAGTGTGGTAGGCCAATTAATGGTGCTCCAAAGAACCCCAGGTCCTTATTCCTGGCATGTGTGGATACATTACTTTAGGGAATTTGCAGTTGTGATTAAGTTAAAAATCTCGAGACATGGAGATTATACTAATTTATCTGGATAAGCCCAATACATTTGCAAGGGTATTTATAACAGGGAGAGAAAAGGATCAGATTTAAAGAAAGAAAGTATAGGAGGGGAACAGAAGTCACAGAAGAGAGGATATACATATTACTGGCTTTGAGGATGAAAGGAAGGGACCCTGTGCTAAGGAATGCAGTCAACTTCTAGAAATGGGAAAATATAAGGAAACCATCTTCCTATGAAGTCTGAAGAAGGAACTAGCCCCATCAACACCTTGATTTTAACCCAGTGAAACTCATGTTGGAATTCTGGTCTCTAGACCTATAAGATGATAATTTTGTGTTGTTTTTAGTCAGTATGTTTATAGTGTGGTATAGTAGTGATAGAAAGCTAACACAGAAGTTATGTGGGATTTGTTTCTTTTTTTCAAGGAGACTAGCATCTGGAAGAAATGATAACTGTTAGATTCCCACTGTTCAATTCAAAGACAACTGTGATACATGTGGGAAGAAACTAAGCTCTCCATTTATGGCTTTGGGCTTTAGGGATCAATGTGGGAAGGCTGAGTGAATTTGAGACTTGCTCTCCTCTCTCTTCATTGACTGCTTCATGAATAAACTCTTTTAAAAAAATAGAAAAAAATGCTTTCTTGTACCTGTGACCCTTACTTAAGGACCTTGGATGTGCAAAGGAAGATTCCTAAAAATTCCTACATCTTACTAGTTCTGCTTTTTTTTTGTTTTATAGTATCAAGTACTGTTTCTTTAAATTATCCTTTTACCTTAATAAACGTAGGTAGAGTCTAGAAACAAATGCTATAAATTAAATGATAGCCACTCATTTCCTAAAATAAATGATATAATATTTTCTAGTAAAAATTATATAACATAGGCAAAGAGGAGGAGTTTAAAAAGGGCTCTAGTGAAAAACTGTACAAGCTGAACAAGTCACCTTTTGTTTTACATCCTACTTAGTCTCATTTTGTCTTCCACAAAGAGTAAAATAAAATGACCTCTGAGATTCTTTAGCACTGAAAATTGTTGATTTATGTGATAGTCACTGCTCAATCTGTTAGAGGGAAATGTACCAAGAAAGGCAAGAAAAATTAGGATGTAAAAACCCTTCTGCTCTAATGAAGTCAGGTGGCACTATTAAGACATTGATAGAAGCTTGGAAAAGACATTTAATGATTCAAATATCCTCTCCACCCTTGCATAGTTCAATTTCAATTATTTGCATATTCATGCAGTGACAATTCTTCCCAACCATCCACAAGGCTCAGTGCCAAGGTAGTCAACAGTCTGGATGACTGTTTTTGTCTTTTCAAAATTGATCCAACAAATTTATTCTGAGTCATTCTCACCATCTGCTACATAATTGTGGGTCGAGGGATGTTACAATAGACATCTCATAGTTTTAGTATGGAAATTCCACTTAGAGGTGTGACTGTGGCCATGTTGGTAAAAAGTCATGAAAACAAATGCTGCAGCTGTCAAAGAACTAAGGTATTCACAATTAAATGACCCCATTATATAATAGTGGCCAGCCATTCACTTCTCTCTCTTCTCTGTATTTGATAGCTGAGTTCTTTTTTCTTTTTTGGTGATACTGGGGTTTGAACTCAGGGCTTCCCACTTGCTAGGCAGGTATTCTACCACTTGAGCTAATCCACCAGCAATATTAGAATTATTAAATCTAACTAAAATGACAGTAATACAATGTATTTGCATAGTCCTTTTATAGTTCTCCAAATACTATCATATATGATATTTAATTTGATATTAACAAACCTTTTGGAAAAAGCTTTTGGAAAATATATTAAACAGTAGCAAATACAACCTTACCACCTATGATTTCATTCCTCACTGAGAAATCTAAGTGGTTTTAGTGAATATCAAAGGAAGTGATATTGCAGCAATCATTGGCTATCAAAATCAAATATTAGTGGATGTGTAGGGATCTGCATGGGTCACAACAAAAATGTCAGAATTTTGAAGATTGATGTCTGATTAAAATATTTCATGGCTTCTGTCAATTGACAACCATGCTGACAGTATTCTCTGATCAGGTCTTCTTACTAAGGAAAGAAAAAATGAAAGCTTAGGTAGGTAGATAAAGATTGAGATAAAGAACAACTTGTAATTAGTATGATGTATGGAAGATTCACTTGGATCTAGGCATGTATGAGGGATACAACTTTTCACTGATGTGAAGGGTAGAGCTTATAAAGTAAATAGCCACCACCTTTCACAAGAGAGAGGAATTGGCTCCCCAGTTCAGAATTGGTTAAAGTGGAATGTGGCATGGCCAATTGTTGAACTCCAAGGTCATATCAGATTCTGATCATCCCAAGTTCACCATCAGTCTGCTTTGTAGCAGAAGTGTTTACTCTTTTCAACTTTCCAGGCTGAAAAGTCATGTAGTGGATAGTTCACATACATAGTCTCAGACTTAGAGAAAATTTCCTTCATCATTCCATCAACAGCAATGATAAAAACATGTACATTTGTCTTTTGTGTATTCTTTAATTCTTAATTGGGTATTTTCTAATTATCATGTTGTTTATTTCTCAATTAGTTTTTGCTAATATTTCAGGGAGTAAGCAGAAAGCGATCAAGTGATCATGTTATGATATTCAGAGCTATCCTTTACTATGATGTACTTGATCATATTTACAAGGGAGTAACACTATAAAAATATCTTTTGTGTTTGAACTTCAAAAGAAAGACCCCTTTCCTAAGGAGATCTTTAAAACCTGCCAGATAACAGAGGCCAGAAATAAATGCAAGCAACTGAGCAATTATATATCCCTGAAGAGACTGTGTAGACTGAGCATAGAACCAGTGTGCTGTCATGATCTGCACATTAAAAGTATAGATATTGCATCTTGAGTTAGTACATAAGCATAATAAGAAAGACAGAGCAATTTTGGTAGTTGAGTTAAGGATAGCTATACAGAAATATTCCTAGCATTGCTTCCATGCACAAATGTATTACAACCAAAAACCCAAATTGATTCTTCTCTAACTGAACTTTACGCTGGTTCCTGATCCCCTTCTCATGTTGACCTCTGTCACTTAAAGTTTTCTGTATTAGTTCCTCTGGAGTGGGAACATCAAACACTTTCATGTTTTGGGTTTACTACTTATCCCCATACCTCTGGTATGTGCTCTCCCCTTGTCATGTGATCCAAGTCCAACAACATTGCTGTATTTACCCTAGATCTGAAGTCCAAATATGAAGGAGAATATATGATTTTTGGTCTTCTGAGCCTGGCTAACCTTGCTCAAAATGATTTTTTCCAATTCCATCTATTTACTTATGAATGATAAGATTTCATACTGAGTAAAATTCTATTGTGTATAAAAACCACATTTTCCTGATCCATTTGTCAATAATGGGGCATCTTAGTTGTTTCCATAACTTGGCTATTGTGAATAGCGCTGCAATAAACATGGGTGTGCAGGTGCCTTAGAAGTAACCTGCGTTGCATTCCTTTGGGTATATCCCCAGGAGTGGGATTGCTGGATCATATGGCAGATCTATATTTAGATTTTAAAGAAGCCTCCACATTTTTTTCCAAAGTGGTTGCACTAACTTGCATTCCCACCAGCAGTGTACGAGGGTTCCTTTTTCTCCACATCTTTGCCAATACCTGTTGTTGGTGGTGTTTTTGATGATGGCTATTCTAACAGGGGTGAGGTGGAATCTTAGTGTGGTTTTGATTTGCATTTCCTTCATGGTTAGAGATGGTGAGTGTTTTTTGGCCATTTGAATTTCTTCTTTTGAGAAAGTTCTGTTTAGTTCAGTTACCCATTTCTTTATTGGTTCATTGATTTTGGGAGGGTTTAGTTTCTTAAGTTCCATGTATATTCTGATTTTCAGTCCTTTGTCTGATTTATAGCTGGCAAATATTTTTTCCCACTCTGTGGGTGGTCTCTTCAGTTTAGAGACCATTTCTTTTGTTGTGCAGAAATTTTTAATTTTATGAAGTTCCATTTATTCATCTTTTCTCTTAGTTGCTGTGCTGTTGGGGATCTATTGAGGAAGTCCTTGCCTATACCCATAGTTCCAGAGTGTCTTCTGCTCCTTCCTGTTTAACTTCAGAGTTTTGGGTTTCATATTAAGGTCTTGGTCCATTTTGAGTTGATACTAGTATAGGGTGATAAACATGGATCTAGTTCCAGTTTCTTGTAGATGGAAAACCACTTTTGCCAGCAACATTTATTGAAGAGGTGTCTTTTCTCCATCATATATTTTTAGCACCTTTGTCAAAAATATGGTGAGTATAGTTGTGTGGTTTCATATCCAGGTCCTCTATTCTGTTACACTGGTCTTCATGTCTGTTATTGTGCCAGTACCATGCTGTTTTAGTTTGAAGTCAGGTATTATGACACTTCCAGCATTGCTCTTTTTGTTGAGTATTGCCTTGGCTGTTCGTGGTCTCTTGTGTTTCCAAATGAACTTTAAGGTAGATTTTTAAATCTCTGTAATGAAAATCATTGGGATTTTGATGGGAATTGCATTAAATGGAGATTGCTTTTGGTAGTATAGCTATTTTTACTATGTTGATTCTACCAATCCATGAGCACAAGAGATCTTTCCATCTTCTGTAGTCTTCCTCGATCTCTTTCTTCAGGAGTTTGTAATTCTCCTTGTAGAGGTCATTCACATCCTGTTAAGTTTACTCCTAAGTATTTGATTTTTTTTTGAAGCTATTGTGAATAGAATTGTATCCATATATTCCTTCTCAGATTGTTCATTGTTGGTGTATAGAAAAGCTAGTGATTTCTGTAAGTTGATTTTGTATCCTGCCACCTTCCTATAGCTGTTTATGGTGTCTAGGAGTTTTTGGGTAGAGTTTTTTGGATCTTTAAAGTATAGGATCATATCATCTGTAAATAGGAATATTTTGACAGTTTCTTTACCTATTTGTATTCCTTCTTCTTTTCTAAGTGCTCTGGCTAGGAATTCCAGTACTATGTTGAATGGGAATGGGGAGAGTGGCACCCTTGTCACATCCCTGATGTTAGGGGAAATGGTTTCAGTTTTTCATTGTTACGTATGATGTTGGCTGTAGGTTTGTCATATATAGCCTTTACAATTTTGAGGTATATTCCTTGTATTCCTAGTTTTCTTAGCAGTTTTATCAGGAAGTGGTGTTGGACCTTGTTGAAGGCTTTTTCTGTATCTATTGAGATGATCAAGTGGTTTTTTTGTTTGTTTCTATTAATGTGCTGTATTACACTTATAGATTTGTGTATGTTGAACCACCCCCGCATCCCTGGGATAAAGTTGACTTGGTCATGGTGGATGATCTTTCTGTTGTGTTGTTGGATTCAGTTTGCCATTTTTTTATTGAGGATTTTTACATCAATGTTCATTATAGAAATTGGCCTATAGTTCTCCTTTTTGGAGGTATCTTTGTCTGGTTTTGGGATGAGAGTAATATTGGCTTCATAAAATGAGTTAGGTGGTGTTCCTTCCCTTTCTATTTTGTGTAACAGTTTAAGGAGGGTTGGTATTCATTCTTCCTTAAATGTCTGATAGAATTCAGCAGAGAATCCATCAGGTCTTGGACTTTTCTTTTTTGGCAGAGTCTTTATTGCTTCTTCAATTTCATCTTGTGTTGTTGATCTATTCAGGTGATTAATATCCTCTTGGTTCAGTTTTGGATGGTCTTAAGTATCTAGTAATCTGCCCATTTCTTCAATATTTTCAAATTTATTAGAATACAGGTTCTCAAAGTAGTGTCTGATGATTTCCTGGATTTCTGTGGTGTTTATTGTTATCTCCACTTTTGCATTTCTGAGTTTCTGGATATTTTCTCTCCTCATTTTAGTCAGGTTTGCCAGGGGTCTATTAATCTTATTTGTTTTTTCAAAGAACCATCATTTTTTTTCATTGATTCTTTGTATGGTTTTTTTCTTTCTATTTCATTGATTTTAGCCCTTATTTTTATTATTGCTCTTCTTCTGCTTGTTTTGGGATTTGCTTGATCTTGTTTTTCTAGGAGTTTGAGATGTAGCATTAGTTCATTGATTTGAGATCTTTCTGATCTTTTAATATATGCACTCATGACTATAAACTTTCCTCTTAGTACTGCCTTTGCTATGTTCCATAGGTTCTGGTAGGTTGTGTTTTAATTTTCATTAATTCTCAGGAATGTTTTAATTTCCTCTTTTATTTCATCAATGACCCATTGATCATTGAGCAATGTGTTGTTTTGCTTCCAATTGTTTGCATGTTTTTTACTGTTGTTTTTGTTGTTGATTTGTAGTTTTAATGCATTATGATCAAATAGAATGCATGGGATTATTTCTATTTTCTTATATTTGCTGAGGATTGCTTTGTGCCCTAAGATATGATCAATTTTGGAGAAGGTTCCATGAGCTGCTGAAAAGAATGTATATTGTGCCTTTGTTGGATGAAATATTCTGTAGACACAGCTAGGTCCTTTTGATCTATGATGTGCGTTAGTTCTAGAATTTCTTTATTGATTTTTTGTTTGGTGATGGGGGGTATTAAAGTCTCCCACTACCACCGTGTTGGAGTCTATATATGTTTTTAGGTTCTTCAGAGTATGTTTGATGAAATTGGGTGCATTGACTTTGGGTGCATATAGGTTGATAATTGTTATTTCCTTTTGGTGTATTTCCCCTTTTATTATTATGGACTATTCTTCTTTATCTTGTTTGATCAATGTAAGTTTGAAGTATATTTTGTTCCAGATAAGTGTTGCTATTCCTGCCTATTTTCGGGGGCTATTGGCTTGGTAAATCTTCTTCCAGCCTTTCACCCTAAGCCAGTGCTTGTTTATGTCAATGAGGTGGGTCTCCTTAAACAACAGATTGTTGGATCTTCCTTTTTAATCCAGTTTTCCAAGCAGTGTCTTTTGATGGGGGAGTTAAGGCCATTAACATTCAGTGTTAGTATTGATAGGTATTTGGTGATTTCTGTCATTTAGTTGTTGTTGTTGTTTAAGGGTTTGATTGTGTGCAGCTGAATCTATCTTACTCTCTGATTCCTTGTTTTTTCTTCTCCTGTGGTTTGGTACTGCCTGCCCTTTCATGTTTTTATTGCTTTCATTTTTCTGTGTGTAGAATTCCTTGGAGAATCTTTTGTAGCGGTGGCTTTGTGGTCATATAGGTTTTAGTTTCTGCTTATCATGGAAGACTTTTATTGCTCCACATATTTTGAATGATAGTTTTGCTGGGTAGAGTATCCTAGGGTTGAAGTTATTTTCATTCAGTGCCTGGAAGACCTCACTCCATGCTCTTCTTGCTTTTAAGGTTTCTGTTGAGAAATCTGCTGTGATTTTGATGAATTTACCTTTGTATGTTAGTTTTTTTCTCTCTCTTACAGCCTTCAATATTCTTCCTCTACTCTCTGTGCTTGTTGTTTTAATGATAATATGTCATGGGTAGTTGTTCTATTTTGGTCAAGTCTGTTTGGTGTCCTGGAGGCTTCCTATATCTGAATGGGCATAGTTTTCTCTAGATTTGGGAAATTTTCTATTATGATTTTATTGAATATACTAATTCCTTTTGCTTGCATCTCTTCTCCTTCTTCAATGCCCATGATTTTCAGGTTTCATCTTTTGGTGGAGTCGGTGAGTTCTTGCATATTTCTTTCACAGGATTTAAGTTCTTTGAGTAATAGTTTTTCAGTTTTTCCTTTAATTTGCATTTCACCTTCAAATTCTGAGATTATGTGTTCTTCTTGTTCTAGTCTGCTGGAGTTGCCTTCCATTTTGTTTTGTATTTCTGTTTCTTTCTTTTTTCTGAGGTTTTCCATACCATGGGTTGCTTCCTCTTTATATGTCAATTTTCGTTCTTAATTCATTTATCTGTCTATTTATGGTGTTTTCTGTTTCACTTTTTTTTTCTCATAGTCCTTATTTTTGTTGTCTTGGAATTTCTTGAGTGCCTCCTGTATGTTTTGGTTGATCATGTCTAGTAACATCTCTATGAAATTCTCATTGATTACTTGCAGAATTTCTTCTTTCAGAGTGTTCTTGTGGGCTTCATTGGGTTCCTTGTTGTAGTTTATCTTTTTTTTGTTGGAGTCTGTATCTAGGTAGCCATCTTCTTCATTCCCTTCTGAATCCAGTACTGATTGATTTTTGGGGGAGAATTGTTTCTATCCCTTTTTTGTCTTCCCATCATTCCACTTGGTACTGTTTCTGTTCCTGGTCTATGTGTAATTTAGTATTAGCTAACTTACAATAGTAAAATTAACAAAATCAGCAGGGAGAGATGGTGGACAATCAAACAGCAATCAAGACAACAAACACTTAAAGAAAAGAAAAAAGAACAAAGAAAAAAAATCTCCAGTTCAGGAACAGTAGAATTTCAGTCTTAGTAGTTCTGGTATTACTCCTTTAGCATCTAGTCCTGTTTGTCTGCTTCTCCTAGGCAGGTTTAGAGCTGGCGTCTAGTGGTGCTGGAGTCCTGTGATTGGTGGCTGTTGGTATGCTGGTGGGCTGGAGGGCAGGCAGTGTCCTGGCAGACCAGCAGGGTAGAGGACAGGCTGGGTGGTGGGACAGAGGCCTCGTGGGCCGTTGGGCCATAGGGTGTGCAGGGGCCTGGTCAGCCAGTGGGAATCAGCCTGGCAGGGCAGTGGCCCAGTAGGCCAGTGGGTGTTGGGCCACTGGGACTTCAGGGTGGTGGTCTGGTGGGGTGGCAGCCCAGCGGGCCTGTGGGCGGTAGCCTGGCAGTCCTGCGGAATGGGTGCCCATCAGGCCAGTGGTGGTCCACCTGTTCTTTCAGTTTATTGTGAGGTGGAGAAGCCTTCCATGAGCTAGTGTTTCAGGGTGCCAAAGTTTCAGCTCTCCTTGGTGCTTTACCTCAGCCAAATGTGTCTCCAGCATCTCATCAAGGTCCATGATTCCCAGAGCTCATGCAGTCTGGGTCTGTGTCTCAGTTGCCCTTTTGGATCCTCTCTGATACCTTTCTTCCTGGATAAATGGACATTTAGATTTAGAATATGGCTAGTTTTCAGAGGTTGTAGATAGACATTTGATATGGAGATGGTGGTAGGCTGGTCTGATGACACAAGGTTAGTGCAAACTATGCAAGAACTTCCCAGGCAAGAGTAGTTTAAGCTACAAATGATAGTACCAGATTTGAAGTTTATGGAGGGTGTTTATGTGACAGAGACAGAAGAGGACTGTATCAAATAAAATTATATGACTCCATCTTGTTATCTGTTGCTGACTCTGCTTTTAAAACTTCTTTCATGAACTTAAAATTTGATGAAGAGTCTTGTTCTTCCATCTACATTATTCTGATTTTAAAATAAAAAATATATATATTACTGTGAATTAATACAAATATAAAAGTATGAATATAAAATTAAAGCAAAAATAGGAAATGAATTATTGTGCAAAATGGGAGAAAAATGTAATATTGACTAAACATCATGGAAATATTAAGTGTGCATATACAAAGAGAATTATAGTGCAGTAATTGGTGGCAAATAGTGACTGATGGAGAGGGAGGTGTGAAAAAGACATATAAATCTTAGCTTGGGCTGATCGTGTCCACAAAATAAGAGGGAAGTCTTGAGCCAAGGATGATGAGTTTGAATGTGTAGAATTTGAGATTTCTGGGGGCCTTCCAAATGAGGATGTCAACAGGAAATTAGATATGAAGATATGGTACTCACAAGTGTCTTGAGGAAATGTCATAATACACTAACAACAGAAATAACAGTTATATCTTTACTGACTTGCTTTTTACATTCCATCTTTCTTTCTTTTTTTTTTCTTCACTACTGGAGTTTGAACTCTGGGCCTGTGCTCAAGCACTCTGCCATCTAAGCCACATCTGCAGCCCTTTTGATTTTAAGCTATTTTTTTAGATATGATCTTGCTTTTTGCAGTGTCCAGCTGAGATCACAATCCTCCTATCTCTGTCTCCCACACATGGGCTTGCACCATCACACTTGACTTTTTTGGTGAGATAGGGTCTCATAACTTTTTGCCTGGTCTGAACTCAAAACTGCTATTCTACTGACTTCTATCTCCCAGGTAGCTAGTATTACAGGTATGTGCCACTGTGCCTCCTGTACCAAGTATTTTCTATTCTGCTCTTCTGCTTCTCTGTAAGTTCTTATGCCTGTTTCTGATGTTTTAGGCTGTTTTCCATGACTCTTCATTTATGTTTTTTAGATAGCTGTCAAAACTTCTGGTCTGCAATATCAACCTTTTTGATTTTCCAAAATGGTTGTTTCTCGACCATTCTTTTCCAGTCATTTTAGTGGAATTTTAGAAGGGAGAAGAAGTAGATGTATATCAGTTTGCCATTATGGACTTAAAGCCGGAAAATCTAAATGGAGGCATTATTCTGCTTGCTAAAGTTTAATCACATTTTGAGATGCACAATGTTTTTAGGTATGGTATTTTCATTTCACTGTTTCAAACTGTACTCTAGTGTATGCTGAAAGAGATAAGTACAGCCTTAATGAAATGCTGATTTCAAAGTGGTAGTGAAAAAAATAGTCAGGTGCTGGTGACTCATGCCTGAAATCCTAGCTATACAGGAGGCAGAAATCAGGAGGATCATGGTTTGAAGCCAGCTCAGGCAAATAGTTTGTGAGACTGTATCTAAAAAAAAAAAAAAAACTATCTTGAAGAAAAACCATTACAAAAAAGGGTTGGCAGAGTGGCTCAAGGTGAACACCTTGAGCACAAGCCCAAGTACCACAAAAGAAAAAAAATGGTTGTAAGCAAAATTTAAGGTGAAGCTTTTCTCTTTCTATGTTGGTCCTTCCACTTTTCCATCAACCATCCTGACAATAAAAGATTCTTAAAAATTAAAAAATATATACAAAAAAAAACTTCATTGAAATTTTAGAAAATATGGAAAAGTTCAAAGAAGAAAACTTTAAAATCTGTCCAAAATACCACCACCCAAATACAATTACTATAAATATTTGGATGTATTCAATTCTAGTTTTTTCTACACACATAAATATGCATGCATGTTTGTGCATGTATACTTGCATATACATGAATATATGTATATAAAATTAAATTATGTATGATATCATCCCTTTTTACATGTAGTAACATATAAGCATTTCCCCCATGTGGTTTTTACCTTTTTTTTTTAGCATGTGTTAGTTGTATAGTAGGCTTTCATTGTGACATTTACATATGTACTTATAATGTACCTTAATTAGATTCACCCTCTACATCATTCTCCCTCATTCCACTCTCCCTTCAACAAAGTTCACTGTTCTATTTGCATACACATATACAAAGTACACCCACCATATTTGTCCTCCTTCACCCTCAATGTTTACTCGCCCCTCCCACTAGTATCCACCTTTGGAAAGGATCTGTTTTACCTTCCTGTCCTTCAATTTCTTAAGACTATAATGATTCAAGGGGATTTCACCTTGGTATTTCACACATGTATATACGTCATACTTTAATCAGATTAACCCCCCTCTATTCCTTACTCTTTGCCTATTGCCTTGCTCCCCTATTATTCTGCAGGTTTCAGTACATTTTATTATATAATCCTCATATACAGATATGATATATTTTGATATTAGCTCCATCATTCTCTTTTTCTTCCCCACCACCCTTTAGTCCTCTCAAATAGACTGACCATTAAAATCATATTTTCTCTTTATATATATATATATGCATATATATAATGTATATTTAAATATACCTATGTACAAGATCAGGTATGCATTTGTGTATACATTTACCTTTTAGGTCTAGCTTCAACATTTGAGGGGAAAACCTTTGGCCTTCTGAGCCTGGCTTACTTCAATCAACTTAATGATCTCTAGTTTCATTCATTTACCACAAACAACATAATTCATTCTTCTTTATGGCTGAATAATGCTTCATTACATAATGGAGTATACCACACTTTCTGAATCCATTCATCAGTTGTATGGCCTCTGGGCTGTTTCCAAAGCTTGGCTATTATGAATAGTGCTGCAATAAACATGTGTGTACAAGTGGCTCTATTGTATCCTGTTTTACATTCTTTCTGGTATGTGCCCAGAAGTGATATCACTGAATTTTATGATAGGTCTATTTTTAGTTTTTTGAGCTCCATACATGTTTTCCTGGCATTTAGCCTTTGTGCTGAGAGGTCTGAGATGATTCTTATATGTTTACCTTTGTATGTAAGGAGATATTTTTTCTCTTTTGACTTTCAGTATCCTTTCTTTGTTCTCTGGTTTTGGCATTTTAATTACAATATGTTGTTCTTTTCTGGTCATGTCTATTTGGAGTTCAAAATACCTCCTGTAAGTGAATGTCTATGTCATTACATAGACTTGGGAAATTTTCTGTTATGATTTCTTGAATAGGTTTCCTATTCCCTTATTTTGTATTTCAGCTCCTTTTTCTACCCTGTGAATTCTTAGGATTTGTCTTCTGATCATGTTCCAGAGTTCTCGTATGTTGTAATCATATGTATTCATTTTTTAATTTGTGTTTGTTTTCATCTAATATCTCCTTGACCTTGTCTTCCTTTTCTGATATTCTCTCTTCTGCTTGATTTTGTCTACTGATAATACTGCCCACTGTGGTTTTTAATTTATTGATGTTTTCATTTCTGATAGTTCTACTTTTATTCATAATTTCCATTTCCTTGCTGAATTTCTCTTCCATGTTGCTTGATAGGTGGCAGCTAGATATGAGTGATAACCACAAGAGGAAGAAAAAAAAAGTCTTCCACAAGAGGAAGAAAAGAAAAGTCACTGTAATTAAACTTCCCAACTGCACTAGTCTTTATTAAGGAAAAGTAGACAGAGGCCAGGGGTTATCACAAGATGCTTTGAAGTCAGCCATTCACCTAAAGGTTAATCCTTTCTTTATTCAAGAGTAATCCACATTCATATTTTGAATCCATATATGCAAATAGAAGAATGAAGCCTATTGAAATTGTTCTAAGAAAGCAGAGTGGGGAGAAGAGGGAGAATTATGGAGGTGGTAAATTCATCTGAGATATATTTTAAACACATATGTTTTCCCCTGTACAATTATTATATGCTAATAAAATTAAAAATGAGTAATTCACATCCTAAACATCAGCTAGGCCTGGCATTGGGAGTTTATACAGGTAATCTCTTTGGTTTTCTTTGTAACATTTATTAAGAATAGTCTCATTTTCTTTTTTAGTTTCATTAATGTATTATCATTATTTTAACTTTTGTGATATTAAATTTGTTTGATAATCTCCAATAGCCTCTTTCTGAATCATTTTATTGTACCAAATGAATAAGCATATTTGCTCTTTTTACCAATGGAACTTTGGGTTTTTAAGAAACAGAAACTACCTCTGATCAATTTTAAACAAAAAAGAAATATATCCAAAAATATTAAAGAAATCACAGAATTGACAAAAGTATTTGGGAACCAAAGTCAGGAAATAAGTAGAAAATAAGACAACAATGTACAGCAAAGTCACATCAGAAGGTGTTTTCAAGAACACTGGGTAAACAAATTTTCTTTTTTCATTTTTATTAGGATACATTCATTTTACAGGGGGGATTCATTGTGGCAATTCTGAATAGGCTTATACTAGTTAGGTAGCTCTCACCATCTCCTCCTCCAATCCCCTCCTTACCCCTCTTGAAACAACTGCAAGAGATTTCCTTGTTCTATAAGTATATGGAGCCCATCATGCACAGGTAATCTCTTGGATCCAGATCCAAGAGTTACACCCTGGAATCTGAAAGAGCAAAAATTAGGATTTTCACACAGAAATTCTCTATCAGTTAGAGCAGGAACAGGTAATCTCCCTAAGAGTTCCTCAATAAATAGTCCAACTCCAAAACCTGATGTACTGTGCTCACTCTAGAGGTGACTTGCTTTCAGTCTACTAACAGTGTATTCCTTTTCTAATAAATATTACTATTATTTTTACTATATCTTTGCATCTTGCTTGAATTCTTTTCCTGCCAGAAGCAAGAACTGAGGTATTTATCAGTGGTATTTTTCCAGTCACATTGCAGACTTTCTTTGCCCAGGTCTTGGATTGATTTCATTTATCTGTTTATTTGAATTCTCTTTGAGGTCATTGATCATTTTTTTTTTAACATTAAGCTTCTGAATTCTCCATCAGATATTTCAGCCAATTCATTATCTTTGAATTCAGTTGTTGATTTGTTGTGGGGTTTTAGAGGGGAGACACTACCTAGGTTTTTCATATTTAAATTTCTATGGTGTGATCTATGCATCTGTTGGCCTAAGTTTCTCTGTTACTTTCTCATATATGAGAAGAACCTACTGCAGTAATAGGGTCAACAACTCAGCAATAGACCAAATATTTGGATGAATAAGAAATGATTAGAATCCTTATATATCTCCCCATTAATGTTGTATGGGAGCAAAATTCTGGTTCCCAGGGGATGACCTGGGAAAATAATACTAGGTGAAAGATATAAGGATTGGAAATTGGGTAAACAGCAGATGGGGAAGAGAAGGAAGTAGGAAGACAGAAAGAAGGGAAGGTAGATAGGGGAAATAATAGTAAGAGGAGCACTGTATGGTTAAAAATTAAGAAATAAAGAAAAAAGAATTCAACAACTGGAAACAAAATTTTAAAAGGAAAAAAAAGTAGGAAAGAAATAAGAAACATCCAAACAAAACCAAAGTAGATGAAGAGAAAAATACAAGTATGTATTTCTTGTTGGAGAGAAGTGTTGACATTCCCTGAATTTTGTCCAAGTTAGTGACTCTTGTCATGGTTGTTTGGGGAACAGTTTCAGGAGGTCAGGGCTGCACCTGTACACATTTTCCATCTGCCAAGCCAGTCTTCTAGTAAGGAGGTTTTTTCAAATGAGAAGAAATTTCTAGCTTAGGGTATATGTAGGGACTTGGGGATACATATACCTACTTGGTATATGTAGGGATCTTGGACCACATGGTTAACGCACTTCAGGCAGTTCTCTTAACAAAGAATTTTGCCTTCAGAGTTGTTTTGGGACTGAAACACCACATAGATAGAGGGGTGAGACTTCTTTTTGAAATGCAGAGAGATCTGACTAGGCTGGGCCACTCATTCTGTGAGTAGGGACTAAGTCAATGGAGCTGTTGTTGCTGGATAGGGTGGGACTGCTGACCTCTGGGTCTTTGGCTGTTTTTAGATTGCCCCAGTAAAAATGTCTCCCTCTCTATGGCTACCTCTGGTGGCCACCAACCACTTGGACACTGTGGCTGTGAGTTCTGGAAGTCCCAAATGACCCTTTTAATCCCTGAGTCTGCTTAGTCTCAAGGCTCACCTGTCTACAAGCTACTTGTAATCAGCTTCTGGTAGTTGAGCTCTCTGCCAGAAAATGATAGGTGTTTTGTTTTTTAAATTTTCCCCAGACAATTAGAGTGGGGCTGCCAACAGTGGGTCTTTCCCTTCCGAAGCTCCTTTTAACTTCTCAACTTGCCCCAAGTCAAAGCCTCTCCCTCTCTATAAGCCTTTCTGTCCATCCCTTCTCATGCACTGTGGCAAGGTGTCTCAAGACACCCTAAGCTGTGATGTCTCCTGATTTTCAACACCACCTACATACATCAATCTCCATGAGGAGGCCATCTCTCAAAATGGCACTTTGCCACAGGTCTCTGAAGTATGGGGAATGCAATGTTGTTTTGTGTAATTCTGGACTGTCATGCTGGGGAAGTCACTGTATCATCAAATACCTGCACTGAGGTTAAAGTTTGTGGGGACTGTGGTTTTGGTCTAAAACTAGGTCTGCCAGTCTCTTATAGAGGCTCCCTTGCTTACCTTGGAGTGGAGGCTTTGGTTCCCTCTCCCTCAGGTGACATGATGCTGGAGCCAAAACTGTTTCCTAGTTTATTCTGACATTGTTCTGTTTTGCTATATTTCTCAGCCTGCCTGTCTGTCTTTTGTGGTTCTGAGTCCTTTTCATGTCTTTTTACTCTTTTGTATGTAGTCTCTTCTTTGTTATCTAGACTCTTAATCATAGAGTTTGATAGAGAAAGTTTCTACTTACCCAATCTCTCCACCATGAGTTTATTTTTGAGAATGTTTTTGTGTGATATTGTAGTGAGGATGAGGGAAGACATGGCAGGAAACAGAAACTTAAAGAAACAACCTGAATGTGGTCATGTAGCCCTGAGGATGAAGTAGCCAATGAAATTACAAGTAACCATTTATGAGTTAAGCTTTGCTTAACCTGCTTGCAAATCTATATAAGGCAAGCTCCTTTGTTCTTGGGGCTCAGCATTTGGGTGTGAATCTACCAACCACTGTTGGCATGGTAATAAACATTGCTTCCTGAAAAGTCTTGGCATCCCATTTCCCTTCTTGAATATCCCACAACATTCTGGGAGCTCAGTCTGGGACTCAGAGATGGTGTCTTTCATCTCCTTGTCACTGGGACTTGGCATCCCCAGCTCATCTGGAGAGTCATCCCTGCTAGGTGCCAGTAGACCTGTTGATCCAATGGAGAGAGTTATTTCTCCAGGTGCACCAGGGGGCAAGTCTTGGTTGCACAAAGGGACCTAGAGAAGGCTTGGGAACCAATTGGGAGCACTGCCCATCAGACTGGTAAGAACCCAGGTTCCAATAATACATCTGCCTTTGGGAGGCAGAAGGGGAAACTGATCACCTCTCAGAGATATCTGAGTAGCACTATCTGGGGTGAAATCATGTCTCTCAAGTTAAGGGAGTGGGGCAGAAGTGTGTGTGTATGAGTGTAAGTCTGAGATGTAACCTGGCTATGAAGTGAGTGAGGACCTTGTGTAGGTGCAGTTCCTGGCCAGGCAACCATGTCCACATCACCAATAAAGGGTGCATATTGTTCTTCCCTGTGTGTTGGAGAAGAGGACTCCTTATATCTCCTCCAAAACCTCTACACCTCTATGTCTGTCTTGATTTATTGTAACTGGAGGAAATGGGTGGAAATCAGAGTAAAGGCACCCCCTTGGAGTGTATGCTTAAAAATTTTAAAAAGGGATTTAATAGAGACTATGGAGTCAAGTTAACTCCTAACTAGCTTAGGACCCTTTGCAAATTAGATTGGTCCACTTTTGGTGTAGAGTGGCCCCCAGAAGGGTCGATAGACAAAATCGTAGTCAATGAAGTTTATAGGGTAATTGTAGGGAATCCTGGGCATCCAGACCAGTTTCCTTACATTGGTTGCTGGTGGGATGCAGTTCTTAGCCAGCCTGTATGGCTAAGAGCTTGTCTGGAAGAAACCACCTACAGGATCATGGTAGCAAGGGTGACTGCAACTTCCAAGCATAGGGAGAAATCAAAGGAGCCTGTACTTGCTGAGGAGCCTGAGGAAATTCCACTGCACCATGTGCCACTTTATTCATCCCTGCCACTGGCACCCAGTTCTGCACCCTCATGTTTGATATTGGATAGGGAAGCTTGAGGGACAGTCACAACTGTAAAATCTGGCCCAGAAGCCTCTGGGGCCTCAACTCCCCTGACCTCCCCAAGTCCTATGGGCCCCATGCCTACTCTGAGTCCACCAGTTCTCACCCCACATCTCCCATTCCATCAGGGACATCCAACCAGTCTCTGTGAGGACACCTCCCATCCTCAGACTCCCACCACCATATAGACTTCCCAGGGGGAGGTCCAAGACCCAGGGTATTATGACCAGGGCAGTTAAGTACAAGGAGGAGAGTGGACATTCATCTACCAGTCCTTTACTACCATAGATCTAAACTGGAAACATAATACTCCTTCCTTCATGGAAAAACCTCAAGCTCTGATTGATTTAATGCAGTCTATAATCCAAACTCATAAACCTACCTGGGCAGACTACCCACAGCTTCTTCTGACTCTATTCAATACTGAGGTTGTGCTGTATAATGTTGGCAGTCTTAAAGTGGTTGGAAGATCATGCCCCTGTGGGCACCTTAAATGCCCAAGCCTATGCTCAGGCTCAGTTCTCTGAGGAGGACCCTAATGATAACCGGCTTGAATGATATCAGAGTGCACTATTGGGAGGCATGAAGGAAGGAAGGAAAAAGGTCATGAACATGAGCAAGACATCAGAAGTCCTCCAAGGACCAGATGAGAGTCCCAGCCAGTTTTATGAGCATTTGTGTGAGGTCTTCTGCTTGTACCCCTTTTGATCCAGAAGCCACTGAGAACCAGTGGATGATTAATGCCACACTTTTGTTGGTCAGGCCCAAGGGGATATAAGGTGAAAATTGCAGAAACTGGAGGGATTCACTGTAATGAACACCAGCCATCTCTTGGAGATGGCCACAAAGGTTTTTGTCAATCAAGATCAGGAGGCAAAGTGGAAGGCTGACAAGAAGATGAAAAAGAAAGTGGACCTCCTTGCTGCAGACCTCGTTGAACTGTTGTGTGTGCCCTGACAAGCTGGTCCAAGCAGAGACAGGGGCAATCACTGTGGACAGCAGCCAGGGCCCCTGGGATGCCCGTGCACCAGGGAGGAACTAGGGTGAGAAAAATGTACCTATTGTCACCGGGATGGGCACTAGAAGAATGAATGTTCCCAGTGGGCTAGAGACATCCAGAGGGCCCCTCAGACCAGAGGGAGAGGCTGAGTTGTCTAGGGAAAGTATCAGCTCACCTGTGGGGAAGCCAGTTCCTGGGAGGAAAACAGTGCTTGGTTGGCAGCTCTGAAAGGCTATGAGGAGGAATAAGATAGACCAGGCTCCATTCTACTAGGACCCTGGGAGCCCATGGTCTGAATGAGGATAGGTGGCCATCTGGTTGACCTCATGGTGGACATGGGTGCAGAACACTCGTTGTGACCCAACCAGTGGGCCCCATTTCACAAATTCATACATCTATTATCAGGGCTACAGGAAACTGGGCCCGCCACCCCTTCTTAGTGTCTAGACAATGCAATCTTGGGAACCAAGAAGTAAGGCATGAATTCCTCTATTTCCTCAATTGCCCTGTGACCCTTATGGGCAGGGACTTAATATGCAAACTGAGGGCACAGATAATGTTTGATTCTAATGGCACAGTAGTCATAAAACTGAGAGGAACTAAAACAAAGACTAACTTTCACAGTTCCACAAGAAGAATGGTGGCTGCATTCCACTGAGGGAAGACTTCCTGAGATTTCTGAGCTTCCCTTCAAGATTCCAGGTGTATGGGCTAAAGATAATCCCCCAGGACTGGCCCAAAATGTGCTTCCAGTAGTGGTGGAATTAAGGCCAGGGGTCACCTCTGTCAGTCAAAAGCAGTTAATTCCCCACAAGGCCCAAGTTGGAATTCAAAAACACCTTGACAGACTCCTAAAGTTTGGGATCCTTCAACTATGCCAGTCATCCTGGAACACATTATTATCTGTCCAAAAGTTGGGGACCAAGGATTTTAGGCTGGTTCATGACCTCTGGGCAGTAAATTCAGCAACTGTCACTCTGCACCCCATGGTCCTGAATCTGACTGATGAAAATTTTTTACCTGCCTAGATCTAAAGGATGCATTTTTCTGCATCTGCCTAGCCCCACAGAGCCAACCTATTTTTGCTTTTAGTGGGAAAATCCCAATCCTGGGGAAAAGGGGCAGCTAACCTGGATTGGTTGCCCCAGGGTTTCAAAAACTCCCCTACTATCTTTGGAACTGCCTTGACATCTGACCTTAAAGCTTTCTAGCATGGCTGCACACTCCTTCAGTATGTAGATGACCTCCTGCTACCTGGACCAACTCAGGAGGACTGTATGGAAGTGATTCATCGTCTCTCTCTTACGGGAGGCAGGATACAAAGTTTCTCAGAGGAAGGCCCAGATTTGCAAAAACATCTTCAAATACCTCAGCTTTCACCTGTTACGGGGATGCATGCTTGGCCCTGAGAGGAAACAAGCTGTCTGTTCCATTCTGGCCCCCAAGACCCACCAGCAAATCAGAGAGTTTTTTGGAGCCATGAGTTTCTGCCAAATCTGGTTCCCTAACTGCTCTCTATGAAGTCCTCTATGCCCTCTATGAAGTAACAAAGCAGGGAGAACAGGAACCCTTGATATGGGGAGAGGAATAAGGGAAAGGCTTTAGAGAAATTCAGAGGGCATTCACAAATGCCCCTGCTCTAGGCCTGCCTGATGTGATGAAGCCCTTTTTCTTGTATGTCCATGAGTGAAAGGGGACAATTGTTGGTGTGCTGACCCAGCTACTAGGCTCCAGGCATCATCTGGTAGCTTACTTGTCAAAACAACTCAATGCTGTTTCCCAAGGCTGGCCTCCTTGCTTGCATGCTCTGGCAGCCACTGCTGTCCTAATGGCAGAAGCAGACAAGCTTTCCTTAGGGCAAGAACTCACCGTCTGAGTTCCCCACTCTGTCTCCAACTCTCATTGAATATAAGGGAAACTGTTGGCTGACCAACTTTGACCAATTGTTGGTCAAAAGGCAGAGTATGTTATGTGAAAACCCACACATTTGGCTGGAGGTTAAGACTCTAGACCCTATTGCTGGCTGACTCAGGTCCCCCAGAACATGATTGCTTAGAGGTTATGGATGAAGTTTTCTCAAGCTGGCTGGATCTAAGCAATCAGCCTATTGGCCATCTGGACGTTGAATACTTCACAAACGGCAGCAGCTTTGTCTGTGATGGCACAGGCTTTAGTGGGTATGCAGTGGTAACTATGGACTCAGTTATTGAAGCCCGCCTACCGCTGGTTGGAACTTCTGCACAAAACGCTGAACTTATCACTCTTACACGGGCACTCCAGTTTGCTGCAGGAGTATGGGTAAACATCTATACTGACTCTAAATATGCCTTCACAACCATTCATGTCCATGAGTCTTATATAAAGAGAGGGGACTCATTAACTTGGGAGGAAAAATTATTAAGTATGGGTTGGATGCTGCATGGGTCCCTAAACAGGTGGCAGTTATACAGTGCTGAGGGCATCAAAAGGGAGATGCAATAATTGCTAAAGGAAACCAGAAAGCCGACAGAGAGGCCAAACAGGCAGCTCTCACAAGGGGACAGGCCCCAACTGCCCTGACAGCTGCCTTGTTCCCATGTCCCTTAGCTGAATGGGACCCACATTACACACCACAAGAACAGGTCTGGTTCAAGACTGAGAAGGGAAGCTTTCTACTAGACAGATGGTGGAAGTTTACCAATGGTTGCATGACCATTCCTGAGTCACTGGCTCCCTCATTTGTTAAGCAGGTTCACAAAGGAACCCATTCATGGCAAATGACCCTTGAGACCACCCTGGTCCAGCACTTCTATATCCCCAAGCTCTCCAGCATAAATAAGGCTGTGAGAAAGATGTAGCCTGTGTGCCAAAAACACTGCCCCTAGTGCAGAGCATTGGTGGAACTCCTCTTGAAAACTTGATTGTGAATTTCCCCAAAATGCCATGAGCTCAAGGATGCAAGTATCTATTGGTTTGTGTCTTCTCAGGATGGGTGGAAGCCTTCCCCACATGGACTGAGAAGGCCCAGGAGGTGGCCAGATGCCTGCTAAAAGAGATCATCCCTTGGTTTGGGATACCTATGTCTATTGGGTCAGATAATGGGCTAGCCTTTGTGGCCAAGATGGTGCAGCTGATAGCTAAGGGTTTAGGAATCACTTGGAAGTTGCATAAGGCCTACCACACCTAAAGTTCAGGAAAAATGGAACACATGAATAATATCCTAAAATTACAGGTGTGAAAACTATGTCAAGAGACCCATCTACAGTTGGATCAGTTACTACCTATAGCATTACTAAGGATCAGGTCTAGTCCCACAAAGTGGACAGGACTTTCACCCTTTGAAGTCCTTTATGGATGCCTACCCCCCTCAATCAAGGGTATATGAGGGGACCTCAAAGAAATAGGATACCTAACCTTGAGACAACAGATGCAGGCTCCCAGGTAGACTCTCTCAGAAATCAATGACTGGGTCCAGGAGAGACTTCTCATTAGCCTGACAACCCTCCCAGCCATACCCTTAAAACCAGGGGATGCCATCTGGGTGAAAGGATGGAATGTCCAACCATTAAAACCCCACTAGAGGGGCCCTTTTGTTATTATCTTGTCTACCCACTCCAGTTAAGGTAGCAGAACATGCTCCCTGGATCCATCACAGCCAGATGAAGCCAGCCTCTCTCCAGTGGGAATGCATCCCAACCTCACCATGCAAGATCATCCTCTAGAACACCTGCACTCTTCCTTGGCAGGACCCTTCAGAATCTCCAGGTACCTCCTGGTAGCAAGAGGACAGCCTTGCTTTAGTCACTTGGAAGCTACACATGGTGGAAGTCTGAGGAATTGATTGCCTCTCTTACAGGATGGGTCCTTTCCGTGTTTTCCTCTTGTTAAACTTAATTAGTTCTCTGCTCAGGAATCCACAAACCTTAAACTGTGATTTATGCCTACACACTACCTGGGCAGGAAGTGTTGTCACCAGGACTTTGCCTTTTCATACTTACTACTCTTGTGCAGGTACTGTCATCAGGTCATGCATCCACAACCACACCAAGTATTCGGTGTGCTGCCATGGTAATCAGCATGTCTGCTTCAACCTCATCTACCACACTTGGGAGCAATGGTTGGAGGTCCAGAGATTTGACAGCATTCTCTGATGGGGAACTGGGGACCTCACTTAACTACACCTAGGTGTTCAACCCTGATTAGCCAGTGTTGGTGTTTTTTGATGTATGTGTGACCATAGAACCCCAGGATAGCAGGAGATGTGGAGGCCTAGTCTGGCAGAGAGCCTATATGTCAAATGATAAGTATATGTGCCAGAGTGGCAGGTACTGTGGTGGTGCCAGCTGGCATTATTGTGCTTATGGAATTGTGTTTCATGGGCTACCTGGCAGATGGCAGAACACTCATTCCTTTACAAGAAGACAACTACACCTGACTATGCCCTTGGTGCCTGTAACCAAATAATTTCCCCAAGCCCTTAGCTTGGGAACAGGGATGTATGGTTGGTATAAAGATAAATGGAAAGGGGTATGACCCTGATATCCTGTTACACTTCAAGCTCATCACAATCACCCATGAGAATTCCTCATACCAAGTCTTTCATTCTTTCTATGAGGAGATGTAGAGTGAGTTTCCTATCTCTATGAAAACCAAAAACCTGCTCCTCTCACTAGCTGAGTCCATTGCCTAGACACTAAGTGTCACCTCGTGTTATGTTTGTGGGGCAACCAGTCTGGGAGACCATTGGCCATGGGAAGCAAGTTGCTGGACACAGGAGCCCTTTAATGAGACTGCCTTCCTGAATCACAGGAAAAGCATTTGGCTTTAAAAACTTCTATTATCAGGAATTACTATTAATCCCACCCAAAAGGCCAGTTCTCCACCCCAGTAGGAGATTTAACTTGTTTATGGCAGAGTTTTACAGTGACACCCAAGAGACCCAATGGTGGGGAACTCCAAACCACACAGAACCACAGCCCCATCTGTTGGCCAACTTCTCTGCTCTCTGAGAAGCTTGGAACAGTCACCGCAAACAGAGATTGGCAGACTCCCAGGGTACTATATTGGATCTGTGGGAAGCAAGTTTATATGGTGCTACCCAGCAGTTGGTTCAGGTCCTGTCTACTGGGCACAATCCGGCCATCCTTTTTCTTGCTCTCCCTTGTACAAGTGGAAAAGTTGGGAGTTTCCATATACAAGAAAAGAGCAAGCAGAAAGAGACCAGGTAACTTACAAATTGGAAGCTGGTAAGATGATGAGTGGCCTCCTGAGAAAATCATTCATTATTATGGTCCTGTCACTTGGGCAGAAGATGAGTCTTGGGCTATTGCACCCTGGTTTATATGCTCAACTGCATTATTTGGCTCTAGGTAGTAGCTGAAATTAATGAAACTGCAAGAGTCCTTAACGTACTGGCCAAGCAGCACACCAAGATACACAATGGAACATACAAAAACTGCCTAGCCTTAGACTATCTACTTGCCTCTGAAGGAGGTGTATGTGGAAAATTCAATCCAAGTAACTGCTATTTACAAATTGATGATGAAGGAAAGGTCATGGAAGAAATCACAGACAGAATGGGGAAGATTGCCCATGTCCCCGTCAAGACTTGGAGAAGATGGAATCCCAGTGTCCTGTTTGGAGGTTGGTTCTCTGCCTTGGGTGGATTCAAGACCCTAATAGGGGTGGTGGCTCTTGTCTTGGGAACATGTTTGATACTACCCTGCCTGGTTTCCTTGGTATTGCAGTCTGTCAGGACCATTATGGAGGCCACTATAGAAAGGAAAACAGCCATCCATGTAATAATGCTGTGGAAATACAAACCCCTAAATCATGAATACTCTTTGACCCTAAATGGGAGGAAGGGAAGACATGGCAGAAAACTGAAACTTAAAGAAACTGAAACTGAAAATGCTCATGTAGCACTGAGGATGAAGTAGCCAATGAAATTACAATTAACCGCATATAGGTTAAACCTTGCTTCTTGCTGCTGTAACATGCTTGCAAGGGTACATATGGCAAGGCCCCTTTGTTCTTGGGGCTTAGCATTTGGATGTGAATCTACTGAGCTGCTGCTGGCACGCTAATAAACATTGCTTCCTGAAAAGCCGTGATGTCCTGTTTCCCTGCTAGAATATCCCACAACAGTATGTATTCTATTATATTGATATTCTATAATTTAATGAAAATAGGTTGCTTTCAGTTTTTCACCTTCATAATTTATCCTTCACCAAACAATCTTAAAAAGTAAATATTCATGTGCACTTAGGAAAAATAAACCAAACATTCTGTTGAAGGCTAGCTGGCTGTTGCATGTAAATTCTATTGACCACCAAAGTAAAGTAGACCCATGGTATCCATGGGTATATGGTTCCCAGGAGACTACACTACAGAAAAAACCATGAATGCTTTGGACGCATAAAGTTTGAACACATTTGATGACAATGCAAAACTGAGGGCTTCTTTGCATCAATTGACCTGTGTACTATGTGACCAGGATAGCTTTTGATGGCACTTGGTCAAAATAATGTGCAATAAATCCACAAATAAGATAGGTTTACTGTATTTTGATTTCTTTAACTGCATAAATGTGAGCCCCAACTGAAACTATATACTCTATTTGACATGAAGAGAGGCTATCTATAGACTTTTGTATAGTCCCATGGAATTTTTAAGTATTCTCCAAAGACAGCTTCCTAAGGGCCACACTTTAGATACTCATATAGTTATCTCCCATCCATCTTAAAATAGGATCATTTTTGTGCAACTAATAGAAAGTAGAAGAGATGTTACATGACATAAAATTTTAGGGTATAAGAAATTGCACAGCTACTTTTTTTTAATACTCAGAACATGCACTCTGGGGAATTCAATAAAATATTAAAAATCTGATTATTGAGACTGTCATATTATATGGAAGCCCACTAGCCATAGAAAACAGGAGAAGGATGCTTTTGATATTGCTTTGTTTTCTTCTATATTTAGAATCAAATATATACTAGACATGATTTTTTTTTTTCATTTTGGCTTTTGGTAGGAGGAACACATAAAAAATACTGTCAACAGCCATGAAGAGATGCAGTAAAGAGACAGATGCCTGGGCAACCTCCAGCAGTTTCAGCATCCCAGCTGAAGTATGAGACAATTAAGTGAAGAAGTTTAATTGGACAACCAGTCTGACTGAGTCTACACATGATCCAATCCCAGTCACTATTTTACTAAGAAAGTACATTAAACTATGTTACAACTTCAGCAGAAATTTTAACAAAGACCAGTAAGCCCTAGGCACTATCAGAGATAACAAATTTTTGTTTTCACCCACTAACTTTCAGTTAGTATTTTTTGTGCACCATTGGATAATGGGCGGTGGCATATATTTAGAAGGAGAATTTGCAACATGTGTCCACTTGTTCAATACCAGCCTTCTCTGTACATATTGATCATGAGTAAGCTTAAAACATTTGAATTCATGGAAAAGATTATTAAGAACAAAACATAGAGTGAAGTGGAAATAGAACCATTTACTTTTTCCATTGTACAAAATAATACATTTTGTTATGTTATTTCACACATGCACACAAAGTATTTGGTATTAGTCACTCCCCCATCACCATCTGTTGTCTCCCTTTACTTTAACCCTCCTCCTGGTCCCTCCCACCAAAATAATTCTCATTTAGGCTCATGTATTTTTGTTTGTTTAATTGTATTTATGGACATAGATTCCAGATATTAGAGAAAACATGCAATATTTGCCTTCCTATGGCTGGCTAATTTCACTTAAGTTATGATCATTTTATTTATACCCATGTTCATGAAAATGACATAATTTTATTCTTTTTTTATGCCTGAATAATATTTCATTGTGTATAAGTGCCACACTTTCTTTATCCATGCATTTGTTGATGGACACCTGGGCTAATTTCAAAACTTGGCTTTTGTGAGTTGTGCCAAAAAAAACACAAGATGCAGATGTCTCTATTGTATGCTAACTTACATTCCTTCAGATACATGGCTAAGAGTGTTGTAGTATGATGGTATGGGAGCTCCAAAGAGATTTCTATACTGGGTGCACTATCTCCTTGCATTTGCACCAGCAATTGTTTCCTTTCTTGATGATAACCATTCTCACTGGAGTGATGTGGAAGCTAATGCTCTTTTGATTTGCATTTCCTTTATGGTTAAGGATGTCAAATATTTCTTCATGTGTTTGTTAGTCGTACTTTTGAAAACTGTTTAATTCACTTGCCTATCTTTTAATGAATAGCTTGCAAATACTTTCTCCCTTTTCATAGGCTGTCCCTTTAATAATTGTTTCCTTTGCTGTGCAGAAGTTCTTTATTTTGATGCATCCCATTTGTCAATTCTTGCTCTTATTTCCTGAGCTACTGGAGTTCTGTTCAGAAAGTTGTTGTCTATGCCTATATCTTCAAGTGGTTTCCTGTAGTAGTTTAAATGTTTTAGGCCTTACATTAAGATCTTTGGTCGACTTTGAATTAATTTTTGTACAGAGTGAGAAACAGAGAATCAGTTTCAGTTTCCTACATGTTGATATTCAGTTCTTATAACATCTTTTGCTAAAGAGACTGTCTTTTCTCCCATATGATTTTAGTACCTTTGCCAAGAATCAGATGAACATACCTGTGTGGGCTAATTTATGGATATTCTAGTGCATCGATTGACATGTCTATTATTGTGCCAATTCTATGCTGTTTTTCTTACTATAGCACTGTAGTATAATTTGCAGTCAGGTATTATGATACTTTCAGCACTGTACTTTTAATCAGGATTGGTTTATCTATTTGGGGTCTTTTGTGCATCCATATGAATTTTTGGATTTTTAAAAATTCTGTGAAGAATATCATTGTAATTTTTGATGCTTATTGAATTGAATCTGTAGATTGCTTTTGATAGTACAGCTATTTAAAAAATACTAATTCTAAATGAGACCTATTGAAACTATTCCAAGAATGGAAGGAGGAGGAACAAGGGAGTATGAGGGAGAGGGTGAATTCAACTATGATATATTGTAAGAACTTTTGTAAATGCCACAATGTACCCTCTGTATGACAATAATATAATAAAAAAATAAAAACAAAACTTTAATTCTTCCAATACATGAACATGGAACATTTTTCCTTCTTCTGCTGTTTTCTTCAATTTATTTCTTTATTGTTTTAGAGTTTTCATTGTAAAGACCTTTCACCTCCTTGGTTATGTTTATTTCTAGGCATTTCAGGTTTTGAGGATATTGTGAATGGGACTGTTTTCCTGGTTTCTTCCTCAACATCTTCATTGTTGGTTTGCAGGAAAACTACTGATTTTTACATGTTATTTTTGTATCTTGCTACTTTTCTGAAAGTGTTTATCAGGTCTAAAATTTTTCTGGCAGAATCTTTTGAGTTTTTAAAGTATAGGATCATATCATTTGCAAATAGGAACAATGTGACTTCTTCATTTCCTAGATGTATCCCTTTCATTTGTCTCCCTTGCCTTATTACTGTAGCTAAGATTTTAAGCACTTTATTGAATAAAAGTGGAAAGAGTTCATACCCTTAAAGGCTTTTGGTGCATGTATTAAGATGATCATGGGATTTTTGTTCTTCATTCTATTTATGTTCTGTATATTTTTTTGATTTGTGCTTGTTGAATCATCCTTGCATCCTTGAAATGAAACCAACTTGATCATGGCATATAATCTTTTTAATGTGTTATTGAATTTGGTCTGCAAGTGTTTTATTAAGAATTCTGTGGTTATGTTCATCAAGGAAATTGGTCTATAGTTTCCTTTTGTCATGTCCTTATCCAGTTTTGTATTAGGCTAATGCTGGCGTTGTAGTGTGAGTTTGATAGTATTCCTTTCCTTTTTCTTTTTTTCCCTGATGCATACTGGGGTCTTAATTCAGGCTTTATTCTTTTCAGGAAGGTACTCTTCCACTTGAGCCATGTCCCCCAGATCTCTTTTTTTTTTTGTAATAGTTTGGGCAGTGTTGTTTTAAGTTCTTCTTTAAAGGTCTGGTATAATTCAACAGTGATTCTATATGGGTCTGGTCTTTTCTTTAGGGGGCAAAGACTGCATTAATGTCATTGCTCACTATAGATTAGCTTAAATGATGTCTCCTGGTACCATTTTCATAGGTCACATATCTAGAAATTTATGTATTTCTTCTAGCCTTTCCAATTTATTAGAATACAATTTTTCAAATATTCTCTAATGAGCCTGTAGATTTCCTTGATATCTTTGACAATGTCCCCCTTGCATCTCTGATTTTGTTTGGATTTTTAAAATTTAATTTAATTTTTTATTATTCATTTATTCACATGTGCATACATTGTTTGGGTCGTTTCTCCCCCCTGCTCCCCGGCTCCATCCTCTCTTACCCTGCCCCCTCCCTTCCAGGCAGAACCTGTTCTGCCCTTATCTCTAATTTTGCTGAAGAGAAGACATAAGCATAATAAGAAAAACAAAGCATTTTTGCTAGTTGAGTTAACGATAGCTATACAGAGAGATTCCTAGTATTGCTTCCATGCACAAATGTGTTACAACCCAAGTTGATTCATCTCTAACTGATCTTTACACTGGTTCCGGATCCTCTTCTCCTGTTGATCTCTGTCGCTTTAAGGTTTCTGTATTAGTTCCTCTGCAGTGGGGACATCAAACACTTTGTGTTTTGGGTTTTCTACCTATCCCCATACCTCCTGTATGTGCTCTCCTCTTGTCATGTGACCCAAGTCCAACAACATTGCTGTATTTGTCCTAGATCTAAAGTCCGCATATGAGGGAGAGCACACGATTTTTGGTCTTCTGAGTCTGGCTAACATCGCTCAAAATTATGTTCTCCAGTTCCATTTATTTACTTGAGAATGATAAGATTTCGTTCTTCATGGCTGAGTAAAATTCCATTGTGTATAAATACCACATTTTCTTGATCCATTTGTCAGAGTGGGGCATCTTGGTTGTTTCCATAAAACTTGGCTACTGTGAATAGTGCTGCAATAAACATGAGTGTGCAGATGCCTTTGGAGTAACCTGTGTTGCATTCCTTTGGATATATCCCCAGGAGTAGGATTACTGGATCATATGGCAGATCTATGTTTAGATTTTTAAGAAGCCTCCAAATTTTTTTTCCAGAGTGATTGCACCAGCTTGCATTCCCACCAGCAGTGTACGAGGGTTCCTTTTTCCCCACATCCTGGCTAACACATGTTGTTGGTGGTGTTTTTGATGACGGCTATTCTAACAGGGGTGAGGTGGAATCTTAGTGTGGTTTTGATTTGCATTTCCTTTATGACTAGAGATGGTGAGCATTTTTTCATGTGCTTTTTTGCCATTTGAATTTCTTCTTTTGAGAAAGTTCTGTTTAGTTCAGTTGCCCTTTTCTTTATTGATTCATTGATTTAGTGGTCTCTTCAGTTTAGAGACCATTCTTTTGTTGTGCAGCTTTTTAATTTTATGAAGTCCCATTTGACCATTCTTTCTCTTAGTTGCTGGGCTGCTGGGGTTCTTTTGAGGAAGTCCTTGCCTACATCTATTAGTTCCAGAATGTTTCCTGCTCCTTCCTGTATTAACTTCAGAGTTTTGGGTCTGATGTTAAGGTCCTTGATCCATTTTGAGTTGATAGTAGTACAGGGTGATAAATATGGATCTAGTTTCAATTTCTTGCAGATGGATAACCACTCTCCCCAGCAACATTTGTTGAAGAGGCTGTCTTTTCTCCATTGTATATTTTTGGCACCTTTGTGAAAAATGAGGTGGGTATAGTTGTGTGGATTCATATCCAGGTCCTCTATTCTGTTTCACTGGTCTTCATGTCTGTTTTTGTGCCAGTACCAGGCTGTTTTTATTGCTATTGCTTTGTTTGAAGTCGGGTGTTGTGATACCTCCAGCATTGCTCTTTTTGTTGAGTATTGCCTCGGCTATTTGCGGTCTCTTGTGTTTCTACATGAACTTTAATGTAGATTTTTCAATCTCTTTGATGAAAGTTATTGGGATTTTGATGGGAATTGCATTGAACATGAAGATTGCTTTTGGTAGTGTAGCCACTTTTACTATGTTGATTCTACCAATCCATGAGCACGGGAGATCTCTCCATCTTCTGTAGTGTTTCTCGATTATTTAGATCTTTTTGCTCTTGCTTTTCTTTAATTTGGTTAAGGTTTAATTAATCTTGCTAATCTTTCTAAATAAACAGCTCTTGTTTCCTTGATTCTTTGTTTTGTTCTTTTAGTCTCCATTTCAATGATTTCTGCATTGATCTTTGTTATTTTTCTCCATCTACTAATTTTGTGGTTTGCTTATTCTTGTTTTACTAAGACTTGAGTTGCACTGTTATTCGAGTTGTCTTTGACTTCTTAATGTAAGTGCTCATAGATATAAACTTCCCTCCTAGAACTGCCTTTGCTGTATCCCATAGGTTATTGTAGGTTGTACTTTCATTTTTATTCAATTTTAGAAATTTAATAATTTCCTCCATGATTTCTTCAATGGCTCACTGATCATTCAAAAGCATATTGTTCAGTGTCCATGTGTTTGTATAGTTTCTCTTGTGACTTTTGCTGCTAATGTCTTATTTTATTCCATTATGATCTGATAGGATATAAGAAATTATATTGTTTTGTATTTTTTTTTTTTGGCAGCACTGGAGTTTGAACTCAGGGCCTCAGGCTTGCTAGGCAGGCGCTCTTTCCACTTGAGCCATTCTGCCAGTCCCTTGTTTTGTATTTTTTAAGACTTGCTTTATGGTCTAGAATGTGATCTATTTGGGGGAAAGTTATATGGGCTGCTGAGAAGAATGTGTGTTACAAAGTTGGTTGGAATATTCTGTAGTTGTCTGTTAGTTTCTTTTGGTCTATGGCATGGTTTTACTCTGAAGTCTCTGTTGAATTTTTTGCCCTGGATTATCTCTCTATTGATGACACAAGGGAATTAATGTCACCCACCATTATCATAACCTATCTGTCTGTTTGTGCCAACAAAATAAAAGAAAAAAGTACTGTAAAGATTGTAGTTAGTCTCAACTTGAAATAAACCAATGAACAAAAAAGTTTTACAGTTATGATCCAGGATATTTGTCAGGCTTATCAAAGTAACTGACATTCATGTACTAACACTTATTTCAATGATTGAGTAAAGCTGTACTTTACCTACTAGGTGCAAATTTTAATGTGCAAGTTCTTAATCAAGTGATATCCAGAACTAGCTTCCTTTCCTACAGTGACATTGAGTGGCATCTTTTTTTGTTTATAAGTTAAATAATCATTATCAATTAGGCCAAGGTTGTGAACTGGTTAGTCTCTTTGCTTCTAGCACCCTGGGAGCAATTTATAAAGAGAAACTGTAATTATTGTCATAAGTAGATTAGAGCAGGTAAAACAAAACACCAAATAAGAATTTTAACAGGAGTAAAATTGTTGCAAGTTCTTAGCAATGACAGGAGTTGTCCAGGCCTTTACTAGCATAATCAACAGAAGGGCAATTTAACAGATTCTGGAAGAAAAGAAGCAAGAGAAAGAAGTAAGAGAATCAGATATCTAATAAAGGATGATTTCTAGGCAAAGTGAATGTGTTGGGATGCTCCAGGAATGTGTTAATGGAGAAGTAACATTTAGATTCAACAACAGAAAGTTACCAGGGTTCTTAGAAAACCTCTTTGGAGATATTGAGATTGAAAAAAGAATGTAGATACTTTTGTCCAAAAAGCATGTCAAAACATATTTCATAGTATAATTTAAGAAATACATTATAATTTTCTTTTCTTTTTGCTCACAAAGGGAACATGCTGTGTTTTGTTTTAGCTTCTATAACTACTATGGTTCCAGCAAGTCATTTATTGGCCCTTCACTTCTTATTTACAGACCTTTTATCCTGAAGCTGCTCGACCATACAGCTGAAAATAATAGCTCCATTTTGGAATTATCATGATAGAAACATACTTTTCAATAACACTTTTTGCTGTCTTATAAAAATCTACTTTTGAAGAAGTAGACTAATGGGCTATGCAAATCAAAGTTAGTCACAGTAAGCTAAAAGATCGATTTTGCAATTCTAATAATTTGTGAGTGCCAGGTGCTGAGCACAGCCTCTTTGAAGCATTAATGAAAATGAGAGGGCAAAAGATCCTCCTAAAAAATGACATCATGACTGAAAAACACCTGCTGGCAGAATTCACATTGGTTTACTTAATGAATATCTCTTGTGTGCCTTTAGTTATTCCTCTTGATTTAACAGGTTTTAGTGCATGAATATTTTTCTTAGTTATAGGTCTACCATATTTCTTGCTAATACTTATGATACAGACTCAAACAGAGCTATGATTCTGCCTTCTCCATAATTGAACTTTTTAGATTATTCATTAAAGTCCATTTCTGCTCATTGATTCTCAATACAGATTTTACTGAGTATAGTATAGAAAATATAATCTGCTGGTTTTGATTTTATGAATCTCTGACTTGTGCTGGTATGGATTGGATGTAACATATGCTATAAATGTAGGTCAAAGTTTATGAGTAGATGGATCAAGGATCACCCCTTTCTCCTTCCTTGCACTGAAGACTAACAATCATAATCAGTGATGTAAGGTGCAGCTTCAGAGTCTTTCTAATACAACATTTCATGGAGCTGCTACCAATCAAAAGAAATTGATAAATAAATTAAAACTTAACTACCATTCATGGCTTTAAGGAAAGTGAGAATTGAGAAATTTTCTTGTAATCTGTCGAAGTTACCTCAGGTAATTTAGTTTCTTTAAATTACTCTCATAACACCGAAAATAACAAATCCTAAGGAATAATACTAAGAAAATTCAACAAACTGGTTTGGCTTTTGGTTATTTCTTGCACATCATCTTTGAAATGTGGTCTCTCAGTATTGTTAAAAACTTCAGCAGCCCCTCAGCATCCCTAATTTCCTCGTGTGCTCCATTGCCAATCTCAGTATGCACTATCTTCTATACCTCTTCCTCTTTATTATTATTATTATTGGTGGTGGTACTGGGATTTGAACTTAGGGCCTTCTGCTTGCTTGGCAGGTGCTCTACCACCTGAACCACTGTCCCCAGTTCCCTATTTTTCTTCTAACATATCACAAATTCTCAACATTTTTTTTTTCATTGTTGTGTTGGGTATATTATTTCAAAGATTCTTACACTGTATCAAATATATCATACTTGAATTCACTGCCTCTACTGCTTTCCTTTATCCTCCCTCCCCTGATTACTGGAACAGTTCCAACAGGTATCATTTTTTGCATTTATATACATATGCATACATTATTTTCACCATACTCACCCTCCTATCCTTTTACCTGCCACTTTCCCCTCCCACCAGTGACAACTACCCTCCTGCATAACCTGTTCCTCCCTCCTGTTCCCCAATTTTGTAGAAGAAAAAACATACAGGGTAAAAAAAGAAACATGACATTTTTGCTAGTTTGAGATAAAGATAGCTACACAGGGAGTTTCCTTGTGTTGTTTCCATGCATATATGTATTATAACTCCAATTGATTCACCTCTTCTAGTCCTCTTCACTCTTCCCTAGTCCACTTCCCATGGTGGCCCAGGACAGTTTAAGATTTCTATATTCATTCTTGTACAGTGAGAACATCAACCACAGTGAAGTTTTTGGTTTCCTTCCCTTGCCCCATTTTTCCCATGCATGACCTCCCCTTAGTGTGACCCATGTCCCATAACATTGCTGCATTTATTTTGGGTCTTCAGTCCACATATGAGGGAGAACATGTGGCTTTTGGCCTTCTGAGTCTGACTAACTTCACTTAAGACAGTGTTCTTGAGTTCCATCCATTTATCTGTGAATGACAAAATTTCATTCTTATTTGTGGCTGAGTAAAATTCCATTGTGTGTAAATACCAATTTTCTTAATCCATTTGTTTGTAGTGAGTCATCTTGGCTGTTTCCATAGCTTAGGTATTGTGAATAGTGCTGCCATAAACATGGGAGTGCAGGTGCCTTTGTTGTAACCTGACTCACATTTCTTAGAGCATATCCCTAGGAGTGGTATTGCTGGATTGTACGGTAGATCTAATTTTAGTTTTTTAAGGAGACTCCATAATGTTTTCCACAGTGTTTGTACTAGCTTACATTCCCACCAGCAGTGAATGAAGGATCCTTTTTCCCTGCATCCTCATTTCTTGTTGCTGGTGTTCTTGACAGTAGCTATTTTAACAGGAGTGAGGTGGAATCTTAGTGTGGTTTTGATTTGCATTTCCTTTATGGCCAGGGATGATTAGCATTTTTTCATGTTATTTTTTTAGCCAGTTGTACTTCTTCCTTTGAAAAAAATTCTGTTTATTTCAGTTACCCATTTATTTATTAAGTCATTGATTTTTTGGGAGTTTAGTTTTTTGAGCTCCCTGTATATTCTGGTTATCGGTCCCTTGTCTGATGTATACTAGCAAAGATTTTCTTCCATTCTGTAGGTGGCCTCTTCAATTTAGAGACTATTTCTTTTGTTGGGCAGAAGCTTTCTAATTTCATGTAGTCCCATTTGTCAATTGTTTCTCTTAGTTATTGAGCCTCTTGAATTGTATTGAGGAAGTCTTTGCCTATGCCTATTGCCTCCAGTGTATTCCTTGCTCTTTCCTGTATTAGCCATAAGGTCTCAGGTCTTATATTAAAGTTTTCAATCCACTTTGAGTTGATACTTGTACAGAGTGACAAACATAGATCTAGTTTCAGTTTTAAGCATGCAGATAACCAGTTTTCCCAGCAACCTTTATTGAAGAGGCTGTCTTTTCTCCATCAAATGTTTTGAGTGCTTTTGTAAAAAATCAGGTAAGTGTAGCTGTGCAGATTTGTATCTGGGCCTTCTGTTCCCCTGACCTTAATATCTGTTTTTGTGCCAGTCCCATGATGTTTTATTGCTATGGCTCTGCAGTATAGTTTGAAGTTGGGTATTGTGAT
This sequence comes from Castor canadensis, assembly GCF_047511655.1. NCBI lineage: Eukaryota > Metazoa > Chordata > Mammalia > Rodentia > Castoridae > Castor > Castor canadensis. The sequence goes on along the minus strand of NC_133391.1, from coordinate 94,406,433 downwards.
ACCTCCAGTGTTGCTCTTTTTGCCGAATATTGCCTTGGCTATTCACAGTCTTTTGTGATTCCAAATGAAATTTAGGGTTGATTTTTCAACCTCTCTGATGAATGTTGAGTTTATCAATCTATAAGCATGGGAACTCTTTCCATCTTCTGTAGTCTTTTGGATTTATTTCTTCAGTGGTTTGTAGTTTTCCTTGTAGAGGTCATTCACATCCTTTGTTAAGTTTATTTCTAGGTATTTAATTTGTTTGTGAGGCTATTGTAAATGGAATTGTCTTCCTACATTTTTTCTCAATCTGTTCATTGTTGGTGTATAGGAAGGCAACTGCTTTTTGTAAGTTGATTTTGCCCACATTCTTCTTATTTACTGATAAATCTGTGGCACCTAAAACTACCCCTGGTATATAGTAAGTGCTCAATAATAATATTTAAAATAAATTGATGTGCCCTTTTAAAACAGTTAATTACATAATCTGAATAAAAGAGGGAAGCAATAGACATCTACATATTTCCAAATAGCATATTTATAATAATAGGAAAGCCTGAATATAGAAGAGTGTATTTATTTATTAATTGGTGTTGGAAACATTTTCTGGATTCCTCTTGGACATCTGTCCCCAGTAAAATATGATTCTTGGTCTCCAGGATTTTACAGAATTATAGGAGAAGGTGTAATACAGTTTAATAAATACAATATAGACACACTGAGGATGGTGGAATATTCTAGATATATATCTTCAGCTAGAGCTCTCCACATGGGTTCTGTGACAGGTTTTATTTTATTTTAGACTCTTGTGTGTCTGAGAAAATACACATTCTTAGCTAAAGAGTGTGTATTTTGTAAATTTATATATATGTGCAATTTGTTTTCATAGATGATGGAAGGAAAGTTCGTACAAAAGAGACAATTTAGAGAACAAGTTTTTATTCTGCTAAACAGTCTGGAATTATTTTTTGATTGGAAATTATTTAAAATAATTTCTTCATTTAGAATACCCTCTTTTTCATGATAATATAGACAGTACTTGAATACAGAAGAGATTAGAAGGTAGTTATAGGAAATGCATAAATACTTATCTTAAATTAGAGCTAATTAGATTTCATTTGTGTGTGATTAGAAATAATTTTTAATTCTTTTTAATATACCTTCTGAGCTAAAGAGTTTATCTGAATTAAATAATGTAATACAGAGATGAAAAAAACCTTAGAAAGTATCCAAGATTTTTTATTTTACTGATGAGAAAGGAAAAATTAGGTCAGAGAAGAAATAGCTTGGTGGAAGTCTTAAAAAGAAATATCAACAACAAAATAAATCCCAGTGTACCAATTTATAGCCTGGGCTTTCTAGGACACCTTCATATAATTGATTCAATTTATTCCTCCATTTAGTAGATATTTCTGAAAGATGTTTCTGTTTAAGATGTGTTAGTTTCATGGAGGATATGTCCATACAAGGAATTGTAGAAATTGAACATGACGTCAGGATACAATTATGTTGGGTGACTTTTTCTACAAAACATTTTTCTAATGGGATTCATTGTTTAACATTATATTCCAAATCCCTTAGCAAATTTTAAAAATTAATTATTTCTATGAGAATTTTGTTTTTTTCTAGGAAGATTTGAAATGCAACTCATTTGAGATCCTTTTCTCAGAAAAAAAGTCACTAGTTAGATTTTGGAGGCTTTTGAGATACTCCTTGTACACAGATTATTTAAAAAAAGGAAACAATGGAATACTTGGTGGATTCACAAAAAATTAGGATGAAAGAGTTAAAGACTATAGGCAGAGACTGTAGAATAAACTTCACTGTAGTGCAATCAGCATCATAGAACTGTGTTAAATCATCCTGTCTGGTGATTTGATAATGATGCATAAGATTTCTATTATCTTTTTAAAAGGGTATTTGATTATGCACCAGAATGCTACAAAGGAAGAGAAATGTTCCTGTTAGCTGTATTTACAATTGCTAAAATGTAGCAGGAACCCAGCCTGATCTTCAACGTAGCTTGAGAGGTACCTCTGCTGCTTTTGATTCCCATGTATTAAGTGTCATTGAGTGTAAGGAAATGTGGTGCAATTACTCATTTGTTGCCACTGGCTTAGTTTTGGCACTTTAAGCAGGATCAATTCCTGCCTTCATACACTCCCTCTGCTTGTTTCCTTCCTTTGTTGTCAGGAGTCTGACAATTGCTTGCCTGAACATTATTAGCCTTGTGCTTTTTCTTCTGGAAGAAATAAAGGTCAAACATCCCCCTAGACCAGTGAAGTATTTTCGAATCAATAAAGCAGGATGCAAATAGCTTAGAAAAAGGGTTACTGTTTCATCTGCCAAAAGACTGTGTATACAAAAAGGTTCTGTTTTTGGTTTCCAATACCATTGGCTCATGCAGGACAGTTTACTTGGCATTTGAGGCTTTTTAGTAAAATAAAGGAGGAATATTATAGTAATGAATATTGAAAATACACATAGCATAAATCATACTAATACTTCATATCAATTAGGTCTATGATTTATCTCATGATATTTTACTTCCTGTATAGAATTGTGAACCTTACAGATAAGTATTTACAAGGTCAGAGTTTATGAAATGACTTTACTGAAGGTTGATTGCCATCCTTAAATAGTTATGGTGTTAAATTTTTATATTGTTTGACATTTTAAAAATCAAACTTCATTTAATACTGATGTATAACATTTTTAATTAAAAAAATTGTTGGCTATGAAAATACCAGTATTCACTTTTAAGTCTTCCAACAATTTTTTTTTTGATGTATAGGGGATAAAACCCAGGGTTCCTTGAGTGTTTTACCACTTAAGCTATACTGCCAGTCCTTTAAATTTTATTTTGATTTTTGAAATAGGATCTCACTAAGTTTGCCTGAGGTGGCCTCAAATTTGTGATCCTCTTGTCCCTGCCTCTTGAGTAGCTGGAATTAGACATGAACCACAGTGCTCAGTTGTCCTCCAGAATTTAAAATTGCCATTTACTATAAAAAGAAGAATGATAACTGTTGGATTTTATTCTTTTTTGTCATTTTCCTTTTATAATTTTACAGAATCATGCCTTATAATTACACATCTTTCCATTCTTAATTAATTAATTTCATGAATTAAGTTAGTCTCCAGATATTTCAACCTGTATAGTTTTCAGGTAAAATCCATGGTCATGTTCTGTTTCTAGGACAAAGTTAACAAATACATCTATAGTACATTTGGGTACAGATTTGCACACTTACTAATACTAACTTTCATTATAAATTTTCATTGGTGGAACTTCTGGCATAACATAATGTTATGATCTCAATGTCCATGTTCTCCACAGAATTTATATTTTGAAATTCTAATCTCAAGGTGAAGACACTAGAGGGCTGGGTGGTGATGAGCTATGAGGGCAAAGCCTCTGCGAATGAGATCCAGGGAATCCTGAAATCCAGGGGCGCTCATTCACCACTTTCATCATGACTGACTTTTTGTTTTTAATTTTATGCAATCCCATTTGCTAATTCTTGATGATATTTATGAGCTATTGGAATTGCATTTAGAAATTCCTTGCCTATACCAATATATTGACAGTTTTTCTCTATGTTTTACCATAATAGTTTCAAAATTTCAGGATTTACATTAAAATCCTTGATCCACTTTGAATTGATTTTTGTAAATGGTTAGACATAGGGATCTAGTTTGTCTTCTTCATGTGGATATTTAGTTTTCCCAGCACCATTTGTTGAAGAGGCTGCCTTTTCTCCAGTGTATGTTTTTGTGACCTTGTAAGAATCAGCTGGCTGCAGTTTTGTCAGGTTATTTTTAAGTACTCTATTGCATTGGTCTTCATTTCTGTTTTGTGTCAGTACCATGCTGTCTGTGTTACTATGGCTTTGCAGTATAATTTGAAGTCCAGTATTGTGATACCTCTAGCATTGGTCTTTTTGCTCAGGATTGCTTAACCTATTCAGGGTCTTATGTGATTCCACATGAACTGAATTGAATTATTTTTTCCTAGTACTGTGAGGAATGTCTTTGAGATTTTGATTGGGATTGCATTGAATTTGTACATCACTTTCTCTAATATAGTAATTTTCACAATATTATTCCTGCTGATCCATGTATAGGGGAGCTTTTTCCACTTTTAATGTCCTTTTCAACTTCTTTCTTTGAAGTGTTTCAGTTTTTATTGTAAAAATCATTCATGGTTCATGTCCTTATGTTTATTTCTAGGTTTTTCTTTTTCTTTTCTTTTCTTTTTTTTTTTTTTTGAGTTGGTTGTGAATGGAATTGCTTTCCTGACTTCTTTCTTACCATGTTTGTTATTGTTATTGAGGTACACTGATGATTTTGTATTCTGGTTATATATCTTGTTACTTTGCTAAAAGTGTCTACTAGATCTAAGAGATTTTTGGTAGAGTCTTAGGGTCTTTTAAATATAGGGTCATATCATTTGCAGTATGGGTAATTTGACTTCTTCCTGTTTGGTTCCCTTTTTATTTATTTCTTTTCTTGCCTTATTGTTCCAGCTAAGACTTCAATCACTGAGTAAGAGTGGAGAGAATGGACATCCTTATCTCATTCCTGATGTTTGAGAAAATGCTTTCCCCTTTTCCTATTTAGCATAATGTAAGCTATTTGTTTCTTCCACTCCTAGTTTCTTCAGTGCTTTTATTGTGAAGGGATATTGAACTTTGTCAGATATTTTCCTGCATGTATTGAGATGATAATTTATTGATTTGCATATGTTGCATTATCCTTGCATTTCTTGAGTGAAACCAACTTGATCATAGTGTATGATCTTTTTAATGTGTTGTTTAGAAGTATTTTACTGAAGATATTTGTGTCTGTGTTCATCAGTGAAATTTGTCTATAGTTTCATTATCCATTGTGTTCTTATCTGGTTTTGGTTCATAGAATGAGTTTGGGGACATTCCTTCCCTTTCTATTTTATGCAATAATTTGAGGAAGATTGGGGTTAGTTATGTTTTAAAGATTTGGTAGATTTCAGCAATGAATTGGGCTTTTTATTTTCTGATAGAAGACTACTATTGTTTCAATCTCATTGTTCATTATGTTTTTGTTTATGTTGTTTGTATCTTCCTGGTTAAATTTTGTTAGGTTATAAATGTCTAGAATTCCATCCATTTACTTTAGATTCTCCAATTGATTAGAAAATAATTTTCAAAATATTTCCTTAATGATGCTCTGAATATCATTGGTCCATTATAAAATCCCCTCCATTTTTCAAATCAATATTCCCCTCTCTATTGAATCCTTCTGATCAACATGCAAGCATGTTGTTGTTTCTTTAATGTTTAAAGTATTTGCTTGGTTTTCCTTCCCCTACTAGCTACCTACATTTTCTTTTTTCAATTCATGCCCTCTTTGCAATTTGGATATAAATTGGGTGGAATAAAGTCCTTGCTACAAGGACTTTAGGAAGTCATTGGAATAGTTTCAGATAGGCACAAGGTCTTTAGAAAGTCACTGGAATAGTTTCTGATGGGAATAGAGAGCTTACAAGTAAGTAAATATGGAAGTGAAACTCTATTGAAGTCCTGTTTTGATTGCTGAAATTCTCAAAGAATTAAGAATCAGGCTAAGAGATTTGTTTGATTAAGAATCAAGCTAACAGTGAATGCTCAAGAAAGAGGTATACAAGATTATCAAGGAGAGTAAATAAGAAACAATACAACATAGTAATCTGGTATCTTACCCACCTGAAATTTAAGTTCTTGGAGATACCTGAAACAGAAGACCATCCCTTGGTCCAAGTGATCCATTAGTAGTACTTAAAGCACTCAGCGTCTAGTCATACCCATCATTATGATTTATTACAGTAAAAAGATACAAAGAAAAATCAATAAACTCCACAGGAAACCAGGGACAATCTTCCAAGAGTACTTTCCCAGTGGAGTCATATATGTTATGCTTAATTTCTTCAGCATCTAGTTGTGACAACACATGTGAAATGCTATCTACTAAGGAAGTGTTTTAGAAACATATTACCCAGAGGTTTTACATTAGGTTGCTTATATAGGAATATTCTGCTTATGCACATATTGAAATTTCAGACTAGCAAAAGGAAAACAGGTATTCAACATAAGCCACATTATTTGCACAAGGTGTGTGATCCCAGTGACTCATTGTTACTAATAATTGGCACTCACCTGAAATGTTCCCAGATTCACAAGTCAAGAGCCAATTTTGCCTGAAAGGATGGCAATTCTCAGGCCTGTTATGTCTTTTCTGCCTTTGAGGATATATTAAAGGCCCACTTGAGGTAGTAGTTATTATTTTAAAGTAAGAATGACCAGCATAGTTAGAAAATGCCGAGTTGGATTTAACTTAGGTGTAGTGTTGCAAGTGAGTGTAATGAATCAACATAAATGTAAGGAATTTGAGAACATATGAAAAGAAGTGTTATAAATCTATGAATTTTAAGCTGAGCAGTCAGGAGAAAGGATATTGATGAGCTCATGGTCAGTTGGAAAACAGGGCCTAATGTCAAAGGATTGTTGGGGATAGAGGTCTAGAGGGAAGGATCAGGAATGATGTGCAATGGTCAGAAGGTGGAGACACTGATACTGAGATTGTGGAGGAGCTGTAGCCGTTGATCAATAAAAGATCTAGCATACACCTACTGGTGTAGTGACTGAGTTACGATAAAGATCAGGATATTTAAAGGAGGGAAGGTCGAAGAATTTAAAAGAAAATTGAGGATTGGAAAATTCATCTGTGTGCACGCTACAGTCACCATAAATTAAGTCAGGAGTAACTTTGGGGAGAATGACAAGGAGCCAATAGCTGATACCATTGAAAATGGGGAAGAATGACTAGGGTATTAGTTGATGGCAGAACAGTGAAGTGTAGAGAGTGATGTGTCTGGTTAACATAAGATTTAAGGTGGTGGGAGTGACAAGGTATCTGTGAGGAGAGAAGCAAGGAGACCACATGCTTCATCTGCAGGCCGAGCACATGGAAGAAAAATAGCCACTGCTTTAGAGGGCTGGGTGGGAAGCAGAGCTTCAGGGAATGTCAGGTTTCTGCAGTACGTAGCAAGAAGGTGAATGGAATCCTTAGAGATGTTGTGGATAGAGACTTTTGCTCACTGTGGACTTTTAAGTCCTAAAGGCATAATGAAGAAGTTTTGAAAATGGGTATTTGTGTCTGTGGCATATGGTGAGAAAGTGAGATCATGTTGAAGCCTTATGGGAATTAAAGTTTGGAAGGTAAGGTAAGACCTGAGAGGTGAAAGGTTCTTATGTTGACTGACATAAGGAGGGATAAATAGCATAATTTGATTGTTCCTGGTGAATTCAAGGCTATGAGCATTGGAGGTTAGTGGGATCAGGCATCTGGGATTTTCCTGATGCTTTTTAATAAAGCTGAGAAATTCTAGAGTCTTATTGAACTGCTGACCGTCTGACGATGGAGGCGGAAGCCTTTGTGTAAGAGGGGTCATTGTCTCAGGAATTCAATCAGTTTTCTGTTGACTCCTGATGGGGAAAGGTTACCTTACATGAGTTATCTGATCTTTGATGACTTTCTTAGCCAGAGATACTCTGAGGTGTAAACCTGGATCTTCATCCATCTTTTGTTTCTTAAAAATTTTAAAAATGAATTAGAGTGCTTGGCTTATACAATAGTGACAATATGTCAGTGTGATAAACATTTTTAGAGATAATTTGAAAGCCTGAAATGCAGAAATAGAACAACCATTGAAAAAGAGAACAGTATCCATTTTCCTGTTTTTAGCTTTTTGATGTAACTGGAGAGATAGGGTCTTCAAACAGGTATAAAAGCTTGAAATGAAAAGATTGAAACAAAAGCTACTTCCTTAGAATAACTTGAAAGGAGAGTTTATGTTAAAATGTAAATGGCTCATATATTATTGAAAGACAGAATATAATAAACTCTATAACTAGACCAAGCAGAATAATTGTATGAGGTTTTTTTAGAAATAATTAAGACAATGAAAATAACTTGTGAATTTTTCTTTGATAAGTCAGTTCTCTGTCTTTTCCTCAGAGAAAAGGAAACCGAGATGTTTTTCTCATGTTTTAAATTTGTTTTGGTCATGAGAAGACACTATCTTTCTAATGAAAAGGATTGCCACCAGGCATGGGAGTTGTAGACCAGAAGAATTGTGGTTCAAAGACAGATTGGGTAAAAATTTTTGAGACACCCCATCTCAACCAATAAAAATCTGGGCATGGTGGTACATGGCTGTCATACTAGTATAAATAGGAGGATTGAGATCCAGGTCAGCTAAGGAATAAAACCTAGACTCTATTTGAAAAATAAGTAAAGCAAAAAGGGTTGATTGCATGGTTCAAGTACTATAGTGCTTGCTTATTAAGTTTAAGGCCCTCAGTTCAAATCCCAGTACTGCAAAAAAAAGAATTGCATATACTCCATAAATACATATGTATTTAGTGTAGCTACACTTATTTTTTATTTCACAAAGGAGCAACATTTATATGTAAAAACAACTTCCAGATTGAAGAGAGCAAAGGTTTATTACACATAATTCACCCTGTGAATATTACTCCTTTATTCTATAATATTTTTACATTATACTCAATCATGAAAGCACTATAAGAATATTTTTGGTAATCAAAATATAACACTGAATTTATTAATTTAGTCTGTTTCCAAATGTCCTGTTTTCTTCCCAGAAGAAAACTCATCACTGTGTAGCTTACATAATTTTCCATGGAGAGTTTTATTACTTTGTGGTTTGTCAACACTATCTGGGGTGTGGAATGGATTTTTCCTGGAAAGTAAGATGCAAGTCAGTGCTGTCATTTGAGGCTGTGTATTCCTCTGACCATTAATTACCTTGGGAGAATTTTGTTAGGTCTGTGATTCCAAGAGAAAAGATTCACAGTGATGGATGACACCTACTCCTATAGCAACACATTAGATTGTTTGTGAAGGCAAATGATGGACTGAGTGAACAGTATGCTTATGTATTAGATGGACCTTGACTACTAGCTGTGCAACCTTGGACAGGTTACACCACTCTTTTGAGTCTCAAATTGTTTATCTGAAAATATGTATATGTTGGGAATTTTATTATTATTGTGAGAGCTAAAGGTGCTTTTGATGAGGTTCTAGCTATGTGGTACATACTGTTTATTACAAAGATTTATATTAATCAGATGACAATCTAGTCAATTTTATCTGAAGTTGAAAATTTTCTGCTCTGTTTTCCTTTTGCTGTTTAAGGGGAAAAAAGTCATTTCTGTTTTTCTCTTCCCTGTTTAAACCTTGAGTGTAGACAGTTCTGTTCCCCAGAGTACATCTCATTCGTGGCTTGTCTGACATTTGGATTAAAGCAGCTATTTTTTGATTCCTCCGAGCTTCTTTCCTGCATGTGTGGGATCAGCCAGAGGGGTTACCAATGTGGGTGCGCTAATGTGATATAACAAACTGTTTTGTTAGACCCAAATCGTCATTTGATGACAGTATCACTTTTATAAGCATTCCCATTTGCTTTACTAGTAAAGACATGTGACAGCTCAATCCATGTTTTTTTCATCCTAAAGGAATAAACATTTTCACTTTGTAACAAATTGACCTTTATACTCTATGTAAACTGAAAAGTGTTAGTTTTGAGATTTGTTCCGTTTGAAGTTTCATGAGAAAAAAAATCAGCAATGTAGTAGATTTTTTTCCTAAGGCATAAAAATATAGCAATTTCATTGTCTTTTTCTGGGAAATGAAGAGAAAGGTTGCCAGGAGACAAAAATGAATCTTTGGGTACTAAATGAAGAAAAAAATCTCCCACTAGCTACTGAAACAAAACCTGCAAATAGAAAATATTCACAGTGGTGTTCCCCAATGGCCAGAGCTTTTCAGTCGGTTGGGCATGCCAATAAAACTTGTCTAGAAAACAAAGCCAGATATTTTATGCCTACACATATTTTCAGGATAAAAGACTGATGCTTCCTCTTTCACACTTAAACCCACAAAAGAAAAACCTTCCAATCTTCATAGCCCCTAACTTATCTGTGTTAGTGGTTCAGTAACACCTGGAGATCTTTCTTTTAATCTACCTCCCCACCTATATTTGTTGCTTATTATTTGTACTTTTTTCATTTTCATTATGATTGCTTTTGCTTTTCAATGACTGGGTTCTGAGCTGACTGTGAATTCTGTCTGCAGCCTGAAGCCTCCATTGGTTTAAACTAGCTTCTGTTGGTTTAAAAACTGACATAGTGTGGGAAATGCTACTTCTTCAGTCCTGTTTTCTCTTTTTCTTCTTCAGAGAGTTTATTAACTCCTGAGGAATGCTTCAGACCTTTGTATATGAAAAATTTAATCATTTGCAAAATATGCATTGATTTTCAACATACTCTTCTGTTAGTGTTCAATTTTGGAAACTAATATGTACTGAATATTTCTCAGGGATCAAGCCTTTGTAGATCAGGCAGGTAACAAATACGTGAAGTGGGAAAACATAGAAGAATATAAGGAAGAGCAGAGTCAGAGGTCATAGAATTTTATTTGACTTGTACAAATATCTACAAACTAATTTAAATAAACAAAACCAACAAAAAAACACTGTATTAATTTAAATAAACAAAACTAAATTAAACACTGCCATACCCATTTGGTCAAATTATTGGTGACAATTAAGGTCTCAATTATATCTCTTTCTTTTTGGGGGTGGGGTTTGAAGCAGAAAAATTTTTATTAACTTATAATTTGAAACACAACTCACTAGCCATTTAAGATATGTTAGAAGCAGGAGGCTGCCCTATAAAGCTGTCAGATAAGTGTCACCTAGAATAGTATCAATATGTTAGCACTAACAGAATGTACGTTTAAATTATTCAGTGACTGAGCATTAAAATTGGCTTCTAATTCTTAACATGTAGGGATCCATCTATTCTCTGAACTTAACATAAATGCTGGTATCAAATACATTACTGCCTACTTATTTATAATTCTCACATTTTCTCACCAGCAATTTTAGGAACGTCCCCCTTATAACAATTGCAAAATAAATCCAATGAAATGCAATGAACAATATTCTTGCCTACTTATAAATTTAGTTTTTTTCCTAAATTTTCAAAATTTAAATTTACTTTTGACTGATACATAAAAACATAAAAATTGTACATAGTTAGAGGTGCCATGTGATGTTTTGATGCACAGAAACATTAAGTAATGTGTAAATTGTAAACATATCTAACCCCTTAAACATTTCTTATTTCTTTCTTCTAGTTTTTTGAAATACACAGGACATTGTCATTACCAATAGTCACCCTACTGTGCAGTTGCACAACTGAACTTCTTACTAATTCTTATAGTAACTGAGTGGGGACAGATTTTATTGCCTTTATTTTACAAATGAGAAAATTGAAGCTCAGGAAATTTAAGTAATTTGTCCATGAACCTAGTGAAATTTAAGAAGCAGGGATTTTAAATCATATCCTCTAGATTCAAGTCTTATAATTTTCCCTCTGGGTAGAGTTGCTTCTATAGCCTTGACTATACTTAGATACAACCAGTTCCTCCAAAGGCTGTTTATTATGTCCTGGATAATATCCCAAGGACTGGAGGAGGAAAGAATTGACTGACAAGATGGCTTTCATCCTGGTCAATTCTTTTCTTCCTTTCCAGTGCTCAGTATTAATATTATTTATTGCATATATTACTAGGTCAGAAGTTCTTAGTCTAGATTCTGGCATTTACTGTATCAAAGGGCTCCTTGAAATTATATAGAGAAATTTGTTGACTGTGTGTATTTGAATGTTTATGGAGAATGAGAACTTGGATAAATTTGTATATTAATAAGATTCTTGAGAGCAGCAATGTTTCCAAAATTCAAAGAAAACAAGGTTAAATATTACTGTCCTAAAATATTTTTTACCTAATAACATAAGAAGATTCTAATGGTGAAAAGTACATAAAACAAATTATTTGTGAATTACAAATTCAAGGAAAAATTGCATTTTAAAAACATTAATTTTTGAAACCAAATATTCCATTTGTTACAGTGAATATATGTTAATCTCTTAAAGGAAGGCTTCTCTTTAAGTTGTAATTTGAATAGTTTAATTTTCCTGAAACTGACATAGTATCTACTTTAAAAGACTCATATAAAATTATACTTCCTTAATTTCTTTTTTCTTTTATGTATTTCTACAATTATAGGAATTTGTAGGAACATATTTGCCTATTCCCCATTTTTTGTACAATACATGTTGAAAAAAAGTGATAACCATATAATTTTACTTCTTTGTTATATGTTTTAATTTTCATCATATTTCATATGAATACTTATATATTAATATGAAAATGTCAACTAGTATTTTCACTTGAAACATTACTCTCAAGAGCTAAATTAAATGGCCAAATACTGCATACATGAATATATTTAATATTTCTGGGAGAACAGTTATCCTCTAAAAAATTAAAGTAAAATATTTTGCCCTCAATAGAGAAATACTAGTTACAGTGAACAACTGCTGATTTAAAAATGTATCTGAAGGAACAAACACTTTTCCCCATAAAAAAAATTCTGTAAACTATACTGCATTTTATTCATCGTGTTTCCAACAGCAACTGTTAGAAGCTGCCCAACCCCTCTGGGTGGGTGTTACTATTCAAAGTTAATGAATAGATCCAAATATATCTGTATTTAGAACTACTCACAGGCCTTCTAATAGTGTGAACACAGCCTGTGCTGATTTTTTTTTTGCCTCGTCAGAGCAAAGGTAGTATTTGTCACAAGGTGAGTATCTTTAAACTCCATCAAAATAAATAAAAGCCTCACGATATGGAATTTACTTTCTGTGATCCTTGAAATACTTCTGGATGTATAGTGTTTATTTAAGAATTATATTTTTCTTCTTGCATGTTTTAAGTCTTCACTATGATTATCAAAAATTGTCCTTTGCATTTATGTGGCTTCTGTTTCCCCCTCTACTTTGAAGCAGGCCATTGGACATGTCATTCATCTTCTTTGGTTGAGGTCTCCTATGTGAATTCAAAAAAACCAAAAGAACAAATAAAACTGCAAGCTACTAATATAGACCTGACCATCCCCTTATTAAATTTTATTCTCATTTTAGTTGTATAAATAATTTTATTTATTGACTTTTCTTTGTGTACACAGCATAGATTTCAGTCCCTCTTCCTGCTTGGTAGCACCATTGTTAATTCATGCCCTAATTGACAGGAAAAACCAATATTACCCTAAGGGATCTACTTACTTTTAATGTATTTCTCCTTTGCTTTAACTCAAATAAAATTTATTGCTCATTTGCTATAGTTTGTTCAAACTAGGCTTTCTGGTTCTGTTGTTCCCAAATCTTTTATCACCTGATATATGGTGTTCATTTGGCTTATATTTTTAAAAAATGTGCTTAGAAATTGAAAATATCCCATTAGTCAAATGTAGTACTTTAAATTTTATCCCACAAAAACATATATCTAAGTTTTGACTCCCCCAGTACTATGAATTTGACCTTGCTTAGTAACAGATCTTCACAGATGTAATTAACATAAGGATTTCTATATGAGATCATCCTTGATAAGAATAGGCCTAATAAAAGGTGTGATATTTGTCCTTGTAAAGGACAGGAAAAGAGAACACATACTGAGATGCAGGAAAGAAAGACCACATGAAAATGGAAGTAGAAGCTGGAGCAAAGTGCTTCAAGCCAGGGAGCACCAAGAATCACCAATGTCACCAACAGCCACAACACTAAGATTCCACCTCACTCCTGTTAGAATAGTTGTCATTAAGAACACCACCAACAGCAAATATTGGCAAGGATGTGGGGGAAAAGGAACCCTCATACACTGCTTGTGGGAATGTAAACTATTACCACCACTTTGGAAAACAATATGGAGGCTTCTTAAAAAACTAAACATATATCTATCATATGATCTAGCAATACCACTCCTAGGGATATACCCAAAGGAATGTGGCACAGGTTATTACAAAGGCACCTGCACACCCATACTTATGCAGCACTATTCACAATAGCCAAGTTGTGGAAACAGCCCAGATGCCCCACTACTATCGAATGGGTTAAGAAAATGTGCTATTTATACGCAATGGAATTTTATGAAAATTTGTAATTTGCAAGTAAATGGATGGAACTGGAGAACATCATCTTAAGTGAAGTTAGCCATGCTCAGAAGGCCAAAAATTGCATGTTCTCCCTCACACGTGGATTATAGACCTAAAACAAATGCAGTAATATTATTGGATGTGGGTCACACCCTAAGGGAAGAACACACATGGGAGGAATAGAAAAGGGAAAGAAACCTAAGATTTGCATGTGGTTGATATGCCTACTGTAGAGGAGCAAATATAGTAATCTTAAACTGGCAGAGGCCTCTATGGGAGGGGAGCCTGGAAATAGTGAAAAGGTCTGGTAGAGATGAACTAATGTGGGCTACAGTACACAGGTGCATGGAAGCAATGCTAGGAATCTCTCTGTATAGCTGTCTTTTTCTCAAACTAGCAAAAACGCTATCTTTCTTATTATCTCTTGTTTTCTCTTTAACAAAATTAGAGAACAAGAAGTGGGGGTGTGGTGTGGTGGGGGAGGTGGCCCAAACAATGTATACACATGTGAGTAAATATAAAAATGATAAAATAAAAAAATAATAAATTAGGGAAGAAGCATGAAACAATTGCCTCTTAAAAGAACAGAATATGTCAACAGTTTGATTTCAGGTTTCTGGCCTCCAGAACTGTGAGAGAATGAATTCTGTTATTTAAAAATTGTAGGGGATTCAATTTTAGAATGTAAGTTACAACAGAAATTACTTTTGACATGGATGACATGGCCCATGGAGCTTAGGCTTCCCAAAATATCTTCCCCCCCATAAGAATCCACTTAAGTAGATAGTGAAAAATCTGGAGTGAGGAGTCCAGGCCCAGAGCATTCTAACTTTTCTCCTCACTGTTTCTGGCATTTAAAAATAACCTTGTGTTCAATTAACTAGGGTCATGATAGAAGGGAAGGTGGACACTCAGCTTGCATCTGCTTAAAAGGTAGCACAGATTCAGTGGCATTTTCAGAAGACTCCCTGCATGCAGGTTCTGCCTCTTTTTTCTTTTCTTTTTTTCCACATCTAATTCTTTTTTTAATGGTGTATATTAAAATGTGCATAGTAAGAGGTTTTAGCATGACATTTGCACACATGCATATAATGTATTTTGATCATATTCAGGTGAAGTAGAAAATGGTTTCATTTGGTGAGTTATTTCTCACTGGATCAAGTAGACAAATATGATGTGGTTAAAGGTATTTCTGTCCCCCAGTCTTTGAGTTTCCTAAGTGGCATGTGTTCCTAAGTGGCTGGAACTATCATGCAGATGTCTCTGAAACAAATATAATACACTCTTCATGGCTTGCCAGTTATATAATCTGTTCTTGCTTTGATATCCAGACCTCTTCTTTTGGTGATAGCACTGAAGTAGTTGGGAAAATATGTCTACCCTGGAAGTTTGGGAAGATGCAGAACTTACCATACAAAAGCACACTTTGGCATGTTGGTTTTTTCATGTACCTTAGGAGAAATGCTAATGCATTGAACTGAAAATGTTTATTAGATCAGAAGAAGACTACTTATACTCTTTCCTTTCCATCATATTCCAATAATAATTGGGTCATACTATTTTTTGAAGGAGAAAAAGTTTTCTTAAATTTATTTTTTAAATTTACACTTAATTTTCACATGCACTTACTGAATGACAATGTTACTTATCCTAACAGATGGAGTCTCATGGCATTAGAATAGATATTTAGGCTGATGGAAGAGAAGAAAATGGAAAAAGTGTAAACTGATTTAATTGTATACCTAGAAGACTGGACATGTCTAGAAGCAGGACTCTGACTAACAGTCTTTGGAGACATGAAAATGTGTGAGGCTTGATTTTGTCCTCTGCTGTGGACATGTACTTGATTTGATGTGCCTTTCCCTGTTAGATTTCCCCAGGAATGAAGTCTCCGGGCTTTCATGTGTTTTCTTTCAAGTGAGAGCTGCAGGTGTGCTACATTTTGAAACCTGTAGTAACAGACTTCTGCTTAGAGGATGAGAGAAGACACAACTCTACACTTTGAGGTTATTTTCTGTCAAACTGAGTAGTTAGCTGTATTTGTTGTACAAAGAACCATCATTAGAATTTTTTATACATACTAGAATTGGGAATTTCCTTTCTAATGCAGGAGAAATTAATTATGAAGATGCTGATGAGAATATTCAGCGAACAAAGGCTCATGAAGGCAATGGCTTATTTGGCCTATTGCACCTAATCCTTGCAATGGGAGGAATTCAGCAATTTCTTAATGAATAGATAAATAAAATAATATCAGTGTGTATCAGTTGGTTTTTTGCAATATATTAATTTTCCATAGTTCTCTTTTTTATATTCTCTTAGAAGTTATAGAGGTGATATTTCAGATAAATGAGAGTGAAGCCTTGTAAACCACCAAAGTCATAAATTGTGGATAAGAAACATGTTTTATGTTAGATTTATTGATCTTACCTTCAGGACAGTTAGAACTTAGAGCTATCATATACTCAGACATAGAAAGGATAAAATTTGTGACTATCTTGAGGTGATAACATAATATAGTGGTTGTTTAGACACTGTGCAGAAGCAGAGGGGCAAACATATAATACTTTAGGTAATTTAGGTTCTGAAAGAAGCTTTACATAAAACTGTCATATAATTCAATTAAAAGCAATGTGCTGACTAGGCCTACCCACGTAATTGCTTCACTTTCCTTTTTCTTATTGTGCTGTTAGCAATAAACAAAATGGTTTTGATTATCACGAAGACTATTATAAAAAGCATAAATAGCACAGTGAAGTCATTATACATGCTAACATTTTGCATTCTTCTCAGCAAATTTCTGTCAAGGTTGGTTTATCTGTTCAGGGAAATCCAAGTGATTGAGAAGTTTTGTTGACATTGCATTTACTTTAGATATACCATGGAGTGTGTGGAATAGATATTCAGTCTTTATCATATACAGAGCCAAGAAGGTGACCACAGCGATTCACAGTGCTTGATACTTGCTCATATAAACGTGTAAAGAGCATTGACTTTGGCTGCTGATCCATGACAAACTTGACTCTGTCATTTGGGATGAATGGATCATTTACTTTTAAGCTTTAGATTTATAATACATAGATCTGTACCTTATACAATTTTATGCAATGTGCTAGGAAAATTACCAAAAATTATCAAATTTATTTTTGTGAGATAAGGTAAGTTTTCAATAACATAAATTTGTTAGTTAATAAGGAAATATGCATGACAGTCTTTAGAGGTGCAGCACAGTACTCTTTTATCCTTTTTCTGCCTTCTTATTTTTAGAAGTGTTCATATACCTATTTTTATTGTTATTACTTTTGTAAACTAGCGGGCATGAGCATTTATTTAGTGCAGTTACATTTATTGGATTAAAATGCCTTTTACTAGTTTTTCTAGCATATCTGCATAGTTAGAAAAATTAGTTTGTACTATATTCCTTTTTAAATATTGTATGAATGAATTTTTCACAAAATGATGAACTCTGAATTTGAAGCAGAATATTTCCTGACCTACATGCTAAAGGACCGAGGGCAAATCATAACCAATTGGAGGTGCCCAATATCATATACCCATTCTAAATGTGAATCTGTAAGTCACCTCAAGCCACAAAACAAATGTAATGACAAATGCCAATAAGATAACCTCTCAAATCTTTCCCCAACTCAAAGCCATGATATTCCACATCATTCTCAGGAAATTCCTTCTTCTGAAGTGTTACTCAATTGGTATTTCATAGCAGAAGATCTTTTACCAATTAAGAAATGTTGCAGCTCACCATTTCAACCCTCCAGCTGGTTCCAAGGCTGCTTGCATAAACCTGCAGAATGAACAGGTTAGCATCATGAACCATGTGTGACTCCCCTACCCACCCCTGGGGAACATAATCCAGTGCAGTCCTTGGGCATATTGAATCCCCTACCAACAGAACTGAAGAGTATAAGCAGTAAATTATATTCTAACATTGATAGTGTGTGTGTGGGTGGAACATTGAACCTGCCCCAGAGGACTGGGGTGGGACAAACAGCCAAACTCTCACTGAACAAACGTGGGAAAAGTAACAAAGGCTGAGAGCAGTGGTAGGGCAGCAAGCCAACATCCCAGAGATGCTGAACTAGCACGACCAGAGGTGAGGCAAGGCATAAAGGCTGAGAGTGGGGGGTGGGGTAACAAGCCAACTTCCCAAAACAGGGCTGGTGGTTGATCCCTGAGATGGTCTCCTGGGACTGAGGGCAGTACTCAAAACTGAATTGCCCCACCCTGCTGGGGGAGGAGCTGACCAGACACAGTTGCAGCTGTAGGGCAACACAGCTGCCACCTGGCAAAAACAACTACAGCTCTGAACACCTTGCATGAACTGGCAGTGAGTCACCTCAGGCCCCAATTGCAACCTGCCCTGTGGACAGAAGGAGCCAAATACTACTCACAAGCCAGTCACCTGGTGAGACCACATCAGAGTTCCTGCTTGTAACAGACCCATAAGACCAAGGAAAGCAGAAAACAAGAAAAGAAAAAAACCCTCCAGTCATCTCTATCCCAAGCTGTTCAACAAGAGGGGCAGCACTCTTTCCAACAAAGCCCAGAATATCAAGCACCAATACCAGGATTGGACACCAAAGGAATAACTCCAGAACTTTCACCAAGCCACTGAATTTTTTCACTGTACCTGTTTTTTATTATTAACTTTATCATCACTATTTTCTTATCCCTATTCTTACCTCCTTCATTTCTCCCCCTTTCTTGTAATACAATCCATTGTTCTCCCTCCCAACTACTCTTTCTGCCCCTTCTCATCCACTCTCTACCCATCTTCACCTCCCCCTCCAATCCTTCCCCCACCTACCACCATACTACTCCTTCCTCCTACACACTCACCACCTGCTGACTATCCTACTGTGCTAATTGTACACACCCCCAGCCCCTGCAATCCCTGACACAAGCACCCTCCACTGCAACAGCAGAAATACACCCTAACACACATAAGGGCCATAAAACCCCAGCCCCCTTACCACCTCCTCCGCTTTTTCTACCCTTCCTTTTAGTGCCACTTTTACCAGTTACCCAAATTTCTATCACTAGCCTCATAACCATTACTCTGCCAACTCCCACTGTTTATAGACATCATCACCAAGGGATTTTCTATATTATATGTAAACTACTGGTCTGGCATTGGACCTGTGAATTTGTTATTGCTAATTTACACCGCCAGGCCAGGGACAGAAAGAGCACACCAACTTAGCTAATATCCAAGTCAGTCACAACACAGAAATTAAATTAAGGGAAAGAAAATAGGTAATTAAAACCATCAACTAGCCTATCAAGAACATAGTTGCAAGCACCAAGTGGAGCAATGGGAAGAAGAAGGGATGGAAACCACATTCCTCAAAAAATAACTCAATAGAGGATTCAGTGGGAAATGAAGAAAATGGATAACCAGTTCCTGACCCCAACAAAACAATGACAAATGTCACTAAGGAGCCCAGTGATGCCCACAAAAAAAAAATCCCTCAAAGAGGATTTCAGAAATCACTGAGAAACTCATAGAGAAGATAGTAGACACAGTTAATGAACTTTAGGGTAGATTTTTTCAATCTCTGTGATGAATGTCATTGGAATTTTGATGGGAATTGCATTGAACATGTGGATTGCTTTTGGTAATAAAGCTATTTTCACAATATTGATTCTGCTAATCAGTGAGCATGGGAATCTTTTCATCTTCTGTAGTCTTCATGGATTTCTTTCTTCAGTAGTTTATAGTTTTCATTGTAGAGGTCTTTCACTTCTTTAATGGTCTGTTAGAATTCAGCAATGAATTCATATGGTCCTGGGATTTTCTTTTTTGGGAGACTCTTTAATGATGCTTCAGTTTCATTGCTTGTTATAATCTGTTTCAGGGGGTTTAATCCTCTTTGTTCTATTTGGTAGGTGATATGCAGCTAGAAATTTTTATACTTCTAGATTTTCCAGCTCATAATAATATAGATGTTTTCAGTGTACTCCTTAGAGATTGTCTGAATTTCATTGGTGTTTTTTGTGATATCCCTTTCTTATCTCTAATTTTGTTAATTTGAATCTTCTCCCTCTTTCTTTTTTTCTTATTTTCTTTTGACAGTTCTGGGGTTTGAAATCAGAGCCTTGTGCTTGTTATGCTTATGTCCTACCACTTGAAACATGCCACCAGCCCATTTTACTTTGTTATTTTTCATATAAATTCTCATTTGTTTTTTGCCTGAGGCCAGCCTAAACCATCATCCTTGTATCTATTTCTCCCATGTAGCAGGGATTCTAGCCAGCTTATTTGTTGAGATGATGGGATCTCTAACTACTTGCCTGGGTTAGCCTTGAACCACAATCCTTCTGGTCTCAGTCTGCCAAATAGCTGGGATTACAGCTATGTAACACGTATCCAGTTTTCTCTCTTTTTTTGGATTAGTTTGTCTAGGAACTTGTCAATCTTGTTTATTTTTTCAGTAAACAACTCTTTGCTTCATTGATTCTTTGTATTATTTTTAGTCTCCATTTTATTAACTTCATTGATACTTTTGATTTCTTTCTGTCTATTGCTTTTGGGTTTGGCTTGTTATTTTCCTAAGAGCCTGACGTACCTCATTACATTATTTATTTGAGATATCTCTGACTTTTTAGTGTAGACAGTCATGCTATAACCTTTCCTCTTAGCATTGACTTTGTTGTATTCCAACCATTCTGGAATGTTGTGTTTTTATTTTATTTGATTCTAAAATGAATCTGTATTTCTTAGATTATTCAAAGTGAACTATTCAGTCTCCATGTGTCTGAATATTTTCTGTTGTTTTTTGCTATTGATTTCTTGTTTTATTACACTGGGGTCTGATAAAATATAGAAAGTTGTTTCAATTTTGTTGTACTGATTAAGAGTTGCTTTATGTCCTAAAATATTATTTATTTGGGAGAAAGTTCTGTGGACTACAGAGAAGAGTGTATATGCTGCAGCTATTGGCTGAAATTTTCTGTAGATGTCTGTTAAGTCCATTTGACCTATAATATCATTTGGTTCTGAAGATTCCTTATTTTCTTATATGGATGACCTATCTACTGGTGAAAATAGGATTTTAAAGTTGTGTTGGGATTTGTGTCTTTTATCCAGTTGTTTTAGGAAATTGGGTGTGCCAGCATTTGGTGTGTATATATTTACAATGGTTATAGCCTCTTGATGGGTTGTTCTTGTATCCATATGAAGTGAATTTCTTTTTTTCTTTTTGACTAATTTTGGCTTGAAGTTATCTGCTTTGTCAGATATGGATATAGCTCCTTTTGCTTGCTTTCAGGCTCCATTTGCTTGGAAAATATTTTTCCGTTCTTTCACTTTAAGCTTGTGTTTGCTTTTCTTTGTCAATGAGGTGCATTTCTTATAGGCAATGAATGATTGGGTCTTGTTTTTCAATTCAGTCTGCTGGTCTGGTCTTTTTATTGGAAAATTGAGAACATTAACATTCAGAGTTATACTGAAAGGCATGTAGTAATTTCTGCCATTTTGTTGTTTTTGTAGTGTTTGATTCTTCCCTCATTACATATTAAATTTATAAGTAAATATCAAATAAAATTGTAATAATATAATGAAATTAGTAAAGGCATAAACATAATTGGAAATTTAAGGTACCTTATTCCTACTTAGACAAATTAATGGTCAGAAATAAAATATGGAAATAAAAAAATTCAATAATTTAATTAAACTCAGCTAAATAAATATGTAAAATGTGTACCCTATAAAATAGAATTTACATAATGTTTATGGGAAATTTACAAAAATGGTTCATAAATCAGACTATACAGGAAACCCTGAAAATAGCACCAAACTGGAAATTCTTTGAAATGATTTAAGTAGAAATTAGCAGTAAAGGAATAACAGAGCAGTGATTCTCTTTTTTTTTTATTAGCTTATCAGGAAAAAGAAAATGAAAATTACAATTACATACTATTTCAAGAGAATGATTATAGAGATTCTTTATATCAGCAAAAATAAACCTAATGAAATGAGAAGGAGGAATACATACAAACCCCAGAAATTAATAAAGTAGAAAACAAAACCGCAGAATGTATAAAAAAAACATAATTAGCTTTGGGGGGAGAAGCCAAAATATACCTATTTTGGTACTATCTGACAAAACCAATTTAAAAAAAGTGAATGTACATCTGGATAACATTAATAATGAAAAATGACTAAAAATCAAATGACACAGGAGATAATAATATAGGTCAACTATGTCAGATAATTTATTTGACTCTTAAAGGTGAATTTTATTTTCAGAAATAAGTGACTAATAAAAATGAAAATATTGAAATTAAATAGAGTATAAATAAGAATGAATAAGCCCATTTGATTAGTATGTTTAATACTCCTTATTTTCATAGTCCAGTATTGGTGGCATTCATTTCTAGAGAGCAAATTAGAGGTATATTAAAACTCTTAAACAAATGTATGCACTTTACTTCAGTAATTTCTCCTGGGAATCTATCCTTAGGGAACAATCAAATGAATTTGTAAATGAGTACATATGGTAGTTTTACATAGTTACTTTTACACACTTTTGTGAGGTTGTTTTCCCTTTACCAGGACATTTTGCCCAATGATAATGGATTAGTTAAATTATTCATGATATATCTATATATTATATGCAGTCTTTGAAAATGTTAAGTGTGGGCCTAAATTCATGCACAGGAAAATGTGTACATGATGCACTAATGTTCTCCAATAAGGTCCTCTTTCTAAGTGTCCCCCTTTGCATGTCCCCTTTGTCGTCTGACATGACAAACTACACTGTATACCTAATTCTTCTTCAAACATTCTACTCAGAAAATTCTTGATTTATCAGAAAACTAGCTTCCCCTAGGGCTCACCTTTCTTCTTTCCCTCTCCCCTAATTTCTCCCACATAGGTGCTCTAACCACCTGGTCATCCTGACATCGGTGGCTTGTTTCCAAGTGCTCGTTTTTGGATGTCTAAGGTAATATTTGTTTTTGTTGGTTGTGTTGTAGATATTTTTCATGTTTTATTTAATTATTTATTTTATTTTTGCTATCCTAGTTCTTTGGTTTTGTTGGATGATTTGGGGCTATCTGAAGACTTGTCTCTGTAGCTCTTTACCAACTGCTAGATATCCTATATCACAAACCTAGAGGAACACAACATCACACTTCTTTTTTCTTTTTTTTATTAGAATAAAAGAATTGTGCAGCAGGGTTTATGACGTCACACTTTCCTAGTAGCCATGCTGACCCATACTCAGAGATTAAACATATCACATTTTCTCTCTCCTCAAATGTATCACAGTCCTTTCTCACTTTAACTTTCAGGCAATGATATTGCTTTATTTTTAATTAGAAAAAGAAAAGATTAGATATAAAATTCCTCCTTTTGTCACTGACATGATTTCTACTTATTCTCCTTATTACTTCTTATTCCACTGGGTAATGTATCCTTTCCTTCTTTCTAAGGTTAACCTTTTCCAGTTTGTTCTATCTTTCTAAGCATCACTGTTCTTTTACTTACACTGTCTTGCTCCTGAATCATCAACCATTCCCACCTTATTAGATCATGTTTTGTATCTCCACATATTTTTTAAAACCTCTCTTCATACATGCTCTCCACACTGCCATTTCTCTGCTTTCTTTACAGCCTCTCCTCAAATGTGTTGGTGACTGACGTGTTCTGTGCCCATATTCTTACTTCCTGTTCACACACTAGCTCACTAAAGTCTGGCTACTGTCTTAATTACATCATTCCTCCACCCTTGTTGAGGTAATCAAATGTTCTCTTCACTGGTAAATTCTGCATCTTATGTGTAATTACTCTCTCCATTACATTTAACTCTTCAACAATATTTTGCACAACTGATGTTCTATACTTCTTGAAATGTTTTCCTCCCTTTGCACACACAATATTGAAATCTGATTTCTTTTCTGTCTCTAACAACTCTTTCTAAGTATATTTTGTGAGACTTATTTCTCTGACTAATCTTTAAATTTTCAATCATCTCATGATTAATACATCACCTCACTTTCTCTTTTGCATTCATTTTTCAAAGATTTCATTCACTCACATAGATTTAAATATCCACCATTACTCTTAAGTTCCAAATTCCTATTTCTAATCCAAACCTCTGAGCTTCACATTTGGGTATCTTAACTTGTATATCCCAGAGACATTTGAGACTAAATATTTCAAAAGCTGATCATATTTCCAGTCTCAGACATACCACCACATTCCTACTCAGTCCTTCAAGAGATCATCTTCAAGGCTGTCTTTTTCTTACCTATCATATCTCTGTCCTTTAACCATACTTCAAAAAAAAGTCCCACATTTATACACATTTACTATTGCCAACCTAGCAGGCATGGTATTCCTCTGGGACTGTGCAGTAGTCTTCAGAATTGTTTACCCTCTGTGAGTGCTTGTCCTCCTCTACTACATTCTTCTCTTCAACAACTGGTGTGACCCCCTTAAAACTTTAATCAGATAGTGTCCTTCTCTGATGAAAATAAGCCAATGTTACCTTTTGTTCACCCAATAATATTTAGTCTTTCTCATATGGCACACTAGGTTTTACATGAGTTGGTCTCTGGCTGTCTTTTAAGTCATATTTTTTTACCCTGCCTCTCTCACTTGGGCTCTAACCACACTATTATTTTTCAGTTTTGTAACTATTTCCAGAACAACTGATTTGAGTTCCAATAATGACTATTTGTGTGCATCATCTGCATGTGTCTTGGTTTCCTCATCAGGAAAATGGAATAATAATGTTATATAGCAAATATTTGGTGCAGTACTTGGTACACATAAATATTTAGTAACTACTCTTGCATTGTAGTAGTTTTTGTTATTGTCCTTCTCTCAGGGACTGTGGTTTTTACCATTCAGCCTGAAATACAGAGCCAAGTGGAGCTCCCTATTAATAAGCTTACTGTAGGACCTGGCTTAGGTAACCATGATGCTGGCTGGGCAAGTCTGTAGCCTATAATTTTGTCTGGCGGGAAAGGCGAGCTGGACCCTCAGACAGTGAAAGCTGCTGTTCTTAGGCAGAAGTTCTTTTGAAACATTTCATTTATGCTCTTAAAACCTTTCAAATCATTCAATCATTTGGTTGAGCCAGGTCTACCAAGATTATATAGGGTAATATTCTCTAGTTAAAGTTAACTGTGTATGCACATTAATCATATACAAAACCCCTTCACAGCACCAAACTAATGATCACAGGTGCATCGAACTTGCTGTCCCCTGTGTCTGGGAATGATCCATTTGTCAGTATTTACAAGAATAGTTTATTTGTACCCTTGAATTCTCATCTTAAATGCTGCTTTCTAAGGAAGATTACCAAACTTCAAGGAGTAGGGCTCCACATGTCTATAGTCTGTCAATTCTTTTGACATCTAATTTATACATTTTCCACATTGAGTTTTTATTGTTTTGTTTTTTCTTCTACTAGAAAGGGTTAAGAAAGTAGACAATATCATTCTTATATATTCTAAGCATCCACACAGGAACTGAAACACAATAGTTCTGAATGCATATTTAATGAATGTATATAAAAATAATATTAAGTTTAAAAGTGATATTAGGTCTGTGTATGTGTGTACATTTTAAAGGAGATATATGAAAGGATAATGTTTTTTTTCTTTATGGTTGAGAGTATAAGTAACTTTTTTGCTGATTTGTATTTTTATGTTTTTCTAAAATGAGCATTTTTTTTTTCAAAAAATGTAGTACTTGTAAAAATATCTGCACTGAAAGAAAAAAGCCAATAGAGCACTAATTTCTTTTCAGGACATGTCACTTCCTTTTACTTATGCTATAAGCATTAAATGACTCAGAAGGAAGGGATTGGTTATGAGCTTCACTCATAAACATAGAAGAAACTTAGAGGAAAAATCTGATGAATGGAGGTTTATGAAATTTTAATGCTATTTGTATGTAATATTTAGGATAGAGGAATAATGAAATGATGCCTAGGTACCAGTGATAGTTTTTATTTTTTCAGGGTAAAATTTGCACTGGAAAAAGTTCTTATCAAGGGCCCATTTGGGGATGGAGATGTAGCTGAGGTTCAGATTGATTGCCTACCACGTACAAGGTGCTGAGTTTGATCCCCATCTCTGCCAAAAATAAAAAAGAAGAATCCATTTATAAAAATAATAGAGCAAAAACTTGGCTAAGAAAGACAATGTGTTTCAATGTCAGCCAGTTGTTAGTCGAGTTCTTTTAGTTCTATTTGGAGAGAAGAGAAACTAAAGGTTCTTACAGCGCAAAAGGTAATACAAGAAAGAGTAGGAAATACTCTGGAGTTAGTAGGTATAGGTAAGAACTTTCTCAATGAAACCCCAGCAGCACAGCAACTAAGAGATAGCATAGATAAATGGGACCTCATAAAACTAAAAAGCTTCTGTACATCAAAAGAAATGGTCTCTAAACTGAAGAGAACACCCACAGAGTGGGAGAAAATATTTGCCAATTATACATCAGACAAAGGACTGATAACCAGAATATACAGGGAACTTAAAAAACTAAATTCTCCCAAAACTAATGAACCAATAAAGAAATGGGCATGTGAACTAAACAGAACTTTCTCAAAAGAAGAAATTCAAATAGCCAGAAAACACATGAAAAAATGCTCACCATCTCTAGCAATAAAGGAAATGCAAATTAAAACCACACTAAGATTCCACCTCACCCCTGTTAGAATAGCCATCATCAGCAACACCACCAACAGGTGTTGGCGAGGATGTGGGGAAAAAGGAACCCTCTTACACTGTTGGTGGGAATGTAGACTAGTACAACCACTCTGGAAAAAAATTTGGAGGCTACTTAAAAAGCTGGACATCGATCTACCATTTGATCCAGCAATACCACTCTTGGGGATATACCCAAAAGACTGTTACTCCAGAGGCACCTGCACATCCATGTTTATTGCGGCACTATTCACAATAGCCAAGTTATGGAAATGGCCAAGATGCCCCAGCACTGACGAATGGATTAAGAAAATGTGGTATCTATACACAATGGAATTTTATGCAGCCATGAAGAAGAACGAAATGTTATCATTCGCTGGTAAATGGATGGAATTGGAGAACATCATTCTGAGTGAGGTTAGCCTGGCCCAAAAGACCAAAAATCGTATGTTCTCCCTTATATGTGGACATTAGATCAAGGGCAAACACAATAATGGGATTGGACTATGAGCACATGATAAAAGCGAGAGCACACAAGGGAGGGGTGAGGATAGGTAAGACACCTAAAAAACTAGCTAGCATTTGTTGCCCTTAATGCAGAGAAACTAAAGCAGATACATTAAAGCAACTGAGGCCAATAGGAAAAGGGGACCAGGAACTAGAGAAAAGGTTAGATCAAAAAGAATTAACCTAGAAGGTAACACCCACGCACAGGAAATCAATGTGAGTCAATGCCCTGTATAGCTATCCTTATCTCAACCAGCAAAACCCCTTGTTCCTTCCTATTATTGCTTATACTCTCTCTACAACAAAATTAGAGATAAGGACAAAATAGTTTCTGCTGGGTATTGAGGGGGGGGAGTGGGAGGGGGTGGAGTGGGTGGTAAGGGAGGGGGTGGGGGCAGGGGGGAGAAATGAACCAAGCCTTGTATGCACATATGAATAATAAAAGAAAAAAAAAGTAAACACACTTGAATATCAGTAGCCATAATAGGAAAAGAAGAAAGGGTGATGAGGAATAAAAAGAAAATGAACATACATTACATGTCTAGGAAGTAACTTGAATGAAAGGTCTTTCCTATGGAATGAGATTTCCCCAAATATTCTGTTCCCCAATGGCACTCTAGCCTAAAATTGTATTTATTATGCTTATAGGATACACTTCTTAAAGCACATATACATTACCTTAGAAGGATAAAAAAAAAAGATGTGTGAAAGTTGTTCAGTAATTAGAAATGAAGGCTATTTAGGGAAGAGAAGCCTTCACTGAAATGTTTTCAGAAAGTCTCCATGATTGCTGAAGAAGCTATTTGAGTGGGAGTCCCCATGAAGGTTTCTAAGGGTCCTCTTGGACTAGGAAAGAACCTATGAGAGGAAGAGGGAGAGAAGGAAACTTCAACGGGAAAACCAGAGGCACTTTGATGGGCTAATTTTTAAAGGGCTTTAATAGAATATATCTTTAACCATATAGTTAACCTAATTAAAGTATTTCTGTGGATTTTAGTATATTTAGAATTTGATAACCATCACAATAAGCCCATTTTAACCATAAATTGATATATTTTAATAGAAATAAATTTACTTAGTATAACACTTTTACTCAGTAACTTTTCTCTGTGACTAAGAAATATGTTGAAATTTGTTGGTATTTAATTAAATATGAATTTTTAAAATTTTTACTTCATTGTAAGAGCCCAACAGATCTACATTTAAAATGTAAGTGTCAGTAGGATCCAAGATGGTGACTAGGGTGCAGAAGCAGACAGCGTGAACTCTATGAATCAAAAACCTTGCTGAGACACTGAAGCCATACTTGGTGGAAATAAGCACCAAGGAGAATCAAAACTTCAACACTCTGAACCCCTAGGCTGTAGAAAACTTCCGCACACCATGTTACCCTGAGAAAACAGGAGGGCTGCCACTGTGGCCAGACAGTGGCTACAAATATGCTTGGGAGACATTCAGCAGACCAAGCAGGTGAGTGCCAAGCTTCACGTGGTATTCCTCAGCCACCCCTGAGATAAACCAGCAAGCTGCCTGGGCAGACTGACCCCCCCCAAAAAAAAAACTGAATAAACAACAAGCTGAAAACTAGTACACAGCAGAGGGGGCAGGAAGCTGAAAGCACACTAAAGAAGGGGTGAGGGGCAAGGAGCTAATCTCCATGTGAACTTTCAGAAAACAAAGTCTGGAAAGGCAGGAGGACCAACAGTGGGCAGGTGATAAGCCACTTCCTGAAATAGGGCTGGTAGTGGTCCACAAAGCTTATCTCCTGAGACAGAAGCATCCAAAGTTAAATGACCCTGCAAAATTGAAAAACAAACAGCAAGACATCACAATATGCTGACAGCAGGGGGCTGGCTGATGGATAGCTGACTCTGCCAAGAGAAAGGGGCAAGGCAAAGAAACAAGTCCCCAGTAAACAAGTGCAGTGAAAATCCAACTCCAAACCAGGAGAGTGGTGGGCTACAGAGCTGATTCTGGAATCTGAGGCCAACATACAAACTTAAACTACCACACCCCACTGAGGGAGTAGCTGATCAAGCAGTTGCTGCTGAAAGACAGAGGAAATAAAAAAAAACAAAACTACCCAAACACCTAGTGAGACTATGGACAGAGCTTTGGTTTAAATACCAACACCAGGACTGGATTCTCGAGAAGTAACACCAGCACTTAAACTAAGACTGAAATTCTATTGTTCTTGAACCTGGAATCTTTGATTGTTTGTTTGGTTTTTGTTTGTTTGTTCATCCCTCCAATTGATTTCTTTGGTTTTTTTTTTTGTTAGTTTTACTATTGTGAATTAGTTAATACGAAATTACACACAGAACAGGGACAGAAATAGCACACATACACACTTAGCTAAAAACGCAATACAGCCACAAAACAAAATTAAACCAAGGGAAAGAAAACAGGTAACTGAAACCACCAATTAGCCTAACAAGAACATAGTTGCACAGTACCAAGTGGAGGGATGAGAAGAAGAAAAAGGGATGGAAACCATTCTCACCCCCAAAAATAATTTAACACAGGAATCAGAGGGACATGAAGAAAAGGATACCCAGTTCTGGACTCCAAAATAACAAAGATAAATGACACAAAGGAACCCAACAATGCCCACAAGAACACCCTCAAAGAAGAAATTCTACAAGAAATCACTGAGAATTTCATGGAGATGTTACTAGACATGGTCAACCAAAACATACAAGAGGCACTCAAGAAATTTCAAGACACTAAAAATAAAGAATGAGAGAAGACACAGAAACAAATAAATGAACTCCTAAGAGCCCTAAGTGAGCACCAAAGTGAAACAGAGAACACTATAAATAGGCAAGTAAATGAATTAAAGATGAAAACAGATAATATTAAAGAGGGAGTGACCCATGATATGGAAAACCTCAGAACAAAGAATGAAACTGAAACACAAAACACAGTGGAAGGCCACTCCAGCAGATTAGAACAAGTGGAAGACAGAATCTCAGAACTTGAAGATAAAATGGAAATTAAAGGAAAAAACTGAAGAACTGTTAGTCAAACAACTCAAGACCTGTGAAAGGAATATGCAAGAACCCACCAAATCCATCAAAAGACCAAACCTGAGAATCATGGGCATTGAAAAAGAAGAAGAGGTGCAAGCAAAAGGGATTCATAATATATTCAAGAAAATAATAACAGAAAATTTCCAAAATCTAGAAAAAGCTATGCCCATTCAGGTATAGAAAGCCTCCAGGACATAAAACAGACTTGACAAAAACAGAAGCACCCCACGACATATCATTACAACAGCAAGCACAGAGAATAGAGAAAGAATATTGAAGTCTGTAAGAGAGAAAAAACAAATAACATACAAAGGTAAAGCCATCAAAATAGAAGCAGATTTCTCAACGGAAACATTAAAATCAAGAAGGGCATGGAGTGTGGTATTCTGGGTGCTGAATGAAAATAACTTCAACCCTAAGATATTCTACCCAGCAAAACTGTCATTCAAAATAGATGCAACAATAAAAGTCTTCCATGTTAAGCAGAAACTAAAACAATATATGACCACTAAGCCAACACTACAAAAGATTATCCAAGGAATTCTGCACAAAGAAAATGAAAGCAAACAAAACAATGAGAGAACAGGCAACACCAAACCACAGGAGGAGAAAAACCAAGGAATCAGAGAGTAACATTGACTCAGTTGCACACAATCAAACCCTTAAACAAAAAAACCAACTTAATGAAAGGGATAACCACATACCTATCAATATTAACACTGAATGTTAATGGATTTAACTACCCCATCAAAAGACACTGTTTGGCAAACTGGATTAAAAAGGAAGGTCCAACAATCTGCTGCTTACAAAAGACCCATCTCATTGACATAAATAAGCAGTGGCTTGGAGTGAAAGGCTGGAAGAAGATTTATCAAGTCAATGGCCTCTAAAAACATGCAGGAGTAGCAATACTTATCTTGGACAAAGTAGATTTCAAACTTACATTGATCAAATGAGATAAAGAAGGACACTCCATACTAATAAAAAGACAAATACACCAAAAGGAAATAACAATTATCAACCTACATGCACCCAATTTCATCAAACATATTCTGAAGGACCTAAAAGCATATATACACTCCAACACAGTGGTTGTGGGAGACTTTATTACCCCCTATCACCTGTAGATAGGTCACCAAACAAAAAATCCATAAAGAAATTTTAGAGCTAAATCACACCATAGATCAGATGGACCTAGCTGATGTCTATGGAATATTTCATCCAACTTCTGCTCAATATACATTCTTGTCAGCAGCCCATGGAACTTTCTCCAAAATTGATCATATCTTGGGGCACAAAGCAAGCCTCACCAAATATAAGAAAACAGAAATAATCCCATGCATTCTATCTGATCACAATGTATTAAAATTAGAGCTCAACAACAAAAGCAACAGTAGAAAACGTGGAAATAATTGGAAGCTGAACAACACATTGCTGAATGATCAGTGGCTCATTGATGAAATAAAAGAGGAAATTAAAAGGTTCCTGGAAGTTAATGAAAATGAAAACACGACCTACCAGAACATATGGGACACAGACAAGATAGTCCTGAGAGGAAAGTTTATAGCCATGACTACGTATATTAAAAGGACAGAAAGATCTCAAGTCAATGACCTAATGCTATGTCTCAAACTCCAAGAAAAACAAGAACAAGCAAAACCCAAAACAAGCAGAAGGAGAGAAATAAAAAAATAGGGGCCAAAATTAATGAAATAGAAACAAACAAACAAAAAAAACATACAAAGAATCAATGAAACAAAAAGCTGGTTCTTTGAAAAAATAAACATTGACAGACCCCTGGCAAACCTGACTAAAATGAGGAGAGAAAAACCCAAATGGCAAAACCAAAATGCAAAAGGAGAAATAACAACAAACACCTCAGAAATCCAGAGAATCATCCGAGACTACCTTGAGAATCTATATTCCAATAAATTTGAAAATCTTGAAGAAATGGACAAATTTCTAGATACTTATGAACACCCAAAATTGAACCAAGAGGATATTAATCACCTGAATAAATCTATAACAGAAAAAGAAATTGAAGCAGCAATAAAGAGCCTCCCCCCAAAAAAGTCCTGGACCTGATGGATTCTCTGCTGGATTCTATCAGACCTTTAAAGAAGAACTAATACCAACTCTCCTTAAACTTTTCCATGAAATAGGAATGAAAGGAACACTGCCTAACTCATTTTATGAAGCCAGTACTACACTCATCCCCATATCAGAAAAAGACATCTCCAAAAAGGAGAACTATAGGCCAATCTTTTTAATGAACATCAATGCAAAAATCCTCAATAAAATAATGACAAACCGAATCCAACAATATATCAGAAAGATACATGTATACACGTATACACGTATCTATGGGCAAACCCCCCCACCCTCCCCACATGACTAACTCTTGCCAAACCCCAAAAACAAGAAACATGTTCTACTAACAAACTTTTATACACACATCCACCCATAAACCCCATGTTTTCATCCTTTATTTTATGTGTTCAATTTATTAATGTGCCATCTAAGTATCTCATAAATTAAATCACACAACACACAAATCCAACCTCCACATAATCCAACTCCATACTCCCTCCCTACATACTAGTAAGATAACTAAAATAACTAACCACATAAAAGAAGAAGATTAACCTCAAATACAAAAGTTAATGTAGCTTATATATCAAAGCAAGGCACTGAAAATGCCTAGATGGATTGCATAATCCCATAAACAAATAAAGGTTTGGTCCTAGCCTTTTTATTAGTTTTCTGTGAAATTACACATGCAAATCTCCATGCCCC
Organism: Castor canadensis; assembly: GCF_047511655.1. Taxonomy (NCBI): domain Eukaryota; kingdom Metazoa; phylum Chordata; class Mammalia; order Rodentia; family Castoridae; genus Castor; species Castor canadensis. The sequence continues at coordinate 94,373,331 of NC_133391.1, read as the reverse complement.
AGTGAATATGCCCTCTAAGTCTAATAGATCAAAAGGAGCAAGCATCAAGCACACAAAATTTGTAGCTAAAGATGCTTTGCTTCACCACACCCCCACGGGACACAGCAGTGATAAAAATTAAGCAATAAATGAAAGTTTGACTAAGTTACACTGACTATAAAGGTTGGTAAATCTTGTGCCAGTCACCGTGGTCATATGATAGACCCAAACTAATAAACCCCAGCGTAAAGCATGTTTAAGAATTTCTGATCCTCAATAAGAATAAACTTTACCTAGGCCATAAAAAGCTACAGCTAAAGAAAAAATAACTTACAAAAGTAATCTTAACAAATCTGTTAACACGACAGCTAAGACCCAAACTGGGATTGGATACCCCACTATGCTTAGCCATAAACCTAAATATGCAAACCCAACAAACATATTCACCAGAGAACTACTAGCAACAGCTTTAATTTTTCAACCACAATTATATAAAACACACTCATCCCTAATTGGCCTAACCTTATAATTTCTGGTTTGATAATTTTGGTTGAGGTGACCTCAGAGCACAAAACAACCTCCGAATGATTTAAATCTAGACTAACAAGTCAAAATACAGAAAAAAAATCATAAATTGACCCATCACTTGAGCACCAGACCAAGTTACCCTAGGGATAACAGCGCAATCCTATTCTAGAGTCCATATCGACAATAGGGTTTACGACCTCGATGTTGGATCAGGACATCCCAATGGTGCAACCGCTATTAAAGGTTCGTTTGTTCAATGATTAAAGTCCTATGTGATCTGAGTTCAGACCAGAGTAATCCAGGTCAGTTTCTATCTATTTACAAGTTTCTCCCAGTACGAAAGGACAAGAGAAACAAGGCCAACTCCCCATCAGAGCCTTAAATCCAATAGATACACTAACATTAATCTAGTAAATTATCTACTTACCTACCCTAGAACAGGGATAAGGAGGCAGAGCCTGGTAATTGCATAAGACTTAAAACTTTACCCTCAGAGGTTCAACTCCTCTCCTTAACACTCCATGTTCATTATAAATGTCCTTACCCTAACTATCCCCACTCTACTTGCAATAGCATTCTTAACCCTTGTAGAACGAAAACTCCTAGGGTATATGCAATTACAAAAAGGCCCAAATGTAGTAAGCCCCTACGGCATCCTTCAACCATTTGCCAATGCACTAAAACTATTCATTAAAGAACCAATATGACCACTAGCCTCCTCCCCACTGCTATTCTCTATCACCCCGACCCTAGCCCTAACCCTAGCCCTTATCATATGAATCCCATTTCCAATACCACAACCCTTAATCAACATAAACTTTGGCATCCTATTTATTCTAGCAACCTCTAGCCTATCCATCTACGCCATCTTATGATCGGGCTGATCATCAAATTCTAAATATGCCCTAATTGGAGCACTCCGAGCTGTCGCACAGACAATCTCATACAATGTATCCCTTGCCATCATCGTTTTATCAGTAATACTTAAAAATGGGTCATTCACTATATTCTCACTAATTACAATACAAGAATATATCTGACTCATCATCCCAACATGACCACTAGTAATAATATGATTTATCTCAACATTAGCAGAAACAAACCGGGCCCCATTCGACCTAACTGAAGGAGAATCCGAACTCGTATCCGGATTCAAAGTAGAATATGCCACCGGACCATTTGCCTTATTCTTCATAGCAGAATATATGAACATCATTATAATAAATGCTCTCACAACAATCATATTCCTAGGAGCATTCCACAATCCTCTAACCCCAGAATTATACACTATTAACTTCACCATCAAAACCCTCTGCCTCACCATACTGTTCCTATGAATCCGGGCATCATACCCCTGATTCCGATACGACCAACTCATACACCTACTATGAAAAAACTTCCTCCCACTCACTTTGGCCACCTGCATACTATATGTATCCCTCCCTATTGCCATATCAAGCATCCCCCCACAAATATAGAAATATGTCTGACAAAAGAGTTACTTTGATAGAGTAACATATAGAGGTTTAAGCCCTCTTATTTCTAGAGCTACAGGAATCGAACCTAATCCTAAGAACTCAAAGTTCTTCATGCTACTGTATCACACCCAACTCTAAAGTAAGGTCAGCTAAATTAAGCTATTGGGCCCATACTCTGAAAATGTTGGTTTATATCCTTCCTGTACTAATCAACCCCACTGCCAAATTAATTATTTTACCCACTATAATTATAGGAACAATAATTACAATAACAAGCTCCCACTGACTAGTAATATGGGTGGGTTTAGAAATTAATATATTAGCATTCATCCCCCTATTAATCAATAAAGGAAGCCCACGATCCACAGAAGCAGCAACTAAATACTTCATAACACAAGCCACAGCATCTATGCTACTACTAATAGCAATTGTAATCAACATACTAGACTCAGGCCAATGATCAATCAACTATATACAAAACCCCATTACATCATTCATAACCCTAGTGGCACTAACTATAAAATTTGGACTAGCTCCATTTCACCTATGAGTATCAGAAGTTACCCAAGGAACCACCCTAATGTCAGGAATACTACTACTAACATGACAAAAACTAGCCCCAATTTCCATCCCATACCAACTAACACCATCAATCAACCATCAACTCATCGTATCAATAGCCCTACTATCAATTATAGTAGGTGGCTGGGGAGGACTAAACCAAACACAACTGCGTAAAATCATAGCCTATTCATCAATCGCCCATATAGGATGAATAATAGCCATCATCTCATACAACTCCATAGCTTTCATACTAAACCTAATCATCTACATCCTACTATCACCATGTTTACGATAATCAACTATAACACAAACACCAACACACTAACTCTAGTTCACTCCTGAAATATAACCCCAGTAATTACCCTAATACTACTCATCTCACTATTGTCACCTGGAGGACTCCCACCACTAACAGGATTCCTACCAAAATGAATCATCATTAATGAGTTAACAAAAAATGATCTAATCCTAACACCAACAATTATAGCTATACTAGCCTTACTAAACTTGTACTTCTACGTACGACTAATTTACTCAACAACCCTAACCCTATTCCCAACCACAAACACCACAAAAATAAAATGATGACACCCTAACAAAAAACCCTCAATTCTTTTGCCCCCACTTTTTACCATTACAACTATAACCCTACCCCTAACACCTATCATATTTGCCCTAAACTAGGAATTTAGGTTAAATAGACCAAGAGCCTTCAAAGCCCTAAACAAGTTAAATAAACTTAATTCCTGTAATAAGGACTGCAGGATACAACCCTACATCTCATGAACGCAAATCAAGCACTTTTACTAAGCTAAGTCCTCGCTAGATTGATGGGATTCAAACCCATGAAATTTTAGTTAACAGCTAAATACCCTAAACAACTGTCTTCAATCTACCTCTCCTGCCGTCTAGAAAAAAAAGGCGGGAGAGGCCCCGGCAGAGTTGAAGCTGCTCTTCTGAATTTGCAATTCAACGTGATCCATCACCTCAAAGCCTGGTAAAAAGAGGACTCAACCCCTGTCTTTAGATTTACAGTCTAATGCTCACTCAGCCATTTTACCTATGTTCGCCAACCGTTGACTATTCTCAACAAACCACAAAGATATCGGCACCCTGTACTTAATATTTGGGGCCTGAGCAGGAATAGTAGGAACTGCCCTAAGCTTATTAATTCATGCAGAATTAGGACAACCAGGAACCCTATTAGGAGATGACCAAATCTATAATGTCATCATTACAGCCCATGCTTTTGTAATAATCTTCTTCATAGTAATGCCAATCCTTATTGGCAGATTTGGCAATTGATTAGTATCACTAATAATTGGAGCCCCCGATATAGCATTTCCCTGAATGAATAACATAAGCTTCTGACTTCTCCCACCATCTTTCCTCCTTCTACTGGCCTCCTCAATAGTAGAAACCGGAGTGGGAACTGGATGAACCGTATACCCCCCATTAGCAGGTAATCTAGTCCATGCAGGAGCATCAGTGGATCTCACCATTTTTTCTTTTCACTTTGCTGGTGTATCCTCAATCCTTGGCACTATTAATTTTATCACAACAATTATTAATATAAACCCCCCTGCAATATCACAATACCAAACACCATTATTTGTATGATCAGTCCTGGTCACTGCAGTCCTCTTACTACTCTCCCTCCCTGTCCTAGCGGCCGGTATTACAATACTCTTAATTGACTGGAACCTAAACACTACCTTCTTTGACCCTGCAGGAGGAGACCCAATCCTCTATCAACACCTATTCTGATTTTTTGGTCACCCTGAAGTATACATCATAATTCTCCCAGGCTTTGGCATAATCTCCCACATCGTTCTGGTAAAAAAGGAGCCATTTGGGTATATAGGAATAGTATGAGCTATGATGTCTATTGGCTTCTTGGAGTTCATCGTATGAGCACACCATATGTTTACCATCAGAATAGACGTTGATACCCGAGACTACTTCACATCTGCTACTATAATTATTGCCATTCCCACAGGAGTAAAAGTCTTCAGTTGACTAGCTACACTTCACGGAGGTAACATCAAATGATCCCCAGCCCTACTTTGAGCCCTAGCCTTTATTTTCCTTTTTACAGTAGGTGGCCTAACAGGCATTGTTCTATCCAACTCATCCCTAGATATCGTACTGCACGACACATACTATGTAGTAGCCCATTTTCACTACGTTTTATCAATAGGAGCAGTATTCACAATCATAGGAGGGTTTGTGCACTGATTTCCACTATTCTCAGGCAATACACTAGATCAAACATGAGCAAAAATCCATTTTACCAATATATTTGTAGGGGTAAACCTAACCTTCTTCCCTCAACACTTCCTTGGCCTATCTGGCATACCACGATGCTATTCTGACTACCCAGATGCCTACACAGCATGAAATACAGTATCATCAATAGGCTCTTTCATTTCCCTAACTGCGGTAATTATTATAATTTTCATAATCTGAGAAGCATTTGCCTCAAAACGAGAAGTAGGAGTAGTTGAACTTACAACAACAAACCTAGAGTGACTCCATGGATGTCCACGACCATACCACATGTTCGAAGAACCCACATACATAAAAACACTCTAAGAAAGGAATCGAACCCCCTAGAACTAGTTTCAAGCCAGCCCCATATCCTATGTGTCTTTCTCTACATGAGATATTAGTAAAACAATTACATAACTTTGTCAAAGTTAAATTACAGGCTAATCTCCCATATATCTTCATGGCTCACCCCCTCCAACTAGGCCTACAAGATGCAACATCACCCATCATAGAAGAATTATTAAAATTCCATGATCATACACTAATAATTTTCTACCTCATTAGCTCCCTAGTGCTTTATATCATTTCACTTATGCTTACCACTAAATTAACACACACCAACACAATAGACATCCAAGAAGTAGAGACAATCTGAACAATCCTCCCAGCAATTATTCTCATTATAATTGCTCTCCCATCCCTATGAATCCTATATATAATAGACGAAATCAACAATCCAGTACTAACAGTAAAAACCACAGGACATCAATGATACTGAAGCTATGAGTATACCAATTATGAAGACCTAATATTCGACTCTTACATGATTCCAACATCAGAACTAAAACCCGGAGAACTCCGGCTCCTTGAAGTTGACAATCGAGTCGTACTACCAATAGAAGTACCAATCTGAATATTAATCTCAACTGAAGATGTACTACACTCATGAGCTGTCCCATCATTAGGCCTAAAAACAGATGCCATCCCAGGGCGCCTCAACCAAGCAACCCTCACCTCCACATGACCAGGACTTTACTACAGCCAATGCTCCGAAATTTGCAGCTCAAACCACAGCTTTATACCCATCGTATTAGAAATAGTCCCACTCAAACACTTTGAAAACTGATCCTTATCTATACTTTAAGTACATTATGAAGCTACCACAGCATTAACCTTTTAAGTTAAAGACAGAGAGATAGCTCTCCATAATGATATGCCACAACTCGACACATCCACATGATTTACAACAATTACCTCCATAATTCTCACCGTGTTTATCTTCCAATTAAAAGTAAAAACATTTAACTTTTCACCCAACCCCACACCCAAAAATATTGAATCTATAAAACAAGACAACCCTTGAGAAAAAAAATGAACAAAAATCTATTTACCTCTTTCATTACCCCTACTATAATAGGACTTCCTATTGTCACCTTAGTAATCCTCTTCCCAAGTATTATATTCCCAGCTCCAAACCGATTAATCAATAACTGACTAACTTCCATCCAACAATGAGTAATCAAACTAATCACTAAATCACTAATAACAATGCACAACTCTAAAGGATGTACCTGATCTTTAATATTAATATCACTTATTATTTTCATTGGGTCAACTAACCTACTTGGACTTTTTCCAAACTCCTTCACCCCAACAACTCAACTATCAATAAATCTAGGAATGGCTATCCCACTCTGAGCAGGAGCTGTAATCCTAGGCTTCCACCATAAAATAAAATCATACCTAGCCCACTTCTTACCACAAGTAAACCCAATCCCCTTAATCCCAATACTAGTCATTATTGAAACTATTAGCCTATTTATTCAACCAATAGCACTAGCCATTCGATTAACAGCTAACATCACAGCAGGTCACCTATTAATCCACCTAATCAGTGGAGCTACACTAGCACTACTAACTATTAACCCAACCACAGCTTTCGTGACATTTATTATCCTAGTTCTCCTCACAATTCTCGAATTCGCAGTAGCCCTAATCCAAGCCTACGTATTCACCACGATCAAGTCAGCTTCATTCCAGGAATGCAGGGGTGGCTCAACATATGCAAATATGTAAATGTAATACAGCACATTAATAGAAGCAAAGACAAAAACCACTTGAACATCTCAATAGAAGCAGAAAAAGCTTTTGATAAGATCCAAGTCCACTTCATGATAAAAGCTCTAAGAAAACTAGGAATAGAAGAAATGTATCTCATCATTGTAAAGGCTATATATGATAAACCTGTAGCCAACATCACACTTAATGGAGAAAAACTGAAACCATTTCCCCTAAAGTCAGGATTGAGACAATTGTGCCCACTATTCTCACTCCTATTCAACATAGTACTGGAATTCCTAGCCAGAGCAAGTAGGCAAGAAGAAGAAATAAAAGGAATACAGTAGGTAAAGGAACTGTCAAAATATCCTATTTGTAGATGACATGATCCTTTATCTTAAAGACCCAAAAAACTCTACCCAAAAATTCCTACACACCATAAACAATTACAGCAAGGTGGCAGGAAACAAAACCAACTTGCAAAAATCATTAGGTTTTCTATACACCACCAATGAACAAATTGACAAAGAATATATGGAAATAATTCCATTTACAATAGCCTGGAAATAGCATTTACAAAATACCTAGGAGTAAACTTAACAAAGGATATGAATGACCTCTATAAGGAGAACTACAAACTCCTAAAGAAAGAGATCAAGGAAGACTACAGAAGCTGGAAAGATCTCCTAGTCTCATGGATTAGTAGAATGAGCATAGCAAAAATGGCTATACTACAAAAGGCAATCTACATGTTTAATGCAATTCCCATCAAAATTCCAATGACCTTCATCACAGAGATTGAAAAATCTACCCTAAAGTTCATTTGGAAACACAAGAGACTGTGAATAGCCAAGGCAATACTCAGCAAAAAGAGCATTGCTGGAGGAATCACAATACCCAACTTCAAACTATATTACAAAGCAATAGCAATAAAAACAGCATGGTACTGGCACAAAAACAGACATGAAGACCAGTGAACAGAATAGAGGATCCAGATATGAATCCACACAGTTATGCCCACCTTATTTTTGGCAAAGGTGCCAAAAACATATGATGGAGAAAAGACAGCTCTTCAACAAATGTTGCTGGCAAAAGCGTTTTTCTTTTTTTTTTATTGTTTTGTTATTCATTTTTCCATCTACAAGAAACTGAAATTAGATCCATGTTTATCACCCTGTACTAGTATCAACTCAAAATAGATCAAGGACTTTAATATCAGACCTGAAACTCTGAAGTTAGTACAGGAAGGAGCAGGAAACACATTGGAAGAAATAGGTATAGGCAAGGACTTCCTCAATAGAACCCCAGAACCTCAGCAACTAAGAGAAAGGATAGACAAATGGGACTTCATAAAATTAAAAAGCTCTGCACAACAAAAGAAATGGTCTTTAAACTGAAGAGACCACCCACAGAGTGGGAGAAAATATTTGCCAGCTATACATCAGACAAAGGACTGATAACCAGAATATACAGAGAGCTCAAGAAACTAAACTCTCCCAAAATCAATGAACCAATAAAGAAATGGGCACTGAACTAAAAAAGAACTTTTTCAAAAGAAGAAATTCAAATGGCTGAAAAGCACATGATATAATGCACACTGTCTCTGTCCATAAAGGAAATGCAAATGAAAACCACACTAAGAATCTACCTCACCCGTTAGAATAGCTATCATCAAAAACACCAACAGCAACAGGTATTGGCGAGGATGTGGAGAAAAAGGAACCCTTGTGCACTGCTGGTGAGAATGCAAGCTAGTGCAACCACCTTGGAAAACAATATGGAGCCTTCTTGTAAAACTGAACATAGATCTGCCATATGATCCAGCAATCCCACTCCTGGGGATATACCCAAAGGAATGCAACTCAGGTTACTCTAGAGGCACCTGCACAGCCTTGCTTATTGCAGTGCTATTCACAATTGTGAAATTATGGAAACAGCCAAGATGCTCCACTACTGAAGAATGGATTAAGAAAATGTGGTGTTTATACACAATGGAATTTTACTCAGCCATGAAGAACGAAATGTTATTCTCAAGTAAATGGATGGATCTAGAGAACATCATCCTAAGTGAGGTTAGCCAGGCTTAGAAAAAGAAAAGTTGTATGTTCTGCCTCATTATGTGGACTTTAGATCTAGGGCAAATACAATAATGTTGTTGGACTTGGGTGTCACACTAAGGGGAGAGCAACTATGGCAGGAATGGGGATAGGTAGGAAACCCAAAACTTGAAAGTGTTTGATGTCCCCACTGCAGAGGTGCTAATACAGAAACCTTAAAGAAACAGAGGTCAATATGGGAAGATGACTAGGAAGTAGTGAAGAGGTCAGGTGGAGATGAGTCAATTCGGGTTGTAACACACTTGTGCATGGAAGCAATGCTAGGAATCTGTCTGTATAGCTATCCTTAACTCAATTAGCAAAAATGCTATGTCTTTCTTATTATTGTTTATGTTTTCTCTTCAACAGCATTGAAGAGAATGGCAGAACAGGTTCTGCCTGGAAGCAAGGGTGGTGGGGTAGTGAGAGGGAAAGGGAAAGGGCAGGGGGCAGGTGGGAGAAATCACCCAAACAATGTGTGTACATAGGAATAAGTGAATAAAGAAAAATAAAGAAGGAAAAGAATTTATGTGTCCAAAGCAATGTTATTGACTACATAAACAGTACAGTAGATGTCTACACCTTATTCATTTTGTTTGATCATTGACCTATGAGTATTGGTAGGTAATTTTCCCTTTCCAGCCTCTGGTAACTAGCATTCTACTTTTTAACTCTATAAATTTGACTTTTTTAGATACCTCAGATAAATCACTCACACAGTATTTGACTTTTTGTTACTAAGTTATTTCACTTACCATGATGGCCTTAAGGAGTCATCAGCATTGCTATATTTCAGAATTTCCTTATTTTTAATGGCCAAATAGCATTCCATTGTATCTACTGCATTTTCTTTATATATTTTTCTGTCAGTAGGCATTAGGGCTAATTTTCACATTTTGGCTATTGTGAAAAGTGTCACATTGAACATAGAAATGCTAATATATCTTTGATATACTAATTTAAATTTTTTCTGTACAAACATTCAAAGGTAGAATTGTTGGATCACATTCTAGTTCTATTTTAATTTTTTGAGGAAAGTTCATGCTGGTTTTCATAGTGGCCAAGCCATTTTACATTCCCATTAAGAGTATGTGAATGTTCCAGTTTCTCCACATCCTTATCAACATTCATTTTATCTGTCTTGTCTATCTATCTATCTATCTATCTATCTATCTATCTATCTATCTATCTATCTATCTATCTATCCATTTTTCTGTCTATCTATCTAGCAACCTGTCTACCTATCGCAATCATCTACCAATCTATCTATCTATCTATCTATCTATCTATCTCTCATCTTCATCTTCTTCATCATCTGTCTATACTTATTTAATTTTAATAGACATTCTGACAGGTATAATATCTTATTGTAGTCTTGATTGTATTTCTCTGATAATTAATGATGCTGAACAATTCTCCATGTTCCTTGTGGTCATTAAATATATGTGTATTTACATCATTTGCCATTTGTAATTTTTAATTTTTGGTATTGAGTTGAAGGACTTTATTATTATGTCTTGAGGACTAATTCTTTATCAGATAAATGATTTATAAATATTTTCTTCTATTCCCCGTGTTCTACTTTCACTCTGTTAATTGTTTTCATTGCTGTGCTGAGCTTTTAAATTGAATGAAATCCCACTTTTTTGTTTAATGTTGCTGAAATCATTGTTGTGGCCAATATCATGATACTTTCCTTGTGTTTAAGTACTTAAACATTTACGTGTTGATTTTTTATATATGGTCATTTGTTGAAGAGACTACCTTTTTCTCATTATGTACTCTCTGCACACTTGTCAAAGGTCAGTTGATTGTTTATGTGTGAGCTTATTTCTTGGATGTCCATTCTGTTCTACAGATCTAAATGTCTCTTTTTCTGCCAGCATGGCAGTGTTTTAGTTTGGTAACATATTTTGAAAAGAGGAAGTGTGGTGTCTCCAACTTTGGTCTTCTTTATCAAGATTGAGCTGGCTATTCATGATATTTTGTGCTTCCATATGACTGTAGAATTGTTTTTCTATTTATGTGAAAATGCCATTGGGATTTTTTTGGGGATTACATTGACTGTATAGATGACTTTTTGTGGCATGGATATTTTAAGAATATTAATTCTTTCAATCCATGATCATAGGTTGTCTTTCACTTCTTTGTCTTTTCAATTACTTTGATTAATGTTTTGTAGGTTTTAGCATTAAAGTACTTCACCTCTCTAGTTACGTTTACTCACAGATTTTTTTCCTTTCAATGATGTTATAAATGATACTGTTTTCTTATTGTCCTTTTTCAACAGTTTGTTACGTAATGCATGCAAAAAGAACTGATGTTTTGCACATTAATTTTTGTATCCTGCACATTTACTAAATTACTTTGTCTAACAGTTTTTTACAAATAATCTTTGGTATTTTCTCTATATAAGATTTTGTTGTCTAAATACAGAGACAACTTTACTTCTTTTGTTGGTAAGCCTTTTATTTATTTTTCTTGTCAAATTGCTCTGGTGAGGATATTGAGCAGTATGTTGAAAAGAAGTTCTGACAGTGTGAATTATTCTCTTATGACTGATCTTAGATGAAAAGATTACAATTTTTCACCATTGAACATTATGTTAGATGTGGACTATTAATGTATGGCTTTTGCAATGTTGAATGGCATTTTTTCTATTCCTAGCTTGTTGAATCTTTTAACTGAGGAAAAGTGCTAAGTTTTATTAAGAATATCCTTTCTTCATCTATTAAGACAATTATGTGATTAGAATACTTTATTCCATGATACATCACATTAATTGTTATTATGTGTTCAGCCATTGTTGCATCCCATGAACACCTGATTTTGGTGTTCCTTTTAATCCTTTTAATGTGAAATTGGATTTTTCTGGTGTTTTATTGAGGTTTTTTGAACCTGTTTTTACCAGACTTTTTGGCTGGTTATTTTCTTATAGTATCTTTGGCTTTGTTAGATGGAAATGCTGGCTTCCTGAGTTTGAAGCCATTCCCTCAAATTTTTTATGAGTTTAAGAAACATTGCAATTAATTCTTAACTATTTGTTGAATTCACCAGTGAAATTATCTAGTACTGAGCTTTTCTTGGTTGTAAGATTGTGACTACTGATCTCAAACAAGCAAAAATGTCACTTTTTTCTTCTAAAGAATTGGAGATCAGGAGGGTGGAACAGGTTGGGGGGGTTGGTACCAGTGGGAGGGGGAATATGTTGGGAAAGGAGGTAGGAAGGTGAATATGGTGAAAAATCTGTACAAATGTATGTAAATGCAAAAATGATACCCGTTGAAACTATTCCAGGAATTGGGGGGTGGGGCAGGCTAAAGGAGGATGATGGAGGAGGTGAATTTAACTATGATATATTTGATGAATTGCAAGAACTTTTGTAAATGCCACAAAGTACCCCCACCCAGAACAACAATAAAGGAAAAAATGCCTATTAGAATTCATATTCAGATCAAGTTAAGACAGTGGGCGAATAGAATCTGCTCAACTAATTGATGAAAAAAATCAATAAAATTCTCTTATCAACTGTCAAAAATACCTATAGAAGTTATACAAAAGGAAAAAGAAAAAGGAATCAAAGCATATCAATACAAGAATTAAGAAAACAGGTTTGGTCTTTTAATGGAATCTCTGAGTTCTTTTGTATTCCTTTCACAGCTCTTGGTCTTTTGTCTAAGAATTCTTTGGTTTTTTGCTTAGTATCTATTTAGTCTTTGAGCCCTGAAATCTGTCTTCTACTTGTTCTATTTGCTGGAGTGGCTTTTGCTGTGTTTTTATTTGATTTAAGGAATTTTTTTATTTATAGGATTTCTGTTTGATTCTTTTTTCTGAGGTTTTCCATATCTTTGTTAAACTCCTCTTTTATAGCCACTGTCATCTTTATCACATATAACTCCTTTTTTATAATCTCCTTAGTTTCATTTTGGAGTTTATTGAAATCATATCTGAGTTCATTTAGTTGTTTGTGTGTCTGCTCAAGTTTTTAGTTTGTGTTGTCTTGATATTCTTTGATTTGCTTTTGTATGTTCTTTTAACCTCCTCCTTGAGTTCTTCTTTGAGCTCCTTTTTTCAGCTCCTCTTTATGCATCACTTCATGGTCCTTATTGATCTCATTGGATATATTTATCATCATTTTACTGGGGTCAGAAACTGGGTATTCTTTTCCTTTATTTTTCACTAAATGTTACTGTTTTGAGGGGTCCTATTCCCCTGCCTTCCCTTTCTCCCCATGTTTCTATTTTGTGCTGTGCTCCTGTGTAATTGATTGACTAGTTTGGGGTTTTAATCACCTCTTATCTTTCCTATTACTTAATTATTATGCTATGATTTGGCTTAATTGTTAGCTAGGTTGAGGTGCTATTTCTATTCCCTAACCTGGAGGTATAAATTAGCAATAACTAATTCACAGATTCAATGACAGACCAGTTATGAATGTAATATATAGAGAACCCCTTGGTCATATTATCTGTGAGGAGTAGGTATTGTGGGGACAGATAATGGTTGTTTGGATACAGATAGAGTTTTAGGTAGTTAAATAGATGGTGATGGGGGCAGGGAGGGGAGGATGGGTTGGGGGGAGAAGTGGTATGAGGTGTGGGGGCTATAGGGTATTAGGGCCTTAATGTGTGTTAAGGTGTAGTTCAGTTGTGGGAAGGGTGCTTGTGTCAGGGATTGAAGAGGGATAGGATGGATGGGGATAATGTGTAGAGTTGGTACAGGTCAGTGATTGTTGAGTATGGAGGAGGTAGGGGCAGTGGCATGAAAGATAGGGGGAGAGGAAGGTGAATACAGAAGGAAAGAATGGAAGAAAAGGGTAGAGAAAATAGTTGGGGGAAAGAAAGGAAAGTGAGGCAAGGGAAGGCTAAGCCAGTTGATATTTGGACAGAATGGAAGAGGGAGAAAGGTAACAATGGATTGTAGCACAAAAAAAGGAAAGGAAATAAAGAGTAAGAATAAAGATATGACAACAGTAGTAATAAAATTAAAAATACTAAATAAAACAAAAGGGAAAAAAGTCAGTTTGCTGAAAGCTCTGGACTTATTCCTTTGGCCTCATCCAGATACTGGCACTTTTGACTTTCTCAGTGTCTGTCCCTTTTCAAGGTTGGTATACTGGGGTATGTGGTGATGGATGTTGCCCATTTTTGTTGACAGCTTTGGGGGTTGTCAACTTGGGTGGTTGAGCCTAGTGTTTTCTTGAAGTGAGGACCCCCTGACGCAGGTGGGATCTCTGAAGTGGTGTTGCCAGGAGGTTGGTTTGTGAGTAATTGCTGTCCCTTCTCTCACAGGGCAAGTTGTAATTGAGCTCAATGGTCTCTCACTACCAGATTCTCCAAGGTGGTCAGATATGTTTCTGTTTTTACCTGGTGGCAGCTGTTGACTCAGTCGCTTTGGCTCTGGCAGGTTAGCACCTCCCCAACAAGGTAGGGCAATGCAGAGTTGTACCCCACCCACCATCCCTTGAGTTATGCTCAGTGATCTGCCCTGCCCCTGCTCTGGAAAGTTGGCTCCTTGCCCTGCCCCTGGTCTCAGAGATTGGTTGTGTTCTACCCCTCCCCCACCAGGCAGAGGTGAATTATAGGTTTTCCGTCTATGGTGTTCAGTTTTTTTGGAGTGGGGTGGGTGGGGTGTGGGGTGCAATCTGCTCACTAGTTGCAGTGGACTATGTGGTTCCCTTGAGGGCAGGTGGTATGTGGCACTCACCTTTTGGGGTTGCAGATTCACTCTGGCAGAGTTGGGTCCAGGTCAGTGAGGTATATGTGAGCTGTGTCTACCTGATAAGGGTCTAGTAGATGCAGGACCTAGTTCAGTTTGTTCCACAGTCTTCTGCTTTTACCAAGAAAAGAAAAGGGGAGGGGGAGGGGGAGGAAGAAGGAGAAGAAGGAGAAGAAAGAAGGAGGAGAAGAAGGAGAAGAAAGAAGGAGAAGAAGAAGAGAGAAAAAAAGGGAAAACTTGCTGGTGGCTTTCCCTGAGGCAGACCTTCTGTGGCAGTGCTGATCCCAGCCTGTGCTGGGACTTCCCTAGCTCTTACATGTGACTAAAAGCTGTTTTAAGGGTCAATTGTTGGATTTTATGTGTACCCTAGGTGTTGGCGGTAATTTAGTTGGCTAAAAAGAATCAGAATTACCTGAGTGTAGCTACCACCACAACTCTGAAGTGTTTTTCTGAGATCATGGAGCTCAGGGTTTCTGCTTCCCTGTGCTATCTGCCATCTTGGACCAATACCTCTATTGGTATTATATTTGTTGTTATATCAAATATAAACAGTCTCTTAAACTAACAACCTTAGTTCACTTGCAACAAAACCTCTTCATTTTTCTTCCTCAAAACACGTTTTTTTGTTGTTGTCATCAAAATTTACATCTGTTAGTATGGCATGTTTACCCTATTTTGTTGAAGCTATTTTTAGTATTTCTTCTTTTCACTTTTATGCTAGAGTTAAATGACTTATTAACCATTATAATAATGTAGTATTCGGTATTCATATTTGCTTTTATCAGTGAGTTCTACAATGGGCACTGGGGGATGCCTTCCTGATCACATGGTACACTAGGGGCAGGGCAGGGTCTCTTGCAAAGGAGTGTTCCATAATTCCCTATGGTTCATTGAGTCTTGTTTTGCATTCTTCCATGGAGCAGAAGACCTTTAGCTAGCTTCTGCTTTCACACTAAGGAACTTAATTTAAAATTGTTGCTCAATCCATATGTTTGTGGTGGGAGAGAAGATCTAAGTCTTTCAACTTTGCTATGTTACTAGAGGATCTAAGTATTTCAGCTCTGCCATCTTATGTCTAGCCTGTATTTTTTTCCCAGAAAGGCTTCTACAGAAGCTTTTAGTCTGTTTTTATTTATTTTTCAAGTAGTTAATATTTTCTTATTGAAGACCTGGTATAAGAGTGAAATAAGGCTCCATACTTTATCCTGTGGGATGTCTGAAATTAGATAAAGTAATTCAGATGATAGTTGGCTCTGTCAGTGAGTTGACATGACAAATGATAACAAGCCAACACATGTAACTCTCCAAGAAATATAGCAGTATGATTTAATGTGAAGCATATAGACAAATAGCTCACAAATAATCATATTACTATGAGAAACCTATACATAACCCAATGATCTACAGTAGAGGGCCATGCTTCAAGGAAACATTTATAATCCTCTTGAATCTGTTCACTTAATAAGGCCATCCAGAGTCATAGCTCTTGACCTTAAAAGTGCTCAAATAGTGAGCTCCAGTATTTTACTCTTGTTCCTTTATTTTTCTGTACAAATTCAACCCATATGTGTCTGCACTCTCTGTACTCCCAAGAGGAATGTTAAATCATTATAGGTCAATGGCAGCACTTGTACTTCAAACAAACCCACAGATGGCAGAGTCCTTGTCTAATTCCCCAGCATTATGAATGCCGCAAGTTATGACCAAATATGGTTGTCTGCATCCATTCTCTCTGATTTAATATTTGATGAGTCTCTGGGAACTGTGCTAACAATTTCCCCTGGTATCTTTAAGGAAACCAGCACTGTAGATTATACTTGTTTTGCATGTTACTATGCACACAGCTGGCAGCTACAGGAAGGCAAAATTTAAGAAATATTCCTTTATTTAATTCTTTCTGCAGGTGTCATTTTTGTGTTTTAGCCATCTGGTTTTCTGCAGAATAGAATTCCAATAGCAAAGATTTATTCATACATATAAGCTGAGTAAAAGTTTCCTCTAAATAAATGTAATAAAATGGCCAAGAAGAGAAATACAATATTTTGTGTATTTGTTTTCACGTGTTGACAAAGTGAAAGTGCTGTCACTTTTTGGCCACTTTAGTGGAAAGGGTGCATAGGAAATAGGGCTCATACTGGGTTGACTTCCTTATTCTGTAACTGTTATGAAAAACTGTCCATTGTAAAAGGGTATATACCTGAGATTCAAATATATTGCTATTCCTTCTGCCCTTCTCTGGAAAAGGTTTGGTGGGTCAAAACAACAGATAAAAAAATAGTTTTTAATCCTCTGTTATAATAAGATCCTATGATATTAGTTAAGGTAAGAGAACATTCATTTTTCTTGTGGGGAGACAAGATCTTACTATGTACTCCAGCCTGTCTTTGATGTCATGATCCTCCTGCTTCACTCCCCAGCCCTTTTGGTTCTAGTTATCTAGGGTCTCACTTTTTGCCCAGGATGGCCTGGACTACAGTCCTATTTTAGGCTTTCCAAGATTGCTTGTATGACAGGTGCACCCCACTGTGCCCAGCTATTGGTTGAGATGAGGTCTCACTAACGTTTTGTCTGGGCTGGCCCCAAACTGCAATTCTCACAATCTCAGTTTTTCAAGTAACTAGGATTACAGTTTTGAGTCACTGGCACCTGGAGATATTTGCTTTGTTGACTTAAACATTTTAGTGTGAAATACATTTATTTGGAAGGGTAATAAGGGAAACAACAAAGATTTTATTTAATCTTCATTTTTCATGTGAAGAATGTAATTCATCTTGCATACTTAGTAAACAGGAATTTCTGGTCTAGAATACACGATTCATTCCATTGTTCTATCTTCTACATCAATGTACTAGAGATTAGCTCTATACAAAAATTAAGAAGAAAAAAATGTGACTTTGTTATTACCAAAATTCAATATGTCAGAGACACAATATAGAATTGGCATTACCTTAAACTCTTTATACCATAGTTTCATCATCTGTAGATAGTTCCCTTCCTAATAAAATTGAATGAGGTAGTAAAGTACATTTGCTAATCTTTGTCCCACAAATTTGTATTATTTTTATTATTCACTTAATGTTAGAATTATATATAAAATTCTAAAAGAAAGCAAATCTTATAAATATTTTATTTTTTGGTGTCTAATGAAAACTGCAGTTATGCTCTATGAACCAGGGGTCTACCTTTGTTTTTTTGCCTTTGAGATCAGGTCTCACCTTTGTAGTGCAGGCAGGCCTGGAACTTATTAGGCAGCCACGGCTGTCCTCAAACTCATGATCCTCTGCCCCAGCCTCCCAAGTACTACCACCACACCCTACTATATTTTTCTGTTTAAATCTCTATATGTCTTTTATTAAATCTGGGATGTTTTATTCATACCTTTCCCAGAAATGAAAAGGTACATTGTAGTCTACCTTAGTTTTATAATTCTTCTATTTGGAAAATTATATAGCTGTATAACACTATAGGATATTCCTGAGGGAAGCAGTCCTAGTTCCACATCCCTGCTATTCTGATGTACTATATGCAGTAGAAAATTAGAAAATGATAACTAAATAAGCTTTTCCTCCCAGAAGTTGTATAACAAATTCACTGGGTGAAAGTACTTTGGGTAGGCCAAAGATTCTTGGGGTCAAATTCCTACTCTAATATTTGCTTAGTTATTTGGAAATTTTCATTGGTAATGTGAAAAAATGTTGCACTAATTCCTTTTCCCACAATGATTCTAAATTTCACCATGTAATTTGTTTTGACTAATGGACATTATCAAACATGAGGCAAGCAGAGTCTTGTTAAGCATTTATACATTGGTACTTATTTTCTTTCTTGTCTTGAAAACCTGTCGCCAGCACAATGGGAGCAAGTCTGGGCTACCATGTTGAATAAAGAAATTTACCAAGTCATCTTGAAAGCTGTAGGCAACACTTAAACAACTAGACAGGTAAGTGGGGCTGTGCACTATACTGTCCTTTCTCTATGAAGCCAATCCAGAAAAAGCATTCAGCTAATCATAATATTATGAAAAAAAGTGTTTTCTGTTCCAAGGCACTTTGAGATAGTTTGTTATGCAACAAGCATGGATACTATAAACATATCGATCTTAAATCTTCCCTGTTGTGAATTGAGTGGTGTCTCCCAAAGTTTGTATCCACCTAGAACTTCAGAATGTGACCTTGTTTGCAAAAGGGTCTTTGAAGGTGCAATTAAAGTTAGGATCACCATGATGTTGTACTGGAGTAGGGTAGGCCCTAAATTTGATAGATTTGTTTTCAGCTATAGAAAAGGGCACAGAATAAACAAGAGAGAAGAGCAGACGAATAAGGAGGTAATGATTGGAGCATTATATCTACCAGGTAAGGACTACTAACAATTGCTGCACAGTCACCAGAAATTAGGAGATAGATGTGAAACTCATTCTCTTTCAGAGCCAACAAAAAGTTACTCTACCAGTCCATTTGAGTTGATGTCTGGCCTCTAGAACTATGAGAACATACATTTCTGTGTTGAGTTACCACATTTGTGGGTATTTGTTGTGGCCGTCCTAGGAAACTAATACATATGGTATTGAATGCACTTGAGCATTAGATAGTATGTGACTGGAAGTACAATATGTAGCATGTAGAATATGCAATAATTTTTATTCCTTTTATTATTATTGATATTTTATTGTGAACTTCTTTAAGAGCTTTTACCATTCTTCCAAACTCTAGACTCCAGCATCAAATCTGAACCACAGATTTTTAATAGACAATTTTTAAGATAAGTGATTTGGGAAAGATTTTCTTTTTTTTGCAGTACCAGGTTTTGAACACAGGGCCTACATCTTGAGCCACTACTCGAGCCCTATTTTCATGAAGTTTTTTTTATTTATTTGTTTATTAATTTTTTTTGAGATAAGGTCTTACAAACTATTTGCCTGGGCTAGCTATGAACTATGATCCTCCTGATCTCTGACTTCTGTGTAGCTAGGATTATAGGCGTGAGCCACTGGTGTCAGGCTTGGGGGATGCAGAGAAAAGCTTTAAAGATTTCTAGATAAGAAAGCCCGGTGGATCTGTGGATGTCGTGGATCTGTGGGAATGCTATCCAGCAGTACCTTATCTGGTACCAGGACCCCCTTCCAGAAGCCACTTCTGCTGAAGTGTGGCTCCTCAACTTCAATTGGGAAGTCGATGAGATGGTTGATTGTAATTGTCAACATGATTGTATTGAGAAACGCCTAGGGGATTAGTAAAGCACACCCATTAGTAAAGCACACCCATGAATGTATCTGTGAGGGGATTTCGAGAGATGATTAGATCATGAGGGCTGCAACCTAATGAATGGTTTAATTTCCTCCTGGATTCATTCATAATATGGTGGTGCTATAGTTGAGGTGCTTAAAGGTAAGACTTGGGTCCTAGTTGGAGGAAGTAGGTCACTACAGAAATGTTCTTAAGGGTTATATTCTGCCCTGACCTCTTCCTGTATTCTCTTTCTCTGCCTCCTATCTACCACGAACAGATAACTCTGCTCCACCACACCCTCCTTGCAATAATGAACAAAACTTCTGAAAACATGGTCTAAGATAAATAATTCATCCCTCAATTTGTTCCTGTCAAGCATTTTGGTCATAGCTATGGAACAGTAACTAATACAGTCAAGGAGAAGGAAACAAGGAGAGCAATCAAAGAAAGTGAAGGAGTGTATGTCAGGAACAACATGTAGGAAAACTACATCTCAAACCAGTTCTCAGGGGCTGTGGTCTTCAGGACAGCTTTATTCAGTATTGTATACTTACATGTTGGAAAACACATTGGCTTCCTCTCCTCCCAAGAGCTCTTTGATTTCTTTTTAAAGCATCTGCTCTCAAGCCCAAATTTTCACTGCATATGAGGCCTTGAATAAATTACTGGAAACAGGATAATGAGTTTTGTTTCCACACATAGTGAAATATGGTTTTCCCTAAGATAGAATAGGAGCTAATGACTTCGCAGTTCATTCTTTGTAGCTCATAGCAATTCATTTGCGTTATTTTAGGCACTGGTCAAAATACAGAGAGTTGTGTATGTATTTTATCACATTTTTCTCTCATTTTGCAACCAAGTACTTTATTCTGTCACCTCTTTCTTTCTAAGCTATTACTGACACAGAAAATGGAAGCAGATATTTGGATTAGCATTTATATAAGATTTTCTATTTACTAAGCACTTCAGTAAAGTTCATACTAGTTCTCTGTTCTTTGGCTTGGTATGTTAGCATGTACTCTGATATTTTCATTTTGCAGTTGGGACACAAAAAAGTTAAATAAGTGGCCTTAGGTCACATTAAACATTAATGGTAGAGCTGAGATTATCTCCACTGTATTTTAGGCTTGGTTTACTGAGCACAAAATCTTCTCCAAATCAACTAGACCAAGCCTATCAATCACAGAGAAGATGAGCTGATTTAATTTCTGGCAAATTTAGAAGCTTATTTTTATATAAGCAGTCACTGAGCCCAAGACTAAAAAAATCCTGGCCACATTTCAGAAACATCAGGTTAGGAGTAGTCTGGGCAAATAATTAGTGTTAGACCCTTCTTAGGATCTTCAGGTCTGTATTCCAATAGCCTGCTATATTGGGTATCTGCTAGCTGGTGTCTAATATATTTCCTAAAATTAACCTCTTCACAACTGTGACTTTCCCTGTAAACCTGATCTTTCTTCTACAGTCCCTATACACATGAACTACTGCTGAAATATTATATAATAAACTACAAGCCTGGAGACAAAACTCAACCCCTCCTTTTCTCTCAATTCTGAAATGTGCTTGGTGATTAGGAGCTGATAAATTCTACCTCATTAATTTCTCATATCTGTCTTCTCTCTTTACACCTACACGTAACTAGTTTAGTTTAGTTTGTTTCTGTATGATTCAAATATTCTTCTAACTGATCTCTCTGCCTTCAGGATTCCAGCATCCATTCTTTACATTTCATACAATGATATATATTTTCAAGTTTAAAATTATGATATTGTTGTTGTACTGGGGTACACTGTGGCATTTCCAAAAGTTCTTACAATATATCATAGTTAAATTCACCCTCTTCATCATTCTCTTTTATTTCTCCTTCCCCCACTCCTGGAATAGTTTCAACAGGTCTAATTTTTCCATTTTCATATTGTGTTACTCCTTCATGTAAAATATTTCAAAGACAATGCCAGAGAAGCCCAAATATTTAGTATAATGCAAAAAACGCTTTCATTACTTGGCCACTGCTGACCTTTTGAATCCACTCTAGCCCTGATGCAAACTCTACGAAACACTTCTGATTTCACAGGTAGCATGTTTTATAATTGCCTTGTGTCTTTAACTTGCTGCTCCCTTTATTTTATTTACTAATTCATGTTTTTGAGAATCAACACAAATGTCACTTCCTCTGTGAAGTCTGACATCTCAGGAAGAATTAACATTTATCTCTCTATATGACTAGATTATTGCCTACATATAATTCTATTAAAGCACCTATAACATTTTTATACACCCATACCATCCTTCTCTTTGTTCTAGATTCCAAGTTCAGTAAGGGCTGAAACATTGTATCATTAATTTTTATTATTTCTAGAACCCAGAAAAGAAATTAGTTTCTGGTTTTTTCTACAAAACATTATCTGAATAAAGGAAGAAATATGTAAGAGAACATTCACAAAGCTATTGTGAAAATGCTTATAAAAACTAATATTGCAGTAAAGCTAAAGATGTAAATAAATTTGTTCAAATCTATCTATCTATCTATCTATCTATCTATCTATCTATCTATCTATCTATCTATGGAACTTGGTAACTTGCTTCTACCACTTCATAGCAAAAAATATCTAAGACAAGTTACATAAACTTTGTAAAACTTTGTATACTCATATGTAAATTAGGAATGGTAATGACTCCCTTGTAGGATTGTTGTAAAGAAAGGACAGATTTTAAATAGTGCATTTAAAACACTGACATAGACTAATACATGAAGAGATTTATACTATTTGAATTTTCTTTTGGAGAGCAGGCATTAACTTAAGGAACACCACCTTCTTGTTAAACCAACAGTCTCAAGGAGCTCAGTGGTGCATTATTGCCTTCCTTACTGTGGTAAACACTGCTGTACTGGGATGTTGTCTTCATGATCGCAGAGCCTTTGGTTCTCTTGCTCACTGCTGTATCTTTAATACCTGACACCATCAAGAAGCATGGCAATTGATTGATTCATCACAGAGCCCTTACCATGAGGCTTCACTTACTTGGTATAAACTCACTAGCTCTACCCTTAGAGGTCATTCTAAAAAAATGAAATATTTATTTGTTCTTTATCAACTAAATGTATAAAAATCATGTGTATTTAAATGTCAGAAGTCAATTACTTTGCTACACTGTACATCATAACTCTCCTAAAGTTTTTGGCAGACTCTCTATCTCTCTGGATTTAATTTCACCATTCTTAAGTTTAATAAAGAACAAAAGGGACAAGTATTTTTTAGCAAGAAAAATGTCAGATGAATAAGTGAAATTGCAAGTGAAATTTCTGGTTTTCAGGCAAAAAGGTGTCTGGGTAAGATGATTTATGTAAAGTTCATTTTCTGCTTTCTCTTGAATGATCTAATGGTCCTCTTGTTGTGACCCTTCAGGGCAGCAGTAGACTTCAAGAAACTCCGTTGACACAGGGCTTGTGTATGTATTTTGCAAAAAGTCCTTCTAGTCCTTTCCGTCAAATTGGAGGGAAAATGATAAATATACTTACTCAGGTCTTTCTTTAATGGTGGAATAATTTTTTCTTGACCAGAAATTTTATTTTCTTATGACACAGGAAACACTTATTCAGATTCATGTCTCTGTCAAAATTAAAGAAATAGAGAAGTCATAGTGTTTCAGACAAAAATGGAAATAACATATATGCTTTCCTACAGCAGTCTCAAATTGATTACTGATTTTCATCTTAATAAATGACTATGACTTTTGTGCTTTTCTTGTTTGTGCTTGGTCTTTCTGACTTCCTAGCACCATCATTCTAATGAAGCTCTTGTGGCAAGGAGCCAAGGGAAGCCTCATCCAACAGTCAGCATGTACCTGGGCTCTGCCAGTAACTGCGAGACAGAGCATTATAGAAAGGTCTGGACCTTTTAGTAGTGCCTTTGGATGATAACTACCTGGCCAACACCCTGATTACAGCCTGTGTATCAGACCCAGAGCAAGAGGACCAGCCACACTCAGATTCCTAGCCCACAGGATCTGTGACACAATAAACCTGGTTGTTTTAAGCTAAATTCTGAGTAATTTTTTAACTAGTAGGAGATAATATAGTAGTAGTAATGTAAACATTCTCTATATAGGCTTGGCACTCATCTGTGTGTGTTGATTTAAACTCTATAATCTTGCTGAAATATTTTGAGTTCTAATGATTTGTCAGTTATGTTAGGTTTTCTATCTAGATAATTACATATACAAAAATGTTGTGTTTTTCCTAATTCTCATACACTGTAACTTTGTTTTATTAATTATTTATTTATATTTTTGGTAATACTGGGCTTTGAACTCAGGGCTTCACGCTTACTAGGCAAGTGCTCTACCACTTGAGCCATGCCTCCAATACTTTTCTTTAAAATATGATAGACATCTATAATGTTGAATGGGAAGAATAAATGCTTGCTACTCTTGTCTTATCTATGACTTAAAAGATAATTCTACCAATATTTCATATTTAGGGGTGAATTCCTATAAGTTTTTTGGATATGGTTTTTAATGTATTAAGGAAGTAGATTTCTTACTAATTTTTATCATATTGATCAGCTGCCTCTTCTGAATTTGGGATGACTAGTTCTTTTAACAATTGATTTTATATTAACTACTATTTATTAAGCTTAAAACTGTAAAATATTTATATATTTCTTCTCATTTTAAATTATAATGCAACAATTCAGAGAACATGATGAACCATATGCATACAGAGAAAGAAGGATAAAACTTTTCTATTTCTAAATCCATGGATCATAGAAACTCATTCCTCAAGTTGATGTTTGAGACATAGCATTTTGTTTTCCAACCTAGATGATATATTGTACCAATGTATTAGGCTTTAAAAATATCTCAAAACCTAGATAATCAGTATTATACTCACTAGGGATTTTATAGAAAACATTTGCTTCCCAGACTTGTAATGTGATGGGGTGAGTAAATGTCTTCTCTTTCTCTCTTTTATTGTTTATCATTTTTTACATTTACTTACCTGTGTATACATTGTTTGGGCTACCTCTCCCCTCTTCTTTCCAAGCCCCCTCCCCTCCAAGCAGAACCTGTTCTACCTTCTTGTTCTCTGATTTTGTTAAGCAAGCATACGAGATAATAAGAAAGACACAGTGTTTTTGATAGTTTGAGGTAAAGATACCTGTGCAGAGAGATTCCTAGTGTTGCTTCCATGCACTTGTGTATTGTAACCCACATTGGTTCATCTCTGCCTGACCTCTTGCTTCTTTCTGGTCCCCTTCTCATAGTAGCTTCTGCCAGTTTAAGAGTACTACACTTGCTTCTATACAGTGAACACATCAACCACATTCAAGTTTTAGGTTTCTTTCCCTTTCCTTATTCCTCCAGTGCACGTTCTCTACTTAGGATGTGACCCATGTCCAATAATATTAATGCATTTGCATTAGGTGTATAATCTGCATATGAGGGAGAACATGCAATTTTTGGTCTTCTGAGCCTGGCTAACTTCACTTAAGATGACGTTCTCCAGTTCCATCCATTTACTTGTGAATGACAAAATTTCATTCTTCTTTATGGCTGAGTAAAATTCTATTGTGTGTAAATACCATATTTTCTTAATCCATTCATTCGTAGGGGGCACATCTTGGTTGGTTCCATAACTTGGCTGTTGGAAATAGTGCTGCAGTAAACATGGGTGTTCAGGTGCCTTTGTAGTAACCTCAGTCACATTCCTTCAGGAATATCCTTAGGAGTGGTATTCCTTGATCATATGGCAGATCTATGGCTAGTTTTATAAGAAGCCTCCATATTGTTTTCCAAAGTGGTTGTACTAGTTTACATTCCCACAAGCAGTGTATGAAGGTTCTTTTTCCCCTGAATCCTCATCAACATTTGTTTTTTTTGGTGTTCTTGATGGTAGTTATTCTAACAGGGATAGCTAAGGTGGAATTTTAGTGTGGTTTTGATTTACATTTCCTTAATGGCCAGGGATGGTGAGCATTTTTTTCATGTGTTTCTTGGTCATTGGACTTTTTCCTTTGAAAATGTTCTGTTTAGTTCAGTGGTCCATTTAGTTCTTTATTGGTTCATTAATTTTTTGGCAGTTTAGTTTTCTGAGATTCCTGTACCTTCTAGTTAACAGTCCTTTGTTCTCTCTTTTAAATTATTTAAAAAACCTATTGCTGCTGCAGATGAAAGTTGGCCTATATTGCATCATGTTTTAATTTGTTAAAGCTTGTTTGGTTTAGATAAGGGAGATTAATGAAGCTAAAAGCATTAGTGCAGTTAATCCACTTAATAAAAGACAGTTCTTTAAGTTTATAAAGAAGCTTAGTTTCAACTTCTTAATTTCATTAGCAGAAAACACAGCTATTTTCTCCTACATAAATCCTTATTATTTATTCATCCAGGATTACTTTGAGTAGATGGCTTAAGACCTTCTTCAGCAACAGCACTGTCATTTATAATGTCCATCCATGCACTGTGGAGTTTCTCCTTGGATTTTGTGTCTTCCCTCTTCTCTTAACCATTATGCATAATATTGATTTTCCCCTGATAGGATGGTGGTTATATCAAGGTGGGTATGCGATACCATTAAAGTTTTATGTTATTGTAAACCTGAAATTTTTCCAGAGAATTTTAAACAAAGAAATCTAATAGCATAGATAGAAAACTAATTACAGAGTAAAATCATTTATAAACTTCCTTAGTTTTACAAATTATTTATGGTGCACTGAAAAGTACAATGAACTTATGGATATTTGACCAATGATTTTAATATTAGCCTCAATTAAATGAAGCTTTGAGAAGGCTGAATATGTTTGCTCTTCTTATTAGCATGATTAAGTCTCAAAGTTTCAAGTAGTGAAAAGTAAGTTTGACTTTCATTAAGAAACAAGTGAATTTTCTGCCCTTTCTCCTTTCTAGAATGTAGTTGACTATCAATGATCCTTAATTTTGGAATGAGTTCATAGAACCACACAACTGGTTGCATGTATACTTGTCACAATTTGTTTCCCTTTATGTACAATCAGATGCTAGTAATTCTGACACCTCCTACAAGTTGTCCTTCCAGGGTAATTACCTGGCAATATAAGTGATAATATCTTAGATATCTGATGGATAATTAACTTCTTGCTTTTAGTGTTGAGATTTTAACAGTTTTGGTTTCTGCTTTTGCTAACATTCGGCACAATGGTGATCTTATATCAAGTGACAAAATAGAGGATCACAAGATGAAAGACATTATGGGAAAAAAGTGGAGTAAATATACTGGCTAATACTTTACAATGTCAGTGCTTTAAAGACCTCAGAAATATAAGGTTAGGTCTATGGGCACGAATAAAAACAAAGTCTTGTGATTGTATTGCTTAGTTGTCCTGCTACTTTGAACAGATTCAATTTTGCTAAATCTTTCTTTATTTGCAATATGTAACTAATAATGATAGTATCTAAGTTATAAAGTTGCATTACATGATATATTACAGTAAGGCACTCAGTATAGGAAAGGGTTACTCATGCCTTGGCATAACAGTGGTTCCACCAAATTCATTAGAATTTAGTAAAATTACCATGATATGCTTTTTCATTAGTATTTATTTTCACTTTTCTATTTCTCTTATTTATTTTTCTGAACCAGTGAGGTAAATGTTATTTTAATAACTTATTTCTCATTTACATTGGTTAATACACTGTAGAAATATACTTTATAACATTTTCAAATGTAGGACAGTTTTATAGTTTGGCAAGAGAGTGGAAACATAAAGACCCATGCCTAATACTATCATTGTCTGATAGTCAATGATTTAGATGCCAAAATTAAGCTCTGAGAAAAAATACATAGTAGTTTTGCATTCCCAGAGTGAGAAAAATTAAAAATCTTTGAAACTGTCAAAAGAGATAAACTGGTACAAGTTACAGATAGTTACAGTTCTCCCCAGTCAGCCCAATCTAGTTTTAATATGCTTCATTAAAAGCAATTAAAAGCAACTTGTAGGTGTGAGCACTGAAAAGATTACTAACTTGTACAGTCACATTAGAAATAATTTAAAATAATCAATGCTTCTGTTGCACATAGAGTTGGGAAAGATAGCTTTTCCATTAGCAGAATGGATTGAGGTCATGATAGATGTTACAGCAAACAAACCCCAAAATGGATAATAGGTCACATTTGAGTGTTTATTTTTTCATGCCCACAAAGTACAAAAGAGATGTTTCTCATAGGAGGGTAACTATATTTTAAGCAATGATTTAGCAATCCAGGCGTTTCCTTCTTCAACACATACATTCCAGGATTTCTGTCTCTTCTGTGTCCTAAATGAGGCTGTCAATGTGAATACAACCCAGTCCTTTCTCCCTCTGAGGAATAAGAATGACTGCTATAAGTTTAAATAAGGGCTCAAAACCTTTTATATAATCTATTCTGGCAGTATATATGTATGTATTATAAATATATTTACATATTTAAAAATCTATACCTTACTTAAATGAAGGTCTTTCATTAATTCTTATGCTATTTTTCCTCAGCAAGATTGTTATATACCTTTTGCCTCAACAAAATTTAGCCAAGTTCTCAAGTATAGGGCTACACATCTCAGCTCATTGTGACCTCTGGTTTGAAGGTATGTTTTTTTATCAAATCATCCAGTGGAGTAATGTATTTTTGGAGTGCTCATTTTACTAAAATTATTTGCTAGGAGTATCTAAAATAACTGTTTCATTGAAAGGTTTCTGTTATTATCTAAATTGTATAAACATCCTATCTAGAAACATTTGCTTGCTCATCTGTTTTCTTACTAGATCTTGAAGAAAGGTAAGATTGCATTTAAAATTTATTAGGTTTAAACATCTTTAACTGGAAGGAAAATACCCAGAAGCCAAGAAGCACTTTTTGTAACAAAATGAAATAAAGAGATTTGCTTAGCATACTGTGGCTAAATAATTTGTCTTTGCCATGAATGTAACTAAGATAAATTCCGGTAATAAAGTAGTGTGCTGATAATATTAGAGAGATCTCTAGGACATATGAATGAAATACAGACCATAGAAATAATTTTAAGGCACAGAAGAGGAACTTACACACTTTATTGTGTGTGAGTAGTGAGACATATTTAAATAAAAATATCAATCATATAGTATAATTATGTTGCATATTTATTAAAAGTAAATTTCTAATTAAAATTAATCCTTTTTTATTTATATGTCATATTGCACTAATTACCATGAAGCCATATCACATGAATACATTTTATTTGTTTAATCTTTGTCAGTTTTTTAGAAGTCATTGTTATTCCATCCTTCATCTTCTCTTCTTTGCCTACCCTCAGAATGAGTGTCATTAAATTGATAGTTTTATTTATACTCCAAGAAGAAAATGTTCACTATGAGAGTTTGACTTATGCAATTTGCTCCTGGGGTATTGAGTTTGAAGCCTGATCGACATAGGGTTTAGGCAAGGAACTATGAAGCTTGATGGCTTTGATGTAGATAAAAATCACATCCTGACCTGCTGATATTAGTGGAATGACTCATGACTGATAGCAGGGTCTTACTGACCCATAGACCCTGCGGTCCACAGAAAGTGAGTCTTGGTCTGACCATCTAAGGTCAAACCTTCCCTGCTGATGTGTGAGAGGAATTCACGATGGATAACCCAGTCCCAGTCTCTAGGAATTAATGACACATACCCAATTTCCCAGCAATGACCATTGCCACATTTTAATTAAGGACAGAGGTCTTGGAACTAACTAAGGAGCCTCCTTCTGGAGTCTGCCCTCTCTCTCCCTTGAGTGTACTTTTACTTTAGTAAACCTACTCCTGCTGAAGTCCTCTATTTGTCTGTCCTTGAATTCTTTCTTTGACAAGACCAAGATCCTTCTGGCTCCTGACCTGGCAACCTGGATCTGGTAACATGAGGAATTATGTTTAAAAAAACCCCTCCTGAATAGTGAATATTATCATTTATCTGATAGAAAAACATGAACCTTATTATATGAGCTAAAAAATTGCTCCTGCCACCTTTAAGTATGGCACTCAAGCTTATACTAGAACTTTTTCTCCAATTTTATTTTTGGGATAGTAATTTTTCTTAGAAATTTTCCATTTTTTCATTTATAAATGGAATTATGAAGCAAATTAACAAGGTTAATTGCTACTGTATGCTATCTCAAACAAATTCTTATTTTTATGTTTGTTTTTCTACAATGAGCATAGATTATGATGGATACCTAGTGCTACAATATTTCCCAATCTATTACATAGAATAAAAGTCATAATACCAATAAAGAATTCTGTCCAAGACACTTTTGTAGGAGCTGTATCACAGTAATGAAAAAACTAGTCTTTCAACTTGGGTACAATGGAAGAAACTCACTTTATGCTGTATATGTCTAATCCAGTAAGGCTAGACCTCCAGTTTCCCACTGTAAATCCTCAAATAGCTTCTTATACTACTTTTTTCCTTTATTGATGTGCTGGGTAGGGGTACATTGTGGCAGTTACATAGGTTCTTACAATGTATCAAATATATCATATATGAATTCACCCCCTTTATTATTCTCCTTTATCCCCCACCAATAAAGCTGTTATTATCCTTCAAGGTTGGTCACATCCAACATTTGGTATAACCTCTCATACACTTTCTCTCAATCATAATAACATCAACACACCTTTAAATAGCAACTCTCATATAAAGCACACATAATTGAATTTTGGGCTTGAAAAACCTATGCTTTAAAAAATTCTGTTCTATAATAGTGGCCTCTTGGAGGGTGAATAAAAAGAGGAATAGAGGGGATGAATTTGATTAAAGTACATTATATGCATGTATGAAAATACCATAATGAAACCTATTTGTACAATTATTATTTAATTTAATCTAAATTAAATCAATATTTTTGAGGGCAGAATTATAGAATTATTTGCCTTTTAATTTTTTTAAAAAAAGAGAAAAAAATGTCCAAGAATGACTATTTCTTAGAATAAAAAAGAAAACTCTTTGGGATGCTAGGAAGTACTGTGATAGAATGCATATCCATGGATAGGAAATATTTATATACTTACCCAAAATATTTATATTATTTTACTCTTAATATAAATATAATATTTATATTATATTACTTTTATGACCAGTAATAAGTTTCATAGCTTGCTTGGGGAGGTGTGGAGGTCAATGTCA
The DNA here is from genome assembly GCF_047511655.1 of Castor canadensis. Classification (NCBI taxonomy): domain Eukaryota; kingdom Metazoa; phylum Chordata; class Mammalia; order Rodentia; family Castoridae; genus Castor; species Castor canadensis. Next base: position 94,342,259 of record NC_133391.1, on the reverse strand, counting down.
TTATGACAAGCATGAGAAAATGAAAAACAGGAGGCACATAAAATTTAAATGATATGCCCTAAAACTATCACGGGTTCACAGTAGCCTTTACTAATAATTTCTTAAGTTAGTTTTTGGTGCTTTCTCTTTTATGAGATGCACGAAGCAGAGGAAATGAATCATAAGAAACTAAGAAAATCAAAGGAATGACAATAGGTGAAAACAACTAAGGAAATATGCATTAGAGATGAGGAAATAAATGTTGATTAGCAGTAGACTACTTATGAATCTGAAAGTTAAGATTGAAAAGTCAAATATTGACTATGTTGATGGATACCATCTTGTACTTTTGTTGGATATAACACAAAAATGGCCATTTTATATACAACCAAACACAATGCTGAATTTTGTAATCACCATTTTGTTTTCTGTTTTGTGTGAATCTACTATCTTTAACTTCTTTCATCATTTAGTTAAGAACTCCTTCTATATGTCAATTCAGATAAAGTGAGTTTAAAATTTTTTAATGCCACCATGAAAGAGGAGAAGAGGAAGAAGAAAAGGAGTAGAAGTTGGAAGAAGATGAGAGGATAAAAAGTAGGTACAAAGGAAGAACTACTTAAGAGAAATGTGACTAAATACTGAAACAGCCCTTAAGAAAAGTTGTGAAATTACCGTGTCCTTAACAGATGGTCATTCATTTTAGGTTCAGACTGAAAGTTGGGAAAAGTAACCTCTCAAGTTTCCTGCATGAGCAGTAATTCATTATTAATATTTTGTTTTATGTCCTACAGCAGAAGGGTTTTTATAACTTATTTCTATGGATCTAAATTAAATCAATATTTTTGAGGGCAGAATTATAGAATTATTTGTCTTTTAATTAGGCTTTTTCATGCTTAATACTTTTCAAAAACCATACACAAAAGATATTTAAACATGTTCTAAATGCAATATTAATACACTATGTGTATCTAAGACACTGTTCTCTTTTTTAGCACAACATTGTACCAGATGTTCTCTCCAGAATGATCACACCAATTTGCCCTTCCACAAATAGCTACATGCAAGTATCTTTTTCTCCATGATCTATAGAGGTCACCATCTGATTTGTCCATCTAATAACATAAAAATATTGGTTATATTTTGATATATTTTCAAGGCATTTGTTTTTCCTGTATGTAAGTTATTTGTTCATACATTGTTGGCTGTTTTTTATTTGTTCTTTTCTTCTACTTTTTTCCTAAATTATTTCTAGGAGCTGTTTGCTTATTATAGACACTAATGTCATGTCTTGTGTAATTCTTTCAAAAACTACAAAGATATAATTTGACACCTTTCAGATGGCTATTATTAAAATGGTGAGAGATATCGTGTCTATAAGGGTGTAGAGAAAAGGGAATCCTTGTATACTGTTGGTTGAACTATAAATTAATGCAGTCACTATGGAAAATGGAAGTATCTCAAAAACTTAAAAAATAGAATTATTGTATCCTACTTCGGGTATTACCTAAAGGATTTGAAATCAGTTGGTTAAAGAGCTATCTATACTTCTGTGTTCATTGCAGCACTATTTACAATAGCCATTAAGGAATTCAACCGAGGTCCATCAATAGATGTATGAAAATTTGACATATAGATGTATGTGTACCATACTATTCAGTCTTTAAAAAGAAGGAAATTATGGCATTTCTGAAAATACTGGAAAACATTATGTTAGGTGAAATAATCCAGGTACAGAATGACAAATACTTCATGATATCACTTATATGTGGAATCTAAAACCATAAAATGCATATAAATGGAAAGTAGAATGATAGTTATAGAGACTGGGCTGAGGCCAAAAGCCAGGGATGATGGATAAAAATGTATAAATCTCTGACAGAGGAAGGAATCTTATTTTTTTATGATCTATTGCACAGCATAATGAATATGTTAGTAATATATATTGTATATTTCACAGTTGCTGAGACAGTTAATTTTATATATTCTAATCACAGCATTGATAAGTATTTGAAGAATATTAATCAGATTGATTTAATTATCCCTATGTATTCATAAATCATAATACCATAAATATATACAATTACAAATTACCAATTTACAATAAAATAAAAATTTTTAAAATAATTATGAGAGCTTTTCTCCTTGTGACACTTCTTGAACTCAGGGCCTCATACTTGCTAGGCAAGTTCTCTACCACTTGAAGCATGGTCCCAGTTCTCTGTGAATGCTTTTTCACACAATGTTACTAATTCATTCTAAAAAGTATTAAGTAAAAAGCTTGTATATTAGAGAAGGATGTGGATACCATTGATATTTCCTTTACAGAACCTAATGAGTTTAGCTCATATATAACATGCCACCTGTGTGATTATTTTATAATTTCAAAGTATTAAAGATCTGCCTCACTCTCCAAATACTGAATTAGATCTACTTACTCTTCTGAGGGAGATAATCTGTTTGTTTACAAATAGTTAGGCAATTCTCTAAAAGAGTGAGATGCTGCTGCAACTTTTTTCTATAGTACTAGAAGTTAACATGAGATAATCATTACAAAGGCTGACATGAACACAGGTTCATTAGATGATTTTTCTTTGAGTCTCAACTAATTATTAGTGTTATGTTAAACTTTTTAATGTCTATTTAAAATATTATTTGGTGGCAATTGTTTTACTTATAGCTTACTTAACTTTAGCACAGTTCCATGTGGCAGATTATTATACTCACTTTATAGGTGATAAAACTAAGGCTTAGAAAGATTAAGTAACTTGCCTGTATCCAAGATCTGCCTGCATTGAAATCTATGATCTTAACCATTATTATATCTGGCCTCTTCTACTATTCTCCTCAGTATGAAGAAATCAATTTCCTACAAAGGCAATGATTTATTCCTCAACATACATTCAAACATAACGAACATTCCTTTTTGTTTGTTAATGAAACACCTTTGCCATCAAAGGTGAATTTTATAGTTACAGGATTTTCAGCTGGTCATTGATTGTTCCTGGAGGCAGAGAGTTGGTAGCTGCTGCAATTTGTGAGATAGACTATGTGGCATTGTGACATGTTGGAAGAACTAGAAAAAGTTGCATAGCAAATCTGTCATTTCCTCAATCTTTATATGTTTTAATCCATTCTCTTCCTTTTCAAGAATGATCCTCACCAAAATCTTTACTTCATAGGTTGTGTCTGTGTATTACATACATAATTAATCTACTCTTTATTCTTTAATTTATTTTAGTTTTATCAAGAAAATGATGAATATTTATATAAAAGTTTTGTGTGGAATATTTTAATATGTTTCAATTGGGGAAATATTTATCAGAGAGAGAAACTATTATATAGGGGAAAGAACTCATCAAGGTGTGGTTATCAAATTAAGGAATTGTTGTGCAGGTTGAAAATCTTTGCAGGGCAACCAGGACTTGAGAAGCTATAAGGATATGAGAGAGAGAGAAAAGAGAGAGAGAGAGAGAGAGAGAGAGAGAGAGAGAGAGAGAGAGAGAATTTTTACTATGGAGAATCCAGAAACATTATGTACTTTAAAGTAAAAAGCTAAGGTTTTTGCTCAAAGCTGTGTTCCTACAGCCTGCTAGCTATCTTTTCTGTCAAAAGGAACTCTTTCTCATTCTAATGGTGTTTGTAATTAATAAAACCATGTTCAAGTGGAGGGAAAAGTTGTAAAAAGCAGGCAACAAATCATTTCATTAATTCCACTTTGGTGGTGGTAGAGACAGATCTGGGGTGGATTGGGAAGTTTTGTGTCACAGAAAAGAATGATGCTTTGAAGGGGAAGAATAAGAATGTAAGGGTAACTTGAACATGCACATTTAGGAGTGCGAGACTTATGTAGCTGCTGTTTCTCCTGCTGACTCTGGTCAAGCCAATATAGAGTCAGCGTTAGGAAATGTAGATGTAAGATGAGTTAGATAACAACATCCCTATTTTCTTGTGGGGACTCTGATCACCATCAATGCCTGGAAAGAAATCCAGGAATTTCATAGATTGGAAAAGACTACTTTTTATCACAACTGTGCAAAGATTGCAAACAATGTTAGCAGAGTGCTATTATCCTGACCTATTAATTATAAAATTCTTCTTTGTAGCTTCTATCTTTTTGCTGAACATAGAATATAACATTTGTATTGTCTTTGTAGTATAATTTATATTATAAAAAGACCATGTTGACTATTCTTCAGGGGGAATAGAACTGTGACCAAATATGTGACAAAATTAGAAAGTAAATTAAATTCTTATTAAGAAACTAAAATGTAAATGAGTGAAGCCCTACTCAGGGACCCTGCATGGTTTGTTATCACTAATGAGCTTTTATTGACATGCTTGTCCTTCAGTCTCACTCCTTCCCTGCACAAGACAGGAGATGCATTACAGGTTCTGAATTGTGTTTGTGTCTGCTTCCTTTCTCTTTATTCTTACATTCACAGCACACAGCAGTTCTCAGAGAAGATTATTTTTTTTCTCATTGTGGAGCAAGAGTGTCTAAAAGCAGAATTAATTGATTTACAAAATAAATTGCAACATTTATTGGTAGTAGGGAGTAAAACCAACACCTGGAAAGATTGTTTAATACTGTGGCTGATTAGAGCTTGTGTGTGCTTGACCTTGATACTCTGAAAAGCATTCCCATACACACCGAAAGCTGAAAAAAATAAATGTACTTAATTTGATTTCTTCTTTAAGTAACAAAATCATAGTGCTTGTTTTTAGGATGTTTGTTTCCTGTTGCTCTTTTAACTTTTAGACAAAATAGATGGTCCCCTTTTCACCTCTGTTTCTGTAATAATTTTATTTCCTCTGCAATCAAGAGAATGAATTTTAGGTACGTAAGTGCTGTAAATCAAAGTAAAATCTCTGTTGGCAGCAAAGCAGAAGAGAGAAAAATGAGAAAGTGGCAGAGGGGGGAGAGAGAGAATGAATGTGTCAGCTAAATAAACAAAAAATACCTAGTTGGTCAGTAAATTGAAATGAAAGTAAATAAATACAGGTGGAACAAGCAAAAGACTACTTTTTCTACTGCCTTGTACACTTGTGGTAATTGCAATAGTCCACAGTAGACTAAAAAGATAAAAGTAAATGTCTGCCAGAAAGTTTAGGTCCTTTGGATTGAGGATGAAAAATGGCCTTTGGGGGATACATAAAGCTCTTCAAAGGCTGCTCTGTTCTGAATACCAAACAGGCTCTCTGGACAGATCCCTTTCAGAAGTGCTGAGCAGAGGTGCTATCGGCAGCTGCCAGGCAGAAGTCTGGGAAGATGGTGCTCACTGATGAATGATTCACCTCACCTGATGTTGCCCATAGTATTTTCCTTCCTTGTGCTGGGGTTGGGGATACCAAAATTCAAATGCATGTATTTCCAAATTATAATTTTTGTCTTGATTGATGCAGGCCTGTGTACAGAACCAAGGCTATATCATTAATCCTCCTTGACCTGTACTTTTCATTTCTACCTTCTGTATTTTAAAATGTTTCAAAAACATCATGGAGTTTATAATCACCATATATGTATAGAACTCTCTAGGGCATAAATTGCTTCAAATGAAGTCTCTTGGGGTTGAAAAATAAATAATTAGTTTTCAACACTCATTTTCTTGAGTGGTTTGTTTTCTAAGGTTGTCACATTTTACTTTATTTGTAAATATATAGTATGCTTATAGCAATTACATTTTTTTTCTATTATACTAACTCAAAATTTAAATGCATCTGAGAGCAATTAATATATTATTTAATCTGTTAGATGCAGAACAGACAGCCTAACTACTTGTTTAATGGATTCATGGGAAATGAAGACATGGTATTTTTATTATTTTCTATTTTTTCAATTAGCACAGTTAATACGTAAAATAATAAGCAGTAACATCAGCTATGTTTGACTAATACTATGGAAATTTGTAATGCTTTTTGGTGTTTTAGTTATGTTTGTCGTGTAAGTAAAATTGTTTGTTGATAAAAGTATGCTGAAAATAAAAATTCATTAGAAGGCAAATCATTCTGTTCTAATTTCTTAGTTAATTGTAGTCATTTAATACATCTAGAAAATGGATGGAGAATGTGATTATACAATGACAATACTGACTTGCAAAAGGAAAATATTCCAGCAGTAATTTTATCTTTGAGGCAATATAATTCTTTCAAAGATGTTGGTAGTATTAAGAAACATATATTTATCATCATCTATCTATATTAAATAAATCGTATTTATTTTTCTGGCAGTAAAGACAGATTTGTTTTTAGGATTTTTTCTTTTGACCATTGAAACACCCAAACTGAGGGGAAGTAATGTCTCTTGAGTTAAAGAAACAGAAAACGTACTCAAGCAATCTCTCAAAAGAATAGATAAAATGCCCTTTATGCACTATCATATTACTTTTGTATCTTCCCTGTAGAATCTCATGAGAGAAAGAATGTCAGAAAGGTGATGATACACAAGAGGGAACAGTCTGGATAGAGTACCAGGGATACAAGTAATTTTTTTCCTTTATTCATTTATTCATATGTGCATACATTATTTGGGCCATCTCTCCCCTTCTGCCATTCCCCTCGCTTCCAGGCAGAACCTGTTCTGCCCTTTTCTCCAGTTTGGTTGAAGAGAAGACATAAGCAATAATAAGAAAGACATAGCGTTTTTGCTAGTTTGAGATAAGGATAGCTAAACAGAGACATTCCTATCATTGCCTCCATGCACAAGTACATTACAATCCGAATTGGTTCATCTCTACCTGATGTCTTCACTACTTCCCTGTCACCTTCCATATTGACCTCAGTCGTTTTAAGGTTACTATATTAGCTCCTTGGCAGTGGGCACATCAAACACTTTCAAGTTTTGGGCTTCCTACCTTTCCATATTCCTCCTGTATGTGTCTTCCCCTTTATGTGGGACCCAAGTCTAATAATATTACTGCATTTGTTTTAGATCTAAAGTCCAGATATGAGGGAGAGCATACAACTTTTAGCTTTCTGAGCCAGGCTAACTTTGATGAAGATGATGTTCTCCAGTTCTAGCCATTTACTTGCAAATGATAAGATTTCATTTTTCTTCATGGGTGAGTAAAATTCCATTGTGTATAAATATCACATTTTCTTAATCCATTTGTCAGTATTGGGGCATCTTGGCTGTTTCCATAACTTGGCTATTGTGAATAGTGCTGCAATAAACATGGGTGTGAAGGTGCCTCTGGAAAAACCTGAGATGCGTTACTTTGGGTATATCCCTAGGAGTGGGATTGCTGGATCATATGGTAGATCTATGTTTAGTTTTGTAAGAAGCCTCCATATTGCTTTCCACGGTGTGTTGTGCAGAAAGTTTAATTTTATGTAGTTCCATTTGTCCATCCTTTGTCTTTGTTGCTGAGTTGCTGGGGTTTTATTGAGGAAGTCCTTGCCTATACCTGTTGCTTCTAGAATATTCCCTGTTCTTTCCTGTAGTAACTTCAGAGTTTCAGATCTGATATTAAAGTCCTTGATCCATTTTGAGTTGACACTATACAGGGTGATAAACATGGATCTAGTTTCAGTTTTTTGCAGGCAGATAACCACTTTTCCCAGCATCATTTGTTGAAGAGGCTGTCTTTTCTCCATCATATGTTTTTGTCACCGTTGTCAAGAATAAGGTGGGGATAGCTGTGTGGATTCATTTCTGGGTCCTGTATTCTGTTCCACTGGTTTTCATATCTGTTTTTGTGCCAGTACTATTCTGTTCTTATTGCTATTGCTTTGTAATATAGTTTGAAGTCAGGTATTGCGATACCTCCAGCATTGCACTTTTTGCTGAGAATTGCTTTGGCTATTCACAGACCCTTGTGTTTCCAAATGAACTTTAGGGTAAATTTTTCAATCTTTGTGATGAATGTCATTGGGATTTGATGGGATTTGCATTAAACATGTAGATTGCTTTTGGTAGTATAGTCATTTTTACTATGTTGATTCTACCAATCCATGAACATGGGAGATCTCTCCACCTTCTGCAGTCTTCCTTGATCTCTTTCTTCAGGATTGTAGTTTCCCTGTAGATGCCATTCACATCCTTTGTTAAGTTTATTCCTACATATTTGATTTTTTTGAGGCTATTGTAAATGGAATTGTTTCCATACATTCTTTCACAATTTGTTTGTTGGTGTATAGAAAAGCTAATGATTTTTGTAAGTTGATTTTGTATCCTGCCACTTTGCTGTAGCTGTTTATGGTATCTAGGAGTTTTGGGGTAGAGGTTTTTGGGTCTTTAAAATATAAGATCATGTCAACTGCACATAGGGATATTTTGACAGTTTCTTTACCTACTTATATTCATTTTAGTTCTTCTTCTTGCCTAATTGCTCAGGCTAGGAATTATAGGACTATGTTGAATTGGAGTGGGGATTCTGGGCACCATTGTCTCATTCCTGATTTTAGGGGAAATGGTTTCAGTTTTTCTTCATTAAGTATGATGTTGGCTATAGGTTTGTCATATTTAGCCTTTACAATCTTGAGGTGAACTCCTTCTATTCCTAGTTTTCTTAGAGCTTTTATCATGAAGTGGTGTTAGATCTTATCAAAAGGTTTTTCTGCATCTATTGAGATGGTGAAGTGGTTTTTGTCTTTGTTTCCATTAATGTGCTGTATTACATTTATAGATTTGCATATTTTGAACCACCCCTGCATCCCTGGGTTGAAGCCAACTTGATCATGGTGAATAATCTTTCTGCTATGTTGTTGGATTCAGTTTGCCATTATTTTATTGAGGATTTTTGCATTGATGTTCACTAAGGAGATTGGCCTGTAGTTCTCTTTTTTGGATGTATCTTTGTATGGTTTTGGGATGAGTGTAATACTGGCTTCATAGAATAAGTTAGGCCATGTTCCTTCCCTTTCTGTTTCATGGAACAGTTTAAGGAGAGTTGGTATGAGTTCTTCTTTAAAGGTCTGATAGAATTCAGCTAGACTTTTCTTTTTCGGTAGACTCTTTTTGTTGCTTCAATTTCATTTTATATTATAGATCTATTCAGGTGGTTGCTATCCTCTTGGTTCAATTTTGGATGGTCATAAGTATATCAAAATCTGTCCATTTCTTCAAGATTTTGAAATTTATTGGAATATAGGTTCTCAAAGTAGTCTCTGATGAGTCCCTGGATTTCTGTGGTGTTTGCTGTTATCTTCCCTTTTGCATTTCTTATTTAACTGATTTGGGTTTTTTCTCTCCTCATTTTAGTCAGGTCTGCCAGGGGTCTGTCAGTCTTGTTTATTTTTTCAAAGAACCAACTTTTTGTTTCATTGATTCTTTGTATTTTTTTGTTGTTGTTTCTATTTCATTAATTTCAGCCCTTATTTTTATTATTTCTCTCCTTCTGCTTGTTTTGGGTTTTGTTTGTTATTGATTTTCTAGGAGTTTGAGATGTAGCATTAGGTCATTGATTTGAGATCTTTCTGTCCTTTTAATATAGGCACTCATGGCTATAAACATTCCTCTTAGGACTGCGTTTTCTGTGTCACATATGTTCTGGTAGGTCAAGTTTTCATTTTCGTTAACTTCCAGGAACCTTTCAATTTCCTCTTTTATTTCATCCATGACTCACTGATCATGGAGCAATGTGTTGTTCAGCTTCCAATTGTTTGCATATTTTCTGCTGTTATTTTTGTTGTTGAGTTCTAGTTTTAATGCCTTATGATCAGATAGAATGCATGGGATTATTTCTGTTTTCTTATATTTGCTGAGGCTTGCTTTGTGCCCTAAGGTGTGATAAATTTTGGAGAAAGTTCCATGGGCTGCTGACAAGCATGTATATTGTGTAGATGTTGGATGAAATATTCTGTAGACATCAGCTAGGTCCATTTGATCTATGGTGTGGTTTAGTTCTAGAATTTCTTTATTGACTTTTTTGTTTGGATGACCTATCTATTGGTGATGGGGGTTATTAAAGTTTTCCACTACCACTGTGTTGGAGTCTATATGTGATTTTAGGTCTTTCAGAGTATGTTTGGTGAAATAGGGTGTACTGATGTTGGGTGCATATAGGTTGATAATTATTATTTCCTTTTGGTGTATTTCTTTTATTAATATGAAGTGTCTTCTTTAGCTCGTTTAAGCAGAGTAAGTTTTAAATCTACTTTGTCTGAGATAAGTATTGCTACTCCTGCCTGATTTATGCATCCTTTAACTTGATAAATCTTCCAGCCTTTCACCCTCAGCCAGTGCTTGTTTCTGTCTATGAGATGGGTCTTTTGTAAGCAACAGCTTGTTGGATCATCCTTGTTAATCCAGTTTGCCAAACAGTGTCTTTTGATGGGGGAATTAATTCCATTAATACTCAGTGTTAATATTGATAAGTATGTGATGATTCCTCTCATTTAGTTGTCTTTTTTGTTTAAGGGTTTGATTGTGTACAGCTGAATCAATGTTACTCTTTGATTCCTTGTCTTCTCCTGTGGTTTGGTGCTGCCTGTCCTCTCATGATTTTGTTTGCTTTCATTTTCTGTGTGCAGAATTCCTTGAAGAATCTTTTGTACTGGTGGCTTAGTGGTCATATATTGTTTTAGTTTCTGCTTATCATGGATGACTTTTATTGCTCCATCTATTTTGAATGATGGTTTTGCTGGGTAGAGTATCCTAGGATTGAAGTTATTTTCATTCAGTGTCTGGAATACCTTACTCCATGCTCTTTTTGCATTTAAGGTTGCTATTGAGAAATATGCTGATTTTGATAGGTTTACCTTTGTATGTTATTTGTTTTTTCTCTCTTACAGCCTCCAATATTCTTTCGCTATTCTCTGTGCTTGTTGTTTTAATGATAATATGTTGCAGGGTGCTTTTATTTTTGTTAAGTCTGTTTGGTGTCCTGGTGGCTTCCTGTACCTGAATGGGCATTACTTTCTCTAGATTTTGAGAATTTTTAATTATTATTTTATTGAATATATTATGAATCCCTTTTGCTTTGACCCCTTCTCTTTCTTCAATGCCCATGATTCTCAGGTTTGGTCCTTTAATGGAGTTGGTCAATTTTTGCATTTCTTTCACAGGACTTGAGTTGTTTGACTAATAGCTCTTCAGTTTTTCCTTTAAATTACATTTTATCTTCAAGTTCTGAGATTCTGTATTCCACTTGTTGTAGTCTGCTGGAGTGGCCTTCCACTGTGTTTTGTGTTTCTGTTTCATTCTTTTTTCTGAGGTTTTCCATATCATGGGTCACTTTCTCTTTAATATTGTCTATTTTCATCTTTAATTAATTTATCTCTCTATTTATAGTGTTCTCTGTTTCTCTTTGGTGTTTATTTAGGGCTCCTATGAGTTCATTTATTTGTTTCTGCGTCTTCTCTCCTTCTTTATTTTTGGTGTCTTGAAATTTCTTGAGTGCCTCTTGTATATTTTGGTTATCCATTCTAGTATCATCTCCATTAAATTTTCAGTGATTCTTTGCAGTATTTTTTCTTTGAGGAAATCACTGGGTTCTTTGGTGTCATTTATCTTTGTTTTGTTGGAGTCCAGAACTGGGTATCTCTTTTCTTCATTTCCCTGTGAATCCTGTATTAAGTTATCTTTGTAGGAGAATGGTTTCCATCCCTTTTTCTTCTCATCGCTCCACTTCATACTGTGTAACTATGTTATTGATAGATTAGTTGGTGTTTTTTGTCACCTGTTTTCTTTCTCTTGACTTAATCTTTGTTTTGTGGCCGTCTTGGTTTTTAAAATAAGTATATATGTGCTATTTCTGTCCCTGCTCTGGGTGTAATTTAGTATTAACTAATTCACAGGTTTAATACCTGACCAGTAGTTTGTGTGTTATATAGAAGACCCCTTGGCATAGCTATAGTGGGGTAATGCTAACTATCAAAATTTGGGGAGTTGGATAGGGTGGCACTAAAGGTGGAGATGGGAATTAGTGTGGGTGAGTGGGGAGAGCAGTGTGGGGGCTGCTGTTTTTGTGGTCTTGTGTGTTTGGGTATATTCCTGTTGTTGTAGAAGAGGGTGTTTCTGTTAGGGATTGCAGGGGTTTGGGGATGTGTAAAGTTGGTATAGTAGGTTGTTCAGTGGGTGATGAGTGTGAAGGTGGAAGGGGTAGTCTGGTGACAGGTTAGGGGAGAATGTGAGGGGAAGGTGAGGGCTGGGGGAAGAGGTGAGTGAGAGGGGGCAGAATGAGTTTTGGATAGGGGAGCAATGGGTTTTAGTACAAGACAAAGATGTAGAGTGAAGGAGGTAAGAGTAGAGATGAGAAGATGATGGTGGTCAAGTTGATAGTATAGAAATAGAAAAGAAAAAAGAAGATAATAGCAGTAAAAGTCAACATAGAAACCCACAATAATAGAGCTAACAACCACAACAAAAACCCCCCAAAGAAATCAATGGGAATAGATGAACAAACAAACAAACAAACAAAAAACCTCCAGGTTCAGGAACAATAGAATTTCATTCTTAGTTTAAGTTAACTCCTCCAGCATCCAGTCCTGGTGTTGATATTTAAGCAAAAGCTCTGTTGTAGTCTCACCAGGATTTTGGTTTGTGAGTAGTGTTTTTTTCTTATGTCTTTCAGTGACAGCTACTTGGTCAACTCCTCCCTCAGTGAAGTGTGGCATTTTGCATGCTGTCCTCAGGTTCAGGAGATCAGCTCTGTAGTCTTCTGGGTGTCCTGCTTTGGAAGTGGGTTTTCACTGTACTTGTTTACTGGGTGCTTGTTTCTTTGCCTCTCCCCCTTTCTCTGGGGCAGGGTCAGTGTTCTGTCAGGCCCCCTACCCCCACTGTCAGTGTGTGGTGATGGTTCACTGTTTGTTTTTCAATTTTGCAGAGCCATTTGACTTTGGGTGTTGCTCATTGGCTCAGGAAATGAGCTTTGTGGTCTACTACCTGAGCTGCTTCAGGCAGTGGCTTATCACCCACCTGCTGTTGGCCTTCCTGCCTTTACAGCATTTGTTTACTGATAGTTCCTGGAGATTAGCTTCTTGCCCCTACCCCCTTCTCTAGTGCACTTTCAGCAATCCTGCCCCTTCCATTGTGTGCTAGTTTTCAGTTTGTTGTTTATTGTTCAGTTTTTCTTTTTGTGGGTTTCTGCCCAGGGGGCTATGCTGGTTTATTCCATGGGTGGCTGGGGGAAAATACCGTGTGATGCTTGGTGCTCTCCCATTTGGTATGCCAAATGTCTTGCAGGCAGGTTTGGAGCTGGGGGCAGCCTCATATTTTCTCAGTGTAACATGGTATGGAGAAGCTTTCTACAAGCTAGGGGTTCAGAGAATCAAAGTTTTGATCTCCTTGGTGCTGTATTTCCACAAAATGTGGCTCCAGTGTCTCAGCAAGGTTTTGGAGTCACAGAGTTAATGATGTTTGTTTCTACACCCTAGTTGCCATCTTGGATCCTTAAATATTTCTCCTTGAGGTACAAGTACTTTATCACAGAGAACAATTTCTCCTCTCAAATGAAAATATTATGGAGAAGTAAAATGTATGTAAGAAAGTCTGAATTCTGATTTCCTCAAGATAACAATTTCAGTAAAAATATATTTGAATGTCATCTTACTTTCTCCTTTTTTTCTCATAGTTTTGATGCTCTGGTTTGCTGCAAAACCTTTTTTTTTCTGTTTGTCTGACCAAGCAGCAATTTAGGAAAGGAGTTTGGACAAAAACAGGGTGAATTTCAGTGTATCTGTTACAAATCCCTCAGAATCCAGAAACAAACCAAGTAAATACACATGGGTGTGGGATGAACCATTTTTTTCAAAATTAAAAAGGGATAGACTGGAGTGCAGTTCAAATGGTAGAGCATTTGCCTGGCAAGTGCAAGGCCCTGAGTTCAACCCCAAATGTCACCAAAAATAAATAATAGAACAAAATGTCTTAATATGAATTTATTGTTGGAGTATCTTGTGAGGTTTTTAAACAACAATAAATGGTAGACAATATTTACCATTAAATATCATATTTAATCATTAAAAATATATTTCACAATGTTACATGGAACTATTGCTGGTTGACTGGCTTCAGAGTTAGGGTGAATAATATGCTAATTTTACAAAAGCACCAAAAAGAAAAAGATCAGGGTCTTACTAAAATGACAAGTACTTGGGTTTTAGATTTTGTTAACTGGCAATGTACTGGCCAGGTCTCAAGAACACTATGTCAAAAACACTAAATAAGAGAGTAGAATATTGCATTCCATTTTTCATTTCATATTTTGAATATAAAATATCTAGAGTTTCTTCCAAACACTTGGATCAAACCTAACTAATAATCCACAAGTGAACACTATGAGCACTTCTACAAATGAACTGTTAAAGAAAGGGTTTTATGCATTTAAGAATGTGCAGAATACATTGCATGTCATTTAAGAAATTTAAAAGGAATGGTGTTTGTTGATCTGGAACTGTGCACATATTTGAAAAGCATGAGCATTTATAAAATACACCAAAAGGTGCAATTGCACATTTCCCAGTTAACTCTAGAAAGATTGGGCCATCAAAAGATTCCATTTCGGGATGATAAATGCCCCAAAGAATTTTGTGCATATGTTAGTGTATCTCAAAGTGTACTAAACTTTTTTTGTCTTTGGTAATATTTGAGGAATGCTGAACCAATACACTAGTTTCAGAAGAAAAGATCAGTAAATATTTTAAACATCCATTCCCAATTTTAAGTACAGGAATAGTTATGAAGCTGGACTCCAGTGCTCACATCTGTTATCTTAGCTACTTGAGAAGCTGAGATTGAGAAGATCACAGGTCAAAGCAACCCAGACAAATAGTTTGCAAGACCTCCATCTCCAAAACAATCAGATGGAAATGGACAAGAGGTGTGGCTCGAATGGTAGAGTGTCTGCTTCATAAGCATGAAGCCCTAAGTTAAAACCCCAGTCCCGCCAAAAAAAAAGTTATGATTTTCACAGAAATTCTTTTTTTTTCTTTTATTTATATGTGCATATAATGTTTGGGTCATTTCTCCCCCCTTGCCCCCTTCCGCCTGCCCCCTCCCTAGCCCTCCCAACCCCTTCCTCTCCCCCCAACCCCCTTGCTACCAGGAAGAAACTATTTTGCCCTTATCTCTAATTTTGTTGAAGAGAGAGTATAAGCAATAATAGGAAGGACCAAGGGTTTTTGCTAGTTGAGATAAGGATAGTTATAGAGGGAGTTGACTTGCATTGTTTTCCTCACAGAAATTCTTGAACATTGTAAATTATTTTTAAACAGCAAATATGCATTAATATCTTTACATGAGATAGTATTATGTTAACTGGTCTGCTGGTGACTGATATATTTTCTTATCATTTGTGTATTGATTTTTTTGTTTGATAAGTTTTTGTGGTGTTGTACTGTTGTACTAATACTATAGCCATGATTTGTAAACATGTCAAAGTGGTTCAAAAGGAATCACTGTAGCACAAAAGTATTGATGAAAATGGTGCTGTACATCTCAGAATAACTCTTACATGGAAATAATGAACAGATCACGTTGCAAGTATTGTAAATGTGGAACAATTTGTTAAGAGAATCACAAGTATGATTAATGTTCTATTATGGCAGTTTAACAAAAAGAAACTAAAAGGAAAAGAACAAGTACTTAGTAAAAGGATATGTACTTGAATATTAAATTTTGGCAATCTGCTGGTCCCATTTCCTAAGAACACTATCGCATAAAGAATACTCTCCTGAACAATTAAAGCTCAGTGTATTGTAGATAGCACAGTGAATTTAAAAAAATTCAAATAGCATTTATTTCTACCATTAACTCTACATAAAACTTGGTTTACAAGTTACAATATTTTCAAGAAGTTTGTAAGTATAGCTACTAAAATGACATTTTGTTCAAGGAGAAAGTAGAATGAGCTTTTGATTAATTAGATAGCATACATCTATAAAATTATCATAGTTCTAGTTAGAGGTTTCACAACTTAATCATACAAATTAATATTGTGCAGAATATGATTTAGTTCTTGGCATATTCAGGAAAATAGCTGTGTGACTGGCAATTGTTTTTTTTTTTCACATTACAGGAAAAGCATACAGTAAATTGTGATATAGACTCGAAAAATTGCTACTGAGCTTAATGTTGATTGAGTCTAAATACATAATTAGGAGGAAAGTGTGCTGTTACAAAACTTAGATTGCCCAACCACACTTAAATTTTCTCTTCAAAGAATGTACCAAATAGGCAAGAAAGCAATAGATCATTCTCTTCTTTTTTTTAAAAAATAAAATTTTTAATATGAAAGTACAAAATATATTAAAATTAAAAATTGTAGTACTGGAGGGATACCATATGATGTTTCAGTATGAGTATACATTGCAAAGTGTACTTAAACATGTAACTCTTCATACACTTATCCTTTCTTTATGGTGAAAACATTCAAAATCTTTTCTACCAGTTTTTTAAGATACACAATACACAAATGTTACCACAGTCACACTATTGTGAATAGCACCTAGGAACTTTTGTCTTCAATCTACGCATCCCATCATCCCTTTGCTCTCCCCAGCTTCTGGTTACTACTATTCTCCTCTCAATTACTGTTAGGAGAACATTTGACTTTTGCATTTTTTATTTTTAAATGGTTCTTGTGTTTTTGTGCCTGGTTTATTTCTCCTAAAATAATAATCTCCATTGTCATCATGTCATAAGTGATAGGATTTTGTTCTTTTTTGTGGCCAAACAGTATATTCTATATGTATAACACATTTTCTTTATTCATTCATCAGTTGATGGACATTTAAGTTGTTTCTATGTCTTGGCTACTGTGAAAAGGGCTGTAAACTTGGGTTTATAGAAGTCTCTTTCACATACTGATTTAGTTTCCTTTGGATATATTTCAAGAGTGGGATTGCTGGATTACTAATTCAATTAAAAAATTTTTAGGAACCTCATAACTCCATAATAGCTATACTATTTACATTTCTATCAATGGCGTGATAAATTTTCCCTCTGTCTACATCCTCACTAGCACTTGTTATCTGCTGTCTATGATAACAGCCATTCCTTCTAGAATGAAGTAATTACTTATTGTGGTTTTGATTTGCATTTATTTGATGGTTAGTGATGTTAAACAATTTTCCATATTTTGTTGACCATTTGTATATTTTCTTCCAAGAAATGTCTATTTAAATATTTTGGCCATTTTAAAATCAGATTATTTGTTTTATTTTTATCCAACTTTTTGAATTCCTCATAGATTCTGGATATTTATCCTTGGCTTGATATATAGTTTGCAAATACTTTTCTCCATACTGTAGATTGTCTCCTTATCTTTCAGACTATATTTATAAGCCTACCAAACTTAAAAAAAAACAGACATGGTAATCTAATTGCCTGAATGTCCTTTCCTCACAAATTTTCATTATTTTTCTACTAACACAAAATACAAGACATGATGTGATAAAAAGAATACACTTCATGAACACTATTTAAAAGACCATTTGGATTTACTGTTAAATAAAAGAACACCGTGAGTTGGGAATCATTCCATTCAACTTATTTTATGCTTTAGAGTCATCATCAAGCCTTGAGGTCAATAGGGAGTCATAAGACACAGGTGTTCAGTGCTGGAAACAAAATGGGGCCACACATCTTTGAAAAGCCACACAAGACAGAGTAGATGTTCAGAATGTGTCTTCTGTTGCTGGTCCCTTTGGAAAACAAATAATGAAAACTGGGTGTGTGATTAAGTAGTCCTCAAGTGATGGCGTTCAGTATGACTGTGGAGGTTTGAACACTGAGAACACAGAGGAGTACTCCTCAGGGATGAAATATTCATTCACACAAGTTTACAAATGCATAGAAGAAGCTGGTTTTTCAGACTTCAGTGCCAGTAACCTAACCACAGGGCATTGGAGTGACTTCAATAAAACATACATACAAAGGAACAATAAAAAATTTATGTCATTTTGCCAAGGAAACCAGAGTTTAATTTTAGAAGACAATGGAGGTTTATAATTTTTAAAAAAATCTTGGGTGCTGGTATGGTGGCTCATACCTGGGGTCCCAGCCACCCAGGAGGCACAGATCAGGAAGATGGTGGTTCCAGGCAAATGATTAGCAAGACTCCATCTCAACAAATAAACTGAGCATGGTGGTGCTCATCTGTGATCCAGCTACATAGGAAGATCACAGTCCATGCCAGCCCCAGGAAAAAATGGGAGACCCATTTAAAAAAGATCACTAAAGCAAGAAAGGAATGGGAGCATGGCTCAAAGGGTAGAGCACTTGCCTAACAAGTGTGAGGTCCTGAGTTCTAACTCCACAACTACAAAAAAAGAAAGGAAAAAAACCTTGGGAAAGTTGGAAAAATATGACTGCATACATATTTGTGAAAAAAATAATTACTAAGCCAATGCACCTCTTTCCAAATCTTGTTTCAGGAAGAAAATATGTTTATATCAAGCTTCTGTTCCTATCTAGCACTATAGTTTTTTTAATAGATCTTGCATAAATATATATATATATATCATATATATATGATATCTATATCTATCTCTTGATATATGATATCTATATTACCTTTATATTTTCTGATTTTGGTGAAATTTTTAATTGGATAGGAAAATAATGCAGTACTGTAGTGTTCAATGGGATCTGCAACAGATAAATTAAAATATTATTTTGGGCAATGATGAAAATACTTCTGAATTTTTAATTTTATTACTAAATTCAATTTTTTGTAATAATGAAGAATTAGAATTACCTCTTTTAGGTATAATGTAGAAAATATATTCCATTAGAATCTATTCACCAAAACTGCACACCCATCCCTTTCTCACTCACTCCACTCCAAGAATCCGGATTTGTTAGGTTTAGACTAGGATCATTAACATTTTGCAATAAGATCTATTTTCAGTTGTGATTCACTTTATGAGACAATTCTATAATTTTGTAACTCTAGTATTATATGCTTCTCATTTTTATACCAGATACAATTGTATAACGTCCCTCATGTTTTTCTGTTGGTAATGTATCTTCAACATAACTCTTACTTCTTGTATCTAACACCTAGTCCTACTTCTAATTAAATTATATATTTACAGTTATATACATGTATGTAAAGAATTTGTATAACAAGCATATGCATAAACACATACCTACATATTATAATACACACATGCATTTATGAAAGAATCTTTGCTTTTGTCACCCCTGTTGTTATATTATTTATCCTTTTTTCTCTTAGACAAAGATGACAAAGGGGAACATGCCTATATTGTAAAGGCTGCTGAGGACTATGCCAGTGTCCATGGGAGCACTTGGGAAAATGCTAGGGTGTGTTCACTACTGAAAATGTTATCTATGCCTGGGATGAAATATTGTGTAAATTGAAATATGCTGCACTTATTAACACCATTGTTAAAATACTTTTATCTACAGTGTAGTATAGTTTCTTGTTTTATAGGTATATTTTGAATTTCTTTCTTTAATATTTTTTAATATTTATCTATTACTGATGTGTTCATTGAGTAGGGTGCCATGCTTTTTCCAAAAAAAATCTAGAATTGTAAAAATATTCCACAGGCATCTTACTTTTCTTCTATAAATTACTGCTGGTAGCTTAGTAGGTTATCCATAAATTTAAATAGATAAATTGTTCATTTTAGTGCTGTAATAAAACATCTTAATAATAGCATAACCAGACATTTTCTATACAAAGAACTCACAATCCTGAAGAGTAGTCTGCTCTTTTTATTTCTTTTTTGTGTATGTTCCTATGCCTCCAATGACATTAAGCATTTTCAGACAACTCTGCTTTATATAATTTTCCTCTAATAACCTCTTAAATACAGGACTTATAGCATAGCAGGCTGCAGTGTAGTTTTGTCAGACATCTAAATGGCACTCTAATCACTAATGTCTTTGTTTCTTACATCTGTCCTGGAATCCTAGAACAAGAGTGAGAGAAGGTAGAATAATTCAAGTATCCTCTCCTCATATTACCAGAGTGCAGCCTCCATAAAGTCATGGGTAATAATGTGGAGGTGACAGAAAAAGACAATTGCCTGCTATTTATAGGATATTAAAAGATTCTGAATATTATATTTCATCTTTATGATGAAATGAAGAATTTCTACTTAAAGGTATATCTGGAAGTTTGAAAAGATGAATAAAATGTTACATTTAAAATACCATTAAAAGGCTAACTCATTTTGCTGAAATAATATAATGTAAATACTATATTAGTTTGATAGCTTTTCATTTGATTGTGAGTGGAACCAGTTTTATTTCATCTTAACCTCATCTCCATCAAAATTATGTCTGAGATAGTCAAATATCATCAGGCACTTCCACTTCTCTACTGCATTTAAATGATCATTCTCAGAAACATTGTAAAAGATTCCTTCAAGCTTGCTCATTCATTTTCAGTGATTGATGATGCTAGAAATGTTGTTGTTTTTATTCAGTTTTCACCTCTTTAAGCATCTGAGGTTGTTTGAATTATATAAAGCCTGGTAGTTGAAGCCTTCCAAAATTAATGAAGTGTTTCTACTATCTCTTTTCCATTCTCTTACTATTCACGACTTTATTCTTTAATGGATCCACAATGGCATGTGCTGCAACACATCAAATAAGTCTTTTTCACTCTCATGTGTGTTTACTTTAATGTGTGAAATGTTTCCAGTCTGACTGTGTGGATTTGGATTCTGGTTCTCTAGTTCCTTACTGTGTGAGGTTGGATGATTCTTTTCATCTCTGTTACACTACCTGCAATAATGGGTTCATGGCAACATTGGAGGTTGTTAGTATTAAATGAATAATTATTGTGGAGGTCTTAGAATAGTGACTGATATAACTTATTGGTACACAATGGTACACAATGTCCACTTACCTTTAAATGGATTGAAAAAAGTGTTCATTCTCTACATGATGTTAGAAACACTGTCTAGATTGAGACTATAATTCAAATGCAACACAAATGGATAGTATTTACAGTGCCAAGATTTAGAGTCTCTTTAGAAGACATAGGCAACACAATAGTCACTGACATTGTGGTAAATGTTCTAATGGGGAAAGTATAGGGTACAAATTAAGAGTTTTAGCATTAAAGAGAAGACTTCCTGGAAGAAATTGGGCATATTGGAAATTGCTTGATATTTTTGTTTCAAGTCATTCAATGAAAACATTTTTGAATAATTGTAAATATACTCAGAAAAAAATTTGTGACACTTTTTTGGGGTAGTGAATCTCATCTAGACTCCTGAAAAATGCAATTTTTGTTCTCATACCACCAGATCAAATCATATCCTACCCAATAGTGTGCAGTTATCTACCAACATCTGGGTCATTTTCAAATTTCTGGAAGATTTATATTCTTAACTCAAACTTTCTTTATCTAACTCATTTATGAATTAATGATCTACATATTCATCTAGTCCATCCTGGATTCTCAGTTATGAGATGATTTCTTCCTCAATAATCTGTCCTTCACCAGACTCAGGCACTAACTTCAATGGTTATGTAAGAGGTCTGGCCATTACCAACACAACCTCTAAATAATATGAATCTCAAACTTTCTGGTTTGTGACCACCAGTCTGTCTTTCCAGGTTTCCTCCTTTAGGTTCCCCACTGTTTTTTTCTATTCTCTTCTTTATTCTCAGTTACCTTCTTGCTCAAATTAATCCTATAATCGACCACTATATTCATATCCTTGAAAATTCTTTGGCCTGCTTTCATTTTGTCATAGTCACCTGCCAAAACCCAAACCCTGGTTAGATACAGCTCTCTGTATATGGAGATAAATACATTTTCATACAGTTTCACTTAAAATTCTTCAACATTTTGGCCAGATATGGCAGCACATGTCTTTAATCCCAACTACTATGGAGGTAGAGTTTGGGAGGATAAATAAGTTGGTGAGATCCATTTCAACAAAATGAGCTTGGCATGATGGTTCATACTTGCAATCCCAGCTTGGGGAGAGGCATAGGTGGGTGGGTGACAGTCTAAGGCCAGCTTCAGCAAAAACATGAGACTCTATCTGACAAAAATAGCTAAATCAAAAAGGATTGGATGTGTGGATCAAGTGGTAGAGCACCTGCCTAGCAAATGTGAGGTCCTGAGTTCACCATATTACACCAATTTTTTTAATCAATATTAGTGTACTGTGGATCATTAATTTTTACTGGAAATAATTCCCTAGCCCATTTGGTTTACTTTCACACTTTTTGTGTTAGTTATCTATAGCTGTGTAATACGTTATCTCAACATTTAGCGCCTTAAGCCAGTAAACATTAATTATATCACAGGTTCTGATGGTCAGAATATGGATGAACTGTTTTTGGATGTCTCTCATGAAGCTGTAGACAAGGAGTTGGCCAGGGCCGCAATCTTCTGGGACTTCATTTGGAAGGATCTGTTCCTAAACTCACAATCATTCACAAGTGTCATGGCCTTACCAATTGAAAAATAGCTTTCACCAAGTGAAAGATATTGATCTCTTACTGTATGGATCCTTTCAATGACAGTTCATAGCATAGCATAGCAGAGAAAGGAGAAAAAAGAAAGAGAGAGAGACAGAGAGAGAGAGAGAGAGAGAGAGAGAGAGAGAGAAAGAGAGAGAGACGGAGATGGAGAGGAGGAACAAGGCAGGGAGGGGGAGAGAGAAAAGGATAGAAGGCAGAGTCAATTTATAAAATAATTTTAAAAGTGACATTCTTTATCTTTGCCATTTTCTAATTATTAGAAGTGAATCACAGGTCCACTCTCACTCAAGTGGGGGATCACACAGACACAGTAAGGATCATTGGTAGGTACAGATACCCTAGCAGCTATCTCTCAGACCTTAATTTTTCTTTTCAAATTTCCAAAATTCTCCTTTTCCCATACTCCTCCTCATCTGATGACCTTTATTTCCACTATCTAAAACATTTGGATCCACTGTAAAGGTCTCCATAGGTTGCCATCACAACATACGTGTTGTGCCAACATTTTCTTATTTCTGTTCTATTGAGGAATCACCTTTGAACACCTAACCAAGGACCGACATGCCACTTAGATAGTGCAGCACTTGCTCTCATGAGTACTTCAGGCTATTACTACATTAATTTCCTTTTTTATTAACACGTAATCTTCTTTTGTATCATCATGTAATTTCTTACATCATCAAAACTCTTGATTGCCATTACCCATTTTGCACCTGCCTACTTGAACACTACTTGAAAATGTGCTTCCGTTCTTTATCTCTATTCCTTTTCTTCCTATGACCTCTATAATAATTATATTGCATTGTAATTGTGCTGGTCTTTTTGGAATCTTCCTTTATTTTGAACATTATTCTTAATGGCAGAAATTATGTGATTATAATTTTTAATACATGACCTAGAAAGTAGCTAGGTCCTAAAGCTAAATAACCAAAAGACCAGACCTGTGTAAACTTTCTTCTGTCTGTACAGCTTCTGTACAATAGCAAGTTCAGTTGTTAAATTAGAGCATTGTCAGTTTACCAGTGGCATGTTCTTCGGGGAGCAATCAGCCCTGTCCAATGGTCAATGCAGTCTTTGTGTTCCGTGATAATTAAGGACTACTTCCTCTTTGAAATTTTTCTTATTCTCTTCCTTCTGAAGGGGATTTAAATTGTCTAGTTTAAATTAGTTTTGAAAAAGTTTGACATCTGAGGGAGGTAGCTGTAGCTCAGTGTTTAGTGTCTGCCTACCATACACAAGGTCCTGGGTTTGATTCCCAGTAACACACACACTAAATAAATGAATAAGTAAATAAAAGTTAGACCTCTAAAAGAATTAGATCTCTTCCTACCTTGGAATGAAGAATATGTTCATTGCTAAATAAAACCTTATCACAGTACTGCTGAATAGTGCATTCACACATAAAACATCCATGTTCTATTCTGTTCTATTTTGTATTTACTAAGAATTACTTGGAAGTTATTTGAGACTGGGAATTTGTCTGCTATGTTGTAAAGAGGGTCAGATGTTTTCGATCCTCACACGACCAAGGAAGCTTTTCAATGGGTCAGACTTGGTGTTCAACAGTATGCGTGACATCCTGGAATTTATATGACCAAAATGTCTTTATAAATTGTCATTTAAATAGGGTTCCTAGGCAACAAAGGTAACCCCCATTAGTGTCTTAGTTGTTAAATCTGGATACCAACAATATAAGTTTAGATTTATTACCTCTTGTAAAATCACAATGTTCTTATTGCTTAGCTTGCCAAAAAAGCCTTTATTTCTAAAAGAAACAACCCACAGCTGAGAGAGTAAAATGGAAATTGGAAAGGGATATTACTAATTTATCATTTACAAAGACCCTCAGTTTACAGCATCCTCCACACCAAATAAAATCTGTTTAGAATTCTGATTTCTCACTGTCCTACTTTTAATCTTGTCCCATATGCTATGGTTTATGTTGCAGAACTGCTCAAGACTGCTGAGATTTGGGTATTAAGAATTAAATCATTTTAAAGGCCCAGGTGGATCTGTTCTCTACTGAGAGAAATATATACCTTAAGGAAAACCAACATGCACAAAACATGGCAAAGAGATGTAAAAAGCACAAGTAGGAATGTCTAGAATATACTACTCTTAACAACATGCCTTCGGTTAACCCTAGAGGATTAGTAACACTTTTTGCATCTTGAAGGAATATTCCTTGTTTTCAATGAAGTTCCCCAAGCGCAATTGGGATTTGTTAAATGTATGACTCTAGAGAAGTGCTTTTGTAAATAATGATTTACTCTGACATGGCTTCTACCATCAACTGCCCTACTATATCCATTACTGGTTTGTTCAACAGTCATTTTCAGCATTTGTCAATGGAAACATTAAGGCAATAGCAACAGAAAAGGGCTGAGACAGTGCTAAATTGACATCTCATGTACTTAGTACTATGGTTAATATTCCAACTCAGCATTTGGGTAAATTGAAAGTCTTAGTAGGGTTAAATTGAATCTTTGAGAAAAAGGAGTTACTGTCTTTTCTTTTTGGCCTTAGAGCTACAAATTATGATACCTACAGTGCATTACATAATATGGCAAGAAATTCATTGCCTATGTTAACTATACTGGACTCTTACTATGACTAATTTCTTGATAAAGATAGAAAAATATTACATAATAAACATTTATTTAAAATTTTTTGGCATAAAGCCAATATAAAGAAGGTAATTATAACTATGGAATCTTTCCTCAAATGCTACAAGCACAAAAGGGGGACAAAAATGTAAACTAATTTTTTAATTATATAAGGCCTGCAGTAATATAGCATAAAAAGAAAGGAATATAACCTAAAATGGTGCTTAGTGAAAGTTCTATGAAAACCTGGTTGGTAATTTAGAGCAGAGGAGGTAAAGGGGGATATTTAGGCAGAAAAATAATTAGAAAAAGATCACAGAAGACACCAGGCATAAAACAATTTGCCATAAAATTTATTTGGTTGGAATGTAAAATAGGAGGAATGAATTAGTACAAGATAATTGCATAAAGATGGGGTAAAGCAACATTTGATCTAACTCTGCATTCTAGACCATAAAGTTTAGACTTTACTCTGAAAATGGTATGACATTTGCAGGTTATTCTGTTCTTTGGGCCTTGCCTTCCCCATTTTCCTAAGGCAACATCAATTTATTTATAATTTTTTTTCCATTTCATTAGGATATATTCATTGTACTGGGGGTGTATTCATTGTGACAATTCCAAATAGAGTTACATTCTTTGTTGTTTGGATTGCCTCCACTATCTCTCCTGGCCTGTCCCATTTAAAGCAATTGCAAAAGTTTTCATCATTCTACTTCATATATGTATGTGAAGACCATCAACCGTATTCCCTCATCTTCATCTCCTTCATTCACCCACAAGTACTTCCCACCAAACACACTGTACCTAAATTTGATCCAGAATTGACTCTAATTATCTGATGGGACTTGGAGTCATGATGTGTGGCCAACCAGATCTGGAACCTGGCATGATGTATAGGTTCTGGGGCCCACATAAGCTCTCAGCTGTAGCATTCCCCATCTTTCCATGTTGTTTTAGTCAAGCTGAAATGTTAGAGATGACACAAAGCCTTAAACTTCTTATGGAAATATTCTCAGTTATCTGGATAAACATTTCTCTTTCAAATCAACAGTGACATGCTACTGGATTGTAACTCAATTTTCTGATGTCCTTAAACACCTCTTGAATGCTGGTAAATCTATTTGAGAGAAGTGGCTTATTCTATACTGAACTTCTAGTAATAGGTTGGAGACCTAATAGAGATTAGAAGATTGGTAGAACCTGACTCTGCATTTTCATCCACATAATTCTGCCTTTTGATCAGTTTATATTCTCTTCCATCTCAGCATTTTACATCTATCTAAACCCTGCTTGAGATTGCTACTTTTTGATATTCTGTTTGGGACTTCTCAGATACCTACCTTATGGGAAGTTACCTTCCCTAGCTCCAGCTTTTGGTCTAACCTTGCCAGTCTAGGTTTCTGTGGTCCCAGAATGCATCATACTAAGAAGGGGTAGGCAAAACCAATTAAAAAACATTTCATTAGCATTTATTAGTTTTGGGGGGATTCATTGTGACATTTACATAGATTCTTACAATGTATCCTAATTAGCTTCACCCCTTCCATCATTCTCCTTCTTCTACCTCCCTCTTTGTAGAACTATTTCAACATGTTTCATTATTCTATTTGCATACACATCCACAAAATACATCAACTGTATATGCTCTCCTTCACCTTCTCCTATTGCCCTCCCTCACTTGTATCTACCTCACTAGGACCTGTTTTATCTTCTTGTCCTTCATCTTTTAGTATATATTGATTGTTTTTTGGGGGAGGTCACTGTGGTATTTCACACACCCCTATATCATGCTTTAATCAGACTAACACACTCTAGTACTTACTCTTTATTACCCTTTTCCCTTTATTCAGCAGGTTTCAGTGCATTTCATTATACTTTCTTCATACACAGATGTGATGTGTTTCCATGTTATTCACTCTCTATCATTCACTTTTCCTCTCATGCCTTCCTCAGACAGACCCACTGTTATAATATGTCTTTCTCTATATATACATATGTATGCACATATATACATATGTCTATATACATAAGATCATTTATATATTTCATGTATACATTTATCTTTTAGATCTAGCTTCCACATTTGCGGGAAAACGTATGAACTTTGTCCTTCTGAACCTGGCTTTCTTCACTTAACATGCTGATCTCCAGTTCCATCCATTTGCCTGGAAACAATATAATTTAATTCTTCTTTGTGGCTGAATAATACTCCATTGTGTATATATACCCCATTTTAATTCATTCATCAGTTGTAGGGCATCTGGGCTATTTCTAAAACTAGGCTATTGTGAATAGTGTTTCAATAAACACAGATGTACAAGTGTCACAATTATTTCCTGGCTTGAATTTCTTCAGGAATATACCTAGGAGTGCTATTCCTGGATGGTATGGCAGCACTGTTTCCAGTTTCTTGAGGAATCTCCATGGTGCTTTCTATAGCAGCTGCACTAATTTACTTTCGCACCAACAGTGTATAGGGGTCCCTTCCTCCCCCATCCTCTCCAACATTTGTTGTTGTTTGTGTTGTTGATAAAAGCCATTTTGACTGGTGGAAGTGAAATCTCATTATTGTTTTGATTTGCATTTCCTTTATGACCAAGGATATTGAACATTTCTTGATGTATTTATTGGTCATTTGTACTTCTTTGAGAATTGTCTTTTCATTTCATTTGCCCATTTATTCATTGGGTTGTTGATTCTTTGAGGGGTTAGTTTTTTGAGCTTCCTGTACATTCTGGTTATTAATCCCTTGTCAGATGTATGTGCAAAGATTTTTCTCTCATTCTATGAGCCGCCTCTATAGTCTGGTGATTGTTTCTATTGCAAAAAAAAAAAGCTCTTTAGTTTGATGCAGTTCCATTTATCAATCCTTTCAATTACTGAAGTATTGGAGTTCTATTCAGGAAATCCTGTGCTTCTCTGATACAGTGTTTTCCTTTTCTTTCTTGTAATAGTTTCATTTTCAGGTTTTACATTAAGATCTCTGATCCACTTTGAATTGATGTACACAGTGAGAGACTGGCATCAAGTTTCAATCTTCTACAGGTGGGCATTTAGTTTTCCTAGCACCATTTGTTGAAGAGGCTAAAATTTCCTCAACATGTTTTGGATTCCATTGTCAAAAATGAAATGACTATCGCTATGTTGATTTGGGTTTGTGTCTCTATTCTGTTCCATTGTCATCATGTTGGTTTTGTGCCAGGACCATGCTGTTTTTATTACTATGGCTCTGTAGTTTAGTTCGAAGTCAGGTGTTGTCATACTTCCAGCATTGCTCATTTTGGCTCAGGATTGCTTTATCTATTTTGAAGTCTTTTCTGCTTCCAAATGAACTTTAAGATTAGTTTTTCTATCTCTGCAATGAATGTCATTAGAATTTTGATGGGGATTGCACTGGATATAAAAATTGCTTTTGGTAATAAAGTCATTTTTACAATATTAATTCTACCAATCCAAGAGTGTGGGAGATCTTTCCATCTTCTTTAGTGTTCTTCAATTTCTTTATTTAGTGAGATATTTTTCATTGTATAGGTCTTTTACTTCCTTCATTAAATTTATTTCTATTTATTTAATTTTTGATGCTATTGTGAATGGTATTGTTTTCCTGATTACTTTCTCAGTCTGCTCATTATTGGTATATGGAAATGATACTGATTTTGTATATTGATTTGGTATTCTGCTACTTTTCTGAACATGTTTATGAGATCTAAGAGTTTTTGGTGGAATTTTTAGGGCCTTTTGGGTATAAGATCATATCATCTGCAAATTTGACTTCTTTTTTACCTATTTGAATTGTTTTTGTTTCTTTCTCCTGTCTTACTTCTCTGGGTAGGAATTCCAGTGCTATTTTGAATAAGAGTGCAGAGACTGGACACCCTGGTGTCTTTCCTAATTTTTGAGGAAACAACTTCAATTTTTCCCCATTTAGTATGAAGTTGGCTATAGGTTTGTCATAAATAGCCTTTATAATGTTGAGGTATAGTCCTTCTATTCCTAGCTTCCTTAGAACTTTTATCATGAGAGGATATTGAATTTTATAAAGGGATTTTTCTGCATCTATTATATGATGATGTGGCTTTTGTCTTATATTACACTTATTAATTTAAATATGTTGCACTGTTCTTATATCCCAGGAATGAAGACTAATTTAACATGGTATTTGATCTTTTTAATGAGTTGTTGGATTCTGTTTGTAAATATTTTATTGAGAACTTTTTTGTCAATGGTCATCAGGAATATTGGCCTACAATCTTCTTTGATGTGTCTTTACCTGGTTTGGGTGTTAGGGTAATTCTAGCTTAGTAGAATGAGTTTGGTTGTAATCTGTCCCTTTGTATTTTTTGGAATAGTGTGAGAAGTATTGGTGCTAGTTTTTCAAAGCTGTGATAGAATTTAGCAGCAAACCCATCCTGATCTGGGCTTTTCCTTGTTGGGAAGCTCCTTATTACAATCTCAGTCTCATTGTTCTTATTGCAATCTCAGTCTCATTGTTCATTATAGATCTGTCATGTTGCTCATGTCCTGTTGGTTCAATTTTGGTGGGTCATGTATGTAGTGAAATTTACCTATTTCTTCATGATTCTCCAGTTTGCTGAAGTATATGTTTTCAAAAGTAATCCCATGTGGTCTCCTGAATTTTATTGTTATCTACTGTAGTATCCCCTGTTTTTTTTTTTAATCTCTGACTTTATTAATTTGGGTCTTCTGTGTTTGTGTAGTTTCACTCATTTACCTTTTCAAAAAGAAACTTTTTGTTTCACTAACATATCATTCTTTTAGTTTCCAACTCATTAATTTTTATACTAATGCATACAATTCTTTCCTTTTTTGGATGGTTTTGTTCTTGTTTTCCTATGAGTTTGAGCTGGACCATCAGATTGTTCATTTGAGATCTTTTATGTCAGTGCTCAGGACTGTAAACTTCTCTCATGAGACTGCCTTTGACGTGTCCCACAGGTTCTGATAAGTTGTGTGCTCATTTTTGTTTGAATCTAGGAATTTCTTTCCTAATTTTTCAACAACTCATTGATTGCTCAAGAGTGTGTTGTTTACCCTTCATGAATTTAAATTGTTTTTATATTTTTTCTTGCCATTGATTTATAATTTTATTCCATTATGGTTTGTTAAGATATAGAAGATTATTTCAATTCTTTTATATTTGTTGAGATTTGCTTTATGACCCAGGATATAATCTATTTTGGAGATAGTTTCATGCGCCACTGAGAAAAATGTGTAGTCTACTGCTTTAGGATGGAATACTCATGTCTGTTAAGTCCATTTGTCCATGGTATTATTTAGCTCCTGAGTATTTTTGTTATCTTTGTTAATTTTCTGTCTGGATGTTCTGTCTGTTGATAAGAATTGGAGGTTGAGTTCCTTTATTCTCAGAAGTATTTTTTTTTTAAATGAACTTGGGGGCACCAAAGTTCAATGCATATATATTTATAATTTTTATATCTTCTTGTTGGATTGTTCCCTTTGTCAGTATGTAGTGACCTTCTTTATTTCTCATGACTGATTTTTTGTTTAAAATAAATATTTCTGATTGAGATTAGCTACTACTAACTGCTTTTGATTTTTGCATTCCCAGCATGTCTTTTTCCAACCTTTCACTTTTAATTTGTTTGTGTCTTTGGTTAAGATGTTTCTAGTAGACAATAGATGGTTGTATCTTGCTTTTTGATCTAATCAGAAAATCTGTGTCTTTTGATTGAGCATTTAAGCCTCTTTACATTTAGGGTAAATTTACATTTATTTTTTCTAGATTCAGTCTGGTGTTGTTTGCTTGTAACTTTTGGCATTGTTCCTCTTGGGTTTTGCTGGATTACTGAGTTGATTATGTTTGATATTTTCCTAGCTCTCACAGTTTCATCAGTTCCCTTTTTGAGGTTTCTTTTTCTGGTCTCTTATTTTTCTTTTTTTTCTGTGTGAAATATTCCAAGAATCTTTTGTAATGCCAAATTGGTAGACATGAACTTATCCTGGAAGGTCCTTATTTCTTCATAAAGATTGAAGGATAGCTTTGCTGGATATAATTGCTAGCTTGGCATTTACTCTCTATCACAGCCTAAATTATATTTCTTCATGCTTTCTTGGAATTTAGGGTTTGTGCTGAGAGGTCTGTGGTGATTTTTATGTGTTTCCTTTTGTATACAAGTGAGTGTTTTTCTCTTGTTTTTAGAATCCTTCCTCTGTTCTCTAGTTTTGGCATTTTAATTATGATATGATGAGGAGTTGTTCTTTTCTTTTCATGTCTGTTTGGAGTACAAAATCCTCTGTACATTGGTGTCTATATCATTACATAGACTTGGGAAATTTTTTGCTATGATTTCAGTGAGCATGTTTCCTATGATTTTGGTTTGCATTTCAGCTCCCTCTTCCACCTTATGAATTCTTAGGTTTGGTCTTTTGACTGTGTCCCAGAGTTCTTGTATTTTATAATCATAGTTATTCATTCTTTTCCTTTGTGATTGTTGGTGTGCAATATCTCCTCAATCCTCTCCTGCATCTCTGATATTCTTTCTTTTACTTGAATTTGTCTGCTGATAATACTATCCACTGTAGTTTTTATTTGATTTATTGAGGTTTTAATTTCTATCATTTTTACTTGGTTTTCTTTTTTTTCAAGATTTCTATTTCCATGTTGAATTTCTCTTCTTTGTTGCCAACTTTCTTGTGTAGGGCTTAAATTGATTTATTCACTTTATTTTTTTGTTTATTTGAATCCTCTTTAAGGTCACTAATCATTTTTAACATTAGGCTTCTGAATTCTCTTTCAAACATTTCAGCCAATTCATTATCTTTGGATTCAGTTTCGAGTTGTTGTGGGCTTTTTTGAAGGGTGACATTGCCTTGGTTTTTTTCATGTTTAAATTTCTTTACTGTAATTTGTATATCATTGGACTGTTCCTCTTTTACTCTCTCACATAGTGGAAAACCCAGTGCAGTAAAAAGGGCAACAGTAAACCAAATATTTGAATGAGTAAGAAACAATTTGAACACTTATCTCTCTCCCCAGTAAGTTCATATTGGAACAAATCTCTGTTTCCTAAGGGCATGATCTAGAACTTAACACTGGTTTAAAAGCATAAGGATTGGATAATGAATTATGTAGGGGATGGGCATTGGAAAGGGAGGGAAGTAGGAAGATAAGAAGAAGGCAAAGTAGATATAAGAGATAATAGTACGAGAGAATACTATACAGTTGTAACAGAGAAATAGAGAGTGATTTGGTAAATAAAGAGAAAAGAAGAGGGAATAAGACTCTTACAATAAGTAACCAAATTCAAAAGGAAAAAGAAAGTAATAGCCAAATGAAAACAAATTGATGAAAAAGAAAAAAAAGAGTTTCTATTTCTTGATGTGGAGAAGTGTTGATATTCTCTGTGTTTCTCAAACTCATTACCTCTGCAGCAGTTTTTATGGGGACACCTTCAGGAAGGCAAGGTTGCCCCTCTGGAGGTTTTCAGCCTGCCAAGGCTACTTTTCCAGTACAGAGGCTTAGTAACTAGGAAATTCTTAGCTTAGAGTGCTAGCCAGGGGCCTGTGGGGGTAGAAATACTCCATGGCAATTCTCTTAATAAAGCATATTGCCCTTGGTGTTGTTTTGGTGCTCTAAAGCCTCTGTAGACTTTTTGTTGAAAAGTGGAGAGATCCGAGTGAGCAAGGCCATTTGTTCAGTGAGTGGGGTTACAGCCACAGGTTGTGGGCAGCAGCTCAGAACATGAGAGTAGCACTTTCCACCCAAGATTCATGCTGCCCTAAGCTCCTACATTTATTGCTAGTTCTTCAGTCATATGGAGTGCATAGCTCTCACCCTGCACTCATGTAAATCATTCTCTGAAAAATCTAAATCCCCACCAGCCTGCTGTGTCCACACTGAGTCTCAGTGGTTCTCTAGCTCAACAAACACCATGAAGGTTTTAGGCTGGGTGACTTTAGGCTGCCTGCTTAGCCAAAGATTTCCTCAAGGGAAAAAAATGGTCTGGCTCCATGCTCTTAGGCCCGTGAAGGATTTTTGCACTTCTGAATTTTAGTTAGGGTAGTTATCTCCAGCCACTCTCTGTCTTCTACTTCTACCGTTTTTTTTAGCATGCTAAACTGATCACCTCTCCTCGCAGACATGACCTTCAAGTTTTCTTTCAGATTCATGGAGAAGTGGGGGATGTAGAGCCTGTCAGCAATCCTACATCTTGGAGTTCCTCCTCCAAGATTTTATTACTATATTTTAACTGATATAAAAACAAAACTATCTGGGTGCCAGTGGCTCATGGCTATAATTGTAGCTACTTGGAAACCTGTGGTTCAAGGCCAACCTTGGCAAAAAGTTAGTGAGACACTATCTCAACCAATAGTTGGAAACAGTGGTACATCTGTCATCTCAAGTTACTCAGGAGGCTGAGATGAGGAGGATCACAGTTCTAGGAAAGCCCAAACTAAAAAATTTTGTGAGATCCCACTTCAACAGAAAAAAGCTAGGTGTGGTAGTATGCACCTGTCATTCTAGCAATAGCCAGAACCATAAAATAAGATTGGTCCAGGCTGGCCTGGACAAAAAATGAGACTTTGTTTTCAAAATAATCAGAGCAAAAAGTACTGGAGGTGTGGCTCAAATTGTATAGACTTGAGTTCAAACTCCAATACCTCAAAAGGAAATTACAAAAAACATAAAATTTGGAGATACCAATGAGGTAGCATATGACATTTTAATACATTTATACATGGTGTAATGTTTAAATCAAGTCTCCTCTAGCATTTATAATTTCCTTGTGGTGAACATAACCACAATACTTTCCTCTTGTGTTTTGAAATAACATAGTATATTGTTGCTATCTATCACCATACAGTACAATAATACACTATAACTTCCTGTTCCTATCAAATGGTAACATAGTAGCCATTGATCAGTAAAGAATTTTTTAAGGCTTATTGTTGAGAAATATTAAAGAAGTAAACAAGGAGAAAAGGTACACATGATAATAAGGAAAGGAAACATAGTTACAAATGTAAGAAAAGAGGCTAGTTCTGGGGAAGGAGTAGCACCTGAATATTTTCAACCATAATATGTAATACTATATTAAGACTTACCTATGCTATTAAGAAATCATTTTACATATTATAGCTGAATGTGGAGAATTACATGGAAGATAAGTCATTACTTATTACATCAAGGACACTTTACATTGCGTGGCAGATTTCCTGATATATGTGAGTTTACACTTTGTATCTTGATTTTTAAAATCTTCTACAGTGAATATACATAGTACTATTTGTTTTTCACCAAGTTGGAATATTTCAATCTATGGCAATTGTCATTCTTCACATGCTTGTTGTACAATTTCTGTACAAATGACTGATCACCCGGGGTAAAAATTTCAGATGAAAATACTAGCTTTAAATGAGGCTCATTCGTACAATGTTAAAAATTATCTACATATTCTCTACCTTTTTATCCAAGTATTAACAGGCATATTCAAATTATCAGAAAATCTTCTGACTTTTTTATCCTTCTACATCCTTTTTATATCCTCATACATTTAGGTTATTTTTTTTCATGGAGTCTCCTGAATAAGTATGTAAATTATGCGTGGATAGCATAGCTTTATCAAAAATTGGTTATAATCATTTTGGAAATTAGTTCATATTTTATTATATAGGATTTATTGCTACCTGCACTAAAATAAGGTATTTTAGTGCAAAATCATCAGAGGAAAAAGAGTGTGAGGTTTATCCAATTCCAAATCATTCAAATCTCTCATTATTAATCAGCTTGTCATACAACACTGGGAAAACAATGTTTTGCTGAAATAACTTAACAGCAGTACCGTGTACATGTACACTCCAATGTCCAATGAACCACTGTCATTTTCAAGGAATTGTTTTTTCATTACACAACAGATACACACTAGAGTAAGAATTGATTACAGCTGTGTGAGTACAACCTTTTGATGAGAATGTACTGAATATGGTACTCATGATTTTGGGGGCACATGAGAATCATAGCATCTACTGATTGATGAGCTTTGAAGGGAAAGCAATTTCTTTACAAAGAATTAGTAATGACAAAAGCATATAAACAAATGCTACATACAAGTTACTTTTCAGACTTGAAATCGTGCCACATAATATAAATCAGATTCATGTCCTAAAGCTTTTTCATTAAAGATGACAGGTTTTTCTGTGGTATAATCTCTGTATTCTTTATTTTTTTAATGGAGAATTGCTTTTATTTATTTATTTAATTGTTGTGCTGGGTCTAGATACATTGTAGCATTTACAAAGGTTTTTATAATGCATCAAATATATCATACTTGAATTCACCCTTCCACTGTTTTCACTCATACAGCCTTCCCTGATTTTTCGAGCAGTCCAACAGGTATCATTTCTGCATTTATATACATGTATATACATTGTTTGCACCATATTCATCCTCCTACCCATTTTCCTGTCACCTCCCCCCTCTCACCAGTGCCAATCCCCCACTCCCCCTGCATAACCTGTTCCTCCCTCCTGTTCTCCAATTTTGTAGAAGAAAAAACATACAGGGTAAAAAAAGAAACATGACATTTTTGCTAGTTTGAGATAAAGATAGCTACACAGGGAGTTTCCTTGTGTTGTTTCCATGAGTATATGTATTATAACTCCAATTGATTCACCTCTTCCAGTCCTCTCACTCCTCCCTAGTCTGATCCAGTGGTGGCCCTGGCCAGTTTAAAATTTCTGTATTCATTCCTGTACAGTGAGCACATCAACCTCATTCAAGATTTTGGTTTACTTCCCATGCCCTATCCTCAGTGTGACCTGTGTGCCATAATATTGCTGCATTTGTTTTAGGTCTGCAGTGTGCATATGAGGGTGAACATGCAATTTTTGGCCTTCTGAACCTGGCTAACTACAGTACTTAAGATGACATTCTCCAATTCCATCCATTTACCTGCAAATGACAAAATTTCATTCTTCTTTGTGGCTGAATAAAATTCCATTTTGTATAAATGCTACATTTTCTTAATCCATTTCCAATAGTGGGACATCTTGGCTGTTTCCATAGCTTAGCTATTGTGAATAGTGCTACAATAAACATGGGCTTTCAAATGCCTTTGTTGTAACCTGAGTCACATTCCTTTGGGTATATCCCTAGGAGTGGTACTGCTGGATCATATTGCAGATCTATTTTTATTTTTTTAAGGTACCTCCACACTGTTTTCCATAATGGTTTTACTAGCTTACATTCCCAGCAGAAGTGTATGAGTGTTCCTTTTTCCCTGAATCCTCTCCAACATTTGTTGGTAGCTCGATGGTAGCAATTCTAACAGGAGTGAGGTGGAATCTGACTGTGGTTTTGATTTCCATTTCCTTTAAGGCCAAGGATGGTGAACATTTTTTCATGTATTTTTTTTTTAGCCATTTGGACTTCTTTTGAAAAATTTCTGTTCAATTAAGTTGTCACTTTCTTTATGGGTTCATTGATTTTTTTGCAGTTTAATTTTTTGAGCCCCCTGTGTATTCTGGTTATCACTTTCTTTCTTTTTTTTTTTTCATTTATTCACATGTGCATACATTGTTTGGGTCATTTCTCCACCCTGCTCCCCTCCCCAACCCTTTCCCTCTCCCCCTCTCAGTTCCAGGTAGGTACTGTTGTGCTCTTATCACTAATTTTGTTGAAAAAACACATAAGCATAATAAGGAAGACACAGCGTTTTTGCTAGTTGAGTTAAGGATAGCTACACAGAGAGATTCCTACTATTGCTTTCATGTACCCATGTGTTACAACCCATGTTGATTCATCTCTAACTAATCTTTACCTTGGTTCCTGATCCCCTGCTCATGATAACCTCTGTCATTTTAAGGTTTCTGTATTAGTTCCTCTGGAGTGGAGACATTAAATGTTTTCATATTTTGGGTTTTCTACCTATTCCTATATCTCCTGTATGTGTTCTCCCCTTGTCATGTGATTCAAGTCCAACAACATTGCTGCATTTATTTAAATCTAAAGTCTGCATACGAGGGAGAACATATGAATTTTTGTCTTCTGGGCCTGGCTGACCTCGCTCAGAATGATGTTCTCCAATTCCATCCATTTACCTGCAGATGATAAAATTTCATTCTTCTTCATGGCTGATTAAAATTCCATTGTTTACAAGTACCACATTTTCTTGATCCATTCATCAGTAGTGGGGCATCTTGATTGTTTCCATAACTTGTCTATTGTAAATAGTGCTGCAATAAACATGGGTGTGCATGTGCCTCTGGAGTAACCCGTGTTGCATTCCTTTGGGTATATCCCCAGGAGTGGGATTAGTGGATCATATGGCAAGTCTGTGTTTAGATTTTTAAGAAGTCTCCAAATTTTTTTTCCAGAGTGGTTGCAACAGCTTGCATTCCCATTAACAGTGGATTAGGGTTCCTTTTTCCCCACATCTCCACCAACATATGTTGTTGGTAGTGTTTTTGATGATGGTTATTCAAACAGGGGTGAGATGAAATCTTAGTGTGGTTTTAATTTGCATTTCCTTTATGGCCAGAGATGGTGAGCATTTTTTCATGTGTTTTTGGCCACTTGAATTTCTTCTTTTGAAAAGTTCTGTTTAGTTCAGTTGCCCATTTCTTAATTGGTTCATTGATTTTAAGAGAGTTTAGTTCCTTATGTTCCCTGTATATTCTGGTTATCAGTCCCTTGTCTGATGTATAACTGGCAAATATGTTCTCCCACTCTGTGGGTGGTCTTTTCAGTTTAGAGACCATTTCTTTTGTTTTGCAGAAGCTTTTTAATTTTATGATGTCCCAGTTTTTCATCCTTTCTCTTAGTTGCTGGGCTGCTGAGGTTCTATTAAGGAAGTCTTTGACTATACCTATTTGTTCCAGAGTGTTTCCTGCTCCTTCCTGTAGTAACTTCAGAGTTTCAGGTCTGATATTAAGGTCCTTGATCCATTTTGAGTTGATACTAGTACAGGGTGATAGACATGGATCTAGTTTCAGTTTCTTGAAGGCAGGTAACTACTTTTCCCAGCAACATCTGTTGAAGAGGGTGTCTGTTCTCCATCATATATTTTTGGCACTTTGGTCAAAAATGAGGTGGGTATAGTTGTGTGGATTCATATCCTGGTCCTCTATTCTGTTCCACTGGTCTTCATGTCTGTTTTTATGTCAGTACCATGCTGTTTTTATTGCTATTGCTTTGTAATATAGTTTGAAGTCAGGTATTGTGATACCTCCAGCATTGCTCTTTTTGCTGAGTACTGGCTATTTGTGGTCTCTTGTGTTTTCAAATGAACTTTTGGGTAGATTTTTCAATCTCTGTGATGAAAGTCATTGGGATTTTGATAGGAATTGCATTAAACATGTAGATTGCTTTTGGTAGTATAGCCATTTTTACTATGTTGATTCTACCAATCCAGGAGCATGGGAGATTTTTCCATCTTCTGTATTCTTCCTCGATCTCTTTCTTCAGGAGTTTGTATTTCTCCTTGTAGAGGTCATTCACATCCCTTGTTAAGTTTACTCCTAGGTATTTGATTTTTTCTGAAGCTATTGTAAATGGAATTGTTTCCATAGGATCATATCATCTGCAAATACGGATATTTTGACAGTTTCTTTACCTGTTTGTATTCGTTTTATTTCTTCTTCTTGCCTAAATGCTCTGCTTAGAAATTCCAGTACTATATTGAATAAAAGTGGGGATAGTGGGCACAATGACTCATTCCTGATTTTAGGGGGAATGGTTTCAGTTTTTCAGTGTTAAGTATGATGTTGGCTGTAGGTTTGTCATTTATAGCCTTTACAATGCTGAGGTACTTTCCTTCTATTCCTAGTTTTTTTAGAGCTTTTATCATGAAGTGGTGTTTGATCTTGTTGAAGTCTTTTTCTTCATCTATTGAAATGATCAAGTGGTTTTTGTCTTTGCTTCTATTGATGTGCTGTATTACATTTGTAGATTTATGCTGAACCACCCCTGCATCCCTGGGATGACCAAGCCAACTTGGTCAGGGTGTATGATCTTTCTGATGTGTTGTTGGATTCATTTTGCCATTATATTGTTGAGGATTTTTGCATCGATACTCATTAAGGAAATTGGCCTGTAGTTCTTCTTTTTGGAGGTGTCTTTGTCTGATTTTGGGATGAGAGTAATATTGGCTTCATAAAATGAGTTAGGCAGTGTTCCTTCCCTTTCTATTTCATGGAAGAATTTAAGAAGAGTTGCTATTAGTTCTCCTTTAAATTTCTGATAGAATTCAGCAGAGAATCCCTCAGGTCCTGGAGGCTCTTGATGGCAGCTTCAATTTCTTTTGGTGTTATAGATCTATTCAGGTGACTAATATCCTCTTTGTTCAGTTTTGGGTGGTTGTAAGTTTCTAGAAATCTGTCCATTTCTTCAAGATTTTCAAATTTATTAGAGCATAGACTCTCAAAGTAGTCTCTGATGATTTCCTGTATTTCCATGGTGTTTGTTGTTATCTCCCCTTTTGCGTTTCTGATTTTACTGGTTTGGTTATTTTCTCTCCTTTTATTCAGGTTTGCTGGGGGTCTGTGAATCTTACTTATTTTTTCAAAGAATCAGATTTTTGTTTCATTGATTCTTTGTATGGTTCTTTTTTTTTCTATTTCATTGATTTCAGTCCTTATTTTAATTATTTCTTTCCTTCTGCTCATTTTGGAATTTGCTCATTCTTGTTTTTCTACATGTTTGAGCTGTAATGTTAGATCATTGATTTGAGATCTTTCTGGCCTTTTAATACATGCACTCATGGCTATAAACTTTCCTCTTAGGACTGCCTTTGCTGTGTCTGATAGGTTCTGGTAGGTCGTGTTTTCATTTTCATTAACTTTCAGGAAACTTTTAGTTTCCTCTTTTATTTCATGGATGACCCTTTTGCCATTGAGCAATGTGTTGTTCAGCTTCCAATTGTTTGCATGTTTTTAGCTGCTGTTTTTGTTGTTGATTTCTAGTTTTAGTGCATTGTGGTCACACAGAATGCATGGGGTTATTTTTAATTTCTTATATTTGCTGAGGCCTGCTTTGTGCCCTGAGATATGATCAATTTTGGAGATGGTTGCGTGGGCTGCTGAGAAGAATGTATATTGAGCCTTTGTTGGATGAAATATTCTGTAGACATCAGCTAGGTCCATTTGATCTATGGTGTGATGTAGTTCTAGTATTACTTTACTGATTTTTTTTTTTTTTGGATGACCGACCTATTAGTGATAGGGTGGTATTAAGGTCTCCCACTACCACTGTGTTGGAGTTTATATATGTTTTTAGGTCCTTCAGAGTATGATTGATTTAATTGGATGTATTGACATTGGGTGCATATAGGTTGATAATTATTATTCCCTTTTGGTGTATTTCCCCTTTTATTAGTATGCAGTGTCCTTCTTTATCTCATTTGATCAATGTAGGTTTGAAGTCTATTTTGTCAGAGATAAGTGTTGCTACCCCTGCCTGTTTTCAGGGACCATTGGCTTGGTAAATCTTCTTCCAGCCTTTCACTCACAGCCAGTGCTTGTTTCTGTCGATGGGGTGGGTCTCCGGTAGGCAGCAGATTGTTGGATCTTCCTTTTTAATCCAGTTTGCTAATCAGTGTCTTTTGATGGGGGAATTTAGTCCATTAAAATTCAGTGTTAGTATTGATAAGTATGTGGTGATCCTTGTCATGTAATTATCTTTGTTGATTAAGGGTTTGACTGTGTGTAGCTGCATCAATGTTACTCTTTACTTTTTTGCCTTTTCTTCTCCAGTGATTTAGCATTGCCTGCCCTTTGATGGTTTTGTTTGCTTTCATTTCTGTGTGCAGAATTCCTTGTAGAATCTTTTGTTGTGGTGGCTTGGTCATCATATATTGTTTTAGTTTCTGCTTATCATGGAAGACTTTTATTGTTCTCTCTATTTTGAATGACAGTTTTGCTGGGTAGAGTATCCTAGGATTGAAGTTATTTTCATTATGCTCTTCTTGCTTTTAATGTTTCTGTTGAAAAGTCTGCTGTGATTTTGATGGGTTTACCTTTGTATGTTATTTGTTTTTTCTCTCTAACAGCTTTCAATAGTCTTTCTCTAGTCTCTGTACTTTTTGTCTTAATGATAATATGTCATGGGGTAGTTCTATTTTGGTCAGGTCTGTTCAGTGTTCTGGAGGCTTCCTATACCTGAATGGCCATACTTTTCTCTAGATTTGGGAAATTTTGTGTTATTATTTTGTTGAATGTATTACACATTCCTTTTGCTTGCACCTCTTCTCCTTCTTCAGTGCCCATGATTCTCAGGTTTGGTCTTTGATGGAATCAGTGAGTTCTTGCATTTTCTTTTCACAGGTCTTGAGTTATTTAACTAATAATTCTTCAGTTTTTCCTTTAATTGCCATTTCATCTTCAAGTTCTGAGATTCTGTCTTCTGTTTGTTCTATTCTGCTGGAATGGCCTTTCATTTTGTTTTGTATTTCTGTTTCATTCTTTTTTCTGAGGTTTTCCACATTGTGGTTTACTTCCTCTTTAATATTGTCAATTTTTGCCCTTAATTCATTTATCTCTCTGTTCATGGTGATCTCTGTTTCAGTTTGGTATTTATTTAAGGTTCTTATGATTTCATTTATTTGTTTCTGTGTTTTCTCATATTTGTTCTCATATTCTTTAATTTTGTTGTCTTGGAATTTCTTGAGTGCCTCCTCTACATTTTGGTTGACATGTCTAGTAACATCTCCATGAAATTCTCCTTAATTGCTTGTAGGATTTCTTCTTTCAGAGTGTTCTTGTAGGCTTTGTTGGGTTCCTTGTTATCGTCTATCTTCTGTAATATTCTTTGATTTCTATCTTCAATGGTTTGTAATTTTCCTTGTAGAGGACATTCACATCCTTTGTTAAGTTTATTACTAGGGATGTGATTTTTTTTGAAGGTAGTATAAATGGAATTGTTTTCCTATATTCTTTCTCAATCTTTTCATTGTTGGTGTATCAAAAGGCTACTGATTTTTGTATCTTGCTATTTTGCTGAAGCTGTTTATGGTGTCCAGGAGTTTTTGGATCTTTTAGGTATAAGATCATGTCATCTGCAAATAGGGAGAGTTTGACTTCTTCATTACCTTTTTGTACTCCTTTTATTTCTTCTCCATGCTTTATTGCTCTGACTAGGAATTCCAAGACAATGTTGAACAGGAGAGGGGAGAGAAGGCACCCTTGTCTCATTCCTGACTTTAGGGGAAATAATTTCAGTTTTTCTGCATTAAGTATGATGTTGGCTAAAGGTTTGTCATATATAGTCTTTATAATGTTGAGGTACATTTCTTCTATTCATAGTTTCATCTGAGCCTTTACCTGGAAATGGTGTTGAATTTTTATCAAAAGCTTTTTCTGCATCTATTGAGATGAGCAGGTGGTTTTTCTCTTTGCTTCTGTTACTATGTTGTGTTACATTTAATGATTTGTGTCAGTTGAACTATCCCTGCAAACCTGGGATGAAGTTGCCTTGATCATGATGAATGATCTTTCTGATATGTTTCTGGATTTGGTTTGTTGTTATTTTATTGAGGATTATTGCATCAATATTCATTAAGGATGTGTCCTTGTCCTGCTTTGAGATAAGTGCAGTACTGGCTTCATAGACTGAGTTAGGTAGTCTTCCTTCCCTTTCTATTTTGTGGAAAAATTTAAAGAGTGTTGGTATTAGTTCATCTTTAAAGATCTGGTTGAATTCAGTAAAATTCTATCAGGTCGTATACTTTTTTTTTTTTTTGTGAAGACTATTACTACTTCAGTTTCATTGCATGTTGTGGGTCTGTTTAGTTGATGAATATCCTCTTGGTTCAGTTTTGGATTGTTCTATATATCTAGAAATTAGACAATTTCTTCTAGATTTTGCCAGTTTATTTGAGTATAGTTTCTTAACCTAGTCCCTGATGTTTCCCTGGATTTCCTTGGATTTTGTTGTTATGTCCCCTTTTTCATATCTAATAATACTAATTTGGGTCTTTTCACTTTTTATTTTAGTCAGATTTACCAGGAGCATATCAATCTTGTTTATTTTTTCAATGAACCATCTTGTTTCATTGATTGGTTTTTTGAATCTCTACTTCATGATTTTGGCCCTTATTTTTATTATTTCTCTCCTTCTGCTCATTTTGTGTTTAGTTTCTTCTTGTTTTTCTAGGTGTTTGAGATGTGCCATCAGGTCATTTATTT
Source organism: Castor canadensis (assembly GCF_047511655.1). Lineage (NCBI taxonomy): Eukaryota > Metazoa > Chordata > Mammalia > Rodentia > Castoridae > Castor > Castor canadensis. Next base: position 94,299,143 of record NC_133391.1, on the reverse strand, counting down.
GAGATCTTTCTTTGTTTTTAATATATGCACTCATGGCTACAAACTTTCCTCTTAAGATTGCCTTTGCTGTGTCCCATATTTTCTTATAGGTTGTGTTTTCATTTTCATTAAATTCCCAGAACTCTTTTTTCTTCTATTAGTCACTGGTGTGTTGAGCAATGTGTTTTTCAGTCTCCAATTGTTTGTGTATTTTTCTGCTGCTGTTTTTGTTGTTAAATTCTAGTTTTATTGCATTGTGATCAGATAGTTTGCAGGGGGTTATTTCATTTTTCTTATATTTGTTAAAATTGCTTTGTGCCCCAAGATATGACCTATTTTTGAGAAAGTTCCATGGGCTTCTGAGAATACTGTACATTGTGCTGTTACAGGATGGAATACTCTGTAGACAACTGTCAGTTCCATTAGATCTATGGTATTACTTAGTTCTAGGATTTATTTGCTGATTTTTTTTGTCTGGATGCCTTATTTGTTGGTGATGTAGGGATTAAAGTATCCCATTATCACTGTCTTAGATTCTATATGTGGTTTTAAGTGCTTTAGAGTATGTTTAGTGATGGTGGGTGCACTGACATTAAGTACATATTAGTTGATAATTGTTATTTCTTCTTCATGTATTTCTCCTTTTATTAGTATGAAGTGACCTCCTTTGTCTCTTTTGACTAATTTTAGTTTGAAGTTCACTTTATTTGATATAAGTATTACTACTCCTGCCTGTTTTAGGGGGCCATTAGCTTGGTAAATCTTCTTGCAGCCTTTTACCCTAAGCCAGTGTTTGTTTCTGTCAATAAGGTGGGTCTCTTGTAAAGAACATACTGTCAGATCTTCCTTTTTAATCCAGTTTGCCAAATGATGTCTTTTGATGGGGAGAATTGAATCCATTAATATTCAGTGTTAGCATTGAGTGTTCAGTGGTGATTCATACAATTTAGTTGTTTAAGAATTTGAGTGTGTGTAGTCAATTCAGTGCTACTCTCTGAGTGCTGGTCTCTTTTTCTCATGATGTCTAATACTTCCTGTCCTTTTGTGGTTATTTGTTGGTTGTTTTCATTTTTTGCATGTAGGATTCATTTCAGAATCTTTTGTAGTGGTGGCTTGATGGGCAAATATTGTTTTAGTTTGTTTACTGTGGGAGACTTTTATTCCTCCATCAATTTTGAATGATAGCTTTCATGTGTAGAATATCCTAGGGCTGAAATTGTTTTCTTTCAGTGCTCAAAATACCTCCTCCATGCCCTTCTTGGTTTTAAAATTTCTGTTGAGAATTCTGCTGTTATTTTGATGGGTTTACCTGTATATGTTATTTGTTTTTTCTCTCTTACAGCCTTCAATATTCTTTCTCTGTTCCTGGGCTAGTTGTTTTAACAATAATATGCCATGGAGCGGTTCTATTTTGGTCAAGCCTGTTTGGTGACCTAGAGGCTTCCTGGACCTGAATAGACAACTCTTTCTCGAGATTTGGGAAAATTTCTGCCTATCTTATTGAATATATTATGTATCCCCTTGGCTTGCCCTCTTATTCTTCTTCAATGCCCTTGATTTACAGGTTTGGTCTTTTGATGAAATTACTGAGTTCTTGAGTATTCCTTTCTCAGCTTTTGAGTTTTTTGTCTAAGAGTTCGTCTCTTTTTTCTTTAATATCTTTTTGTCTTTTTCCTTCAAGTCCTTAGATTTTGTCTTCCACTTGTTCTTGTGTGCTGGAGTGACTTTCCCATATATTTTGTATTTGATTTAAGGAACTTTTTATTTCCAGATTTTTGTTTGATCCTTTTTCTGAGGTTTTCCATATCTTTGATAAATTCCTCTCTCATATCTTGAGTTGTCTTCTTTATTTCATGTATCTATTTTGTTATAGTGTCCTTTGTTTCACTTTGGAATTTGTCAAAGTCCTCTCTGAGTTCATTTATTTGTTTCTGTGTCTTCTCAATTTTTTTATTTGTGGTGCCTTGTTACTGTTTCAGCTCCTCTTGTCTTGTACTTTCTGTTTAACTGTGTCTTGTAGCTTCTCCATGACTATCTCAATTATCTCATTCATAATTTCCTTTTTGAGAGGTTTTTTTATGGTCATAATTTGGCTTATTGGTCATAATTAGCATCATTTTGTTGGAGTTAGGAACTGGGTATTCATTTTCTTCATTTCCCACTAAATCCCTTATTAAATTGTTGGCCTTTTGGGGGATTCCTGGCCTTCTTCTTCTTCCCATGCTTCTATGATGTGCTATACTCCTATGTTTTTGAGTGACTAATTGGGGATTTTAATCACCTGTTATCTTCCCCTTGCCTCAATTACTGTACTATGACTGGCTTAGTTGTTAGCAAGGTTGGTGTGCTATTTCTGTTCCCTGACTAGACTGTGTAAATTAGCAATAATGAATCAGTGGTTCAATGCTGGACCAGTTATTTACAAAATATATATGGAGCCCCTTAATGATATTATCTATAATCTATGGAGTATGGGGCTATATTGGTTGTTTGGATAGAGGTGGATACTTAGGTATTGAAAAAACTTGCACTTGAGTAAGGGGCAGAAAGGGTGGATGGGATGAGTGAGAATATGAAGCATGGGGGTTCTAGGGTACTAAGATCGAGATCCTAGTGTGTGTTGAGGTATGGTTTAGTTATTGTGGAAGAGGGTGCTATTGTCAGGGATTGCCACAGGATAGGATGGATGGGGTAATGTGTACAGTTGGTATAACAGACTATTTAGTGCTGTTGCATTTTGAGGAGGTGAAGTCAGTGGGGGGAAGAGGGAGGTTGAGGAGAGGAAGGTGAGGAGAGGGAAAGGAAAGAGGAGAAGATGGAAAGAGATAAGAAATAGAAATTTGGGGTAGAGAAAGAAAGTGGGGCAATAAAGGACAGCAATTTAGTGCTAAGACAGATTGGAGAATGGAGGTAGGTAACAGTAAGGTGGAAGAAAATAAAAGTTAAAATTACAAATTAAAAAAGTATATATTCATATATAGTATTTTATATATATATATATATATATATTTATATATGTCACTTCAATGAATGTTCTGGACTCTTTCCTGTGATTTCAGGTTGAGGTGGTGATGCTTTTATTTTTTTATAGGGGCTTTGTCCAAGACTGTCCCTTCTAATGGTTGTTATGTTGGGTTGTGTGGCAATGAATGTTGCTTTTCTCTATGAGACAGCTTTAGAGGGGCTCAGCTCTGCATATTTGAGCCCAGGCTTCCTTAGTAGAGTGGGCTCTTTGGGAACAGGTGAGTTCTCAGAAATAGTCCTATGAGGGGTTGGTAAATGAGTAGTTACCAGCCCCTTTCACTCACAGGGAAGCTTGTAAGTTAGAGTTGACTTTTTCTTTTAGTGAAACTCTCAGTTTCAGCTTGCTACTGGTTTCTCCAAGGCAGTGATGTACCTGGCTTTCCCTACAGTGGCTGCTGAGTTGCTTTACCCTATACAGCCTATTTCTGTTCCTCATTCTGCCTCTCCTCCCCAGGCAGACAGGGTATATTCCCTCTGTGTATTTGGCCACCAGTTTTGTCCAGAGGGGACCAATCGGTTTCCAGCTGTGGTACAATGTGGTTCCTTCTCAAACACTGTGTTGCACTCATCTGGCAGGTTAGAACATTTGCCTGGCTGAAAACAGATCAGCCACCCTGTGGCAGACAGAGGTTTTGTATCCACTTGTGTTTGGTGGGTCCTGGTCTTCCCAGATATTTGAAGCTCTCTTTGTGAGGTTCTTTGTCTTGTGTTATTGTTGGAGAGGTTGGAGACATTCTAAGGTAGAGAGAGATCTGTGAAAGTGGGCAGCAATCATAGATTCTGCCACCCACATATTATGTAGTCATTGGACCCACATATTATAAGGGTCCAAGTACTCCCAGATGCTTGCAGATCTCTGTGGTTCTCTGCTTTGTGTTTTAGATTTACCAACCCAGATGAGAGAGAATTAAGAGAAAGGGAAAAAAAAGAAAAAGAAAAATGCAGAAGATTAGCACAGGCTAGCTGACCCTGCTTCCAGCTGATCCCAGCCAGTGAATAGGCAGGCAAGCAGGCAGCAGCTTCCAGACCCTGTGCTGGCTGTTATGTGCTTTACAAAGTTGGCTTAAGGGTTGGTCAATGAATATTATGTGTCCCCTATGCATTGGCAATGTCTTGGTTGGCAGGAAAAGCAGAATTACCTGATCATTGCTGCCACAAAAATCTGGAGTTTTTGTTTGAAATCATGCAGGTCATGGTCTCAGGGTCCATCAGCTATCTGACGTCTTGATTTCTTCCCTCTGTCTTTTGTTAAAATCACAATTTTACACATCAATTTGCTAATTATGATTTTAATGTGATTGCTGTAGTCATCCAGCCCATATAATTTAGAAAACCATGGAGGATTTGTTGGCATAATGTATTTGCACTGGCCATTCAATATTCATTTTGATCACTAAACTAATGCAACTTCTTCAAAAAGGAATTCCATTTTTGCACAAAAAATGAATAATGTTTTCCTCAGTGCTTAAGAGTGTTTTGAATTTTTGTAAACATAGCAATGCACATAGTAAAAATTTTAAACTGTATAGAGAGAAATGAGTCTGCATATCTTTTAATGCTTCTATCCTATTCCCCAGAAGTAACCTTGTGTGTTCTTCCAGAATTATTCTTGGTCTATACAAAAACATATGGATACATCTTCTTTTATGCCAGTGGGATAATACATCCAAACTCTTTTGTCATGTGCTTTATATCTTGGAGAGTTTTCTAGATTAACATAACAAATATGCTTCATTCTTTGTGAAAGATGTATATAGTTTTTCTTTCTATGGATGTTCATTTTTTTTAACAAACTGCATATCAAGAAACATTAAAATTGTTTATAGGCCTTTTTCTCCTTCAAATACAAATGATGCTGCAAAAATAATCTTGTGTGCATGTATCTGAGTTATTCACAAATATATTTGTAAACTAAATACTTCAGAGTAGATTTAGTGAGTCAAAGGGTAAGCAAAATTTACATTTTGGTAAATTTCTCTCCATAGAGATTGTCGCAATGAATACTCTCACCTTATTACGCAGAAGTAAACATTTCTTCATAGTCTTGGCAATGCAATATGCTATCCATCTCCTTCATTTATTCCAAAAGTATTTTTCATAATCATTCTTTTCCTGCATGGGTTTGTTGCTTTACACATTACCATCTGGCATTATGTATCCACTTTCTCATTTGTTAATTTGTTTCTTCTAATTGATAAATAAGTTAATAGAGAAGAATTTTGTGTAATTTGTTCAGTGATTTATCTCTAATATTTATAAATGATCTTAGAACAAACTGTGTGCTCAATACATTTCTTCAATGAATAAATGAATGAGTGGGCTATTTTTAATACTTAAAATATAAATAAGATAACACTTTGCTGAATCAAATTAATCAGAGCTTTCTCTTGAGATTTTGAGAGTGGCATCTTCTTAAAGGGCAACTCCTGGCTTCAAATTAATTTTCATAATTACAGAATTTTTCTTCTAGTCTTTCACACTACTTCACAATGATAATTTTAATTTTATATTTAGAATTTTGAAATACAAAATGGAGTAGAAATCTAGCTTTGTTTCCCCCACTACATACAGCAATATTTTAAAATATATATTATTTTCACTGATGTAATCATCATCTTTAAAGGATACCAAGATCTTATGTCCTACATCTCGTTCAGGGTTTTCTGCTTTGTTCCATTCATATGCCTGTCACATCATTGTCATGTCACATTATTCTACTCACATTAACCCAGTTATATATTTTATAATTTAGAGTTGATTTCTTCTAAATGCTATTATTTCTTCAGGACTGTTCTAATTTGTTGATTTCTTTCAAATTAAATTTTAAAATGCTTGTCATGTTTTATCAGAAGCGACACTGAATAGAATAATAATTTATGGGAAATTCAAATGTATTCAGTATAATATTTTTCTATATGAGCACATTAATTATGCAAATTAATGGGATTTGCTGTGACATTTCTATATATGTATGTAGTGTGCATTTATCATTCCATCATTTCTTCTTCTTCCCTAATTCTCCCCAACCTCTAGCACCTTTCCTAGTCTAAGAATTATTATTCTACCTTCAGTCTTCCTTTTTTTTTCTTTCAGTTTCCCCATATGAGGAAGAATACATGATACTTGTCTTTCTGAATGTGGCTTATTTTGCTTAACACATATCTTCCAGTTCCTTATATTTTGATGCAAATTATAGTATTTCATTCTCCTTTTTGTCTGAATAACAATCCATTTTATGTATGTACCATGTTTCTTTATTCATTTATCTGTCAACAGGCACCTAAACTGATTCCATGTTTTAGCTATTGTGAATAGTGTCACATAAAGATATTAACGCAGATATTTCTGTTTTCCATAATGCCATATAAGGGTTGTTTTTGTTCTACATCCTTGCCAGCATTTGTTATATTTTATTTCATTTTGATAGTATTCTACTAACTGGGTTGAAGTGAATTTCACTATGGTTTTGATTTGCGTTTCCCCAATGGTTAATGATATTGAACATTTTTCACATTATTTGCCGTTTGTATTTTTTTTTGAGACATAGCTGTTCAGATGATTTGCCCATTTTTTACTCAGATTACTAGCTTTTTGTTGTCCAGATTTTGAGTTCTTCACATATTCTAGGTATTAACCACTGTCAGATGAATAACTTACAAGTATTTTTGACAAATAGGTAGATCATTTCTTTTCTGTGTTTGTTATTTCCTTTTACATGCAGCAGAATTTTAGTTTGAAGTAATCCCATTTTTGCTGGTATTTCCAATGCTTTTGGAGTCTTATTCAGAAAGTCATTCCCTTTGCCTATGACTTGAAGTGTTTCCTCTATGCTTTCTTCAATAATTTTGAAATTTTCAGGTTTTTACATTAAGGGCTTTGATCTATTTTGAATTGATTTTTGTACAGGGTGAAAGGGGCCAAGCTTTCTTTTTTCTACATGCAGATATCTAGTTTTTCCAACACCATTTATTAAAGAGGTTGTCATTTCTCCTATGTTATGGCAACTTTGTTGAGATTTATTTCTGGATTCTCCAGTCTTTTCCAGTGGTCTATGAGTTTGGTTTTATGCCAATAATATGCTGTATTTATGATCATGGCTCTAGATACTGACATCAGGTATTGTGATGACTGCAGTTTCATTGTTTCTGAAGATGCTTTGGCAATTCAGGTCTTCTGTGCTTCCATATGAATTTTAGATTTGTTTTTCCTATGTTTGTGAGGAAGGTCATTGTAATTTTGATGAGGATTTCATTGAGTCTGTAGATAGTTTTGGGTAGTATGGACATTTTCATAGTATTAAATCTTCCATTGTATGAATATAAGAAGTCTTTTACTCTTAGTGTGTTCTTCTACTTCTTTCCTCAGTGTTTTGTAAACTTTTATGTAGAAGTCTTTTACTTCATTACTTATTTTTAAAATATTTTGTGACTACTATGAATGGTATTGTTTCATGATTTCTTTCCCAGTAAATCTATGGAGAAAAACTACTGATTTTTATATGCTGATTTTGTATACTGCTAATTTATTGGATTTATCAGCTCTTATAGTCTTTGGGTAATCCCAGATTTTTCTACGTATACAGTCATATCGAGCAGGAATAATTTGACTTCCTAATTTCCTATTCATATCTATCTCCTTTCCCATGTTTAACTCTCTGATTAAAATTTCTAGAACTATATTAAATAAAAGCATTGGAAGTAGATACCTTTTTCTTTCACTTCTTAGAGGAAATGCTTTCAGTTTTTCTCTATTCAGTGCAATGTTGGCTATGGGTTTGACATATATATCCTTTGGTATGCTGAGGTATGATCCTTCAATACATAATTTACTTAGTGCTTTTATCATGAAAGAATGCTGAATTTTGCCAAATACATTTTCTGCACTTATTTAGATGATCATATGATTTTAAACTTCTATTTATGTTAATTGATTTGGATATATTTATCCATCATTGCACCCCTGAAGTGAAACCAACTTTGCTATGGTGTTTGATATTTTTGATATGTTCTTGAATTTGATTTGTCAGAATTTTGTTATGCATTTTTGCATCTCTGTTCATTAGGGTTTTGGTTTATGATTTTCTTTCTTTGTTGGTTTCTTGTTAGGTTTTAGAAACAGGGCAATACTGACTTTATAGACTGAGCTTGGAAAGATACTCTGTCTTTCAATTCTATGGAATGCTTTGAGAAGAATTGGTGTTAGTTTTTAAAAACATTTGGTGAAATTCAACAGTAAAGTCATCTGATCCAGGGCTTTTCTTCATTAGGAAGCTTTTATTATTGATTTAATTACACATTATTGTTCTATTCAGGTTTTTAAAAAATATCCTTTTGGTTCAATTTTGGTATGTGTTACATGTGTCCAGAAATTTGTGCATTTCTTCTACATTTTTCTATTTATTAGTTTGAAGTTTTTCAAAATAATCCCTAATGATCCTTTGAATTCCTGTAGGATCAGTTGTAATTCTCCTTTTTCATTTCTAATCATGTTAATAATTTTTTTCTCAGGTTAGAGATCAAATCCAGGGATTTACATATGCTAGACAAGTGTCCTACCATTGAACTATATCCCCAGTCCTTTAATTTTATTTATTTGGGTCTTATTTCCCTTCATGATCTTTTTTGTTTTGGTTAGCTTAACTAAAGATTTGTCGATTTTATCTTTTCAAAGAACCAACTTTTTCATTATTCTTTTAGCTCTATTTTATTTGTTACTACTCTCATCTTTATTATTGTTTTCTTTCTTCTGATTTTGAGTTTGGTTTGTTCTTCCTTTTATAAGTCTGTAAGATACATCCTTAGTTTTTTATTTTATTTGTAATCTATTTTTTTTCTTTTTTCATGTAAGTACTCATTGTTCTAAAATTACCTTTTAGTTCTGCTTTTGGTGTACCCCATAGATTTGGATATGTTGTGTTTCCATTTTCATTTGTGTTAAGGAATTTTAAAATTTCCCTCTTCATCAATGATCAACTACTTTTTCAGAAGTGTGTTGTTCAGTCTCCATGCTATAATATAGTTTCTATGGTTTCTTTTGCTGCTTTTAGTTTTATTTTATTGTGGTAAGAAAAGGTAAAGGATATGATTTCAATAGTTTGAATTTATCAAGAATTGTTGTGACCTAATATACTGTCTGTTCTAAGGAAAGGTCTGTGTATTGATAGAAAGAATATGTATGTACTCTGCAGCCATTGGAAGGAATGTTTTGTAAAGGTCTATTAAGTCTATTTGATCTGTAGTATAGTTTAACTTTAATGTTTCCTTGTTAGTTTTTTGTTGGATGGTCTATCCATTTATTGGTGAGAGTAGGATATTAAAGTCACGCACTATTATTGTATTAAAGACTGTCTTCCTTTAGGACTAAAATGATTTGTTTTATAAAATTAGGTATTCTGACCTTAAGTGTATATAGATCTATAATCATTGTATCTTCTTGATGAATTGACCCCTTGATATTTTTACAGTAACCTCCTTTGTCTCTTTTTACTGTTAATGGTCATAAAGTTGATTTTGTCAGATCTAAGAACAGTATCCCTCCTTGCTTACAGAATCAAATTTCTTTATTATTATTATTATTGCACTTTGTGGTGGTATATTGCAGCATTTATAAAGGTTCTTACAATGTATCGAATATATTATATGTGAATTCACCCCCTCTACTTCTCTCTTTTATCCTCCCTCCCCTAATTCCTGAAAGTTTTAATAGGTATATATTTTTTGAGGTATTGGGGCTTGAACTTAGGGCCTTCACTTTCAGCCAGTCCACCAGCCCTATTTTTGTGAAGGATTTTTTGAGTTAAAGTCTCATGGAACTATTTGCCTGGGGTGGCTTCGAACTGTGATCCTTCTGATCCTTGCCTCCTGAGTAGCTAGGATTACAGGTCTGGGTCACTGGTGCCCTGCAACAGGTGTCATTTTTGCATTTACATACATGTGTGTACATTATTTGTATCACATTCACCCTCTACTTTTTTCCCTGCCACTTCCTTCCTTCCACCAGTGCCAATCCCCACCTCTTCCCTGCCCCCAGGCAGAACCTATTCTGCCCTCTTGTTCTCCAATTTTGTAGAAGCAGAAACATAATTAGAGAAACATGGCATTTTTGCTAGTTTGAGATACAGATAGCTAGACAGGGAAAATCCTTCTGTTGTTTCCATACATATATGTATTACAACCAGAATTGATTCATCACTACCAGTCCTCTTCATACTTCCTTTGTACCCTTCCCATGCTGGCTATGACCAGTTTAAGATTTCTAACTTCACTTAAGATAATGTTCTCCAGTTCCATCCATTTACTTGTAAATGACAAAATTTCATTCTTCTTTGTGGCTGAGTAAAATTCCATTGTGTGTAAATACATTTTCTTAATCCACTCATCAGTGGGGCATCTTGGTTGTTTCCATAGCTTAGCTATTGTGTATAGTGCTGCAATGAACATGGTGTGCAGGTTCCTTTGTAGTAATCTGACTCACATTATTTTGGGTATAACCCTAAGAGTGGTATTGCTGGGTCATAAGGTAGATCTATTTTAAATTTTTAATGGAACTTCCTATTGTTTTTCATAGTGGTTGTTCTAGCTTACATTCCCACCAGCAGTGTAGGAGGGTTTCTTTTTCCCCACATCCTCACCAACATTTGTAGTATTTGGTATTCTTGATGGTAGCTATTCTAACAGGAGTAAGATGGAATCTTGGTGTGATTTAGATGTGCATTTCCTTTATGGTCAGGGATGGTGAGCATTTTTTCATTGATTTTTTTAGCCATTTGGACTTTTTCCTTTGAAAAAGTTTTGTTCAGTTCAGTTGTCCATTTCTTTATTGGGTGATTGGTTTTTTGTGAGTTTGGCTTTTTGAGGTCCCTGTATATTCTGGTTATCAGTCTCCTGTCTGATGTATAGCTAGCACAGGTTTTCTCCCATTCTTTGAGTAGCCCCTTCAATTTAGAGACCATTTCTTTTGTTGTACAGGAGTTTTAAATTTCATGTAGGCCAATTTGTCAATTCTTTCTATTAGTTGCTGAGCTGCTTGAGTTCTGAGGAAATCTGTGCCTATTCCTGTTGCTTCCAGTGTATTCCCTGCTCTTTCCTGTACTAGTTTCAAGGTTTCAAGTTTGATATTAAGGTCCTTAATCCACTTTGAGTTGATACTTTTACAGGATGACAAACATGGATCTAGTTTCAGTTTTCTGCAGGCAGATATCAAGGTTTCCCAGCATTTGTTGAAGAGGGTGTCTTTTCTCCCTTGTATGATTTTGGCATCTTTGTCAAAAATTAGTTGGGCATAGCTGTATGGATTGATAGCCAGGTCTCTTGGTTCTGTTCTGTGTCACTGGTCTTCATATCTGTTTTTGTGCCAGTATATGCTGTTTTTATTGCTATGGCTTTGTAGTATAGTTTGAAGTCATGTATTGTGATACCTCCATCATTGCTCTTTTTGCTCAGTATTGCCTTGGCTGTTTGCAATGTTTGTTTTTCTAAATAAACTTTAGGGTTGATTTTAGAATATCTGTGATGAATATCATTGGAATTTTGATGGGAATTGTGTTGAATGTGTAGATTGCTTTTGGTGGTATAGCTATTTTTATTATGTTGATTCTGCCAATCTGTGAGCATGCGAGATCTTTACACCTTCTGCAGTCTTCTTCTGTTTCCCCAGTGGTTTGTAATTTTCCTCATAGAGATCATTCCATCCTTTGTTAAGTTTGTTCCTAAGTATTTCAATTTCTTGAGGCTATTGTAAATGTAATTGTTTTCCTATATTATTTCTCAATCTGTTCATTGTTGCTGTATGGAAAGGCTACTGATTTTTGTAAGTTGATTTTGTATCCTGCTACTTTGCTGAAACTATTTATGGTGTTTAGGAGTTTTCAAAAATTTTGAAATTTTTCAGATCTTTTAGGTATAAGCTCATGTCATCTGCACTAGGGATAATTTGACTTCTTTTTACCTATTTGTATTTCTTTTATTTCTTTTTCCTGCCTTATTTTCTGGCTAGGAATTCCAAGACTATGTTGAGTAGGAGTGGGGAGAGTGGACACCCTTGTCTTATTCCTAACTTTAGGGGAAATGGTTTCAGTTTTTCCACATTAAGTATGATGTTGACTATATGTTTGTCATATATAGCCTTTATTTTATTGAAGTACATTCTTTCTATTCCTAGTTTCATTAGAGCATTTATCATGAAATGGTGTTGAATCTTATTGAAGACTTTTTCTTCATCTATTGTGATGATGAAGTGGATTTAGACTTTGCTTCTGTTAATGTGCTGAGTTACTTTTAATGATTTGCTTATATTGTATGATCTTTTGGACATGTTGTTGAATTCTATTTGCCATTATTTTATTGAGGATTTTTACATCTATGTTCATTAAGGAGATTGGCCTGCATTTCTCCTTATTGATGTGTCCTTGTCCAATTTTGGGATGAGTGTAATCCTCACTTCATAAAATGAGTTAGACAGTATTCCTTCTCTTTCTATTTCATGAAAAAGTTTAAGGAGTATTAGTATTAGTTCTTCTTTAAGGGTCTGGTAGAATTCAGTGGAGAATCTGTCAGGTCCTGGACTTTTCTTATTTGAGAGACTCTTCATTGCTGCTTCAATTTCATTGCATATTATAAATATGTTTAGGTGATTAATATCCTCTTGGTACAGTTACAGATAGTCATATGTATTTAGAAATTAGTTCATTTCTTCTAGACTATCCAACTTATTTGAATATAAGTTCTCAACATAGTCCCTGATGATTCCCTGGATTTCCCTGGTGTTTGTTGTTATGTCCCCTTTTTCATTTCTGATTTTACTAATTTGGGTCTTTTCCCTCCTCATTTTAGTCAAATTTGCTAGGGGGTTGTCAATCTTGTTTATTTTTTCAAAGGAAAACTTTTTGCTTCATTGATTCTTTGTATGGTTTTTGATCTCTATTTTGTTGATTTTGGCCTTTATTTTTATTATTTCTCTCCTTCTGCTTGTTTTGTGTTTAGCTTGTTCTTGTTTTCTAGGTGTTTGAGGTGCAGCATTAGGTCATTTATTTGAGATTCTTCTGTGCTTTTAATACATGTATGCATGGCTATAAACTTTTCTCTTAGGATTGCCTTTGCTATATCCCATATTTTCTGATAGGTTGTGTTTTCATTTTCATTAAATTCCAGGAACTTTTTGATTTCCTAACTTATTTCTTCTATGACCCACTGATTGTTGACCAATATGTTGTTCAATAGCCAATTGTTGGCATACTTTCTGCTGCTGCTTTTGCTGTTGAGTACTAGTTTTATTGCATTGTGATTAGATAATATGCAGGGGGTTATTTAATTTTTCTTATATTTTTTGAGACTTCCTTTGTGTCCTAAGATATGATCTATTTTGGAGAAAGTTCCATAGGCTGCTGAGAAGAATATATATTGTGCTGCTGCAGGGTGGAATATTCTGAAGACATCTGTCAGGGCAATTTGACCTTTGGTGTCATTTAGTTCTAGGATTTATTTTTTGATTTTTTTCAGATGACCTATCTATTATTGATAGAGGGGTATTAAAGTTTCTCACTACCACTGTTTTGGGGTCTATATGTAGTTTTAAGTGCTCTTGTGTATGTTTAATGAGGTTGGATGCACTGACATTGGGTACATATAAGTTGATAATTGTTATTTCCTCTTCATGTATTTCTCCTTTTATTAGTACGAAGTGACTTTCTTTGTCTGTTTTGAGTAATTTGAATTTGAAGTCCACTTTGTCTGAGATAAGTATTACTACTCTTGCCTGTTTTGGGGGGGCATCAGCTTGGTAAATCTTCTTCCAGCCTTTCACCCTAAGCCAGTGTTTGTTTCTGTCAACAAGGTGAATCTCTTGTAAACCACAGATTGTCAGATCTTCCTTTTTAATCCAGTTTGCCAAACGGTGTATTTTGATGGTGGAGTTGATTCCATTAACATTCAGTATTAGTAGTGAAAGGTATTTGGTGATTCCTGCTATTAAGTTGTTTTGTTTTTTAAGGAATTGAATGTGTGCATCTGATGTGTTTATTTTTTTCTGAGTATTTATTTTTTCTTCTTCGGTGGTTTAATATTTCCTGCCCATTCACGGTTTTGTTTGCTTTTGTCTTCTGTGTATAGAATTCCTTGCAGAATCTTTTGTAGTGGTGGCTTGGTGGTCTTATATTGTTTAAGTTTCTCTTTATCATGGAAGGATTTTATTCCTCCATCAATTTTGAGTCATAGTTTTGCTGGGTAGAGAATCCTAGGGCTGAAATTGTTTTCTTTTAGTGCTCAAAATACCTCACTTCATGCCCTTCTTGCTTTTAAGGTTTCTGTTGAGTGCTGTTATTTTGATGGGTTTACCTTTATTTTTTATTTGTTTTTGTCTCTTACATCCTTCACTATTCTGTCTCTGATCTTTGTGCTGGTGGTTTTAATAATATGCCACAGAGAGGTTCTATTTGGTCAAATCTGTTTGGTGTCCTCGAGGCTTCCTGTACCTGAATAGGCAGTCCTTTCTTGAAATTTGGGAAATTTTCTGCTAGTATTTTGTTGAATATGTTATGTATCCCTTTGGCTTACACTTCTTCTCCTTCAATGCCCATGATTTCAGGGTTGGTCTTTTGATGGAGCTCCTGAGTTTTTGCATATTCCTTTCAAAGCTCTTATGTCTTTTGCCTAAGAGTTCTTCTGTTTTTCTTTAATATCTATATTATCTTTGAGCCCTGAGAGTCTGTCTTCCACTTATTCTAGTCTGCTGGATTAGCCTTCCAGTGTATTTTTTATTTAATTAAAGGGACTTTTTATTTCTAGGATTTCTTTTTTTTCTTTATTTTATTTTATTATTTTATTATTTTTTGTTTATTTATTCACACGTGCATACTATTTCTAGGATTTCTGTTTCATTCTTTTTTCTAAGTTTTCCCATATCTTTGTTCGACTCCTGTTTCATATCTTGTGTTGTCTTCTTTACTTCATGTGTCTCTTTTATTGTCTCCTTTGTTTTACTTTTGTGTTTGTTGAAGTCTTCTCTGAGTTCATTTAGTTGTTTGTGTGTCTTCTTATAAGTTGTTTATTTGTGGTGTCTTGATATTGCTGGAATTCATTCTGTACATTCTGTTTAACTATCCTTTTAACTTCTCCATGAGTATCTCAATAAGCTCATCCATGATTTCCTCTTTGAGAGATTTTTTTGTGTATGTCGTTGAGCTCATTGATGATATTTATCATGGTTCAGCTGGGGTCAGGAACTAGGTGTTTATTTTCTTCATTTCCCACTAAATCTTCTATTGAATTATTGTTCTTTTGCAGAGTGGAATTTTCTTGCCTTCTTCTCCACATTCTTCTAATTAGTGCTGTGCTTCTATTTTATTGATTGGCTAGTTGGCAGTTTTAATCACCTGCTTTTTTTCCCTTTGTTGGCAGTTTTAATCACCTGCTTTTTTTCCCTTTGTTTAATTATTGCATTGTGCCTGGGTTAGTTGTTGTCTTGGTTTATGTGCTATTTCTTTCCCTGCTCCCTATGTAGCTCCCATGTCTTGAAGTGGTTTCTGAAATCACAGAGCTCAGGAATTCTGATTCTGTCTCCTATCCACTGTCTTGGAACTGCCACAAATCCAGTTTTCTTGGTATATTTTTTCCATCATTTCACTGTCAATATCTGTGTATGCTTTCTTGTTAGTTTCTTTTAGGATGCATTTTGTTGTGTCTTAGTTTTTAATTCATCTTCCTAGTTTGTATGTTTTAATTGGAGAATTGAGAGTTACATGAGAGTAGTTATCTTTCTCATTCTTTTGAGTATAGGACTCTTAATCATCTCTCCTAAGGTCCCATGGCCATGAATTACTTTTGTTTTTGCTTATTTTAAAAGATCTCTATTTCTCTATTTGTTCTTCAATTGTTAAGCATAGTTTTACTGGGTATAGTAATTTTGTTTGGCAGTTCCTTTTTTTAGGAATCACAATGTGTCAATGCCTGCCATCTTAGCCTGTTGTTTTCAATTATGAACTCTTTTGTTAGTCCAATAGAGTTGCTCTTAAATGTGACTTGGCACTTATCTCTTGCAGATTTTGAAATTGTTTCTTTGTCATGTACTTTTCACAATTTGACTGCAGGTTATAGTAAGGCTATTTACTAGTTTTGTCTATTTGGAGTTCTATAAATATTCTATACCTGAATGTCCATGTTTTCTCCAAGAATAGGAAAGTTTTCTGATATTTTATTGAACATGTTTTCTATGCCCTTACTTCATCTCTCCACCACTGGATATTGTGATAATTCTAATGGTGTCATAAAGATCTTGAATGTTATCTTCATTCTTTCTTATTTTTTTATTTCTGTCTGAATGTGATATTTTGAAGATCTATCTTTAAGATACAATATTCTTTCTTTAAAACATGGTTATTAATAAAAGCAATGGATTTCCTTATGACATTTTCAGTCATCACATACTTTGATATTATTCAGCCCTTTTTTGCCTTCTTTTATTCCCCTTTTCCCCTTCCTGTTTCTCTTTTACTTTCATGTCTCCCCCTCTCTATCAAATTCCTCATATGAGAGAAAACATGCTACACTTATTTTTCTGAGTCTGGCTTTCTTCTTTCTGATTTAGTCTGTTGAGGATTTCAACTGAATTTTTTACCTGACATACTAAATTCTTCATTTCCATAGTTTCTGAGTAGTTATTTTCAAAATCTTTCTCATTGCTGAGTTTCTCATTTATAACCTCATTCTTTATTTATTGCTCATCTGAATTCTTTTAGATCTCATTAAAATATCAAAAAAATTCTTTTAAATTTATTACCAGACATTTCATTAACTTCAATACATTTATTCTCTATTACTAGAGAGCTGTTATCTTTAGGCAGTATATATTATCATTTCCCCATATTTCTTGTGTTCCTATGTGGAGGCTTGTACATCTGGTGGACTGTATATCTCTACCTATCTTATGGAATGATATTTTTACTAAGCAACATTGTCCTGAACATGTATCTTGTAGTATTGGTTTGTTATGCAGTGCTGAATTTGTAAGTGGGCACCAAAGACTAATTTCTCTGTAATTTCTTTGGCTGTGTATAAGTATAATACATACCATATCAGAGTTGGAGAGACCCACTGTCTCTGAGGGTCATATGAAAGTGGAGACATTCTAATAGTTCAGATAGAAGTTGCTCTATGTTGCTCTGTGCGGTTGTTCCATGGTGGGAGCAGTAACTCCTATCATGTGAAGGGAGTTTCTTTAGAGACTTTAGGGATTGGTTCAGTTATGGGACAGGGTTTTTTTTTTTTTTTTTATAATGGCTACACCACAGTGGTGAGAGGTGAAGCACTTGTTTTCTGACTATGCACTGGTGTGTGCCAAAGTGCTTCCTCAGGCAGAGGCAGGGGCAGAAATTACAGTGCCTGCTCTGTGGTACTCAAACCCAGTCTCATCAGCAGCACATGATCAAACAAAAGGTGGGGATGACCAATGGATAGGAATTGAATTGTTATCATGGCAGCAGGAATTTGTTTTGTTCATCTCTAGTACTATATATATATATATATATATATATGCCCCCCCCAGGAGTGGGACATCGGGTCATTCGTGGGAATGAGACAATGGCTGAGGGCTTCTCTACCAGTTCTTTCACCTCTAGTGTCTGCCAGAGATTGAGTGGAAGAGAGTCATAGATAGAGTCAGGCAAAAATATTCTCAGCTGAGGTTCTGTTCGGAGGAAAACTTAGTACCAGGGAAAGTTTCTCTCCAGACTTTCTTAGGCCATGTGCTCCAGACATATGGTGACCATTAAGCTGTGGCATTCCTCAATATGCCCCAGCATCCTCCAGATGACAAGGGAGGAGTGGAGCCATGAAGTTATTTCCCTGCCTTGTTAGTAGCAGATGGGCTGCAGAGTTGTTCATGATCACTATGACATGCCCCTGTGGGTAGGGACATGTGGGACAACAGAATTCTTTCTGTGCTTTGTTAGTGACAGGTGCCCTGTTGGACTTGGGAAAAGGGGTAGTAAGAATTGCATGGGCAATTATATTCAGTACTGGCACCCACATGAAACCATACAGGACTATTCACATCCCTGGTCTTGGAAGGCAGCCTCCCCATCCCCTGGCTCTTAGATGTAGTCACCATACATATTCCCTACAATATAGTGCTCACAGTGAGTTTGTGTCAGAGACACTTTACTGAGCTAAGTTTGGTTCATGAGACTGGTACCTGCTGAACCAGCACAGTATAAGACATGGGAATATACAGTGATTTCTGATCCCTGGAATAGTCTAAATTCAGGGACTAGGTCTCTTTTCAAGGTGGCTCCTGGCTATAAAGCAGCCTGGGGTTCACTGGGAGATGAAATGATTCCTTTTCTAAAGCCAGTCTTCTGGGCAGATTTCAGGTTTGCTATCTATTTAAGATATAGGCTTGTAAGAATTGTGCAACTTCCCATAGCTAGGATTTCACAGTATCTTCACTGATACTTTATCACTCTTTCACCTTTACCCCTGCCAAAGAAGATTTCTCCTCCCCTGGTTGTGGAGCCAGTGTGGCAGGTGATGGGATATTTTGTATCTCTTGCTGTATTGCTGTCCCAGTTCTCTGGATTTTACAAAGTTTCCATTTTTTCTACTGTTGAGTTCTAATCTTCTCCCATGGTCATTAAATCCAATATACAACTCTACACCTGATACTTTGGAGGAGCAGATGAGTACTGACCACTTTTATTCAGTCATGTTGACATAATTGAGTCATTTTATTCTAGAGAAGTATCAATTTATTCAGGAGTTTTACATTTTTATTTTATTTTTCATGCATTTCTTAATTTGTTTCTAAGTATTTAATGTTGCTTTTGTATACAAAATCCATTGTCAATATATTTTCTATTAGTTATATTTTTATATAGTACTCCTACTGGACTCTGTTTCCCAATTTGCCCTTTTAGAATTTTCCATACATAAAGTCTTACTGCCATAAAATAGTGAATTTTACCCCCATTACACTTGTTCTTATTTCCCTTAAACTATCTTGTAGTGCTCAGAAGTACTTTAAAATCTGAAGTAGAAATTATTGAAAATCAAATGAAGAGTTTTACCTATGTTGGAAGACATAATTTGTTTTATCAATATTTATGAAAACCAGAGCTTGATTATCATTATCCTGCTTTCAAAGTCATACATTCAAATATTTTTAAATCAGAGATTAATTTCTAAATTCTGAGTATTCGTGAAAATAAGAAAATGATTAAAACACTTTGAAAGAAACTACAATACTGGCATAAAAATAGGTATAGATCAATGGAACAGAACAGGGATACAAGTAATAAACATATGTGAATAAGGTCAACTAATTTTTGACAAGGATACCAAGAAGACACTATGGGAAGATGGTCTCCTCATTAAATGGTATTTAGAAAATTGAATATCCACATGCACAAGGAAGAAATTAGGCCTTAAACTTTACCTAAAAATGGACTCAAATGGATTAAGAACCTAAACATAAGACTGGAAACTGTAAAATTTCTAGAAGAAAACATTAGGGGAAAGCTCTTTAACTTTGGTTTGAAAAGGATTCTTTTGGGTAAGACATGAAAATCACAGACAAAAAAGGAAAGACAAATAAGTGAGACTACTTCAAAAGTTTTCTTTATAGCAAAGGAAATAATAAAAAAACAGAAAAAGCAGCTTACACATTGGAAAAAATGTGTGTCATGTATTTTTTTTCGGATTAAAAAGTGAGCAAAGGACCTAGATAGAAAATTATCCCAAGAAGACAAAGAAATTGCCAACAGATATATGAAAAGGCACTGAAGATCACCAATAATCAGAGAAATGCAAGACAAAACAACAATTAAATATAATCTTACACTAGTTAAAACAGCTTCTATCCAAGAGATTGGAATTAACATATGTTGGTGAACACATGGAGGAAAGAAACTCTATTAGTGGAAATGTAGATTAGTGCAGCCACTGTGGAAAACAATATGGACATTCCCAAAGATGCTTAAAATGCAACTAAGCTAAGACCAAGCAATTTCTCTTCTCAGTACATACACAAAATAAATGAAATTACTACCTCTATGCATTCCTTAATTGAAGGATTAGTCACACACACACACACACACACACACAAAATGAAATATTATTCAGACTTAAAAAAGGGAGGCAAAGCAACAGAGGCCAATAGGAGAAGGGGATCAAGAACTAGAGAAAAGGTCCGTTTGAGAAGAATCAGCTTAGAATGTAACACATATGTACATGGAAGAAATACAAGGAATCTCCCTGTATAGCTATACTTATCCCAACTAGCAAAAACCCTTTGTCCTTCTTATTATTGTTTATATTCTCTCTTCAACAAAATTAGAGATAAGGGCAGAACAGTGTCTACCTGATAGTGATGGAGTGGGGGGCATAGGGAGGGAGTGGGGGGTAGGGGGGAGAAATGACCCAAACATTGTATGCACATATGAATAAATGAAAAAAAAATAAAGAAAGGAGGTGATACTACTGTTTGTAAACAGCATGTATGACTTTACTTATGTTAAGTGAAGCAAGTCAGACATAGAAACAAAAATACTGCATGGTCCCACTTATAAGTGGAATCTTTTTAAAAATCAAATTAACAAGTCAGTGCTGGTAGCTCAGCTTGTAATTCTAAACTACTTGGAGGTAGAGATCAGGAGAATTAAGGTTGAAAGTCATCCCAGGCATATAGCTTGTGAGACTCTATCTCCAAAATACCCAACACAAAATAGGGCTGGCGGAGTGGCTAAAGTGGTGGAGTGCCTGCCTAGCAAGCAAAAGACCCTGAGTTCAAATCCCAGTACTGCCAATAAATAAATAAATAATATATAAATAAATGAAAATTGAATAAACATAAATGAGTAAAACAGTGGTATCAGGGCAAGGTGTGATGCAGGGGGAGAAGAGGAACAGGAGGAGGTAAGTCATAGGGTACAAACTTGTAGTTATGTAGGATGAAGAAATATAGAATGCTAATATACATCATAAGGACTGCAGTTAATTATTTTGTACTGAATACTGGTAATTTGCCATGTAGATTTTAATTACTACAAAGAGGCAAAAGAAAAAAGAAAAACAGAAATAGGTTATTATATGAGATTATGAGTATTTTTCATCACTATGTGTATATATATATATATATATGTCAATATATTCATAGATATATATATATACACACATTCAAAATAAATATATTGAGTTGGGCATTATGGCTCATGCTTGTAATTTCACCTATTGATGAGGTAGGACAATTGCCGTCTAAGGCCAGTAAGGCAAAAGTGCAAGATTCTCTCTGAAAAACAAACTAGAGCAAAGAAGTGGGGGAGAATAGTGAGGACTTGTAGGGTGGCTCAAGTAGCAGAGGCAAGTAAGAGGCCCTGAGTTTAAAAGCCCAGTATTGCAAAAAGAAAAAAATAAGCACGTCAAAACCTCACATTTTATGCCTTAAATATATACACAAAACAACACATTAGTTCTTATTAATAAAATAAATTTTTTAAAAGGAAAGCATTTGGAATGCTTAGAAAACACTGTCAAAAGCCTTCTCTTGTAGAGAGAATTCCTAATAGAAACATATCTTAATTTTAATAGCTTTGTGACTGAGGTTAAAAAAAATCTAAAAGCTAAGAGCCATAAGGAAGCCTTTGTACACAATTATGTAAAACCCCGGCATCAATTACTAAGTTTGTGTTTCACTAATGTTTTCAACATAGAATTTCTTTGGTAAGAAGTTTGGATCAATACTAATTACAAGCCAAATGCAAACTCTGTAAGCTCAATTAATTGGGAAAAATACTCCAGAAGTTTATTCTGTAATTATTATATTTTGCTAAAAATATTGTTTGTTCCTACAAAAGTATGGAGCTAGTTTCTGGATGCACTATTTAGTTGTTGAAGTCTTGCTTAACTGTTAAATTCGCTAACAGTAGATCCATGTAAGTCATTTAATTGTTCTGGCTTTGAATTTCATCATTTTCCAGTGAACTTTAGATGAAATGTGTTTGAAATTTGTGATACATGTCAAAAAGTACAAACTAATGTCATTCAAATTAATTATTTTATATTCCATCAATATTAATTCAGCAAATAATTACATGCTCAGAAGTTAAAATTAGTGGGTAAGTAAGTCTCCATTTTTATCTACATAGTTGCAGCCTAGATTGTACCTCATGTCTTTTAGGCTTTGTAATTTCTCTAACACCTGCCTCAGAGCCATCTTGAGATCCTTGTCTCTTCAGATAGCATAGGTCAGATCAAGAAATTAACAAATGCTGGAAAATAAATTGGGTAATTAGTGCAAAATATTTTTACTCAAAAAACGGGGGAGCAGAAGCTTTAAAGGGAAAAGGAATTGAGGTACAGAAGCAAAAGGGTAAAAATTAGATTCAATGTAAAGGAAAAGAATGATAGTGACTAAATGGTTTCAAGAAAAGAAAAAAGGGCAAGGTAAACATAAAAGGCAGAAACAGAAAGTAAGCCAACGGAGCAGACATCAAAACAAAGCAAAGGAAAAGATACCTATCTAAAGGACATTAATAGTGGATTTGGGTTCTCAGGGATCCTGAATTTTGTGATTTAAATTTTTTTATTTTTTACAATTTTCATACTATAAACCACACTTTCATTTCTTCACATCTCAGCTGGGAACAGATGCATTCAATAGTGGCTACAGAGACAGTAAAATGCAATCAAAGAGTTGTTAAATGGATTCTGGGAATTGTAGATTTTTAGGATTAGAGTGGACTGAAAAAGGAAGTTATTTTGTCATAGTTAAATGGCTTTGGTTTAGAATATTTTTTCTTTTCTCATGCAAACTAATGCTGTTCTGCTAAGGATATGGTCTTCCAAATGGACTTTATTCAGCTAAACTCAATCTGTAGTGTAAGCACAGGATTTGTTAAAATGATGTTTCATGATAAAATTAGAGAGTTTAGCGTACAACCAGTTAATCTTAGCAAACAGAATTTCAGATAGCTTAAATGTTCAGTGCCAAGGAACATTGTGTTCATGCTATTCTCTGAACATTGGGTTTGGGATATAAGTTAAGTATGTCTGATAGCTGGAAGTCATTTTATTTTTCTATTAAGACGTGGTTCATTTAGCATCAAATCCATAAACAGGTGTCACTAAAGAACTGAGTATATGATGGTTTAGGCCCAAACTTCCACTTACCAATTCTGGTAAATCTAAGCTTTTAGATTAAAACTAGAATCTTAGAATAGTTTCTTACCATTGCTTTTTTGTAACTTAATAATTCTATTGCGTTAGTAGCTTCATAATAATAGCCCTTGCTTCAAATAATCAGAAGGGATATCTATTAGTAAAATAAAGCAAAGTATAACTGTTGCCTCCCTAATTAAATTATGTGAAGTTTTAAAAATATGACTCATAATATAATAGTATTTTGTCTGTTCATATAAAATAAACCTTTTTTATTATCATCTTATCTTGGGTAATTTAGAATTTTTTTCTAGTAGGATTATAAAAATATGTAGCATTTTAGTTTTCTTCAACAAAAATATTAAATAGAAATGCTAGCATAAAGCAGAACTCTTTATTATGTATTTTTTATGTTTCTTTTGCATGATGATTTCAGAAGTTCAAATTGTATTTTTGGTTTACTATGTGATAGAAAAACATGAAGCATATCTCCTTCTTCTGTGTTCTCCTGGCTAGTGTGCAGAACAAATGTTGTTCTAGTGACAAAGTTTTGATGTCACCTGCCTGAAGTGTGATCTTTCCAATATCTTATCCAATATCCAATTTTGATTATTCACCAAGACAGTGAATAATTAACTGAATAATCAGAGAAAATTGAATTGTTCAACTTCCTGGAGAATTTTTGAAGTAGTAACATGCCCTTACATGTGATCCTCAAAAATATTGTAATGGGAATTTTAAGACAGATGATTATGCAAATTTCAGTTCCTCAGAATCAGAGAAATTTTCTGAAAAGTTACCTGAAGTTATTATTTAAGGCAGGGAATTGAAAGATAGGGGAAGATGCAGGGAAAATTAAAAATTCTCTGCTTCTTCCCTGTTCTGGATTTCATCACATGAGTTAGAACCTTTTTACATGGTTGATTGACACAAAGCACTTTTGAAGCCGGGTGCTGGTGGTCCATGCCTGTAATCCTAGCTACTTAGGAGGCTGAGATTGTGGTTAAAGGCTCACTCAGCAAAATAGTTTGCCAAACCCATCTTCAAAATAACTAGAGCAAAATGAACTGGAGGTATGGCTCAAATAGGAGAGTGCCTGCTTTATAAGCATAAAGTCCCAAGTTCCAACCCCAGCATCAAAAAAAAAAAAAAAAAAAGCACTCTTGGCAATTCAGTCTAATTCCAACCATCCATATTCTCAATAATTACTATAAAATAGAATCAATTTAATATTGAGTATATATCAGATATTGAACTGTTCTACATACATTTTCTCATTTAATTTTGATAAAGGACCAATACTGTGATCTCATTTTTAAATCAAAACACTTACACAGAGGTGAATATTTTGCACAAGGCTATTCAACTAATAAGTGCACCTGGTGGTTACACTAAATCTAACCTTCCAAAAATGGCTCTCTTTTATCCTGTATCACTACCATAACCGGCACTGTTGCTTTCTTGATACCTCCAAATGCTTCCTCAAAGTTTAATTGTTGATAATTATAGAAAACATACTTTTGAAATAAATAATTCATTCTACTTGTTTGGCATCTCACATTGTTGTTACTATTTTTCATAAATCATTGAAAATAGAATGTGACAGATACTGGAATCCAGTCTTTACCCAATGATGTGATAATGTATAGTCAGCTACCTTTTCCTATGATGCTATCATGACTTTTTTCACTGAATTTTAGCCTACTGGTAATTGTACTATTTTATGCTGTCAAAAGCCTCCATGCTGTCTTTTCTAATATGCCAAGGTCACTTTCTCAATTATTTTCCTTTTTTAGTGGGTCATGAGTTAGCAAGAACTATTCGTATCATATTCAAGTAAAGTAACAGGAGGCCCAAATCCCCATATGATCCAATTATACAAAAATTTGGCTAGCTATTATGTTAAAATTACCCTTTGACCTAAAGAAAATATTTCTAAGATGTTTTGTTCACTGAGAATGGTAAATGAGATGCATCAAAAGTTTCTTAACTAATTGAGAAATGCTTGAATGATCTTGTCTATTTGACTGATATCCACTGGGACACATTTTAGGATAGTATGAAAGAAACTTTGGAATTTAATCAGTAAGGTGGAGCATTTTCAAGCAAGAGATTTAAGATTAAAGAATAGCATCATTGAAATGAGCTTTGAAAATGGAAGAACACTCAAATCATGACCAAGATTTAAGCAAAAGGATATACTAAAACAGAGAGATAAAATACATTTAATTGTACCATTCTATTTGAAGGACATAAAATCTATATTCTAAAGCTAGAGGAAAGAAAGCTATTGCATTTTTACTTGACTTATCTAAGCATTAAAGTACAAATATTATAGATAATGGGTGCACTTCTGCCTGATGGTTTGGGAAGTGGAAGGATTTGATTTCATGAGGTATATGAGTCAGGTCATTTCAACTATTCCCACAAAAGTCACCTTTAGCAAGAATTCATGCTATCACTGCCTTGTAGTGTTCAGTGAAATACAAAAGACCTAGGTTTTGTAAGCTAGGAATTCAGTTTAAATGGTTTCACTATGTTCTTAATATTTTCAGGGCCATTTAGTTTTGAATGGAGAATGCTGATCCATAGGGAAAATATGCTTCTGACCTTGGTTAACCATCTTACAATATCTCATAATGATTACAATATGGCCCTTGAGTTAAAGTAAATGATTCAATATAAACTCATCATTAAACCAGTAAAACCACTTCAAAAGCAGAACCTGTTAGTAGTTCTTACCAGCATTTGTAAGTGTGGTAAAACTAATTGCTGGTTTATTTTTGTATGCAAATTAAACCAAGAGATGAAGGTAAAACATCTCCAAACTTCTCAGTCATATAAAAAGCCTGGTAGTTAAATAAAGAACATTTGTTTTGGGGATAAAACAAATAAAGAATATTAGTTTTAGCTCAGTGGTAGAGGGCTTGCCTAGTATACATGAAGCCTTGGATTTGATTCTTAGCACTGAAACAAACAATAAAAACAAAACCAAAAAGAATGTTTATGTACATATGATAAGGATGCAACTAGTAACTAAATAGATAATTTCCAAATGAATTCATGCTCACATCTTCCAATGAGTCCCTCCAGAGGAGAGAAATACTATGGAAGAGTGAAGGAGTTAATCTGTCTCACTAAGAAAAACACTCTTAGAGACTAAAGATACTTAGCAGAATGGTCCTTTGATTTTGCTCTTTTGTTATTTGACTGAGCTGCAGATAGACGCTTATGAGCTGAGGGCAACAAGGTGAGAAGTTCATTTGAAAAGTGAGCATGAAAATTCTAAATGCCAAGAATTGATAGGGCACCTAAGATAGTCAGGGAGAAGGGGGAGGTCTTCACAACCATGCCATACTAAGTAAGAAAAGCTTCAAGAAAATTACTCATAAAAATTAAATGCACATTCAGTAAGGGAAGATTGGCATCCTATTTCTAGGTAGAATACTGGGTCATGTACCCGATTGTTGATCTACTCTGTAATTTCTTTAGTAAGAAGATAGATCATGTGAAGTGATGTTGGGGTACAAGAGGACAATTGATGCTGGTTGAAGCTTTTCAGAAGCACACTCTAAGATGCAGATCAGAATGCAGGTCATTTATTAAGAGAGTTTTCTTGAGAGTAAACATAGGAAAGAGAAAACAAGAGAAAGCAGGAATGGGCAGAGTGAGAAGATGGACAGCACTACAAATTCAACACAGGCCTCATGTCTGGATCTGGGAGAGCTCAGCAGATTTGTTCTGAATTAGGTTAAGGGACTCAAGTTTGTCCTCTGCACACATTAGTCATTGAAAGTCTGCTTCAGGAAAGAGGTGAGAAACTGGGTTATATTAATCACTAAAGATAGCGGATATCTATCACGACCTGAATTTACTTTCAGCAGCCAGGGGAAATAAGATGTTGATTTCTTACCTGAGATCCAATGGGATCTTATTATGTCCACCATAACAGCTCTTCTTCTTGGTACTCCTTAAAGATATGGAGGGCTGTGGAAGGTTTGAGTCTAAGATCTAGTGGGCTAGAAGGAAGAGTTAAGTTAGAATCCAAAGGATGTCTGCTGGCAGAACTAATTCTTGCTCAAGATAAATCAGTCTTCATTCTATTAAGATCCACTGATATTAGGGAGTGTAATCTGTTTTAGTTAAAGTCCATTTACTTTTTTATTATTTTTGGTGTTGAAGATTGGACCCAGGGTTTACCATGTGAAGCACACAATTTACCACTGAGCTAAAGTGGCCAAGTTGACACTAACTTTCGCAACTAGATCCCTTGTCACCTTGGCATCCGTATACATCTCCTTAAACCATTCTACTTAACTAGCTTTTTTCCTCTTAAATGAGGTATAATTGAAAAATAAAATTATATATATTTATGATGAACAACATTATATTTTGATATATTTATATATTGTGAAAGGGTTACTACAACCAGACTAATTATGTAAATTAGCCTAAGCTATTCTTAAACCATTTTATCTGAAAGTGAAGAACATAATAAGGTCATGCTTCTTAATATGATAAAACTATCCTATGTGCAACCCTTTCTCTAGAGGAAGAGGAAGCGTTCTTTAGAGTATGTTTAGTCTTCTTAATATCCTATAGCTTAAATACTGGGAGATATAATCATAATATTAAATACTATGATATGAAATCAGCATATTTTATATTACATGATGAGGGGATAAGAGAGGTAAGTAAACAAAGACATTTGCTCAATACACACAAATATACATGATAATAAGAAAATGAAAAAGTATTCATGTCATTACAGTCTTTATTTCTGTAACTGGTCATACAGCCATAGTTAGTACTTATAACTACCTTCTTCTACTACCCTTTGACCTCAACAAATACCTCCTGACTTGCTGGGGTGAGACAAACCAGTCCTTTGTAGACTGCATTTTTAAAGTTACTCATTGATTTTAACCACAGGAATGGTACTATTAAGAGAAGCCTTAAGGGGTCTTCTGTATTCCAGATACACTTTTCCTTACCTCTGCTGTGCAGCAGTGGTCAAATTTCTCCTTAGTGGTTAGAAACAGTTACCCCAGCCAGCATGGTCTTTCTTTGCCTTTTAATTACAAGCCTGAGGAGACCTAAGAGGCCAACTGGCAATCTTAATTTCTGGTTCACTGGAATCATTGATATGTCCAGCTAGAGCCTTTTTCTCTGGAACTATGACCTCTGGGTGAGCAGAGAACAAGATCATGGGGAAAGGAAGTAGACATTTTTGCTAGAGAGTGTTCATTAGTGTAACTAATGAACAGTTACACTCCTGTTTCTACCACTTGATTCATGGACTGTGAATCCTAGCTATAGGAAATAGCAACATTTATTAGATATTTATCCAGATCACATATCCAGAGTCTTCTAGAGAACCATTATTCAGCACTGCAAGGTATTGGCATCTTGCTGTCACTGTAACAGAGTTGTCAGAAGGCCATTTCACAGTTCTGTCAAACTATTTGCCTCAGGATAGTAGTGAACATAGTAAAATAAGTGAATTCTTTGAACGTGGGCCCACCGATGAACTTCATTTTTTGTGATAACTTTGATCAGAAGCAATGCTCTGTGGAGCCATGACAATGGATGAGATTTTTTTTGGTTGATGACCTTTGTATTTCTTTACATTTTTATTAGTGTACATTAGTTGTGCAAAGGGGTTTCATTGTGATACTTCCATACATGTATACAATATACCTTGATCAAAATCACTCCCTCTGTTCCTCTTCCTAATCTTCCCCTCCTTAAACAATTTTGACAGGTTTCATTGTTCTATTTTCATACATGTGTATAAAGTACTTTGACTTTATTCATATACCCCTTCACCATATTCTTTTACCTTCCCCTTCCCACTAATACCCACAAACACAGCTTGTTTTACATTCCTGTCATTTACTTTAAGAACTAGATTGTAGAAATACAATATTTGTCTTTTTTAACTTGGTTTATTTTGCTTATCATCATGATCTCTAGCTCCACCCATTTCCTGCAAAGATATAATTTTATACAATATTCCATTGTGTGTGTGTGTGTGTATATATATATATATATATATATATCTCACATGTTCTTCATTCATTGGTTGATGGACACTTAGGCTGATTCTGAATTTTGGCTATTGTGAATAGTGATGCTGTAGACATAGATGTGCATGTATCTTGACTGTATGTTGACTTACATTCTTTTAGATATATGCCCAGGAGTGGTATAGCAAGATTATATGGTAGCTTTACCTTAAGTTTCTTAAAGAACCTCCATACTGATTTCTATAGTGGCTGCACTAATTTACATTCCTACCAAGGCATGTGAGTGTTTCTTTTTTCCACATCCTCACCAGTATTTGTTATTGCTTGATGATAGCCATTCTAACTGGGTAGGGTGGAATCTCACCATCATTTTGATTTTCATTTCCTTTATGGCTATGGACAATTTGCATTTCTTCATGCATTTATTAGCCATTAGTACTTCTTCCCTAGAAAACTGTTAAATTCACTTGCCCATTTAATAATTGCATTACTTATTCTTTTGATATTTAATTTTTGGAGCTCTTTATATATTCTGGATATTAATCCTTTATCTGATGAATAATGGCAAAGACTTTCTCCCATTCTGTGGGGTTTCTTTTGGTTATGGTAATTGTTTCCTTTGTTGTGCAGCTTTTTAATTTGATGCAAATCCATAGCTATAGCCACCTGATTTTTGAAAAAGGTGTCCAATATCTGTGTTGGAGAAAAGAGTCTCTTTAACAAATGGCTAAAACTGGATGTCCATTTGTAAAAAACTGAAATTGGACCACTATCTCTCATCCTGTACAAAAATCAATTCCAAATGGATCAAATATCTTAATGTAAGACCAGAAACTTTGAAACTGATAGAAGAAAACTTGGGGGAAAAATCCTTGCAGATATAGGCATAAGTAGCTATTTCTGAATAGCATCCTAATTGCTCAGAAAATAAGAACAAGAACTGAAAAATGGATGAGACATTTAAAAAGTCTATGGATGTTAGTTTTACAGTCATTATGTACAGCAAAAGCAAATCAACCATTCAGAGT
This sequence comes from Castor canadensis, assembly GCF_047511655.1. Taxonomy (NCBI): domain Eukaryota; kingdom Metazoa; phylum Chordata; class Mammalia; order Rodentia; family Castoridae; genus Castor; species Castor canadensis. Next base: position 94,268,942 of record NC_133391.1, on the reverse strand, counting down.
AAGTGTCCATTCTAATAAGAACAAAAAGTTATCCTTTACATAGTGGGTTGATTACACTGTAATCAACCTCCCACTATGTATCAAAATTACCAACCCTGAGAAATGATGACATATGAAGGACTCTGTATTAGTCTTTGCTGCTGATAGACTGGACACTCAGCAGTAGGTATACCTAGATCATCTTTGGTGAATAGAAGTCCATGTTGATGAGCTCATGCATAGTTTCCATCATTACAAAGATTATTGTTTATTCTTAAGCCCCGTGGGTAATGACAAGGGGGTTCAGGCAGAAAGGCTGAGGGATAGTCATGAATGAGTCACCCTATCAACTTGACTATTAAAATCCCCTCTGCTGAGGCCATGCTTTGGTGATCATCATGATTTTTGCTCGTTCCCTGAAATCTGTCCACATGCTTCTTTCCTAGACCCCTTTGTCAGCAATATTCTAATCATGTCCCTTCCAAGTCCCTGATCATTCATCCAAACTCCTAGCCACAATCCGTAAATGTGTGTATAATCATTCATCTGGCTTTTTTTCCTCCTCAGCAAAGTAAACACCCAGATGCACTACCCAAAGTTCTGCCAACTGGAGAGAAATTCCTTTCCCCATGTCCTTCAAAGATATGTCAGAAAGAGGCCATGCTTGCACATCAAAAGAAACAGTTACAGAATCAAGACAATCCACAGGATAGAAGAAAATCCTCACCAGCTATTTGACAGATAAGGGATTAATATCCAGAATATGCAAAGAGCTCAAAATTAATAAGTGAGCAATGAATTAACTCAATAGACAGTTCTCAGAAGAAGTATAAATGGCTAATAAATACATGACACAATATTCAACAACTATGGAGGTGCTCAACAACTGGTGAAGCAGAAAGAAAATATTACATATATATATATATGTTACGTATATTATGGAATATTACTCTGCCATAAAGAAAATAAAATTGTATCTTTGCAAGAAAGTAGATGGAATTGGAGAACATCATGCTGAGAGAGATAAGTCGAGCTCAGAAAGCCAAATATCACATGTTCTCACTCATTTTTGAAATCTAGACTTAAAATGATGAAGATAATATTAATAATATGGTGTGAATGTATGTGGGGGACTATCTGGGAGGTATCAGCAGAGGGAAGAGGGCAAAGGAAAGGAAACTGAGGGGTGAAGAGAGTAGAAGTATGTTGCATAAACACATATGAAGACAGCATAATGAAGCTCACCAAACACTGTTTGAAAGATGTGGAAGAGAGAAAGGGAGAATGGAAATATAATGGAGGGAATGTTTAACTGTACATATTAATGGAATTATCACAATGAAATTAAAATTAAAAATAAAAAAGGAAGAAACCATAGTTCTGAAGCTGTCTACTTTAGGGTGGTGCCTGAATATCAGGCAGATACATCTGTACATCAGGCCCAGTCTTCTCTTCCTCTATAAACTGATGGCTGGGAGAAATAAAGGAATGTAGAAAGAGTAAGGATTGTGAGCATTTGTGTTACTTTTCATGTAATGTACTTTTGCTTTTAGCATCTGCTTAGAACTAGTTACATGTGTGTGTATCCCACTTCCCATTTGATGATAAAATGCTTCTGTGCATATCTAACTTTATAGCCTTGTGGGTTAGATGGGCAACTCAGGCTACACATCAGTTTGGCAGCTCATGGTTAAGCATACAGTCTTTTAAAAATTTTATCATTTTTACATTATTCACATGTATATACATTGTTTGGGCCACCTCTCTCTGCCCTGCTTCCAGGTAGAAACTGTTCCGCCTTCTTGTTTTCTGATTTTGTTGAAGAGAAAACATAAGAGATAATAAGAAAGATATAGCATTTTGCTAGTTTGAGATAAAGATAGCTATAGAGAGATTCCTAGCATTGCTTTAAGAATACAATCCTTATTAAATCCCTGTCTTATTCATAGTACCAATTTTTGTATTAGTTAGGGTCCACCAGAGAGACAGAACAATATATATTGAAAAATTAGTGAAGAAAGCCTAGACATATATTTTTCCCCCTCAGGTAGGTCTTTCCTCATACTTCCTCATCACTAGTCTTCCAATAATGCTCTTTCCAAGTTCTCAACCATCCATCCATCCATCCATCCATGTATCCAAACCACTGGCCACAGCCCATGAATCTGTAAATAATCATAAACCTGGCTATTTCTCCTTCCAAGTGAACCACCAAGTGCACTAATCAAAGTATATGTTTGTATGTATGTGTGCATATGTGTGTAACACACATAAAGCATATGTATATGTATATGAGAGAGACAGAGAAAGAGAAAGAGAGAGAGGGGAGAGAGACAGAGAGAAAGACAGAGAGAGAGAAAGCAAGCAAGCAAGCTTGAGGAATTGACTTCCACAGCTGCGGGTCCTCAGAGAGCCTGAAACCTGTGGGCAGCTGGCAGGCTGGAAACTAAGAAGCAGTTGCAATTCATGTCTGAAGTCAGTGTGCTGGCAGGATTCTTTTGCTGATGGGATGTCAGTCATCATTCTATTATCCAACTGCTTGGATAATCCACACTCACATTGCAGAAGGTAATCCACTGTACTAAAAGTCACTAGTTTAAGATCAAGGTCCAGGGCTTCTAGTCAGGTTCACAAATATGTTTACAATATCTGTTTCTATGCTATTCGCTCCCATTCAGCTAATACTTCATGTATATGCAAATTGTACACATACTAATATGTTGACACTGATTTAATGTGATAGTATTCATTAGGACCTAGGCATCTCTCATGTATAGGTAATGATAAGGTGCTGTTGACAGACTGTGATTTATACTTCTAATTCACATACATTTAATAATGTGTGAATTTTCTGTGCAAGAATAGCACAGGGTAGAAAAGAACCAAGTTTGAGCCATCTGAGAAATTTTGGGCACTCTTTAAACCAGTCTTCTAGCAAGTATATTCTCATATTGGGAGGAAGAAACTGTGAAGAAGGTTAGAAAAGATCACTTGGAGAGTATCTCTTACATGAGAAAAACATACTTTCTTTAGAACCTGGCATATATTTCATAATAAAGAACATATATAATTCAATTATTATACACAATTGAATATAGCATTCATAATACAGTAGGCAATAGACTTAAAGTAACAGCATCTAGGCTGAGACTAAAATCAGAGGGGTTGAGAAGGGGCATTCTTAGGAAGAAAGAAGTCTCTGGATAATATTCTCTAAAAAGTAATTCATTTGACACAGTTTTTTCATGTTTGTTAGCATATATATTCATTGTACATGGGGAATTCATTGTGACAATTCTAAATAACCTTAAATTGTTCATTGGTTAGATCTCCCACCATCTCTCCCATGGCAACCCCTTCCCCACTCCACTTAAAGCCCATTGATCATATTCCCTCACCTTCATCTCTACCAGTCACCATCTCACACTCCTATTTTACAATCCCATATCTCTTATAGGAAGTTAAGATATACTAACTTAATAAAACATGGAATACAAGCAAGAAATATAGCAAGTCATGATCCTGGAAAGGTATGACAGAGGCACAAAAGCATGGAATCCTACTTAATCTGAGTGACTGTGATGTAATGCTAAGTTACTATCTGGTTAAGACATGCTGCTCCTCCGCTTGCCTTTCCTACTATGTTTTACTTACTCATTTTCCATTCTGACAATAGTTTGGTTTTATTTTTTCTTGATCACCCATTTAGCCATGTGATGCCTCACTGACTCAGATCCAATGATATAGATATGATGTTAATCTGTGGGAAAAAATACCCCTCTCACTGTTCCAATATGCATTATTTGTTTTGATCTGAAAAGTAACATTTCAAAGCCACTGAGGACAACCTTTTGTTTCTTGATTATCCTGAAAGGGTGAGTGGAAAATATTTAAAACCATAATCCTTGCATTTTGGCATTGATGGAAACCTAGAGAAGTATCAATAGTGTTTCCTTATCTTGGTGCAATAGTTGAAGTTATAGTACGTATTGAATCTCCAACTTTGAAATGTTCATAGAATGCATTGAATTTTAAAAAGGTATCCATTTATATGTAAGATTTCTTCTTGATTTAGATGAAAAGCCTAGAGGCCTCAACAGCCTGGACACTTTCCCAAATAATCTAGAATACTTACCTCAGTTTGTGAAGAGAAAGGTAATTAACAGCAAATTCATTACGGCAAAAGGTGGAGAGACTAACTGGATTTTCAGGTGATGCTTTCAGGTTTTAGTTAGGAGGAGGTGTTAAGACAGTGAAGTGAATGGGAATGCTAGGGATCCACTTTTAGATACATTGTTTTGGATCTACCTTGGGCTCATTCTTTTGACAAACTTATTGCTCAGTAGCTAGAAATATTTCTGACATTGTTAAGTATTAGCATAAAGATTTTGCTTATTTTGGATAATGTTAATCATATTTTCTTTGTGGCTGGCTGACTGCTAGCCAGTGAAGTTGATTCTTTTCCAAATTACAGAGTGTGAAAATCTTGCTTCTCTCTTCACAGTAAAACAAATGAAGTTATAAGATCTTAATTTTTCAATCATATAATGTACGATTGATAGCTCAAATTGACATTGAAATAAAAAGCTTCAGTTCTGTCAAATAGATTTGAAAGCAAGAACCTTTACAGATAATATTCTGAATTGCTACCAGGGCAGATTGCCAGTATCCATTATGAAAGTAAATTAACAGTGATGTTTTGGCCGAAACAATGAGGAGGGATGTTGAATTCTGTTGTATGTGAAACAATATTCCATTTAATTGGAGCTCAATCTGTTTGGCAACTTCTTCACTAAGTGCTTGGTTTAATACACTCTACCTCACATGCCCATCTGGTCTCCACCATGAGGAAGGAGGAAATTGCCTATAACTGAAATGTTTCATTCTTTTTTGTCATGTAGAGATCTGACTCTGATAGCTTGAAATCCCATTGACGTTCTTTTTACTCTGAATCTTAACATGTCTTTTTATATTAAGCTGAGTAATGTGCATTTGTTTTATTTGTGTAGATACATATAGGAATGTTTATACATACATGTGTGTTTTTGTGTCTTTGTAGGAAATTTTTATTCATCTTTTTTTAAGAATTGGAAATTTTATCTTGCAAGTCTTAAGATTTTCCCATAGAATCTGTCACATAATTCATGTGCAAATTGCATAAGTGAATTTTTCTTTGAAGTTGAATGGATTTAAGTCAGTCATCAATTTCCTTTAAAAATCCATCTTAGCTGACTTAAAGAGTAAAAGATTTTTAAAAAGATTTCAGTCTTACAGTAGTCATCTTCTTATATTTCAAATACTTAATGACAAAGTTTAAAATTCATAAAAATATTTTAATGTTTTAATTTTTTGAAACATATTCATTGAAATTCTGGAAACTAAAAGATAAAATATTTTACTAATAAAGACTTTGTCTCTGAACTCTATTAATCATCATTAAGATAAAGTAAGCATATCTATGTATTCTTATGATTTAGTAAAAAGTGTCCTAGTTATGTATAAGATTAGCTGTTCTTACATTCTTTCCTACCTCTTCTGCATTTAGTCTGAGACAAATGCACATTGGAAAGTATCTGTCTTAAAATGCTGCAGTTTTCCTATAAAATTCAACAAATATGGGATCATTTGTCCTTTTGATAAAAGTTTATTGTATAGCTACTCCATACTAGGTACAGCAGGTAAAATGTGCTTTAAACATCAAGCCATGTTTTTAAAATGGTCACTGTATAGTAGAGGAGAGAGACAAATAAGTAAGGAAAAACAACGAAAAGTCAGTGTTGCAGTGGAATCAAGAAAGTGCTGTGGAAATAGATATTAGGGTGTGACCAACAGTATAAATGAACAGAAATCTTTCCCTGAGAGGAAATCCAAAACTACATCATGAAGGACAAATACTGTTTCTCCAGCTGAAGACAACAGGGGACTCCTGGCAAAGAATCTGACATGTACAGCTATAACTTAACACAAAGAGGGGATGACTGTAAAGTTAGCATATGAAGAGATACAATTATATAAAGGAACGGAATTACAGAGATGAGACATTAAATTTCAAACTACAAATTTGAAGGTAAATATAAACAATGCAAATTTTCTTTTTAAAAAATTTATTATTATTATTATTGTACTGGGGATTACATTGACATTTACAAAATTTGTTATAATATATCATAGTTAAATTTGCCCCCTCTATCATTCTACTTATCTCTCTACTCCTATTCCTGGAATAGTTTGAACAGGTCTCATTTTTCCACTTACATCCATTTGTACACAATATTTGTACCATATTCACCCTCCTACACCCTTTCCCCACATCCTCCCTTCTTCCACTAGCACCAGCAACCCAGACAGAACTTGTTCTGCCCTCCTGTTCTCTGACTTTGTAAAAGAAAAAAATGATATTTTTGTTCATTTAAGATAGCTATACAAGGAGTTTCCTTGTGATATTTCCATGTATGTATGTATTATAACCAGAATTGTTTCCTCTCCTCTAATTTTCTTCTATATTAGTCACCTTATGGTAGTCTCAATAGGCTTAAAAATCTGTATTCATTTTTGTAAGGAAAGTACATCAACTATATCCACCTTTTTTACTTCCTTCTTTTACCCTCCCCCTCTTATATGTGACCTCCCCTTATTGTGACCTGTTTTTCATGATATTGTTGTATTTGTATTAGGTCAGTATTCCTCATATGAGAGAATACATGCAGCTTTTGGCCTTCTGAGCCTGGCTAACTTCATTTAAGATCATGTTCACCAGTTCTATCCATTTACCTGCAAATGACAAAATTTCATTCTTCTTTGTGGTTGAATTCCACAATGCAAATTTTCTTTTCTTCAACAGATATCATACAGTAATTTAATTAGTGATTTGAACTTAATGATGTCTTATTTTAAGCCTTCTATGGTCACAAAGATTTCTTCATTCTAGAAGTTTTGTACCTTTGGCTCCTACATTGTGTCTGTGAATTTTTTTGAGTTGAGTTTATCGAGCTCTTTGGATATGTAGATCAATTTGAAACAAATTTGGGGATCTTTTGGTCATTATTCATTTAAAAAGTTGTTCTCTGTCCTCTTCTCGTCTTATTCTGGTATTACCTTATACCATATATTAATATGCTTGATGGTAAACCACTGATCTCTTAGGGTCAGATACATTTCTTAATTCTCCTGTTTTTCTGTTTACTACACTGATAAACTCAACTGATTTATTCCAATTCATTGATTCTTCTTTATAGTTTTATTGTATTTTTTAATTAGCATACATTAATAATCAAGATAAGTTGATTGTGATAATTTCATACATGTGAACAGTGTTCCTTGAACAATTTCACTCCCTGCATTGTATTTTCATATTCTTTCTCTTTATTCCTACCTTATTCAAATAGTATTTGGTGGGCGTCATTACACTGCCTTCATATGTGTATATGTAACATGTTTTGGTCCTATTCATCCCTGAGTATCTCTTCCTTTCCCCACTCCCCCTCCCACTGATATCCCTCAGAGTGCCTCTTTCATACTCATATTCATCATCATCATCACCAACATCATCATTTTTGGTTGAGTTTCCACAGTTGATGTAGAGGTCTTGTACATACGAGGTTACTGTGAAGACTGGCAGGGGAGATAATATCCAAAACTCCACCCTGCATCATGTAGAAAAGTCCCTTTCACTGTTAACACTTCAGTTTCTGTGGTCTCCTGCATCTTGAAAAATGGGGACTGGTGATAACTGGTTTCAACCAGTTCAGCAGGCATGCAGCAGTTTAGCCTATCTGTCTCCTGTAGTACCTTTTAGGTATTTTTCACTACTTAAGGCTTCACAAATATTACTCACATCTTGTGCATACAATTGTAACAAGAGAAGTATGAGAAGAAACATTTGCAGTCAGAAATCAGTTATATAGCATCTTGCAGTCAATCAAATCTAATTGCCCTAACTCCACCTGTAGGAATGCCCAGGTTTCTTGCACCAGCATAATCTGAGTCACATAAAACATACTCCTCTTCTTAAACCCTTATCACTTTTTTGTATTGGGAAACCATGAACACCTCCCTTCTAGTTCTTTATAAAATATGTAACAATTGTTATAAATTCCATTTACCCTAATGTGACTAAACTTACTCCTCTTATCTATCTGCATTGTAATTTGACTTTCCTTTAACACATTTTCTTACCCTTCCTACCCGCTAGTAACCAACATTATAATCTCTTCTTCCATAAAATCAATTCTTTAGCCTTTTATGAGTGAGAAAAGTAGTTCAGAAATTTTCAGTTTTTTGAGAAACTCTCTTACTGTTTTCCATAATGGTTATACTAATTTATTTTCCCATCAAAATTGCAAGATTTACTTTTTCTCTATATTTTTTATCTTTTTGATCATAACCATTCTACATGGATGATATGATATCTCATTGTGATTTTGATGTGGACTTTGCAGATGATGAGCATGCTTTCACTTTTTTGTGATTTTGATATATTCTTTTGAGAAGTATTCAGAGTTGCTCTTTGTCAAATCAGATTATTTGTTTTATTGTTACTGAAGTTTTTGAGTTCTTCCTATATAAGGGGTATTAATACTGAAGGAGAGACTGCAGGAGGTTAAGGAGACACTTCTCCCCAGGATGCCCATATGCATCTGAGAGACATCTCCACCTCAAGCAATACACACAAAAAAGGCTATAAAACCAATCCCTACCCTGACCCATGGGACCACTGGTTTCCAGGTCCCCCTGCATTCTCCACCATGCAGTATTTCTCTTCTCTCTTCTACAAATAAAATCCTTCTGACCTCTACTGCTGGAGTCTGCCTGTGCTTTCATTCTCAGAGTGGGCTCAAGAACCCTGAGCACCTGAAATCCCAGTGCATGTCATCTGTGTATCATATTTGGCGGTGCATGAAGGGACAAGCCTTCACCTGAGGTTGGTATAGGTTGTGCCAAACTGGGAAAGGCTGCCTAGGAATGTGACCATGACCATATGGCATTCCAATGGAGTCTATTCTCCAGGAGTGCCCCCCACCACAGCCTAGCTATGGTGGACCTCTCAGGCCGAACTTCTCTCTCTCTCTCTCTCTCCCTCTGTCTCATTAAGGAGGATTTCTCCCTTAGGAACCTGAGGAAAAGCTCTGAGCCATTACAGCTATAAGGCAGGCAACCCAAGAGAACTCAGGGGCCGGCTAGGGGCTGATACTAGACTGCCAATGCTGGGCGGAGCTGAGCTTCAGGGTACCGAGGTTTTTTTCCCTCTCCTTAAATTCTCTCTCTCTCTTTCAAGATCTGACCCACTTAGGAGGAGGTCTGAAAACAGCCGTTAGAAAGGAAAGTCTCTCTTCAAGCTATAAGGGTGCTCTGGTTGGGGCATTCCCTGGTGTCACCTGAAGGCTGGAGGTGCAACTTCCTGACCCGCCCTGAGGCTCTAAAAGCAGCGAAGTCTCAGACCCCTCCGCTATGTCTGAGGAAAACAGACAATCAGATCTCTCCTGCTTCCTTCATCATTCCAGTGGCCTGAGAGTGGAGGTCATCCCTCACTTCCAGTGCTCCAGTACTGCCCTTGGGCAGGATCGACCTGGACAGCAGTGATGACCAACAATCCCTCATGCATTGAGCCTTTGAAACTCTCTTTTTCCCCAATTTTCAGCCTCTCCTTCCCCTTTCCTAAGTATTTCAGGAGGAGTGTACCCCTGCTCTCTTTGCTCTAAACAGCAGTGGGCTTCCTTCTTTGGGGAGTTTGGGAAAAATCCCTGTAGGCACAAGAGAGTGCTAGTCTCTAACTTAGGCTTAACTGTCTTTGCAAGCATCTGGTTAAACTGGTTAAACATGTTCTGCAGCCTGCCCTCAGAAAAAAGAAAAAAAAAACAGTTAAAAGGCAGAGACCTCATGGTCTCCTTTTTTGCCCCTTACCACAGCAAAAGCCTTCAGATGCTCCTTCTCTTTTCATAGAAAACATATGCCTCACAGGAAATGCAGGGATTTGAGTTATTTCTGACCTTTTAATATATGCACTCATGGATATAAACTTTCCTTTTAGGACTGCCTTTGCTGTGTACCATAGGTTCTGGTAGGTCGTGTTTTCATTTTCATTAACTTCCAGGAAGCTTTTAAGTTCCTCTTATATTTCATCAATGACCCATTGATCATTGAGCAATGTGTTGTTCAGCTTCCAATGGTTTGCATGTTTTTTACTATTTTTTTTGTTATTGAGTTCTAGTTTTAATTCATTGTGATCAGATAGAATGCACGGTTTTATTTATTTTCTTATATTTGCTGAGGCTTGCTTTGTGCCCTAAGATATGATCAATTTTGGAGAAGGATCCAGGAGCTGCTGAGAAGAATGTATATTGTGCAGAAGTTGGATGAAATATTCTGTAGACATCAGTTAGGTCCATTTAATCTATGGTGTGATTTAGATCTAGGATTTCTTTATTGATTTTTTGTTTAGATGACCTATCTATTGGTGATTGGGGAGGGTATTAAAGTTTCCCACTGCCACTGTGTTGAAGTTTATATATATTTTTAGGTCCTTCAGAATATGTTTGATGAAATTGGGTGCATTGACATTGGGTGAGCATAGGTTGATAATTGTTATTTCCTTTTGGTATATTTCTCCTTTTATTAGCATGGAATGTCCTTCTGTATCTCATTTGGTCAATGTAGGTTTGAAGTGTACTTTGTCCAACATAAATATTGCTACTTCTGACTGTTTTCAGGGGCCATTGGCTGGGTAAATCTTCTTCCAGCTTTTTACCCTCAGCCAGCACTTGTTTCTGTCAATTAGATGGGTCTCCTGTAAGCAACAGATTGTTGGATCTTCCTTTTTAATCCAGTTTGCCAAACAGTATCTATTGATGGGAGAATTAAGTCCATTAACATTCAGTGTTAGTATTGATAGGTATGTGATAATTCCTGTCATTTAGTTGTGTTTATACTTTAAGGGTTTGTTTGTGTGTAGCTAAATCAATGTTACTCTCTATTTCTTGCCTTTTTTTCTTCTGTGGTTTGGTGCTGCCTGTCCTTTCATAGTTTTGTATGCTGTCATTGTCTGTGTGAAAAATCTTTTGTAGTATTGGCTTGGTGGTCATATATTGTTTTAGCTTCACCTTATCATGGAAGACTTTTATTGCTCCATCTTTCAAATGATATTTTGCTGGGTAGAATATCCTGTGATAGAAGTTATTTTCATTAAGTGCCTAGAATACCTCACTCTATACTCTTCTTGTTTTTAATGTTTCCATTGAAAAATATGCTGTGATTTTGATGGGTTTACCTTTGTATGTTATTTGTTTTTTTCTCTCTTACAGCCTTCAATAGTGTTTCTCTGTTCTCTGTACTTGTTTTAATGATGATATGTTGTTGGGTAGTTCTATTTTGGTCAAGTCTGTTTGGTGTCCTGGAGGCTTCCTGTACCTGAATGGGCATAGTTTTCTTTAGATTTGGGGAATTTTCTGTTATTATTTTATTGAATATATTACAAATTCCTTTTGCTTGCATGTCTTCTCCTTCTTCAATACCCATGGTTCTCAGGTTTGGTCTTTTGATGGAGTTGGTGAGTTCATACATATTCCTTTCACAGGTTTTGAGTTGTCTGAGTAATAGTTCCTTAGTTTTTCCTTTAATTTCCATTTCATCTTCAAGTTCTGAGATTCTGTCTTGTACTTGTTCTAGTCTACTGGAGTGGCCTTCCATTGTATTTTGTATTTCTGTTTCATTTTTTTTCCTGAGGTTATCCTTACCATGGGTCAGTTTCTCTTTAATATTGTCAATTTTCATCTTTAATTCATTTATCTCTCAGTTTATGGTGTTCTCTGTTTCACTTTGGTATTTATGTAGGGCTCCTATGATTTCACTTATTTGTTTTTGTGTCTTCTCATAGTCTTTACTTTTATTGTTTTGGAATTTCTTGAGTGTCTCCTGTATGTTTTGGTTGACCTTGTCTACTAACATCTCCATGAAATTCTCTGTGATTTCTTCTTTCAGGATGTTCTTGTCGGCTTCGTTGGGTTCCTTGGGATAGTCTATCTTTGTTTTGTTGGGGTCTGTTTTCTTCATTTACCTCTGAATCCTGTACTAATTTATTTTGGGGGAGAGAATTGTATCCAACTCTTTTCTGTCTTCCCATTATTCCACTTGGTGCTATTTCTGTCCCTGTTCTGTGTGTAATTTAGTATTAGCTAACTTACAATAGTAAAAGTAATGAAACCTAAAAGAAAGAGAAAGAACAAAAACAAAGAAAATTAAAAAAAAAGAGAGAGAACCAAAGAAATCAACAGGGAGAGGTGGTGTACTAACCAACAGTGAACAAGACAAGCACTTAGAAAGAAAGAGAAAAAAGAAAAAAGAAAAAAACCTTCAGGTTTAAAAACAATGAAGTTTCAGTCTTAGTAGTTCTGGTGTTACTCCTTCAGCATCCAGTCCTGGTGTTGGTATTTAAGAAGTAGCTCTGACGTAGTCTCAACAGGTGGTTGGGTCAGGAGACAGCTTTGTGAATCGTTACCTGCCCTATTTCAGGCAGTGATTCATCTGCTGTCTACTGTCATCCATCTAATTTTTCAGGCTTTGTTTACTGAAAGTTCACGTGGAGAGCAGTTCCTTGCCCCTCTCCCCTTCTCCAGTGCACTCAATGCACTCTGCTCTCTCTGCTGCCTGTCCTTTTCAGTTCCTTTTTTATTTTTCAGTTTTTTATTTTGTTTTGTTTTGTTTAATTGTGTGTGGTGGGGGTCAGTCTGTCCAGGGGGCTATGTTTTTTATCCCAGGGGTGGCTGTGGGATTACCACATGCTGCTTATCTGCTCACGTGTTGGTCTGGGTCTCCCAAACAGGTTTGGAGCTGGCGTCTGGTGGTGAGGGTGCCCTCCTGTTTTCTCAGCGTTATGTGGTGTGGAGAAGCTTTGTGCAGGCTGGGAGTTTGGGGTGTCAGATTTTGCATATTCTTGGTGGATTTTTTTTTTTGCCAAGTGTGGCTCCAGCATCTCAGCAAGATTCTTGATTTATGGAGCTCATGCTGTCTGCTTCCTCTCTCTAGTCATGATCTTGGATCTCCTCCTTTGCTCCATTTTGATTTGCTTTTTATATATTAGTAGTGTTAGGAAGCTTTTTTTTCTTTGTCATATGTGTGTTGTTTGCTAAGCACTATTTATTGAAGAGATGTTCTTTCTTCAATGAATATATTGTTATCACTATTGAAGACTACCAGAATATAGGTGCATGGATTCATTTCAAGGTTCATTATTCAGTGTTATTTGCTTGTGTGTCAGTTTTTAATGCTAGTACCTTGCTTTTGGGGCTACTATAGCTTTGTAGTATACTTTGAGGTCAGGTATCATGATGCCTTTAGTCCTGTTCATTTTTTGTCTAGAATATTTGGTTATTTGAAGTATTTTATGATTCCATATTATGTCCATGGTTTTTCTATTCATGTGAAGGATGTTATTGGTACTTTGAAGGGGGATTGCATTGAATCTATAAATTGCATTGGGAAATATGTACATTTTCATAATTATAATTCTTCCACTTTTGAGTAATCCAGTTTTCATATCATTTCTTTCATCATTATTTTGTAATTTTCATTACAAAGAACATTCACTTCCTTGGTTAAATTCATTCTTATGTTTTTATAGCTATTATGAAAAGTATGGATTTCTTGTTTTCATTTCAGTAAATTTGTTATTGGTGTAGAAAATATTGCAGATTTTTGTATGCTGCTTTTGTATCCTGCAGGTTTGGTGAATTGATGTGTTAGTTTGAACAGATTTTTGTGGCATCTGAGAACAGAGAACTTCATTTCCTGCTTTTTTATTTTGATTCATTTTATTTCTTTGTTTGGCCTGATTGCTCTAGCTAAGACTTTCAGTACTATTTTGCATCAGAGTGGTTAAAAAGGACATCTTTGTCTTGTTACAGATCTTGAAGGAAATGCTTTCAGCTATTTCCCATTAGTATGATAATGACTGTGAGTTTGTTGAGATTGTTCACTTCAATACCTAATTTTCTGAGGATTTTTAACATAAAGAGATGTTGAATTTTATCAATTGCCACTTCTACATTTAATGAAATTCACTTTGCCAAAGTGATGTACTACATTCATTAATTTGCTTATTTTGAACCAACCTTGCATACCTGATATGAATCTCACTTGATCAGTGTTTGTGATCTTTTTGATGTGCTGTTGGATTTGGTTTGGTTTTTCTTAAGTGTCTTTTATATCTATGCTCCTCAGAGATATTGGTACATAGATTTCTTTCTTTGTGAGTCCCTGAGTAGTTTTGTTATCAGAATAATGCTGGTCTCTTAAAATTAGTTTTCAACCCTTTTAACCCTTGTAACATTGATATATGTGCTTATGATTGAAAGGAATATGAGGTCTCAGCGGGCCCCAACCCCCTTGTTGGAGAAACCAGTACCAAACATCCCATGTAGATAAGATAAGCAATGAGGCAGGGCTCAGTTAGGGCATATAGAATGTGAGGAATGCAAGATGTGAGATACGAGCAAGATGTGAGATACGAGCAAGATGTGAGGTACGAGCAAGATGTGAAGTACGTGCAGGATGTGCTCTGCCTGCTTGTCTAATGTTGATAACAAAAATATGCACGCCACTGCAGTCTATATAAGATTTCCCCCTAAGAGGCTCAGGGTCTTGCTTTCCTAACCGGTCCTGCGTGTCCGTGTGGGAGCTCGACCCTGGCTAGCCAGTCCAATAAACTCTGCTTTGTTGATTGCATTCACGCCTGGCTCTCTGTCTCTCGGGGGAATAGGATTCCGGGTCCTAACATTTGGAGGTCCCACCGAGATTTCATTTTCTCGAGAGACAGAACCTGCCTGCGAGAAAGCAGGGGCGATCCCAAGTCCTAGGCGTTGGGAGGGGATCCCAGACCCTCATTTGGAGGAACTTGAGTGTTCCATTTGGGCCGCGGCGGGGATTCGGCCAATCCCCAGGGAGATTCATTCTGGGAATCTTGCAAGGAGGACCACAGGGTCCTATTGGGAGAGGCTTTCCTCTCATTTGGGCTCGAGCATTTTAGGAACCCTGGCGCCAGGTGAAGAACTAATTGAGCTAGTCGACCGACCACCCGTCAAGTGGACGCCTTTCGGCCTGATATCCCAGTTGGACGGTGAGGAGGTTGAATGGGGTGCGCACCAGTGTGAGAGAAGGACCGGTCCGAGCGAGTGCTGGAGAGTGTTGTGTGTGTGTGGAATTATTGTTGCCTTTACCCTTTTTGTTCTATCTCTCTTGGTGTTTGAGTCTCCTTCCACAATGGGACAGGGACAAACAACCCCAAAGTCTCTGATCCTTTCTCACTTTCCAGAAGTTAAAGAAAGGGCCTTAAATGCGGGTCTGGTCATCAAGAAAGGTAAGTTCGACACCTTTTGTTCTGCAGAGTGGCCCACCTTTGGAGTCGGGTGGCCCATTCAAGGTTCCCTCTCCCTAGACCTGATCACTAAGGTTAAAGCAGTCATTTTTCAGCCAGACAATCGAGGCCATCCAGACCAAGTTTCTTACATTTTGGTTTGGGAGGATCTGGTGAGGAACCCTCCCCCTTGGTTAACAGTTTTTCTGACCCACCCCTCCAGTTCGGCCCCCGGGGCTAAAACCCCAGTCACGCCCGCCTTGGTCATAAAGGAGGAGGAAAAACTTCCTCTTCCCACCTTGACCGGTCCTCAAATTAGGGCATCTCCTTCACCATCTCCGGTCTTACCAGAGAGTTCCCCCCTTTACCCATCCCTCGCAGGGGCAGAGGAAGATCGGCCGCCTCCATACGTGACTCCCCCTGGCCAAGCCAGTGCCCCGGAGGAGGAAATTTCCTCATCCTCCTCAACAGGACTGGCAGCGGGAGGAGGAATGGGTCGAAGACTTCGCCCCCGAGGGATCCGGGAAAGGGAGGGGGAAGACGGGCCCCCCTCATCAACACAGGGGGAGGAAACTGTCCCTACACTTCCAGTCCGGATGGTGGGCCAAGGGGGACCGGGAGGAGGGCAACAGTTTCAGTACTGGCCCTTCTCCTCCAGTGATCTATATAACTGGAGGACGCAGAACCCGCCCTTTTCTGAAGACCCCAAGTGTCTCATAGATCTCCTGGAGTCCATCATGCATACACACCGTCCCACTTGGGATGACTGTCATCAGCTGCTCAATACTCTTTTTACGACGGAGGAACGAGAGCGCATCCTCAATGAAGCGAGGAAGAACGTCTTGGGGGATAATGGGAGACCCACAACTCTCCAACCGGCCATAGACGAGGCTTTTCCCCTACGCCGCCCTAATTGGGATTTCGGGACCGCAGAAGGTAGGGAGCGTCTTCGGATCTACCGCCAGACTCTTATGGCCGGTCTCCGAGCGGCCGCTAGAAGGCCCACCAATTTTGCAAAAGTAAAAGCAGTCATTCAAGGGGAAAACGAAAGCCCAGCCGGTTTCTTAGAGCGCCTCCATGAGGCATACCGTCAGTACACCCCGATTGACCCTGAGGCGGACCTCCACCGGTCTGCTGTGGTACTCTCATTCATTAATCAGGCAGCTCCAGACATTAGGAGAAAACTCAATAAACAGGAAAACTTAGGGGAGATGACTATAAGGGAAATGCTACAGGTAGCAGAAAAAGTCTTTACCGCTAGGGAAACTCCAGAAGAAAGGGAGGAAAGACAGAGAAAGGAAGACAGGGAAGCCCAGGAGAAATTGAGAAAGGAGGACCGGGAGTTCCAGGCTAAGGAAAACCGAAAGCAACAGAGAGAAATGGCTCGTATTTTCCTAGCGGGTGTCCGGGACCAACCCAGAGGAGGGGGCCACGCCAGGACCCCGGATAAGGAACAGTGTTTTTACTGTAAGGAAACGGGGCATTGGAAGAGAGAATGTCCTAAGTTAAAGGGAAGAAGAGGGTTTGGAAGGAGACCGGGGGAAAACAGGGAAAGGGAACGAGCAGTAGAGCAGGCCAGAGTCCTACTAGCCGGAGAAGAGGACTGAAGGAGACGGGGCTCAGACCCCCTCCCCGAGTCCTGGGTAACAATGCATGTGGAGGGGAAGCCGATGGGGTTCATGGTGGATACCGGCGCCCAATATTCGGTTTTAAACAAGGCACATGGACCTTTGAACAAGGCACGAACAAGTGTTGTTCAGGGGGCCACCAGTACGCAGTTATGTACATGGACTACCAAAAGAAAGGTGAACTTAGGAAAACACCAGGTCACACACTCCTTCTTGGTCGTCCCTGAGAGCCCCGCTCCCCTGCTCGGACGGGACCTACTCACCAAAATAGGGGCCCATATCCATTTTGAACCAGATGGAATAATTGTGACTGATCGAGAAGGGAGCCCGATTCATGTCTTGTCCCTATCATTGGCTGACGAGCATCGTCTGTTTGAGAGTCAACAGGAACCAGGAGGGGACATGACTCATTGGGTAAAAAGATTTCCCACGGCCTGGGCGGAGACTGCGGGAACCGGCCTCGCCAAACACCTCCCGCCCGTAGTTATACAATTGAAGGCTTCTGCTCTCCCCATTCGGGTGAAACAGTATCCTATGCCTGAGGAGGCCCGAAGAGGCATAGCCCCTCATATCCACAGGCTAATAAAGGAAGGAGTACTGCGACCTTGTCAGTCTGCCTGGAATACTCCTCTGCTCCCTGTCCGAAAGCCGGGAAGCGGGGACTATAGGCCTGTGCAAGACCTACGAAAGGTAAACGAGCGGACGGAGGACATTCATCCCACCGTTCCAAATCCCTATACCTTGCTCAGCCACCTACCCCCCTCGCAAGTATGGTATACAACCCTTGATTTGAAAGATGCTTTCTTCAGCATTCCATTGTCAGAAATTAGTCAGCCGCTATTTGCTTTCGAATGGCAAGAAGATGGGGGCCAATCCGGACAGCTCACTTGGACCAGACTGCCGCAAGGATTTAAAAACTCTCCCACCCTGTTTAATGAGGCCCTGAGCCAGGACCTGGAACCTTTTCGTCGGAGCCACCCACGAGTCACTCTATTACAGTATGTTGATGACTTACTGTTAGCGGCAGAAACCCGAGAGGAGTGCATCAAGGCTACTGAACACCTGCTAACGGAATTAGATGAGAAAAAGGGGGTAGCCAAAGGAGTCTTGACCCAACAGCTAGGTCCCTGGAAGAGACCAGTGGCATACTTTTCCAAGAAATTAGACGCAGTAGCGGCAGGATGGCCCCCCTGCCTCCGCATCATAGCGGCCATTGCCGTGCTGGTGAGAGAAGCCGATAAACTAACCTTTGGACAGGCCCTCTGGGTAACGGCCCCTCACCCGGTGGAGGGAATCCTTAAACAACCCCCTGGGAAATGGATGACGAATGCCAGGCTCACCCACTACCAGGGGCTCTTGTTGGATTCCCCTCGGATCACATTCACAGATCCCGTAATCCTGAACCCTGCCACCTTGTTGCCTAACCCGGAACTGCAGACACCTGTCCATAACTGCAAAGAATTCCTCTCCGAAGTTACACAGGTACGGGCTGACCTAAAGGATACCCCCCTGTCCGGCTGCAAATTAAACTGGTACACGGATGGAAGCAGTTTTTTCCAAGATGGAGCCCGAAGGGCAGGGGCAGCTGTAGTCGACCAAGAAGGAAATACGGTATGGAGCAGCGCCCTCCCACCCGGAACATCAGCCCAAAAAGCGGAATTAATTGCCTTGGCAGAGGCCCTGGAGAGGGCAAAAGGAAAGCGAGTCAATATCTACACCGATAGCCGCTATGCTTTCGGTACCATCCATGTCCACGGGGCCATCTATCGCGAAAGAGGATTCCGCACAGCAGAAGGAAAACATCTAAAGAACCTAGCCGAAGTCCAGCGTCTATTAATGGCAGTGGAAAAACCGAAGGCAGTGGCAGTGATGTATGTCCCAGGCCACCAGTCTGCCAAGACGCCGGAAGCTGTCGGTAACAACAGAGCAGATCAAGAAGCAAAGAGAGTAGCAATGGTGAGTCCTCCCATGGAGACAGGGCAACCTTCCACGGTTGCGGCGATAGACGTGCCGGTCCCAGAGCTCCCTCCACTACCCCCCCGACCAGAATACTCCACAGAGGATTTCACTTGGATGAGAGCCCACTCCCCCTTTAGAGAAGGGGAAGACGGATGGAAAAGCGACTTGGAAGGCAAGTTAATTCTGCCTGAAAAACTCGGACGATTCCTGTTGGCTAACTTACATAAGTCCACCCATTTGGGGCGGAGAAAATTACTAGACTTGTTGACATCTGCGCAGCTCCAATTTCCGAACCAGACCATAGCAGTCCGCCAAATTGTGGAAGATTGTGCCAGCTGCACAATCATGAAACCAGGACGAAGGGAGGGGCACCATACAGGTACTCGGGAACGGGGGAGGGCTCCGGGAAGAAGTTGGGAAGTGGATTTTACTGAGGTAAAACCGGGAAAGTTTGGGTACAAATATTTGCTGGTATTCATAGATACCTTTTCAGGCTGGGTGGAGGCTTTTCCTACAAAGAAGGAGACGAGTCAGGTAGTGGCAAAGGCTTTGCTAGAGGAAATCATACCCAGATATGGGGTGCCCGAGGCAATTGGGTCAGATAACGGTCCGGCTTTTGTTAGTAAGGTCCTGCAGGGACTAGCCCAGACTATGGGGGCCAATTGGAAGCTACATTGTGAATATAACCCCCAGAGCTCAGGGCAAGTAGAAAGGATGAATAGGACACTAAAGGAGACTTTAGCCAAATTGGCCCTGGAGACTGGCGGTGATTGGGTGACGCTCCTTCCCTTGGCCATCTTCCGAGTCCGGAACTCCCCCTATGTCCATGGGCTAACTCCCTTTGAGATCCTGTATGGGGCTCCACCCCCCATCATTCAGAGGACCTTAAGCCCAGAACTAGGTGATCTGGCCCCAAATTACCTGACCATGTTGCAGGCTTTAGCTAAAGTGCAACAACGGATTTGGCCCTTAATTCAAGCATACCACGCTGTTAAGAGGGACCCGGCTCCGGAACATGGCATAGTCCCGGGTGACATGGTATGGGTTAAAAGGCATCAGTCCAAAACCCTAGAGCCTAGATGGAAAGGACCTTATGTTGTACTGTTTACTACCCCTACCGCCCTCAAGGTTGATGGCATCGGACCTTGGATCCACCACTCCCACGTGCGTCGAGCCAATCATCAAAAACAAGAAGGGGTCAAGGAGTGGACTGTACGGCGGCACCCAGACAACCCATTAAAGCTAAAGCTTTTGTGGCCCCGGGAACATGCAGAGCCTTCAGGAGCAGCCACGGATGGGGTGGCTGATCGCTCTGATCTTGCTCAATGCCCAGAGCGGGAGCCTCGCAGAAACCAACCCTCACCAGCCCTATAAGCAAACCTGGATACTCACCGATGGGGAGACTCATACCACCCTCAACGAGACTACTCGCACTGCCCCCATAGGAACTTGGTGGCCGGAGCTTCAGTTCTGCTTCAGAGACATCAATCCTGCCTACAAGTCTACTGCCCCGGAGTCAGCCCGACGTTATGGGTTTTATGCCTGCCCCGGCCACAAAAAGAACCAGGAATGTGGGGGGATACAATACTCCTTCTGTAGGTCATGGGCATGTGTCACATCCAATGATAGTGAATGGAAATGGGGGATATCAAAATCAGACCTAGTCAAATTTGCCTTTGTAAATGGGATATTAAGGGGGCACAGAATTCCAATACCCACCCATAAATGCCAGCCCACGGATCTAGATAGAATCAAGGTCACTTTCACTGAAACTGGCAAGAAGGACACCCCTGGGTGGATACAAGGTAAGGTATGGGGACTTGTATTTTATAAATATGGTGGACATGCTGGCTCGACCATAGTGGTCAGATTAAAAATTGAGCCCATAGGGCCACCGTCCACAGCAGTAGGCCCCAATAAGGTACTTAGGCCACCCAATGTAAAGCCATCTCCCCAACCTTCCACAACTCACCACCTTCCCTCAACCATAGCTCGGGCTAATGTTACAACTCCAAGACCATCAGAAACCAGCCCTCCCCTGGTGAGGCCCAGTCTCATGACCGCATCTAAAGACCCCCTCTGGGAGCTAGTGGGTGCTGCCTTCCTGACGTTAAACCACACCAACCCTAACATGACTAACTCCTGTTGGTTATGTTATGATGTGAGGCCCCCATTCTATGAGGCAATAGGGCTAAACACCACTCACGATACCTCATCTGAGGAAAACCCTAGTCAATGTTCCTGGGGAGACCGTAAGAGAGGTCTGACCATACAGCAGGTAAACGGCCAAGGAACCTGCTTAGGAAAAGTGCCAAAGAACAGACGGGACTTATGTACTGTTATTAACGCCAGTTCTACCTGGGGAAATGCTATTAAATGGGTAATTCCAAAGGACAATGGGTGGTGGCTATGCTCGCGGTCCGGACTCACCCCATGCCTATCAACTAAGGTGTTTAACAGCTCTAAAGAATTCTGTGTTATAGTGGTTGTGCTGCCCCGCATCCTCTATCATTCGGAGGAAAGTCTATATTCATACTGGAATATAGGAACAGGTGAGAGAAAGAAGAGAGAGCCTATTTCTACACTAACCATTGCTACCCTACTTAGCCTAGGGGTGGCTGGGGCAGGGACCGGCATAGCCTCCCTGGCTACTCAACATAAAGGGATGTCTTCGCTGCGCGCAGCCATAGATGAAGATATAGAGAGAATAGAAACCTCCATTAGCCACCTAGAAAAATCCCTCACTTCCCTGTCTGAGGTAGTACTTCAAAACCGACGAGGTCTGGACTTGTTGTTCCTCCAAAAAGGGGGACTATGCGTTGCTCTAGGGGAAGAATGTTGTTTTTACGCTGACCATACCGGAGTTGTTCGTGACTCCATGTCTAAACTCCGAAAGAGCCTGGAACAAAGAAAACGAGAAAAAGAGGCAGGGGAAAGCTGGTTCGAGTCTTGGTTTAACCAGTCCCCATGGTTGGCTACCCTTTTATCTGCACTGGCAGGGCCAATAATAATCATCCTACTGCTTGTTACCATAGGACCCTGGATTCTAAACCGACTTATGACTTTTGTCAAAAGTCGAATTAATACTATCCAACTTCTGGTCCTCCGCCAACAATATCAGGCTCTTCATCCTCTCGAGGATGATTCCTCAATTTAGGCCATAAGAAAGGGGGGAATGAAAGGAATATGAGGTCTCAGCGGGCCCCAACCCCCTTGTTGGAGAAACCAGTACCAAACATCCCATGTAGATAAGATAAGCAATGAGGCAGGGCTCAGTTAGGGCATATAGAATGTGAGGAATGCAAGATGTGAGATACGAGCAAGATGTGAGATACGAGCAAGATGTGAGGTACGAGCAAGATGTGAAGTACGTGCAGGATGTGCTCTGCCTGCTTGTCTAATGTTGATAACAAAAATATGCACGCCACTGCAGTCTATATAAGATTTCCCCCTAAGAGGCTCAGGGTCTTGCTTTCCTAACCGGTCCTGCGTGTCCGTGTGGGAGCTCGACCCTGGCTAGCCAGTCCAATAAACTCTGCTTTGTTGATTGCATTCACGCCTGGCTCTCTGTCTCTCGGGGGAATAGGATTCCGGGTCCTAACAATGATGTATCTTAGATTCAACCCCTTCATCATTCTGCTTCATCACCCTTCCCCCTCTTAGAACAAATTGTAACAAGTTTTATTGTTCTGTTTTCATACTGGTATACAAAATTCATCAACCATAGTTGCTCTTCTTCATCCTTTCTCCATCCCACTTGGGGCATGACCTGTTTTACCCTCTTGTCCTTCATTTTTAAAATTGTGTATTGATTGTTTAAGGAGGTTTTGCTGTGGTATTTAACACATGTGCATATCATACTTTAATCAGACTAACCCCCCTCTATTACTTATTATTTCTCTTTTGCCCTGCTTCCCTATTATTCAACAGCTTTCAGTGCATTTCATTATATTATCTTCATTCACAGGTGCAATGTATTCCAATATTATTTATTGTCATTCTCTTTTCCTCTCCCACATCCCTATACTCCCCTCAAACAGACCCACTTTTACAATGTTCTCTATTTTAGTCTTATATTTTTCTCTCTCTATAGATCTATATGAGCATATGTATAGAAGATCATATATGTGTTTATGTATACAATTATCTTGTAGGACTATTTTCCACATGTGAGGGAAAATGTGACCTTTGTCTTTCTGAGCCTGGTTTACTTTGCTTTTCATGATGATTTCCAGTTCCATCCATTTACCTGTAAAGAACATAATTTAACTCTTATTTATGGATGAAGAATTCAACCATATTACATTATGATATATAACAAATTTTCTTAATCCTTTCATCTATTGCAGGGCATTTGAGCTGTTTCTAAATCTTGGCTACTGTGACTAGTGCTACAATAAACATGGGTGTGTAAGTGTCTCTACTGTTTTCTGGCTTGCATTCCTATGAGTTTATGCCCAGAAGTGGTTTCACTGTATTAGATGGTGGGTTTATTTTTAGTTTTTTGAGGAGCTTCTATACTGCTTTGCATAATGTTTGCACTAATTTCCATTACCATAGACAGTGAATAAGGATTACTTCATCCTCACCAGCATTTCTAGTCTTTCGTGTTATTGATGATAGCCATTGTAACTGAAGTGAAATGAAATCTCATTGTCATTTTAATTTTCATTTACTTTATGACCAAGGACGATGACCATCTCTTCATATATTTATTGGCCATTGGTACTTCTTGTTTTGAGAATTATCTGTGTAGTTCATTTGCCCATTTATTCAGTGGATGTTTGGTTCTTTGAGAGGTCAGGTTTTTGAGCTCCTTGTATATATATACTGACTATTCATCTCTTGTTAGATGTATAGACAGAAAAGATTTTCTCCCATTCTGTAGGCTGTCCCATAAGTTTAGGTACTTTTTTCCTTTGATGAGCAGATGTTATTTAGCTCGATGCAGCCCCATTTTGTCAATTCTTTCTCTTAATTCCTGAACTAGTGGAGTTCTATTCAGGAAGTTATTACCTATGCCTATATGTTCCAGTGTTTTCCCTGTTCTTTCTTATAGTAGTTACATAATTTCAGAACTTACATTAGATCTTTGATTCACTTTGAATTGATACTAATATATCATAGTATATCATTGATACTAATCTAATGTGAAAGACAAGGATCTAGGATCTAGTTTCAGTCTGCTGGTGTATATCCAGTTTTCCCAGCACCATTTGTTGAAGAGGCTACCTTTTTTCCAATGAAAGTTTTGGGCTCTTTTGTAAAAAATCAAATTGCTGTAGCAGAATGAGTTTGTGTCTGTGTCTATGTTCTGTTCTGTTGGTATTCGTGTCTGTTTGTGTGCCAGTACCATGCTGTTTTTATTACTATGGCTCTGTAGGATAGTGTGAAGTTAGGTATTGGGATGCTTCCAGTGTCGTTCTTTTTGTTCAGGATTGGTTTGGCTAATCAAGGTCTTTTGTACTTCCATATGAACTTCATTGTTGATTTTTTTGTTTATGTGAAGTATATCATTGAAATTTTGATGGGGATTGCACTAAATATAAAGGATGCTTTGGGAAGTATAGCCATTTTTACAATATTTATGTGTCAATACATGAACATGAGGTATCCTTCCATCTTCTAATGTCTTCTTTGATTTCTTTATTCAGGGATTTATAATTTTCATTATATATGTCTTTCAATTCCTTCATTAAATTTATTCCTAGATATTTTAATTTTTTGATGCTATTTTGAATGGTATTGCTTTCCTGATTTCTTTGTCAGACTGTTCATTGTTGGTATATAGAAATGCTACTCATCTTTTCATATTGATTTTGTATCCTGCTATTTTGCTGAACATGTTTATGAGACTCAAGATTTTTTTTGGTGCAGTTTTTAGGTTCTTTTAGCCATAAGATCATATCATCTGCAAATAATTGCACATAATTTGACTTCTGCTTTCACTGTTTGGACCCCTTTTATTTATTTATTTCTCCTACCTTATTACTCTGGCTAGGCATTCTAGCTTTATATTGAGTAAGAATGGGGATAGTGTACATCTTTTTCTCATTTCTGACTTTAGAGGAAATGGTTTGTTTTTCTTCATTTAGTATACTGTTCATTACAGATTTGTCATATACAGCTTTTGAAATATTGAGGTATATTCCTTCTATTCTTAGTTTCATCACAGCTTTTATCATGAAAGAATGTTGAATTTTATTAAAAGTTTTCCCCACATCTATTGAAATAATGTGGTTTATGGAGAATTTTTTAATGTGTTGTACTATGTTTATTGATTTGTAAGAGTTGTACAGTCTTTGCATCCCTAGAATGAAACCTACTTGGTTATGGTAAATCATTTTTTTAAATGTGTTGTTGCATTTGTTTTGCAAGTATTTTATTGATGATTTTTGTGTCTATACTCATCAAGGATATTGGCCTACAACTTTGTTTTCTTGATGTGCATTCAGCTAGTTTTGGTATTAAGGTAATACTGGCTTTGTAGAATGAGTTTGATAGAATTATATTTCCCTATCTACTTTTTGGACAAGTTTGAAGAACATTGGTGTTGGTTCTTTAAAGGTCGGGTTAAATTTAGGAGTGAATCCATATGAACCCAGGCATTTAGTTTTTGGAAAGTTCTTTATAACTGTCTCAAGCATATTACTTGCTATAGATATGTTAATGTTGTTTAAGTTCTCTTGTTTCAATTTCAGTGAGTCATATTTGTCATGAAATTTATCTATTTCTTCCTGATTCTCCAGTTTGCTGTAGTACAAGTTTTTAAAATGTTCCAAAATGATAGGAATTTGGGTCTTCTTTCCTCTTTTGGTTAATTGTTAAAGGTTTATTGTTCTTGTTTATTTTTTCAAAGAAATGACTGTTTCATTGATGAGAGAAAACATGCAATCTTTAATTTTTTTTGAGCTTTACTTACTTTACTTAACATGAATTTCTCCAGTTCCATCTATTTACCTGCAAACAACATAACTTCATTCTTCTTTATGAAGAATAAAACTCCATTGTGTATATCTACCACATTTTCTTAATCCATTCATCAGTTGTGGAGTGTCTGGACTGCTTCCAAAGCTTGGATATTGTAAATATTGATGCAATAAACATGGGTGTGCAAGTGGCTCTATCACATCCTGGAGTACATTCTTTTGGCTACATGCCTAGTAGTGTTATTGCTGGACCATGTGGTAGTTCTGTGTTTAGTTTGTTGAGGGGCCTCCATATTGCTTTCCTTAGCAGTTACACTAATTTACATTTTCACCACGTTATTACCTATGCCTATGTGGTCCAACCTGTTGCTTATTGCTTCCTGGATTAATTTCACTGTTTCAGATCTACATGAAGATCTTAAATCTATTTTTAATGGATGTTAGTACAAGATGAGAGATGAGGATCTGGTTTCAGTCTTCTGCAGGTAGAAATCCAGTTTTCCCAGTACCATTTGTTGAAGAGGTATCTTTTCTCCAGTGTATATTTTGGGCACCTTTGTTGAAAATCAGATGGCTGTAGTTGCATGGGTTTGTGTCAGGGTCTTCTATTCTAATCCATTGGTTTTCATGTCCGTTTTTGTGCCTGTACTATGGTGTTTTTATTACTATGGCTCTGTAGTGTAGTTTGAAATCAGAAACTGTGATACCTCCAGCATTGCTCTTTTGGCTCAGGACTCTTTTGGCTATTCACGGTCTTTTGTGCTTCCATATAAACTTTAAGATCTACTTTTCTATCCCAGTGAAGAATGTCATTGGAATTTTGATAGGGATTGCATTGAACATATGGATTTTTTTTGGTAGTATAGACATTTTCACAACATTGATTCTGCTAACCCATGAGCATAGAATGTCCTTTAGTCTTCTGAATGTCTTCATTGATTTCTGTCTTTAGTGAGCTGTAGTTTTCATTGTATATGTCAGACACCTCTTTTATTAGACTTATTCTTAGATATTTTAATTTTTTGAAGCTATTGTGAATGGTAGTGTTTTCCTGATTTCTTTCTTAGACTGTCCTTTGTATATAGAAATGCTATTGATTTTTGTGTATTGATTTTGTATACTGCTACTTGGTTGAAAGTGTTTATGATATCTAAGAGTTTCTTGGTTGAGTTTTTAGAGTCTTTCAGGTATAGGATCATATCATCTGCAAAAAGGGACAATTTGACTTCTTTCCCTGTTTGAATTTCTTTCTCCTGTCTTATTACACTCACTAGGAATTCCAGTACTATGTTGAATGGGAATGGGGAGAGTGATCATGGTTGCCCCATTCTTAATTTTAAAGGAAATGATTTCGGTTTTTCTCCATTAAGTATGATGTTGACTGTAAGTTTATTATATATAGCCTTTATAATGTTGAGAAATTTGCCTTTTATTCCAAACTTTTTCAGAGCTTTAATCATGAAAGGATGTTGAATTTTGTCAAAGGCTTTCTCTGCATCTATTGCTATGATGATGTGGTTTTTGTCCTTGATTTTGTTTATGTGTTACATTATATTTATTGACTTGCAAATGTTGTACCATCCTTTCATCCCTGGAATGAAACCTACTTGATCAAGGTGTATGATCTTTTTAATGTGTTAGATTCTGTTAGAAAGTATTTTATTGAGAATGTTTAAGCTTATATTCATCAAGGATGGCCTATAACTTTCTGTTTTGATGTGTCTTTACCTGGCTTTGGTATTAGGGTAGTACTGGCTTTGTAGAATGTGTTTGACAGTATTCCTTATTTTTATACTTTATGGGATAATTTGAGGAGCACTGGTGTTCTTTAAAAGTCTGGTGGAATTTAGTAGTGAATCCATCATTGCCTGGACTTTTCTTTGTTTGGAGGTTCTTTAAAACCTCAACCTCATTACTATTTATAGATCTTTTTAAGTTTTTAGCAGTCTCTTGATTCAATTTTGGCAAGTCATGTGTGTCAAGAAATTTGTCTATTTCTTCTTCATTTTCCAGTTTGCAAAACTATAGGTTTTTAAAGTATGCCTGTATCATCATCTAAATTTCATTAGTGTCTGTTTTAATATTTCATCTTTTAGCTCTGATTTTGCAAACTCTTTTTTAATTTACTCTGTTTTTCCAGAAACAAATTTATTTATTTAATTTATTTATTACCTCTCCTGTCCTCAATCCTGTTGTTTTTCTGTATACCGTCTTGATTATCCAGACCTCATGGAGTTTGATGAGGAAACCTACTCCTCTGCTATTTTGCCTCATTTTCCTCCCTTTAGATTTTTGGGTTTTTTTTGCAATAGTTTGAGAATAGTTGTTTTTCTTTAATGGTTTGATAAAATTCACCAGTAAAGTTACCTGGCCTTAGGTTTTTCTTTGTTGGAGACTATTATTTATTTGTTCAAGTTCTCAAACAGCTGCATTTGTCCTCTACTTCCTTCTGCAGTATGGCCCGTACTTCCCAACATCAAGAAATATGTCCTCAGGTTTGAGTCATAGCCCTAATCAGTTTCTTATGCCCACACTGATTATCAGAGTGTTTGTTTATCCAGTGGAGATGTAAGGCCATTGTGGTTTAGAAATAGAAAAATGAAAGGACATTAGTACCCATGGGCTCAAAGGTTTGGATATAAGACCTCTGTTTTTTATATTAGTTATATTAATTTTACAAAATAATGATTTCAATGTCATATTTTCATACATGAATATAATGTACTTTGATCACATTGACTCCCCCATTATCATCTTATCAATCTTGTCAGCAATCTCCCTTCCTTCTGCTTCCATTCTTCTTACCAAATATTCTTGCTTCTACTTTCATTACTTTTTTAAAAATCTGAGTTCTGCATATAAGACAAAACATGCAGTATTTGTCTCTCAAAGTCTGACTTACTTTGTTTAACATGCTGATACCCAGTTCCAACCATTTTCTTACAAAAGTCATGATTTCATTTTTTATATTCCATTTTGTATATATAACACATTTTCTTTATCCATTCATTTGTTGATAGGCACCTAAGTTGATTTCATAATGTGTATATTATGAATAATGTTATGATAAACATGAGTATGCAGGTATCTCCATTTTATGCTGACTTTGACTCTTTTGGGTATATACACAGGAGTGATATAGTTGGACCATATGGTAGCTATATTTTAGTTTTTTTTTTTTCCCTTAAGGCCCCATATTGATTTTCATAGTGGTTGCTTTCATTTACATTTCCATTAACAGGGTATAGAATTCCTTTTTCCCCTGAATCCTCTCTAGCATTTGTTGTTGCTTGTTGTCTTAATGACTACCATTCAGACTAGGTTGAGATGGAATCTCAATGTAGTTTTGTTTATATTTCCCTATGACTAAAAATGTTGGATATTTTTTATATATTTATTTTCCAGTTGGATTTCTTTGAGAATTATCTATTACTTTCATTTGTTCATTTACTGATTGAATTATTTGGGTTTTTTCATGTTTGATTTTTTGAGTTCTTTATATATTCTGGCTGTTAATCCCCTATTAGATGAATATCTGGCAAAGAGTTTCTCCCCTTCCAAAGACTGTCTTTTCATAGATCTCCCATGTTAAGTGATATTTATGCAGAATACCAGGTTTTGCACCTATGTAGCTTGCTGAGACTTTCCTTTTCTCTTTTTCTTAAAGCCCCATGGTGGGGAATTCTTCCCCTTCCCTATCATTTTGCTTAGTACCCAATGTTAGGGTCTGATTTTTCTTTTAGAAATTTAAATTTCAATGTTTCTGGATTTCACCTATGCTCTGCCTGCTACTTATTGTATGGCCATGCCTTTCCACATCATCCACCTTGGCCTGAAGCCATGTATCTGATGTTTTGTTTCAGACTCATTGAGACTCAGGAAAACACTGGGTGTCTGTAATCCACCATATCCATATGGTTCAATTTTGGTTGGTTATATTTTTTTAAAAATTTATCTGTTTCCTCTATGTTTTCCAGTTTGTTTGCATATTGTTATTCATAATAATCCCTAGTGATCTTTTGTAATTCTGTGGCATGAATGATAGTGTCTTCTTTCATTTTATCACCATTTTTATTTATCTGGGTCTTCCATCTTTTTGGGGGGGCTTGGTTAGTCTAGCTAAAGGTTTGCCAATTTTGTTTATCTTTATAAAGAACACTTTCTTCATTTTGCTAATATTTTGTATGATTTTTAGCCTCTGTTTTCTTTTTGTCTGTTTTGAATACTACTTCTTTCCTTCCACAATTTTATGTTTGGTTTATTCTTTCTTATCTAGTTCTTTGAGTTTCATATTGGGTTGTTTTTAGTTTTTTGTGTTCTTTTTTTTCAATCTGTCTGTCTCTCTTTTTTTTTTTTCCAATATGAGAATTGAATACATGGTTTCAGTCATGCTAGGCAACATTGTACCATGTGAGTTATGCCCCAGCCTCTTTTTCTTTTTTGATGAAGGTGCTAATTGCTATAAAATTCCCTCTTACAATTGCTTTGCTGATTCCCAAGATTTTGGCATTATTTTCTCTGATTCCTTTGTTTCAAGAAATTAAAAAATTTTTCTTTTGACTTCTTGAATGTCTTCTTGGGGCTTCATGGGCATACTGTTTCTCTTTCAGATATTTGTATGATTTCTAAAGTTTCTGTTCTTAATTTCTAGTTTTATTCTATTGTGGCTGTAGAAAATACATGATATGACTTTAATGTTTTAAATTTTTGAGTCTTCTTTTGTGGCCTTCTCTGTGGTCTATCCTCATGAATGTTTTATGTATTGATCAGAGGCATAGGTATTCTGCAGCTTATCAGTGAGATGTTCTGTAAATATTTTCTAGCTTTAGAGTGTAGTTCAACTCCAATATTTCTTTATTGATTTTTTGGCTTGGATGTCCATTGATGAAAGTTGTCTGTGAGTCACCAAATATTATTGCATTGAAGTCTATTTCTCCCTTAAGATTAATGTTTGCTTTATATAACTGGTTGCTCTTGTGTGTGATATGCATAGATTTTTAATTATTAGTTCCTCTGGCTGAATTGGTCCCATTATTTATGTATAGTGACCATCTTTGTCTCTTCATACAGTTTTAACTTGTAGTCTCCTTTATCTCCTGCTCATCTTTTGTTTCCATTTGCATGGAGTATTCTTTTCCATCCCTTCACTTGCTTCTCACTTTGATCTACATTCTGTGTATGTGCCAAAGCAAGCATTAATGCTCTGGCACTTTACAAGTGGCCTAGATTGCAATTCATCCTTGCACAAAGCCTCAATGTCAGTCAGTACTCAGACATTAGCAATTTTCAGGTGTTTCTTAGACATGATATCCTGACCTGTGCATCCACATGGCCTTCTATATTCTCATAAAGTTGCTAAAATTTTTTAAAGTTGAACATCTTATTTCCATGATATTCTTTTTTTTTTTTAAAGAAAGTTAAGCCAATTTGTATTGCTGTCTCTTGTAGTGATGATGTTAAACAATTACCATTGATTTTCTTCTCTACATGCTCTGGAGGCAGGAATTTCCTGTCTGAGAGAGGCCTCAGTCAGGGCCAATAAAGAAAAACTGTGAATGGTTCTTCTCCAGGAAATTTCCAAACAAGTCAACAAATGACAATTCCTTGGAGATGTGAATTTTTGGGAGGGGAGCCTCAAGACTATTTGACTCTCTCAAATTGCTGTTAGAATGCTATTTTCCCAATATGGAGGCTTTTTAAAAAACGAAACATAGATCTGCCATATGATCCAGCAATACCACTCCTAGGGATATACCCAAAGATATGTGACACAGGTTACTCCAGAGGCACCTGCACATCCATGTTTATTGCAGCGCTATTCACAACAGCAAGTTATAGAAACAGCCAAGATGTCCCACTACTGATGAATGGATTAAGAAAATGTGGTATCTATACACAATGGAATTTTACTCAGCCATGAAGAAGAATGAAATCTTGTCATTTGCAAGTAAATGGATGGAGCTAGAGAACATCATCTGAAGTGAAGTTAATCAGGCTCAGAAGGCCAAAAATTTATGTTTTCCCTCACATGCGGACTTTAGACCTAAAATGAATGCAGTAATATTATTGGACATGGGTCACAAGCTAAGGGGAGAGCACATACAGGAGGAATAGGGAAAGGTAGGAAACCCAAAACTTGAAAGTGTTTGATGTGCCCACTGCAGAGAAGGTAATACAGCAGGCTTAAATTGACAGAGGTCACTATGGGAAGGTGACCGGGAAGTAGTGTAGAGGTCTGGTATGATGAATCAATTTGGGTTTTTATGTATGTGTGCATAGAAGCAATGCTAGGAATCTCTCTGTATAGCTATCCTTATCTCAAACTAGCAAAAACACTATATCTTTCTTATTATTGCTTATGTCTTCCCTTTAACAAAACTGGAGAAGAGGGCAGAACAGGTGCTGCCCGGAAGTGAGGGTGGGAGAAGGAGGGAGCGGGGAACAGGGGGGAGAGATGGCCCAAACAATGTATGCACATATGAATAAATGAATAAGCAGAAAAAAAAGAAAACCGAAAAAGGGGTACCCACGGGGGAGGGAAATAGAATGCTGTTTTCCACAACTACTCTGACTCCAAACCTGCTAATTTTTGAGCTGCTGTGAAGCTAGCAAGAAAGGATGCAGTGCAACTAAAACTCTACAAATTTTGTTCTTGCTGACATTAAGATATTTTTCTTGAATCAGCACTATAGGAATATAGTGAATATATTTTACTATATTCCTCTTGATCTTGAGAAGAAAAATACACATTCTGCAGAAACTAAGTATAGTATTAGCTTATGTGTATCTTGGCTTTTCTAGATTAGCTCCCATGTAAAGATACATGAGGCTCTTCCCTCCCCCCAATACCAATGAAGGTATGTAGTATCCATTTATTATCAGAAGTATATCTGCCTCACTTATTACTTATATCTAGTGTTCTAGCACATGGGAGGAAAAAACAATTCATTGGGTAAATTAAAAACTATGTATATTCAATTGAAAAAGAAGAGGGACTAGAAGTGAGAAGCTGATAATCTGATTCTCATTAAGACAAGAAAAAGATGTTGAGATAGTAACATGCTTAATTGTAGTCTATCTCTACGCAATAATAAATCTTGAGGTGCATACTATCATGCTAGCCATGACCGCACTTTGTCCTTTGGCCCTTCTGTGAGTGGCAGTGGGTGGACCAAACCAAAAGGATTCTGTGTTATGTGTCCTTGGTCATAGTTTGACTGAGATGTTAATTTTAGGCTGCAAATTAACTAGAAAATTCTGTTGACCACTATTGAGGAAACTATTGAACACCATCAAAAGTAGTTCTGCTTCATTTTATGTCACACAGATTAGAAGTACATTCTGTCATGTCATTTTCCTAAATATGTTCAATGAATCATCTAACTCTTGTCTCACTTTATTTAGCTCAAGAAGTCTCACATCCCTTTTCTTTTACAAGTGCTTTTCAGCAGAATGGGAAATGCATTTTTAAAATGCCACATTTAGTAACATTCCATATCAGTTATTCACATAACTATCAATTTTGTAGCTGTTCCTCAATTGGTTGGGTCTAAGTGAGCCAAATGTACTGCCTGATACCTTATTATACTATCATTACCAAGTTATTTTCTTCCACCTTTGAGAGATCATAAACATGTCAATTTCCATTCACTCTTTTGCACTTTGTCTTTTAAAGGTAGCATATCTTTATAACTACTATCCTGAAAGAGCCATTTGCCTCCTGGGACTCTTGCATCTATAGTCCATAAAGGTAATACTAAGTGATAAATGCACTCATGACATTCAAGGAGGAGGCATATATTCAGGTCATACCTTTCCACACAGGAGTAAACCAAGTACATTCCTGATTTATATACCATTTCCTTTGATGTTCTTGCATCAGGAGCCAACATTAAGATATTTTGCAAGCCAAAATTTGTAATTTTTAAAAGAGGCATAATTCCAAATATGTTGAAATATGACTTTCACTCTACTATGTTTACAGCCTGAGCCTGTGTAGTGAGTCAGCGGAAAGGGCAGGAAAAGATGTAGAAGACAGTTTTATCATGAGGTACTTATAGCAGAGTTAGCTGGAATATTGGGAAGAAGTACAATTACGAAAAGGAAAAACATAATCTTGAATTATACAGCTAAATTGATATGAATACTTGTCATTTAATTACTCTGGTTTTCAATGACTTATTTCTAAAAAGTTAGGGATTTGATGGAACGATATTAAAGGACCATTTTTGTTTATCCGCATTTCTTTTACATGGTTACAAGGTTATGTGGAACTTTGTTCTGTAGATTCTAGATTTATATATAGATGATATCAGCCTGGTTGAAATTTTTATTTAATTGGTATTCTGGAGACCATAATATAAAAGGTTTGCAATTTTATTGCTTTATTTATGAATAAATGACAAACTCACAAGGACAATAATGAGGAAAAATCATGAGGTTGTGCAAGAACAAAGCAAAACAAAACAAAATACCTAAGTTTAAGAATTATGATACAATAAATGTAACATCAAAAATGGTTCAACTAATATGGAAAGCAGTTCCTGAAAATATTAAAAATAGGGCTCTCATGTAATCCAGCAGTTCCACTTCTGGCCATGAATTCAAAAGAGCTGAAATCAATATCTTGAGAAGATATATGAACTACCATGTTCACTGTGTGATATCCATAACACCCAAGATATGCAAACAACCAAATGTTCAATAATAGGTTAATGTTGAGTCTGAGATTAAAGAAGTTCTCTGAAAAAAATAATTTGCAGTCAAGTCAATCCTTCCTTACTTTAGATGCAATTTAATATATTGTTGGGCAATATCTATATACAGCACCACTACATAATAAATGTAAGTATAATCTGATTTTTAGAATTATCAGGATTTCTGATTAGTGGATGAGCAAAGTGTTAATCAAAAACTTCCATGTTTATGAGTAACTTATAAGAAAAATTTCCTTTTTTTCTTTTCAAGTTTATAGTGTGGAGAAAAGCTGTGAATCAGCAATCACAGGATAGCTAAATTGTGTTACTGAAGTATCTCTTAAAGCAATAGTTTCACAAATTAGGAACACAAAATACTACTGAAAGCAGGGGTGTATAGAGTGTCACAGAACACATTAATTTTCTCCCCAATAAGTTCTAATCAGTTAACTACTCTTCCCTACCCTAAAAGAAGAAAGAAAAAAATAGTTTCTGGAAAAACTGAACTAGTGGGATTCTGACTCTTGGGAAACAAACACACAGAGATTAGGGTTCTATATTAAATATAGAAATGAACTCCACATAGGGTTCTGTATTAAATATAGAAATGAACTCCACATACAAAGGAGGAATCTTGTCTGCCTGCTTTTATTCTGGTCTAGTGTTTTGGAACAGAATAACTCCTGGATAGGAGAGTGAAGATTTTTATCTCAGAGAAAATGAACTGCTTAAAGAGAAAAGGTGGCCCCAGAAGAACAATGACCTCCTTGCCTGATAATCAATCCTATGCCTATCCTCCTCATCCTAATCTGTAACTATTAATAGATAGCAAAGAATCATCAAGTAATTAGGAAAGGTTTAGGCTTATAAAATGAATGCTATTAATATCATATTGGTATTTGGAAAATGTATAAACTTATATATAGCCAAATAGAAAAAAATTAATCCTATAATTAATGCTTCCTTATTTGTAGTCTTATAAATTAAAAATATGATAGCATATAAATTAGAACAAAATTTAAATATAAAATTAAGGAAATTTACCAGAAAATAGAACAAAAAGAGAGAGAGTAAATATAACAAAAATGATTAGAGAATTAACCCAAGAATTCCAATATCCACATAATAGAAACTTCAAAGAAAAAAATAATAGAAATTTAAAAAGATGTAACATAAAAATATTACTCAAAATAAGTATATAACTTTCCATTTGTAAGAGCTGAATATGTGTCCATTACAGTGAACAAAATACAATTTTTGCCAAGTCTCCTTAATATGAAATTTCAAAATATTATCAGGAAAAGTTTCTGAGAAGCTTGATATGGGAGAAAGAAAAGATTCAATTTTATACATGATTCACACACCTGCCAGAAATCTTGGTAAATAATTAGTTTTAAGAAGATACAAGATTAAGCAAATTAAGGAAAGATGGAAACAAATAGAATTTCAACTGTCACGGATGATTCATGAAATGCCATGATTTTAATGATTTCTCGAAGCCTAAGCAACCCCTTTGTTCTTATATTTTAATCTATATTGCACCTACCTTTGAGACTCTGAAAGGCACAATCAACATAGAGTTTCCATCTTGCAGAGTTTTCATTTTATGGTATCACTGAGTATGCTTCTCACATTCATGGTAAATTTTCATTTGTTTTGGATCCACCATCATTCTTTTCAGATGTATGCTCTGTGCTCACTGAGTCAAAGACCCATCTACCCTTAATTTTGCATTTCTGTCTTAATAGTGGAACATTTTAATTTTTCAATTCCCATGTTTTTATTTTTATATTTTTGTAGCTTTTACTCCATCCAGGAATGTCTTTGAATGGTCCATAGATGTAATCTCCTATTCAGTGTTTATTGCCTGATCATCTTTTTATCCAGCTTCTAAATCTTGAGCTTCTCAAATTCCTTCTTAGATCATCTTCTATCCATGTTCATGGCTTCAGATTGATTTAAATATTCTCCCTTCAATATAAATATGAAAAAACTGAGCCACTTTTGACCCACAAAACTATTTTCCCTTCTGATGGTCTTTAATTCAGCAAATCAGAATTAAAGCAAGTTGTATGGAAAAAAACCTGTCTGTTCTCTACATCATCCACCTTCCTTCTTTTCCTTCCTTTCCTTCCTTCCTTCTTTCCTTTTTTTTTCCTTTTCTTTCTCTTTTTTTTTTTTGTAGGACTGGGGTTTGAACTGAGGGCTTCGTGTTTGCAAAGCAGGCACTCTGCCACTTGAGCCACACCTCCAGACCATTTTTCTCTGGATGGAGGTCTTGTGAACTATTTGTCTAGGATCTTGAACTATTTGTCTTGAACCTTGATCCTCCTGCTCTCAGTTTCCCATGTAGCTAGAATTACAGGTGAGAGCCACTGGCACCTGGCTTCTGAAATATTTCTTAGTACTTCAGTCCTTATATTTTTCCATGATATCAAAGTTAAAACTACAGTCCCTTCTTCTGGATTAATACAATAGCCTTTAATCAACTTTAAACTTTGGCTCTAACCCAATTCCCATACACTCTCCATACTGGAGGAGGAAAGAATTAAAATGAATAGGTACCCATGCCGTGTCCCAATTAAAACACTTTAATAATTTCCCAGTATCTTTAGGATGAAAAACAAAATCTAGCTTGATCTGTAAGACCTTCCATGATTTTCATTCTACCTGTATTTTCAGCCTCATCTATTATAATTTCCCCCTCATCCATTACTCTCCAAGTACAGTCATTTTTTTACTATCCCAAATATAGGGCAATTTTCTCTTTTGGGTTTCTCACTTTCTCAAGGAGTCTTTTCTTCATCTCCCTTGACTGCATTGGGAGCTTAGTCATGTACTACCATAGAACAGGTGGCTTAAACAATAGCAATATGTTCCTCTCCTGAATCTAGGAAGTCCAAGATTATAGTTCTGGCAAATACTGTATTTGGTAAGAGCTTACTTCGATGGTTTTCTGTTTTTTTGGAAGTTTTAATTTTTTTTCCTTTTTCTTTTATTGTTCATATGTGCATACAAGGCTTGGTTCATTTCTCCCCCCTGCCCCCACCCCCTCCCTTACCACCCACTCCGCCCCTTCCCTCTCCCCCCCCAATACCCAGCAGAAACTATTTTGCCCTTATTTCTAATTTTGTTGTAGAGAGAGTATAAGCAATAATAGGAAGGAACAAGGGTTTTTGCTGGTTGAGATAAGGATAGCTATACAGGGCATTGACTCACATTGATTTCCTGTGCGTGGGTGTTACCTTCTAGGTTAATTCTTTTTGATCTAACCTTTTCTCTAGTTCCTGGTCCCCTTTTCCTATTGGCCTCAGTTGCTTTAATGTATCTGCTTTAGTTTCTCTGCGTTAAGGGCAACAAATGCTAGCTAGTTTAAGAAAAATTTATGGATGGTAGTCTTAGTCTGTTTCATCCTATTGTGAGTGTAATTTACATTGAACTCTCTTTTATAATTAGGTTTACTAACCCATTTGCTTTTCGAGATTGCTAGCACAGTTCAGTACATGAAAGTAATTTGTCAAATTAAACCAATTTAATTTCCTATACCAAAATTACCAAGATATTTCATATATGCACCAAATTTTAATACTAGAATTTGATAATGCTAAAGCAATTTTATTTTACTATATTTACTTTTTGGGAATACTAAATTAAAAATATAGAACAGCTTTTATATGAGTATCAAATGTCAGAAAGTCACATAATAAGCTTTATTTTTTTAACATGTATCTCCAATTCAGTAAGTTGTGTATGTTTTCTTAAATAGGAAAACTGAATGCCATTATCTCAACTGACATCTGTTAATGTACCAGGCGTGGGATTTTAACTCATACATGTCACTCTATGTTGGCTGTCATAAAAAACTGAAAAGACGTTTCTATGAAAGGCATTATCACTTATAAAAAGTGAACATCTTATAGAATGAGACTTAAGACAGCTTTTCTCTCACTGGTATTATAGGAGATACCTAGAGTACAAAATAGAATTCTGTAATGCAGTGATAATGAAAAGACATTTTTTTTTGTTTCTGTTTAATTTGTGTGCAGGAAAATTTGAAAGAGAAAACTGCTTTCTGTTATAATCTCTTCCTCCATTTTACCCACTCACCCTATTCCTACTTTAGGAGCACATCCTGGGTACCCAGTCAAGTTTAAATTAAACACATCAATCATCCTAAGGCTCAAGAAGTACCTAATGCTATGATGAATGACTCCCATGGGAGCCTCTTAGGATTTGCTGTTTTGAGATTTAGTAATCCATGTGCATTTATATCATGGACTGAGGCAGTCTGATGCAAAGGTGAAATTGGCAGTTGCCTATGTTTTGCTCAGAATATCTCCAGAGTGGTCTCCCATAGTGCTTTGCCATGGTAATTGTCATTTCTTTGAACTATGTATCAAAGGAGGCCACTGTTCTGACTTAATACATTTTCTCAGAGGAATGATAAGATAAATATCAATCATAACAAATAAGTGAATCTGAAATCTAAGGTACATTTCATAAAGCAAAGCTCTGAAGAATTAAAGTCAAGAGCAGATGCATTTTGACAGTAAATTGAGTAGAACCACCCAAAGCATGAGGACATGGGTATCTTTTCCCATTTATTTTTCATTAGCATATATTAATTGCACCTAACAATGGTTTCATTATGACAATTTTATACATGAGCTTGACCATATTCAACCATCCATTACCTTCTCTTGTCCTTTTTTTAGCCTCCTGCTAGTCCCCTTCCTCTTCTCATGGATGGTTTTCTGGTCTATGAAAAAAACCTTAAATAGAAAAAAAATGAGAAGTCACCAAAAACCTAAGGAAATAAAAGGTTGGTGTTAATTAGATGAGAAAGAGCTCCCAAAACAAAAGTCTTTAAAACTGGTCTTGTTTAATTTTGTGGTTTGCTGCAAAAGTATTAAGTAAACATATTTTTTCAAATCAAGGCACAGGAAATTCTATCTATCTATCTATATCTATCTATCTATCTATCTATCTATCTATCTATCTATCTATGTATCAATCTGTGTATCTATGCATGTATCTATGTATCTATTTATCTATCTAATCTATCTATCATCTTCTATCATCTATTCATCTCTTCCTTTATATTTTTGTGAGAGGACTTAGGTGTTGGTTTTTACAAACCATTATTTTTTAGAAAGGATTCAAAGTGATTTTTAGAATTAGAATAGATGTGGTAATTATATGTCTTCTGCAATCTGACTGGTTCAGTTGCACACACAGCTAAACAAAGAATAAAAATGAATTCATTTAATTGAATAGCTTGGAATTCATACCCCATCTCAATGAAGGAATGGAACATCTGAACATGTCTTTTTCATTTATTTGTTTTCAGTGGGGGAATTAATATATAATTTTCTTTATCGTTGTCAGTCATGCTTTGTCTGGAATAAAAACAAAACTCTGCTAAAATACAAACTAGGAAAATGGTGGGCAGCTAAAAGGAGAAAAAAACAGTGAAAGAAGCCTGGAATGTGCCTGTAGGTGTTGAATAGAGTTATTTTGTAAACATTTGGAATCTTTCCCAGTTTGGTTAATGAGGTAGTCATTTGTCTGACTGGATGGTCTTTGAAAATCCTTCTGTTTAGTGAAAGATATTTCCTTGTTGCTGCCAGGTAATTCCTATCGCTAAGGATGTTTAGAGACAACAGACCCAGTCTGGATAGCTGGAAGGAGATATTTTTTTAATCATCTAAATTGATTTTCTTTCCTTTTCTCATCAATCTTTATAAAAGATGAACACAACAGAGGACCAAAGACTGGTCTTCACAAGAGTCCATTTTCTATTGTCTTGTCAACATTTTCCATTCAGCTGCTATAGTAATATGGAGACTTTTATCAATCATTCTCTTAACCAAGTAGATTAGCTGCTAAACCTCAGAGCCAGCATCTTCCACCTGGCAAGGTGTAATATCTTTTCTTTCACAGACTATAGTCCTACCTGACTCCAGTAATGTCTCAAAACTGCTGCTAAATCATCACTATGACCTCTGCTTTAACCTTGCCACCTGCTTCCTTCACACACTATATATTGGCTTTCCAAATACTCTACAAATTTGGACCAAGATTCTACTTTACATCTATTTATCCAAATATTCATGTTTCTTCCAATCTCTTTGTTGTTTGCTTTCAATTAACTCAGTCAAATTTTCAGCTTCTCCCCTGGACCACTGCTTCTCAAGATTGCCAAGTCTTCTGCCTCCTATTTTGTACAACAAATCTCACAGTCTCAAAAAAGTTTTCTACATAGAATTAAAAGTATAATAGTCATTTCCTGAAACATAACTTCCAAGATTTTTAAATCATGCTAAATGTGGGTGAGCCTTGAAAGTGTTATGCTAAGGGAAAGAAGTCAGACACAAAGGTTCATATATAAGTGG
Source organism: Castor canadensis (assembly GCF_047511655.1). Lineage (NCBI taxonomy): Eukaryota > Metazoa > Chordata > Mammalia > Rodentia > Castoridae > Castor > Castor canadensis. The sequence goes on along the minus strand of NC_133391.1, from coordinate 94,228,013 downwards.
TATGTGGTATCACTTATATTAAATGTTCAGAATAGACAAACTTATGGACATGGAAAGTAGATCAATGGTTTTCTAGATCTGGGAAATGAATGGATACAATAGAAAGGAATTACCGCTAACGTGTTGGGAAATGTTTTAAAAATAGATTATGGTAATGGATGTACAACTGAATGGGTATACTTTAAACCATTGTATTATGACTTTAAAGGGTGCATTTTGTGGTATGTGAATTATGTCACAAATTACTAAAAATAAAAGCACTTTAGGTTGAAGACATAGAGGATTTAAGAATAATGCTTGAGAATGCAAGGGAAGCATAGAACTGCTGTCTGACATTTTTAAAAGTGAAATTTGCATCACAAAAAATTAGCCATTCTATACTGAAAATGTTGTGAATTTAGTACATCACAATGGTTCACAATCTCTACCTCTATGTACCTTAAAATATTTTTATCAACACAAAAGAAAACCCTGTGCACATTGTACAGTTATATCCCATTCCCCTCTCTTCAGGGGCTGGGAAGCTTTTATCTGCCTTACAACTCTTTGTGACCTTCTACGTCTAGTTGCTTTAATTTAGCATAATTGTTTCAAGATTTATTCTTGCTGTAACATATACCAGTACTTTGCTCTTTTTGGATGAATAATATTCCATTTTATGCATATACCACAATTTAAAAAATCAATTCTTGTGTTGACGGGCACTGTATTTTTATATCTTTTGGTTGTTATGAATAGTGTTGTGAACATTTCTATCTATCTATCTATCTATCTATCTATCTATCTATCTATCTATCTATCTATCATCATCATCATCTATCTATCATCAATCTACCTAAATTTATGTAGGTATTTGTTTGGGTCCCAGTTTTCAATTCTTTTGGGTACATACCTAGAAGTGGAGTTTCTGGGACATGTGGTAATTTTATATGTAAGTTTTCTGAAGAACTACCAAACTTTTCTCACAGTGGCTGAGCTAGCATACATTTGGGGAGCAATGAATGAGAGTTCCAATTGTTCCATACCTTTACCACCACTTGTTTTCATTTGCTAAATTCTACCTTTCCTGGTGAGTGTGTAGAAATATTTCATTGTGGTTTGAATATTATTTCCCTAACTACTAATGACATTCTACTTTGTATTTTTTTTTGGGTGGGAGAGGGAATCATGTTTATTCAAGTCTTTTTCCATTTTAACTTGGTTTTTTTGGCTTTTTTGCCATTGAGTTTTAAAAGTTATATTCTGGATACTAGACTTATTTAATACATGATTTTAAAATATATTCTCTATTTTTGCTTTGATAGAGAATAATTATTATATCCATTTTAGTGAGAATTAAGTTGAACAATGGGTTAGAAAAATTTTACTTGAAAATTGCATTCTTTTTTGGATTATTTTCCTCAACTAGACATAGAGCTTTTATCTGGTACTGCTGTTTTAGATATTATTTTTATTAGCATATATCAATTGTACAAAATGAGGGATTTCATTGTGATATTTCCATACATGCATATAATGTATTTTGATCATATTTCCCTTTCTATTAATCTTTCTATCCTCTCTTTTTAAATTTCCTTATAAAAATTTTAAGTGGGTTTCTTTATGACCTTCTAATGCATGAACACAATGTACTTTGATCATATTCTTCCCTTTCTCCTACTATTTACCATTTTTATGTTCATGTTCCTTTTTTTTAGCTCTAGATCGTGCATATGAGAGAAAACATGTAGTATTTGTGCTTGTTAGTCTGGCTTATTTCACTTCTTTCTTTTTTCTGTGGGACTGAAGTTTGAACTCAGGGCTTTGCACTTGCAAAGCAGGCACTCTACCCCTGGAGCCACGCTTCCAGTCCATTTTGCTCTGATTATTTTTGAGATGGGATATTATGAACTATTTCTCTGGGGTTGACCTTGAAAAACAATCCTCCAGATTTCAGCCTCCCAAGTAACTAGGATTATAGGCATGAGCCACCAGTGCCTGGCTTATTTTGCTTCTTAACATAATGATTGCCAGTTCCATCCATTTTCCTCCAAATGACATCTTATTATTTTTTATGGCTGAATAATACTTCATTGTGCATGTATGCCATCTTTTCCTTATCTATTTATCTGTTTATGGGCACCCAGGCTGATTCCATAATTTGTCTGTTGTGAATACTGCTGCAGTAAACATGGGTACGCAGGTGTCTCTATTGTATGCTTACTTACATTCCTTTAGCTACATATATGCACAGGGGTGGTATCACTGGATCATAAGGTGACTCTATTTTAGTTTTTTGAGGAACCTCCATACTGACTTTCATAGTGGTTTCATTAAGTTACAACCCCACCAATAGCTTATGAGGATTTCTTGTCCCGTTATCCTTGCCAGCATTTGTTGTTATTTGTTTTCTTGATGACAGCCATTCAGACTGGGGTGACATGGAATTTCAATGATGTTTTGATTTGAATTCCCTTTATGGCTAAGGATCTTGAATATTTCTTCATGTGTTTATTGGCCATTTGCATTTCTTCTTTTAAAAACTATTAAATTATAGACATATATTTAAATAGATGAGCGTGCATTCACTTGCACTTATATGGAACCTCATGTATACCATGAGATTGAGAATTTGTTTCAACATCTTAATCATCAGGGAATTACAAATCAAAACCACTATGAGATGTCATTTTATACCTGTTAGGATAGTTGTTATCAGGAAGACAGAAGATGTATGTTTCTGGGAATGCTTAGTCATTGTTGGTTGGAATTTAGATGGTATAGCCCTATGGAAAACAGTGTGGAGGTTCCAAAAAAATTAACAATAGAATTATCATATGATCTCATAATCCCTCTTCTGGGTATAAATCTAATGGAAAAGAAATCAGAACCTCATAAAGATACTTCATTCATTGAAGCATTATGAAAATAACCTAGGTGCCTATCAATGGATAAATGGATAAGGATACTGTTAAATGCATATATATGTATGTGTGCATACATGCATACGTATACCTATATAGTATATATATATATATATATATATATATATATGTCTGTATACACACATATACAATGGAATATTATTTAACCTTTAAAAGGAACAGATCCTGCCAATTGCCACAATTAGGATATACCTGGAGGACATCATGCTAAGTGAAATAAGCCAGGTGCAGAAAAAAGTATTTCAAGATTTTTCTTGTATTTGGAATCTGAAGAAACAGTCAAAGATATATATATATATATATCATATATATGATATATATATATATATATATGAGAGAGAGAGAGGAGAGAGAGAGGGAGAACAAAACTGTGGTTACCTGGGTTGGGATGGGGAAAGGAAATGGGGAGATGTAGGAGAAAAGATGAAGTATAGTAAATATTTGGGATCAAGAAGCCTAGAAACCTAATGTACAGCAAGAGGCTATAGTAAATGACAGTGCAATGTAGTCTAGATGTTTAATGAATGAAGAGCTTATAGCTACACTTGCTACTAGGGGTAGAGGAAGTAGGAAATTGGTGACTATGTAGAATGATAAGTATGCTAAATTGCTTCCTTTCTGTAAATGTTTTACTGTAATCATAAGAACATGTTGTGTGCTTTAAATTTACACAATAAAATTTAAAAATCATGAAAGAGAAATGCAATAAGTAAATATTGTGATTCATTAACTCTTGGTATAAACCAACACGAAGTTATTCATAAAAACCTGTTCCAATTCAGTTGGCCATTTTCATTAGAGGTAATCAGGAACTTTTAGATTACTTTATACTTAACTGTCATTAGATGATTGTTCTGACACTTATTTGAAAAGTGAATCCTTTACCAATGCAGGTAATTTCTTTCCTACTCCTTGTATCTCCATGAGGTTTCTGAATATCAATCCTAATATCATTGTTGTCTGATAATTCTGAAATAGTGTATGCAGAAAAGATTAAAAAATAATGTTTGTAGACAGTATACAAAGTGCCTCTCTTCGCATTTTTAAAAGTCAGAGAATAAATAATTTATGACTGCCTGTCTCTATTTCTCCTTGAGGAATTTATGAGAAAAAGGCAACTTTTTTTTGGACTTATAACACGAATTTTTGATCAATGAAGGTTAAAAGTTCAACAGGATAAGGAGTTCAGTGAATCCCTGAAGCACCATGCTGACATTCCAAGATAAAGCGAGTAAAGGTCTCTCTTTCTTGATGCCACTTTCAAAAGTATGCATCATCAAAATGTCACCTATTTGCAATATGTACCTAACTCTCTATCCATCTGTGGGTCTCACAGGGCTCTGTGGAGATTCATAACTGGATTTCCACAGTTCCATCTGCTTGTTTACCTCCGCGGAGGTCAGCCAGGTGCATAATGAACTGTTGGTGACTGGCTTTAATAACAGGCACCTGCTGTTCAAGTACCTTTCAGTGGTATTTGCCACAACACACATAAAACCAAATATATACACAGAAAATCTACATTGATTTTCCAAGTTAAAGTGATTTTGATCAGGTAGGTGTCTGGGATCTTTGGATTCTTTTTCTATTTTTTGCTTGTTACTGTCTTGGGTCAAATAACTTGTCACTACATTTTTTTCTTTTAAAATGAACATTATAAAAATATCAAAATCCTAGAATTTAATGAATTCTAGAAAGCAAGCTGCTTGGTAATTATATTTTCTAGTTGATTCTTGAATATGTCCAGTAAGGAAATTTATATATCCTGGGAGAAATAAACTTTGTAGTCACCTCAGATGCACTTGTGTGTGTGTGTGTGTGTGTGTGTGTGTGTGTGTGTGTGTGTGTGTGTGTGTTACTGAGGACTGAACCAGGACCTCACACATGTGAAAAGCAAGCACACTACCACTGAAATTATGCCTCTGGCTTCCTCAAATGAATTTTGTTATAACACTTGCACATACTCATAAAACACTTACTCTGTGCTAGTTACTGGTCTCACACACATATATTCACATGTATGTATACCTCTCAACCATTTCATACAATGACTACCACTATTATTCCCATATTTCAGATGAAGGCAATAATATTTAAATTAAGTAATTTCTTTACCACCACCACCAACAAAAAATTTAATCACAGGCAATCTAGTTTCAGAATCCACTCTCTTAACACTATGCTAAGTGTCTTTTGAATGATATTATTAACCATTTATAAACCTGTGTGTATATAAACCAGCCATTTGCCTAGTCCCCTTTTTGCTGAAACGCATAATTGCAAAATTCTTGAAGAAAATCACAAACTCCATTATTATAGGGATCAATGAAATAGAAACTTTTCTTTTTACAATGTACTATTTTTCTAGTAGAAACATTTATGTAGTTTTCTCTCTACAAATGAAATGACCTGTCATGATCATCCTACTGATGGTAGTAATATCATTTGTGTATACTGAATCCCAGAGGAACAGCTCTTCTATGGGAAGTATTATCTCAGATCCTAAAAACTATTTTGAAAATTGTGCAGAAGTTCAGCTAATACTATACAGTGACTTACTGAAAGTGTACACTTGTTATTTCTCAGATAGTAATGTCTCATTTATTTTAGTACTCTGAATTTTCTTGCCTATGAAACAGATACAAAGACTGGAATAACAAGAGATTTTTTCTTTTGCTGAATATTGTCTTCTTAACTGTGCTTGGATTAACATCACTATCTCTTCTAAGGACCTCCACCACTACTTCTTTCTCATAGCTCTTTTTCCCTTTCTTCCTTTTAGTTTCCCCCATTAGATATGTGGTTTTATACCTCCTTTAAATACTTCCATTTATCTAGTAATTTATCTTTTGCCCCACTTCATTCATTCTTTTGTGGCCATTTAACAAGAGTGTGGTCTAAATTTGCTATTTCATTTTCTGTACCACTCTTTCCATCCTCAACTCACTATAGGTAAGTTAAGGTCACTACTACTTCATTGAGAACTCCCCCTCTCAACACATACACATTGCTCAGTAATGACATTCCAATAATCAAATATCATTGATTCTTTTCAGTCCTATATTATTTAATACCCCCAACCATGTACACTTTCAAATTCTTCTAGTTTTTTTCAAAAATTCAAAATATTCTCCAAATATTCTACATCTCAGAATCATTCTTGAGTTTTCCTTGAGAGTGTCTCTCACCACCTCTCCCATATATACTATTATTCTACAATATTTTGTCCATAGCTCTCTTAATTCTATAAACCTTCAATCATTGAACCATATACAATTATAAAATGATGTTTTAACTCAAGACTCTCAAGTTTATAAATCCCACAACTTTTAAAAATATTATATCTGTATGTTAACCAAGATTTCTCCAAGTTTTCTGGTTTTTCCTTATCTCTGATTTAATATCCACTTAACTTTAGGCTGTGACTTTATCCTTTCTAGCTTTAACAAGTCTAGTACCTTCTCAAATTATTCTGAAAATCTTCAGAGACAGATTAAAGACAGGGTATGCATTATTTATTGTTCTGAATTTCTTCTTTATAACCTTTGGCTACTAAATCACTACTTCTTTGTATTCCCTAACTGCATTCAGTCCCCATCAGTCCAAATGACACTTATTCTGCCCTTCACTGACTCTGTCATGCCAACTGTTCCTCTACTCAGGTCTGTTTGGCCACCAGATTGCTGGTTTTTAACTTTCTTTTTTAAATTAATCCTTAGTGGAGGTCAGTATATCTGCATTAAAAGATCTGTTTCAGGTAAAATATCTTCCCTTAATGTATGAGAAAGTCTTTTGCTTTATTATCTAAAGCATTTGAGTCTCATTTGCCTCAACTTTTTCTTTCTGGAATAGACCCTGATCCGGAGGCTTACTTTTGCATAGATAAAATACTAATTAAAATGCCCCCATTTAAAAGAACATTTTCTACTGAAGATATATTCTGTCCCTGTGTCTTAAAATATGGAGACAGCCATTTCTTTGTTTGTTTGTTTTACATCATGACACTGGTTTCTTTATTTCACACAGGGATGATATTTAGCATGCTTGCCCACTATAGCTCTAATAGTTCTCAAAGTTTTGAAATATTTCTGTGCCAGTTAGTTTGACAGCATAACCCCTGCCTGCACTCTGCTACCACAGTTTCCTTCCTGTTACCACAATGTCCTTCCTCAAGTCTTTCTACATCTAAGTAAGCAGTAGCCTGATCCTGAAACAGTGGGGCTCTAAGAGTTTCAAAGTATTAACTCCATGCTGGCTGAGGTTGGTTGTCCTGCTGAAATGATTAAGTGTTTTGCAGATTACCACTGAGAACACATTTCTGACTCCTGAACATCACTAAACTTTTCTTTCTTCTCTTTACTCACTATCACACAAAAAATACCAAAAGTAAGAACAACAAAAACAATCCACCTTGCTTTTCTTTCTATAATTCTTTAGTAAATTCAATGCGAACCACATAAGCCAAAATGTCTTCCATCTCACCTTTAGGGCCCAAATCCAAACTGTCTATTTTAACTCTCTGTGCACCTTCAGATCTACTGATTTTCTCTGTTCTGTGTATCTTCTTTAATTTAGGCACTGACTGACAGTTTCTCACTTCTACTGCTGCAATAAAATCACAACTCACTTCCCTGCTTCCAATCTTGTTACTTTCAAATTTATCTTCCACACAAGTACCTGAAGTGTTCTACCAAAACTCAAAAAGATGTTTTTGGTTGTTAAATCCTAGAATAATGCCCATATCCTGTGAACCTCTTTGACTTGATATTCAAAGTCCTTTATGCTCTGGTTTTTCCATTTCAGACACTTGTTTTGCTATTCCCTGGGATTTGCACCGTGTTTTACTTTCCTTAAGCTACTTGTGATCATAAAGCCTAATTGACATGGAAATTCCTTCTTTCTGTCTTACCTCTCTGCTTTTGGCTGTCCAGGTGAACCCTTATCATCCTTCAGGAGTCAACTCATATGACTTTTCCTCATTTGGTCTTTCTCTACTTTTCTTTTCTCCCCAGACTTTGGTTTTTTATAGATTATCATATGAAACTTTCAATTTTGTCCTTATTTATTGTCTTGTCTGTCTCTTCCAACAGGTTTAATTTTTTAAAAATAATTATTTTATCTTAGTCTGTAGTTCAGAGGTACCTAGACTACTGCCTGATTCTTAGTAAATTAGTGACTGAATGAATAAGCAATAATTAGCAAATGAAAACTCCTTTTGTGTTAGAGTTTGTGCATAAAGGATACTATTTGTGAATTAGGTTTCTAAAAACTAAAAACAAATTTTACTTTCTTTATAATTTAAATAATCAGCTTTTCTTCATTTGCATAGTATAGATTACGCTATTGTGAATGTGAAGTTTCCAAATGGTGAAATGGCTGATTATAAAGAAGTATATAAATGATTCTCATGTCCTTGATTTCCTAACTTAATTTTGTAGCTAAATTTTGCTATATAAGCCCAATCTCATGCACAATTAAATGAAAAACAATTCAACGTGTGCTGTTTTGATGTGTATGCAAACAGAACAAAGGTGTACATTTAAATAAGGGAAAGGACTTTTCCATGTTGGATTTGTAATAAAAGCTGATGGCACAGTAATGGTCTTGTCAAATTATTTCCTATGTTAGTTTTCAATAAATAAGAAACATATTCCCTGCTCTTAGATTCTAAAATCTATGGCAAAAATGACTTTCTCCAGTTTGCTTGAATTGTTTATGTAGACTGCACTAGTCTTTGTAGTGATTTGTCACCACACTTATGTAATTTAATATCTAACTAATCTTTGGTTTCTGTATTGGAACTTATAAGGCAGATTTGAAATTAGGGAAAAAGCACAATAAAAATGCAAAATTACATTATTTAATATAAAGCAAAAGGTAAAAATATAACATTTTTAATAATAGTTCAAAATATATTTGCAAGTATAAAATAGTTTTGAATCTTTCCTTTCATAGATGATTGATAAATATTTAACCAGAACAATTAAGCTCCTTAATAATTTTCTTTCGTGATGATGTCCATTACAAAAAGCACTTAATTTTCAATACTATGAGTCTTTAAATTACTCTTAAATATTATGAATATTAAATTTCAGATCAAACTACTGATGAAATAATAAGAGAAAACCACCACAGCATGAAATATCAGTAGTCCTTTTAAATTAGAATTTTATTTTATTACATTTACTCAGTGACAATCTTCCTTTATGGTTTTACAATTCTTTATGAGTGTTAGCTTCATTTTGCTATTGAATGAAATTACTATCAAAGGGTGCTACATTTGAGGACTGTGTAAAATGTTTTTCAACATCATCAAAGCTCAGTAATAAAATAAATGCTTAGTTTCATTTGCAGGTTGTAAGTAACGATGCTTGCTTTTTTCAAATATTCCTGTTTCTTCCTTCCTAACATAACCTTAGTTTCATTGGTGAGTTCATTGTCCTCTGAATACAAAGCTTCAGGGGAGGTTGGATGCAGCTCAAGCCCCAGGTTGTGGGTCTTCATTATTCTAAGCCAAACTGTGCTATTTCTGTTTTCTTTGCCCATGAGCGAGCTTAATTATAAAGGTGGTGGAATCCTGTCCAATGAGACCTATAAGAGCTTGCTGGATGTGATGTCTGGAGCTTCAGTATGTGATGCATGGAACTGCTGCAACCATGTGCTAAAAGCCTAAAAATGATGGCAACATACAGAGAGAAGAGCCAAGAGCACTGCAAACAAGATGAGCAACCTCTGTGACTTAATACTCCAGAAATTTACCTTACCTATGGAATTTTTATGTTTTGAGATTATGTTTTTTTAGTGTTTAAGCCACTTTGGGTTTGAATTTTCTATTACTCAAAGGTGAACACATCTTGGTTGAGACAATGTCCTATGATACTGACTTATTGAGCTCATACCTGAACACATTTAGTTAAATTCAATTTAGGGTTAAATATCTGAATGCCAATTTTGTATTTTTTGCACATAAAGAAATCATGCTTTAGGTAATTACAGGGAATAGGAAAATTACAATATATTTGGAAATTGACTAAATTAGGTTTAAAGGATAGAGGGAATTTTGAATAAGGAGTTATTTACTTTGTTAACCAGGAAAATATTAGGACTCCTAAGGCTCACAAGAAAGCAGATGCTTCAAGGTTTTGGAGGTGAATGAGTTCAGGTTTTGTTTGGCTGTAAATACCAGAACAGCCAATCATGAGTAGTATACTTTTCTCTCTCAGGAAATTTGAATAAAAGCAATGTAAGCTAAGATTACCCATGGGATCAGTGATGGTGACACTGATGAGCCTCTTTTCTCCCAGCTTTCTTCCCCATCCTTCTTATCATGTTTTCTTATCACTTTGTGATGACCACATGGACTTAAGCATCTCTAAGTACCACACTTGCTTTTGAAAAAGCAGTGAGAGTTAGGGTACTGGGATTAAAAAAGACTTCCTATTTTAAGAAATTTTGCTTTTTTATTAGAGGAAAGAAATCTTTCTGTGGCACAGAAATCCTGCCACATTAGTTGAAACTGTATTATACATTCAACTTTAAGCCCAGGGAAGGAGATAACTAAGGCCTCTGGCCAAAGAAAATGAGACAACCATAGCTTATATACAAATTATGTATCATTGTCAGCAGCTGAACTTTCTGAGGTCAAAATATTTCCACTCATAATAAAAGATTTTGTGTATCTGTCATTAGGATAAATATGAGAGCTTAGCAACTGTGCTGGAAAAAGGGTTCAACACAAAGTAAATTAAAAATATGTCATTAACAAACATGATTATATTAAAATATAATTCTATGTGTGTGATTCTCCTTCCTGCAATGTTCATGGACAATAAAACTTCTTTTTTAAGATTCTTGGTCTGTTGTTTTGTTCCTAGTAAGAGCTAGGTGGTAGGAACAGTGAGGTCTGACAGCAGATATGGATTACGGATATGGACTGATTGGACACCTCAGGTTTCACTCTTATGCAATTGTCTTCATTACTTCTCCAGTGCCTGCAGGTAATGTGGCTGTGTACCTTTGGAAAGGATTTATTGTTTTAATGAATCTTTTCATTTCAAAAAGTTGCTTCATTGGGAATCATGACCTGAGTCTGTCTATCTTGCCTTTCTATGTCTTTAGCCTTTATGTTTCCCTTCCCCACCTGGAGCTTAAAAATCATACAAAAGAAAACAAAAAAAATATTGCTTTGGTGTTTTGGTCCTTCAAATAGACTTTTATGTTAGTTTCCAAATCCAAAGTTGATAAAGATGCCCTACATATGCTCAGTTCATTGTAGTGCATTAGATTCATCTTCTGTCTGATTCGGTGTTGGTTTATCTGTGATAAGCCCTACAACACAAGCTTTTATGGACTGACTACTTCTATATTCTAAAGACTGAACATTGTTCTCTTTCTCTCCTCTTTCTCTCTATCTCTCTTTTTCCCTTCTCCCCACTCCCATTTTTTCTTTCCAGTCCACATTCAACCCACCTGGTATTACTAAGAGCTAATGACCTTGGAAGACACTATCAACCCATTTCAAACAGGACATTGAGATGTAAATACTATAGCTATCTTACTTTTTCTGTTCTTTTCCCTTTCCTTCCTTCTTTCCTTCCTTTTTTCCTTCCTCCCTTCTTTCCTTCCTTCCTCTCTTCATTCCTTCCATTTAAAAAAAAAATGTTTCTCAGTGAAACATTTCACTGAGTTCTTCACTAGTGCAATGATAGTGAAATGTTCTTCACTGTCTCCCAGGATTCTCCGGGAACACTGCATTTTCATTACCTATACCTATGGTTAGGTTAGAATGCAATATTGATTTCCTTCTTATTGTTGTGTCACATCTTCATTCTTTTGCTGCTATTTTCTGGACTCACTTTATAAAGACACTACATGTACTTATATCCTTGCCTCAAAATTTGCTTCTGTAAAATGTCAAAATATCACCAAAATTATCCTTTTTCTTTTTAAATGCTATAAAATATCTAGTGGAAAATTTTCATCCAGACAACATGGAATCAGAAAATCTGTGGAAAGGTAAAGCTTACAAAAATTAATTGAAGAAAAATTTCATGATTATTCATCACACTTAAGAGGTAGGAATCGTATTTCTTCCATCTGTCACATTGCGGGAAATAAAACTATTGTATATACATTTTCAACCATTAAAACTTGGTATACAAATAAACTCAACAGCTTGGTCTATAACTATTGGGTTGATATAATTCCTGTGCCATGGTTCCGTAAGTTTCCTGATTTCACATCTAAGAAGATGACAGGAAGTGTTTATCAGAATACCTAGATAAGTGGTTGATCCTCAGAGTATTATCACTACAATGTTTTTGCTGCCTTAGCTTTTATGTAGTAGCTTTGACTATGTAGACTGTACCTGGAACTCAAGTTCTAAAGGCCTGGAAAGGTTTGGTATTCAATGGAGGCCATGCTTCTTCAGTGGATAGATAGTCTTCCTTGGGAGAAGCTTATTTTTTTCATGTGAAATTTTGAGCAATTTAAATTGATTAAATTGGAACTCATTCCTCATAATAAGCATAGATTATAAAGTCACAGAGGAGTTATTTCTATTATAGATAAAGGATAATTATCTAAGTATTAAAAACCTGCATTTAGATATGCATAACTATAAAATCTATTTTAGCTTGCAAATTAATATCAGTTTCATAGATAATATAATTTGTTCTTCTAAATAGATGTGAAATAGAAATAATGAATGAAATTATACTATAATCATAAAAAATAAAATATTTTATACATAAGTTCTAAAAGGATCATCCACATAAATTTAGCTAAAGAAATTTACCTGAATTCTCTACAGAAGATTTAATATATAAACTCAGGCTTACTTTATAACTTTAATTTTAAAATTTCCATCTCACTTATTTGAGACACATTTGTAACATTTTATGAAAGTCCTAGATGACATTTAGGAATCTGAATTTACATATTGTAAGATAACAAATGTCTGTATTTATCCAAAGATTTCTTAAAAATGACGTTCTGTTCTAGATTTACATGTAATTAAAATAAGAATATTGCTAATATATATGAAGTAAAATCTGAATTCTAGACATGAGTTAACAGAAAACTTCAGATAAAACCTGTCTGTTCTTACAGCATTCTAAAATTATGTACATATTTTAAGTACTGTGTAGAAATATTAAAATGGATGAGCAGTATTAAAAGAATATCTGTATTTATTTGTAGTAAATATTTATCCAGGCAGATAGAATATGTATTAGTCTTACATCTATATCTACCAAGTAATTATGAATGGACCAGCTATTAACAATGAAATGAAACTACTAAACAAATATTTGGAGACTAAGTTGCTGGAAGCCTCTTAGTAGCTTAAAAGGAATGTCAATACTTACAAATTTAAAATGGATTGAAAAATGGAACTAAATTGGCTCAAGGAATAGTTGAGTGATTGAGAGCAACAAGAATATCATTAGTGAGCCATATTCTAAGAACAAAGGAAAATTTTTTATTTTTATTCAATTTTTACAGTTTGCTTTAATGTCATGTAATTCTGAATCTATTTTCTTGCTTTGAATTCTAAACAAATAAATAATGATTTTAATTTAATAAATATAACTTTTTAAATGTTAAGGAAAAGGTGGTAAAAACACAATACAGAATTCACCAGATTAGATGGGAACTTTACCATTAGAATTTAATTGGAAGTATCAATATGGATTTGTGATTTTGTAAGAAAAAATACACAATATTTTTGGCTCTAGCCACTGAAACAGTGCAATAGCAATATAAAAAAATGATGCACTTTGCCACTAACCAGAGTTGCTTGAAGATAAGGATGATTCCAATGTTAGAGGCAGAAAGGTGCAAATGAAAAATCACGGTGTGTCTGAAAGCAAGGAAGCTTTTAAATATTTATGCAATCATGTCAAAGGGCCATAGAAGCTAACATTAAAGAAGCTAGCTCAGGCCAATATTGTGAGAAATAAAGCATAAAGGAAAAACATAGCTATGACCTGTTCAAATACATAAAATTTAAAAGTCCATGAACCATATAGTATCCTATAGGTTAATTCACCTAACCTATTTTATTGTGCCAATGAAGAAATTAGAAACTATAACTATTAGCTTAATTAAATATATTTTCTAAGTCATAGAAAATATTAGTTAAAACCTGCCTGTGTAACCCTCTCCCCCATGCACACATAGATAACTATGACCTGGGGGCAATATAACACTAAGTGAAATATAGAAAATTCATTAGGACCATACCGTATCCAAAGAGCTCTTAAAAATAGCTCATACAAATATTCTTTGTAGGTTCTAAATATTAAAGAATGAAAGAATGCATTTATCTTATTGATTCTTGCATTTATATTTCTGAAGAGTCAATCAATTATGTAAATCATCAATTTAGACTGATTTTGAAGTGAAATCTTACTAAGCTGCTTCCAGCATTAAATATCCAAAATAGTTGTAAATTCAAAGTATCTGTAAGTTTAGTATTTTTGATAGAATTACTTACATTTTAGGAAAGCTGTATTATTTAAATCATGAAATCTAAGTATATAAACAAGGTGACCCAGTTGTTAATGCCATTTTATACACAGAGCACTAACACTGGTAGGTACCTCTGTTTTGTTCCCTAGCCACTAACTGCTCGACTTATAGAAGGCCAACATTGACAAGGAACAAGCTACCTCACCACAGTAAACTCCTTCCTCAACTTATTTACAATCTTTACACATAACTACTGTTCTTTTTGTCTCCTAAATCCCATATCCACACCCTAATCCAGGAACCCCACTCAATTTCACAGTTGGGTAAAAGAGAATTATTTTTAAATGCTTAAGTTACACTCCATTTCACACTAAGGCAGTCTAGAAGGCCAGGTCTATAGAAATCCTTGGTTGATCTAGGTTTTTCCTCTTCTTACTAGCAATTCTCAGGCAGAATGCCCTGAGAATGCAATACCCTGAACCAGGAGTGAAATGCCCTGAACAACCAGGACTGTGTCTTCATTCCTCCTAGAACTGGATGTTCACCAATGCTTCTGCTTATTGAACCCAGTAGTGCTCAGGTTATAAACCCCTGAATGCTTCCAGGGTCCCTCAGCTGGTGTATTGTGGAGCATTTACAGAGGAGACTTAATATGCCCCAGGCAGCTTTCCTAAGCCTGGAGAACTTGCTTGCCATGGATGCTGGGCTTTTGTTTTTTTCATGCTGTCTCTCTTTAAGTAACTATCTGCTTTATTTAACTTTCTTTTGCTGTGCTTACTTGGTGAACTTTGTTAACAAGATCTAAGAATCTTTTCAAGTTGTTTTCCATTTTATTTGCTGCTCCTTTGTGATGTTTATGATGCAGAAAAGGTCCAAATACTATATGTAGGACCACATAAGGAGGAGGGATCCTTTACCTACCTACTGGGGGAATTGGTTTAAATTTTCTAATAAACAACTAAAATAATTATCAAAAGTTTATTATCGTAGAAGGCTGATTACGTACTAAGAAGTTCTCAAAGTAGTGTTGCTAAAACTGTCGTGTGCATAGAAATCATTTGAGGGTTTTTGTCAAAACTCAGCTTTCTACTCAATAGATCTGTGGTGCACCCTCAGTCTGTATACCTATCAGACCCCCAAATGATGATTACATGGTTTATCATGAACCACACTGAATAACAAGGAATTAAGCTGTTTTTGAAATTCAAAATTTACAATATTCTAATAAATTTGTGTTACGTTCAGGAATAGAAAGGTTTAGGAGGTATTGGTACTGCAGTATTAAGAGTAGAAAGGTAGACAATGAAGATAAATTTTCAATAACTGTACATATTTGACAGGCAATTCCAGAGGGTCACATTTCATGTTTTTGAAATAAAGATTATGTCTCCTTCTTGGCTAATATTTTGCTTTTGACCCTAGAAAACAGTGCTGTTTTAGAAAAGAAATTGCAAGTTGATGCACAATTAACATTTAGATTTTAACGTTTCTTGCCTGACATTCAGTATCTGTTTCCTTTAGAAAAAGATGTGTTAAAGGATTTTCAGAATTTTATTAAGGGATTAATATGGTTTAGACTTACTGGTTTCCATTTAATGCATAAGTATTTAACTAAAATATACTGCAATCTATGTTACTTTTTAACGAGAGAGCTGCTTTGAAGATAGGAATTGTGCTTCTTGTCCCTTCTTGTTTGATATGATGTAGATAATTCTGTTTAATCCAATTATTTTTTATCTTGTGTCCTTGGGTAAGGTAGACAAATTGAGTTTCACTTTTAGTTTATTTATTGTCAGAGTCTGAATTAGGAGTTTAAAGATGCTGTCTGACAAGAAAAAGTCAACATCTGTTGAGTTGATTTATTATTTATGTATTAGATTTTATGGCACCTTTCCTCTGAAGAGCTGAGAGCATTCTACACATAATTTTTAGACTTTTCAAATACCTTTCAAAAGAAACACTTATAAACATCCCAACATGAAAAGTGACAGAGAAGGAACTAAATGAGGAAAACAGGAAAGAAGAGGACCCTAGGGCAAATGATCACAGCCTGGAATAGATGTGCCTAAGACACCAGGCATTCCCTTTCAAGGAAGGTGACTGAGGATGCTCTGATGAAGTCTCTTCCCTCATCCACCACTAGAACAGCATCCTGGCTGCCAGATGCCTCTGTTCCTTATGGATGCATCTTCAACACTGTCACCTTCTAATATTTTGCTGATTAGGACAATCAAGAAATTTAATGTGGGAATGTGACCTCAGACCTGTCAAATGGTTCTTGCTCTCTATGCCTGAGATAATGGAACTTCATAGAAGGTGGATTTGTGGGGGGCAGGAAAGTAAATGTTCTTAAAACTCGTGGAATACTATTTCAACTACAAAATTAATTCACATAACAAGCTATTAAACAATCAATTAAGTAACAAAAATAAGTTAATTATTTTAATAAAGTAAAATTAAATGGTCTTAAAGATTTTATGAAAATTGTTTAGAGATATGAAAGCATATATTACATGTTTATATTTCATTTACAGTTAGTCATTGCTTTAACATTTTTAATTCTAAAAAAGTTGTTCCCATAGAAGTAGAGAGCAGAATAGTTATTTTTAGGGACAATAAAGGGAAAGGAAGAGCAGAGAGTAGGGAGACATTAGTCATTGAGCACAAAATCACAGATAAGAAGAATAAATCATAGTATATTATGCATTCTTTTGTGTAGTAGGATGATGAGGGTTAACAATAATGTAGTGATTATTTCAAAATAGCTAGAAAAAAGGATTTTAAACATTCTCATCACAAAGACATGATAAATGTTTATGATGATTGATATGTTAATTACTCTGATTTGATCATCACAATGTGTGTGTATATATATATGTATATGCATGCACATATATATTTGTTGAAACATCATTTTATTCCCCAGAAATAGGTACATCTATTATGTCAACCATAAATTTAAAACAATGAAATTATATTATCACATTTATATCTGTGACTTTATATAATGTCTAAATTTTGTTTTTCAATATTTCTTTTTTTTTTTTGACAGCTTACCACCTGCACAAGGTTTATTGTTTGGGAAGAAGCCCTGTGAAGGGGGTCCCCAGCAACAGAGCTGGAGCCCACAGACACTTACAGACTGGGGCTGTTTTTCAATATTTTTAATGTGGAAAAAAAGTCAGAATGTTACTAATTAAATATCCTTCTATGGAACTGTCTCTTTGTTGAAAAGAATGCACATTTGGTTTGATAGCTGAGACAAAGGAATATAACTTATTTTTTACTTCTTTTAAAATGTCTGAAATATTGTATGTATTAAAATGTGAAAAAATTAAGGTTTCTTAGGAAAATGGAACATTGGTTAAATTATAATTACATAAATTTAAATTTTGTAACAAAACCTCATAATTCTATACTGAACTTCATATTCCTAACATGTTACCTCTCTTTGCACTCATTTTTAGAAACTTAACTACGAAATACATGAGATGTTAGGCAGAATCAAAGAAAATAAGCAAT
Organism: Castor canadensis; assembly: GCF_047511655.1. Classification (NCBI taxonomy): domain Eukaryota; kingdom Metazoa; phylum Chordata; class Mammalia; order Rodentia; family Castoridae; genus Castor; species Castor canadensis. The sequence goes on along the minus strand of NC_133391.1, from coordinate 94,210,095 downwards.
GATGTTTCATTTTTTAAATGAGAGTTTCTAATGTAATTTTATATTCATTGCTGTCAAAATGTGCTATGCTGCTTAGAGGGTTCTTAGAAACCTTAACACACAACAACCATTTAAATGGGAATTTATTGTTGGACTCAGTAAAGAAAAGAATCATGAAGAACTACAAACTACAAAAGCAGCCATTTTCCCATGAATGATGGAAGATAAAGTAAGGATTGAACTTTGTTATTTTATTAGGTGAAAATAAAAAAATATATATTCTTATCTTCTAAGGTTATGACAACAGACATAAAATGTCTATGTTTAGTTTTCTTTTTTTTTGGCTTGGCCAAGAATATAATTTTATTTTATTTTTGGCTTATTTATTCATTTATTCATATGTGCATACACTGTTTGGGCCATTTCTCCCCCCTGCCTCCTGCCCACTCCCTCTTCCCCCCAATCCCCTTGCTTCCAGGCAGAACCAGTTCTGCCTTGTTGAAGAGAAGACATAAGCAATAATAAGGAAGACAAAGCGTTTTTGCTAGTTTGAGATAAGGATAGCTATACAGAGAGATTCCTAGCATTGCTTCCATGCACAAGTGTGTTACAACCTGAACTGATTCTCTCTACCTGACCTCTTCATTACTTCCTGGTCACTTTCCCATAGTGACCTCTGTCGTTAGTTTTCTATCTTTACCTCTGATGCAGACTGTGTTTCCATGTAGCCACCATTATTAATTATTGTCCCCAATATATCATGCCTCTGTTATACTGTTTGCATTGAGGTATATATTAAAGTAGTGACTGAAATGAACAGGTGCTAAGAGGTAAGTATGCTTCTGAAATAGAGCATCCATCTTCTTTCATGGTCTCTTTAAACATGTGCAGATGAAAATTTGTAATAACACTTATTGTTTCCAATCTTCCTTGATGAAAACATTTAAGTTTCAAAACTTTCCTTGCTTAGAAGAACATATTTACTTGAAATACATGTCTTGATGAAACACTTCATAAGATGGATCTGGTTTTTCAATTAAGAAAAGGTCACTCATAACAATTTAGTACTTTTTAATATACCTCCTTGACTCTATATAGGCCCTGGTTTGAGCTTGCTTAAGTCATCCCACTATTTCTCAGTCTCTCCATGTGCTTAAGAGGAAACCAGATCCTGTTCCTGAACCTTGAATTACTAATGACACCACTTATAATTTGCTTAGACTTCCACAATGCCTGAGAACTCTCTTCTTAGCTCTTCCAAGGACTGCCTTCAAGGGGGGACACTGATAGGTGAAAAATACATGGAAAACATGAAACTAGGGTACATCTGGAATGAAAGAATCAAGTAGTAGAATTTGACAGCAAAATTTTGTTGCAAGTGTTTCAGGAGGGAAGTAAACTTTAAATGCCCGGATAGAGGTGATAATGAACTTGGGAGTATTTGACCATTTGTGAGCATGGGAATGACGTAGGGAAGGTGGTGCTTTAATGTAATTTTGAGCACTGTGCATGAAATGTGACAAATGAAGATACCCTAGGACAACTTGACAAGGTCCTGTAGCAAAGTGCTACCATTTAGAATGAAAAGAAATGGATGAATTTGGCAGGTATTTCAAAAGAAGATGGAGTAAGAACTAGAGATGGATAGAATATTAGGGATAAAGTTGCCTTTAAGGGTTTTACCTAAGGTGATAGGAAAATGAACAATAGCAGAGAAATCAAGTCAGGTGATGACTTTGATTTTAAACAATGTTGATTTCAAATTTAGGAATTCTGCGCTTGAAAAAAGGAACCTTTTGTATATTTATTTCCTATTAAATATATTTCATTATATATTTACATACTGGTGGCACTGGGGTTTGAACTCAGTGCCTCACACTGGCTAGGCAGGTGTTCTTACTGCTTGAGCCACTCCGCCAGTCTTAAACCTATTATTTTTCTCAGATTTATATCAACTTTTGTCATGCCATTAAAAATCTTAAGCACTATATGTTAATGGCTGGCTTAGTTCAATTCCATAGAGAAGAGTGTTTAAGTCAGCTTTGGAATCAGACAGGTTTGTTTGAATTTTGGAACCACTATAAACACATTGCATGATGAAATGTAATATTACATATAGCAGCAGTATTTGTACTTCCTTCTCAGTAACAACTAAGCTTTCCAATTTGAGATGAGGAAAGAGGAAAAGTGAAATGCGTAACAGGCTTTACTGAACCACAAGTGTAATATTGCTTCCCCATTCCCAGACCTTTTGGTTAAAAGGCTCTCGGATGTATCACTCACAACATCTCTGCACCTAGTGTTTGACTTGGTGCTTCTGGTCTCCAGTAGTCTACAGTGTTGCCTCTTGCTTGCCTGGAAATGAGAACCAATGAATTTTGGGTGTAAATGCTTATACCCCACTTTTAATTTTACTTCTGTCCTATACTGCTCAAAAACTTTGCCCCCAGCATAGATTTGCTCCCTAACTCGTATGTCTGGCCCTTCCCATGAACTGCTATGTCCTCTTAGAAATAACCTATTCCATATGTCTCCCAAACTGAGAAATTTATCAGCATCTGGTTACTATGGTACTTAGGTAAATAGTGCAAGTAGGAGAAAAACCAAGGTGTTGTCAAAAATTTCTACATCCCTAAAAGTGGCAGCCCCCAAACATCAGTTTTTAGCTATTTTTATTTCTGTTGTCTTTAAAAAATAGTCTTGGAAATGTGACTCTTTTGCATTTTGTTTTTGGAAAGTAGGATAGGGTGGTAGGGCTGTGTGTGTGTGTGTGTGTGTATGTGTGGTGTGTGAGAGAGAGAGGGAGGGAGAGAGAGATCAATCACATGAAATCAGAAAGATTTTATATTAAAACAAGTGTGTAACTGTCTATAAAAATGATAGATGGAAAACAAAACATCATGCTGCCTCAGGTCACTTGAAGGAGGGATAGGGATAGGTTTTTGGTATTTCTGCCAATAATTTATGAGACTATCTGAATGAACACTTCTACATGAATAATTATGATGAGCTGCTGTGAAAATGTCACAAGGTGAGCCACAATCTACTTTGCTGTTGTCCTTATGCCCACAAAAATTTTGTTTCTGACAGTTCAGATTCTTCTAAAGAGGTTTCTATAACTTCTCTGTGGTTGGCTTATCCTGTTAGGTTTAAAATAGATATTGTCTTTAAAGATACATTCATCACCTTTTCCTTTACAACAGTAAAGCTTAAAGAATTATTGTCTCATACACTTTTGTTATTGATAGTAGTTCTCAGGTAAAACTTGGAGATTGATGTATGTACTTTGTAAAATAATAGAGCTTTGAATGCACCAAGCAAATTGGTTGCTGTCCACGGTGCTAGTCGCCTATCTTTACTTTAGTCCTTTATTTTGCTTCACACAAAATAGAAAGAAAACCTAAATTTTGGGAAATTTTAAAGTAACTATGATATTTATTAATTTATTAAAATTTTACTAAAACATATGTTTTCTCTTTGAGCTTTAATCTTGCATCTTCTCATAAATGACCATCAGTTTTGCTTATGTTTCCATGTTTTTGTTTTTCTATTAATATTACTGGAATAATTTGTATTTTAGTTAGCCTTCAGGGTGATGCTAAGCTTTATTTTTGATGCCAAAAATCTGTGTTCAATGCATCTTGGTTAAAGTGGTAAGGAAATCATGATTAATTAGTTGGTAGCAAAATAACCACTCTGTCTACTTTTGCAGATACTTTTCAAGGAAAATAGGCCATTTGTCCTGATCGCAAAGCTAATAATTTGCACCAACATAAAATTTTCTTTCATTAAAGTGTTCAAATGTACGCACAGTTAGAAACAGCATTATAATGAACCTTCGTGGGCCCATTGGTCAAGCAATTGTCAATTCTTGACTAATCTTCCTCAATCTACATTCTTTAACCCCTTCCCTCTTTTCCTGTTTTAATTTGAAAGAAATGCTCATGTTGTTTCTGTCAAAGAGTAAAAAACTTTTAGGAAATTATAATCAATACTTGAAAATTTTAAGTTTCTAATGTCATTTAATATAAGCGCTAAACTTTCAATCTCATATTTTTCAAATTTTTTTGAGTTAGGATTATAAGTGTTTTAAACTGGATAATACAATCAGACTATTTAATAAAAGTTCCTCTCCTCCTTTTTAATTTTCTGATACCTCAGTTGTTGGAGTAATAGGGTTATTTGGTAGAATTTTCCAGAGGGATGGCAAATTTCTTGTGTTTTTCTTTCCTTGTAAGTTTTATAAAGTAATTGCTCAAATTTCATTGACCAAGTAGGAATTTTGTTATTTTTAAAGATTCTTTAATAGGTGACATTGAATACTTCAAGTGAAACATACTGCCTGATTTTCTTCTTATCTCAGCTATTAGTGATTATTAGATCAAGTGATACAAAATTATAATATCCTAATTCTTTTAATCTTTTCTTAACTCTATAATTGGAATACTTTCATGAAGAGAAATTTTCCCCATGTTGACTATTTGTATGCCCTTAAATACAGCTCATATAGAAAGACCAGATATATCTTGAATTTGTCTCCCTATTTCCAAGTTTTTAAAAATATTAAGTTGCAGAATGGCTCAAGTGGTAGAGTGCCTGCCTATCAAACATGAGGCCCTGAGCTCAAGCCAAGCCCTGGTACCCGCCACCAAAAAAAAAAAAAGAGTTAACTGTAAAGAACTTCATTAAGCATTCAATTAGGTTCTTTAAAAAAAATTATAAATTTATAGACTTAAAAATTTGATGACTCTTTCAATTAAAAAATAAACTAATATTAACAGAATAATGACAATAGATTTAAATGAATGCGAACATGCCTTACAAATTCTCTCTTAGGAGTACACACTAGGAATCACTCTGGAGCAATACATGGATAGTTATTACTTTTTAAAAATAAATATATGTACCTCATTGTCTTAAGACAGTTTATTCCTATTAATGGTTAATCCAACATTTTGTTAGCATAAATTATAATGGTCTAATTGAAAACCTTTAGCATATATGTTTCATCTTGCATGGTGTTTTAAGGATAGATTTCTAGAAGAGGAATTATCGGGTACAAACTTAGCATCTTCTTTTCTGGATTTTGCAAACATTCTTCCTTAAGCATTCTGTCACTTTGCATTCCTACCAGCTGCATGTGAGTGCTCCTTTGACCTTAGCATTACCAAGAAAATCTAACTTCAGCATTATCATACTCACATTAACCAAAAAGAAAAGTCATTATTCTCCTATTGTTTGTCTTACATCAAATTTAGTTTGATATAATTATAGTCTGGGGCATTATAAAAGTAATTCAGAAATGGTCTCTAAACTGAAGAGACTACCCACAGAGTGGGAGAAAATATTTGCCAGCTACACATCAGACAAAGGACTGATAACCAGAATATATAGGGAACTCAAAAAACTAAATTCTCCCCAAATTAATGAACCAATTAAGAAATGGGAAAGTGAACTAAATAGAACTTTCTCAAAAGAAGAAATTCAAATGGCCAAAAAACACATGAAAAAATGCTCACCATCCCTAGCAATAAAGAAAATGCAAATTAAAACCACACTAAGATTTCACTTCACCCCTGTTAGAATAGCCATCATTAGCAACACCACTAACAACAGGTGTTGGCAAGGATGAGGGGAAAAAGGAACCCTTTTACACTGCTGGTGGGAATGTAAACTAGTACAACCACTCTGGAAAAAAATTTGGAGGCTACTTAAAAAGCTAAACATAGATCTACCATGTGATCCAGCAATACCACTCTTGGGGATATACCCAAAAGACTGTGACACAGGTTACTCCAGAGGCACCTGCACACCCATGTTTATTGTGGCACTATTCACAATAGCCAAGTTATGGAAACAGCCAAGATGCCCCACCACTGATGAATGGATTAAGAAAATGTGGTATTTATACACAATGGAATATTATGCAGCCATGAAGAAGAACGAAATGTTATCATTAGCAGGTAAATGGATGGAACTGGAGAACATTATTCTGAATGAGGTTAGCCTGGCCCAAAAGACCAAAAATTGTATGTTCTCTCTCATATGCAGACATTAGATCAAGGGCAAACATAATAAGGGGATTGGACTTTGATCACATGATAAAGAGAGAGCACACAAGGGAGGTATGAGGATAGGGAAGACACCCAAAAAACTAGATAGCATTTGTTGCCCTCAGTGCAGAGAAACCAATGCAGATACTTTTAAGCAACTGAGGCCAATAGGAGAAGGGGACCAGGAACTAGAGAAAAGGTTAGTTCAAGAAGAATTAACCTAGAAGGTAACATACTTGTACAGGACAGCAATGTGAGTCAACTCCCTGTATAGCTATCCTTATCTCAACTAGCAAAAACCCTTGGTCCTTCCTATTACTGCTTATACTCTCTCTTCAACAAAATTAGAGATAAGGGCAAAATAGTTTCTGCCTGGTAGCGAGGGGTTGAGGGGATAAGGAAGGAGGCGGGGGGAAGGGGGTAAATGACCCAAACATTGTATGCACATATGAATAAAATAAAATAATAAAAAAAGAAAAGTAATTCTGATACTTCTTGCTGCAAAGTATGTGCTTTTCCATTTATTCCCAGACACTATTGCTTTCTAGACTAAAGTAAATATGATTCTACTGACTTCTTTTGTGCATGTCAGAACTGTACCTGAATACATTAATTAAAATTTTCTTTATATCATTTCTAGAATAATCCTTAGTCAGCTCAGTCTACTGTGTGGTGGGTAGCTGGTACAATTAGATCATGCCTACTGAGTTTTCATGTAAATGATCTGTTCTGACCTGTGTGACAGAGTTTTAATCAAATTGCTTTTTGGAATTTTCATTTTTCTGCTAAGTTCACAAACACTGCTTCAGAAAAAGAAAGCTCAGATGACTAAACACAGTGTTGAATTTACCATCTCTTTGTTGAGTCACTAATACAATTTTTGAGCATGACATATACTGTTTTCATTTATTGTCCTGAATTTTATTTTATTTTTTTGCCTAAAGCTAGTCATTTTCCCTTAAAGTGAATCATTGATTTACTCAGCCTCCAGCTGAATCACAGACTCAGAACCACCTGCAGTGATATGCTTGTTGTGACTACAGAATCAGTCAGGACAAGAAGGTTGTTTTGAACTGTGCACACAATAATGACTTCTTTTTTCCAATCAAAGAAATACCCCAGACTCCTGTCAGCAGAAAGCATATAAAAGCATTAGTTTGTGAAAATGTTTATGAGATGGGGTACAGAAATTTAACCTAATGGTACCCATGTAAATCTTTTAAATTTAAATACATTCATTAGAAGTAGAAGTAGAAGAAGTGAAAATAAACCCAGTTTTTTAAAACATCTCAGATTCTGTCTGAGCTTTCATGAGAAGGTTTTGGGTGCATTAACAGGCTTTTATACTATTAAAGGATAAGTGAGTGACTTTTCTACTTATTCAGTATGAAACTGAGTATGAAACATGAATGTCATTAAGTTCAGTTCAACAAATACTCCTTTTTTGTGTACCTACAATACAGAAAGAGCCATGTTAGGTGTTGTAAAGAATACAGAAACAAAACAGGATTTGTGACTGCAAGGATATTACTCTCCTGGTTAACCCAATATCTCCTTTTAATCTTTCAGAGTCCTTTTATATCACACTCTTTTGCAATTTGTATGAAATTATTTCAGGGATGTGTGAGAGTCATCAAGTACCACTTCTTTTTGTGTTATCTATTGTATGAAATGGGTCTGTTATATGGTAACTATTTGAAATATCTTTCTTTTAACTTAAGTGTCAAAGCTATTCCTCTTTCTATATGTAGTCCAAAGAGATACAGTTGCTTTTACAAGTAGAACAGAAGAAAAGGAATACTGGTTGTGAAACCAGTTTCTGGCAGTATCATGACTTAGCATCAGGTGCTGGGATGTGCTTGACCCAATGAGGCAGGCCAGCAGGAAGGAGAAGAGGACTTAGACAAAAGTTATGACATCTTTTCCTCTAAAGATATCAAGATGTATTAGGAATTTTTACACTTTTCAGGTACTATTAGGAAGAGGATGTCATAATTAAACAATCTTGAAAAATGAAAATGTTGTGGTAGGTAGAAATTTTTTGTTTCTTTGCTAATAAGCCAGTTTCTCTGCCTGACATAAGATTTTTTTCCATGTGAAAGGAGCTAAGAAAGGAACAATAAGATATAGATAAAATTTCAGTTGGAGGGCAAGGGGAAGTAAAATAAAAGTCTGTTTTTCTTGGCCCCAGGGAACTACAGAGACAACAGGTGACAGAGGGGCAGGAAAGGCTTAGGTGAGATATGCAAGTCCCAAACTCATCCAGGAGTGGAAAAGTATTTCAGAGGATTGAGGGATCACTGAAGCCAGAAAGACTTAGACTCTTCTTCCTGCTTAGAATACACATAGGGTCAACCAGTAGTGCGTGGTAGTCTAGAATTAACCTGGTATGGTACTATGGGCAGCAGAGTGGTGTTATTTGGTAGAAAAGATCTATTCAGCATCCTTGAATTACCCTTGATTTCCTTTGGTTATGAAATACCTATAATTTCTTCCTTGTGTCTTCCTTATATCAAGAGGAATATTGCAGGTAATTGAGGATCTGTGAGCACCATGGATGATCCACAGCAAAAATTGTATGAGAGAGAGAGAGAGACTATGTAAGGGGAGGAACATACAGTGGACAGGGATGAAATCAGAATATATATATAAAGCCAGCAAGACTACAAAGGAGGGACCTGATCAGAGTCACAAATTAATCCAGGCAGATGTCAAACAGCAAGAGCCAAGGTATTGTGGAAGCATGGGAACCTGAACAAAGATGCCTCAGAACTCCCAGCCCATATAGACTCAGAGTCAGCAATCTTTAATAAGCCTATATGTCTTCTTGCAGTGGAGTAAATATGGGATGGAACTTTATTTAGATAGATGAGAGGCTGAGCTTTAAAACAGGCAAAATTATAAGATAAACATTTTACTGTGAAGGGCAAGTTTAATATTTATGTTTATCCACTCTTCAGTAGCATAAGAGATACTCCAAAAGTGAGATCAGTTATAGATAAAAAGAATACATTTTCTGTGCACATTTAAGTGCAATGGAAATAAATTTGTGATCTCATTAGAATTACATGATGGCTTTTTGACATCAATTCTGTATATACCCAGTGGTATATACAGTGTATATGCTACCAGTGGGATATGAGTGACTTGATGGCACAAAGTAGTCTTATTCTTTTCTAGTATCTATTGTGATGAACACAGTGCTTGGCATAGGAAATGCTAAAATTATGTGTGAGATTTAAATCAATTTATTGCCACTAAGAGCATTTGCTTTGAAATCAAGTTCCCCTTGTGCTTGAGCTGAATAATCCAAGGCTACAATTCTGGCATTTTACTAGAGGTTCTGAATCTTGAAGGATTGATTCAAAGGCAATAAGCAAAGATGTAAAAATAGGAAACGCTCTTATATGTTTGCAAAGTAGTAAGTTGCACAGTTTGGCTGATTCATGCTTATTATTGTCAGCATTAAATTTCATTAATAAAATTAACAGTCACAGTTTCCTAAGCACTTTTACCATAAGCATGCTACTGTGGTTTATAATTTACATCCTTCATTTAATGAAAACTCCTTTCTCAGTAATTAATACTTTTGTATAAATCAGGTTCCAATTAGAAGACAGAAATTGCACAGTAATTTAAACAAGAAAAGTTTGTAAATATAAAGAATTATTAACAATGATGTGTGGTTGGCTAGTAAGGAGCGAGGAACTACAGAATTAGAAATACATGCATTTACATTCCTTTGGATAGATACACAAAACTGGTATGGCAGGATCATTTGTTAGCTCTATTTTTAGTTTCTTGAGGAACCTCCAAAGCGGCAAAGGAGAGGATGATGGCAGGGTGAACATTAAAGAAGTACATTATATATGTGTATAAAAATAAAATAGCAAAATCATCAAAAACTACTAAAAAAATGAAGAGGGAAGAGGAAGGGTAGTTAAGAAGGAGTAATAAAGGTGGTGTGAATTTGATCAAAGTATATGATCAAATTAATTATATGCATACTGTTATATCACAATGAAATCCCTTTGTACAATTAATTTATGCTTATAATTTTTTTAAAAACAATTTAAGAACAGCAGATAAAGGGAAAATTCTCTACCCCTATGACTAATGCCCAGCACTCAAAAAGGAGGCAAATCTGGATGAAGTTACTCTCAGAAACTGAGATACAGCAGTGTCTCAATGGATGGTGATGTTGGCTGAGTTTTTGCAAGTGCAAGACTTACTGGGAATTCATCCTTTGAGGTGATGGTGGAAACTGTCCATGGGAAAGTCCTGAGACAAAACCATGTGCAAAGCCCTGGGTGGAATATGGGGAAGCTGCTCACAGGGTGTTGGGGATAGTATAATCATCTGAAAAGTTGCTTGGGTGAATGTCAAAGGAAGCTGCCCATGCAGAGGTGATGCACATTGCTAGCTATAAGATATGACTTTCTGGCTGCCAGGAGCTTGGTCGCATTGGATCCAAACATGTGTAGAAACCCGGGAGAGAAGTGTTGGAGAATCAGGAAGAGAACCTCCACCACTGCCAGTGTCCCTCCAGAGTCCTCTTGTGATAAAAGTTTAGCTCCTGGCAAAGGAGAAACAAGAAGAGCTAGGTAAAAGCAGGAAGCAGCAATGAAAGGCAAATTTGGAGCTAAAAGGAAATAAATAATTGGCAGACCCATCTGGCTTGATTTTACAGGTTATGAGATGTAGTGTCAGAGAGATTTTTGTGACTTTCCTAGTCATACAAGGGGTCATAAAAGCTTGCAATTCCAACATTAGTGTATTTAGTTTCCATTACAGCTTTACAAGATTCATCTGGTAACAGTGTGTAGGATAGACTGTACTGGGAATAAGAGTGAGGTGCGAACATTTGGTATGAAATTGTTAGAGTGAGCCAGGTAGATAGAAGGCTTTTGAAATACCTATCTGCACAGAATAGCATGACCTCTGAATTTTCTCTTCCAAGTATATAGCTTTTAAATATAAGAATTCACAGTTGTTGGAGTGTCACATAATTGATAGAGCATGCCAATGGACTCACTTTTAAAATGTAACATTTTACAGGTATATAAGGAATACAAATTACTATTTCAAATAGCCACACAATAGTAAAGACTCCAGAATGATCATTCTTTTAGAGGAACAATCTCCTCCTGTTTTCAATGCCCCTAGGTCTCTTGGGGCAAATGAGCTATTGGATGGGGTGAATGTCTCAACATTTACTTGCCATTCTCTTCAGGGACTTTTTGATTCTTCTTTCCTTCTCAACTTCTTTGAAGTTCCTGGCTATGTGCTTTACTAGATGTAAATAACTGGACATCCCCAGCACATTCCCCAGGTCCTAATGGTTAGTTTTCTCAGGTTTATCAAACTGTCATAGGCCTATATTTCAGAACTATCTGTCATATATCTAAACAACTTTATGTTACCTTCACACATGACTAATTCTGACTTTTAAGGAGAAATCTTCTAGAATCCCAGTTCTAAATTGGAAAAACTTACAATGATTTCTGGAATCTGTTAAACTGTATTCACGACTGCACTGTGCCCACTTTCACAAAATTCAGTTCTAGAATGTAGCAGGAAGACTGCTCTACTGGGTCAGCAACCAGAATAGTGGAGTGTTTCAGAATGTGTTGGTAGTCTTAATAATGTGCCATAAGAACTCGAATGATAGGGAGCATAACTGACATTGCTTTGGCTATGTTTGTGCTGAGAAATCCTTCCCATGGGCTGCTCCTATCAGGACCAAGTAAAGCAGGGATGTGGGGAGGGGAAGCCAGTCCTGAAAGGCAAATGGTAGCTTGGCCTAAGGACCTTCTATTGGTTCTGTCAAGGCTTCATTGAACTGTATGGCACTGTAGGAAATTTTCATTCAACTCTTTTCTTCTCTCTTTTCATTTCTACAGCTTTCCCATTCTTTTCTGGTTTCTTCCTTATTTTACCATAGATCTCTCCCCAAGTAAAATTTTGTGTTTTTAATCTTGTTTTGGTGTCTACTGCTCAGAGGTCTTAAATTCATTCAGCTCTGTATTCAAATAAACCAGGTTCTTATGTTTAATGGTTGGTGGCCAGTGTATAACAACCTTGTGTCCACAGTTTTGTCTACAAAATATGGGATAACAATAGTCATCCACTACATGGGGTTTTAAGAAAGAACAGAATCAATATATATGAAATTCACATAAATGCTAGCTAATATGCTATCATATAGCAATGTTTACTGCATGGAAATATTTTTAAATCCCATAAAATTTGTTAACAATATTTTTCAACATACTGTTAACAATGTTTTTTGGCATACTCTTAAATTGATATTTGAAAAAAAGGGATGAAGTCACAATATTTGAGAAAGTTTGTCTTAAGAGTAAAAGCAGGAAATGAGAGCAATAGTCATGCTTTCCATATATTGGTAGTACGGTAATTAATGTGGCAAATTTTACATTTGCTACATTCCTTTATTTTAATTTTTTTCTACATCCAATTTTGCTAGGGACACAATTGTCTTTGGAAAAACTATCTTGTAATAATATCATGTGTATCCACCCATTTGTTATCTTTCATGGTTTTTAAATTATTTTCATATAACTTATCTGAAATAATGCTCACCACCACATGAGAAGTAGTAGAGCAAATGTCAATAATCTTATTTTAACTCAGGGTAAGTATATGAACAAGCCTATTTTGGCTATAAAGGATATTTTGGTTATATCTCCTTTATACTTTTGTAAGAGTCTAGATTTAATCAGGAATTGGATAAGTTCAGTCACATTCAGGATTTCTAGATCCATTTATATCTCCTCAATATTACATTGAGTGTTATTATGTGGAAAACATGAGACTTTCCAAGATGTGGGGTAGAAGTCATTCTGGACCTCATACAACAAAGAAACTGGACTCTGCAAGTAGGCTTTCTGAGATGTTTGTTCAAATACATTTAAAACAGTGACACCATTTCCAAAATCTATGTTACTTGGTCAGTCATGTGATTCCCATCAGGATTCTGTGCAAGAACCAGCAGTAATTGAACCACATGGATGTTAGCCTCCCTTGGTGAGTGAAATTGTGTTTGAGTACACAGCTGAGAATTTCTGGGGAGGTAGACCAGACACATGTAACAGACACAAACCCATTGGATCATGCTGTGCTTCTGCTTGGAAAATGGACTGTGATGTGAATGTAAGTTAGGCTTGCTTCTTTGGTCTTTGTGACATTTCTACAAGATTTTTAGAATAAACATTGTCTTCTCTCTTTAACTTGTGATTCTTTATAGACCAGTGTACTATTCCATAGAAACGCACTCAAGCGTTGTGAATATAACACTTGTTAGCTTTCTGTCACTGCGACAAAATACCTGAGAAAATTAGCTTAAAGGGAGGGGAGATTTATTTTGGCTCACTGTTTCAGGGGTTTCAGTTCATTGCTACCTGGCCCTGCTTCCTTTGGGCCTGTGGTGAGGTAGAACATCATGGCGAGGAGGACATGGTGAGGAAACTGCTTACCCTATGGTGTCTAGGAAGCAGAAGAGAATGAGGAAGGGACCAGGGTCCCAATATAACCTGTAAGGGCTTACCCCCAATGACCTAGCTTCATTTCAGCAGGCCCCAGCTCCTTTCCTAAAGGTTTTGCCACCTTCCAGCAGCACCAAATGCTAGCAACAAGTCTTTAGCATATGACCTTAGGGGACATTTAAGATCCAAAACACAATACAGCAAATTAAATAGTGTCTGTCCTTTCTAAAAAAATTAATTAAGTCAGGCATGGTGGTACACAACTGTAATCCTAGTATTTGGAAGGCTGAGGTAGAAGTTTGAGTCCAGTATGAGCTACATAGCTAGCTCCAGAACAGCCGGGCTGCATAGTGAGATCCTGTTAAGAAACAAACAAAAACCAAAACAAAACAAAAAACCCAACTAGCTGTAATCCTAGCTACTCTAGAAGCAGAGATTGGGAGGATGACAGTTTGAGGCTAGTCTAGGCAAAAAGTTAGCAAAACCCCCAACTCAACAAATAAGCTGGGTGTGGTGATGCACATCTGTAATCAGAGCTTTGTGGGAGACATATGTAGAAGGATTGTTGTCTGAGGTCAACCTATGGGAAAAATATAAGACCTTATCCAAAAATAAATTTAAAAAATAGTAAATATATAAATAAATAATAGCCATAACAGATGTTAAAATGAGACTTTCTACCTCAGTTTTGGTTAAGATCCATGAAAATGGGTGGCAGGTAATTTCACATATCAAACAAAGTGAGGTACTATCTCACTTAATCAAAACTTATAATGTTTAATAAAAGTCTTGTGGCTGGTGGCTGGACAATCACATCCAGTCAAATAAGGTGGACACCAAGGAGCCAGCTGAAGTTATCCAGGCTTCCCCAGGGAGAGAGTAATTCACGTTTTCTTTATGTCAGAGGCCAAGGCTTCAAGGACCATTCAGAAATCTTCAAGATATTCAGTAAGAATAGAGAAAAGTTTTAATTTACCTTAAAAAAATGTTTATTAAAAATCTTAGTAAAATTTTAGTTTTCTTTTTAAAAACATCTTTATATAAAAGATTTATTATATTTTCAGATATAATTTAAAATAAATTTAGCAATTTGTGTGTGGTTGATATACCACAAGATTCACCCATCAAAAGGGTACATTTTGGTAACATTTTTGTAGCCTTATAGATTCATATAACCATAAGTAAATATTTAGAATATTTCTGTCAACTCAAAAAATTCTCTTGTGCTTCTTTCTGTCAATCTCTGTTCCATACCCAGCCCCAGGTAACCACTCATTTCCCTTTATTTTCCTATTTATTCTTTGTTTCTAGAAACTTCCTTTCTTCATTCACAGAATAATAATTTTGAGGTTCTTCCATATTGAATCATTTATCTCTAGTTCATTTTTATTCCTGTGTATTATTCCATCCTATGCATGTATCATAGTTTGTGATTCTGCTTATCAGTTGAAGGACTCTTAAAATTTCATCACTTTTTGTCTATTATGAATAGTGTTGCTAGGAACATTCCATGTACAAGTCTGTGTGGTCATATTTTTTTTCTCTCTGTTGTGGAAATACTATCTGATAAGAAACAAGCAAAACTCAAATAAGTAGGAGAACTTGGACTTTATTTGACACTGGTGGTCCCAGAGGAGCTCACCGCTCAAAAGTCTGTGTCCTGAGCAGAGAAATTATGGGATTCTTATAAGGCAGTGCAGGGAATCAGGTTATAGTGAAAATGCTTGTTGCTAATAGGTGGGCTCTCATTGGGGGTTAGGGTTCTGGGCTGTTTAGGTGGGAGAAGTGGGGGGCCTGTTTACAGAAGGAGACAAAAAAAGGCAGGAATGGGTGATTATCTCCATGTGGGGCCATTTGTCTTGGCCCTGGGCCCATTTTATGGCTTAAGTAGCAACTTTTCATGTCCTTATAACTTGCTTTAGGGTGATCTTCCTGTTCATTCCCCACTTTCAATGTTTTTCCTACTTGTGGACAAGTAGGATCTGTAGGTTCCTAGATTCTATCAGGTTCCTCTTGTCCCAAGGGTCTATATTGGGTCACCAGGAGCTGTAACTTTATTGCCTACATTCGTGACCTAATGAAGTGAATAATGGCATTGAGAATGCAAGGGCCAAATAAAAGGGTCATTAGCATTATGAAAAGAGTACCAGTCAAGAGGAGAAGCCACGAGGCCCAATTCCAGATGTTACTCCATCTGTTCCAGGAATTCGCTAATTCCTGTCTACTACGTGCCACTTGGTCCTGTAACTGTTGGGCCATGTCTCTGACTGTTCCTGACTGATTCACATAAAAACAACATTCTTCGTTTAGAAAGAGTCAGAGCCCTCCTCTTTGGCAGTGAGTAAGCCCAACCCTCTCTGGTTTTGGAGGACCACTGATGCTGGGGAGTCCAGTTGGTCTCACATGGCCACTATGGACCTAACCACTGTTCTGTGTCATTTGTTAGGTCCACAGATAATTGATTATAATAGGAGGTGGATGAGGCAATTTTTTCCTATGCCTGTTCCTATTCCACCTGTTATCCCTACTACAATTAGTAAAGGTATGAATTGGATAGCTCTCTTTGTCTATGTAAGGACTGTTAAAAGTACGGGGAGGGTCTGACTGTTAGGCACTGTGTTTATCTGAGGGGGTGAGAAATGCTAATGGGCAAATGCCCCTCCAGTTAGCTGGCAAGCACTGATAAGCAAGAGTCCTGCATACAAAGAAAGTTCCTGGGCTGCTGCACCATGGTCTGTCAACTGTACATCTAATGGCAGTGGTTGTACAGTTTTGGATTTGGGCACATTGGCTAGCAGCCAGGACCCCCCACCACTGGATAGTTGTAGATATAATTAGGGGCCCTCTGAGATAGCTGTATATTGCTTACTTGGGGATTTATGCTGGTAGAGTTGGAAGTAGCATCATGCATGCCCTGGCTAAGGGGGCTCACTGGGGCCACTACATAATGGAGGGGACCTGAGGACAGGCAGAGCCAACAACCACCTGCGAAAGATAGGTTCATAAGATTAAGGAGGCAGAGAGTTGCATTTAACAGCCTGTACAGTTGGGGTTACAAGTTAAGTTTCCCTGTCCCAGAAGGAAGCCTTAATGGGAGTCATGGTGGTGGCAGATCAATGTCTTTTATAGGTTCATAGACATTTAGGTAATCATCTTTGGATGGCCTCTCTATATCTCTGGCTTTTCTCTTTGTATAGGGACATGAGGACAGGGTGGTTGGAGAGGGTGCCCAAACATAATGAGGTTTATTTCATTCTCCTGACATTTCATTGTTCCATGTGTTTAAGGGGTCCCTGTCTTTCTTCCAGCAAACCTTCTGCTCTATAGTGCCTTTGTTCTTGCAGGACCCCATCAGGCCTGTCAATTTTCCTTTATAGTAAATTGTCCCTCCTCTGGTACATTCAGAAATTGATGAGCTTCATGCAGGTGACAGGTATTGGTAATAGGTAAAGACATACTACAGTTTTCCCTAGAAGAAGAGAGGTTTTACACAAGCTGAGCAGTTATTCTGGCCTCTAGATGGGACAATCTTAAAATGTAATAGAGTCAGAAGGCAGATTCACATCAGACGCCTCATGCCTGAGACTGGGGTCTGGGCTACAGATAGCACTGAACAGCAGTAAGGCTTCCTACTATGAGGAGATAACAGGAGGGCAGCAGTAATCTCTGGCCTGTGTTCCAATCCTGGGGAGCAGTGACAGCCAGTCCTAGTGCAAACAGTGTTGCAACAATGCTAATCAGCAGGATTGGATAAGGGTGGCAGAAAGGGAAATACATTTATGTCCTGGTGGGAGGAGCCTCAGAATTCTGCCATGCGTTAACCAACCAACTTCCTGGAGGTGGCTGGAGCAGGGTTGGAGCTCTCTCCAGCAATGGTGTGCTGCTCTGACATTCTCTGGAACTTCAATGAGAGAGTTAGTTGGGTCACAGACAGCCTGCTAGTCATTAGGGTCTTCAGGGGCTGCTGCCTTCTTTATCCAGGAGTGATGAATCTGGGGAGTGACACCTGTAACTTTAACAGCCATGGGAGTTGCTAATATTACTAGATGGGGACCTGTTCAGTTGGGTTGCAGTGGTTCTTTTTTCCAATCTTTTACTCATATCATATCCCCGGGTTGGTGGGGATGGACCCAGTTACCCATGGGGATTGAGGTCCTTTCTAAGACTTCCCAGGAGATGTAGCATAGGACTTTTCCTAGGGCCTGGAGATTTCAGGGCATGTCTAGATTTCCAATTTACCTGAGGTCCCCTCTAAGCCTGTTTATTATGGAAAGGGGTCTGCCATAGAGAATCTCAAAGGGTGAGTAGCTGGAGGGTCTAGGAGTACACTGTGCCCTGAGTAGGGCCAATGATAGCATGTCTGTCCATGAGGATTGTGTTTCTTTGCAGAGTTTGGCTAGGGTGGTCTTGAGGGTCTGATTCATGCGCTCTACCTTCTCTGAACTCTGAGGCCCCTATACTGTATGGTGCTTCCATTTTATTTTCAAAATTTTAGTCAAGCCCTGGACTATCTCCACCATGAAGGCTGGTCTGTTGTCTGATCTGATAGAAAGGGGGAGCCCATATCTGGGGATAATTTTTCTCAAGAGGGCCTTTATTACCTCTTGTGCCTTTTCTGTGTGTGGGAGGTAAACTTCAAACTACCCTGAGTAAGTGCAGACAAGGACCAGGAGATGCCGGTATCCTCGTTAGGGCTTGACTTCTGTGAAGTCCACTTCCACATCCTCAAAAGGTGTGGTGCCCATTGTTTGTATTCCAGGACTTGGCTTATGTCCTTGACTTGCATTGTGTTGTGCACATGTAATGCATATAGCACTTGTTTTAGTGCACAGAGTGGGGAGCTTGGGAATGAAATAGTATTTGTCTAACAGTCTTTCCAGGGCCATTTTCCCCAAGTGCATTAGCTCATGTTGTTTTATCAGAGGGGCTGCTATAGCATGGGGACAAAGCATCTCTGGTCAGGCAACTTCCACAAGACTTCCTTTTCTTTTATTCCCTTTTCATCTTTTGCTCATTGTTCTTCCTTGTTGGTGTAATTTGGGGTGGGGGAAAACTCTGATGCCAGCAGAAGTTTGGCGGTTTGCTCTAGTACTGTAGGGGAGCTTAGCTCTTCTGCTGCTATCTTTGCCACCTAGTCAGCCAGGAAGTTTCCTCTGCTGACTTAGTCTGTGCCCCTTTGGTGGCTTCTGCAGTGTGTAATAGCCACCTGAGAAGGCACCCAGACTGCTTCTGGCAGTTGGAGTATTTCTTCTTTGTTTTTAATCTCTTTTCCCCCTGCTGCCAGCAACCCTCTTTCCTTATATATTGCTCCATGCATTTATAGGGTGGTGAAGGCATATTTTGAATCAGTGTAGCTGTTCATCCACTTTTCCTTTGCATATTGTAACACCTGGACCAGTGCCCAAAGTTCAGCTCATTGTGTGGACCATCCTTATGGTAGGGCTTCAGCCTGTATGATGTCATTAACAGTGGTGACTGGGAACCTAGACTTTCATTGTCCTCCCTGGACAAAGCTACTTCCATCTGTAAAAGGTTTGAGTTCTGGATCCAAGAGAGGGGCATCTGTTAGGTTCAGCCTGCTAGAGTACACTTCAGCCATTACCTCTTTGCAGTCATGATCTGGGAGCCCTTCTTCTGCTGGCAGGAAAGTGGCAGGATTTATAATTTGTACAGTTTCAAGTCTGACTTGAGGATTCTCACATAGTAGTCCTTGGTAATGGGCCATTCTGGAGCTGGTCAGCCATTTATGACCCTGCCCATTCATTAGGGCCATGACTACATGGGGACTTTAACATTAATGTCCTATCCCAGGGTGAGCTTGTCAGCATCCCTGATTAGGGTTACTGTGGCAGCCAAGGCCCAAACTCATGGAGGCCACCCTGAGGCCACTGGGTCCAGGTGGCTTCGACAAGTAGGCCACCAGCTGCTGCCATGGACACATTGTTTGGGTGAAGACCCCCAGCATTGTGTGATTTTTCTCACAGACAAAAAGATTGAATGGTTACATTACATCCGATAGCCCTAGTGCAGAGGCGCTGGTTAACAGTCTCTTTATCTCCTGGAAGGCCCTTTTTTGGTCTGGTCCCCGGCTTAGAGGGTCCTTTCTGGAACCTGCTATGGCCTCATAAAGTAGTTTGGCCCAGGCTGAATACCTGGGTATCTGGATGTGACAGAATCTTGCCTCTCCCAAGAATTCTTAGGCCATCCTTTTGGTCTTTGGCTGTGGACGGATCAGATGGTCTATGTCTTCTCCAGACCTAGGGTGTGTCACCCTTCTGAAATGATGAACCTGAGGTATCAGACCTCTTGCTGGCAAACTCAGGCCTTTTTCTAGGAAACTTTGTAGCCTGCCTCAGAGAGTCGGGCTAGCAATGCCTTTGTCCCCTCCCAGCATTTCCCTCAATTGTGGTTTGCCAGGAGCAGAGCATCCACATATTGGAGTAAGGTACAGCTTGGGTTTTCTTCTGGGAAAGTGGACAAATCTGCTGCTAGGGCTTCCCTGAACAAAGTGGGTGAATTTTTGAATCCTTGAGGTAAGCTGGTCCAGGCTATTTGTGTCTTTCTTTCAATATGAGGGTCTTCTCATTAAAAGGCAAACAGAGACTGTCTAATTGGGGCCAGGTGGAAGGAGAAGAAAGTAGTTGTTTCCTCCTACCTCCTTGACAGGTAACAGTGGGGTGTTCCATGGCGAATAGCATTCAATCAATACCCCTGCATCCTTGAGACACTGTAGGTGGGTCTGAATTCCCAAGCATGCTTCCCATGGTACTGGATATGGCCTCAGTCTGACAGGTTTGAGATCTACCATTGTGGGTGCATGGTTCCAAGCCAAGCCAGGGGGCCCTTTTTCAGCCTAGACATCAGGAAACTCATCCAGCAGTCAGGTGGGCTTCATTGGGTCCCCCTTTTCCTGGTGGTAAAGTCTGTATTCACCTTCTATAAGCACAGTCACTGCCATGATAAGGGTGTTTGGTTTTCTCACCATAAGGCTTGTGGGCCCTCCCTGGGTGAAGGTGATTTGGGCTCCAAGCTTTGTTCATAAATCCGTTCCCAGCAGGGGAATTGAGCATTCTGGTAGGTACAGGAATTCGAGAATCACCATGTGCCTTCCTAGCTGGCATGCGGGTCTGCAGAAGTGCCAGGCAGTTTGAGTGCCAGTGGCTCCAACTACTGTGACCCTGCACTTGGTGAGTGGGGCCACAGGTTTAGTGACCACAGAATGCTCAGGGCCAGTGTCCACCATGAAGATCACTGGTTGGCTCCCCACTTTCATTTAGACTGTGGGCTATCGGAAGCCTAGTAGTAAGGAACCTGGTCTTCGCTAGTCTGACTCAATTCCTGCTAGGCCAATGAGGTCCTGGGCCTCTGGTTCAGGTTGTCATCCTTTTTTCTCTCTTGGAGCAGTCTTGCTAGGCTCCACTGTAGGTTCCTTGTGGTAGGGGCATTCATTCTTCCAGTGGCCAGTCTCCTTGTAATAGGCACATTGATCTCATTAAAGTGGGGCTCTTCCATTGGGTCTCCCCTTCTGTGGAAGAGCTGACTGCTTGGTCAGGTCTGGCTTCCCCAGTGCTACAGCCAAGATGAACACCTTGATTTTCATTCTTTTATCGGCCTCTTGCTTTGTCTCATTGTCTTGATTTACAAAGACCTTGTTTTCCACTTCTAATAGCTGAATGGCATTCATTCTAGAAAAGCCTTCAAGTTTCTGCAGTTTCTGGTGAATGTCAGCGTACAACTGGCTCACAAACCCTGTATTGACCATTTGCTGGTTTTGTGGCACTTCTGGATCGAAGAGGGTATACACTTGGAAGGCCTCACAGAGACTTTCATAAAAATCAGTTGGTGATTCCTCTGGTTTCTGGATAACTGCCACAGTTTTGGACATGTTTGTTGGGTCCTTAGCTCCAGCCCTGAGCCCTTGTAGAAGGGTGGTGTAATACTGGGTGAGGACTCCTTGTCCTTCTGCTGTATTGAAGTCCTAGGTAGGCTGAGCATAGGAGACCACCTCTCTTGCCCAAGCTTCTGCGTCTAGTGTTCCTACTGAAGCCTGCCCTTGGAGCCAGCAACAAGCCTCCATCAAGATTTGCTGTTACTCTTCTGTGTTGAAAAATGTCAGGAGGAGTTGGCAGTCATCTCAAGTAGATTGATCAGTCTGAAATATGGATTCTAGGAGGTTGATCATGGTCTGGGGATTTTCTGAATAAGATGGTGTGTGGTTCCTCCAATTTAAGAGGTCAGTTGTACTGAAAGGCTGGTAACAGAGGATAGAGCATCTGGACTGGACTGTGCTACCAGCACCAATCTGCTGGGGCCCTTGCATGATACAGAGTGGCATTTGAAGGGCCCTGTCCTGAGAACCTGGTGCCTGGGACAAACAAAGGCAGCAATTCAGGGGCTTTGGACTTGGATTCCAGGCTGGGGTTAGGTGTGAGATATTGTTAGTGCTGGGAGGCTGCTGACAGGGCTGAGAGGGACTCACTGAAGGTGGCAGCCTGTCTGGAGAGGTGGCGCTGGCTGGTGTAATGGTGGCAGCACACTGGGAATGTATGGCAGGGACACAGGTGGTTCATCTTCTGGATCCCTTTGCAGAACAGGCTTAGCCGGCCTCTGGTCTTTGGTCTTCTTTACCTAGGCTACAAAAACTCTGCTCTGTCCCTTTCTGTTGGCACAGAATTGGACCCAGAGGGGCATGGTCTGAGTCACCTGAAGCCAGGAGTTGATATAGGGGAACTGATCTGGGAATCCATGGGTTCTTGTTATGGCCTGATAAGTGGTGCTGACAGTGGGCAATTCTAGGGTACCTTCAGAGGGCCAGTTGACCCCAAAAGTGGGCCACTCCAACTCACACAGAATGTACGGCTCTCCAGGAGGCATTTTGATCCCATAATCTCCTGAGAATCCCTTCTTAAAATGTTTAAGCATACAGTCTAGGACTGTGGGCTTTGAGGAACTTCCACCAATGGCAGTTAGAGGTATTCTCTATACTCACCCTATGTATTCCCCCCTGCATTGGTGGTTCAAAAACAAACAAGCGTGGGTGCCCCTTCAAGAGAAGAGACCAATAGATGTCTGCCTGGCCGTGCCCCAAAGGAACTTAGGTGCCTCTTAGCATCAATGACAGGGTCAGCCTTTTGACTCTGGATCAGGTTTCCCTGGCACAGCCTTAAGCCATATGAGGATCACCACAGAACTGCAGGACAGCCCCTCTTGGACTCCATAGCTTTTCAGCCATGGAGCCACAAACTAAGCCTGAAGTGAGGATGAATGAGGTCACTTATTCACACACATTCATACCTGAAGTTATTACAGTTTTTCCTTCCCCCTCTTTTGGGGAAGTCCCTGACCTGCAGAATTCCTCTCAGAGATTCTACTCAGGGCATCCCACTTGCCCACCAGTGGCTCAAGGGGCCAAAATGATTGGAATCTCACTGGGGCCTCCAGAAATGTTGGGAAAATATTGTCTGATAAGAAACCAAGCAACACTCAGAGTAGTATGATTATTTGTACTTTATTTGACATTGGTGGTCCCAGATGAGCTCACCCCTCAAAATTCTGTGCCCTGAGCAGAGAAATTACAGGATTTTTATAGGGCAGTGGAGGGAATCCGGTTACATTGAACATGCTGGTTGCTAATAGGTGGGCTCACATTTGGGATTAGGGATCTGGGCTGTTTAGGCCGGAACAGTGGGGCGCCTGTGTTGGGAAGTCTATTTACAGAAGGAAACAAAGAAAGGCAGGAATGGGCAGCAGGAGATCTGTAGTGGGAAGTCTGTTTATAGAAGGAGACAGAGAAAGGCAGGAATGAGCAGTTATTTCCACGTGGGGCCTTTTATTTTGGCCCTGAACCCATTTTATGGCTTAACTAGCAACTTCTCGTGTCCTTATAAGCTGCTTTATGGTGATCTTCCCATTCATCTTGGGTAGATACGTATAGGCTGGATTACTGTGTCACCTCTACTTCATTCTCATTAGTATTACATAAGTTTTCTAGTTGCTTCCTATTTTGGCCAAATCAGTATTGCCAGATGTTTATATTGCAGCTATTCTAGTTAGTGGTAATGTATAACACAGCATGTTTAATTTCCATTTCCCTAGGAAATAGTGATATAAAGGATCCCTTCTCATGCTGAAAAGTATCTTTTTCAAATTGTTTGGTCCATTGTAAGTTCTTTGCAGTCCATGTATCTTTTAGAAGCAATTTGTTAATTGCTTCTAAAAGTTTCCTGGAATTTTAATAGGGTTTATCTTGAATCTATAGATCAATTTCAGGAGAATTACAATAAAACTTTAAATTCAAAGGGAGATCAGAATTTTATAAAATATCACACAAATATGATCACGTTAATTACTAAGCTGAAAGTGTCCTTGCATGCAGATGTAACCAGGGAACATTTAATACCTATGAGTCACCAGAAAGTAATGAGATTGTCATTGAATTTCACCTAGGGAAAGAGCAAAGCCTTTCTCAAAAAGTGGATTTCAAGAGGCCAGTCATGAAGAAAGATGTTACAGAATGTTTGTACCTATTCAACTTAAGCTTATTAATTGAAATTTTATTGAAAGTCATTTAAGATAATCAGAAATTATGTTTGATATTTTTCCTTAATACTACTAAAAGTAGTCACTAAGTAACTATGCCTGTAAGAGCATGAGAAATATAATGAAATAAACACTACATATTTGCTTCTATATTCATCAATCCATTCTTTCATTCTGTGGTCATTTGTCAAATCAACAATATCCTAAGAAAACAAGATTCAGCAAAAATCATCCTTTTTTATAAACCTGAAGGAAACCCAAAGATATTAAAAATAAAAAGCCAAAGAGAAGGAAGCATACAGATTTTATCGTTTCATATTCTTGGAATGGTCTTTGGAAACTACACTTCCATTAGTGATGTTTATCTGGTGTACATGTAGGACATATTTCTTCCTGGGAAAACCACCTGGGTTTGGTTACTGGTAGATTATTAGAAAATGTGTGGAGAACATTATTTGGTCTTAGTAGCTATTTGGATGATGGCATAAGTCATCATCTTTAAGAAGAATAGAATGCAGATAAAAAAAGAAAAACTCTAGAAAGCAAAAAACTCCCAAAAGCCGGTCTAAAAACACTCAGTACAGTCTCCCTGGAGAAATGAAGACTCAGTAACAGCAATTATTGATAAGATAATGAGAGAAATATTCCTAATTGAATCTTCTCCCACTTTTGGTAAGAAAGAAACTAAATAAGGTAAAGAAAGAGTAGCTGAGAAAGAAGCAAACATAAGTACAAGTCATTTGTCTTCTTCCTGATTATATTGATTAATTTTCTTTTAAACTTAAAGATGTCCATATTATACTTTGAGGGACCAGCTGCAGAAAGAAGTTAATAAAAACCTAGCAATTCAGAGAATATTGTTTCCATGAACTCACGTCACAATGATCAGGGCTAACAGACAACTTTTTTCCCTCTTAGGTAGGAACCAAATCCATTAGCTGATTGAAATATGCACTTTAAATAATTAACCTTTCCTACTTCTTTGCTTTACTTCTCCTAGCAGAAAAACAAAACAATGATAACAATAAAACAAACAAGCCCCAAACCAAAAATCCAAATACAACAAAAAACCCCCCAGAAACACCTACTATAATATATATAAGAAAACCCAAGATTCTTGATAAAAATGAAATTCCCAGAGTTCCATATTCAGAAATTCTGATTTAATGAATCCTTACCACACTCAAGAACCTGCATTTTGATAAGGACCCTAGGTTACCCTAATCCTAAAGAGCTGGGCCATCTTTGAGAAATGTTGCTCTAATGGATGTTTTCTTCTGATTATAATTTTGTAACTCTTCCAAAGGACTGCTTTAGCTAAACTTTCATAGTCACTTGAAGGTTTGATAAGAACAGCTGAGGAGCTGTGAATAGTGCTTAATTGTAGGAAAGCTAATTAGTCTCTCAAAGGACAAAGATAATAAATTATGAATTGTAAATTATTTTAGTAGCCACAGCTCAAGTGGACAGCACAATGAGGCATAAGCAGTTTAACTTGATTAATATGCTATGAAACCCATGAAATCTGTCATCTTTTTTTTCCATCCCACTCCTTCCTTGATCTTCATTTCCTCTTTTCATATCTTTTTCTTCCTTCTCTTCCTCCTCTCCAATAAGGTGTCATTCCACCCAATATTCATACTATCCAGTGCCACATCCTGTTTGTGATAGCATCCCAATGAACTCCATTCAGGATAACATTATTGATGATCAAACAAGATAATTTATATGCAAGTGCCTTGAAAATCAATAATGGTATAGCAAGGTAAAACACTAAGAATTATTTTGTTTGAAAAAGACTAGAATTATGGTAGGAACACCATTCAAGAGAGCCTTTACAAGGACAGGGAAGAATAAACATGTGCTGAGTATACAACATGGTGAAGTCCCCTGCTTCCTGGGAAAAGGAGCTCACACAGCCAAAGCTTTTGCTTGCAGGGAGGGAGCAGCAGGCCATTGAAGCTCTGAGCTGAGGTCTGAGCTCTTTCTTCTCTACCTTTGGGAGAGGAACAGAGAAGAACACATTAACATTCAAGGGAAATTAAGAAAAATAAACATTTTGATCTGAAGAGAATTTAAGACAATTCTACCTAAGAGATTTTAAGAAATTAACTTTTTCACATATGGTCTGTTCTATTTATTGCAACATTGGTTTACAGAAGCTCTGACCTTGTCTTACTTATAGAATATGGATAGAATTTTCTATACAGTTAGGAAATTTTCCTCTCTTATACTATTGATTATCCTAAATATAATCTATGAAATAAAACAGGATAAATGCTTAATTATTCCCTCTTTTTACCAATTTTTCAGAATAATGAATGGGTACTCTAGTCACTTCCCATTTAAAAATATATTTAAATATATTTAAAAATATCATGAACTTACTAACTTTATTTGACACACTTCTGCATCTCACAGTTATTATTATTATTAAAACAATTCCACCTTTGTGCAGCAGGGACTTGTCTTCAGGTTGGTGGTTGTGTTCTTTTGATGCTACTCTTTGTGTTCTGTCAAAGCAAGGATCTCAAATGTCTCTTATACCTTACCCAGTGCAGCCTACATCAGTTAATTCTCCAAGGAGCCTTGATTCCTTTCAGTAACGAAAGAATTATTAGAAATTCCACAACCTGGAAGTTACCTGATGTCTTGGCTTCTTTATTATTAGAGAAAAGAATAACTGAGAGAAAACAAAGACTTGAGGATGGCAGTCATTTGTGTAAATAGGAAAACAAGAATGCCAGAGTTTTTAATTATTTAAAAAATCAATTTGTGAGTTATTTTTAATATCCTTTTATAACTTAATCTATCCCATTATATTTTGATTTAACAGTGCCTCATTTTAGACACTCATGCACTTATTATCTGTTTTCCTTGCTGAGTCTCCTAGGTGTTCACTATATTAACTGTGAAAAATAAAATTGCTACCCTGAGTGATTTCAGCAAACAGTTTCAACTAATGCATTTTTCTTAGCTGGTTTATCAGTATTCTGGGCAATGTGGGAGTATATATTTAGGCTGGAGATCTGGCTCATTAGTCACCTACTTCATTTATCCCCTTTACAAATAGTAAAACTCTTGTTAATGAAACTGATGGATAGTGAAAAATACCTAATGAGTCCTTCAATTTTGCATTAGTGTGTTAGCTAGCCAAAAGGAATAGAGAGAATTGTATTTTAAAGACATTAGGCTTAAAGATATTTTTATTTTCTCTATGAAGAATAGAGACCCAAAGAAATTTGGCAATTTCCTCAGTGCCATATAGTTAGCATAACAAAATATTATTAAAAATTTGATTTTCAATGAAATGCATTCCCCCTTACTCTTGTACATGTTTATTTTACTTAAGGAAAATCAGGTGAATATTGAACTTTATTTTGCCATAGGTGTCAGTGGAAGGAAAATAAGTGCATATTGAAATAAGTATATAATTATATATAATGAAAAAGACTTTAAATTAATTGTATAGCATTCTGTAATCAAATTCTGTTTTTGAGGAATGTTTAGGAGAAGGCAATGTGTTTGGGAAATGTTTATGTTATGACATAAAATGAATACATGCCCAAATAATAGCTTATAAAATAATTTCTCACTGTTTTGAAAGCTTATTTTAAATTATATATTCTGAAGGTGATTAATATAAATAATTTCTCACTATTTTGAAAGCTTATTCTAAATTACATATTCTGAATTTGATTAAGATTTCCTTATAGTACAATTTCATTTGGTGGACAATGTCCAAAGTAGTCATCTAAATGAAAATACATCAAAAGAAATTTGAATGTACATTTTTTTCCAGAATATAGATTTCACCTATCTGTTAGCAGCAAACAGGCTCAGTACTTTGGGATGGCTTGAAATGTTCATGATGAATCCTTATAACTACCTGTCGCTATTTTTTCATTTTTAAAGAACACACGGGTGGCAGGGGAGAGAAATGACCCAAACAATGTATGCACATGTGAATAAATGAATAAAGAAAAATTCATACTTCCAACCTAAAATTTTTCTTACAGAAGTCATTTTTATCCCTTTATTTTAGGTTATGTCATGGTGACCCTTCCATTTGTGGGATAGATGTTTACTAGGTAAAAGCTATATAACAAATACTGTGCTAAATGGTGCAAGATATACCATGCAAATAGAATTCCTGACCCAGAGGATTGGTAAGAATACAAACATAACTACCGTATGAAATTGGTGGTAGATTGAATATGGCCTCATATTCTTGCATCAAGAAATTACATGCAAGCCTAGTGTAGTGGCTCCAGCCTGAATCTTATGTACTCAGGATGCAGATTGGGAGGATTACAGTTGGAGGCCAGCCTGGGCAAAAAGGTAGCAAGACTTGCATCTTAGCCTGAAAATTGAGCAAGGTGGTGTGAACCTGTCATTCCAGCCACACAGAAAATATAAATATGAAGATTGCTGTCCAGGCCCCCAGGACATATATGTGAGACCCGAAGGTCTGGGAGGAGAGGCTAAAGTGGTAGAGTGCCTGCCTAGCAAGATTGAGTCCCTGAGTTTAAACCCAGCACCACCAAATAAATAAATAAATAAATAAATAATAAAAGACACGCATTTCCAAACCTTGATTCGAAACTGTAAACTGCTCCTCTGACTTCCTCTGACCAATTCAATGGAGTGGAAGTGACATTGTGCTGCTCTGCCCTTGTGCTTTTGGAATGCTACCGCCTAGAGACTGTCATGTCAGGAATTTGGTGTCTCCCATTTGAGGATGCCATGCCACATTGCAAAGAACTTTGGTGTTCCTATTGGTAGTGAGCATGGATTTATGGGCATGAGTTAAACAAAGTGCTACTGTAACAAAACTCTAAAATATCAGGCATTTGTTTGGGAACAGATGGTCACAGACATTTTTTTTAAAAAGGCCTCTGGGCAAAAAGTAAGCTGAGAGAGATACTTAATTACAAACATGGGCTACAGAGAAGAAAAACACCTTTGATGGCAGAGCCAAAGGTTCAGAGAGGAACCAAGATTTGGAACAACACACTAAGGAATCATTTCTAGGGAGCTGATACAGAACATGAGATCAAGAAGCATCTCCTGACTCCTAAGTTAACGCAACAAGTATCACAAGTGGCAGGCTAGATTTCAGAGCCATCCTGAATCAGTAAAGTCTACAACTTCCACCCCTTTGTATAGAGGGTTCTTGAAGTTATTCTGTTGAGGTCTATTGACGTTTTTGTGTATTCTTTCTACTGAGGTCCTTTGAGGTTATTCTGTTCCTATGTTACCAAAATATGTTGGATGGAGGGGTGTATATTTGTGTGGATATGTTTGTTTTTTTGTACATCACTTTTCTTTTTAGCTTATAGGTCTCTGAATAAGCTACACATAATTATATGTTGGACTTTGTGTCCCATGCTACTTATGGGTAAGGTTTTAAAGGTTCTGAGTAAATGTGTTTTTCATGTAGGTGGCTTGTAAATAATTATGGTCAAGCATGGAGTGTGTTAGATTTAATGTGTCCCTAAATTCTTGGATGTTTTTGCAATCATGAAATGGAGTTTCTTTTAACATTTTTGAATTAAAGCTGGGTTTGTAACTCATTTTGCTTAACAGAATGCAGGTGCAATGATGTGTAATTTCCAAAGTCTGGGCCTTAAGAAGTCTTGCAGTTTCTTTCTTTGCTCTCTTGTGATGCTGCTCTAAGACCATCATATAACTAAATACAGTCTAGCTGACAGAAGGATGAAAGCACAGGAAGAAGCAAACAAAGGCACACTGATTGGCTGCTTTCACAAGCTGTCAAATATGACTGAGACCTCTTGGTGCTTTTCTACTGTGCAGATCTTCCAGTTAAGTATAGACACAAGATTGAACTCTGGCAAAATCAGCACAAGAATCTCCCTGTCAATCCTCAGAAACATGAGCAATAATAATTGTATTGCTGGGATCCATTAAGGTTTGTGTGTGTGTGTGTGTGTGTGAATGTAACAGTGATATTTGACAAGAAACAAAACCTGATGTTCTATAAAATAGAAGAAAAGTTATTTTAAATAAGAAAAGGTCACATTTAATTTGTTAGAAATATGAAAATATCCATGAAGAATGTGGTATTTAAGTGTTGTACTATAAGATGTGTCTGAAAGATGAATTGAGGACATGTAGAACTGTATAGTCAGGATGAGACACTTACATCCCACCTAGAAGGCAGTGGGAAACTGGCAATGTTTGTTTTGGGAAATATCATAAACCCACTGCAATGCCAGTAACCACAGGAGGGGCAAGGACTTGAAGGGTACACACATCATCAGTGGTTGTTGAATGAATGATCCCAAATTTTTCTAATTTACCAAATGTTATGATCCACTGAAATCTGACAGTTTCTACTGGGAGAAAGTGCCAGAATGCATTAGAAAATCCACGGGCCTGAGAGAAGTGAATACTATCTTAATGTTGAATTATAATATTGAGTATATTGATATGCTATAAACCTACATGGATAGATTTTTGAATAGATAGTGTAAACAATGTGACCTTACTGGCAAAATATGTGACTGTTTTATGCATGATCACTGGGAACTTTATGATACACAGTGGACATGTGGAAAACATTTGCCCACCTTGGTCATTTGGATTAATTTGTATCATAAATGTATCTTTTACCACCCTTCTCTCAAGATTCATGGGTTGATGTATGGCAATGTTTAGGTCTTTATTTTTCCTCTTAACTTTCCCAGAGGGAGTCTTTCAGTGTGACCGTATTGATTGATGATTACTGCCCCAATGACTGACCTCACAGGGTGTGTGTGGGGACAGCTTTATTGCTCATGGAATTCTGGGAACATTTCCAACCACTTTCATTTTGTTTCCCCCTTGCTTTTTGCTCTTTTGAAGGAGAAGTTTGAGCTTGCTTTCTTACTTTATTTGACTTTGTTTCATAAAGTACTACTCTTGAATTGACTTCAAATACTACATCCTTTTCTCAGCATCTCTTTATGTCATTCTGCAGGCACTTTGCATGAACCTTTTTATGTGATTGTTTGGTTTTGGTTGTATTTCTCGCTTCTGTCTCTGGGTTATTTTAACCACTATATTACAGTGCTGAATATTGGGTGTGCTTAATACATCACTTTTTGTTGTTGAAGATGATGAAATGCTATTATATTGCTGTGTCAACTCATATAATTTGTCTGTATTGCAGTTTGCTGCACTTTATGTATGTGCTATGTGAATTTACTGAATTGTCAGTGTTGATTTTTTCCATTTATATTATTCATTTCCTTGTGCTTGATTCTAAGCTACTGCTAACTAAAATTGCCCTTCTCAATACCATGTTCCTAAATATCGTTGATATGCTTACTGTATAGGAATGAATATAGTAATCTTAAACTGGCAGAGGCCACTATGGGAAGAGTAGGAAATAGTGAACAGGCCTGGAAGAGATGAATCAATTTGGGTTATAATACACATATGCATGGAAACAACACAAGGAATCTCTCCGCATAGCTGTCTTCATCTCCAACTAGCAAAAATGCCATGTTTTACTTTTTATCTTATATGTTTTTTCTTCAACAAAATCAGAGAACCAGAGGGTGGAATAGGTTCTGCCAGAAGGCTGTGGTGGGGGGGGTGAGGTGGCCCAAATGTGTACACATGTAAGTAAATGTAAAAACAATAAAATAAAAATTAAAAGAAAAGATACAGTAGATGCTTCTCCAGCCACTGGGTAGAACACATCAATTATGAGTAACCTGGAACAAGGAGCTTTTTGACTTGACTTAAGTTCTAGTTATTCCTTCTCTTCCTCCCTCCTTCTTTCTTTTCTTGCTTCTGCCTTTTGTTTCTTCCCCCTGAAATAATATTGTTGGGTTTTTGATGACCTAAGTTATATAGGTCCACTGAAATTCATCTGAGGAAGTATGGACAACATATCCTCCTATGCCGGTTTTCTTCCCCTAAGAACCACTAAACTACTTTCTATAGAGTCTTTGTGCCTGGATCCAGACACTGAGAGATATTTGTTCTTGAACAGTCAATGTTGCCCAATAGTTATTTTTACTTCATAATAATACTATTGATAGTAATAATGGGTCATTATTTTTAAGCACTGTAATAGAGTGGTTAAAGGAGCATTTACTCTGCTCTTTATCACTGATAATGAATTCTAAGCCATATTTCCATTGATTCTGGATTATTGCTTCATCACCACCTTTTTCTAAGGTCTCCTCACAATGTGAAGAAGGCAGGGGTGGGGATTTCATTTTCTAGAATCTTCCTCTGTGTGGTTCTTCATCATGCTATGCCAACAAGAAGTATTTCTCTTTGATCAAGAAGGCTGAGGAGGAGAGGTCATTTTTCTCTGAAGGAAGTTTCAGTCAGATGTTGTGCAGAGGAGAGATTTGAGAGATTTACATTGACTTCTTGGACAGCTCCTGGGACCCATCCCTTTTATCAATGCAGGAGGAGAAGCTCAATGGCAGCTTTCATGTAGTTGTAGCAGTTGCAGCAGCTTACCTGTGAGCTCATAAGAACCCCCTAATGAGTGCTTTAGACTGAGACCATTGGTGGTAGATGCCTTGAACCTCACTCCCTAAATTTTCCAATGGTTGAGTAATTCTCTATTTCTTTGAACTAAATCCTTCATGCTTAAAATATTTAAATTGGCTCTGTTTTCCTGGCCACACTCTGATTTTAAAAAATCTTTAAGTTTGATATTCTTCAGATAAAGAAACAGGATTAGTGAGTCACATCAACTAAATAATGCACAAAACTAGGAAGTGAAGGAGGGGCATTAGTACTGATGTCTGTCTCAGGGATTATTCAGATCATGGGTTGCTTCTTCTGCCACTACATAGCTGCTGCCTGTGCTGATTTCCAGCAATGCCTCTCATCCATCCCTTGACATTCTGTGGCTACAGCCATTCTTATTACCTGTCCATCAGCTATTTCTTCTCTGAGAGGTGAGCCATTTTGCTCTCAGAGCCCTACGATGGGTCTTAAAATTGGAGAATTCTATGTATTCCATGAATAAAGAAACTTCTCTTTCCCTAAAGATTTTCTGACCCCTAACTATTTTACAAGGTTGTGAAGGCTCCACATGTCCAGGTGAACTGGCTTTCATCCCAAATCCCATGATTGGTGGAGGGAGCACAGTGATATTTTCATTGTTGCCATCAGACAGATTTCACCTTGGTAAGCAATTCCTGGCCATTGCAATCAGCACATAGATTTTATCCTTCAGTGTTTATGATTCTGTTACCCTTTAAAACAAAGGAGATTTTAAAAATCGGAGATTAACTTGTGTTTATTGTTTCATAGTGTCTTTTATGACTCATTCTGTGTTTTCTTCCATATCACTTTATTAAAACTTATTGCTCTTCTAAAATGATGAAATACAAGAGTTTCTCACATCTACATTTGGGATAAGAACCTCAAAATCTAAAGATGCTTCTTTTTAATTTTATCTTGTGACTTTATGTGTAACTAATTAGTCAGAGTAAAGAGTCTGTTTACTTACAGAAAACATTTTAATTATGCCACAAATTTGGCATCTTTTGTTAATTTTAGAAGTAAACCATCAAAGTTACCTAATTTTTCTTGTCAAAGATTTAAGTTATGTGTCAATTAGCTGAAAATTAATTGCTAAATAGTAACTTCATTTTTTCTTTAAAGATAAGTGATTCATGAAAAAAAGTGAAATAGGGTTTCAGTATGTTTTGCTTTAGTTTATGGAGATTTCCAGTTAAATGAAAGCTTTAGCTGTCAATTATTATAGGAAGGTAAGTTAAATCCACTCAATTAAACAGTCACTTTTGAAGTCTATGACTATGTTCATAGAGACCTATGTTTATGTTAATCTAGCATTCTTTCAAAGGGAAATCAATAGTATGCTTAAGGATTTCTGGTTATTAGTGTAAATTAGTGAACCCATTTAGTACATCAAGAAAAGATACGTGGAGTGGACAAGGAATACTTTTGTTGGGTTGTGATAATCATCAATTTATCTCTATTCACTTTGTACTGACAAAGAATGATACCACTGTTTTTACCTATTGGTATGGTTTTTTTTTTTCTTTTTTTTGGTGCTGGACTTTGAACTCGGGGCTTTGTTCTTGCTAGGCAAGCACTCTTCCACTTGAGCAATGTCCCTAATCCCTTTTGCTTTAGTTATTTTTCATTTAAAGTCTCTCACTTTTTGTTTGGTTGGCCTCAGACCATTATCCTCTAGGTCTCTGCCACTCAAATGGAGTAGCTGGGATTACAGGCACAAGTACTCTGTTCTGTCACTTTTGGCCTCTCTTGAAGTTATATATGGGTAGTAAGGAAATATTACATTTGATTACATCATATGAACTTACTATTTGTTAAATGTAAAACACTTTTTATAGTTTCATCTCATTTATTCAATAACTCTGGACCCTTACTTAGTCTCTGCTTTTAGTGATCAGTATGCCCACCTTTCATACTTCCACCATAAAAACCAAACAACACAAAAAAGCAACATGATGGTTAGCATCATGGACTCAGAGAATAAAACGAGGGACAAACACATAAGATAATCAACTATAACACAAAACTAGAAAATACTGAAAAAGAAATATGATAAATTGAATTACTGTAGGAGAGGGATTGACAAAATATGTTTTGATCATCTAGGAAAGTCACATCCAAGAGCTGATATATTAGCTGAGGCCTAAGTAGAATGAGCAGTAGTTCTTCAGGCATAAAAGTGTTCTAGAAATTGGGGTGAAGTAGGATAAAGAATCCCCAAGGAAGCAGGATATATATTTTCCAAGAATTACAAATAAAAATAAAAATAAAAATCATTATTTTTGAATTTGGTATTTATTACAGTCAGATTTATTTTAAAATTGTCCTTTCGTTTTACATCTCATCTCTCATTTTATACTTATAGCAGTAGTTTATTGTGTACCAAATTACATAAAAGTACAGCTTTGACATCTTCTTAATTATGTTATATATTTACAAACATTATAACTTCAACTAAAGTGAATAAGAAACACATTAATAATTTAATATTTTATGCTTAAAATAGGTTGCTTTGTAGGGGGGTAACAGCCCCTTCAAAAAGAATTTATCAGTGCTATTCTCTAAGAGTTAGCAAAAGTATAAATAACAGTAACTCAGAATTATTCTAGAAGTTTTTATACTTACAGAATAATAATGTCCTTAAATGTTGGACAGCGGATTGGCTTAATTTTGGGAGAAGAATGTATTACTTTAGAAAGGAATATGTATTAGAAAGCTATTTGGGTGCTTTCCCCGACTCTGGCCCCAGTCTTTCTGACATATAAAACATTTGTGGAATAATGACCTGTGATTTCTTTCCTTACTTGAAACTAAACCCAGGAGGACTTAGAAGATAAACTGATATTGACACATCCTAGCAACATGCTTTCAGATAATTTACTTAACTTCTTGGAAGATCAGTAGTACCTACCTGTAAAATGAGGGCTATGCTATCCTATGGAGAGGTGAAAATGAGATAATGCACATGGGGAAGCACTGTATCAACTATGCAGCACTCTGTCAGTCTTGCCAGGTCATTATGACAAGAGAGGACCAAGGAAGGAAGCACATGATACACAGCATCAGTCAGACAATAGCAGGAGTGGAACACGGGTCTTATTTGATGTTTCTCAATTCAGCACTCTTTCCACTACCAAATGTTGAGCTTTTCTGTGAGTACGTATTGGAGAAATAGACCCAGAATATTGCTGTGTTGGCAGTTTTGCCACTAAAAATGACCACTTAGAAAAAGCATATTTGTGGCCCATCTGCTTTCATTGTAGGAGCTGTAAATGTAAAAGGAGATAAATTACTTCCTTTTAATCTGTGCCTACAAGTGCATTTCTTTCAAAATTCATGGAAGTATCTGTCATTTCATACTTAATACTATACTAATTCACACTAATGACTTGAGAATCCCTGAGAGATAACTAAATTGTGCAAATGAATAGTGATGAACATTTAAAAAACAATATTATAAAATCAGAAATGTGGAATCTTAAGATGTACTTGCTTTATTTATTTTGACAAGGGCAGTTTACTTTCTATATCTCACAATAAAGTACTACTGTAGAATAGTAATGTACCAAAATTATTTTATTAAAGTAATAAAGCCTGAATAGGAGGCTTCACTAAAGTCCATTACATTGTTACTAAAAAGTAAGTTATTGTGTTTTTTTATTTTTTGCATGAAATTCTATTTAGAATTATGAAGCTTCCAGAGAGCATAAGGGATTTGATGCCTACTCTTTGTTCCTTAGTAGTCTTTAAAATGAAAACATTTTTTTCTGAATACTCAAACAATTCCAAGCAGACACTATTTTCAGTTTGCTAGAACATGTGACAGTTAAACTAAGATAAGAGCACTCACGGATAAATTCTGTACTGTGAATTCATGCATGACCCTCACTGACAGTCAAGGCATGTTTGGTCTTCACAAGCATAAACCTGAGGCAGACAAAGCATTAGAGTCAATGGATGGATTCAAAGAGGAACAGGTGCACTATGGATCTACTGCCACTACTGAGCTCTTCTTGGTGGTGCAGCTTAATCATGATATTCAAGACTTCCTCAATCATTCACTCAGCTTTTGCATGGTCGTATCTTTCTCAAAGTCGGGGCACATACCATTTGCCTCTTTTGCATTCTTTCAGGGCCCTTGATACA
Organism: Castor canadensis; assembly: GCF_047511655.1. Lineage (NCBI taxonomy): Eukaryota > Metazoa > Chordata > Mammalia > Rodentia > Castoridae > Castor > Castor canadensis. The sequence continues at coordinate 94,173,350 of NC_133391.1, read as the reverse complement.
TACAGAAACTTTTAGAGACTTAGTAATATACTGTCAATAATAAGAAACTACCAATTTTATTTATCATGGATGATGATGAGAACCATTAATTTTCCTTCATTTGCAATTTTTCCACAATACATAAATATTGATATAAGACAAAGCTAGTGGGTCACAGTGAGAAAGATAGAATCAATACTGGAAAAATGCAAAGAATAAACATTTTTGCTTTCCTTTTAAATAAGGTACCACAAGAACCATTTGAAACTCTTTAGCAAAACCCATCACCATTTCTGGAAAAATAATTTACAATGCTAACTACTGGCCATTGTGTCCTTTATTCTGAATGATCAATAACACTTTTCACTAAGAGTGTGGAACTTGTAGCTATACATAAATGAATTCTGCACTCTGTTCATATGCAAATGCCATGCTTGAAATCATGATAAGTTGAATTCTCTACTGCCATTTTCCATTATGTAAAATCTCAATATGAGTGAATAAAGTTATTGTTATTCAAAACTTCCAATAAGCTATAACTCATATCAAACAAAAATAGCAAGTCTATCATATATTTTTGAGACCAACTTTTCTCCTCTTATTTATTTTTGTTGGCATGGAATATAATGAAATACTGGGAATTATCTACTATATGTTTGTATATGTCTTTGCCTTAAATCTAAATTTTATCTAGCCTCATTTTATTAAATAGAATGTGTTTTTCAACTGCTAATTTTGGTTCACCAAATTATAAATAAGGAGATTTATAAAGTAAATATAGCAAGAAAGCATGCAATAGAGTGAAATAATATTGTATTTTTTCTCCATGTGCTTTCTTTTGCCCTCCTTTCCTATCTGGACTGCTCTGGCTTATTGTGTATTATAAATTAAAAAGTGAAGGTATGTTAGCAGTTTGGAAATTTTGAACCTAGAAAGAAAATTTGAACCTCACTTATGCAGTATGACATAATATAGTGTGTCTAAAAATATAAATGCCAAAATCCCCATGACAGCAAAGTTCCAAGCTCAGCTCAGGTTTAAAATATGTAGGATAAGAGTGATGCAGCCTAAAGCATTCCCCTGGAGAGTTAGATTTCATAGCTCAGGCTAGATTTATCTGAAAAGTTCCACTCTGAGTCAGACTTTTCTTTCTGCCAGTATTTTCTACCCCTTTCTAATATAAGGTATTCAAGTCAAAGTGCCCAAACTCAAGTGGAGCTTCATCATTTACTAGTTATATGATGTTAGAAGTATTAATTAACCATCATAGGCCTTAGTTTTCACTTTAGTAATGTGAAATTAATAATTCACATTATTAATGTGAAATGTGATGGGAATTATATGGCATCAGATATGCAAAGTTTTAAGTTCAGATGTTGGCCTATTTTAGTACTCAAAAATTCTCAGTAATGTTATTATTCCTTTCAATATATTGAGGAAGAAAAGTGTTATGTATTCATCCATTCCCTTATAACCACTCAAAAATCATGTGGAGATCTATGTTTTATTCAGATAGCATACTTGATACATGAGATAGAAATCTAGATTGGGCCTCAGTTACTTCATTAATGCATCTTGGTAGTTAATAAGAAACAGATGTGCAGAAAATCCAGTATAATTTAATGGCATATGCACTATAGAATATATGTAAAATATCTGTATAGCCAAAGAAAGAAAACTGTCTTCTGACATACACAAACAATGCACAAAGGCTTCTTGGAATGTTGGTGCTTAACCTCAATCTAGAACCATTATGAATAACAAATCAGATGAACAAGACATTGTGGTGTTCTGGGTATTCCTGGTGAACAATGGAACGTCAACATATCAAAGACTCCATACAAGACATTTAAAATTGCATAGAGTTCAGAAAATACTTGCCACATCCCACATGGACCAAAGAAATCTCTGTTGCATAAGCATAGCTTTTAAATTGGACTGTTTTGTGACATTTACACAGTTTACAAGAGTTAAGTAAAGAGCAAAGAAGCCATCTTTTCTCCAACTTACAGCCTGGGTCAGTTCGTAGCTCAAACGTTGCCTATTAGAGACTGCACTAACAATAGACATAAGCTTCTACAATTATTTTCTCTTCTTTATAAAAATTAAAGTGTTTGATACTTGTCACCCTAAATGGGGACCGTGTACTCTTATGTATATATTCAGTGAGTACTTGTCTCTTGACTGTGGCAATAAAAAATTTCCTGGAAGAAAGCATGTGTTCTATTTACTAACCATGATTATAAACTTTACAAAATAATCCATTTATTTTCATAGTATTTTTAAGGAATTTATATAAACCTTGTTTTTTAATTATGCTATATCACATACTGAGGCAATAAGTTCAGAAAATCTGATAATTGCTGTGTAAAGTACAGAGACTTTCCAATGTTTGCTCCTCCTCTTCCAAGGACATGCCTCCTAATTTAATTTTTCCTAAGGCTGTGATTCTATGAACAGGAGACAAAATATGTTAATACTATTGTTATTACTATGAATTTTTGGACTCTCTGAATTTTATACTTTCGTTTGTTGCACTTTTACTTGCTGGATTTCTCTAGCTTATCTATGAGATACTTAGAATAAGCAAAGGAACTGACAGTGGTATTTCTGGAAAGAGAATTCAAGAGCTTTGGACATTGCAAAAATCAAAATTCCTGCATTGCCTCAGTTTTGTAATGATACACAGCATTTTAATGGCAAAATTTGTTCAAGAAAATTCAACTGTGAAATACTTTCCTTGCAGGTGGCATGCTTCTACATCTTCCTTTGCGTCCTTGTGTGAATTATGCTGTATTTCCAATGGTGATTTTACTAGGGGAGGTAGAGAGTCAAAGTGGTCTTCTTCATAGAATTGATTAAATAAACTTAACTTAATATGAAAATCTGATTAAAGCACTTTTGTTTAAGACTAGATATGTGTGCTCTGGAGTTTCTGTAGTTATTTTTGTTTCACATATTTTCATGAAATTTTTAGATGAATGTTATTGTGGTAGTTCCTTAATACCTTTAATATGCTGAAAAAAGCATTTCTTTAAAAGATCTCTAAAATATCTGTTTTTTGTTTCACTTTTATATTTATACCATATGTTACTAATGTTTTTAATAGTGTCTTGCTATGTAGCTCAGACTGACCTGGAACCATGATTCTGCTGTCTCAGTCTCCCCATTGGTAGGATTACAAGTATGCATCACTGTGTCCAGTTCCATGTTACTGATTTTTTTGGCAGTACAGGAATTTGAACTCAGTGCCTCAGGCTTAATAGGTAGGTGTTCTACCCAATTTTTGACTTTATAAAATTAAAATACTCCAAATGATTTCAAGGTTTTTATGGAAATATCATTTATCTTTTCCTTTCTCATATCTGTGTATGAGAATTACTTTTTCTTACTGTTTTTACATGAGAAAGAAATATAAAAACTTTTTCATAAAAATGTAATATTATGGGTTTGGCCTGGTGGCACATAGCTGTAATCCAAGTCACTCTGGAGGCAAAGACAGATGGATTACTGTTGAAGGACAGTTTGGGCAGAACTTATGGAGACCAATTTCAAAAACAAGCCAAGTGTGATGGCTAATGCATGTGGTCCCAGCTACTTGAGAGGCAGAGGTAAGAGAATTGCAGTTCAAGGTCAGCCCAGGAAAAGTTATCTTGAGACCCAATCTGAAAAACAAAAGGGTTGGGGACTTGACTTAAGTGACAGAGTATGTAAGTGTGAGGCCCTGAGTTCAAGCCCCAATACTACAAAAAAGAAATACCTGTACATGTAATACATATATGTGTGTGTGTGTGTGTGTGTGAGTGTGTGTGTAGAAGTTTCTTTTAAAAGTACGCAACCAAAATTTAAGTGTGTATGTTTTAAGAATTTAGAATTGAATGAACTAGAATGCAATATTTGGGACTATGATCTAAAATTATAGGTAAGTGTTGTGCTCCTGCTGATTCCCTAAGTAAAACAAATGCAAAGTACTCAAAAATACTTGAAAAGTAGTCCTTGAAATGCACTTTAAAATTAGTCCTTGAAATGCATACATATAAGTACTGCATATATTTATATATATAAATATAAAACCATTATGCATCGTCTGTTAAGAAAGACATACTGTAAACCAAACTCAGATTGTGGCCCCTGAACCAGTGAAATCAATCTCCTGAGAATGTTAGAGATGAAGAAATGCTGGTGCCATCCCCAAACTCCTTAATGGAATTTTGCTTTTTAACAAGATCCCCAGGTGATTCATGTGTACATTAAAGTTTGAGAAGAACTGCTCTACTCATGCTACTATTTATTAAAAAATGTATAGCAAATATTTGAAAGTTTTGAGAAATGCAAGAGTCTTTTACCAGATTTCTGCTAATACACAAAAACTTCAAGAAACTTTGATGCAAGTTCTTTGGTACATCATACAATTTATAAAACTTATGATAGCAGAGTGATATTTTGAGGCATTAAAGATATCTAATGCTTCCCTATTCTCTTCCTGCACTTTTTCCCTTTCTCATCACTGTTCTTTGCAGTCAGCAGTTACTATGTACATTGCTTTAAGAGAACAATGTGATGTGGTACCCAGCAGAAAGTGTATGATATCATCATGTTCCAAAGGCTAAGACGTTAAGTCAGAGGTCTCAAAATTATGAAGTGCAAAATAAATGCATCCCACAGATGTGTTTTGTTAGTGAAACATTTGTTATTTCTTTTTAAAATTTGGATATATGTGGGCAAAAGGGCTCCTTATGCCTGCCTCTGGTGCCATAGGAAAGAGGATTTGGACCTCTTAAAAGACCAGTCAAATTTCACCATCAAATTGGATGGAAACCAAAATAAAAATTAAAATACATTATAAAAATATCATAGCACATATATAATACTTCACTTATGGCAATCATTGTTCTAAATACTTAATATTAAATCATTTAATTCCTACCACAACCCTATAAAATAGATGCCATTACTATGACTATTACAAGATGAGAAAACTGCAATGTAGAAAGTTGTATAGTTATTTGCTGAAAGTTATATAGCTAATACATTGAATTTTCTAAAGTTTAATTGACAAATAACAATTACACATATTTGTGGCATACATTACAGAAAAATTCAATAAAACTAATTTGCATATTAATAATCTCACCAAATTACTTTTCTGGCTAGAATGTTAAAAACCTGTTGGAACATAATTTTGAAGTGGTATTAGTCCCTGAAACACTTTGTCATAAACAATTATTTTCCCTGCACAGGGCTCATATGTGTATGTGTCACAAATGTCTTACCTCCTTTTTGTGTGCAGTGCTTATAGTGGACTAATCCTGGACTATTGCAGGCCTACTGACTCAATAGAAACAGCAAATGGAACACAGGAGTGCAGCAGAAGGTTACCACCCACATGGATGGCAGATCTTCAGTTGCTGTCAGCAACTGTTTTCTCTGGCTCACCGTACAACAGAAAGGGAGACTGTGGGGAAGTCCCACTTAGGTATTATAGAATGTTTATCTTTTGTACATACTGTTTATGGTTCAATAGTGAAAAAAAAGTGAGGGTACCTTGAACCAAGCCCAATGCCTCATGTTCCCCAAACTTGGACCTTATGCCAGTAATTTTGTGGTCTGATCTATCTAATACTTCATCTTTGTATCTGTATAAGTTTCTTCTGTTCCACATCTATCTTAGTAGGTGAAATTTAATGAGAGCAAAAATCATATTATAAAACAATTCATAAAGCAAGAATGCTTCATATTTGTTGTAGCAGGAGACATGGTGGAGAAGAGTATAAAAGTAGGTCTGTTTCAGATTTGGTAGTATTGTGTTAAAGGGGCTGGCTCTGGCCTTGCCAATTCAGTGCACTCCTTTAAAAACACAGAAAAAAGATTCAATACTCTAACAAAAAAATTAACACAGAAATGGAAGCAATCAAAACAAATGGAAATCCTTTAGCTCAAAATATACTAAAAATTAAAGCACCCTTCACTTTCATGTACTCAACTATCATCAAACACAAAATTTTATGCTTCTATAAGCTCAATTATCTTCTTACTGTTCTAAAGATGATTCTGAATAGTTAAATGCATCTGGATAAAACATTTATAAAGATTGATTCTTTGCCATTTCAATATAGTCACTCATTTAGCAAATATTTACTGAGTATGCACTATGTGCCAGACACTGTTCTAAGATCTGAGAATAAAGAAAGGGGCAAGACAGAACCTAAGTTCTCCTGGACTTTAGGTTTCAGTGGTGGAACTCTACAAACAAAAGATGCAGATGAAATTTAAACAACTATCTAAAATAATCCCAGTTTATATGAAAGAAAGCAAGACAACATAAGTAAATCAGGAAAAGAATAGTGTGGAAAGGTTCATTGTGTTCCTTTATCACAGGAGTTTTAAATTCTCCATCCAAGAGTTCTCTCATACTGGCTACCATCTGGTCAGTTTCTGGAGCTTTATTTTTAATGGTAGGTGGGTTATGGTTTCCTGAATGCTCTTGAGGTTTGATGTGTAATATTGTCTAGACGTTGAAGGATTAGATATTTATTCCAGTGTTTGTAATCTGGTTCTGTTTGTTTCTGTTCTTCTATAAATTCTAAGTAGGCTGCTTGTTTTCTCTGGGGCTGTAGTCACTTCCACTATTTAGCACCTAATGGTTTACTGGGAGTTAGCTGTTGATGTGTTGTGACTTTCATCACTAGAGGTCTATCCAAGTCCAGGTTTGCCTCACATTTGTAGATGGTATGTTGTACAGCAACAGGAGCAGATGAAGTCATTAAAAAATGGTAGTCCATTCCCCCCAGCCTCTGCATGGGGCCAGCATAGGCCAAGATGCCCATCTACGGTCACTGGCCTATGGTCAAGTACTATGAGATTCTCCCTGGTTTTGGGAAGGATCACAGCAGTGAGACTCTGGGCTCCTATGACATGCCGATGGCCATCAAAGCCACCAAGCTCTGTCATACCTTGAGGTTATTGTCCACCAAGATCAGCACAGTACCAGGGTAGCAAAAGCCCACACTGCTATTGGCTGCCTGTTGCTGAGGTGGACTTATGGACCAAGACGATTGCAACCAGCCACAGTGATGGAGGCTGGGATAGGAGTTGTAACAACTGGGCTGCATGTCTTTCTGTGGTATGAGGGGGTATTCTAGAGACACTAAGCTGAACATGACATGTAGAATCTGCCTAGTGCTAGGTTTCACCAGCCCAGGTGAAGTACTGGGCTAACTACCCTGCCTTACTCTTGGTGAATGGAGTTTTGCCCACACTATATTGTCCAAGGTTAAGGTAATTTTGATGAAGGCAGTCCCTTGGCTACCAAGGCTTATGATAAACTAGGTCTCACTGGAGTCTCACAGTCACAGAGACGTGCATAGCCTAGGGTGTGTATTTGTGTGTGTATGTGTATGTTTGACTCATGTTCACTCTGAGGCTGGCAATGATGCAGTCTAACTCTGTGCACAGGTCTCTGCCTGATACCAGCGCATGGTCAGAGGCTTCTTCCATGAGCTCTGGGTATGGTGGCCTTTGGTTTCTACTTGGTGCCAGGTCTTACCATGGTGAGACTAACTCTGAACTCCCAGGCAAAGTGTTGTGCTAACTTCCTTGCCCTGCTTCCTGCTCTGCTGTCTGAGGTTGAGAAAAGAGTGGTGGACTAAACTGGGCTTGGGTAGCTGAGGAGGTAAAAGTTTTGAAATAAAATATTCAAAGGTCTCAAAGTTCAGGGTGTTATAGTAATCATTCTACTGATGCTGAAGTTACCAAGGAATAAAGATGGAGAATACTGAGTTGGAAAATCAATTACACATGACAAGGGCAGTGATTGTGGCTGAGACTCTTCTTGTCATATCTTCATTGTTTTTCCCTTGTTAACTATAATGATACTCTGGATTATCTGTTTACCTTTAGTATTTTCTTCTTCAAATCTTACATCCTATCCTGGTGTGTTTTACCTTTTGAAATTCCACCAAAATCTTCCCCCATCACTGAAATTGTTTTGACACTTTTGTCTCTCAAACATCTTTCCAATGGATGTGACATTTGTCCACTTTCTTCTAGCATTATCTAGTAAAGTTTCACCCAAGTCACCTTAGGTGAAGATAATAATGATCTGATATTATTTGCTATGAAACATGACTTTATACATGCATTTTTTCTGTTTTGAATGCATTCTTCCCTATCTTTCCTGCTGAAGAAAACATTAATTGTCTTTAAGACATTAATGGTTTCCTCTTCCACAAAGACTTCTTTGCTGTCTGCAGAGTTAATATCTCCATTCTCCACTCTACTTTTGTAACTCTTAAATTTTCTTGTATTTATGATGAATATTGTCATCATTTCATTTCTTCTTCTATAAGACAGTAACCTGAAGGAAATAGAAAGAATGAACTTTATTGTAACATTGACACATCTAATTTCCTTAATAAAATATTTCTTGGATGAATAAATGCATACAAAAGGAAGAGTAAATTAATTTGTTAGATTAGTAAGCACTAATTATTAAAGATGACTTTTTTACTTCAGTGTAGGGCAGAGACAGTACATATCAAACTGTGTGTTTGCTGTTGATAAATTTATTACTTCTTGCTGTTCTAGAATAATAGAATTTTGATGTTTCCTTGGAAAATACTGTGACAGTATGTAAATATAGACTATAGCCACAAAAATGTCTATCTTCCTTGCTTTACTAATTTCTTACAACCAGAATTATAAAAAAAAAACCCTGGCATTTAAAAACATTTTGTTGGAATATACCAATTTTATAGAATGGAAGTCAAGCACAAAAAATAACTACAAACAATTTGGAACTATTTGGTTGTTAGAAAAAAATTGTTTAAGAAACACTAGATGACAAGAAAAATGCAGGATTGTGAAACTAGACCATTTTAAGGAATTTAAATTAAAATAATAAAGTTATAAAATAGAATTTAATTTTGATTATTATTAGCAAAAAAATTGTGTTTTGTGAAAGAGCTGCTTTAAAGTGGAGATTAGATTATATATCATTAATGCCTCTCATTTGGTGTCAGATAGAATTAAAATATGGAAAATGTATTTCTGAATATAACTGAATTACATATGTGGTAAGAAAAAGACCGAATATTGGCAGATATGCATAAAAGCAAAGAAAACTTTCATATGATAAGAAAAAAATTCTTATTTTATGTCATAGAACACAGGAAAATAAGGCATGTTTTGAATATGATATCTGATGGTTTTATTAGTAAAATTAAGATGCTCAGCATAGTTATGCCATATTTCTGGTCAAGAAAAATCCCATAATTTTATAAATATGTATGAAAGCAATGTCATCTAAAACAAAGTGGAAATTTTCAGGTCTGGACATTGCTCAGTTATGTGGCATATGTTATCTCTTTCCAAAATGTGTACTCATGGTTTGCTCACCTGGTTTTTTGGGCTTTCTGTGACAGGCATCAGGGTCTGAGCTGTCTACAAAGAAACATTTAGGTTTTGACTTGTCTAACTGAAAATAAAACTGGTTTACTCTTTTTCTAGTTACAACTATTAGATTTTACTTTCTTAAGAGAAAAAGGTTGCTTAGCTTTCTTAGGAAAATTGCTTTCGAATTGGGATACTGAAAGCTGAGACATGGTACAAAGGTAATATAGCAGTTTCTCTATGTCTCTCTACAATTCAGTAACCAGAAAAGCACAGACATTTATAGTTGGCTAAAATAATATAGCTGGCTAAAATTTATAGTTGGCTAAAAATAATTTTGTTTACATAACTTTCAAATTATAAGAATAATCAAAAACAATGGGAAAAGATTCATCCAAAGCATGATTCACTTGCTATTCATCAAGACTGATCTTTTGAATGCTCAATTAATTTGTAAGGATGAATAAAATTTAATGGAGAAAGAGGACAGTAATGGAAAAACATTATAAGAATAGAGAAATACAACTTAAGACAATGGGTAAGTACAGTTCCGCCCCCACCCCCTGAAACTTTAATGTCTGTGATATAAAATGTTATTCTTCTGTTTATTATAGTCCAAATGTACATTAAATACAATCTTTTTTGGTGAAATTATGCCATTTGCAGGAAAACGGATGGAAATGGAGGTGATCATGCTGAGTGAGAAAAGTCAAACTGAAAAGACCAAATATTGCATATTCTTGCTCATTTGTGCAACCTAGACTAAAATGATGCTGGTAATGATGATGATATGGTATATAGAAGATTGTCTGAAAGAATCAGTGGAAGCAGGAGGGACAAAGGAATGTATACTGAGGAATGCAGAGGAGTGAAGTAAGCCACAGATATACATATGAAGACACATGAGGAAACCCACCAAATTCTGCAAAGCAGGAAAGAGGGAGAGGGAATAGAAATATGAAGGAGAGGTGAGCATGTTCACAATGATCACAATGAAATCTCACATTATTAATGCATGCTAATTCAAAAATGAAATTGAAATATAATTTTTTCATGCACTTCACTTTACTTATATATGATTGATTAATAACTAATAAGAAAAATTAAAATACTAATGCTATTGATGCTTGAAAACAAGGGAGATCAGGGTGAGCAGTGAAAGCCTTTCACAGTTACCAGGGTCTGGTATGGAAGAAGCCTGTGTCTACCATGTTGCATTCCAGTGCAAGCACACTGTTGCTGAGGGGCCTATGAAATTTCTTTCACCTTCTCAAACTCTTTGACAGGCCCAAAGAAAGTTATTTTATGTCTCATTTTATCATAAAAAGACAAGCTGTTTTTATTAACATACATTATTAGTACAAGGGGGTTTCATTGGGACAATTCCATGGATGCCTGCAGTACACTTTGTATAAGTTCACCTCCTCTATTATGTTCCCTTAACTCCCTTATCTCTTCCCCCCACTTTTTCAAAATATTTTTTTATATACCTTCAGGCCCTCAGTGTGTGAAAAGTGCTCTCTTGAACCATCAATCTTGGGTACCTAATCATTTAAAATACAATAGATGTACTTATCTTCTTAAGCATCATATGATTTGAATTTTTATTGAGGGATTTATTGCATTCATTTACAAGTGCTACTATAGTGTTGCCAGAGTACCAGAAGTAATATTTCAATTGATAAAATACTAACGATGGTAACTAGATAATGTTTAGTTTATTTTGAGTCACTTGGAAATCTACTTGGGGGAGGGATTTTGCTTTTACAGAATGGAGTTACTAGTGTTGAACATTGAGTTATATAAATATGTCAGCCCACTTTTTATTCTTTTAAAATATTACTTACATTATAGAGCAGTGTAATAAACATTGTCAGTGTTTTCCACACCAGTGTCTCTTCCTACTCTAGTGTGATTCTTTTAGTCTCTTGTTCACAGTGCTTTCATCCTCCAAGAATAAGGGAACTAATAGTGCCAGCTAAGCATTCAGAGACAGCATTCTACACTTGATCTTAGTCAAAAGACTGAGGCATAATGGGTGGCAGCATCCTAAAGAGACAATATTAAATTTCTGCCACTTCATTTTCTCTGGTCCTTTTTCTTGTGACCTGATATTTCTGCTCTTTCATGATTCCATGGATTATTCTATGTTTTAAGAAAATATTCTTTTAATCACTCCATCTTTTAAATGTTCCTATCCCCAGGAAATTAATGAGAGTCTGGGTAGTTAGAGGGTGTTATTGCTTAAAAAGATTGAGATCAGGCTTGGGAAAGGATGAAAAGTTGCCTATGACACAGAGGCTCATATGCAATTTGCTAAGGCTCTTTCAAACTACTTTGGCATTTGCTCTCTGTGTTGTTGGTACTCAGTTTATACAATTATTATGACATGTTGACTCACTTGCCACACACACACACACACACACACACACATACACACACACAAATGCTTTACAAACAATTGGACTTTCTGCATTAAACAAGTGACCTGTCATGGCAAGGTCACATTTTACCCAAATTTGCGCAATTAGGTAAAATGAGTGCTATATAAATGTTGAATAAACATCCATTCCAAGACATCATAATCTGCCAAATACTATGAAAAAATGTCCCTTCCAAGCACTAGAAACAAGTTTTTAAAAAATAAAGAAAAAAGAATCTTCACTGGGTTGACGTCTAGTATATTGTAAGTGAAAATTTAAAAACCAAACATCTTGCAGAAGAAAATCAGAGTTGATGTCTCACAACTCTATTATTGGCACATTTTTCTCACATAAAAATCAATGAAGTGTAAACTCTGTGGCTTTTATCATCATCTTTTCATCACAAAATCAGGAATTGTTTAGGGCTAGGTGGTACAATCTCAATATTGTTCCCTACCTCTTAATGTTTCTTCAGAGTTTCTATAAACACTTGAAAAAGAACTATAATGACCAGAAATTACTTTCTGAGAGCAAATTCCTGTTTTGCAGAATTAATTTTTTAAAATTAAAATTAAAAATAGAAGGGCATGGTGACCTATTCTACTCTCCATTTTGACTTTAGTACAGTTTATTATATACTTCAGATGTTTTCTGCCTTGGTAAATAACAAGGTAAGCATGTTTTGTATTTGTTGCCCCCATAGGCATTGAGGATAAGTGGCAGGGAATACAATCATTTGTTGAAGGAGAGACTTGAATTCTGAAGATATACCTTGATTTCTAGTACGTGGATAGCTGACATAGGAAATTGAATAAAGCAGCTACAGAACTCAGTTCTCAATTTCGGCTTCCCTTGGCCAAAGTTAGTGAGCTCTTATACTGTCTGCTTCTTCCCTTTACATCTAATATCTATGGCGTCAGGAGAACTATGAACCTGTCTATTTTCTTCAAATTCCCTTTCCAAAGAGGTAGAGTTCAAGACCCTGAACCCAGCAAAGTGGTTATCCAAGAGCTATCTAAGTCATGCAAGCTGTGAGACCTGCAGGTGAAACACAAGACAGGGAGCCTATGAAAATTCAGATGGAAGCATCAGAGGCTTACCTAAGATTGAAAGTTCAGTGGATATTATAATTGAAGTATCTTTGAAGAGGAATGTCAGGGACACTGAAACATACTTCAAAACAAGGAACTGGAGTCTAGAGACACAACGACTGAGTAAACTGGTCTAGAGTGGGGTAATAGAAACAGAGACAAGTCAGATCCCCTGAAACATTAAAACCTAAATCTAGGTGACTTTCACAGGGAGCTGTTCATTTGCTGTTGCTGGCAGCTGGTAAGGTTTGAACAATATTTTTCAGACCTTACTATGAGGATGCTAAGTCTAGGGAAATTAATTATTGGATAATAGTATATTCAGGAACATTCTAGAGCTAGTATTTAGATTCCCAGGACCACTCACTTCTCCAAAACAAAACTTTCCTAATGGAGCAGATACTGGATCTGATCCTGACAATTTCATGAATTCTAACATTCCTTAGGATATAATCCATTTTCAGTACAGAACATTGAGAAAAGCCTCTGAGTTACAGGTCAGAAATATGTTCTCAGTGATTTGAGCATAGTAGAGAAGGATAAAGTATGAAAACACAGGTAGATTTGTAAGAATTCTAGCAATTAGCAACAAAATGTCACCAAATTGGTGTCTCCCACAACTTTAAAGAATTTTAAGTATCCTCCAGCTCTTAGCATGAATGACTAATGCACGTACATTTAAAGAGGAATTATAAAGTGTTTCTCAATCATAAGTTGTGTTTTTGTGCTTCACATATCTATGGTTCTTAGCTTCTCTAAGTAATAGACTTTAAAGTTATTCCACATGGTCTATCTGATTTTCAAGATATTGGGTGAAATGGGTAGAGCATAGAAGTAATGAAAATGTCTCCACTGGGAGTGGAGACATGCATGCTGATTCTGTCACGGAAATGCAGAAAAAGTAGCCATGCTATTAACCAAACATACGTGTAGTACATCTATAAAGAATTACTACTTGAGAAAGTAACATTTTTTTAAGGACTACTATTTACTTTTTTCTCTTTGGGAAATAAGCTTGACTAAAGACACAGATTTACCAATTCTAGGCATAGAAATTTTGAATGGATTTTTAAAAACTTTATAGTCACCAAAATGTCTTTTAGATTAATGGAACCTTTATTTGAAAATGATAATTTAAATATGTATAGCCATGTAACTGAATAAGTTTAGTTATAAATATATTTCATTATCAAATGTAGAAGTTATACAATAGATTTATGATATGTACTTTATTTTTTCCTTAGTAAGAAAATGGTTAGAAATTTTAGCTGTTATGACTAAGGGTTCAATTCTTCTTTCCTTAGATTTTAATGACTTTCTATGTCACTGTATTTGATTTTATAGGGAGAGATCATTTTGATAGTTCGACAAATATTTATTTTGTGTCTACCTCATATGAATTGCAGTAGGTTCTAGAACACAAGTAAAGGAAAATAAGAGCCACAAAGCTTTCCTCTATGGACATTGAAATTTTATTTTTAAAAGTATTATTAAGTTTAGGCAATTATAAAATTGACACTATAAACAATGCTACAGATGTGTATTATGAGAGCCTATAAAAGGATGATCTGCCAATTAAAGAAATTAGGTGGAGGCTTTTCTGAGGAAATTATCCGGTACACTGAGGGGTGAAGGATAATTAAGGGAAAAGAATATTCCAGAAAGCAGGAATACAACACGAAAAGATTCCATACTGGCTAAAGGGAGCATATTACCTGAGGAAAAATGTAAAAGCTGGGGTGGATTAAATGGAAAAAGGAAGGGGGATTAGGGTGTGGAGAGATGCTGTAGTTGGTAACGATGATGTGTGCAAGATTACTCTAACCTTTTGGACATGCTTACAGTACTGTCTTTATTCTAAGAATATTGAATATCCATCAACATAATTCAAAAGTATGAGGAAATGATGCATATTTCTTTTGAAAAGATGGCTCTAGCTTCAGGGTAAAGAAATGATTTGAAGGGGGAGGCCAAATGTATTTTAGTCCTTCTCTGTTTAAATAAATATATTTGTTTTTGGCTTTTCAACTGTTCCAAGTTAACCTTCAGTACAATAATTGTTAGTAGATGCTACTAAAGATATCTTACTTTGGAACTCTCCCAAAATGTGTAATTATAGTCATTTATTAGATGGAGATGTTCTGTTTTGTGGCTTTCTAACCTGAGCATTCTTAGCTACATCTTTGTGTATTGTGGTCAGCATTTTGTGCACTCTACAGAAATTATGTCAAACATTATCATCAAGCAAATGCAACAGAAATTCCTCCTGCTTATCCTTGAGAGGTTATAGAGTAAACCATAAAATAACTGTTGTCCTGGAACTACTGCTTTGACATTTCCTACCCTGTAGTTTAAACCGTATATTGCCAATTTCCTACTTCTAAACATGTTGTGTTTTGAAAATTAATCTGTATACCTTTTCCTTTAAACCTATAGCTGATGTTTTTGTAAAATCAAAGGCTTAGAACTGAAATAATAATTTTCTTACCATCTTTGCCCACAAAATTCAAGAAAAATAGAGAAAAGGAGAAAAAATTGTCTTGAATGCTATATATAAATGTTCTTAAGTGTTTGATTAATACTTCCTCAAATGAGTACCTATTTCTAAGCTATTTTATAGCTTCAAAAATGAATTAATACTTCATAAATATCATTTTTTAGATTTTTACATTTTCAGGTTTCATCTGAAAAGCTAGGATGGCATCATTTCTTCTTTAGTTGTTACAAGAAAGTTAGATAGGAAACACTTATGTTTTAAAGAAAGAGATTGGGAATCTCCTTTTTTGTAGTCACTAATGGCAACATAATGAGGTAGAGGTAATGAGGAGATAGGTATGGATTCAGAGCTGTGGAAACATTTTAAAGGGCATCACATCACTCGCCATCATTTCATAAATACTATTTCCACCATCATCATGACACCAACAAGAACACTTCCCAAGATGCCACCATGACTATCATCACTGCAATTGCAACAATTTACTTTCACTGGTAGCAACACAGCTACTGGGAGAAACACTATCACCATTGCCTCTAACTGTTATCCCAACCATTCTCCCTATAGTACTACCAACTCCTCTATGATTTACAGTCACCCTCATCTTCTTGATGACATTACATAGCTGAGCCACCTCTTCAGCCCTCTTATTAATGTGCCTGAACTTAACAACAAGGGATTCTGGTCACAATTTTAAAGTTCTGAAAGAAATTGAGGCTCACATAAATTAGAAAGGAAAACAAGACAAATGTTACTACAACAACGTTGGTCAAATTGTCAGAACAAAGCTTTCTCTGCTGAAAATGTATCAGATAAAAAGAAAAAAACATGCACGATAACCTTGGAAAAATATCTCAACAGAAAAGTAAGTGACCAAACCAAAATAATCATAGTGACATTAAACATAAAATCAGATTTGAGTAATAGTACAAATTATAAATGTGAATAGGACAAAATCCCATTGAAAATACAAGATCTATAAGTACAGAAAAAGTATCTAGGTTTACATTGTTTGCAAATATATAGATAGCTAGCTAGAGATATCTGACATATATGAGAAAATTTGAAAATAAAAGGATAAACAAACAATATAAGGAATATGATTAGAAGGAAGAGGTTAGAAATTTTTAGAATTATAGAACTTAAAAGTATGAATAGGAAATGGAAAGCATGAGTGAAGTTGAAATTTTCTGT
This sequence comes from Castor canadensis, assembly GCF_047511655.1. Taxonomy (NCBI): domain Eukaryota; kingdom Metazoa; phylum Chordata; class Mammalia; order Rodentia; family Castoridae; genus Castor; species Castor canadensis. The sequence continues at coordinate 94,156,776 of NC_133391.1, read as the reverse complement.
GTTAAAATTATGAGGATTTAATATAGTAAGCATGTTACACAGTAAGCATGTATGTATACCCAAATACAGAGAGATCTCTGGGTAAGACAAGATATATGATTCGGCTGATTCTCATTCACTTGTAGACAACTATGGAATAAGGTCAAGCTCTTGTTAACATGGGTCCTGGATACATCAGGGAAACAGCCCCGCTCATATTAAGCATCCCTAAAGTTAAGTAAAAACTTGGTTTATATTGACCTGAAGAGGATAAGTGTGAAAATATTTAATTTTTTCTTGTTTATTATTATTATTTGCAGTGCTGGGGATTGAACCCAGGATATCACACATGTTAGAGAAATGCTCTACCAGTGAGAAATACTAGCCAGTCCAGGATTTTAAAAAAATGCTCAGTGTAGAGATTACTGTTTCCTCGCATGATGGAATATATTACTTACATTGGGTATTGAAATGTACTGGCCAAGGTGAGAGGTCTGCAGCTTAGATCCAGCTGTGGCTGCCCCCAGCCCTGGAGGGAAATGGTTATTCTATCAATTGTTTCGCATGGCATGTGCTCAGATGCTGTCGTCTGCAACCGTGTAGCTGCTGTGGGGACCAGAAGCCAGCATGTTCCTGGATCTGGGGCTCGATTTTCTTTGTTGGTTTCAGAGAATTCTTTGTCCTATTCATTTAAGGGACAAGGGCAATTTTTCTTTTCTCTTATAAGCTATCAATTATGCATATGTTGAATCACTTTATTATGTATTTCTCTCTTCATAATTTTTTGCATATTTTCCATCCCTGTCTTGTGTATGTAAATACTCCAGTCTAATGTTTTCTTTAGAATTACTCTTGGGATCAATAATTAATGCTTCGTTTGTGTCTTGTTTGCTCTTAAACACATCAGTTAAATTTTTAATTCCATCTCCATTTCCACTTGACTACTTTTTAAAAATATTGTTATAGTCTCAGCCTAAGTTTTACATCTTATTTTTATTACTGAATATATTAATTACAGTTAGTTTAAATCTGTGCCTAATCATACTAATATCCAGCTTCTTGTGAATCTGTTTTATAAGATTTTATTTCTTAATATTTGAGTAATTTTAATTCTTTTTCATAACTAATTTTTTCTTTTTTTTTAAACTGAATGATGGAGCCTTAATATATGGCTCAAGATTATGTTATTTAGTGGAAGTGAAGATTTACTTACTTAGGTGACTTAGGATAGGTTTATAAAAATGATCTGTGCCTAAATTTTTTAAGAAAGGATATTAATAAATATGCAGATCATAAATTATTGTGAGGAAAAAATTAGGCCTCTTTCTATCACCTATTTAACATCTTTATTTTTATATTTATCTCTGTGAATTACATTTCATCTATATTTTTAGGCAAACTATCAGCTTGTCAAACAGAATTGATAATATCACAAACATCAATTTATTTTTTGGTTGGTAATATGAGATAGAACTATATTTTCATAAGAAAAGGATTTATAAAAACATTAACAAACTAATCATTTTACGTTATAATAAAAAGTCATGTGCTCAACAGAATGATACTTATAATAGTAAGGACTTCTTATAAATTATGTGCTTTTATTAGCATATTGATTCTTTGATCATAACAACTGTATGTCATATTAAAACACATACATCAAGTGCATACATATGAATATTTATTGAAGCAGTTCCAATGCACATAAAATTCTGCCCAATTAAGGGTAAAGGAAGTTTGGCTATTTGCATGAATTGTAGCCACTTTAATTCCCTGACTTTTCTTTTCATTTCATCATTTTTTTCTTTTGAAATTAAGTGAGCCAAATAAAATGCAAAGTTTGTGTGTGTGTGTGTGTGTATGTGTGTAAAATGTGTTACTTGTTGAAGATATTCTGCTCGAATTTTGATTGAAAGAGATGTCACTTTCTTCCAGTGAAGGTGTTTGGTCAAATACACATGTCAGGTCAATTGAAAAATATTTAAAATAAACTATCACAAGAAAAACAAAAATAAAGGGGAAGGAAAAGAAAAAAACACTAACAAAACCCCCTAAAATACCCTACATAAAGGAAAAAAAAATACTCACTGTAGTAAAATCGCTCTGCCATTTCAAGGAAAACCCCCATTTTACTCTGAAAATGATTTTTTTAGTTTTACTTGAATACCGTGTATGAATGCTACACTACTTACATGCATGACATCTTCATCCCACGTTAAGTTATATAACATGCATAAGCATTAGAGCTACCTAGGGTGACGTGGTGGCCAGCGTGGCAGCATCAGGAGCTTCAGTAACGGAAGCAGAAGCACAGGGCTGATCTCTGGGTACCACCGTTCTGTTCTGTGCTTCCTCAGCCATTCCACCATCTTTATAACAATTCCTAATTTTGATGTCTCACTGCCTCGCTTAGATTGTTTTTTTATTTTCTAACTGGGTCCTACCAACAAAGCTAGTATTGTGAATGAATAATGAATTGCTTTCCCAACCCCAAAATATCCCATAGATATATTTATATTTTCTGTAAATAAAATCAGAAACACATTAGCATCAATTTTGTGAATTTATTTAAATTACTCCCCCTAGCTACGCTATAAAAATTAAATAAGATTATTCTAAATATTCTCTTAGTTGGAGCTACATTTTATTAGACTTCAGTCACCAATGATAGGGATCTGTAATTAGACTTAAAATTTATAGAAATTTGTACAATTAATATACACTAATAAAAAAAATTATGATTCACCTTTTAATTATTTTGTGTAGTAATAATTAATCTGTGAAGTTAATTTTGCTGTCAACTTTGATACAATTGTACCTTATGAGTCCTGATTAATATTTCTTTGGTCCCCCAAAACATTTTTAAATAAAAAGCATTAAATTTAATTTTACTGTAATTTAAAAAAAGAAACTGATTTAAGAAGCTGAAACTACTAGTAAAGGTATTAGATAATGATTATCTTCAAATAGGAAATATTTATCCCTAAGGCCCTTAAGAATTAGTACATAGATATATACACACATACACACCCACACACAAAAATTAAAATCGTTTTGGGCATTAAAAAAGAATTATATGAATTTATATAATGAATTTGTATTTAAGTTTAATTTTTATTAATAATTTGATATCTAATTTAACTCGAATTGAGAAAAAAAGTATTTTCATGTATTCTATATAGATGAAAAGATTATTAGAAAGTGAACTCATCACAAATAATAGCTCTTCCATTTGGCTGAAGTGATCTGTGTGTGTGTGTGTGTGTGTTGGTGGGATATTAAAAAATAATTTGTTGTACCATAAATAAAATATTTCAGCCTCTACAGAAAGAAAAACATAACATAAATGACAGACATCTTAACTAAACAAAAAAACTGTTTCATTTCCAATCAATTAATCAAAATCATCTTATTTCCCAGGAAATGTACTTAGGTTTCCTCTGTTCTTTAGCAAACGTGACAGGTTTTTCTTTTAAAAACTCTTGATAAACACATTCATGACAGCCTATTTCAACACATCTAAACTCTAAATATATATTTGAAAAGAAGCTCGTATTAAAAAAAAAGAAGCAGCTCGTGTGACAGACATGCTTCATTGTAAAAAGTTAAAGCATGGTATGGCAAGAACTTTTTTAAAGTAATTATTATACATCCTTCCTCAATTTTTAGAAATTCTTTACTCACAATTCTAGGCCTTTAATTTCTAAGAATTGTATAAGACTTGATTAGCTTATAGTTTGTGGGACAGATAATAAAAATTGGTGTCTTTTGTGTGAAGACATTTACAAGCTTTCATTAATGCTTCAGAGACTGTCTAAGCGTAAGCATAGAAAAATCTTAGTTTATATATTATTTCAATATTTCACTTCCATCTTATAAGAAGAATGAGGTGTTTCTTATATGGTTGTGGAATTTTATTATAAATTTATTAAATATTGAAAATTTTGAAATATAGTGCCTGTAAAGCTATCCTTCTGCTAGCAGTCAGAACAAAAAGAAAGAAGTTGAAAACAGAGAACAGGGAGAAAATATACAAAAAAAAATTAAAGTTTCTTTAAGATGTCCATAAAATTGTATTAATCACTGATCAGTAACGTCACACACATATACAAACTCACAAAAACACACAAACACATGCATAGTCAGGCCTTAATAATGTTTAACAAAAGTTAAAAAAATTATTTTTAAATACTTTTAGATTCATAGATTCATAGAAAATTGCAAAGGTAAATACAGAGAAGTCTTGTGTGCCAATTGTCCATTTTCTTCCAGTGGTTACACTGTGATTAATTAGGGTAACAATAATATAATAGCAAAACCAGAAAATTGACAGTGATACAATGTTATTATATTAACGTATCATTGTTCTATGTCATGTAATCACATATAGATTTTTTAACTACCTCTACAATATAGGCCTAGTCAATCAACACAGAGATCTCCTTCCATTTAAAAATTACAGTCATTATTTCTCCCAACTATTTCAAAACCCTGACGACCATTACTTTGAGCTCCAAAGCTTAAATGAAAAACTCTCCCCCAAACAAATAAAAAAAATAAAAAACAAAAGAAATGAACAAACATAAACCCAAACAAACTACTCACAGTGAGATGAGAATCAGACTGATTAAAAAAAAAAAAAAGAAAAAAGAAAAAAAAAACTTCTCATTAGCAATCTGAGAAAATTAGAGGACTTTTTCTTAAAAAAAGTATAGTATTCCTGTTCTTTTTTTTTTTTTTCCTTTTTTTTTGGTGGCACTGGGGTTTGAACTCGGGGCTTCACACTTGCTAGGCAGGTGCTCTCCCATCTGAAACACACTTTTACCATTTTTGCTCTATTTTGGAGATAGGGTCTCTCTTTTTGCCCATGTTTGCCTGGACCAGGATCTTCCTTACTTAAGCTTCCATATGTGAGATGACAATCATGTGTCATCATACTCAGGTTTTTTCCATTGTGATGGGGTCTCAAAAACACTTTTTGCCCTGGATGGTCTAGCACTGCCATTCTCCCCATCTCAGCCTCTCAAGTAGCTAGAATTACAGGTGTGAGCCACTGGCTCCCAACTAGTATTTCTTCTTGAAGTAAAATAAATAATAAAACTATGCATTAAGGTGCTTCTCTTATAAACACAGTGTCATGTTTTATCTCTTTTGAAGAATTTAGTTTTGGAGCAAACAATAAGTGATCAAGATGAAGTTTTTAAAAATTTTGAAGGAAGCCTCAGGGTTTAGCTCAATAACAGAGCTTTTGCCTTTCATGTGCAAGACCCTGGGTTTATTCACCAGTACTGCCAAAATAATAATAATTTAGAAGGAATGATTATAAAAGAGGCCCATTTAACACAGGATTTCCTTTTTCCACTTAATTATTATGAAATTTTTGGTGATGAAATTTTTTCAATGTCTACTATAGTTTAATATTTAGATAAATATCTGTATAACTTTCTAATGCTGGATAAGAATGATAGGTGTTTGGGTTGTAACACACTTGTGCATGGGAGCAATGCTAAGAATCTCTCTGTACAGCTGTCCTTATCTCAACTAGCAAAAATGCTTTGTCTTTTTTACCATTGCTTATGTCTTCTCTTCAAAAAAATTGGAGAAAAGGGCAGAACAGGTTCTGCCTGGAAGCGAGAGGTGTGATGGAGAGAGAGAAGGGACAAGGGGCAGGGGGGAGAAATGACCCAAACAATTCATGCACATATGAATAAAGAAAAAAAAGAATGTTAGGTATGAATGTCTTTATGGTATGTATCCTTTAATTGGGAAAACAACTTAGGTTATTGCTCTCTTTCACTGACACAAAATTCATATAGCATAAAATTACCTGTTTTAAAGTGTGTGATTCCTAGCATTTAGTACATTCGTAATCTTGTACAGCCATCATCCCTTATCCAGTTCTAAAATGTTTAGAATTTTTTTGTAAGACATTTGATTGAGATGCTGAAAGGCCCCATGCAGAGCCTTCTGCTGGCATCATTACCATGGTATCTGCTGTCTTGTGTTGCATCAACTCTAGGCTTGCCCTTCTAACCTGCTTTAGTCAAAGGGACATCAAAACCTCAGAGATTTGGTAAGTACTTGTACTTTGGGGCTTGCCTTCTTGAAACTCAACCTCTATGTTTGGAAGTTTTGCTTATTCTACTGGAAAAGTTATGCAAAAGGGAATGGCCACTCTGACCAATGGTCCTAGTTGAGTTCACAAGCAAGGCAATCCATCAATACAACTGGCAATTGACTCTCTGTGCCTAAGTAGAGCCCTGGTCAAATGGCCATCACAGAATTGTAAGTAAAAAGATAGTAGTTGTTTTTTTTTTAAACTTTTTAAATTTATTTTTTATTCATTTATTCACATGTGCATACATTGTTTGGGTCATTTCTCCCCCCACCCTCTCCCCCCTCCCTTCCCCTCTCCCCCCTCCCCCACAACCAGTACATTTGGGAGCAGTTAGTTTTACAATAATACGCCATTCAAATACTGTCTAAGATTTTCACAATACTACTATTCTGCCATCTAAATGGTACCCCAATCACTGAAGACTTCTCATTTTGGGAAAATCCTAAATTGCAGATGGTAATACAGAAGAAGATAGAAAACAAAGGTGTGTCTGAACCATGTACTTCCCAAAACATTAACTAATGTATATAACTATTTTTGAAATCATATTGTTCTTCATGCTAATTCTTTAGGCAGGGACCAGAACAGTCTGGATTCTTTCTGTGCATGTTTATCTTGACTTAATTTTGCCTTACTAAGCTCATACATCATCATTTGGGGAAGAAAGGAAGGGACTCATCGAACTAGGCATACCTATCCATTTGCTTCTTGTTTTCCAAGTTACTAGTGGGGACAGCAGCAAGTCACTAGTATATGTGTGAAGGTAAGTCCTGGCCCTCTTATCCATACTAATGGTGTTCTTCATTCACAGGTAGATTTGAACAGGAGGAAACCATTGGTCCAGACAACATGGATTGTCATTTTCATAGCCAGCATAACTAGCTTTTCAAGGAAGTCCATTTATCCTGTGTTGTCATTAGCTTATTTTCTGTGTCTGTTGTTTCACATTGATATGGGACAGCACAGTTTTGATGGTAGAGAAATATTGGATTTATGTTTAAAATAACACTTTTGAGGCATGGTTATATTAAAATAGTAAGCCAGGTACTGTGAGAGATAGAAAAATACATAACAGATTTTCCCTGATGCCAAATTAGAGTCGTGTTAGTAGAAAGTTTTATATATTCCATTTTAGCTGAGATGTGGGGAGGCAATAAGTTTCTGCTGGTGTTTTAGGCCTCTTAGAATGAATGATAGAATTATATTTCCCTAAATCTAAGAGAAAAACATTTATGTATTTTGTGAGCATGAGAGTAACATATATTATGTCAAAACTATGGAAAATACTGTAAATAATTGAGAAAACATAACCATCTGTAATTTAGACTATTTACTTATATTTCTATACGTTTCAATACATTGATAGACTGCACAAAAGAAAGGGATAGACAGAGGCCTGAGAGAATTATCAGAATAAGTGCAAAAGTAGTAACAGGGAGATACACACCATGTTGTAAAGCCAGGATGTAAACCTGGTTTTATGTCTTCTGTTGTGCTTATATCATAAGCATTTACATATGAATTTAATAGGCTTCAACATTTAATTTTTAATGACTGCATCCATCACATTTTTATTTTGTGGATATAAAATATAACCTTTCATCTACTGTTAACAACCTCTTATCACATATTCAGTACTCCAATACATAGAAATACTTTCAGTTTTTTTATGGAAAACATTCTTTGATGATTTTATCCTACTATATATGAAGTCTTAAATTTCTTAAATACTCCTTTTATGACCACCCTTCTTTATTGAGTTAGTTAGACTGATTTTACTTCTGCTGAATAGTTAACAGTTAAATGGCCAAAAGTGTTGGCATGATTGGAAACCCACATGTCTGAATGTTCTAAAAGTGTACACCAAGCTAAAGGATGTTACATAAACTATGTTCTGAGTACTTACCCAAAATAATATATCTTTACAAGTATAGACATAAGAGTTATGATTTCCTGTTACTAAACAGTGATAAAACATCAAGATCTGAGATGACCAAATTTAATTAATATTGCTTATATCTGGTGTTCTTTGATATGTTGAAGATATTTGGAAAAAAGCACCCTTTACATACTATTGGTTTTTAAAATTTATTTTCATTTCAACAAAGTCAAAGTTGCTACTTATGCTATTATAATCAATATTTTCACATAATTTTTATTGCAAATAAATCAACATCTCTTTATAATTCTTTTACAGTATTTTAAAATTGAAGTTGAAGATATTTGTCATCATAGTAGCAAAGAGAATTGTCAGTATACTTAAAACAATAATATCCAACTTGGAAAAGAAGCATACTTTTTTTTTAATATCAGGGATTGACTCTGAGGTCTTATGCAAATTCTCTATCATTTGAGCACTTCTGTTTGCATTTTGTTTATGATATGGTCTAACTAACTTTGCTTGAACTGGCATTGAATTTAAGATCCTCCATTTCTGCCTCCTGTGTAGCTGGAATTATAAGAGTGAGCCACCACACCTGGAAGAAGCATACATTTTTTAGAAGCATACATTTGTATACATCATGTTCAAATGTCATGTGGTTGCATATGATAAATTATCAATATAAAAAATGGCAACATATTCTAATATCTTAATATAAGTCTTTATCACTTATAATCATAACATCCACAATAATTTTTTTGGTGGTATTTGGGTTTGAAATCAGGACCTTGTGCTTGCTAGGCAGTCACTCTATCACTTGTTCCTGGCTCATAGCACTTTTCTCTACTCAGAACTCTTCATTTATTTAATAAATGACTCTGAATACCTATAGTATACTAGGATGTTCTGGTTAAAGGGCATACATTGATAAACAAAGGAAAGATACCTGCTCTGAGGGAATTTACCCTTTTTTGAGGACTGGGGTAAGAAACAGACCATGAATTCAAAGCATAACAACTAAATAAATAACATAGTATATTAGAAAAACATGATGTAGGAAAAATTTTAAAAACAAGATAGGGAGATAAGGAATACCTGGTTTGGGAAGAAGTTTGAGATTTTAAATGGGGACAGACAGGTTGGTCAGCATAGCCTCATGGAGGTAAGCTGTAAGGAAACGAGGGAGTGACATGTGCAGCTGTCTAGGGAAGAGTCTTACAGGTACAGAGTACAGTCTTTTTAAACCACTACCAAGGCACCAATGGTGCCCATACCTGCTGTGTGTGAGTGTGTAGGCCTCAAAGAAGCTAGAGGAGATATGGAGAGAGGAGACAGGCTGTCTGCACGACTGGCCATTGTATGAATCTTGACAAACCATGATTCTCACTTCCAGAGAATTGAGACATTTCAGGACTAACTCTTTCTAGATCTTTACAAAGTTTGTCCCTATCATTTAGTGCTTAGCCTTGATTTCATCTCTTTTGAAAGATCTGTCCTAACTACCCTAATAAGATGCCTTTCATTCTGTTCTTTCCCTGATTCACTTACGTTGACTTGCTTTTCTCTCATACAGTATTGCTAAGTGGAGTTATCTTATATCGTTGTTTCATCTGCATCATTTGTTTGTAGATTTCTAGTACTGGAATGTGAAATCCTGGACGACTTAAATGCTGTCTTGTTCATTTCTTTATTCCCAGGCATAAGCCACCATACTTGGATAGTTATTTTTAAAATATATAAACTTTTATGTTATTTTGATCATTTAATCAAAATAATGTTTAGATTTTTTTGTTTGTTTTTTATTTATGTGGTACTGGGGACCTAACCCAGGGCTTTGCACATGCCAGAGAAAGCTCTATCACTGAACTACATCCCCAGCCCTTTTGATTTTTTAATATAATAAGCTATTTCACAATTTTAGCTTTCTATTTGCAACTGGTTATCAATGTAATGGATTGATGTAATGTTTTCATGCTTGTAAAACACAGGTCCTTACATATGACTCGAAGAGTTCTGTTAATCATTTTTTATTCATTTATTTACATGTGAATACATTGTTTGGGTCATTTCTGTCAATTATTTTTGTTTCAGAATATTCCTCAGTTGCCAAGTGCATCTGTTGAACATAATGTGCTTATTTCCGAAGTACCCTGGGGCCATGAACTAAAATCCTCAAAGAATCAGGAATGTAGATATTTATATGACTAGGTAATGTTACATTGTTATGCAACAATTGATTGCATTCCTGCTCTTTGATAAGAATTTTCTTAAGTTCATTAATTTATCTTTTGTGGTACTTAGTATGTCTGTTACTCAGATCTTCTTTATACTGTGAAGGTGCTCATCTTTCACATTGCTTCAAAGTCACTGGGTAATAAATGTCCTTGGAAACTAGGTGATGTTGGTCTTGAGAGAGGATGAGTAGCATGTAAGTCTCTCTGTGCCAGATTTCAAATGACAGAGCAGTCCATATGATTTGTAATAAAATACGTGTAGCACCATCTAAGGGGCAAGGCCCAGCATATTCTCTTTACACTTGAGTGTAAGGGTAGTGGTATTCTATCAATAACCAGGTTTTGCTTTAAATGTGATTTCTCAGAAGTTTTCATAATTCTTCAAATATCTCAAATCCTTTAAACATTTTCATAGTACACTAATATTTCCTATTCATAATGGCAATTGCGCTCATAATTCTTTAATGTCTGCATTGTATAATTCACAAATTCCATAGTCTGTTTTCTGTTATATTTTAATACTGCATTGACTACAAAATGGTAAATTCTCAAAAGATTTTGTTGAATTACATTAAAATAAAATGCTACATATTTTTCTACAACTATTTATGTGCATTTCTGTTGCTGTTGTTTTAAATTTTGAATGAGTTCCTCTAATAAGAATTATTTAGTCAGAAAGCACATCACTTAAAGTTTCTTGCCCTGTGGCTAGATTCAACTCAAGAGTTTTATACATATATCCATTTAATTACCACGTATAATAATGTATTTCATTGTATGTTTTACTCCTCTGCCTATTATATTTTTATTTTTTGTCAATTTGATAGTAAAAGTGTTCTATTTTGTCACAGTTCTTATTTGTATATATTCAACTGAGTCAATAAACTGAACAGGCTAAACATCATCCTTATGACTGTTAGCTATATGCTTTATGTTTATATTGTTGGTATCCTTTCTGTACTTTTTCTATTACAGTATTTTTCTTTTGTTCTTCTTTTTCTCTTTTGACAGTAGTGGGTCTTGAACTCAGGACCTTGCACTTCCTAGGCAAGAGCTCTATCACTTGAACCACAACTCCAGTCAGTTTTTCCTTTATTTATTTTTCAGATAGGGGCTTGTGTTTCTGCCCAGGGTTGGCCTTAGATCACCATCTCCTATGTACACATCCCACATAACTTGGGTTGTAGATATGTACCATCAATCCCAGCTTATTCTTTGAGATAGGATCTTGTTAACCTTTGAGAGTGCTGAATTTAGACCATGATCTTTCTAATTTCTACCTCTCAAGTAGCTGGGATTACTGGCATGAGCAAATACCTCTGGCAATGCTGCCTTTTCATGGAAATCCCAATCTCATTGTATTCACTAGGTTCAGCTTTCTCCTGGTTTTGACTTTTATTTTTTTAATTTTTATTTTAATCATATGCGCATACATTGCTTGGGTCATTTCTCCCCCCTTTCCCTCACCCCCACCTTTACCCCCCCACTCCCTCCATTACCCCCCCTTTCCCCTCACTACCAGGCAGAAACTATTCTGCCCCTATCTCTAATTTTGTTGACGAGAGAGTATAAGCAATAATAGGAAGGACCAAGGGTTTTTGCTAGTTGAGATAAGGATAGCTATACAGGGAGTTGACTCGCATTGATTTCCTGTACATGTGTGTTACCCTCTAAGTTAATTCTTCTTGAACTAACCTTTTCTCTAGTTCCTGGTCCCCTTCTCCTATTGGCCTCAGTTGCTTTAAGGTATCTGCACTAGTTTGTCTCCATTGAAGGCAACAAATGCTATCTAATTTTTTAGGTGTCTTACCTATCCTCATACCTCCCTTGTGTGTTCTCACTTTATCATGTGACCAAAGTCCAATTCCCTTGTTGTATTTGCCCTTGATCTAATGTCTGCATATGAGGGAGAACATAATGATTTTTGGTCTTTTGGGCCAGGCTAACCTCACTCAGAATGATGTTCTCCAATTCCATCCATTTACCTGCAAATGATAACATTTCGTTCTTCTTCATGGCTGCATAAAATTCCATTGTGTATATACCACATTTTCTTAATCCATTCATCAGTGGTGGGGCATCTTGGCTGTTTCCATAACTTGGCTATTGTTAATAGTGCTGCAATAAACATGGATGTGCAGGTGCCTCTGCAGTAACTTGTGTCACATTCTTTTGGATATATCCCCAAGAGTGGTATTGCTGGATCATATGGTAGAATAATGTTTAGATTTTTATTTTTTTCCAGAGTGGTTTACACTCTGTTTACATTCCCACTAGCAGTGTAAGAGGGTTCCTTTTTCCTTGTATCCTCGCCAACACCTGTTGTTGGTGGTGTTGTTAATGATGGCTATTCTAACAGGGGTGAGGTGGAATCTTAGTGTGGTTTTAATTTGCATTTCCTTTATTGCTAGAGATGGTGAGCATTTTTTCATGTGTTTTTTGGCCATTTGAATTTCTTCTTTTGAGAAAGTTCTGTTAGCTGGCAAATATTTTCTCCCACTCTGTGGGTGGTCTCTTCAGTTTGGAGACCATTTCTTTTGTTCAGCAGAAGCTTTTTAGTTTTATGAAGTCCCATTTATCTATGCTATTGCTTAGTTGCTGAGCTGCTGAGGTTCCATTGAAAAGTTTTTGCCTATACCTATTAATTCCAGAGTATTTCCTACTCTTTCCTGTACCAACTTTAGAGTTTAGGGTCTGATATTAAGGTCCTTGATCCAGTTTGAGTTAATACTGGTATAGGGTGATAAACATAGATCTAGTTTCAGTTTTTTGCTGACTGTTAACCAGTTTTCCCAGCAGTTTTTGTTGAAGAGGCTGTCTTTTCTCCATCATATATTTTTAGCACCTTTGTCAAAGACAAGTTGGTCATAGTTGTGTGGCTTCATATCTGGGTCCTCTGTTCTTTTCCACTGGTCTTCATGTCTGTTTTTGTGCCAGTACTATGCTGTATTTATTGTTATTGCTTTGTAATATGGTTTGAAGTTGGGTATTGTGATACCTCCAGCATTGTTCTTTTGACTGAGTATTGCCTTGGCTATTAATGGCCTCTTGTATTTCCATATAAATTTAACAGTAGATTTTTCAATCTCTTTGATGAATGTCATTGGGATTTTGATGGAAATTGCATTAAACATGTAGATTACTTTTGGTAGTATAGACATTTTTACTCTGTTGATTCTACCAATCCATGAGCATGGGAGATCTCTCCACTTTCTATAGTCTTCCTCAATCTCTTTCTTCAGAAGTTTATAGTTTTCCTTGTAGAGGTTGTTCACATCCTTTGTTAAGTTTATATCTAGGTATTTGATTTTTTTGAGGCTATTGTAAATGGAATTGTTTTCAAATATTCTTTCTCAGTTTGTTCATTATTAGTGTATAGAAATGCTAATGATTTTTCTATGTTGATTTTATGTCCTGCTACCTTGCTATAGCTATTGATGGTGTCTAGGAGCTTTTGAGTAGAGTTTTTTGGGTCTTTAAGGTATAGGATCATGTCATCTGCTAATAGGGATATTTTGACAGTTTCTTTACCTATTTGTATTCCTTTTATTCCTTCTTCTTGCCTAATTGCTCTGGCTAGGAATTCCAGTACTATGTTGAATAGGAGTGGAGATAGTGGGCATCCTTTTCTAGTTCCTGATTTTAGAGGGAATGGTTTCAGTTTTTCGCTGTTAAGTATAATGCTGGCTGTAAGTTTGTCATATATAGCTTTTATAATGTTGATGTACTTTCCTTCTATTCCTAGTTTTCTTAGAGCTTTTATCATGAAATGGTGTTGGATCGTATCAAAGGCTTTTTCTGCATCTATTGAGATGATCAAGTGGTTTTTTTTCTTTACTTCTGTTAATGTGGTTTATTACGTTTATTGATTTGCATATGTTGAACCACCCCTGCATTCCTGGTATGAAGCCTACTTGGTCGTAGTGAATGATCTTTTTGATGTGTTGTTGAATTCGGTTTGCCATTATTTTATTGAGGATTTTTGCATCAATGTTCATTAAGGAGATTGGCCTATAGTTCTACTTTTTGGAGGTGTCTTTACCTGGTTTTGGGATAAGTGAAATACAGGCTTCATAAAATGTGTTAGGCAGTTTTCCTTCCCTTTCTATTTCATGGGCCAGTTTAGGGAGGGTTGGTATCAGTTCTTCTTTAAAAGTCTGATAGAATTCAGCAGAGAATCCTACAGGTCCTGGACTTTTCTTTTTGGGGAGACTCTTGATTGCTGCTTCAATTTCATTTTGTGTTATAGATGTATTCAGGTGATTAATATCCTCTTGGTTTGGTTTGGAATGATCATATGTATCTAGAAATCTGTCCATTTCTTTAAGATTTTCAAATTTATTTGAATATAGGTTCTCAAAGTAGTCTCTGATGATTTCCTGGACTTCCATGGTGTTTGCTGTTATCTCCCCTTTTGCATTCCTGATTCTACTAATTTGGGTTTTTTCTCTCCTCATTTTAGTCAGGTTTGCCAGGGGTTTGTCGATCTTGTTTATTTTTACAATGAACCAACTTTTTGTTTCATTAATTCATTGTATGTTTTTTTTGGTTTCTATTTCATTGATTTCAGCTCCTATTTTTATTATTTCTCTCCTTCTATTTGTTTTGGGATTTGCTTGTTCTTGTTTTTCTAGGAGTTTGAGATGTATCATTAGGTCACTGATTTGAGATCTTTCAGTCATTTTAATATATGCACTCATGGCTATAAACTTTCCTCTCAGGACTGCCTTTGCTGTGTCCCATAGGTTCCGATAGGTTGTGTTTTCATTGTCATTGACTTCCAGAAACTTTTTAATTTCCTCTTTTATTTCATCAATGACCCATTGTTCATTAAGCAATGGGTTATTCAGTTTCCAGCTGTTTGCATGGTTTTTGTCTTTATTTTTTGTTGTTCAGTTCTAGTTTTATTGCATTGTGATCTGATAGAATGCATGGTATAATTTCTATTTTCTTATATTTGCTGAGGCTCACTTTGTGCCCTAGGTTCTGATCTATTTTGGAGAAGGTTCCATGGGCTGCTGAGAAGAATATATATTGTGTAGAAGTTGGATGGAATGTTCTGTAGACATCAACTAGGTCCATTTGATCTATGGTATTTTTTAGATCTAGGATTTCTTTATTGATTTTTTGTTTGGATGACCTATCTATTGATGATAACAGGTGTTAAAGTCTCC
This sequence comes from Castor canadensis, assembly GCF_047511655.1. Lineage (NCBI taxonomy): Eukaryota > Metazoa > Chordata > Mammalia > Rodentia > Castoridae > Castor > Castor canadensis. Next base: position 94,141,389 of record NC_133391.1, on the reverse strand, counting down.
CACGACCACTGTGTTGGAGTTAATGTATGCTTTTAGGTCCTTTAGGGTATGTTTGATGAAATTGGGTGCATTGACATTGGGTGCATATAAGTTGATAATTGTTATTTCCTTTTGGTCTATTTCTCCTTTTATTAATTCAGTTCATCAAATGGTGTATTTTGATGGGGAATTAAGTCCATTATTGTTAAGTGTTAGTACTGATAGGTATGTGTTGATTCCTGTCATTTAGTTGTCTTAGTTGTTTGAAGGTTTGATTGTGTGTACCTAAATTGAGGTTTCTCTACTTTCTTGCTTTTTCTTTTCCTGTAGTTTGGTGCTGCCTGCCCTTTCATGGTTATGTTGGGTCTCACTTTTTGTGTGCAGAATCCCTTGAAGAATATTTTGTAATGGTGGCTTTGTGTTCACAAATTGTTTTAGTTTCTGCTTATTATGGAAGACTTATTGCCCCATCTATTTTGAATGATAGTTTTGCTGGGTAGAGTATCCTAGGGTTGAAGTAATTTTCATTTGGTGACCGGAAAATCTCACCCCACTCTCTTCTTGCTTTTAATGTTTCTGTTGAGAAGTCTGCTGTGATTTTGTTGGGTTTACCTTTGTATGTTATTTGTTTTTTCTCTCGTACAGCATTCAGTATTCTTTCTCGAGTCTCTGCATTTGTTGTTTTAATGATAATATGCCATAGGGTAGTTCTATTTTGGTCTGGTCTGTCTGGTGTTTTGGAGGCTTCTTGCGTCTGTATGGGCATAGATTTTTCTAGATTTGGGAAATTTTCTGTAATTATTTTGTTGAATATATTACGCATTCCCTTTGCTTGCACCTCTTCTCCTTCTTCAATGCCTATGACTCTCAGGTTTGACCTTTGATGGAGTCAGTGATTTCTTGCATTTTCTTTTCACAGGTCTTGAGTTGTTTAACTAATAGTTCTTTGGTTTTTTCTTTAATTACCATTTCATCTTTTAGTTCTGAGATTCTGTTTTCTGCTTGTTCTATTCTGTTGGATTGGCCTTCCACTTTGTTTTGCATTTCTGTTTCATTCTTTTTTCTGAGGTTTTCCATCTCCTGAGTCTATTCCTCTTTAATATTGTCTATTTTCATCCTGAGTTCATTTATCTTTTTACTAATTGTATTCTTTGTTTCACTTTGGTGTTTATACAGTGCTTCTATGGTTCCTTTTGTTTCTTCTTGTGCTTTCTCAAATTCTCTATTTTTTTGTCTAGGAATTTGTTTAGTGTCTCCTGTACATTTTGGTTGACCATACCAGTATCATCTCTATAAAATTCTCATTGATTACTTCGAAGATTTCATCTTTCAGATTATTCTTTTGGGCTTCACTTGGTTCTTTGGCATAGTTTATCTTCATTTTGTTGGAGTCTGGATCTGAGTATATGTTTTCTTCATTTCCCTCTGTGTCCTGTACTAATTTTTTGCTGTGGGGTAACTGGTTTTCCTGTTTTTTCTGTCTTCCCATCATTGCCCTTGGTATTGTTACTGTCCCTGTACTGTGTGCAATTAAGTATTTTCTAGCTTATAATAATAACATTGGTGATATTTAGAATGGAAGGGTGAGAGGAGAGGGAAAGCAAAGAAGGTAAAGAAAGAGGGAAAAACAAATAAACAAGTAAAAAAACAAAACACACAAACAAAAAGCATGTCAAAGGTATAAACAGGGAGAGATAGTGTACTAATCAACAGTAAGCTAAACAGACATTAAAGTGACAGAGAGAGGATAAAAAGTAAATAAATAAAATAAAAATTTAAAAAATTTAAAGAAAATTAAGAAAATAATAATTTGGAAAAAAATCTCCAAGTTCAAATGCAATAATGTTTCAGTCTTAATAATTTTTGTATTAGTCCTTCAGCCTCCAATCCTTGAGATGGTGTCTCAGAAGTAGTTCTGTCATTGTCTCATCAAAACAAAAAAAGCCAAATTCAAAAAAAAAACAAAACACAACAACATGTTCCAAGTTCAGATTCAATACAGTTTCAGTAAGTTTTTCAGCATGCAGGTGTAGTTAGGTTGTTGTCTCATCAAAGGAAGAGGAAAAAAAAGAGTCTGGAGACAGTTCTGTGAATGGCTATCTGAGGCTGTGGTTCACCTGCCTGCTGCTATCAGTCAGCTGTTGCTGGAGGCGTTATTTATGCAGTTCTCAGGAGTGAGCTTAACACTCACCAGGCCCCTCATGCTTTGTTTACTTAGAGTTCTCCTGGGTGCAACCTCACTGTTACAAGCTTTCCCCTTTCCAAGCACACTGGGGGAGGTGACACTGCACCAGTCTTCTCCAGCCAGCATGTTTATTTACAGTTCACATGGGAAGTGACCCTTCCCCCCTCTCCTGTGGAGTTTTCCTCCCACCGCCACTTTTACAAGCTTTCCCGCTCCTGGCTGCTGGGCAGGTGCCACCACTCCTGCCTTCTCTGGCCAGCTTGTTTATTTACAATTCCATGAGGGATTGCCCCTCCCCACCTTCGGTGCTCAGGTTGCCCCACCCTCTTTGCTACATGTCTTTTTTTTTTTCCAGCTGCTTGTTTATTATTCAGTTTTTTTCCCCCTGGGTGGGAGTCAGTCTGTCCAGGGGACTATGCTGATCTGGCCCAGGTTTGTCTGTGGGAATACTGCATGCTTCTTAGCTCACCTGGTTGTCTGCTTCTCCCAAGCAGGTTAGGCTCTCACGTCTGGTGGCGTGAGAGCCCTTCTGGTTTCTCTGTTTAACATGGACTGGAGATACTATGCAAGGGCTGGGGGTGTGGAGGTGTTGGAGTTTTACCTCTTCTTGGTGGTTTTTCCTGCAAGGTGTTCTCCAGTGTCTCTCCAAGATTTTACTTTCGGAAGCACTCTTTCTGCTTCCTCTCTCTAGTTGCCATCTTGGAATCTCCTCCTGGTTTTGAGTTTTATGGAACCACTCAGTATACTATTTTGTTTCAAGATTCTTTGGCTAATTTTATGTTTACAAGATACATAGTTTTTATTTTCTACTGTTGGGTAGTACTCCATTGTATTAATATTCTACAATGTACTCATCTATTTCATTTATTATGGATTTTAAGCCACTTAGAATTTAGACTATTAAAAACAAAACATATGAACACTCACAGGCATGCCATTGCAGCAGTTATGGAACCAATTGCTTTTGCTCCTGTTAGGCATTGAATTGACCAGTGTTCTTCAGAAAACAGAACTGATTGTGTATGTGTGATCTACATAGATCTATCTATCCATCCATTCATCTATTATCTATCTATCTATTGAGGAACTGGCTCATGTGCTTATGGAGGCTGAAAAATCCCATAGTCTGCAGTCTGGTGCCATAATTTTGCTTGAGCCTGGAGGCCTGAAAACAGGAGAGCTGATGGTATAAATCCCAGTCTGAGGGTAAGAAAGGCTGTGATGAAACACCCTGGCTCAAACAGTGAGGAAGGAAATAAGAAGGGCTGAATTCCTGTCTTGTCCATCTTTTGTTTGATTCAGATCCTAAGCTGACTGAATGATGCTCAAGTGCTTTTGAGTACTACTCATTACCGAAGTACTACACATAAAATCAAACATAACAGGTTTGGAGGGGGGGCAAAAAGAAGATAATTTCTTTAATCCTCTTAGAGTCACCCACTAAACTTATTTTTATTTTAATAGAATTTCAGGAGAGTGAAAGTTGAGAAATTTAGCATGAATGTACTATCACATAAAAGATCTAGTTTCTAATTTGAGCTCTTTCACTTCATATGTAAGCTTGAGTAAGTTCCTTAAATTGTTTTATTTTTCCTATCTGTAAAGCAGTCAGTAAATACTCTAAAAATATTCATTGAATAAACAACTTTTAAGCTTTAATGAGAGGTTAGATACTATCACAGTTTTGGATAGTAGTCAAAAGATAATAATGGTGGTTATTATTTTAATATATTGTTAGTTATATTAGTATATAATTAAGTTATTATAGTATGATCACTACTACTATTATTATCTTTCCTTTTTAAATCTCCAATTGGAATATTCAATTACAGTGTGGTGTTCAAAACCATTGGCATGTAAAATTAATTTATGGGCACTAAATTATTCAAACTTTTCATAACATATACTGAGAATCTGCTTTCCTGAAAACCACTGACTCCTTACCTGGATCCACAAATTAATTAAAAGCAGGAAGAAAAGCTGGACATCTCTGTGTCCATTTTGCAAATGTCCTTACACTGAGACATTCATGTTACAACCATCTTGGAATCCAGGAAGGATAATACTGATGAATATCATTTTTACAAGGAGAGATGAAACTACCTTCCCCTAAGGAAAGGATCAGTAGAACCTCACAGGGCAGATAATTCCCCCAGTGAAGACAATTTCCTGAATTGATTATGCTGTACTATGGAGTAGGAGAAATCACCTCATGCAAACCTCATGCTTCATTTGAGGAACCAAATGAAGAGATCTGGAAAATACTATTTGTAAATATTACAGATTTTGAATATTTTATCTAAAAAGAACAGTAATTAAATGTTTAAATTTTAACAATTATGTTGAATTCTATAACAAAAAGTGTCAAGACAATTTCTGCATACACAGGAACTTTGAGTGGAGATAAATCTCTGAGGTAGAAGATGAATACAAAATCTGGATAAGCCATAGAAATAAGAACCAATGCAAATCTAAGAAGAACACATATCAGAGATCACTCTAAATGAAAACACAATAGTCAGGAATGAATGTCCAGAAACCAGTGACTATGTCATCAAATCAAAAGCCAAGGAAGAAGTTAAGTGAATGAATAAACTAAGCCTTCTCATAGACAAAGGAAAGAACCAAGGATTCTAAATTATTTACTGCAAGGACAAGAGCCAGAGATTTTTGCCAGGGATCAGAGATAAAATTAGAGAGTTTATAGAAGGTAGTTGTCTGGCAATAAAGTAGACATGTTTCACAAGAAAACCTGTTTATTTTCTTTTTTCTTCCCTCACTCATTTTTTGAAATCAAACCTAAGCTAAACCAAGCTTTCCTTTTTTGAAGATATCCTATCTGAAATTAGTTGTTTGATAGATGCCATTATTTTTTCAAGCCAATAAAGTCAATTCCCCTTTAAAATGGTAAATATTTCAAATTATAATGAAGAGTAATAGGTAGAGACATTTCTTCACACAGAATCCATCCTCATGTGGTACAAGAAAGAAATTTTAGAACATTTGGAGCTTACTACTCTTATTACCATCCCTCTTCTCTTCTCAGACCTTTAATTGCTTTCTTTCACTTAATGGATAGGTTTCATAAATGAATAATGAAATTGGGTCCTTCTATAGAATAGTAAGGTTATACCAATATGTATATTTACTTTGTTGCTGGATGACCATACAAGCCATTTTTTTCTGGTAAGCACTTCACTTATTTACTGTCACTGTTGGACATAAGATGTAGCAAAATTGATTTCTTTACTTTTTAACACCAAGGCTACCCATTTGAAGTGGTACATAAAAATTAAATGACAGCAAGGGTAAAGGCCTTTTTTTGTTGTTGTTTTGACAGAATCTCATTATTGTGCAATGTTAATTGATTCTTTTGAAGTTGCTGCCTCATAAACAAGTGTCTCAAATAAACTTGACTTCAAACATTATTCTGGTTTGAATGTCAATATGCAATCACTTCTTTACTTCATGACAAAAAAAAGGAATAACATTGTTAAAGTGAAATTATGGACAGGGTAGATTTGGAAGAGCTGGAAATCAGGATACCAGAAATAAATCAGCTTCCATAACCAATTGGAAAACCTCAGGTAAATAATTTAACCTTGCTGATTTCAGTTTGCCTATTTATAACAGGAAGGTTTTTGCACTAGATGAACTTGGACCATTCCAGGAGGAAATTACTTCTTTTATTTACCATTATTCATTACAAAGAGTCTTTAATTCATACTTTGTATGTGAATATAGGATAAAATTGACAGTTTATATATTCATTGGTTTTGTTTTTCCCACTTATGCTTACATAATGGTATAAACAACTTAATTTCCAACATGTGAGTACCAGACCCAACAGAGTACAGAACCGAATAATTCTTATCTTTGGGTTTTTATTTTGAGTTAATAACAAATATGGACTTGTTGTAACAAAATTATTCTGTTTCTGGCCTCAACTGGTCATTTTATTTTAAAATAAAAAATGCAAAATTAATGTATAATACATATATTGAATAAAAATGTTTTCATTTTTATTATTCTGAAATAAAAAATGAAAAATTAATTTATAATACCTAGAAAGGGGAAAATGTTTTTATTTCTACAGTTGAAAGAGCATCTCTAAAGTTTTGAAAAATTATTCACAGTGAAATGTGTTTTTGTCTTAGTGATCTGTAATGCATTGTTTCCTTCTTCTAAATTGTACCAAGATTGGTATTTGAATGTTATTCAGGCAAACTGCATTTTTGTGGTATATGGAAATTTTTATTTTTAAATTCTGGCATCGTTTTAGGAAATTTAGAGAAAGGGTAGGATTATAATAAAAAAGTTTAATTATGTACACTTATTTATTATACTTAAGTTGAATGTATCTCATTTTCAAAGTGGTTCAAAACCCTACAAAATATTTAAAAACAAGCATACAATATTTATGATGTAAATGGATAACAGACATGACAGAAAAGAAGGACAGAGAAGTAGCTATTACACACACTTTTGATATATTTACACAGTGGAATATTATTATTCTATAAGGAATATAATGGAGGGGATGAATTTGTTTAAAATACACTGTCAGAATCTATGAAATCTTCACAATGCAACTCCCTGAATTATTACTGATAAAATTTTTTGAAAAAGAAAAATGCAGGAAAGGAGAAAATACAATTCTAGATATTCTACCCAAATGTAATCATAGCATTAATTTTGGAAGAATAATAACAGTGGGTCAACACTGGGTAGAAAGATATTCCATATGGCTATGCCAGCATTGGCCCTGCCTAATCCTCATGTCATTGTACAGGTTCTTCCCCTAGTCCCACTTATGCATACCAGAAGCAGGAGCCATGTTTTCTAAAATTTTTCAATGTATTAGTATATAATAGTTGCATGGAAGGATGCATAGGGACATTTACATGTATGCTTACAATATATCTTAATTAGATTCACACGCTCCATCTTTCTCCCTCCCTACCCCTTCTTAGAACAGTCTTAACAAGTTTCATTGTTCTCATTTCATACATGAATACAAAATATATCTACGCTATTCCCTCTCCTTCACCAGTGAGACACATTAATAACTCACACAAATGAACCTGGTTCTTTCTACTTTGGATCTCTTGACATGCTTTACCCTCTCTTTGAAAGCATCTTCTATCCACTTTTTGCCCAATCAACTCTTTCTTATGCTAAGAACTCTTAATTGATGATCATTTCCACAAGTAACTCTTTCATACTCTCTCTTCTCCTTAATCTAGGAAAGTTTCCTAGGTCAATTATGAAACAAATGACTAACTAATTAATTTTGATTAGCATTTGTTGTCTCTGCTCTGCTATAACCTCCAAAAAGGCAGAGTCTCTGTTTTGTTTCCCTCTAAATTCTCAGCCTCTAACAGAGAATATGCATCTCTTATGGTTTAAATATGGATCGAATGTCCTCCACAGATCTATGTGATTGGAGGTTTGGTCCCCAGGGTGGTTGTGCTGGAAGTTGGTGTAAGCTTTAAGGGGTTGGGCCTAGTGTGAGGTCTGTAAGTAACTGGGAATGTGAGGTAGTTCTCATGTGGCCCGTGGGTAGTTCTTACGAGAAGGTTGTTGTAAGAGGGAGCAAACCTGTCCTCTCTTGCTCTCTCTCTCCTTCCTAGATGGAGATGTGATCCTTCCTCTACACTTGTTCACCATCTACAATCTGCCTTGGGGCCAGAGTCTGCATAATTACTACTTGGATTTTCAGACTTCAAAACTTTGAACTAAATAAACCTCTTAATTATTAAAGTTAGCTTATATCAGATATTTTGTTATAGTAACAAAAAGTTGACGAATATAGCATTGTATTCTTTTTTGTGTGTGTTACTTGGGCTTGAACTCAAGGCCTTCATCTTGAGCCACTCCACCAGTTCTATTTTTATTTCTATGAAAGGTTTTTCAAGATAGGGTCTCATGAACTATTTGCCCACACTAGTTTCAAACCGTGATCCTCCTGAGCTCTGCTTCCAGAGTAGCTAAGCTTATAGGCAGGAGCCACTGGTGCCCAGCAGCAATTTATTGTTTTTTTTGTTGTTTATTCATTTATTCATATGTGTATACAGTGTTTGGACCATCTCTTCCCAATGACCCCCAATCTCTCCTCCTCTCCCCCCACCCCACTCACTTCCAGGCAGAACCTGTTCTGCCCTCTTATCCAATTTTGTTGAAGTGAAGACATAGGCAATAATAAGAAAAATAAGCTAGCATTTTTACTAGCCTGAGATAAAATTAGCTATACAGAGAGATTCCTAGTGTTGCTTCCATGTACATGTGTGTTACAACCTGAATTGATTCATCTCTACCAGACCTCTTCACTACTTCCCAGTCATCTTCCCATATTGAACTCTGTTGCTTTAAGGTTACTATATTAGTTCCTCTACAGTGGGGACATCAGACACTTTCAAATTTTGGGTTTCCTACCTTTCCCTATTCCTCCTGTATACATTCTCCCCTTAGCATGTGACCCATGTCCAATAATATTACTGCAATTGTTTCAGATCTAAAGTCTGTATATGAGGGAGAACATATGATTTTTGGCCTTCTGAGCTTGGCTAACTTTCCTTAAGATGATGTTCTCCTGTTCCATCCATTTACTTGCAAATGACAAAATTTCATTCTTCTTTGTGGGTACATAAAATTCCATTGTGTATAAATACCACAATTTCTTAATCCATTTGTTGGTATTGGGCATCTTGGCTTTTTCCATAACTTGGCTATTGTGATGGTGCTAAAAGAAATGTGGGTGTGCAGGTATCTATGGAGTAACCTGAGTTGCATTCCTTTGGGTATATCCCTAGGAGAGGTATTGCTGGATCATATGGCAGATCTATGTTTAGCTTTTAAAGTGGTTGCACTAGATTAAATTCCCACCAGCAGTGTATGAGAGTTCCTTTTTCTCCACATCCTCACCAACTTGGTGGTGATATTTTTGATGATAGCTGTTCTAACAGGAGTGAAGTGAAATCTTAGTGTGGCCATTTCCTTTATGGTCAGGGATGGTGAGCATTTTTTCATGAGTTTTTTGGCCATTTGGATTTCTTCCTTTGAAAAAGTTCTGTTTAGTTCCGCTGCCCACTTCTATATTAGTTCATTGATTTTGGGGGAGTTTAGTTATTTGAGCTCCCTGTACATTCTGGTTATCAGTCCTTTGTCTGTTATATAGCCAGCGAATATTATCTCTCACTCTGTGGGTGGTCCCTTCAGTTTAGAGAACATTTCTTTTGTTGTGCAGAAGCTTTTTAATTCCATGTTAGTCCCATTTGTCCATTCTTTCTCTTAGTTGCAGTGGTGCCAGAGTTCTATTGAGCAAGTCCTTGCCTAAACCTATTGCTTACAGAATATTCCCTGCTCTTTCTTGTACTAACTTCAGAGTTTCAGATCTGATATTAAGGTCTTTGATCCACTTTGACTTGATACTAGTACAGGATGTTAGACATGGATCTAGTTTCAGTTTTCTGCAGGTAGATAACCACTTTTCCCAGCAACATTTGTTGAAGAAGTTGTCTATTCTCCATGTATGTTTTTGGCACCTTTGTCAAAAATAAGGTGGGCATAGCTGGGTGGATTCATATCTGGGTCCTCTATTCTGTTCCACTGGTCTTCGTGTCTGTTTTTGTGCCAGTACCATGCTGTTTTTATTGCTATTGCTTTGTAATATAATTTGAAGTCTGGTATTTTGATACCTCCAGCATTGCTCTTTTTGCTGAGTATTGCCTTGGCTATTCGTGGTCTCTTGTGATTCCAAATGAACTTTAGGGTACATTTTTTGATCTCTGTGATGAATGTCATTGGGGTTTTGATGTGAATTGCATTGAACATGTAGATTGGTTTTGGTAGTATAGCCATTTTTACTATGTTGATTCTACCAATCCATAAGCACAGGTGATCTTTTCACCTTCTATAGTCTTCCTCAACCTCTTTCTTCAGAGGTTTGTATTTCTCCTTGTAGAGGTCATTCACATCTTTTGTTAAGGTCACTCCTAGGTATTTGATTTTTTTTAAGGCTATTGTAAATGAAATTGTTTTCATACATTCTTCCCCAATTTGTTCATTGTTTGTGTATAGAAAGGCTAATGAGTTTTGTAAGTTGATTTTGTATTCTGCCACCTTTCTGTAGCTGTTTAAGGTGTCTAGGAGTTTTGGGGTAGAGTGTTTTTGGGTCTTTGAGGTATAGGATCATGTTGTTTGCAAATAGGGATACTTTAACAGTTACTTTACCTATTTGTATTCTTTTATAAGTTCTTCTTCCCCTATTACTCTGGCTAGGAATTCCAGGATTATGTTGAATAGAGTTGGGAAATTGGGCAGCCTTTTTGGCACCTGTGCCTCATTCTTGACTTTAAGGGAATGGTTGTAGTTTTTCTCTATTAAGTATGCTGTTGGCCATAGGTTTGTCTTATATAGCCTTTATAATGTTGAGGTACATTCCTTCTATTCCTAGCTTTCTTAAAGCTTTTATCATGAAGTGGTGTTGAATCTTATCAAAAGCTGTTTCTGCATCTATTGAGATGATCAAGTAGGTTTTGTCTTTGCTTCAATTAATGTGCTGTATTACATTTATAGATTTGTGTATGTTGAACCACCCCTGCATCCCTGGGATGAATTTGACTTGGTCATGGTGAATGATCTTTCTGATATGTTATTGGATTTGGTTTACCATTATTTGATTGAGGATTTTTTGCATTGATGTTCCTTCAAGAGACTGCCCTATAGTTCTTCTTTTTGGATGTGTCTTTTTATGGTTTGGGGATGAGTATAATACTGGCTTCATAAAATAAGTTAGACAGTATTTCTTCCCTTTCTATTTCATGGAACAATTTAAGAACAGTTGATACTATTTCTTCTTTAAAGGTCTGATAGAATTCAGCAGAGAATCCGTCAGGTCCTGAACTTTTCTTTTTTGGGAGACTCTTTATTGCTGCTTCAATTTCATTTTGTGTTATAGATCTATTCAGGTGATTAATATCCTCTTGGTTCAATTTTGGATGATAATAAGTACGTAGAAATCTGTCCATTTCTTCAAGATTTTCAAATTTATTAGAATATGGGTTCTCAAAGTAGTCTCTGATGATTTCTTGGATTTCCATGATGTTTGTTGTTATCTCCCCTTTTGCATTCCTGATTTTATTGATTAGGGTTTTTTTCTCTCCTCATTTTAGTCAAGTTTCCAGGGGTCTGTCAATCATATTTATTTTTTCGAAGAACCAGCAATTTGTTTCATTCATTCTTTGTATGGGTTTCTGTTTGTTTCTATTGCATTAATTTTGGCCTTTGTTTTTATTATTTCTCTCCTTCTGCTTGTTTTGGGATTTGCTTGTTCTTGTTTTTCTAGGAGTTTGAGATGTAACATTAGGTCATTGATTTGAGATCTTTCTGTCCTTTTAATATATGCACTCATGGCTATAAACTTTCCTGTTAGCACTGCCTTTGCTGTGTCCCATAGGTTCCAGTAGGTCGTGTTTTCATTTTCATTAACTTCCAGGAAACTTTTAATTTCCTCTTTTATTCCATCAATGACCCATTGATCATTGAGCAATGTGTTGTTCAGCTTCCAATTGTTTGCATGTTTTTTACTGTTGTTTTTGTTGTTGAGTTCTAATTTTAATGCATTGTGATCAGATAGAATGCATTGGATTAATTCTATTTTCTTATATTTGCTGAGGCTTGCTTTGTGTCCTAAGATATGATCAATTTTGGAGAAGGTTCCATGGGCTGCTGAGAAGAATGTATATTGTGCAGAAGTTGGATGAAATGTTCTGTAGACATCATCTAGGTCCATTTGTTCTATGGTGTGATTTAGTTCTAGAATTTGTTTATTCAATTTTTGTTTGGATGACCTATCTATTGGTGATAGTGGGTATTAGAGTCTTCCACTACCACTGTTTTGGAGTCTATATATGTTTTTAGGTCCTTCAGACTATGTTTGATGAAATTGGGTGCATTGACATTGGGTGCATATAGGTTGATCATTGTTATTTCCTTTTGGTGTATTTCTCCTTTTATTAGTATGGTGTGTCCTTCTTTATCTCTTTTGATCAATGTAAATTTAAAGAATACTTTGTCAATGATAGTGTTGCTACTCCTGCCTGTTTTCAGGGACCATTGGCTTAGTAAATCTTCTTCCAGCCTTTCACCCTATGCCAGTGCTTGTTTCTGCCAATGAGATGGGTTTCCTGTAAGCAACAGATGGTTGGATCTTCCTTTCTCATCCAGTTTGCCAAATGATGTCTTTTGATGGGGAATTTGAGTCTGTTGACATTCAGTGTTAATATTGATAGTTATGTGGTAATTCCTGACATTTAGTTTTTGTTGTTTAAGGGTTTGATTGTGTGCAGCTGAATCAATGTTACTCTGATTCCTTGTCTTTTCTTCTCTTGTGGTTTGATATTGCCCATCTTGCTTTCATCTTCTGTGTGCAGAATTCCTTGAAGAATCTTTTGTAGTGGTGGGTTGGTGGTCATATGTTCTTTTAGTTTCTGCTTATTGTGGAAGATTTTTATTGCTTCATCTATTTTGAATGATAGTTTTGCTGAGTAGAGTACCCTAGGGTTGAAGTTATTTTCATTCTGTGCCTGAAATACCTCACTCCATGCCCTTCTTGCTTTTAAGGTTTCCTTGAGAAATCTGCTGTGATTGTGATGTGTTTACCTTTATATGTTATTTGTTTTTTCTCTCTTAAAGCCTTCAGTATTCTTTCTCTATTCTCTGTGCTTGTTGTTTTAATATAAAATGCCCTGGGGAGATTCTGTTTTGTCAAGTCTGTTTGGTGTCTGGAGGCTTCCTATATGTGAATGGGCAAAACTTCCTTGAGATTGGGAAATTTTCTCTTATTATTTTAGTGAATATATTATGAATCCCTTTTGTTTGGACCTCTTCTTCTTCAATGCCCATGATTCTCAGGTTTGGTCTTTCAATGGAGTCAATGAGTTCTTGCATACTCCTTTCACAGCTCTTGAGTTGTGTGACTAACAATTCTTCAGTTTTTTCTTTAGTTTCTATTTTGTCTTTGAGTTCTGTGATTCTGTCTTCCACTTGTTCTAGTATGCTGAAGTGGCCTTCCATTGTGTTTTATGTTTCTGTTTGACTTTTTTCCTGAGGTTTTTCATATCTTGGATCACTTCCTCTTTAATATTTTTTATTTTCATTTTTAACTAATTTATCTTTTTATAGTGTTTTCTGTTTCACTCTGCTGTTTATTTAGGGCTCCTCTGAATTCATTTATTCATTTCTGTGTCTTCTCATAGTCTTTATTTTTAGTGTCCTGAAGTTTCTTGAATACATCTTGTACATTTTTGTTAACCATGTCTGGTATCTTCTCCATGAAATTCTTAGTGATTCCTTGCAAGAATTCTTCTTTGAGAGTGTTTTTGTGGGCATCTCTGGGTTCCTTAGTGTCATTTATCATTGTTTTTTTGGAGTCAGGTACTGGTATCTGTTTTCTTCATTTCCCTCTGAATCCTGTATTAAATTATTTTTTGAAGAGAGTGGTTTCCTCCCTTTCTTTTTCCCATCACTCCACTTGATACTGTGAGACTATGTTCTTGATAGGCTTGTTAGTGGTTTTAGTCACCTGTTTTCTTTCCCTTGATTTAATTTTTGTGTTGTGACTGTCTTGGTTGTTAGCTAGGTTATACTTACAGGTAATATCTATAAGTATTAGAAGTTGGGGGGTTAATGTTTGTTAGGCTAGCTATAGAAACTTGGGAAGTTGGTTAAGGTGGCACTAAAAGAGTAGGAGGGAAGTGGGGTGGGTGATTGGGGTAAGAGTTGTGGGGGTTGCTGGGCTTTGTGGCCCTTGGTTGTGTTTGGTTGTATTTCTGCTGTTGCAGTGTAGGGTGCTTGTGTTGGGAATTGCAAGGGATTGGGGTTGTATAAAGTTCATATAGTATGTTGGTCAGCAGTTGGCAAGTGTGTAGGAAGGAGGGGTAGTCTGCTAATAGGTTGAGGGAGAATGGGAGGGGAAGGTGAGGGCAGGGGAGAAATATGGAGGAGAAGGGGCAGAAGGAGTAGGTGGGAAGGAGAGCAGTGGATTTTAGCACAGGAGAAGGAGGGAGAGTGAAAGGGGTGAGAGTAGGGATGAGAAGATGGTGATGGTAAAGTCGATAGTATAGAAAGTAAAGAAAAGAAAATGGGAAAAAAATAAAACAAACAAACAAAATAGGGAAAAAAGTTTTAAAAGCCACCAGGTTCTGGAACAATGGAATTTCAGTCTTAGTTTAACTTCTGTAATTACTCCTCCAGCATCCAGGTCTGGTATTGGCATATAAGCAGAAACTCTGATGTGGTCTCATCAGGTGATTGGCTTGTGAATAGTGTTTTGTTCTGTCTACCAGTTTAATTTAAATTGTGAGGTGCAGTAGGTTTGCCAGATCATGCAGGGTGGTCAGAGCTATTGTTTTCCCCAGCTGGTAGCTGTGTTATCCTTCTGCTGCAGCTGTTTGGGTAGCTCCTCCCCCAGCAAGGTGGGGCAGTTCAGTTTTGAATGCTGCCCTCTAGTTCAGGAGATCAGCTTTGCTTCAGGGAGTGATTATCACCTGCCCACTCTCAGACTTCACTATCTTTCCTGTGTTTAGTTACTGATAGTTCAGTGCTGAGTTTAGCTCCTTACCCCTACCTCTTTCTCTGGTGCAGGTTCAGCATGCATCTTGCCCCTCTGCTATGTTTGAATACGGTTCACTGTTTGTTCTTCAGTTTTTGTTGGGGGTAGATCAGTCTGCCCATGGGCTGTGCTGGCTTATGTTCCTGGGGGTGGAACATGGTGTGTGGTGCTCACCTGTTTGTTCTGTTATTGACACACAGGCAGTTTTGGAGCCACTGTCTGTGACACAGACACTGTCTGTGACAGTGGCTGGAAGAAATGGGGCCAAATTTTCTCAGTGTTACATGGGGTGGGAAGGCTTTCCACAGGGTAAGGGTTCAGGATGTTGACTTTTTGATTCTGGTTGATGCTTTATTTCTGCCTGATGGAGGAAGAAGGGAAGGAAAGAAAAAAGAAGAAGAAAAAAAAATTGCAGTGGGAGAGGAGGGTTTCCCTGGAGTTGGAACTGCCTTGCTGGCTGTGCAGTGGGCTGCAGTGGTAAGGTGCAATTAAAGGCTGATTTGAGTGTCTGTCTTTGAATTTTTTCCTGCACCTGGAGTCATGGTGGTTATTATTTGGCTAGAAGCAATCAGAATTATGCAAGTTTGGCTCCAACATCTCAGGGAGGTTTTAGGAGTCACAGAACTTAGGCTTTCTGTTTCTGTACTCTAGTTCCATCTTGGATTCCTCTGCACTTTATTCTTAATAAGCATTCATGAAACACTGCTAAATGAACTACTACAGTTGAATTACAACTCTCTACAATTTTGGAAAAATAATCATGAGTTCAAGTATTTGAACCTACAGATAGTAGATAATTCTAATTTCAGGATAAAAACTGTGTCTTATAGTTTCTATGTATATATTTCATTGAGATTCAAGTCCATTATATAGCCTTAAAAATTCATTTCTAATTCTAAATTCATTTCTAATTCACTTCTAAGTATACTTAGGCACTATTTCTTAAGAATCTTAAATTAGAAGTTGTGCATTTGTTTCAACTAAATTTTCATTTTCTGAATATCACACTAATGTAGGCCACAAAATTTTTCATTCTCTATCATAAAAATTTCCTCAAATTGAAGACTTTCTATTTTATTTTAATTATTAAAATTAGTAGATCTTTAGCTAATTTATGGGCCCCATTAAATTTAAGAGCCAGTAACCTTCATTTTTGTTCTATCATATATTTATTTATTAAAACTTAGCACTACTGACACACAGATTGAATTGTAAATTAAATTATCTCTAAAAATGAACTTTTCTAGAAGAAACATATAATTTCAAACAATATGAATTACCACCTAGTCTGAATCCCCTTTTATTATCTTACTATATCTAAAGAATTTTAAAAAAATATATAGTTACCATGGTATAACTAAAAGAGTTAAAATAAAGATATAAAGAGAAATATAACAGCCTATTATCAGTATAGTTTACCATGATTTTATGATGTCTATGCCCATGAGACTGGATAATCTCATCCATAAATTTTCTTAAAAACCATCTAATACCAGTCTGAGGAAGGGTACTCTCTGCACACTCATCTCACAACTACTCAAACATTTCTAAGGATATGTTTTTCACTATCTTCTCAGGCATCTCATACAATTTTTTTTACTATCATGTTACTAGAAAACACTCTTTATATTACTATAAAATATTTCATACCACATCTTCCACACATTCCTACTTGTCTGTTTTGGATGCACACAAATTATAACACATTTATCCTATAAATTACTTCACCACTATCACACAAAGATTGCAGTTGGTAGTTTTGGGATTTCCTGTAAATCTTGCTTCAGCACTCTAGAATTTAGACCAAGATGCCCAGTCTGTCCAGTAAAGCTTGTGATTGTTCTTCATGTTTTCATTAAAATCTCTTCTTTACTTTGTACTTATCTAAATTCATCATATACTTTCATATTTAAAGGCTATTCTCTTTTATAGACTATAGAAGAAAAGTGCAAGGAAAAGATTGATGTCTCTATGACATCCATTTTAGCATGGTTGTCTCTGATGGGCCATCATCTGAAAGGAAGCAAATCCAATCTGGTAACATCATATCACAGAAAGTCTACAGATCTACCTATCCTTTTCTACCATGCATAACTTTATATGCCCTTATTAAACATAAACCTAAGATCATTTGGAAATTATCTTTGATTTTAGTGGTGTACTTACAAATCTAGATGAACTTTTAATTTTCTTTTTGATTGTATATTGTACTGACCACTGACAGGGACAATGATGATCTGCACAAATATTAAAGTCTTTTGGTAAATCCAACTATCTTCCAATAACTAGAGGTTTGGAAGGCTATGCTTGGAATCTCTACAGATCAGATGAGACTCTGATACATATCCTGCTGTTAACTAGAAAGTAGACACAACAGTTATTACCTTTGTGATCTGAGTGACTTTTGATACTCCATCCTTTCAATGTTCCAGTAACATTGATTATGTAGACTGAAAGGTAAGTGTTTCAGTAGCAAGATAAATCTGTTCAGGCTCAGAAGGAAAGCAATTCTATGAGTCAGTATAAGAATATAGGTGTACTTGAAAATAAAATATAAAATAAATGCACAAACAGAACACCTAGTTCTGCACTAGCAAGGGGAGAACTGAGGGATTGAGGCACTCTGCCTGCTCTCCCAGTGATTTCAGACACCACCCAGCAGTTCACCTCTTGGGAATTTGGGAGGAAAACTATAGATATCATGTGATTCAGCAGGGCCTGGTTGTAGGGACTTGCCTGGCAACCACACATGCAATCAGGAAGCATGTCCTGCAGGCCCAGCAGTGTACCAGGCACAGGCTTAATCTCTGTTTGTACTGCATCTGGTGATGGAATTACTCCTCCATGAAAGGGGTGCCTCTGATCATCATGCCTTCACTGTCTGCATTCCCTGCTGTTTAAACTTCTCAGCAGGACTACATGAGACCCACTTCCTTTCTATGACCACTTCTCATGGCCACCTGCCATCCAGCACTGTGTCTGGGTGTCCCAAGACTTGCTGTGCCATGATTGTTCTTTATTTTCAAGTCCCTATAATAGCTCAGTTTCAATACACTCCCTCTCGAGATAGCACCTTGCTATAGCTCTCTGAGATAAAGGGAGGGACAAAATGTTTTCTTTACTGAAGCTGGCCTACTACACTGAAGAAGTCACAATCTTACCAAATCCTGAACTGGGTTTAATGCTTACTGGAAGTGTGGTGTTATCTTGTAGCTGGAATTGCTAATCTGTTGCCAGGCTCATTTGGCTTACCTTGTGATTGTATCCTTGGCTTTCCCTCCCAACCTATAGAGCTTGTGAGTATTTTCTGCTTTTCTCTTCTTGTTCTGTTTCTCCATACATTTTAGCTGTCATATCACCTCATTAATCATTCCCAATGTTCTTCCACTCTTTTTCTCTTCAGAATATGGTTTCTCCTTTGTTACCTAACACTTTTCATTCACAGAGTCAAAAGAGTGGATGCAACAAATCTGCTATTTTATGCCAATTCCATCAGCTACAGAGTGGGATAATTCTAATAAGCAATGAAGAAGGGTAGAAAGAACTATGTTAGCTTTGGAAACATTACTATTCAATGATGTTTAACTTAATATTCATACTGATGGGTAGAAACAAATAATTACAGATATGCCTATTTACATGCATTCATATATATATTCATATGTATTTCCTTGCTCTGTCTTTGCAGAGGGTATAGAATCAGTGATAGCCCAGTAACAAGGAGAATACTCAGGGATGATATCTTATTTTATAGTATCAGTGTCAACAGAGAGAGCCAGTGCTCTTGGAGAAATGGCTCATTCTACTAGAAAGAAGAGAAATATACAAGATGAATTTAGAATTTATTTTAGGGCTGGAAAGTAAGGATGTACTCAAAAACAAAATGATGAAGAATGGCAAGGAAATGCGGGTATCAATTGAAGGAACTGTCAAATGTCAGTGTTGTAAGAATTTGAGTAATGAAATAAATAATGTAGCAATGATTATAATCCATATTGTAACATGAATAGCTATGAGATAATGGTGCATTGATATAATTGATGAAATAAATAAATAAGAAAGATGAGATAAATTTCCCCATAAAAAATAATTTCAAATAATTTATGTAGACATACTCCTCCCCAAAAGAAGTGGAACATGACTCTCAAGTGAGTACACTTAGTAATTTGCTTCCAAAGAGTATATTACTGCAAAGGGGGAGTAGTAAC
Source organism: Castor canadensis (assembly GCF_047511655.1). Classification (NCBI taxonomy): domain Eukaryota; kingdom Metazoa; phylum Chordata; class Mammalia; order Rodentia; family Castoridae; genus Castor; species Castor canadensis. Next base: position 94,122,404 of record NC_133391.1, on the reverse strand, counting down.
TTTATAGTTGAGAAATCTCTAAAAGTCCACCTTCATCAGGTAATCAAGGTTAACATATTCAGTATTAATCCTGTTTGTAGTCTATCACCTTGATATGCTGTATTGAAAATGACTTTATTTCTTGTGTTATTTCCACCCCAAAACCCAACATCCCAGTCTAACCATAAAACAACATAAGAAGCCATAAAGAACTTTCTACAAAACACTTGGCTTAGATCCTTCTAAACTGTCAAGATCATCAAAAAAGAGGGGAAAAAAGAGAGAAACTATCACAGTACAAAACAGCATAAGAATTTAATGTGTTATGTTGGATGATATCCTAGAACAGGAAAAAACAGTGGGGAAAAAACTAATGAAAATTGATACATACATATGTTTGTATTACACTTTTAAATATCAATATAAATATGTGTGTGCTTACCAGATTTTAATATATTTGTTTAGAGGAAGGAAAGTACCAACCTATTTTGTTCTTTTTTAGAACAATTTATTTTTTTCCAATTAATAAATCTTGAAAACCTTATTTTATCAACAAACTCCTATTTCAAATATATAATATTCTAATTAATCAAATTTCTCTCAAATTCAAAATATTGTTAAAGCTAAATAGTCATATATGCAGTTAAAGTATGTATTTCCAGTTATGTTTAGTAATGGTCCTTTGAAATTTTGAAAACTCACTCTCTCACACACAGACACTTACTCATATCCATTGTCTATGTAGAGTTTTAGAGTAAACTATAGATATCACAAATGATAACTGTCATAAAACTCTCTTTTTTCTTATCTTTTGAACTTGTCTCCTTATGTATGACTTTTCCATACAGTTTTATGCAGCCTCATCAATTTCTCCTTCTTTCTTTTTCTTTCTTTCTTTCCATTTCTCTCTTTTTTCTTTCTTCCTCCCTTCCTCCCTCCATTCCTCTCTTTCTCCCTCCCTTCCTCCCTTCCTCTCTTCCTCCCTCCCTCCCTTCCTCCCTCCCTCCCTTCCTTCCTTCCTTCCTTCCTTCCTTCCTTCCTTCCTTCCTTCCTTCCTTCCTTCCTTCCTTCCTCTTTCTCCTCTCTCTCTTTCTTTTTCTTTCTTTTTTGGCCGTTCTGGGGTTTGAACTCAGGGCCTCATGCTAGGCAAAAGCTCTACCATTTGTATCATGTTGATAACCCTTATTGCTTTGTTATTTTTCAAATGGGTCTTACATTTTTTTTCCAGGCTGACCTCTGACTGTGACTTCCACTTGTGTCCTGATTGAAAGGAATTAAAGGTATATACCTTCATGCTTAGTTTGTGGGTTGTGATGTGGTCTTGCTAATCTTTTTGCTTGGGCTAGCCTTGAACCACCATTCTCCCAATCTCTGTCTCTTGAGTAGCTGGAATTATAGCCCTCATTTGTTTCTTCAGACACATTTATTCTGTTCTTTTATGAAAATGAAATTAGTCATCATTCTCTATTAGGACTTTATTTTGGAGACTTTTCTAACTGCTTTTCCACCTTTCCATCATAATGCTGACCTTGAACAGAGTAGCTACTTTGTTTTCATTAACTGTAACTAAGCAGGTGTCTCTCACTGAAGTTTCCTATAATTACTTCTCTAACTGGAACTTGTTTTTACATCCATGTTATGCCAAGAGAAGCAGCTTTTTCGTTACTTTTCAAATTTTCTGTCAAATATAATTTTCAACTTGTCAATTCTTTCAGATGTTTGATATTTGTCCAAATCAGATATTCTTCTATGTATTCTTACATCAAATAGTTCAAGAGCCATATATGGCAAGCACAAATAAGATACATTCCCTGCTACCAAAAGATTGATGTTTGACTATTTTATAAGAGGAGACAGACAATAAATAGACAGTAATTACACTATGTGGAAAATGTTTGGATAAAAAAGTTTGCAGGTGTTTATTAAAATCGATCAAAGGAATTTGTAGACAAGACTTGCTGTGGAGTGATTGGCTAGAGAAAGCCAATATGCCACAAGAAATGATTCCTAAAAATCATAGGGTGGTGAATAAAGATATGAGTGAGGAAAGGCAAAGTGAGCTGAAGCTCAGTGTTAAGAAAGATAAATTCATGTTCTTGATGCAATTAGTCCTGCAGATGAAGTTTGGATGCAATTGTAATTCCTGCAAAGGCAGGCAGGAAGCCTGTTACGGTTTTCTATGACATGCTGGAGAGTTTGAACATGTCAGGGACTTGACACAATCAGGTTTGTGTATTAAAGAGATCATTCTAGGAATAATAAAGAGACAAGAGTGAAAAGGGTGAAAAGGCCTTAATTAGAATTAGGCAGAGCACAGCTGCTACTGCTAAGATCTAGTTGCAAAAAAATGTGATAATGAATTATGACAGAGAAAATATGAGTGGAGAGAAGTTGAATCCCCAGTGCCACTCATGTGACCCTTCAACATCAGCATTTTATGAACATTTTTTTACCAAATAAAATTAAGAAAATCAAATGGAGCTTGGATGGGTGTACAGTTTGGACAATGAAATGTATAAATCTAATAATGATGAGAATTGCAATGAAGAAAACTTTCATTAAGGACAGGTAGACAGAGTAAAATCAGACAGCAAGAGACTTAAAGAGAAACAGGTTTGAAATGAATAAATATGTGCCAATATATGTTTAATATATTCAGAAATAATTTTAAGCCAAAAATCTTACATATTTTTGTCTGATTAGGCAATTGACAATGTACTACCTGACCAATATAAAATTTATGTTCTCTGTTATCTTCACCAAAATGCTTGCATCTTAATGTTTGTGAATTTCCATATAAATATCATATTGCAGCTTATCACACAGTACCCTTCTGCTTTATGTGTAATCTCTCCCTTTATATCTTCTTTCTTCTCCCCTAAGCTCATGTATATTTACTATATGTTTTACTACCTTGACTATAGCTGGAAGGAAATTAAGCTGTAACTACAACTTTTAGCCTGTTTAGACTACCAGAAAAGAACCATTTGTTCAAATCTATATTAATCTGCCAAGCTATCAAGCCAGTTACAGCATTTTACAATATCTCAAAATGTGGGCTAACAGATCCTACAAATGTCGATGACCACTTTGTGCTACCCTGCTCCCATGTTCCCATTCACGTCTCACAAAAAAAGCCTCTGCAAATTCATTAAACACATTCAAAAGGTCAGTGCCTATGGACACACTTCTACTCTGAGGTTTCATGTGCTTCTTATTTCTGCAAAAGATGCTTCAGACTTCACATCTGTTCCATTCTTGTTTTTGTTTCTTATTTATTTGGATCAGTCCAAGGTTTTATTTTCAGAGATGGTCGTCTCTCCATCCCTCTTTATTTTATTTTTTTCCTTTCTTTAATTTTACCATTCTTACATTTACTTACATGTATATACATTGTGCCACCTCCTCATCCTCCCGCCCTCTAACTTCTTCCTCCAAGTTTCCCATAATCCACCTTATTTCATCATAATACTTCAGACTGACTAGGAATTTAATGTAACTGTCAAATATATTTTAGGATTTAATAAATAATGTTCTTATTTTAAAGCTAATGGTTTGCTTATACAAGTGAGTTAGCTTATAGAAATATGATTCAATTTAGTTCAAAGACTTAAAATCAAGAATGGATTCTGATATTATTCCAAGCATTTCATGACAACAGTGCATAATGACTAAGAACTTAGTTTGGAACCTAATTACTTAGGTCAGTTCTTGGGATCATCACTTGTTAGTTGTTTGAATGTTGGCAAGTTCTCTAAACTCTCTGGTTGTTATCTCTAGATAGTATTTTTCCTATAAGGTTATTGTATATGTAAAATGAGTTAAAAGTGTCAGAAGAACTGGCACATGGAAAATGACATCTGCATGTATTTTAAAATGATTTTTAAAATGCTCTTCTTAGCCATGCAGACTAAGCATGTAACCCCAGCAACTGGCAGACTGAGGCAGGGGGATCACAAGTTCAAGGTCAACTTCGTCTACATATTGAAACCCTGTCTCCCAAAAATGCTCTGTTGCTAAAGTACTGTGCATAATTAATGTTTAGAAAGGTTGTTCTAAAAAATGTCCTTCAACTTGGAATAATAACCAAGATTTCTAAACTTCTGGTAGGCAAGAAAGCAGGACTTTCTAATGAAATTAAAATTCCAGTGTCATTTTCTTTCTAAGGATAACAAATTTGTGTCTTAAATTATTATGAGTCTCTCCAGTATTTCTTATTATCTATTTGAAACTGTAATGCATTGTGAAGTTTTTCAAAATAAATAAAAATGTTAATGATCTGTTCTTCAAAACAGACATACTGACCATATTTCATATTCATAAAATTTGATTTATAGTGATTATTGCTGGTGTTGTTCAGTTTCTTATATACTGTGTTATCAATAAATAGTATGACTTCTGAAGGTCAAAAATGGAATAAAAATATTTTGTGCATCTGCTTGTTCAGTCTACTTTAAATGGCAAAGTGGTTGATAATTGCTTCACTGAAATTTTAATTTCCCTTTCATATCTTTCATCCTCTCTGGTTATATAAATGACTGTATTTGCAATCATGCTTTTCCACAGATAAAAGCCCTATGGGTTGAGTTATTGGTTGAACTTTTAAAATAAATACTGATAAAAGAATTCTTTATGACATATTTTCTTATTCCCATTTTCTTATTCTTGGTCAAGCCAAATTCTTTATACTACTTTAAACTTAACATTCTCTATCACATCCTTTCACATTGCTACAATTCAAATTTTGTTTTCCCAGCTCATTATGTGTTGATTTTCTTATCATGACAGAAAAAAATAGGTAGAATATAAACATAAAATAAGCTGTTTTTAAATAGTGAAGAAAATTTTATAATCCACAAATATGTATGAATTGAGCTTTATTGATCTAAATGTACTCTCTAGGGTGAATTCAAGTATGATACATTTGATATATTTTAAGAACTTCTGTAAGTGCCATAATGTACCGCCACCCAACACAACAATAAAACTTTAAAAAAACCCAAAAAGGCAGCAACATCAACCAAAAATATATTTTCTATGCTTCACAGCAATTCAGATAGACATATTCCTGCTTTTTAGGCATTATTATCACAGAAAAATGAAATATACTCAAACACAAATCTACTAAGCATTTCTGTTTTATATTAGCATTGCAAAGAACATTATTTTCTTATTTCACTATTTGTTTGGTTTAATCACCAGTCGTATTTACATACTCTGTTTAAAAACACTGCATCTACTGTTGAAAAGTGGAGATTTCTGCCAAACATCCTTTTGTGTTTTTGTCACTGTGATAACCTAAACTTCACGTGGATTTTTTTTTCATTTAAATGCTACTGCACCTTGTGATTTATGAAACAGGCATCCTTCCATTGAAGTTGCTATTGCGTGGTTGTTAACACCTAAACAGAATCTGATGGTCAGTTTCATTTCCATAGACACACCCATTTATGGTCAAGTTTTTTAGTCCAAAACATAAGACCTAACTCAATTATAAAAAATGACTGAAGAGACACTAGAGTACCATCTACCTTCTGTTTGTTAAACAGATACAATGCTTACATACAAAAATGCACTGAGAGCAACCCATCCTACACATGTAGATCTTTGCATGCTATGGTAGATCTTTGCATGTTAATACCTCTGTCTTCGGTCTTTATCATTGCTCTGACGACTCTCCTTCATTATCTGGTTCTGCAGCCATTCTTTTTTATTTCTTCATTAAATCCTTATATGGTTTACTTTGAAAGATGAAATTCCTTTTATCAACTTTCACAAGCTAAGTGTATAGCATTCTGAATCTCTACCAATTCCCAAATTTTTTATCTTCAATGTATAAAACACTATTTCCCAAACATTGTTTAATAGAACATCAGGATTCCTCAGTTAAGTTTTGGAATTATAAAATTATATTACTATAATTCATATTACCATATTAAGAAGTAATTTTTTTTAAAAAAACCTGCTGTAAAGAAACCTCCTTAATTTTGTTTAAGCCATTATTTACTCATTTTGAGATCATTATGCCTTTATTTTTCTTAAACTGTTAGGTACTCTTTCTATACAATATAATTGAAAAATATTCTGACTTCTTTACTTTTACTAATGTTAGTCTTATCAGTACTTTGAAGGTCCTTGCACTGCTGTAGCAAAATGGATTGAAGTTCTTCTCATTGTCAATTGCAAAACACACCTCTGTAGCTGCCTTGAAACAAATGTTACTTCTTCTGTTCAGCAATGGTGGGAGTTATGTGAATAACCTTGATTTTTAAAATTAATTTCAGAGTAGGTAATACTCCAGAAACTCTTCTCTTCTTAACTAAAAGAATTATCTTAGTTACTTTAGTCCAGGCAAAATTAATCTAACTTTATGATTTTATTATTTAACTATGTTAAACTAAGTTTTTCTTTTTGAAATGACTGAATTGACTGAGTAATAAAATTATCTATTTATCTATCATCTATCTATCTTCCTATCTATATCTTTTTATATACATTTATATTTATACACACACATGTAATAATAGTCTTTACAAACAATCTACCAAGTGCTGGATAAGACAGGTAAACTAGGTTATTGTCTTCATGGGGTTTAGAGTCTAGTATGTCCTCTTTTGTCTCTATATTGTACTTCAGCCACAAACTTTAAGACAAAATATTTAGAAACCCAGATATTGAAGGAAAGTTTGTGGACTTTTTTTTTTGTGGGATTGAGGTTTGACCTCAGGGCTTCACACTTGCAAAGCAGGTGCTCTACCTTGTGAGCCATATTTTCAGTTCCTTTTTACTGTGGTTATTTTGAAGATGGCATCTTGTGAACTATTTGCCTGGGCTGGCCTTGAATGGAGATTCTCCTAATCTCCATCTTCCAAGTAGCTAGGATTATAAGTGTGTGTCTCTGGTGGCCAGTGTGAACTAACATTTTTAACATAGTGATTAGTCCAGTATGAAATTATGACAACAAAGAGAAAAAAAATCAAACTCTCTTTTTGCAGTCAGCAGCTAGGGAGAGGCAAGTGACCTACATGTGTCATCAAGGAGTCATGGCGTAATGATGCAGAGTGGTGGGAGAGCATGTAGAGTGGAGGCTTCCTGAAATGGTAGTGCTCAAGGAAGCATCCTGGAAGGGCTTTCCATATCAGAACCAGGGAAGGGTTTTCTGCTGTCCAGTCCTCATCACCTTCAACTCCAAATTTTCACCCATTTTCTGGGCCTGTTAACTATTTATTAAATTCTAAGACCTTCTCACTGTCTTTCACATTAATCATTTGATTCTTAACTTAGAACTTTTTGTGCTCTAAAAAAATGTGTAATTGATGTAGTTGTTGTGAGAAGCACAAAAGAAAAGTAGAAAGTTAATGTGAGCAGAAAAAGAACTTCTCTCCATTACAAATAAAACCTCGATTGCATGTCCTCAGCTACTAAGGGAGGGGAAAGTCTGAAACATACTGTTGGAAATGAGGTAAAATATTTGGTTTTTAATAGGTTTTTTTCTAAGAGTAAATGAATGCCATATATTCATTACGCTGATTATTTTAGAATTCTTTGGCATTTATAAGAACAAGGATAGTGATGAAATTTCATTTATAATATCTAATAAATGTTAATTTCATTTTCATAGATAGCTATAGTCAATTCAATTAAAAACTGTAATAAAATTAATTTATTAACTGTACTTTATACCTTTAAAAAGGGAAATTTTAATTTTGCACATTATTTTCTCTATTCTTAGCAATATTATGTACAGTCACTGTGTATAGACAGTGTTTTGGCTCTTCCCTTACTAACCCTGTAATTCCATTCCTTTTATTTTCTTGTTATTGCTGCCATGTCTTCATTCTCACAGTCATGCTAGCTTTGACTCTTCAAGTTCTATTTGAATCTCCCATATCTTTAGTCCTGCTCTTATTAGTTGCACAATGATACTATCACAAGCATCCACTGTAGCTTATTGGCTTTCATTATGATATAACTATGCTCCTCTAAAAATCACTTGGCTTCCTCACTTCATTTGCCTCATCTTAACTTCCTTACTTGTTACTTCCAGTCTTGAAAACAAATTCCCTATTTTGACATGGAAGGGCTTTCACAATATGAGTGCACTATGTTTTCAGGCTGATAATACTTAGTAATTCCCCTATAATTTTCCTGTTCTATATTCAAATTTCTCCATGAATTTAAGCACATTTTGACATTCTCATTTTTGTGGCTTTTTTGACTATGTTGCATCTTCTACTAGACTTAGCAAACACCTATGAGAAAATATTATAAATATCATCTGATTTGATGTGCTTTGACAATACTTGTTGATCAGGAATAAGACAATGATGTCCACTTTCATCATTTTTAGTTGACATTGTACTGTAAGTTTTAGCAACAGCAATGGGTAAGAGAAAGAAATAAAGTGTGTTTGAACTGGAAAGGGAGAATTTATCCATGTTTGCAGGTGACATGATTTTACACACAAAAAGCTGTAAGTATTCCATCAAAAGCTACAACTGATGAATTCCACAAAGTTGCAGGAGCACTATTCACAATAGCCAAGTTATGGAAACAGCCAAGATGCCCCACTAGCGATGCATGGATTAAGAAAATGTGGTATTTATACACAATGGAATTTTACTCAACCATAAAGAAGAATGAAATTTTGTCTTCTCAAGTAAATGGATGAAACTGGAGAACATCATCTTAAGCAAAGATAGTCAGGCTCAGAAGGCCAAAAATCCTATGTTCTCCCTCATACATGGATTATAGACCTGAAACAATTGGAATAATATTATTGGTCATGGGTCACACACTAAGGGGAAAATATATACAGGAGGAATAGGGAAAGGGAAGGAAACCAAAAAGTTGAAAGTGTTTGATGTGCCCACTGTAGAGGAGCTAATAAAGTGATCTTAAACTGACAGAGGCCACTATGGGAGTGTGACCAGGAAGTAGGGAAGAGGTCTGGTAGAGATGAACCAATGTAGGTTGTAATACATATATGCATGAAAGCAATGCTAGGAATTTCTCTGTATGGCTATCTTTATCTCAAGCTAGGAAAAATGGTATGCCTTTCTTACTATTTCTTATGATTTTTCTTCAACAAAAATTGAAGAAGAAGAGGGCAGAGCAAGATCTGCCTGGAAGTGAGTGGGATTGGGAGAAAGGGGGAAGGAAGTGGACGGCAGGGGGGAAAGATGGCCCAAACAATGTATAAACATATGAATAAATGAATAAACAATAAAAAAGAAAGGTTGTAGACTATAAAACTAAGATACAAAAAACAGTAGCATTTTGTACATGAAAAATGAACTTGCTGAAAAAGAAATTAAGGAAGTAATGACATTCGCAACAACTAAAAAATAAGAAATGTATTTAATCAAGGCAATGAAATGAAAGACCTCTATAATGAAAATTATAGGACACTGGCGAATGCAATTATAGAGGAGATAAAGAAATGGGAAGATATTCTGTGTTCATAGATGGAAAGAAATAATATTGTTAGGCAACATATAGATTCAAGGTAATTCTATCCACCTAAATAGCAATGACTTTTTCACAGAAATAGAAAAAAGTCTCAAAGTTAATATAGAATCACAAAAGATTGAAGAAAACTAAAATGACTCTTTGCAAACAGAACAAAACCACACGAACAAGCAGCAAGAACAAAAATCCAAGATAGAGACATGTTTATAACTAACTTTAAAACATACTACAAAGCTATAGTAACAAAAATCATGATATTGGTATAAAACAGACTCATAGATCAATGAAGAATCCAGAAATCAATACCCATTCATTTAGTCAACTGCTTTTTTGACAAAGGCACTAAGAACATATAATGGAGATAAGACAGAGTTTTTAATAAATGGTGCTGAAAAAATTGGATATGTATATGGAGAAGAATGGAACTACATCTCTTCCTCTAACCACACACAACAATCAACTCAATAGTTAACTTAATATGCCACAGATAAACCAGAACTAATTCTGCATTTTAACATGTTTTAGTGTCCCCTACTGAACTTTTTTCACTATCCTCTTCCTCCTGCCTTTCCCAGTCTCTAGTCACCACTGCTTTATTCTGTTCTTCTACAATATTAGCTTTTTAGTTTTCACAAATGAGTGGCATTTATCTTTCTCTGTTTGGCTTACTTTGCTCAACATAATGACCTTCAGTTGATTTATGTTTTGCTGCAGATGACAGGATTTCATTCTTTTAGGGCTGAATTAACTGTGCATTGTGGAATTTATACCATATTTTCTTTATTCATAAAACTTATGGATATCTTAGACTGCTCCAATATTGTTTAAAACAATTTATGATTTATTTCCAAATGTCGAGAAGAATATTACATCCCCAATACATAAAAATAATCAATGCTTGAAGAGATGAAAATGCTTATTACCCTGACTTGATTATTATACATTGTATACATGTATTGGATTGAATGCCACATAAATATGTATACATATTATGTCTCAACAAAAATAAAATAAATAAACCAACAAGTAAGTAAAGGTAGTGGTGCAGCAAAGTAGGCACTAATCAGTAAGGAGCCAGAGGTTAAAAACATGCTATCACTCAGATAGGACAATCAATATGCTAATCTGAATATCAGGTAGCTGGGTGAAAGCCTTCTATTATTTCTTTTTATGAATGATCAATTAGTACAGAGCAAAGTCACCATGAAGCTTTCAAGCTAATTTCCACTTTCTGATAATATGTGGCTTGTCAAATTGACCTGACAAATGCAGATACATAAAGAGAAAGTACAGTATATTATCTTTACAATGTTATAGTAAAAAAAATTATTGCAATAAGATAAAGGATGACTATATACTATTTTTATTGTTTGTTACATTGTCATCCTCACATCTGCCAGAGAGTGAGAATGGCCTAGAGCATTTAATTTTTTGATGTTCTAGTATGATTTAAAAAATGAAGAAAAAGAAATTGCTAACATAGGTTAAAATAGTTATACTTAAAGTTGTATGACATTTGCTTTTGCAAACTGGGTATTTTGTTCCCCTCCCCCCAAAACTATTTCCCTAGTGCCACCAAAATTAGAATACTCAGTCTTAAAATATTTTATTACCTTCTTATATGTCATCAGTTTTGTGGGGTTATTTAATCATCATATTTTCATAGAGAAAAAGAAAGGGTTTAGAAGAGAAGGGAAGGAAGGGAAAGATCAAAGAGAGGTCTGGAGAAGAAGGAAAGTTCCTTGGTATTTCCACAGGTTTTGAAAATGGTGCTTAACAAATAGAATGCCTTCTGGAAACTGCCCTATGCAGGTACATCTTTAGATCACTGGATCCCCTTCATTCCTAGGCAATCCACAGTGGTTTTGAAGAGTCATACTCCCTTAGAAAGTCCCCTCTGTTATCAGATTTTGAGGAGCACAGGTCTAGGAGTGAACAAAACAGTACTATTGTAGGAACTCATGCTGGAAATTGGCCTGAGTTTCTTATTTTAGGCAGACCAGAAGTGCACTGAGAGGTTGAAGCATCGCAGTTAAACTAGATGGTAGAGTCTGGGCTGCAACATCACTGCAAATCCCTCATTCACCCGAATGCCTCTGAAGCTGAGTGTTGTAAGGCAATGGCCTTGGGGAACAAGGATTAAACTAAGTTATACATATTACATTTTTTGTCTCAAATTTGCAGAAAACATACCATCATCTCAGTACATTGAGTAATCAGGTTTCAGTTAGAATATTAGGAAGTGAGGTTATATCTCACTTCATGGAAAAAATAATTAAAACTTCTAAAAATAGGGTGATCAAGTACCCTATTTTCACTGGAACTGTGCTGGGTTTTGCATTGCCAAGAACTAGCTTAGTGCTTGGCAAATTAACATGGTTGGTTGCCCTAACTAGATGGTTGAAGAATAGAATCTTTCTACCTTTAAGGGTATTTTTTTTTGCTCAAGAAGCCTTTTATCCTAATCTCCAACTAACACAGGTAGTGTTTCTTTTCAATTTTGAGACATGACTACAGGTTCATCTGTTTAGAGGGAGCTTTTCTCCATTGGTAGGGGGGATGAACTACTGTTATTCCTTTTTTACATTAATGAGGCTTTTTTCTCTGTACGCATAAAATGCTTTCTAAATATCGCATTAATCTTCACAACATCCTTGTTGGTAGAGAACAAGCATTATAACTTCAGATAGTAAAGAGTTGTGTCAGTCTAATAATGGCATTTTATTACTTAGCTTAATGTGACTTTATTGTGGATACCTCAAAGTTTGAAACAGTAGCTTTTCCAAATGGGAATAGTAAATGGGAATAGTAAATTAACAAAACATTATCTTATATATTATAAGATATATATAATATCTTATATATTATATTCATGATAAATGTAAAAGATTGACTATGAAATTTGAGATAGAGGAGCACATGGTACCTATTTCTTCCATTTCAGTTTAAAATGGTCTGTTTTCTATGCAAATGTTTAAGACTTCTCAAATCTGTAGTAGGTTTTAATGCAGAAACTTGCAATTTTAGAGGTGCAAAGGGTGTTAGAGATAATCTAGTAGTCTAAAATAACCATTTGATTTCTTTTTTCCAATGGGAAAGGGTAGCATGGTTTAGCAACAAGATTTCTAGACTGAGTTTCTGCCCATTTTATGCCCCTTTCAGGTTTTAGAGTTGTTAACAAGTCCCTTACTTTTTCTGAGACTCATTTTCTACATTCTGAAAATGATGAGGTTGAATTGAATAATGGCAAGTATTCTCTACAGTTCTGAAATGGTGGACAGCCAAAGCTTAGGTAGTTTCGGCTCAGCGAGGGTCACAAAGTCAAGATCCACACCCAAGTCTTTGAATCCCATCCCAATACATCTCTTTGTGAACTTTTAAAATATATTTAAAAAAGAATCCTATTTCTCCTCCCTTAGAAAATAATTATATTGAATATTTTTGCTGTGTTTTTCTGCTTATATCTCCTGAGATTAGAAATAAAATGAAACATGCTTAGGTGACTACCTTTATTTATAGACTAACTGCCTAAGCAAGTTTGTCAAGCACCAATTCTGTTTCCTTGAGGTATGCTGCATCTGGTGGCCACACTTCTGGGTCTGTGAGCAGCTCATTATGTGTATTGGGGAAAAATTAAGATGTTTTAGGAGCTTAGTGTATTGTTCATGCTAAGAAAGTTAAGCAAGTGCTCCACCACTAACTTAGATCCCCAACTCACAAATATTTCTTGATTAACAAAAATTCACTTATAACTTGAAAACTTCAGAAATAAATTGCAATTTGCCCTAATAAGTAGTAATTTAAACCTATTTATCATACTATTTTTCCTTTTATTTCTGTTGGAATAATCTTTTCATACCAAGGAGAAAAATGCTGCACATTTTGGTTGTTTTGTTTGTACATTACTTTACAGAAATTGAAAACATAATTTTTCCATTTTACAACGAAGGGAGTATTACCATGTGAAGCAATGATGGAGATAGATTAAACAGAAGTGTTTTTTGGATTCTCAAACTGGTGTTTTATCCATTATCGTGGTTCTCTCTTTAGTATTTCATCTCCCCCATGGCAGGTTTTACAGCAAACATTCTGTCTTGGGCTGTGATACCATTTTAGTCTGCTATATAATTAAGATAGAATGGTCACACCAGTGATTTGCAGTGGCTCTAGAAATGGTAATTAAGGTTCCTGCTTTCACACTGTCAGGCATTTATTTTTTTCCCTAAACATTAAATGAAACAAACTGTTTAATTGCATGAGAAGCTATACCTGTCTCTTAGGAATTAAAGTTTGCATACGGGGAAGCTGAAAGTAACCATTTTAAATGAGTTATTGGTCAAGCAAAGAGCTCATTGGGCAAAGCCATGCCACTGATCATATGGTCAATGCATTCTAAAAACAAAATCTTCTTAGGTTTTATAAGGATTTCTTTACATTTTTCTTACCCTGTATGAAATTCTTCATTGAGACACAAATTCCAACATAAATTGAAGATTTCTTACTGGATATTCCTATTGGTCTTTTTACATTATATCAAATCTAAGACATGTTTTGTGAATGACCAAGAAGGTAAAAAACTTTGAATCAATGTTGAAACTATTCCAGGAATGGGGGAAAGGAGAGATAAAAGAAAATTATGGAGGGAGTGAATTCAACTATGATCTATTTGATATATTGTAAGAACTTTTGTAAATGCCATAATGTATCTCCAGCACAACAATAAAAAAGTATGAACAGTGCATTCTAGAACTGATGCAATATGGTTGTTTTTAAAGTTTTATTATTACCCCACACCTGTGTCAAAACTGTGGGGCTTTTAAATAGTAAATAAAATTTTTGACTTTTTAGTTTTGACAAGACCCAACAAGTTTTGCTTTTTGATTCTTGACAGTACTGGGATTTGAACTCAGGGCTTCATACTTGCTAGGCAGGTGCTCTACCACTTGAGCCACTCCCTCCAAGACCTGATGTTAAGTATATCATAAGGAACTGCTATTTCAGATAAGAAAGGTAGAGATACAATAGTAGTGATTTTTGTCTTTTAACATTTTAGAAATAGTATTTTCTACATAAGTAATTAAAATAGCTTCTAAGAGACTTCCTTTGGTTTTTAACTGAAACAGACATGTATTTATTTTTATCAGTGTATATCAATTGTACACATTAATGAGTTTCATTGTAACATTTTCATATATGCATACAATATACTTCCATCATATTCGCCCCTCCCATTTCTCTCTCTTGTTCCCCTTCACTGATCTCCCTCAACATTGTGTTTACTTTCATGTCTTTTTTATTTTAAATCTAGATTCTGCATATTAAAGAAAACATCTGATATTTGTTCTTCTGAGGTCTGACTTATTTTACTTAACATGATGATCTCCTAGAGGAAAAGAGGGAGACTTAATTTCTTTTGAAACTCTCATTTTAGATCTGAAAATACTAATTAATATTCCAAAGGAAAGAGCATCATTATTGCAAACAGGCCCTACACAAAGCCTGAAATGCAATGCAACAAATTTTTCACTCTTATTTCATCGAAGCTGTGGGTAGGGATTGCACAAATCCAGGAGCAAAGCAATACTATATTGTTTCCCGCTGACATTTACATGTGAATAACAGCATCATTTTTTATTTTTTCCTAACGTCAACCAAATGCTTTCTGACATTACAGTCTAATTTTGCAGGTGTCATAAATGACAGAGGAGGTGAGCTGCAAGACTCAGTTTAATGTTTCATTTTTCTCATTTTCCAGAGGTTGAGATAGATAGAAACACTCTGAAAAATTCACTTCTATGCCTATGAATCTTTATAAATGCAAATTCTATTGACTTTAACATTCAATTTGCTACCAAGCTTGAACGGTTTGAAATTGTACTTGAAAATACCTTCTTTTTGGCAGTCAACAATAAACATTTTCTAAGCCATGATGACATTAGGATTAAGTCACAGTAAAATCACAATTTAATGCATGAAGATTAAAACATAGATTTCTATTCACAGTTAGCAATGTCACCATGTCTCTGAAGTGGCAAATGAGAAAGCTTTGACATCATTTTTGTTGTATATCCATAGCCATAGCACCAAACTTAATTCTTTTTTTTTTTGATACTGGGGCTTGAACTCAGGGCCTACACCATGAGCCACTCGACCAGCACTTTTTTGTGAAGAGTTTTTTTCGAGATAGGGTCTTGTGAACTATTTGCCTTGGCTAGCTTCCAACCGAGATCCTCCTGATCTCTGCTTCCTGAGTAGCTAGGATTACAGGCATGAGCTAATTCTTGACACATGTATGCACTAAATACACATTTGTTGAATTAGACTTCTTGTCACTGAATAAATCAGTATTTCATTCAGGAAATATCTTTTGATCACTTTCTTATTGGTATTTTCCCAAGGAAGCATTAGAGCTGCTTTCTACTTTTAGTTCCTGTTCCTACACTTTCTGTTTCCTTTGTTTTTGCTTCCTCACTAATAAAATAGACTTGATTATCTTTAGCTTGACTGCTACTACTTCATTTTCACTTGATTTTCCATTTCCAGAATCGAGTACTTTTCATCTGTCTAGCTATTATTTTCAAAGCTGGCTTTCTCATCTGTCATGCTGACCCATCCTCCCTATCTGGAGTCCTTCATCAATTTTCCATTGCATTGAGCATCAAGTGTGCAATATTCTCATTATTCCCTAAAGCCTTTCACCAGGAAAAGAAAAATGCTTTCTCCCTTTCTATCACCACTTCTCCTAGTTCTCTTTGTTTGGTTTAAATTTGTCTCTCTGGGAATGCTTCATTTGAATTATGAGCATCTTTACATCTTTAACTTAATTTTAATTTTACTAACATTGTGTTTGGTAAACTGTCAACATTTTTCATTCTTTTGAAAAGCACAATTTAACTTGGCACACTGTCCTGTTCTAGCACATAGAGCACTGCCTAGGTAACTAGACAGTTTCTGAAATTCCATTTTCATGGGCTATTCAAATTTGTACTACCTTCCAGTCACTAAACAATCAACAAAATGAGATGTCCTTTTATTATGACTTGATCTTTCCTATCTGAATGAGGATTGTTTTTGAGACACTTATAAAATTCCTCACCCAAAATTATGTTATACAGAATATCTTACTTTTCCTTCAGTTCTTGATGAATTACTTAATTGTTGGTAAATCTTATATGTATTTTCCCCTGTCTATGTATCACTTTGAAGTCAGGGATATTTAAAATAATTTTCTCTACTAATATTTTAAAAAGTGATTATTCTGACTGCTTATTTCAATTATTAGATATTCTTACAAATAAAGAATATGCTAACTAGGTATTCAAAATGTTTTGAAAAGAGTTCAGAAATTATGATATTTTGTTAAGAAAAATAAAGCTTTTTGGAAGGGAAGAGAGACTACAGTTTATGCATAAACAATAAGGTCTTTCCATTGCATTTGATAGTTTTTATTTTTCCTCTTTAAAGTTGTGGTTCTCATACTTCAATATGCATAAGAAAAATTAGGATAATTAAAATGACAAATTCCCAGACTCCAGCAGTAGCAATTTTAATTTATTTTAACCTAGAATACTTCTTAGTAATCTGCTACTTTAGATTTTTTAAAAATTACCTTCTTCCTATGTTTTCTGATAAGTTGATACTTTTAGTATGTTAGCCCAGCTAGATTTATCTCATTATTTGCCTTTAAAAAGACTTGCTGAAACTAGAATTATTATATTCTTTTTCTATTTCCTTTCATTACTACTATCATTTAGATAGCAAATTCATATTATACCATTTTACATTTGTATTGGAATCCTTTTGAAAAAATGAGGCATTAAGATTTTCTGCTTTATATATTCTGTGGGGAACATCAGTCTCCTATAGAACAGTGCATTGTTTTGACCTTTTGCAATTTTGAAATGAAATTGACCGTTAGTCCTACTGTATCATTTTATAGATTCCAAATAGTCTTTGGTAAATAGTTATCAGGGCCACTTGTGACAGGGATGTGACATTCAACAAATAGAAACTTCTGAAGGAACTTGTTCTTGATATTGAACAAGTGATATTGGTTATGTGGGATACTATATAGAAATTAGTCACTGTTTCAGCAGGAAGATAATATTAGGGGAAGAGTTATTACAATTTATTTTTTGTTTAATTTAGACATAGTTTACATAAACTGTTTATTCTCCTTTGTTTACTTTTTTCTGTCATTCCTAGCAAAGGAGCCAATTGTTTTACCCAGTACATCCCCCATCCCTATAAAGCACTATACCTTCCCTTCTGGAGCCAGAACCTGTAGCAAGGACAAGTGGTCATCAGAATTTAAGCTGTCCTAAACCTTATATTTTACTTAGAATTGATTCTTTGTTCTGAGTTTGCATATGTTTATTATTTTGTAGGAGAGGGAAGCAGAATTCAGGATTGAACTCAAGGCTGCATGCCTGCTAGGCAAGTGCTGTACCACTCGAGTCACGCCCCAGTTCTTTCATTTTTAGTGTTTCTTTCAGATGGGGTCTTGTGCTTTTGCCTGGGCTAGACTTGAACCTCAGTTCTCCTACTTCTGTCTCTCAACTAGCTGAGATTGCAGGCATGCAATACCACAACTGACCACTATTTATTTTTAGAAGGAAAATTTAACCAACTTCCATTTAGCTCTAAATAATGATATCTTCATAAAAATCTTTACTGAAGATATGTTTATTGTCTGGAAAACAGTATCTTGTCTCTTTTAGTATTATGCAGGTCACTAAAAGGACAGAAGGCTTATTAAGCTACAGATCTGGAAGATCTGGTTTGTGTAGCACTGGGATTTAAGGAATTTTGTCAAGTCATATGAAGACATTGGCCAATATATCTATTGTAAGAACACAGAAATACTGGCAGAGTTTTACCCATGCTTGAGAAAGGAAACTCATAGGTACAGAAAAAAAAATGAATGGAATTAAAATTACACTTAGTATTTAATAACATTAACTTTTGCTTAATTATATGTAAAAATTATAAATATGTCAGTGGAATTCTGATAGATACAAATGTTTGATTCCTCCTTCATATACATGGGCAAAAATTCATACTCAATTAACCCTTAGGTAATTGCCTCAGTCTGATTTCATCCCTGTATCACTTTCTCTGCATTTGTAGGGGGTGACTCTGCTGGCCTTCCATTGCCGTGCACTGGATGACAAAGACAAATTTGGAGGCAAGACTAGCTGGCCTTGACTACTCTACTTGACACTCTTCTCTGCTGAGCTGGAGTTTTTGGCATAGTTTAATGCCATTAAGGTTGATTTGTAAATGGGCAACATTTACATAAAACAGTATAATGTACATAAAGTAACTATCAGAACATTGACACATAACTGACTCAGCAAATAGCAGCTGCTAAAAGGTGACATTAATGATGATGGCCTATGAATTTTTTTATGTTTATTTCCTGAAATCAAGTTCTGCCCTCAGAAAATTATTTTATTCACAAATTTGAGGGTTTATTTCTTTATCTTTCTCTATTGTTTTAGGGGAATTTTATGTAATATTCTCTGCTAAATACCTATTACATATGACTCATGATACTTTGTCCCTGCTATTTCTATGATGCAACCTTTGGCTCAATAATTGGAGAAAGTTGCTATGCTCTGGCTATTATGAAGAACATCTGCTGGTTGCAACTGAGTTGAAAATCATGCCATATATACACAACATGGCTTCCATAACATTTTCTAAGTGACTTGGTTTTACATTCCAGCCGAGTGTCATTGCCACAATTGATGGCCGATAGTAAAGATGCAGTATAGGAAAACAAATTGCTCTATATGAGTTGCGACTAACCTTAATTCTTTTGTAATGATTTCAAAAGAAAATTCCCCATTCCAAAGGACTGAGCTGAGTGGGGAAGTTTTAGAGAAAAGCCTCTGGCCTGTGAGTAACCTACATTTAAAAGAATCATAGAGTTCTCCTTTACCAATTAATGTGCAAACAGCAAAATGTTTTCCAAATGAAATGAGCAAATTTTCCTTTATTTGGGACATTAGTTTTTGAATAATATTCTCAAATTCAAAGCTTCATTTTTCACTAGAAATGTCCAATGCTTATTCCCCAAAGTCCAAGTGCCTGTTAAAACTTCCACTGCAAATGATAAAGCAGGGTTCTATGTGACACAAGTCATTTCATACGTTTATGTCTCTTTGGCAGTTCTAATAGCTGAAGACTTAAAATCAGCTACAAATTTCATTACTGTAATTTTATTCCCATTCCAAATCATTAATATTGGTGCTACATAAATGATAGTATTACTCAAGCTAAATAATATTATTCAAACTTGTATAGAAAAGGAAATATATTTACAGTGCTTTTCATTGCCATTGCAAAATGAGGAGGAATGTAATATAACAGGAGAACTTCAGCTAGAAATTGCAGTCATGATATTCTGGGTTTTTCACACCTAATATTTACCGTGTTTATAAAAGCTAAAAGGCTATGGTCTTATAACTGAAGGTTAACTTTATTCATAAAAAATAGAGGAACATTGAATTCTACTTTATGCTGTTAAAGTATATTCTATGTGGTGGGAAACATTTGGTACAATCGTACTGTTAGAGTACTTTAGAAAGAAAATGTAGTATACAGGTTGATATCAAGCTAATTGATTTAAAAAATATGTAGCTCCCTCAACTTAATGAGCCCAATTAAAACACATTGCCTGGCATCAATTACTCTTCAACTTATAGTGAAATTAATTTTCTCCTAATTTTAAGTCTCCTTAGTTGCTGTAATATTTACTTTGTACCACATGGAAAATATATGAAGAGATTCAGTATGGTAGGAGAATGACTTATTGTAGAAATAATCTTACTATGATCTATGTCTCTCTTGTTCTGTGTGTGTGTACATGTATGTTTCTTTCCTGTCTGTGGCATTGTGCATGTTTTTGTCCTTTATTTCATGGCACCCAGATTCTCTCCTGACTGGCTTCTTGCTTTTAACATTTTGATTAATTAGTTTTTATCTAGGAAACTTAGAATGAATTTGGATTTTTATGAGTTAGTATTTGCATTATCATTTTGTTTCTGTGCTAGCCATGAGAGTTTAGAGAATCTGAATGATATTTGATTGCTTTTGATTTTATTTGTTAAAAAGGATAGGATGAGATTTGGCAAGTAATAAGTTTGCTATAAATGTTAAGTTTTTCTCTTGCTTTACTTACTTCATTCTTGCTAGAACGTGAGTCATATTTTATGTTTTGCATATATTTGTGACCAAGACAAATATTTGAGATATTATACCTACCTAATAAATATTTCTTAAATAAATAAATAGAATCTTATTCAGCATTGAGCTATCTTTGTACTTCAGATCCTAGTTTATTCAGACAAATTCCCATAAATATCTGTTGGTATCCACTAACTACTTCTTAGGCCTATCTAGAAACCTGCTTCTGGGAAGGCTACAGATGTGACTCAGATTTGCTTTATTAGGCTTACAGAGGTGAATGTGGAAATGATGAGGTTTTTAAGGGAAAAATTTTAGAAAGGCAATTACTGCAAATTATGCATATAGTTTTAGAGCTAGAAGGAGAAAGTGTTAGAATGAAAACCAAGGAAGGAGAGAGTAGTTAATTTTTAATAACACAGGTGTGTGATATAGACTAAGGTCCTTAGATATACTAATTTGGAGATGTTTAGTAATGAACAGAATGACAACTATCATAACTTTGGAAGTAGTTATGATATTAGTCAAAACATACATTGTTTTGTGTAGATGGCAAGAAATTTATGGAACTATTAATGAAATGATATAGAATAACAATATAACTTTAAATATGTAAATAAAGTATTGTATATGATCATATAGACTATTTTAACATGTAGGGAACCTACTATAAAAATATTTTAAAGTGTTTTCAGTCATTGGATGTTCAACTATTTTTTAATGTTGAAAAAGAAAAGGAAAGGTCTACTAAACTAAAGTTTAAAAGATAAATGATTTAGCATGTCTGAATAAAAACCTCAGTCTTATTAAAAACATCTTATTAAAATTTACTTCATTTCAAAGAGTCTTTAAAGAGAAAGGAACTAAATGTTTATTTAAGCCTTCACACTAACAGATTTCCATAATTAAGTTCTTCTTAATTTTTCCCCAATGACTTCACACTCTGGTTGCTGTTTCCTGACACATCATTTTTTTTCTCCCTTGATGTTTTTTAGCTTTTGTTTTCTGAGCATTTGTTCTTGACTCAACTTCTTCAAGATCCATTTAATAGTAAACCAGGATAATCGGGGCTCCATCCAACTCTGTTTACAAAGTATGCATGGGATAGAACTCTAATAAAGCTGTCAACTATATTTTATATTCTAGTAGAGATAGGCACAATTTGCAACTTCCAACTCAAATCCTTAACTGCTCATCTTCATTTATACTATTGCAACTGACAACTTTCAGTCTTTCAAAACTATGGAACTCTCTCTTGTTCAATTTCCATAAAACCCATATATTGTTGTAGAAAAACTGAACTGGACAGAATTAAACAATTATGAACAAATTCATTCAACATGATTGCCAAAAATAAATTGAAAACAAAAAATGTATCAACATGGAGGAAAAAAAAGGACTAGTATAAAAGGGAAGATTCAATTTAACTCCAATGAAACAAACCATGTGAGTGTCTCTAGTAGTGGAGAATGTTAGGAAAGTGGTTCATCAATGTGCTTAGGCCATTTGTATTTACTAATTGGTGCTTAAAGAAGTAAGTAAGTTAGGCTCTTACTCTCTTCCTGAAGATAGAGTACTACTATATCTAATGATTTCAGAGAAGGCTCCCAGGTCCTTGAAAAAGACCCTCCTGGTTTGTAAAATAGATATTTATATACATTTCAAAGAAGCAGAGAAAGAATTTGCGATTGTCAGCTCTCTGAAGTAAATGTTGTAAGAAAAGGGAGGTCAGGGGGTTACAATCATGAAGAAGCCTGTCTAAAGTTAGTTAAACTGAAGGGAATGTGAAGGTCATTATGACCTCTTGGTCAAGGTCAGGACAATCTCCCATTGTAAAACTCCAGTAGTGCTATGATACTAATGCATTTCTGGTAGTGCCTTGTACTTAGAAAAGCAATCTATTCCTGGTAGCATACTTGTATCTTACAAACTGAGAGGCTGAGTAAATATCCATCTAATAGAATTATTCATTATTACTTTTTCTGCTTTATGAACAGATTGATTAGAAGCAGTTCTTCCTCATTTCCTCAAATAATCATAAGTTTTTGAAAGTTGTTTTCATTCATTGGAAAATATGACTTGGAATGTTATTTTTCTGAAAGATTTAAAGCTGATACCTGTTAGATTTATTTTCCCCCATCCAGGTCATAGATTTAGATTCTAGTGGACTGAGTGCTCAATTATGTGTGGGTCTCACCCTGGTCTTCTTCTTTGCTTGGTTGTCACCTGGGACAATCTGCTAAACTGCTCAGAATTGCACTCCCAAAGCTCCTGGGGGATTAACAGCTTCTTCTGTTTTCCTGAAAGAGGAGTATAGAGAACTATTTGATTGATATAAAGTTCCTAAGGCTTTTGGGAGAAGGATTCCATATTAGGGCAGCACTAACAAAGAGAATCTGTAGAACTCTGTATTTTAGAGATATTGATCCATCTGTACACAACTCTTTTGTACATACTTCTAAAATTTCATATAATTTACTTGTAGTCCCTTTATATTCCTGCTTTTAAAATTACTTCTAAATTCTACTTTCCCATGACTCCTGTTCAACAACAGCATTTGATGAACACCCTGAGTAATGTCCAGGGCAAGGAGTAGGGGGAATAAAATAGAAACAAACCAAGAACAATTAAACTATGTGTTATTGCTGGGCAATAGCTCAGTGTTTTAGACAAACATATTTTAAAGACTTTTCATCTTTAGGTATTATTCAGTAGTAGAATGTTAGCCATAGACTCACTCTATAACTTTAGTAACAACTGAAAAATACATCTCAGACTTTGGCTTTTTTTTTTTTTTTCATGCAAAAAACAGCTGCAGGCCCAACAAAGCATTCCCAAGGATGCAATTAAACTCAATTGCTTTCTAATGCATTCTTCACCCTTTACAAAGATTACATTTCCACAGTCATACATTACTTAAAGTAACAATTATCCTGTGATTCTGATTGTTTTACACAAAATGTCACAATGACAAGAATACTATTTACATATAAACTATAAGATATAACTGCTTAGATAAAAATTCAGAAAAAAATTAAGTTTGGATTACTTAGCTAAAATTTACAAAGTAAACTTAACTTTCACTTTTTAGACTGGGAGAAAATGCCTTTTTTTTTTTTTCAAGAACATCCATATTAAATGAAATAGGAAGTGCAGGGCAGGTTTCTGCTACTTGGGAAGGTGGTAGAAGCTCTGTGGCATGTACATGTGCTAAAGAATGTTCTGGAGTTTTCACCTCTGTACTGTCGTAGCAGTCAGTCAAAATTATTTTCCTCCTTTATAACTGAGTGAAGGTCCAAGGAAGGGGAGTTGGAATAAAATGCACTTTCAGCTTTCCTTCACTTTAAGAAAAACAACACTTCCCAACTAAGTCTTATCACGTTCTGGGAGTTTTAAGATGTTTGGTCAGCACAACCTTGTAAGCTAGAATATCAATACTGCGTTTACAGTAGTGAAATCCAAAGGTGAGTAATCAACCCAACCTCATGGTGATGATAATTTATAGTCAGGCATTAAATGCAGACTAGTCTGGTCCTAAAATCCAAGTAGATATTTATTGCCCTCTTTTCAAATTTCAGAGTACTGTTTATGTAGATGGATTCTGAGAGTATTTTTGTATGAATACTTTTTATTGTTGCTGTTAGAATCATAGGTCAACACATTTTTTGTATGTTTGTTTAAGAGAAATTCACTCTTTCTTTTTTGAGTTAAATATAGAATATAAAAGTTAAATATGGATGTAATCGTAATAGTAACAAAAATAAATATTGGAGACACATGAATACTACGTATTTTGAAAAACTTTCATCAGAGAATCCCATAGCTGAAGTAATTTGGTTAAATATAAGTTTAAAAATAATAACAAAGTGTTGAAGGATCACAGAGAAAATGCAGGGGGATCCTCCAGTGCCACACCTTGCTCAAGGACAGCTTCATTCAAATGAAGACTAACCTGCAAGAAGAAAGTTGTTTTAAACTGAGACACGTCTTCAGAAGTGAATCTCCTCAGTGGAATACTGCTATGTGAGATCTCAGGAATACAAATTAAAATCAAGGCAGAGATGAGCGTTTGAGTACAGTTCCAGAAATACAGCATCTTGGGTTCCACTCTAGACCTGCTGAAATACAATCTTCACTTGAGGAAGACCTCTAGCATTTTTCCTACATAGAGGCTAAGAACCATTGTCCTAATACAGGAGGCTCAAGGGAACTTCCAACTCCTTCTTGTAAATTAATGCTTTCCTCTTATATCCATGGTGTTCATCAGAATGATCTGTGCAACCTAAAAACTGGGCTAGTTGCAGACTTGTTGAAATAGAAATCCATGGCATGGAACATTAGTGCATGGCACATGTTCTAAGAGGAATTCCACTGTGAGGGGAATAATTGTAAATGTCTTAGATAGGAGAGACACGAAGGCATCCTTAAAAGCAAACATCTAAGGAGACTAGGAGTAGTCCTTTCACTAACATAGTAGAATATAGAGGTCTTTCTCCTAGATAAGGGAGACAGAGGAAGCATCTTTAAAAACAAACATCCAAAGGGAAAGGAAACAGGCTCCTTAATGAAAGTAACAAACTTCCCACCAAGATAGCGAAAGAGAGTTATAATCTGTAAATGGTGGGTGTCACCAAGATAACAAGAGGCAAACATAACAATGTAAATGATGGGCCTCAAGGCCAAGATGAACTCATAAGACATTCCTGGAATGTCCAGTTTGATAAGGATGGGGAGTGGCCAAATGGTCAGGTTCAGTGAGAAATCAACTAAATGGCATCAATCAAAATGTAGTTTCAATGTAGGATTGTGGAGGTGCCTATGCCAGACAAAGCCCCCATATTATTGCCTAGACTTCAGCCATTCTTTGGCTTAGCTATTTTTACTAAGTCCCTTCTGTCAGGATGCTTTGCTATCCTTTCAATAAACATTATGCTTGCTTTACTCTTAACTCCTGGTTTGGAGTTTTCAATCATCAACTCTTCTAGGACATGAACTCAAGATCAGCAATTCAGTTTCACCACTACCCCCAAATACACACATAAACAGGAAAATGCATACACACACACTTTCCCCAAGTTAACTTTGAAAAATGGGTGTGGGCAATTCTGATATGATGAAAATTTGAAAATAATTGAGTTAAGTCTCTTTGGTAGACAAGACATCTTAAATAAAATCAGTCTCTGAACATGGTGCATTTTGTCTAACATTTACCCTACTTTCATCAATTCTAAGTCTATTGGTTCTTTCAAGTTTGGTAGAATGCTACCTCATGTGTAGTCACTTCTCAGTGCCCATCCTTCCAAAGGATTTATCTTCTATAATTCCAAATTTTATCTTTACCCCTCATTTGAAATATCTCACATCATAATTTGTACTATTTACTAATATGGATTGTTATCGCAAATATACCTCTTTATTTATTGGTTATTATTATATTTTCCACATTACTTACTTAGAAAATTAATTAGAACATTCCATAATTAATTAGCAGGTAGTTTTTTAAGAAACCAAATGAATGAAAAAATGGATGACAACATAAAGAATTATAATGATGCAAAACCAGTATAATGTACTTGAATACCAAATTAACCATGAATTAGGACACTTAGTTTAAACTCTGTTTTGCTCTTAAATCCTGTATGGCCCTGAATTAGCCTAACATCTCTTTTATCATAATTATTTGTATAGAAATATGGCACAATTATTAAAACTTCTTTAAATTCATGTAAAAATTGAAATAAAATAATTGGTTATTTTCTTTGATTAAATTATCTTCAGAGTTTTCAAAAGTGTCTTTGTGTGCCTTAAAATCTTTTTACCTAATTAATGAAGTCATGAAGTTGCAGACAATTCTTTTGAGTAACAACAGAGATGATAGCACAAAGAATCAATTTAATATTCACATTCTCAAGTACAGCCAATTTTTTTGAGACACATAAAATGGTTTTATTTTTCTGTATATGTACCTAATATTATTAACTTCTCATCTTAAATAGTTTTCTGTGCTTTTACAGTTCTTGTTTATAGGAAATCTTACATTTAGATTAGCCTTATTTTTAACTGATACATTAAAATATAACAATTGTACTTATTTATAGGGTATCGTGATATTTTGATACATGTACAATTTCATTACTAGCTGTCTATACTGCCCCAAATAACAATTTGCTGGCTTAAAGCAGCATAAGTTTATCATCTCACAGTTTCTAAGAGGCAGAAATCTGGGCACAGGTTAGCTGGATTTTCTGCCTTAGGGTGTAAGTCACAATCTACAATTTGGCTTGGGCTGCAGACTCATCAGAGCTTGATTAGGAAAAGACCTGCTTCCAAGTTCCCTCAGATTGTTGGCATAATTCATCTTTTGATGGTTGTAGGGTAGAGGTTTCTGGGTTGCTTATGGATTGTTGGCTGGAGCTTGTTCTCAGCTTCCAAAAACTACCCACATTTTCTTACTTACCATGTGGCCATTTCCATAGATTTTTTCAAAATATGGCATCTTACCCTTCGAGTCAGCAATAGAAGGTTTCTTTATCTCCTATACTGAGACAGAGTCAACAGTACAACACAATCATGGGAGTGATATACCTTTCCCATGATCAGCAAGGAGCAAATCATGAGCCCCAGTCCCAGTTAAGAAGAGGGATATAGATCATTTGGGGGTCACTCTAGAGCATATCCACCGTAGTCTATCTTCTGGTTTCCATAAATTTCCTCTTACATGCAAAATACTTTTCCCTACATTTCAGACTAACCCAAATACCACTATCACATCAACTCCAAATACAAGATCTCGTCATTTACATTTTGGTGTTTAGAAAATTTAAGTTTCTATGAGTCAGGAGTCCAGGCATGGGTTACCTGTTTCTTTTACTTATCATCTCACAAACACTGTTATCAATTTGTCAGCTGAGCTACATTATACTGGGAATCTACTGAAGAATGACTCATTTCTAGGCTCATTAAAGTTATTGGAAGAATTCATTTTCTTTCAACTCTATGACTGAAAGTACTGACTCTTTACTGTCCTAAGGGAAAGGCTAGGTGGCAGATGCAAGATGACTGTGGTCAGCCTGTAGGGTCTGAGAGCCTCCCAAATAGTAGCCAAGAATAAAATGAACACCTTAGTCCTCTGGTCACAAGGAAATGAGTTCTACTGACAACCTGAGAAAGCCTGGATTGGAGCTATTCTTTTGACCTTCTGATGAGAGATTTGGTCTGGCAAATACCTCATCACCCTGGTTTGATTGATTTTTGTAACGTCCTTTTCCAAACACATTGTTAGTTGCTAATGTTTAATTTCATCATACATGTAACAATGTAACATGGCAATTAAGCACACAACCCTATAATCAAAATCTTTGAGTTCACATCCCAGCTTTGCTTCTGGAAACCCCGGTTTCCCTCATTAAACAGAATATATCATAGAGTTCTTGTGAGGATTAAATGAGATGCATACATAGAGTCTGGAGCCTGGTATATGTGAAATATTTAACGCATATATATTATTAAAATGGGGAAAATTTTATGAGCATTGCTCCCTAAGTAAAATAAGTAAATATGTGTACTATACATTCCAGAAACCAACATTATAAATAACAATATTTGACATTTTTCTAAATTTCAACACAAAGTTGTTCAACCTGAGGATATAATTATTTTTCTTAATTTTATCAAGGAAGCAGATGATTTTTCAATATATTGGTGACAAGGTTCTAGTAATTTGAGGTAGTACATTAAGTTAAACTTTGAATTTCTTTGATTTTAGAATTATTACTTTGTAATAAACCTGCATGGCAGGTTCTTAAGTAAGTTTTAATTCACAGCCTATTATTTTTTTCACAGTTAACGGTCCTAAAAATTAATATCTCCAAGAAATTAGGGGAAAAAGGAAGCAGTCACCAGGATTCTGCCATGGCTAATAATTGTTTAAAAGTATATTTTTTGATGGAATCTTGCTGGCACTATCTTATCTCCTTTATTAGAGTGATTTTCAGTCTAAACACCATAGTATCTTTAGTTTCAGCCACACCTTCTCTTTGATATTTCTTTCTCAATTCTTCTCTATGCCACTTTCTTTTTATAAGCATCCCGATATTTGTGCCAGGACCACTCCTTAAGTAGGTACAAATAAGTAGAATCTCAGTTATAGGCAGGTTTGTAAGAGCCACATACCTCACTATAATGTGATAAGATGACATTGAAGTAGAAGTCAGAGGTGTCAGTTTTGCTAAGTTATTTGCTCTATTAAGGAACATTTAAGACCTTTGCTCCCTTCATCTTCTGTGGGATTTGAGAATAAACATTAACTGCTTTGAATAGTCCAGTTTATATTTTATATTTTTGGAATATATTTCATAGTTGAAAATAAATTTCTGAGCCTGAAATAAAGATGGGTTGAGAAAACCTTTTGAATGATATTATTTCACTATCTGGAGGCATTTGGAAGTCCATGATGCAGTTGGGAATAGCTTTCTTCAAAATAACTAATCTCTTTCTTTCTTAGCCTACATCTCTGTTCTTGAGTTAACAGCATGCAAGTCAATTTAGAAATATGAAGTATTGGAAAGGATGACTTTTCTTGATTCACACAGTTGGGGAAGACATTTTTCCATTCTAACCCTAGATAGCTGAGTTTGGAAATATCATGCAAAAGGGCAAGTAGTCTTTAGATTGTTATTTCAAATATACAAAAACCTATCTTTCATGCCTATATTCTCACCAGTGTTTCAGAAAAGCTAATTTTATTTGCTTAATTTTTATTTAAGGCACAAATTATGTATATTCAAAGTTCTACTGTGTCATGAATATTCAGTTAATTATACATACTCTTCCTAGACTTGAAAAATAAAGTTCTCTCAGGTCTTTTATACTTTAACATTGATTTTAAAATTTTTATAAATACATAAAATGTTGTTAGGCTTCATGTTATGTATGCATATACATACATACATATATATATATATATATATATATATATATATATATATATATACATGAAACAATCAAATGGTGCAGATGTAGAATGTCACCACTTTCATATCACCAATGAAAAGGTACTAGAATTTAAGGGTAGCAGTAATGAAAGATAAAAAGGAACACTCAACACTCATTTAAGGATTTCCAGCCTCCTGGCAAATCCATGGTCAAGGGAGGATCTAGAATGCCTCTTTGTGGATATAAAGAGGATTCATAACACTTTAGAACCAAGAAGCCAGTTGCCAATGAAGAAACAAATTCAGTTGGGAAAGAAATATGTAATTATACTTTCTACTTCCTCAATGCTGTTTATTCTTTGAAGACCAGAAAAACAAGAATTAGAATTAAGGAAATTGGATTGTACTTATTTGTTTTTTTAGAAAATAGAGATAATGGTATTTGATAATTACGATGGTCAATTTAAGTTCAGATATAGGATTAAATACTTGAAACAATCCTAAAATCTCAGTAATATTTTCTAATGCTAGAAATACAGAAAAATGTGAAATGTGTTCAAAAGTACATGCTTGATAAGAAAAGGATCAAAAATTTTTCTTGAACCTGATCTATGTATACTCATGCTGACAATATTCGTGAGGTTGTTGGAAATCATCTGCTTCTTATAGATAGTATGACAGAAAAGCTATTTCCCTTGTAATTATTATATTATCCTTATATATTATTTTTTATGGTACTCAGGGCCTCATACTTTCTAGGCAAGTGTTCTACTACTTAAGTCATGCCCCCAGCCCTTCTTGCTGTTATTTATTTTTGTATAGGGCCTTGTGTTTTGCCTTTACTATCCTGGACCACAATTCTCTTATTTACATCTCCCTCATAGTTAAGATGACAGGTGTGTACCATCATGTCCACTTACTCTGTTGAGATATGATATCTCTAACTGCTGGCCAAGGCTGGCCTCAAGTGTAATCCTCCTCATCTACACCGCCTGAGTATCTGGAATGACACACATGAGCTGCTGGGCCTAGTTCCTTATATATTCTTATATTCCTAACCTTTCTGCTATCTGTCCTTATTTGTAGGCAGAATTTGTGTCCATGATCTTCTGTTCTCCCAACAGCAGACTGCTTTTGTGTGTCATTTAATTCTAGGCTTATGGTAAGGGCAGGGGCAGATCTCTGTTGTCTTTATGGACTATAATCTGAGACAAACCTTGTGCTTTGTGCAGTAAGGTGAGACTGTCTCTGGAATACACTCCTCTACATCTTGGAAGGTAAGGAGTTAGCTAACTCTTCTCTGAAGTTGTAAACTTCTCTTTGCAAATAGTGTAGGATCCTATATCCAGGTCACTTTCCTGACCCTAACCAGGAGCAGAGAATCCCTGAATTCACTCTCTCTCCAGCATCAATGTGTTATCACTTGCAGGGAGGGCATGAATAGTTTACTTTTATTTTCTCCAAATATACATATTTTCTATTTTCTTCTACTCCTTCTCCAGAAGAAGTCATCTTGTCTTGTATCCTTGAGGCAAGAATATTTATTGCCTTCTCCTCAACAGCTGAGTCTTGCTTATTAGGAAAGAAATGTTTTGTGAGTAGTCAGGGGTTTGTGCTTATAACCAAGAAACTAACACTTTGCTGCACACTTTAACTATGAAGATGGGTTTGTGTCAATGCTCTGTTTCTATTCTTTCTCATTATCATTCCCTGGAGGCTTGTGGAAAAGAGAATGAATGCAAATTTCCTTTGTGTCTAAGGCTCCTAGTCCTTAACAATGAACATAGTACCTAATACTTATCCTTTAAGAATATGTTAAAAATGTTAGCTCATTTCATCTGATATTTTTGTATGGGGGCCATCTGTACATTCTATGGTCTGGCAAAAGAGAAATAGTTTATTTGTCCCATTTTTCTTTGCACAGGCTGGTTACACTTTGGAATTCATTTACCTTGGTCTCTTTGAGATATCGACTCCATGATAAGCTCAAACGTATTTATGATCATAGATTACCTGTGTTACTGTCATTATTATAACAGAAGAAACATTCTCCTATGAATTCTAAAATGGAAGACCATAATACTTCCTTTCAAAATTAAGATAAATAAAAACTTACAATGCTATTTTAACTAAATAAGAGGGAAACCAATAGTGAACCTGAAGGGCAGACTGCAGGAGGTCCCAAAAGGTGATAATTGTCCAAAGAGACTTTTCTCCTTCCCAGGAAATTTCTGTTTGCTCCTAAGAGACACCTCCACCCTTGGGCAAAAAAAAAAAAAAAAAAGCCTATTAAAACCCAATTTCTAACCTGACCCATGGGACCACTAGTTTCTGGGTCCTGCTTCATGCCCCTATGCAGACTTTCTCTTTTCTTCTTTACTAATAAAATCTTTCTGACCTCTGCTGCTCTTGAATCCGTCTCTGCTTTCAACCTCAGAACAGACTCAAGAACCTGCAACAGCTGAAAATTCCTGCATGTCATCTGTGTATCAGACCTAGTTCCTTGTTATGTAATCTAAATAAATTGCTTTACAAATTATTGTTTAGATAATAGGGGTGCTTTTAACTGCTTTGTCATATCAAACATAGAAGATATGGATACTGGATTGTTGATCCCGAGTTTGTGTCCTGGTGAAGTCAATGATTGAAGACATGAACCAGTTAAGAGTACAGCAAGCACAAAATTTATTGTAAGAATAGCAAAGCTCCCTGACAGGAGGGACTTAGAGCTAAGGAATGGCTTGAGTCTAGGAGACTGACTAAGGTCCTCCTATTTTACCTCAAGACTAGTTTGTGATTGGATGTCATTTTAGTTGACTTCTCACTAAACTTGACCACCTGACTACCCCCATCCTTATTGAACTGCACGTTCTAGGAAGGTCTGGTCAGGTCATCCTGGCCTTGAAGCCCATCATTTAAACTTTACAGCTACCATTTGCTATCTTGATGAGACATTTGCTGTTTTACTTTCCTTGCAGAGCCTGTTTCTCATCTCTTTGAATATTTTTCAAAGATGCTACCCTGTCCCCCTTATCTAGGAGAAAGACTTCTATATTTTACTCTCTGGATGAGAGGACTGCTCCTCAGTCTCCTTAGATGTTTACTTTAAAGGATGTCTTCCTGTCTCTCTTATCTAAGACAAAGTTACTTCTGCCATTTTCTCCACTCACAATATGTCCTACCAACTGTCTTGCAGTAGAACTTTAGATGGATAACTTGGTACATCCTCATTACATAATATTTTACATCTAATTGAAACCAATGATGTGTCAGTTGTTTAATTCCTTTCTTTGAGGAACTTCTCCATTTTATCAAGGTTCCCAATCTTAATTGGTATATTTTAATTCCTTTTCTTTTTATGTCTGTTTGTTATTAAGATTTCTGATGTAATTATTTTGTGTTTAACTAATTTTTTTAAATCAGTTTTGCTATAAATTATTGGTCTAAGTAGAATGATAGAAAAATCTAACCAGCACATATATCCATCTGCCTTTATATAAACCTATCAATTTATGAATAGGTCAGTAAATATAGATTTATAGATATAATTCTCTCATAAATTTAACAGAGAAGTCTATATAGTATTTAGAGAAGAAATAAAACCAATTTTATGAAAATTACTTCAGAAAACAGAGAAAAAGAACACTTTACAACTCATTATTGAGGTCAGCATAAAAAAATTGAATTATAAAAGCAAATGTCTATTGAATATGAACACCAAAGCAAAACATTCATATTTTAAACCTTAAAACATGTAAGGATAATTCAGAATAAAAGTACAGCTTATCCCACAAATGCATGGTGTTTTGCCAGTTAATAAAATAATCAGGATAATATATCATCTTAATGGAAAAAAGGCTACAAATCTTATTACTATCTCAATAGTTGCAGGGAGCCCATCTAGCAAAGTTAAACTAACATTCATCACAGAAAAATCTCAGCAGAGTAATAGAAGCTTTTTTAATCTGATAAAGGATATCTACTGAAAAGCAAGAAACAGAATCTTACTTTTAAGTAAAGAATAAATTCCTGTGATATAAAGGTAATAACTGATCTCACAACTTTAATCAGTTGTCTACTGAAAATATTAATTTTAGAAGAATAAGAAAAAAGCCAAAATAGTTATAAAGAAAAATAAAACTCTATTTGTACATGAAATTGTGTATCTAGAAACTGCTGTTAAGTAACCTTGAACAAGGTTGTAAAATAAAAGGTCACTATGAAGAAATAAAATTTAAAAGTATACTTTTCTATACCAGCGATGGAAAATTGGACTCTGGAACAGAAAAATGCCATCTTATCATAGGATCACAATGTCAAACAATAATATACATAAGGAAAATTAAGACATCTTCATGAAAATGAAAAAAATATGCAGAGAGAAATTTAAGATTTAAACAAAATCAGAAATTTACAGCTTATTGACTTGAACATTCAGTATTTCCTTAATGTTATTTCTTTCTAAGTCATAGATTTGACAGAGATACCAATTTAAAATTAGCAAGTTTTTGATGAAATTTAGAAGCCAATTCTTCAGAATTTACTTGGAGATTCAAAAGACATGGAGGATCCAAACCAGTCTTGGATTGGATGTTTATGTTCCCTCAAAGTATGAAATTTAAAGGTCTCATTTCTGGGAGGCAATGAGGCCCTTGTTATGAGATTAATTCTGATAAAAGAGAAGAAGTACAGGATCTGCCTCTGCCATTCCAGGATACAGTAAGAAGGCAGCCATCCCTAAATCAAGATACCAATGACATCAACTCTAGTCATTGACTCTACCAAATACAGACAGTATATTGTACAATTTATTTGAAGAAGCATTTGGCTGTTTCTTATAAAGTTCATTGTGCCTCTGTCCTGGGAAAATTAAATTTCATTTCCAGTTAATTATCAAATTTAGAAACATGAGTATACAAAACAACTTGTGAAGAATATGCATACAAAATTTATTCATAAAATACCAATAATGAAGTAAAAGAAAAATCCATCAAAAGGAAAATAGATGAACATTTATCTCTGAAATAAACTATTATTAAGGAATAAAGAGAAGTGAGCTACTAACTCAGTCAAGAGTTAGTAGCATTTGTGTTGAGCTAAAGAACGTGCACCTAGTTTGAAGATGAAACAGAAGCAAAAGAGTTAAACTTATGGTGGCAGAAATCAGAAAGTGGTTGCATCTGGTGAGCTTGGGATTGAGTGGAGAAAAGCATAAAGGAAAGTTGAGAGGTCATGGAATTGTCTACATCTTACTTTAGATGGTCATTTCTTGGGCATATGTAACTCTTAAAACTGATCAGAGTCAGTCAAACTTTGCATAATATGATGTTTGTAAATTTCATCTCAATTAAAAAACTAAAATTAAGAGGATTTTATATAAATGTGGTTCTGATTTATTATCACATAAAACCAGATTAGATTTTGGTTAATGTATTATATGATCACATTTTTAAGTAAAAGACTTACATGTACCTAATCACAGAAAAATGATAAAGGAATAAATTCCTAATGGAGGAGTGAAGTATTTCAAGATAATGGGATAAGCAGTGAATTTTATATTACTTTTTTCTTGTCTAGATTTAAACTTTTTATAATATGAAAGTACTGATTTTGGTTTTGATTTACTCTGGTTTTCTCCTTAATTTGTAGGTACTCTGGGAACTAAGTTGAGATAGCTTTACTCCAGAAAAAAAAAATTGCTTTTGCTTCTGTGTATTTGAAAATGAAGCTTACCTAGGACTGCTAAACTGTTAACTGAGTTTTATCTCAGTTTGCGAAGGAGTCAAACTGAGTGCATTCATCTGCTGCTGGCCCAAACCTTTGCCTTCTTTGCTGACTTGCTTGTTAATGGAGCAGACAGAGGGCATTCCCCTATGAACCATAACTAACAACTTAGTGATTATTTTTCAGCAAATGATGGAAGATGTTGACCTATCATCTCTACTCACAACCTCTAATGCCATTAAACCCTCACGGTGGCACAGTCCTGTTAGACATGAAATAATCTTTAAGTGTCTTTCCAAATACATTAGGAAGGTAGACCTTTTGAAAGAGCTAAAAGAGTTTCTAAACAAAAAGTGAAAATTTAATCAGAAACTTTGCATATGGTCCACATTTTTTCTGTTATATTGTATGCCCAGTTTTAAAGCAAAATGCTGTGTTTCAGAGACAAATACTGCATGATTTCACTCAAGTGTGGACTCTAACAATGCAGACCTCATAGAATTATTGAGTTAGAATGGTAATTAGTGGAGGAGACTGGGCATTTGATTTGCGGTTGGGAGAAAGTGGTCAAAAGATACAAAATTGCAGTTGGATAGGAGGAAATTTGAGATCTATTGTACTATTGGGGGCCTGTAGTTAATAATAACATGATAAATCATTGAAAATTGTTAAAACTGTGGTTGTTTGTGGATGTTAAGTGCACTCACCACAAAAATGATAGTTACATGAGGCAATGCATATGCTAATCAGCTAGATTTAGTTATTGGACCATGTATGTATGTTTCATACCATCATGTACATGATAAATTTAATTTTGTCTGTCAATTTAAAAAAAGAAAAAAAATTCAGTCTACTGGCTCACTGTGATTAAAGGTACATGTTCTAAAAAAAAAGAAAAAACAAGTATCTATTGCAGTGTCATAGCACTTTTGAGTCCCATTTACACGTTTTTCAGGTATTTCCTTACTAAATTTATAGTCCTGAATAAAGACATTCCCTTCAATAGTGTACTTTTTAAAATTACTCAGGTAATACATGCATACATTTTTCATGTGCAACATTGAAGAGATGTCAGATGAATACTCTGACTTCTGTTTCTTTTTTTTAATTGATAAGTAATACTTATAGATATTTATGGATACATTATACAAAGGTTTTTGTACCAACATTGTACAAAGGTTTCCTTTTCTCCATATCCTCACCAACACTTGTTACTGTTTGTCTTTTTACTAATAACCTTTCTAACAGTTGTGAAATTTCAGGTTTAATTTGCATTTCTCTACTGATTTCATTGGTCATATTTTCACACATCTTGTTGGTCATTTATATCTCTTTGGAAATGTCTATTTAGATTCTCTGCCATATTGGGTCATAAATAACTATTTTTCTTTATATTGAATTGCTGAGTTCCTTATAAATCTTAGATATTAATTTTCTCTTAGATCTGTTTCATGATAGATAGATATATATGAGTATATTGGAAATATTTTCGCCCAACCTGTGAGTCTTCTCTTCATTTCTGTTAATCATTTCCTTTTTTTCCTTAGCCATAGGGGAGCCTTTTACTTTGATGCAATTTTCCAGTCCTGTTTTTTTTTTTGTTGACTATGCTTTTAGAATCCTATTCCAGAAATCATTGCCCAGACCAGTGTCATGGAGTTTTAACTTGTGTTTTCTTCTAGCAGCTTTAGAATTCAGTTTTCATACTCAAATTGTTTATCCATTAGAGTCAATTTTTTAATATGGTATGAGATAGGCCCATTCTGCATATGAAACATTATTTATTGAAAAGACTGTCTTTTGTTTCAAAATGTATTTTGAATTCAGAATATGGGACCTCTATTTCTTGACCATCACTGAATTTAAAGTAAACATCAACCATTACTTTTTTTCCTTCCTTTATATTTACTATAATTTCCTGAGGTTATATTTACAATAGCACTTTAAATTCTAGCAGATGTTCAAATTTTGATAAAATTATGTTGTATTGAATTTATTGCTCTCAAAATTGTATCTTTACTAAAATTACTTTGGTTCTCTCTTCTCTTTTTTGGTTCTTTCATTGTTCAATATTAACCATTTTGCTATATAATTTAATTTGTAGAAGTTATTTATTTCATAAATATTTCTAGATGTTTTGTTTTCATAAATTAATAGCCCTTTGCTTAGAATTTGTACAAGATTTGAATCCATAGAGGTCTGCCTTTATTGGCAACATTTTTGGTTTCTGTGTGAGCCTAGAAATGAAACGTGTAATTATCTGCTATAGTTGAGGAGAAAATACCTTCTGTAATCCTTAAAAACAGACTTAATAAAGTCATACATCTTCATTTGAAACTATTTGTTGAGTACATATGGTTAGCCATTATGTTGGGCAGAGGCATACAGTATAAAATACAATAATGACATTCATTAATTCATTAATTTTGTTATACAACAAATACTTACTGAAAGCAACTATTTGTCTATTCTGTGCCAACTCAGACTTGGAGGTTGATCGTGAGATCAACATGGTCACTAAGGATTATTATCCCATGAGTGAGTTTGTGAAATATTAGGCATTGTATGATATGAGCCACACTGGTAAAATCCAGTACCTTCCTGGAGAGGTAACAAACTGAGAACTGAATGACATAAAGAAGAGAGAAAATCAAAGATCTGGAGAAATGGCATTTCATAAGGAAAAAATCACAGGCAAAATGAATTTAGGTGCTTAGGAAATAAGAATGAGGACATTGTAATTAAAATATGATAAGCAAGTGGGAGATATGTGAAGTTATACCCAAGCGGTTGGTGGTAACTAGATAATGTATGTGTGATGGACTATAGTAAGGAATTTGATTTCTTTTTTCTTTATTCCCTAAATTTTAGAAGCTATTATTGGTGATACTCAGAAAACTGTCTGAACTTAGTTTACAGTCTCCTGCATGGAGAATATACTCTAGAACAACAAAGAGAAAATGAGAAGACTATTGAAATAGTATTGGTGAGAGATGATAGGGGTTTAGAGTCTGAAGAAAGAAAAAGGGAGGGATACATTCTGCACATGTTTAAAAGCTAGAATCAAAAGACTGTAGATATTTCAGATATAAAGACAAGGAAGAAATAAAAAGCGGACTCAAACGTGAGCACCATAATAGAGGTATCTAAAACATCAAACTTCTCATAGAAAAACCACTTAACTATTAAAAAGATGATTAAGGGTTGGCTCAATGATGAGATAGAGGAAAATACCAAAAGCATAAAAATTTTCTTTATCCTGAGCATAATAGGGAATAAAAATAGAAACATTTTAAATCATATTTATCAAATCAGAATGATGGATCATCAGAATCATCTAGCACACTAAATTCAGGCCTTTTGTGGAGAAGATGCATCTTGAGGCTATTTATCTTATTCCACAATTTTGGGGGTAGCAATATAATTTCCAATTTCATGAAATTCTGGTAGTGAGGAAGGAATGTATGCATGAAGTAGAAGATTGCTAAAAATCTCAGAAACCTGGTGTGAAGAAAAATTGAAAATCTTTCTTCTCCACTCTCAACTTCAAGAAAACATGTAAGAAGTACTGGTACTATGAGAGTACAAAATA
This sequence comes from Castor canadensis, assembly GCF_047511655.1. NCBI lineage: Eukaryota > Metazoa > Chordata > Mammalia > Rodentia > Castoridae > Castor > Castor canadensis. The sequence continues at coordinate 94,083,512 of NC_133391.1, read as the reverse complement.
AGCGATCAATCTTCCAATCTGTACATAGGTGATTTAAAGAGTTGGTAAATCACTGTAAAATCATCTTATGAAGTAAAATCTTCATCTCTCTAATTCATACTTCATATGTGGGGAAATCTGAAACAATATTTACCATGCTATATATTTTTTTAATTTTAAAGCATTATTCCTTATAATTCTAGAATCTCGATATTTTTATTGTGAGGGCTTCCACAAATTTTCAAAATGTGATAGGGAAGATCAAGGCTATTCATCAAGAAATTGCTTTTCCCAAAACAAGGCCTCCATCTGTGTAGTGAACAGATCAAAATTTTTAGACTGTGTGGCAGCACAGATGGTTCTACAACTACTGCAATCATGGACGCTCTTTGTTGCTTTTCCCCCTGGGCGTGTTAAGGCAAGTAGAGTATTAGCAGGTGTCTTGCAGCTTAATTACAGTATCAAGGGTGTTTGTTCATTGTTGTGTATCTGGAGAGCAGGATATTGTAAAATCAAACATTGATTTGGGAGAACTATTGAATATTTTTCTTTTTCAGTTTTTACTTTTTATGATTGCATTTTCTTTCCTTTGTCACATTATCAACCCAGTTACCTAGAAATAAAGAAAACTAAAGCAATTTGACAAAACAGGTGATAAGATCAATTTCAATTGGTAGCATTGTTATTCTCTTGTGACAGTCACATGAAAAAATTGCTGCAAAGAGGTAAACTATGCTTTTAGGATATGGTAAAATTTTTTCATCCTTTAATTGAAAAACCACTCACATTTTAAGTTTTTAAAAATCTTTGTAATGTCAGACTTCAAAGCTACATAATATGATCATGGAATTGAACCCTGAGAATCAAACAAATTCTTACTGCATGAACTGAGAATTTAAGGGAATTTGTGAAGATGAGTCTTGGGTTGCTTTATTCAGTATTGCCTAACATTTCAATTAAATTTGAATTAATGCCCTTATATTGAAATTTTATTTCTCATGTGTATTAAATGGGCTTAAATCTATATTCTCTCTCTTTTTTTCTCTCTCTCTGTACATATATATGTGTGTGTGTGTGTGTGTGTGTGTGTGTGTGTGTGTGTGTGTGTGTGGTACTGAGGTTAGAGACATGTACTACCATGCTCAGCTTCAAAGTATGACTTTAAATTTATTCACTGTTAATGATGTTACATGATTCATAATACATTGCTCATTTTTCTTTGTTGTTTGAATCATCCCTATTAGTTTACACTCATTCTTTGTATTTCTTACTCATCTGTTTTTGTCACTGTGAAAAAGAAAAATTAGAGAGACATCAAAAATGAAAAGAAACAAAAGCAAAATTTGGGGGCTGGTAATATAGCTAAGTGGTTGAGCTCTTTCCTTGAATCCTGAGTTTGACCCAGCATTGAGAAAGAGAGAGAGAGAGAGAGAGAGAGAGAGAGAGAGAGAGAGAGAGAGAGAGAGAGAACTGGAACTCATAAAGGACTGATGTACACTGTTGCCTTGGACTTAAAAGTTCACTCTTCAAGTAAATGTTTTCCTCTTTAAGCCAGGGCCAAAGAAGACAAAATAGTGTGTCTCAAATAAGTTTTGTAAAAGTCATTAGGATTTTAAAAAATATTCCCAAGCATTTTTAAATGTCAATTGTATTCTATCAGAACCTTACAGTAGCAAAAACATGAGATCATTGGCTATGTTTAAAAATATTGCTGCTGTATTAGTTTGGGTCACTAGATATCAGATTCTGACTAAATGATTGGAGTGAAAGTAGCTTATTGGGGCATTCTCAGGAAACAGTGAGAGAGGGGCAGCAAAACTAGTGAAGAATTTTATTGAGTGGGCAGCTTTTGGCCAGTCTTTTTTTTTAAAGACTATGAGACAATGTAGAGAAAACACTTCAAAATTACCCCAATGAGGGATGACTAACTTACATTCAGGACTTATGCTGTCACTGTACGAGCATTGAGTTTTGGGGCATAACTTTTTAATAGGGCTGGCTTATTTAACAGATAAGAATGCTTCTAATGGTCTCTGTGTGACATTTGAGGGCAGGTGAGGAGAGATGACAGGGCACCAAAGCATCTGTTTCACAGGCTATAATGCATCTAAATGCTCCCTTATTTCCCATGAAAAACAGAAGCTTGCACTGTTAAAATCAGTTGATAAAGCCAAACCCACTTTTTTTTTTCCAAAAGAAAAAGCACTATACAGGTTACTCTTTTAGTGTGATGCCATATGGAAAATGAGTTTAGTCATCCCGTTCACAATATGTAGGCAATGATAAGCCCTACCTGACTAGATGTAAAAGACTTTATTGAAGTATAATGAAGCAAAATGTGCAGTGGACTGTTACTATTTCTATCAGCGTTTTGCTGGGAATCAAACCCAGGTCTTGGGCATGCTAGAAAAAGACTCTTCCGCTGAGCAATACCTCCAGCCCTGTTACTATTTCTAATTCTGTAATCAATGTTTATGCAGTATTAGGGAGTAATTATAAATAATTTGACTATCTTTTTTCCAAATTTGTATAATTCTATTGCTGCACCAAAAAGGTGGGCAGATTTGGGCCCAGCTAGAAGAAAATCATTTTTGTTGAAGCAGGACACTTGCTTGGTTCCTTGATCCTTGCCATGTTAAAAGATTTTGAAGCTCTCTTTACCTTTTAATCCTCTGTTGTTAGAGAAAGGAAGCACAGCCTTTCCAAACTATTTACTCTGGGTTATGAACAGTGGCCAGGTTTGGTAAGAAAAATCCCTCAGCAGGCATTTGTGAGTCATTGGTGCAACTTTAAATAGCACGGGATTTTCTTACTTGGCTAATCACTTCACTATTTAGAAAAATTAAGATAGGGTCAAGCTTAAGTGGAGCAAAAGTATGGCTGACTCTTCCGCCTTTTCTCTCAGTCATTTCTGGGAAAAAATCCAAACTTCTACCATCTGTGATTCCTTAGCAATATGTAAAAGAAAAGGGCTTGATTATTAATTGGACTAGAGTGAGCCATCTCAGAGATTTACACTCTGATAAACCCCCATGGAACTTCATGGCTTGCTTGTTTTATCTCTTGTATAGCAGAAGCCTGAATTATCCAACCATTTCAGAATGTCTAAACACTTCTCCTCCAGAAAGTACAGTGATTATAGAATCACATCGTAGCTTAGCTTTTTTGCTACAATGGGATTATATAGTTTTGAGGGTTTTTTCAGCATCTCAAACAAATAAAAAAAAATGTAGATTATACCTGGACAGATGCATTAATAATGTGTTACATTAACTTATTTTCCAATAATTAAGAAAGAAAAATACCTAGATAAATGTAACAATGATCCATTTTCTGACCTAAACTTACTACTACCACTAAGATTTTAGTGTGCATAAAGATTACCTTTATGTTTTCTTAATTTAGTTGAAAATTGAGATAATTCTTCAATCTTTTTGTTACTAACCTCCATTTTACACTTGATTTTTATGTCTTTATTGTGACTTTATTTACTGTCTTGAGTTTGCATTTTGTTTTTATTTTTCAAATTCTTTGTAAGACGTTTACCTAATGTATTCCAGTTCTATAGAGGTTAAAAAAGAGAGATAAGGATAGACATGAAAGATAACTTCATTATTGTATAGATTTTAAAAAGAAGTATTGTCAAAATCCATACATTGTGTATGGTATAGAATGGACAGTATGCAATGTCTATTCATTTTATTTCTTATCTTAGCCTTTGGATATTTGTTTATGCTTTCTGTGTGATATATCTTTGTAAGTGTATTGGAAATTACTTTGTGGAATGAGTTTTCTTATCTTTGATTCAGCACAAAGGTACTTGTATCTCATTCCTCATCTTTCAGTGTCTTCTATTTGCACAAGAACATTTATGGTCCTTTCTCTACATCATCTCCACTCCTGCTCTGCTGCCAGGAATTCCTGCAGGATTCTAAATACATCCTGGTCCTTTTGACCTGCTCCTCATTCAGTCTGAAATACTCTTTACCCATGTCTAACATTGTTTGGTTAAATATTACTAATTCTCTGAGTGTAATCTTAAACATGTTTTCTTTTGATGCCTTTTCTGACTTCCAAAAGTAAAATCCCATGGCATTCATATCTTTGAGTACACCATACATCCCCATAACACCACCATTTTTTGCTTGTTTATTTTTAACGCTCATCATACTGATAATATTTGTCATTTGTTGTTTCCCATGACATATAGGTTTCACAGGACAGAGATTAGGTCTTTCTTATATGCTGATGAATTGCTAGGGTCTAGCAATTACTCTCTGGCATTTAGTTGGTTTGGAATAAAAACTCACTAGATCTTTATTGAATGATTTTTACTGACAATTGGAGGTTTCCATTCTGGGAGAAAAGGTTGAGACACTGATTGTCCAAATTTCAAGAAAAAATAATTATCTCACCTTTGTAATGCCATGTAATACAAGCATGCACACACACACACACACACACACACACACACACACACACTCACTCACTCACTAATTTGTAGGTTTGTATTTATAAACAAATTGACCAACACATACATATACATTGTTCACTGTCCTGAGTCCTATTTGATTACTTTCAGGCTATCTGGGAAAATGTGGAAATGGGCTGAGTGAATGTGGTATTTGTTGCTAGAGAGAAAGCTAAAAGTAATCTGGTTTTGTATAATTATGATGAAACTATATGCTATTGTAGTTAAATTCAAGTGATTGTAACATAAAATGTAATTTGATTGTTTTGTATTGGTTTGGATGTTTGAGTATGCTAGGGTTTTACATTCTCAAAAAGTATTTACATCATTTTTAATGACTTCTAAAATTTGAAGTTACTATTTGCTATCAGATATTTCATTCAGGAATTACAGAATGCTCTGAATATTTAAAAATTTAATGAAGTGAGGAAGTGTTTCACTTTCTCCTCTTTCTCAACTATTGCTATTACTATCATTTATTATTCAGTATAACTATTTGTTGTTTAAAATATATCTCTCATTTGTTATTAAAGGGGAGCATTAGAAGGAAAGTAAGAGTTGGGCGTGATGAGGGAAGATGGGTCACTCTTACACAGTATGAGATTTGAAGTCATGGCAAATATACTTTTGTAGAAAAAGTCATCAATATGATTAATTTGATTAAACATTGTTACAAAACATGTTGGAAAATTTCTTAAGCTATCTTAAATGCAGTAGTATATAAACTGCTCCCAGGGAGTAAATTAGATGCTTCTATAACTACACTGTAAAATTACATAGATTATATCAATGTTTATCAGTGTTCTTCCAGTATTCAAACATCATTTTTTAGGCTTTCCCTCAAAACATCTTTCAAAATCAGAGCCGTATACCAATGTATTCACTAATTTTGAGTTTTTCTTAGACATTCAGTAAAACTTTTTAAAAATATTTAAAACGATCACATACTAAGAATGACTTTTTTTTACTTGTTTCTCTGGACAGATAACTCAGATATGCAAAGACATCACATCGATTATTTTTCATTCTTTTATCACTACCTTCAACTGAACTATTATATTTTATTTTATTTGTAGAACTGGGGATTGAACCCAGGGCCTCCCTCATGCTAGCTAAACATCCTTCCACTTGAGCATGCCCCAGCCCCTTTGTTTGTATTTTATTTTTGAGACAGGGTTTTCCTAACTTTGCTTGGACTGGCCTCTAACTTTGATCCTTCTGCCTCTACCTTCTGAGTATCTGGGGTTACATGCACACACTACCATGTCCAGCATAATTTCAATGTCCAAAAAATAATAGTGTTGGTGCACTAGCCTAGAAGACTGTTTATCTCTGGTTGGAGAGTAAGCCTGCCATGCATTGGAACAATCCCATGTGCTAATTGTTTAATCTGTCTTGGAATCTTAAGAATGAGTTTAGCCTTTTTGTTACCGGTGTTTGGAAAGTTTCAGATGATCCTCAGTTTTTGGATGCAGCATGTAAGTTAATATGCTCTCCCAGGTGTGTTAAAAGAACAACAAAGCAAAAGATTCATAAATAATAGAAAGATAGTGAAGAGTGATTTAGGAGCAAAACATACATACACCTGGAGGCATGAGGTGGATAGCTGAATATGACTCGACTGCCCAAAGGAGGACAGTGCACTTCAAGGGTTGAGGCAGACAGTTGGATGAGTGTCGGACAATGAGGGTCAATCTAATAATGTTGTATTACTGAGTAGAGCAAAACACAGGTCCTCCCCCTGTGTCTCCTCCCCAAATTGTTTCACCACTGCAAAGAGACTGTCTGGGTGTGGGCCATCATGTTAACTATTGGTTCAGGGGTGGTCCATTATATTCATTGTTGGTCCATGTGTGGGGCATTAGGAGTTTTAGGATTCTGCTTCCTGGAAGGGAAGTAACCAGGGTATTTCTTCCTTATTGCCTATACTAATGCTTTAATTTTGTTAATTTAAAATAAAAATAACCTGAGGCCTGTGCACAGTGGATCGTGTCTGTAATTCCAGCTACTGGGAAAGCATAAGTAGGAGTATCAAGGTACAGGCATGCCCTGGCATAATTGCAAGACTTTATCTCCAACTGAAACACACTGGGTTTGGGTGTGGCTGAAGTGGTAGAGCAGCATTGCCTAGCAAATGCCTGTGTTCAAACTCCAATGCTATGAAAAAGCAAAATAAACAAAAAACCAAAAAACTCCAAATGAATGAACAAATAAACAAACAAAACCCTGGAATAAGATCAGGGAGCACAGCATGGAGATGTTAAAGACTTGAGATTGGAATTTAGTCTGTCATATGTAGTCTGGGTTTAGACAATCCATTCATTCTCTTCATGTATATTCGTTGAGCATCTAAGATGTGACCACCTTCAATGCACCAGTAAATGGGCTAGAAAGTGCGTACCTAATGGATATTAAATTCTAGTTGGAAAAAATGATGTCCTTTTCAATTTGCCATTCCCTCACTTCTTCCTATATATGTTACATATTCATTTTTATAACATATATTATATAAAAATGTAATTAATCCAAACTTTATAGAAATATTTAAGCCTTTATCAGTTATTATTACTAATATATTTATTATTATTACTATTTTAAAAAATTTTATCATTTTTATATTTACTCACATGTGAATAATTACTTTGGGATACCTCTCTCCCCCTCCACCACCTCCCACCCCATCCCCCCACCCCGCTTCCAGGCAGAACCTGCCCTCATGTTCCCCAGTTTTGTCAAAGAGAAAACATAAGAGATAATAAGAAAGACATTAACATTTTTGCCAGTTTGAGATAAAGATAGCTATACAGAGAGAATCCTAGTGTTGCTTCCATGCACTTGTGTATTGCAACCCACATTGGTTCATCTCTAACAGACCTCTTCACTACTTCCTGGTCCTCTTCCCACAGTGGCCTCTGCCGGTTTAATATTTACTGTATTTGCTCCTTTACAGTGAGCACATCAACCACATTCAAGTTTTAGGTTTCCTTCCCTTTCTCTATTCCTCTCATGCATGTTCTCCTCTTAGTATGTGACCCATGTCCAATAATATTACTGCATTTGCTTTGGGTCTGTAATCCACATATGAGGGAGAACATGTGATTGTTGGCCTTCTGAGCCCAGCTAACTTCGTGTAGGATGATGTTCTGCAAAGCCAACCATTTACTTGTGAATGACAAAATTTCATTCTTCTTTGTGGCTGAATAAAATTCCATTGTATATAAATACCTCATTTTCTGAATCTGTTTGTCAGTAGTGGGACATCTTGGCTGTTTCCATAGCTTGGCTATTGTGAATAGTGCTGCAATAAACATGGGTGTGCAGGTGCTTTTGTAAAAAACTGAGTTGCAGTCATTCAGGTGTTACCCAAGGAGTAGTATTGCTGGATCATATGGCAGGTCTATGTATAATTTTCTTAAGAAGCCTCCATATTGTTTTCCAAAGTAATTGTAATAGCATACATTCCCACCAGCAGTGTATGAGGGTCCTTTATACCCACATTCTCACCAACACTTCTTGTTGGTGACATTCTTAATGCTAACTATTATAACAGGAGTGAGGTGGAATCTTAGTGTGGTTTTTGATTTGCATTTCCTTTATGGCCAGAGATGGTAAGGATTTTTTCATGTGCTTTTTGCCATTTGGATTTTGTCCTTTGAAGAAGTTCTGTATATTTCTTTTTAGTGTTAGTATTAGTTCTTATTTAAAGGTCTGATAGAATTCAGCAGAGAATCTGTCTGGTCCTGGACTTTTCTTTTTTTGGCAGACTATTGCTGCTTCAACTTCATTACATGTTTTAGATCTGTTTAGGTGGTTAACGTCCTCTTGGTTCAGTTTTGGATAGTACTGATTTTCTAAATTTTTGGAATATAGATTCTGAAAGTAGTCTCTGATGATTCTCTTGGTGTTTTTTGATAACTCCCTTTTTTCATTTCTGATTTTACTAATTTGGTTCTTTTCCCTCCTCATTTTAGTCAGATTTGCCAGGAGCTTGTCAATCTTGTTTATTTTTTTAAAGAACCAGCTTTTTGTTTCATTGTTTCTTCATATGGTTTTTGGTCCCTGTTTCATTCACTTCAGCCCTTATTTTTATTATTTCTCTCCTTCTGCTTTTTTGGGGGGTTTGCTTGTTCTTGTTTTTCTAGAAGTCTGAGATGTAGCATTAGGTCATTTATTTGAGATCTTTCTGTCCTTTTAATATATGTACTCATGGCTATAAACTTTCCCCTTAGGACCCACTTGTGTATTGTCTGCTGTTGTTTTTGTTGTTGAATTCTAGTTTTATTGCTTTGTGATCAGGTGGAATGCAAGGGGTTATTTCTATTTTCTTATATTTGCTGAGCCTTGCTTTGGGTCCTAAGGTATGATCTATTTTAGAGAAAGTTCCATGGGCTACTGAAAAGAATGTATACTGTGCTTCTGTCGGATGAAATATATAGTAGGCATCAGCTAGGTCCATTTTATGTACGGTGTCGTTTAGTTCTAGTATTTCTTTCTTGTTTTTTTGTTTGCATGACGTATCTATTGGTGATAGAGGGGTACTAAAGTCTCTCACTGCCACTATGCTGAAGTCTATATGTGCTTTTAAGTCCTGTAGTGTATGTCTGATGAAATTGGGTGCACTGACATTGGGTGTATATAGGTTGATATTTGTTATTTCCTTTTGATGTATTGCCCCTTTTACTAGTATGAAGTGTCCTTCTTTGTCTCGTTTGTCCAATGAAAGTTTGAAGTCTACTTTGTTGGATGTAAGTATTGTTACTCTTCCTGTTTTGGGGGAGCATTGGCTTGGTAAAACTTCCTCCAACTTTTCACTCTATGTCAGTGTTTATTTCTGTCAATAAGGTGTGTCTCTTGTAAACAACAGATTGTCAGGTCTTCCATTTTAATCCAGTTTACCAAACAGTGTCTTTTGTTGGGGGGAGTTGAATCCATTGACATTCAGTATTAATATTGATAGTTATGTGGTGATTCCTGCCATTTAGTTGTTTTTGTTGCTTAAGGATTTGATTGTGTGCAGCTAAATCAATGCTACTATCTGATCACATGTCTTTCCTTCTCCTGTGGTTTGATACTTCCTGTCCTCTCATGCTTTTGTTTACTTTCATCTTTTGTGTGCAGAATTCCTTATAGAATTTTCTGCAGTGCTTGGTGTTCATATATTGTTTTAGTTTCTGTTTATTCTGGAAGTTTTTATTGCTCCATCAAATTTGAATGACAGTTTTGGTGGGTAGAGTATCCTAGGGCTGAAATTATTTTCATTCATTGCTCAAAAATACCTCACTCCATGCTCTTCTTGCTTTTTAGTTTTCTGTTTAGATATCTACTATTATTTTGATGGGTTTACTTTTATACTTTATTTGTTTTTTGTTTTTATATCCTTCAATTTTCTTTCTCTATTCTCTGTGCTTATTGTTTTAACGATAATATGCCGTGGGGAGGTTCTATTTTGGTCAAGTCTATTTGGTGTCCTGTAGGCTTCCTGTACATGAATGGGCAAATCTTTCTGGAGATTTGGGAAATTTTCTGTTATTATTTTATTAAATATATTATGTATTCCTTTGATTTGCACCTCATCTCCTTTCTTCAATGCCCAGGATTCTCTGGTTTCGTCTTTTGATGAAGTTGCTGAGTTCTTGCATGTTCCTTTCATAAATCTTGAGTTGTTTAATTAAGATTCCTTTGTTTTTTCTTTAATTTCTACTTTATCTTTGCTCTCTGAGATTCTGTCTTCCACTTCTCTAGTCTGCTGGAGTGGCCTTCCACTGTGTTTTTTGTTTAATTAAAGGGACTTTTTATTTCAAGGATTTCCATTTGATTCTTCTTTTTCTGAGGTTTTCCATATCTTGGTTCAACTCTTCTTTATTTTGTGTTGTCATCTTTAATTCATATACCTCTTTTTTAAAATAGTGTCCTTTGTTTGACTTTGGTGTTTGTTGAAGTCCTGAGTTCATTTATTTGTTTTTGTGTCTTCTCATGTTCTTTATTTTTGGTGTCTTGTAATTTCTTGAGTGCATCTTATACATTCTGGTTAACTATGTCTAGTATCTTGGCCATGAATTTCTCTGTGATTTCTTCCAAGATTTCCTCTTTGAAGTTTTTTTTTTTTTTTTTTTTTTTTGTGATGTTACTGGGCTCCTTAGTGACATTTAGTGTTTTTTTGTTGGGGTCAGGAACTGGGTATCCATTTTCTTCATTTCCCACTGAATCCTCTATTGAATTTTTTTTTTTTTGAAGAGTATGGTTTCCTTCCCTTTGTCTTCCCGTCACTCCACTTGGTGTTGTGCAAATATGTTCTTGATAGGCTGGTTGATGGTTTTAATTGCCTGTTTTTTTTCCCTTAGTTTAATTTTGTTTTGTGACTAACTTGGTTGTTATCTAGGTTAATGTGCTCTTTCTCCCCCTGGTCTATAGGTTTAATTTAGTGTTAACAAATTCACAGGTTCAATGCAGACCAGTTCTTTACATATTATATAGTAAACTCCTTTGTGATAATTTCTATAAACAGTGGGATTTTTTGGGGGTAATGGTTATTAGACTAGATATAGAAAGTTGGGTAATTGTAAAGGTGGCACTAAAAAGGGGGAGTCGGAAAAGTGGTGGGTTGGTGTGGGAAGAGGTATGGGGGCTGCTGAGTTTTGTGGCTCTCATGCATGTTTGGGTATATTTCTGTTGTTGTAGTCGAGGGTGACTGTGTCAGAGATTTCAGGGGGCTGGGGTTGTGCATAGTTGTTACAGAAGGCTTGTCAGTGGGTGGTGAGTGTGTAGGAAGGAGGGGTAGTGTGGTGACTGGTTGAGGGAGGATAGGAGGAGGAGGTGAAGACAGGAGAGAGAGTGAATAGAAGGGGCAGAAAGAGTAGTTGGGAGGAGAACAATGAATTGTAGTGCAGGAAAAGGCAGGAAATTGAAGGGGATAAGACTAGAGATAAGAAAATAGTGATGTTGAAGTTAATAATATGGAAAAAATAAATACAACAAAAAATACTAGGTACATGAACAACAAAAAGTTCAGTCTGTTTGGTATAAGTTCTGGAGTTATTCCTTAGGTGTCCAAAACTGATATTGGCATATAAGCAGATCTCTGATGTGGTCTGAGCAGATAACTGGCTTGTGAGTAGTATTTGGTTCCTGCTGTCCACAGGGTTAGTTACAATTGGGAGGTGAGGTAAGTCTGCGAGTTCATGCAGGGTGATCAAAGTTGCTGTTGTTTTCACCAGGCAGCAGCTGTGTTGCTGTTTAACTGCAACTCTGTTTGGTCAGCTCTTCCCCCAGCAAGGTGAGGCAATTTAGTTTTGAAAACCACACTCTGTCCCACAAGATTAGCTCTGGGATCCACTACCCTGCCCCTGCTTTGGGAGGTTAGCTTGTTGCTCCTCCCCCATTCTCAGCCTTTGTGCCTCTCCCGACTTCTGTTGGGTGCTAGTGAGTCCTCTGAGAGGTTGGTTTGTTGCCCCAACCCCACTCTCAGCCTTTGTGCCTCTCTCAACCTCAGCTTCATGCTAGGGTCTCCTCTGGGAGGTTGGTCTTTTGCCTTTGTTGCTTTACCCATGTTCGTTCACTAAGAGTTTGGCTCCTTGCCCCACCCCTCTTCTCCAGGGCAGGTTCAGCTTTGCACTCCTATCTCTGCTATCAGTGTTATATTACAGGTTGCTGTTTATGCTTTTCAGTTTTGTTGGGGGCTTCTCTGGATTATGTTCCCAGGAGATGGATAGGAAAATTGTGTGTGGTGTGTGCTGCTCACCTGTTTGTTCTGCTGATTCATGCAATCAGCTTTGGAACTATTGGGTAGAAATGGCGTGGCATAGGGAGACTTTCCACAGGTTAGGGGTCCAGGATTTTACAGAGTTCAGTTCTGATTGATGCTCTGTCTGCTGCTTGTTGGGAGAAAAAGAAAAGGAAAAAAAAGGAGAGAAATGGCCAAGGGACTTTTTTCCCAGGGCTGGACATGCCTCACTGTCTGTGCCACATGGGATTTTCATGGCTGTTAGGTGCAATTAAAGGCTTATTTAGGGTCAGTCTTTGAATTTTATGTGTCTAATGTGATAGTGGTTGTTATTTTGGCTAGAAGCAATCAGAATTACCCCAGTATATCTTCAAGGTCTCATGGTGGTTTCTCAAGTCATGGAGCTTAGGATTTCTGAGTCCCTGCCCTATATACCATCTTGGATCCAGTGCTGCCCTTTGTAATCTATCAGTATTATTGAGACAAGGTCTCAACACATAGCTCAGTCTGACTTGAGCTCACAGTACTTCTGCCTATGCCTCCCCAGTGCTGGGATTACAGGCACCATGCTCAGCAATCTCTTAGTTATTATGCTGTACATCTTTTATACATTTCCTATACCATAATTTTCTAATAAATTTATCTCCCACTAATTTCATTATAATCTGATACACTGAAGATTAAAATGGGTATATTAAAATTATTAAAATTCAAGGGAATTTCTCCATGGCAGCATGAAATATCACACAATAAACTTACTTAAAGTGGCAAGCAGTAATAAAAATAAAATGAATGAAGCACCTCTTACACTTCTTTTTCTTATAAGGGTATCAATGCTATCAGATTAAGGTACCACCCTTATAACCTCATTTAACCTTAAATGCTTTCTTAAAAGCTTTATCTCCAAATACAGTCATGTTGAAGGTTAAGGATTCAGTATATAAATTATAGAGGGATGCAGTTCAATTCATAAAAATCAGTTAAAAGCTTCTGCAAGCATGTATCTCTCACTGATGTGTAAGAGTGAAGTATAAAGATTTAGGAAGACTGTTGTGAAGCCATGTCCCAACTAAGAAGCATAGCCACTGCTAATATCCATCTGGCTATTAACAGCAATGCCAGCTCTTTGGGTGTTTACATAAGATTTTCTGCTTTACCAGGTGCTGAGGTTGTTGTTCAAGTCATAAAGGACCTTCCCAGGAAGCAAAAGGCTCTGAGTTCAAGTACCAGTACCACCAAAAGTTTTTTTTTATGCTTTTTGAAGATTGGCACATAATTCCAAATTGTTTTAAATTGTTATGGAAGATAAACAGAACAATGAGTGGGTTGTATTTGACCTTCAGGTTACCAAATTATGATCTCTGGTAGCATTAAAAAACTTAAATTTTAGCACTATGTAGAGCTGGTTTTAAATATTGATCTAGTCACTTATTCAGCATGTACTTTAGTGAATGTTCCCTTCTAACCCATTTCAGTGGCCATGCCTTCAAAATGGCATAATAAATAGTGGAGCTTTGACTGGGAGTGTAGTTCAGTTGTGGAATGCATCCTCAGCATCTTTGAGTTCCCAGCACCAAAAAGTAAATTTTAATGGCTAATATAATATTTTAAACTATGTGAATAAATAAAAATATTTGTGCATGGGGTTGCAGTCCTCCCATCCCTAAAATGTTTTAGATTCTTTTAAAGGAATTTTCCTAATTGACTAATTTAAGAATTGAAAAAAACAGGAACAAAGTTGCCTGCTCTCATATTTTATAAACATTTTAACATAGACATATATCTGCGTGAGAATATATATATATTTCTTTCCCATTCATTTATACTGTGTAGCTGGATAAGTCTGCCCTTGGAAATGGAACAGGAAACAGCACTCCTTCTCCCCTAATCATAGAGCTTTGCTTCCTTGCTTCTGTAAGGTTATAAACCAGTATTGTCAATTGCGAATGTTTTTGTCTTCAGTGAAGTAATCTCTTTTCTCAACCTAAGCCAAGTTGCAAAGAACTTTCTTCTTAGAACTCAAGCTGCTTCCAATCTTCAGAGCTTAAGGAAGGGAACTAAACTTAGTAGAATTCTGAGGACCCTTGACATTGACATTGACATTTCTATCTCCTTCCAAGGCCCTTGTGTTTTTGGTGGAGACTGAATTTATGATACACATGAGCAGCTAAAAATGCTTCTCTTTGAGCATAGATCTTTAGTGAAAGCTCAATAACATGTGGCTAAAAGTATCTGTAATATGTTTTAATTTTTTGTGAAACCTGATATGCCTGTGCTTGCACTGGGCTGAGCTGCTGAATCTCTGCACAACCTCAGATCCAATATGTCTTGTCTAAATGCAAGACAAACCCATTTTATGGCAGTGAAAGCTCATTCTTATACATTACTAATGCTGAAAGAATCATTAATGGGGGCCAATATTTCTGCTTACAGGAAATAGTTCACAAACTACTATACACCTTCTAAATTTGAGTTTCTGTGCCAGTGATATTGGCTACAAGGTTGTTACCATAGCTGCTAAGTCCCAGTTACAGTCTGTTTGTGGTAAAATTAAACCAATTTTCTGTGAGAAAAGAAATAAGAGATAATATATATGTACACAGTAACTGTGTACACATACAGTTTTTCATTATCAGAATACATTTCATTGGTTAATATGATCTCAGTCTAATTGTTGCTTTTATATTAAAAGTAGAGAAAATTTAAGAAATGTGTTCATATTTTTTTAAAATGTTGATGAGTAAAAACTCAGCATATTAATGACAGACTGTATGCTCTTCCAAACTAGTAACAACTCTGATTTGAAATGTAGTTTTCCAGGTGCACATTTAATAAATGAATAAGGTATAAGTCGTGCTTTGTTGCTGATAATATATTGTGGTATTTCTGTATTTGGACAAATGAAGCTTTTCTTTAATAGATAGCTTCTTTCCTATTCTAGAATTTAATTTATAAAATAGAAACATAAATTTTAATTAATTTATAACATAAATTTATAACATTTTGCTATGACTAGTTCTTAGGAATTGAACATTAGCTTGTAATGGATTCTGTGGTATGCCCTATAGACCCTTCCCCCTTCTTAACCAAATCATCCATCCCTCCATCTTCCAACAATACTAAAAAATAAAGGCTCACAGCTGAATCCCTTCTTAGGAATGGCCCTCACCTGGAGAAGGCTGTTGCACACATCTAAGGATTGATAAGAGGCATCTCTGAAAGACCGTCTCATCTTCAGAGCTCCCTCTGGAATGGGCCAAGGCCTTTGTTGCAATCCATTTCAGTGGAAATCATTCCTCTACCCACTTTTGCTTTTTCTACCCCCTCACAAGTGTTCAGCATTTGCCAAGAAACACCCTGCATGCAAATCTCCAACTCCAACTTGCCAGAATTCTTAGATCTCACCCCCAACAAATTGGCTACTTTCAAGGAATTTTATTGCATGGAATTAAAATACAAAATTACAAAGGATCGCATTCTGTAAGTATCAATTTTTATAGCATATCCAAACTGACACAGCATAGAGGTGGAGAACAGGTTAGTGGTTGCCAAGGGTTAGGAATGGTGGGGGAAGGAAGTTGTATGGCAACAAAGAGATGGTGTAAGGAAAGTGATTATTAAGCTAATCCTCTGTATACAAGGGGCACTCTAGAGATAAGTACACTGTTGTTAAGTAACCACTTAAGGACAACTAGTTGTGAAAGTAGTGGTTGGATTTACCTGCACAGCAAATTTAGCAACTTGGCTAGATGCCACTTTTGTCTTTGTTGGTAAAAGACCCATTGCACTGAGCAGCCTGGAGCTGCTGTTGTTGCTGCTGCTACTGATGAGGAGGCTGACTGAATGGCTGATGGCTGCAATGTATAATAAAGCATATAAACTCCTTCTTGGCTCCTGTTTGAACCCTGGGTTTACTTGAAGCAAAGACATATCTGTTTGAAGCAGGGTATTTAACTCAAAATCAGTGTAGCTAGTAGGATACTGAGCAGGCCCATATGGAGCCACAGATGGCAAGAGAAAACTTTGCAGTGATTGTCAGGCCTGTATCTCAACTGTTATACTGATTAACCTAATGTACACGTGATAAAATGGAGTGGAACTATTAACATATACTCTACTAATGTCACCTCCCTGACTTTGAATGATACTACAGTTATGTAAGAGGTAGTTCTTGTGGGAAACAGAGTTTAGTTTCTGGACAAAGGACCTCTCAGAACTATATTTTTTACGTTTTGCTACATATATCTAAAGAGAGTACAATGAAACGCACCAAACACTGTTTGAAAAAGGGGGGTGGGGGAAATGAGAATGTAACAGAAAGGGTGAACTTGTTCCAAGTGCACTGTACAGATGTATAGAATTATGACAATAAAGTTCTCGCATATTATTAATGTATGCTACTTTAAATATGAATAAATTTTTTAAAAAAGATTAAGTGTGAGAATCAGACTCCTGCAGGCTTGAACTTTCTCAATCTCTCTTTTGTTTGTCTCTAGATTTTGAAGTTTATTATGACCAATAAAGCAAAAGTAAGAAAAACTATAATAATCATTTAGTCAAAAATTTAAAAAAATCCAAAAATTTAAATTGTATGAAAGAATTAAGGAGTAGAGTGAATACAACAGCTGCAGAAATTAGTCTAGAAAAAAAATGAAATTCCAAGGGAGCAAAGAATACATAAAGCTGTCTTATTTGTAGCCTGTTGTTTTTATAACTGAAGGAAACCAATAGTTATCTTTCTCTTCACTAAAAACATAAGTAATGGAAGGGAATTCACATTACATTTAACAAGGACTGGTCAAACAATTGAGAGATTTTCAAGACCAAGTAATGCTAATACATGAGAAGACAGTCAATATTAAAACATCACAATTTTTATACTCTGAGATCTTATAAAATTGAGACTTCAAGGATACTTAGCGAACAGGAGATAGTACAGTGAAATGATAGATAATTCTAAAATTAATCATTTATGATTCTGTGAAATAATTCTCTGAGATTATTCAGTCCAATGGCAATTTCTTTTCTAAAATTTGGCTGGTAAATGAATTTATACTTGCTTCTCACTATTTTTTCTATTTTTTATCTGTATAACATATGTTAAGTACCCATGAACTATGCTTTTTTTCTTTTCTTTTTTCACATGAGAAATATTTTAAATTGAAAATGAATTAAAGAGTAAGTTATTCATCTTAACATTTTATATCTAATCTGTTGCTTAGACATAGAACATCCCTAAATAAATATAGTCCCTTGTATATTATGCCTGATGTTATAAACATAGCCAAAGTGAAGAAAAGGAATCTGTTCATTAGTCCTTTGGTTAATGTGATAATCAAAATGTTATTTGAAACATTATATAAGCAGGACTAGCCTTCCACTGCTGGGACAGCCAAGAATTATTTTTAATATTTGAGAAGTTCATAAGGATGGCCACAGGAGTAAACAGGTAAACAAAGAACATCAGCAATGAACAGAAGAAATGCTATAAATTTCTTTCTTTTTTTCTTTTGTATTTTGTGGTGCTGAGGGTTTGACTTGGGGTCGTTTGCATGCTAGACAA
The DNA here is from genome assembly GCF_047511655.1 of Castor canadensis. Taxonomy (NCBI): domain Eukaryota; kingdom Metazoa; phylum Chordata; class Mammalia; order Rodentia; family Castoridae; genus Castor; species Castor canadensis. Next base: position 94,065,779 of record NC_133391.1, on the reverse strand, counting down.
AGGCTATACCACTTGAGCCACACCCCCATTCCTTTTTATTTGTTCGTTTATTTTGTTTTTGAGACAGTGTTTTACTGCTACATCTGCTCAGGTTAGGTGACCTGCCTCTGCCTTCTAAAAAGCTGGGATTACACCCGTGAATCACCAGGCTGTCATAACAAATGAATTTCAAGCACCCGAAAATATAAAATCTCATTAGTAAACAAATAAATGCAAGCTATAATATGATAACAATTTTTACCTGTTACATTCACAGAGAAGGAGTCAGAGGATGTTTTGTCTGCTTTACTTAGGCCAGCAGGTCATGGTTCTACTGATTTTTAGGGGAGAAGACCAAAAGGTCCAGAGATCCAGAGCTTTTCTGTGAGCAAAGGATTGATGACCTGCCCACCAACCCAGTTCCAAGAAACTTCTTCACAAAATTCATCACCAAGAATTCTATCACACTCCTCTGCTTCCTGGCCTCCATGTTGTGAGCTACTCTGCTCTCCTCTGCCCTCCCTGCAGTGATGGACTGACACTTTTGAGATAAGAACACTAACTACCATGTCCAAAGACCAGGTCCAATGACCATGTCAGTTTTGACTTTGCAATATGAATGAGACCAGCAGTTCAACAAGAATGAACCCATCCAATACAAGCAAGGGAACTGTTCTTCCACTTCACTGCCCTCCTCTGATGGCCACTCCCCAGCAAATGCTTCTTGCAAAGAACCCCTTTTTCCCATGCAGGTCTCTTTCTATTTTCATAAGGAGATAGGGCTGGAGGGGTGGAGAAGAGGCATTAAAAGCTATAATAAAAATAAACCTGAAAAATAAAACAAAACAAATCTATCATGATAAGTTAAGGAGGCTCTAATTAGGTTTTAAAATAAAGTTAGGAGAAAGAAGAGAGAGAGATCGTACCAGTGGGTTAGCACTAGCTCTGAGACAAGAGAGATAGACAGAAAGGGGAACTTTTCTATGTGGCAGCCAATAGTGAAAATGGTGCCAATACAGCCCTTTTCTTTCTTTCTTTTCTTTCTTTCTTTCTTTCTTTCTTTCTTTCTTTCTTTCTTTCTTTCTTTCTTTCTTTCTTTCTTTCTTTCTTTCTCTTTCTTTTTTGTACATTTGTGTTCTACTAAAAACAATACACCTGCCACTGCTATTCAGACATATCCTTTTCTTACAAAAACAGCTTAAGTTAAGGACAGGGAGGGCTTATCTATCACATTCTACATATTCTACATCTCTTTCTCATCAACCATCTTTTTTGTTTTGTCAGTATTGGGGTTTGAACTCAAGGCCTCACACTTGATAGGCAGATGCTTACTACTTGAGCCATTCCACCAGCCCTGTTTTGGTTGGTTGTTTTTCTAGATAGGGTCTCATGAGCTATTTTCCTGGGCTGGCTTCAAATCACATTCCTCCTGATCTCTGCTTCTTGAGTAGCTAGCATTACAGGCGTAAGCCACTGGCTTCTGGCTCATCAACCAACTTTTGAAGCACTAGTTGTTGTCCTCTTTCTGGCACTTCTGAGAAAGTTGATTATAATGTAGAAATAAGAAAGAAAAATTAAAGAATTTTGACAAAAGTATCCTTTTCCAGAGACTGCCTTTTTAAGCAAACACTAGGAAGTTTGGATCATTTTACCCTAAATGAGAAATAGTTACCAAAATACCTGGGTGTCATACATAGTGCACATCTGTAACCCCAGAAGTTGAGAGTTGGGAGCTAGAAGATCATGAATTTGAAGCTATCTGTAGCTACGGAGTGACCTCAAGGCCAATCCTGCCTCAAAAATGAACAAACAAACACAACAAAAACAAAAAAGAAAAAGTTATAAAATAGATCATATTGTAACTAAGCATTCATAGTAACTACTGAGTCATGCAACTTATGCCACACACTGAATTTCAGATGCTTCATTAGAGGCCAGTTATCTATCACACTATTGTAGACTGAGAAACTGTTTATTAGATAGCATTAGACAAGTTGGCAGTTGAGTAAGGTCCTCCAACAATCACCTCCCTACAGAGACACCAGTTTGAATGGCTACTCATACACCAAACTACCTTCACTATTGAAATAAAACCAGGTGAGAGACCATGATGCCTGGATTACTATAATAAAAAGTAAAGGCACACTGACAAAGGCAAGGAGGAAGGAGTTGCTCATGTTACCCTTCCCAAGCTCCAAGTAGCATGGTTTGTAGAAAGACTGCATTCACTTGGTCAAAACAGAAAGAATTGAGTCCAGATCTTAGACTTGAGAAACAATGTGGTAACTACCATGGTGAAACCTGCTGTTGTGAAGAGCTCCACAACCCCCAAATGCCAGGCAGTATCTGAATCCTGAGCCATTAGAATAGCATTAGTCCAGGCAGCTGAACAGCCAGTCCTCCTTTATCCTTAGGCAGAAGAACAGAGAAAAATACTCCACCCACTGGGAGCAGAACATGAATGCTAGCACATGTCTTGATCATGGAGCTCAGTGCTAGGCCTCTATAATGAGACCCAGTATTAGATAGAAAGCAAAGGCCCTGTATACAGGCCAAAGCTCACAGAGGAAACCTATGGATCTCTCTGGCATCAGGCAGAGTCCTACATGCTGGTGACGACTCAAGTTTTGACCTTTATCATTTCCAGCCTTGGTAAAGGTCTAGGACATATACCATCCCTCCCTGAATTCACTCCAGCTGTGAAATACCAGAACCTAGCTTACTGTCAACTTTGATAGCTAGGTGACTGTTTATACCACCTGTCCCCTAAACTTGGGTTGCACAGCTATCCCCAAGCCAGTGATAAGAGAAGGAGCCACTAGACTAGTTTTAGCACCAAGCAGAGACCTGCATCTTCATGGGGTAGATTCATGTTTTGGCTTTCATCACCATGGGGCCAAGATATTCTTGGAACCATGTGGTTCTTTGTGTCTGTGAGACTCAGATATGACCCAACTTAGGGTCAGTCTTGATGACCAAGGGACTGACTTATTCATAACTACCCAAATTTGGTTCAATAACATGGAGCAAGACTCCATTTGTCAAGAGTAGATCAGGGATTTGCCTCAGGATATTGCTTTGGAACACAGATCCTAATGGTTTCCAGCCTCAGGCAGGTGCCTGCAAATAGAACCTCTAGCTGTTGTACCATGGGGAGACATGCAGTCTCAATCTATTAGACTTCTATTCTGACCAGAATCACTTGGAACTTATTGAATTAAGTGTGGGTCATGTGTCCACTGCACCAATAGACAACTAATAGCAGTGTGGGCTTTGGTGTGCTGTAGGTTCATGGTTGATGGCTTTGATGGTGACAGGTACAGCATAGGAATGTGGAGTTGGGCATTTTATGGTTATTCTGCCCAAAGCCATGCAGAATTCCAGTGCCAGACCTCTCCCAGGGAGAGGGCTGAAAGGATGGACTACCCTTTTAGGCACTCCTCCAGTTCATATTGTACAATGTAATAACTGTGGATTTGGGACAACTATGAGCTTGGATCACTATCTAGTGCTGAAACAGTAGCAACACACCAATAGTGGACTGATGAGAAACCTGAATTTAGGGCACCATCTAGTTCTGAAAAAATAGAAGTGAGTATAGGCTCTGAGAAAATAAGCAGCCTATACAGAATTTCTGGAAAGAGAGGCATGAATAAAGCCAGATTATGAATGCTGGAAGGTATTCATGTGATGTGACATATCAAGCATCAAGAGCTTTTAAGAAAGCATGGCCTGACCTAAAAGTTAAAATCAGTGCCAAAAACTGGTGAGAGAGTAACCAGTACTAAAGAGCTATCATATGGATAATTTATTTTATTTATTCATCTTTCAATGCTAGGGATGAAACCCAGGGTCTATAAGATTTAAGCTATAACAAAATTCTAGGAGAAAACATGCAGAAAACCTCATGACTTTGGATTTGACAATGCTTTTTTGAATTATCACAATAAAAGTACAGGTTAAAAAAAGGAGACTACATCAACATTAAAAACATGTATTCATGTATTCATGTTTTTAATGTTAATGTAGTCTCCTTTTCCTATTCAACAAATTGAATAGGAAACAATGAGCTGGAATAAAATATTTATACCATATATCTGATAAGGGATTGCTACCAAAATTCATAAAGAACTTCCATAATTCAACAGCAAATAAATGACTATTATCTAAAACCTGAAGAAGAATTCTTAGCACTCAACAATAAGGAAGCAAACCACCTGATTAAAGATGAGCTGAAAACCTCAAGAGATAGCTCACAAAACCAGTATATGATGTAGGTATACATAGATACATACACAGATGGAAAAAGGCATATAAGGAGATAATCAACATCATATATATCAGATGCAAACTAAAGCCACAAGGAAATACAACTATGGGCCTACTATAATGGCTAAAACACAGAACACCAACATTAAATGAAGGCAAGGCTGAAGGGCAACAGGAAGTCTCATTCATTGCTGGTGAGACATAAAATGGTGCAGCCATATTGGAAGACAGTTTGATGATTTCTTGTAATCATATATATTCATGTAAGACCCCCAGCAATCACACTACTTGGATTTACCCAAAGGAGCTGAAAGCCAATATACACACATAAACAAATGCTTTTGTATCCACAAATGTTTATAGCAGCTTCATTCAAAACTGTACAAACTTAGAAGCAGTCAAGGTGTTCTTAAGTAGATGAGTGAATTAACTGTGGTACATTCGTATTCGAGCAATAAAATATCATTTACTGCTAAAAAGAAATAAACAAGTCATAAAAAGACATGGAGGAGTTTTAAGTGTATATTATTAAGTGAAAGAAACCAGTCTGAAAACACTACACATTGTGTGATTCCAACCAGATAACATTCTATGGAGGCAAAACTATAGAGACAATAAAAAGATCAGTGGTGTCTAGGTTTTGGAGGAGGGATGGATGAATATGTGGAATATAGAAGATTCTTACAGCAGTGAAATATTACTGTACATTGTAATGGTGCATTCACGTCATTACACACTTTTTCAGATTCATAGATAGTGCCACACCAACACTCATCCCTAATGCAAAGTATGTACTCTGAGTTGCAATGATGTGTAAATGTAGGTGTTATGGTTTGCATCTTAATATCCTCCAAAAACTCATGGGTCAAAGGCTTGGTTTCAAGATGAAGATGGTGGAAACTTTAGTGATGGCATTGGGGCAGAGGAAGTAAGTCCTTGGGGGTATGCCCTTGTTGGATTTGTTTGTTCTTGGCCCTTTCTTATTGCTTTCTTGCTGCCATTAGATGAGCAGGTTTTATTTATTTTTTATTGGCATATGCTTCCACCACAATGTACTGCCTTGCCATATATGCAAAGGCCAAGCAAGTAGGGGCTGAAACCTCTGAAACCTGAGTGAAGGTAAATCCTTACTTCTTTATGTGATTTTCTCAGGTATTGTATAACAGTTATTGAAAGCTGACTAACATAGTAGGTTAATCCATCATAACAAGTGCACTACTCCAGTAGTGATGTTGAGAAGAGGGATGGCTGTACATGAGTTGGAGCAGGACATACATGGAAATTCTGTATAACTTCTGCACAATAAAACTGCTCTAATAAATAAAGTGTAAATTAAAAATGTACAAAGGTAAAAATAAATATTTTCTAAAGCTATTAAAATGGCCAATAAGCATGGATAAGAAGTACAATATCACTAATTTTTAGGAATCAAAACTATGAGATGTTACCTCACACTCATTAGCATGGCAACTAACACAAAGCAGAAAACAGTGATCATTGGTTAGGATGTGGAATAATTAAAACCCTGTGCACTGCTGAGAGAGTAAAGTGATGAAGATTCTATAGAAGACAATATTGTGGGTTTGCAAAAAATGAAAGTAGAATTAACCTATGATCCTAAAATCCCCACAGTTGGATATATTTCCAAAATAATTGAAAGCAGAATCCTGAAGACATATTTGCATATCCATAGTCATTGGAGAAGTATTCACAATACTCAAGCAGTGAAAGAAACCCAGATGTCCATAGAAAGGTAAATAAAGAAATAAATGGCTGTGTATGCAGTCTGTGGAACATTATTCATCCTTAAATATTAGGAACTGTCACAAGGAATCTCCCTGTATAGCTATCTTAAACAAACGAAAATGCCATTTTTTTTTCTTTTACAAAATTGGAGAACAGGAGGGTGAAACAGGTCCTGTGGAGGGGATTTGTAATCAGTGGGATGTGGGAGGGTAAATATAGTGCAAAATACTGTGTATACATATGTGTAAATGGAAAAATGAGACCTGCTGAAACTATTTCAGGAAAGGGGTGGGGGATGAAGGAGAATGATGGAAGGGGTGAATTCAAGTATGATTTATTTGATATATTGTAAGAACTTTAGTAAATGTCACAATGTACCCCCACCCAGAACAATAATTAAAAAAAGGGACGAAAAGAAGGAATTCAGATGTTGCAACATGGATGAACATTGATGATACTACGCTAAGTGAAGCCAGTCAGAGTGACTGACTCTGTGTGATTCCGTGAGCTTTCAAGTAGTCAAATTCCTAGAAAGAAAAAGTAGAAAAATGTAGCCAGGGACTAGGGAAAAGGGAAATTAAGTACTTGCTTTTCAAAGGATACAGTTTCAGTTTGGCAAGAAAAGGCACTGGAGAGATTTCTTGCTGAAGATGTGCATGTTGCCCTCAACACAGAGAAACTAAAGCAGATACATTAAAGCAACTGAGGCCAATAGGAGAAGGGGACCAGGAACTAGAGAAAAGGTTAGATCAAGAAGAATTAACCTAGAAGGTAACACCCACGCACAGGAAATCAATGTGAGTCAATGCCCTGTATAGCTATCCTTATCTCAACCAGCAAAAACCCTTGGTCCTTCCTATTACTGCTTATACTCTTTCTTCAACAAAATTAGAGATAAGGGCAAAATAGTTTCTGCTGGGTAGTGAGAGAGTAGGGGGAGAGAGGGAGGGGGAAGGGGGTAAGGGAGGGGGTGGGGGAAGGAGGGAAAAATGACCCAGACATTGTATGCACATATGAATAAAATACAAATTTTTTTTTAAAAAAGATGTGCATATAGCTGTCCATGCTGGCCTGTACACTTATGAAGTGGTTAAGACAGTAACTTAGGTTATATTGTGCTTTTTTGCTTATTTGTTTTACCTCAGTTAAAAAATCCTGAGTGTATACAAAAGGCAGAAGTAGATAAACAATTATTTAGTTATTTCATTTTTATAGTTTTAAAGTTATGTTTAAATATTACTTTCTCTAAGAATCTTTCAAGCTTGTTCTGAAAGAAAGGACATAAGGTAGATAACAATAGGAAAGGGAATAGAGGGAGGAGAAAGTTTAAAGTCTTTTTTTAAAATCTCTTTTTAATCTAAGTTATGATTCAAGAAATCCATTTGGATTAAAAACTTGGAAATTGTTCATTTTGATAAGTATACTTATCATGAAATGTAAAAGTAGTTTACAGACTCTGAACACAATAACCTTAGTAGATCAGACTTGACATGGAAAAATGTTTTGTACAAGGATGCACAAACTGCCTTTGAATATTAAGTACTATAGAGCTTTTTGTCAGATATTGCTTTTTATTTTGAGTCCAGAAAAGGATTTTCATGGGCAATTCAAAGCTTTTGCATGCAGAAAGTTTTAATTAACCAACATAAAAAGAAATAGCCAGCATGAAATTAGTTACAATTGCTTTGAGCTGTGCTATTTACAGTACAGACCTTAAAATGTTCTTTTAACTAAAGTGATTGCACACCAATTTATATAAAGTACTTTGTAAACACTATGTGAGCCAGAGTTTTTCATCGCCATGCACTAGGAATTGGGTATTATGTGTTCAGCACAGGCAGAACAGGAGGTGTAATGGGAGGGCAATCACTGGCAGCATCAGGCACACTTTGAAAAGGGAGTGCTTTCCTGCTCACTCAGCGAGTCCGTGGTGGTGATCTAACGATATAGTAAATTATAATTGTACACATTTTGCTATTTTTAATATTGTTATACTTTTTGGCATAAGAATCATATTGTGAAAATGGTTCAAAGCAGGTAGAAAAAGTTAGGTCACCTTCTCTAGCAAATTTCAACATCAACCTATTTCTAGAGTTAAATCAGAGTTATTCTAGCCTCTTCCTGGGTCTGAACTTCCATGAGCAGCATGTTGTTGGTTTAATTAGTTTTTTTTTCCAGTGCTTGGGCTCAAACCCAGAACCTTGCACATGCTGGCAAGTGTGCTCCCGTTAAACTATATCCTCAGCCATTAATTGTTTGTTTTTCTATAATAAATTTGACTCAGTAAATTGCATTAATTTATATTTATTTGTACAAAATTATATATATTTATCATGTACAACACGACGTTTTGAAATATGTATGTGGAAATTCATATTGTGAAGTAACTAAATCACTTATTAAATATGTATATTACCTTATATACTTAACCATTTTTAAGCTAAATTCACTTAAGTTCTATTCTCTTAGAATGCAATGTATTGTTAAGTGTATTTCCCGCGTTGTACAATAGACTTCTTGAACTTGTTCCTCCCATATCAACTTCTCTACAACATCTTCCCACCCCTCCACACTCCCAGCCCCTGATAGCCATCATTCCACTTTACTCCTTTGAGTTTGATTTTTTTTAGATTCCACACATGAGTGAGATCATGTCATACTTGCTTGCCTGCTTCTGGCTTATTTCACTTAGCATAATTGTCTCCAGGCTCACCCATGTTGTTGCAAATATCAGAATTTCCCTCTTTTTTTTTTTAAATAAAAGCTGAATAGTGTTCCATTATGCACATCTGCTACAGTTTCTTTATCCATTCATGTGCTGACAGACAGTAAGGTTGTTGCTGCATCTTCACTATCATGAATAATCCCGATATGAACACAAGAGGTCAGATATTTCATGTTCTTTGGATATGTATCCACTGGTGGGATTACTGGATCATGTAGTTATTGTATTTATAACTTTTAGAGGAACTTTCATACTGTTTTCTATAATGGTTCTATCAATTTACATTTCCATCAACAATGTGCAAACATTCCATTTTGTCTCATTCTGAACTATACTTGTTATCTTTCATTTATTGAATATAGCCATTCCAACTGGTGTGAGTGAAATCTTATTGCAGTTTTCATTTGGCTCATTCTGATAATTGCAAATATTGAGAATTTTTTCTTATGCCTGTTGACCATTTGTATGTCTTCTATAGAGGATATTTATTTAAGTTCTTTTCTCATTTTTACATTAAGTTATTTGTTTTCTTATTATTGACTTGAATGAGTTTCCTACATATTTTGGATATTATAGTATATATAATTTGGATGTATAGTATGTAAATATTCACTCATATTTTGTAAATTCCCTCTTCCCTTGTTGATTGTTTCTTTGGCTGCATGGAAGCTTTTTAATTCGATCCAGTCCCGTTTGCTTATGTTCACTTTTTAAACCTGTGCTTTTGGGGTCATTTTTAAAAAATAACCAAACTAATATGCAGTTTTATTCTTATTTTTCTAGTAGTTTTATAGATTTAGGTCTTACATTAAATATTTAATCCATTTTGAGTTGAATTTTGTATATAGTGTGAAGTAAGTTTCTAATTTTACTCTAACATATCCACATGTGTTAAAGTTTCTTGACTATTTACTGAAAAGTCTGTCCTTTTCCCATTGTGTATTCTTGGCATCTTTGTAAAAAATAAATTGACCATAATGTGTAAGTTGATTTCTGGGCTCTTTATTTTTTTCCATTGACCTAAAAATCAATAATAAACTTAAGTTTTAGGAATAGAAAAATTATTTAAAAGTGTTACTTAAAACATGGAAGATAAAAAAGAGAAAAACAGAAGACAGAAATATTGAAACCAGTAACTGTAATACACTGAAATTTGAAAATAGCCTAAAATTAGGAATCACTGACAATAAAATATAAGGGCTACTTACATGAAGTATGGTAATTGATAAACACATGCTTAAATAAACAAAACACCGAAAGAAAATGTATAATAGCCTACATTAAAGGGCAGTAGTGAATTTCTTAAGGCCAGTCAAAAGTTAAATATTGTACTGTTATCAGAGCAGATTTTTGGATCTGGAAGAAAGCCATACTATAAAAATATATGAACCTTCCTTGCTTTTTCCATTTCATTTGAAACCATTTTTAAAGAGTTATCTCTGCTCTACCATAACAGAGACAAAAAGCATGGGATTCTTATTCCTTATTCTCTGTAACTACCTTCAAATAAGAATATCAATCACTGATATTATAACTCATTTTTAGGGATGTTTCTGATTGTAAGACAATATTGTTTTATTTCAAAATACAAAAGTTTTCATAAAAGTTATAGTAAATTTATATATACACAAAATATGGAAAAATGTAAATCCATGTAACATTAACTAGCTTTATTTTATATTAACATTTGCCATATTTGATAGTTGAATTACTTATTTCCTATGTTTTTTCTAAGAAACATTTCTATTCACTTAGATTAATAAAGATATTGAAAGCTCTTCCTATGTGTTGTTTTTAAAATCTTTTCCATATATGTAGACATGTCCTACTTTATCTTTTCTTATAACATTTAAGTAATTTTTTCCATTTTATTAGTTTTGCTAGAGGTTTTCTTTTTTCTCTTTGTGTTTTCCTGAAGAATCAGCTTTTGGTTTTAATTTTTAAAATTATTTCTTTTTTAATGTACTTTAAGCATTTTTACTGATCAATACTGTTTTCTTTCTTACTTTAAAAATATATAATTATATATACATACACAGAAGAAAGACCATAAGACACAGGTAAAAAATTGTCATGTATGACCCAAGAAGAGTCCAGAAATTTCCCCTTTGGACAGCTTGATCTCTTGCTTAGAGCCTTCATGATTGTAAGAAAATAAATTTCTTTGTTTATGCCATGCGTTTTGCCATGCATTGTTAAGGATGCCCTTGAAAACAAATGCATATATATTTAAGCTTAATAATTAATTATTATTATGCAAAACCACAGAACAAAGTAAATACTTGATGCATCTTCACACACTGAACACAATTAAATAACAAATGAGCATCACAAGTACTGGTGTTCCAAAGGGCTGTCTTGTATTCTCTTCTAGGTCTGTTGCTTTCTCTCCACTGTTCTCTCTGTTCTCACCCACAGCAAACACTACATTGACCTATAACAACATAACTTTGTTTTGCCTGTTTTTATGCTATTATAAATAAAATGGTAGTATAGCATACCTTCTTTAGCATGCCTTCATCAACATTGTACTTATTAAACTGAATCTAAGTTGATCTATATACTTATAGATCGTTCACTCCTATCTCTGTATAGTGTGTCAATGGGTAAACATACCCAAGCTCTCCATTCTACTGTTATAGTCATTTTTTGGCTATAATGGAGGTACCTATAATGTATATTTTATTAGATGGTTTTTAGTCAGCCTATGTCCACATTTCTCTTGAGTACAACTTAGAATGAACTATTTGGGGCACAATGTATACATATATATATATACTTAGTAGACTTTGCTAAGCTGTTTTGCAATGCTGGCTTAACAGTTTACAAACTATGGGTAATGCATGAGTCAATCTGCATCCTTTAATTTGTATTTGTATTTCCCTAATAAGTAGTGAAACTGAGCAACATTTCTGTTGTTGTTGATGCCTTTTGGCTACTTGGATACCTTCCTTTTGGGGTTGTCGGTTGGAGTCTGTAGTTTACTTTTTATTTGGGCATTTTGCATTCTTCTTGTCCCATTTCTATTCTAGTTCTGGTGTTGGTGACTATAATTATTGTTTATTAACCTTTAGTCTGCCATTATATCTTGTATTTGCCTTTGAAAATGTTATCTGTTTTTCATTTTGCTTGATGATTTTGCTATAGCATGTTCTAATAATGTTTTGGAAGTATCTTTTCTCATTTCTTTTTGCCACAAAAGTGGGTAATTATATCTTTGCACTTAGAAAATTTAGAATCTACATCCATAAGAATAGGAGAAATAGTTCTAAAATGTTTCATAATATGTATTTATATATCTTAGACCAGTTTCTTTTTATTAGAAATGATGTTTTGAAATTAAGTTTTTAATTAACATTTTAACAGATTAAATTATAAATTTATGTTATGTGCACTAAAACAATGTTATAGGTATGCATATACCTTGAGTATGTAAAAAAATCCATACAATAAAAGTATCAATTATTTTAAACTCCTATTGCTATATATTTTCATGTTTGTTATTCAAATTGATATGTAGAACAATGTCAACTATAAAACAAGTATAAGGATTTTATCATTTTAATGCAAATCAAATAGCCTTGGTCTGTACTGTTAATCCTCTTATTCTATGTCATGGAAGCTACTAAAACTAAGTGAATAAATAAGTTCAATTATGTAGAGAATTTATGAAAAGAGGAAAATAGAGTAGTTTGAGCATAAGCTATATAAGAAAGTAAGTGCAATTATGAAATTTATCAAATAGTTAAGTCAAAATATAATCTACTGCAGAGTAGTTTGAGAATAGACTTAGGCTATGATTTATAGATTATCCATCCCAGTAATTCCTAACTCTCTTGCATATTTCAATAAACAGAATTATTTAATAATATGACCTTCAAAACGAAGTAGCTTTCATTATTCAATAGCAACATTAAAAAAGGGAAACAATTATTATCATAATAAAATTCAATATTTAAAATAAAACTGTGTTCAATAAAAGGAAATGGTTCTGATCATCTGATATTTTTTCCCTCCTCAACAGTTCTACACTCTGGACCTGAGTGTCCCAGACAAAATTCTTTCATGAAGATTGATTCCCCCTGAATTCAAGCTCTGGACTCAGGCTTGGTTGTATCGGTTCCCATCTTCTTATTATGGAGAGACACGGAGCTATGCAAAATAATAAAATAACTATCTCTGAATGAGATGCCAGCATATTATAGGGGATCATTAGCTCTTTTGTGGAAGGAAAGTTAATATTTTGAAACATTTTTTTCTGGATGGGTAAGGTTGACTGCCAGATAATGAACTTTGTTCATTATCATACATACATATATGAAATATTATAACAAAATCTACTATTGTGTGCAATTAATTAATATATACAAAAGGTGAGGATTCAGAAAGGTGGGAAGGATTTGAATGAGAAAATTTGACAGACTTTGAGGTCTTAGAGATTTGTTGCCAGGCACACATTTATGATAATAATTAGAGTTTAAATAATACTTCCCTTTTAACAGAGAGGTCCATAAAACTTTGACATAGCTTGAATAATTCTTATCCCTTAAAATGAGATTTCATCTTATTTTACCCATGCCTTGATAAATAAGACAGGTAATAGTTGCTGGCAGGTGAAGAATGCCTAAAAATGTAAGGGTTAGAACTGAGGTGTGGTTCAGAGGTAAAAGCCTGTGCCTAACATGCATGAAACCCTGAGTTAAATCCCATAATAATAATAATAATAATAATAATAAATAATAATAATAAAGTAAACATCAGGATGAAGTGTGGAGAGAATAATGGCAAGGGTTAATGTCAGGAAAACTGCTGTGTGATGACTTTTGAAGGGCACTGAATGACTACTGTGGAAAACATTGTCATAAAAACCAGGACCCAGAGGACTTCAGGCTGGGGAAAAACAAAAGGGCAAGTTTGAAGCAGGGGATGGGAAGCAGAATGAAAACTTACCTTTTATATCATTTAGAATATAGAAATTGTTTAATAATTTGTTTCTTTGGCATTTTCTGTCTGCTTTAAGGGTTTGGAAGGAACTTTTAACTAAGCATTCCAAGTTGATGTCTCAGGAAAGGCATGTCCCAAGAAGAACTTGAAGTAGAAGAAAGATAAAGTCAGACCTGTTATGTAACTCAGGCCGGACTTGGACTTTTGATCCTCCTGCCTCTGCCTATTGAGTGCTGGGATTACAGATATACACTACTGTGCCTCGCTGAGATTTACATTCTGGTTTATAGACTGTGTTTTGGTAATTCTGATTACCCTGTTTCAACAACTGGAAGCTGAGAAATGGTATAGATACAAGACTGAAATACCGGATCATAAAAGCTGGGAGTAAGGCTATAGAACCTGGTAATCACTCCAAACATAGGCCATCCTGTAAGTCTTCATCTAGGTGCATGCAGGAGTGGGAATGAGAGTCCTTTATTATCCTTTTATAAGACATGTTGTGCTATCGCTCTTTAATTGCAGGAGCATAAGAGTTTAGGAAATGTAAAAGACAGCAATTATTTGCAGCAAGACCACTTTAATATAACCACATTCTATACTAGAAGAACAAAAATTAATGTAGGGAGAGATACCCACACTGTGTGTAAAGGCATTTATGTGCAACCTTATGCTTAATTTAATGCTATGTTGCAAGTTAATAATAGTTCATTCTCTTAGTGTTAGATGCTTTGAACATTTTTCCAACATGAACTAATAGAAACACATTGTAACTATTTATGAACAGCTGCTTCATTACAAAAGTGCTGACTTACCCTGTACTGTATTGATGCTGATTATTGGGTAGAAACAGCTCACTATATTCCGGAGGATAGGAGATTTGTCCTTAGGACTATTTTTACACCCAATGGAAACTTAATGAGGGATTCAGTTAATAATATATCCTCTGCATCAGACTTTGTAATTTTTCTTCTCGAGGCTTCAGATTCTAAAGGAATAAATGTTGAATTTGTTTTCTGGAATGAACCTCATAATGGGAAATTTCTGTTAATCACAAACCTAGGTTTTGAAAATTCATACATATGTTACTCTAGTTTATAAATAAAATAAATGTTATGAATTTTTCTGTTTTAATCACTCTGCATAGGTAAATACATAATTATGAAAAATGCAGCATTTTTTCTTAACAGTCCATGACAGAAAAATACTTGTTAACATATAGTTATGAATAACTGTTACATGCACAGTGAGATATATGTACAGGCTGTAGAACTAGAAATAGAAAAGAGTAATCCTTATGTTTTTATTTGGAGAAGAGATGATATTCTAGAGGAGGTGGCATATGAACAGTTTCAAAGGATGAGCAGAGCCAGCCAAATAGACAAGAAAGGAGTTGCATATTGCCTCTGCCATCCATTTCTAATGAGGCAGCATAGACACGGACAGGTATACGTAATTCAATATGGCTGCATCAGGAATTTAGAGAGCAAGAACGATGGCAACTGAGAGTGAAGATGTAAGAAGTTCCCAGCTAAGAAAGGGTGCTTTATGGTTTGCTAAGGAAGCTAGACTTCATCCTATAATTAATGGGAAATCACTAATTGGTTTAAAGCAGGGTGATGAGATGTCTTTGTATTTATGTTGTGGTAGAATCACTTTAAGGGAAGATCTGGGGTAGAAGAGGGAGAGAAAGCTTGGAGTCAGGAAGCAATAGTCCATGTGTATGACGATGAAGGTATATTTAGATATGTGCAGTGGGAAAGAAGACAATCTAAAATTGAGTTATTTCAGAAGCAACAACATACAGGAAATTATTAGCGTGGATAAAATTGCCAAGGTTGAATGTACAGTGGATCATGAAAGAAAACAGTGCTGTAAGCAGAATGGCAAAGAACATTCACATTTAGGGTGTGGGTATTAAAAAAAAAAGCCAAAAAAAGAGATTGAGAGGAGAGTGAAGGAAAGAGGAGAACCTGAGGAGTGTGAGGTCATAAATCTGTGTTTTTCTCTGAATTTGGTGTTTATGCTTTACTGTTGAATGGAGCTAACCTATTTAATCTGAAATCATTTCAGTCCCATCTCATGGCTATCTGAAGAATTTATGAATTGTCACCTGTGCCTTATTCTGAACTCATTCCTACTGAGATTTTTCCTCATGCTCTTTTGAAAGGTTTTTAATACACGTAGGGCATAATATTAAGTGAAGAATGTGGGATTTGTATCTGAGAAGACATAAAGCTTCTTAAAATTTTCATCTTTGTGTTATCACTAAATATAAACCATCATTTTGTGTATAGTTTCTGCAACAGAATATTAAATCTTAATTTTTTAGAATTTACAATAACTAAGAAGTCTGAAAAAATAAGGATTAACTCCACTTAGCCCTGTTTTGAGGATGTGAATTAAGAAAAACTTAAATGTTAGTGAAAGTGTAGAATTCTTGTGAATCTTATTTTTTTTAAATGTGAAGAATATGTGGAGGGAACTGGACATGGTGTCACAGCCATGTAATTTTAGTACCTAGGAGCCAAAGGTAGCACAATCATGATTTTGAGGGCAGTCTGGGTCAAAAACACAAAACCAACTAACCATTGAAACAAGCATGGAGGAAAAATTCAGTAAAGTATCACGCTTAAGCAATTAAAAAAATATTAAAGAAGTGACCTTAAATTGTATGTTGTAGCTTTATTTTTGTGTTTTATATTCATTAGAAAGAAGGAGTGGCTGCGTGGATAATCTTTTTACTTAGATAAAATCAATAATTAGTTAATTGTTCAAATATAAATTTCTTGATTCTTAGATTTCTTGTCTTTTATCCTGAACTAACAAGGCAATTATAATCTTCAAATATCCAGTGTGTAAGAATGTAGAAATACTTCACATCTATTCATTCAGCTGAGAAGGTTATCAAAGAGGCTTAATTTTCCTTAATGTATTGGAATTTTTTTCTATAGAGTTCTTTAACTCTATTCCTTGTTCCTTTGTAAATATCCTTACAACAAAGAAATCCTGATGAGTTTCACACACCTCTGATGTATAGAGGAATACCACCTGCAGGGCACTGGGACATTAACAACTTATAAGTAACAGTCATCTCTCAAATTAATGAGGAGAACTTTGAACTCCCCACAATAGAACTAGTTTCTTTAAGAGTAATCCATTCTCCATTACTGCATTATAGAAAAATACTGCAAAGTCTTTTTTAGCACAGACATATCTTCTTTACAGATGATTTAACAGGAAACACTTAAAATACATGAGCTTTGGAGACTGTTGTTCTCATTTGATATACACTGTATTTCTATTCTTGCTTGTTCATTTGTTTTCTTTTGTTTTGATTTATAAATTGATTTTTGTCACATTATTACTTTATTAGAATGAAATCTTTGCATCCAAGCATGATGAATCACAATGTGTAGTTTTATAGAGTCACTTCACAAATTAACTCTCCTCTCTTATACTGTCTCTTCTCAAAGAAGATTCTGCTGACCTTACATAAATATATTAGTAATAACTGTAAAATTATACTAAAAGTCAAATATATCATGTAATTTATAGAGTATCTGTATTCAAAAAGATGCTGGCAACACAGCACACTAGATTACTGTGTGTCGACTGGGCGTACAACTCACTGCTATTACTCAACATTTACAGATACTATTGTACTACATATGGGAAAAGATAAAAATTCAAAATTCAAAGTATGTTTTCTATTGAATACACATCGCTTTCCCATGGTAAAACCTAAAAACCATAAGTCAAATCATTGTAAGTTGAGAACCACTTGTATTTTTATTCTTTTAGATGATATTAAAAATCTTTCAGTAGGAAGAGTTTTTTT
Organism: Castor canadensis; assembly: GCF_047511655.1. Classification (NCBI taxonomy): domain Eukaryota; kingdom Metazoa; phylum Chordata; class Mammalia; order Rodentia; family Castoridae; genus Castor; species Castor canadensis. Next base: position 94,048,275 of record NC_133391.1, on the reverse strand, counting down.
GTCCTGTGGTGTATTACTGATTCAAACTAAACACTTTAATTTGCACATTTCTGTTATAATAGAATGCATCTTGTAATAAATGACATCTTACAAAACCCAGCAACCATGGCAACACTGATCTCTCATTGCTGTTTCCTTCACTCTTGCGAATTCTAAACTCTACTTTTCCTGCACTGTAATTTGGAATATAATTTTAGTGTGATATCCAAGTCTAATGGGAGAATTGTCTCATAACATTCCTTTTTGTCAAAGATCATAAAGTTGTGTTTGATGCTATGTGATACTCATTAAAATTGCTTTTATATACGTTGTAGGATATTTATAGTAATTTATATTGTGAGAGAAAGCCTAGTAGTTACTTTGCCATAACTGGACATGGCAATCATCACTTTGTTTTGAATTGCAATAAAGTATTACTTTTTATGGGTCCCTCATTTTTATTTTTATCTTATGCCGTAAAGCAATTCATCCCATATGTAATGGATTAAAACAATAAATTATTATTAGTTATTTTTTGTGAGTTGGGCAGGCTCAGGTAGGTGGTTATTACTAAGAATCTCTCAGATAGCTGCAGTGACAGTTGGCTTGGACTGCTGTCATCTGCAGGTTCACCTGGAGAGGACATTCAAGCTGGCTCACACATATCTTGGCAGCTGATGCTACCTGTTAATTGAGAGTTCTCCTGAAGCTATAGACAAAAATGCCTTCTGCATGTGGCTTTGTTTTCTCACAGCATGGTACCTAGATTTAAAGAAGAAGAGCTGCTAGTGTGAACAATTGAACAAATTAAGGTACAAGTTGCAAGGGTTTTTTTATGTCTTTGGCATGGAAATCCAGAATTTTATCTGTGCTATATTCTATTCATGAAGCGAATTGCAAGGGCCAGCCCAGAAGAAAGGGATGATGAATTCAATCTATGTCATATGGATGGGCCAATCAAGGAATTTGAAGCCATCTTTATCATCTTCCCTTTGCCACTTATTATTTACATTATTGTCACATGAAAAACACACTCTTTCTTCTCAAGTCTGAAAATATTTGTTCCTTTGAGGTGTTACATTTAAATCTTGAGGTTCAGGACCTTGTTATTTAAATAAGATATAGGAAAAAGAAGACTCCTGAAGTGCAGATGCTAGAGTAAGTCAAACAGAAAAGATTTATGAATTAAAATATAAAAATTACTGTGTTTTTCTTCTTTCTACCTTAGTCCCCTTCTTATTATGGTTTCAAAATTCTAATTCATTCTTTACATCATCATATTCACCTTCTTCACTTAGCCTCTTCCATCTGGTATGGGACCTTCCCTTAGCATGACCTGCTGCATTTGTTTTAGGTCTATATTCCATAAGTGAGAGAAAACATGCAGCTTTTGGCCTTCTAACTTGGACAACATCACTTAAGATGATGGTCTATGTAGATGAATAGAAAAATGATACCTATTGAAACTATCCAGGAATTGGGGGATAAAGGACAATGGTGGAAGGGGTGAATTCAAATGATATATTTGATAGGTTGTAAGAACTTTTGCAAATGTCACAATGTGCCCCCACCCAGCACAACAATAAAAAAATAGAGAAAAAGGAGAAGAAAAAAATGTAAAAATCTATATTTCCCCTAAACTCAATGTACCTGGTGAAAGAGAGGATGCTCACAGAGCCCACTGTTAATCAAAAAGAGAAAAGGGAAGTACAGAACTTCCACAGCAACATGAAATCTGGACAGGCAGATCTTCTCAGTTCCTTAAGTAAATCCCAAATCTGTTGCCTGGTAATGAATCCTTATGGCATTTGAATTCAGTATCTGGGCTCTTGGATTTGTCCTCAGAACAATTCTTTCTCTTACAAACAATGTATCTAATGCTTTCAATGGAGAAGGCATCCTAGCTTAATGTTTGACCACTGAAGCTTTGGGGTTCAGGACTATGGGCATTTAAAAATTTTTTGTTATTCATTTATTCACATGTGCATACATTGTTTGGGTAATTTCTCCCCATGCCCCCAACCCCACACTTTCCCCCCCACACCTCCTCGCTTCCAGGCAGAACCTGTTCTGCCCTTATCTCTAATTTTGTTGAAGAGAAGACATAAGCATAATAAGAAAGACAAAGCATTTTTGCTAGTTGAGTTAAAGATAGCCATACAGAGAGATTCCTAGCATTGCTTCCATGTACAAATGTGTTACAACCCAAGCTGATTCATCTCTAACTGATCCTTGCACTGTTTCCTGATCCCTTTCTCATGTTGACCTCTGTCATTTTAAGGTTTCTGTATTAGTTCCTCTGGAGTGGGGACATCAAATGCTTTCATGTTTTGGGTTTTCTACCTATTCCTATATCTCCCGTATGTGCTCTCCCCTTGCCATGTGATCCAAGTCCAACCACATTTTATTTTCCCTAAAGTCCACATATGAGAGAGAACATACGATTTTTGGTTTTCTGAGCCTGGCTAACCTTACTCTGAATGATGTTCTCCAGTTCCATCCATTTACTAACTAATAATAAGATTTCATTCTTCTTCATGTCTGAGTAAAATTCCATTGTGTATAAATGCCACATTTTCTTGATCCATTCGTGAGTAGAGGGGCATCTTGGTTGTTTCCATAACTTGGCTATTGTGAATAGCGCTGCAATAAACAGGAGTGTGCAAGGTGCCTTTGGAGTACCCTGTGTTGCATTCCTTTGGGTATATCCCCAGGAATGGGATTGATGGATCATATGGCAGATCTATGTCTAGATTTTTAAGAAGCCTCCAAATTTTTTCCACAGTGGTTGCACTAGCTTGCATTCCCACTAGCAGTGTATGAGGGTTCCTTTTCCCCACATCCTCACCAACACCTACCTGTTGGTAATGGTGTTTTTGATGATGGCTAACCTAACAGGGGTGAGGTGGAATCTTAGTGTGGTTTTGATTTGCATTTCTTTTTTTTTTTCCTTTCATTTTTCTTTTATTATTCATATGTGCATACAAGGATTGGTTCATTTCTCCCCACTATTTGCATTTCTTTTATGGCTGGAGATGGGGAGCATTTTTTCATGTGTCTTTTGGCCATTTGAATATCTTCTTTTGAGAAATTTCTGTTTAGTTCAGCTGCTCATTTCTTTATTGGGTCATTGATTTTGGGGGAGTTTAGTTTCCTAAGTTCCCTGTATATTCTGGTTATCAGTTCTTTGTCTGATGTATAGCTGGCAAATATTTTCCCCTACTCTGTGGGTGGTATCTTCAGTTAAGACACCATTTCTTTTGTTGTGCAGAAGCTTTTTAATTTTATGAAGTCCCATTTATCTATTCTGTCTCTTAGTTGCTGTGCTGGTGGGTTCTATTGAGGAAGTCCTTGTCTATACTCATTAATTCCAGAGTGTTTCCTGCTCCTTCCTGTACTACCTTCAGAATTTCAGGTCTGATATTAAGGTCCTTGATCCATTTTGAGTTGATACTAGTACCAGGTGAAAAACATGGATCTAGTTTTAGTTTCTTGCAGACAGATAACCACTTTCCCCAGCAACATTTGTTGAAGAGGCTGTCTTTTCTCCATCATATGTTTTTGCCACCTTTGTCAAATATAAGGTGAGCATAGCTGAGTGGACTCATATCCGGGTCCTCTATTCTGTTCCACTGGTTTTCATGTCTGTTTTTGTGCCAGTACCATGCTCTTTTTATTGATATTGTTTTGTAATATAGTTTGAAGGAGGATATTGTGATACCTCCAGCGTTGTCCTTTTTTGCTGAGTATTGCCTTGGTTATTTGTGGTCTCTTGTGTTTCCAAACGAACTTTAGGGTAGATTTTTCAACCTCTGTGATGAAAGTCATTGGAATTATGATGGGAATTATATTAAACATGTAGATTGCTTTTGGTACTATAGCCATTTTTGCTATATTGATTATACTGATCCATGAGCACGGGAGATCATTCTATCTTCTGTAGTCTTCCTTGATTGATTTCTTTCTTCAGGGGTTTGTAGTTCTCCTTGTAGAGGTCATTCACATCCTTTGTTAAGTTTACTCCTAGGTATTTTATTTTTATTTAAGGCTATTTTAAATGGAATTGTTTCCATATATTCCATCTCAGTTTGTTTGTTGCTGGTGCATGGAAAAGCTAATGATTTTTGTAAGTTGATTTTGTATCCTGCCACTTTGCTATAGCTGTTTATGGTGTTTAGGAATTATTGGATAGTGTTTTGGGGTCTTTAAGATATAGGATCATATTGTCTGCAGGTAGGGATATTTTGACAGTTATTTTACCTATTTGTATTCCTTTTATTTCTTCTTTTTGCCTAATTGCTCTGGCTAGGAATTCCAGTACTATGTTGAATAAGAGTGGAGATAGTGGGCACCCTTGTCTTGTTCCTGATTTTAGAGGAAATAATTTCAGTTTTTCACTATTAAGTATGATGTTGGCTGTAGGTTTGTCATATATAGCCTTTACAATGTTGAGGTACATTCCTTCTATTCCTGGTTTTCTTAGAGCTTTTATCGTAAAGTGGTATTGGATCTTGATGCAGGCTTTCTGCATCTATTGAGATGATCAAGTGCCTTTTGTCTTTGCTTCTGTTAATGTGCTGTATTACATTTATAGATTTGCATATGTTGAACTACCCCTGCATCCCTGGGATGAAGCCAACTTGGTTATGTTCGATGATCTTTCTGATGTGTTGTTGGATTTGGTTTGCCATTATTTTATTGAGGATTTTTGCATCAATGTTCACTAAAGAAATTGACATATAGTTCTCCTTTTTGGAGGTGTCTTTGTCTGTTTTTTAGATGAGTGTAATACTGGCTTCATAAAATGAGTTGGCAAGTGTTCCTTCCCTTTCTATTTTGTGTAACAGTTTAAGGAGGGTTGGTATTAGTTCTTCTTTAAACATCTGATAGAATTCAGCAGAGAATCTATCAGGTCCTGGACTTTTCTATTTTGGGAGACTCTTTATTGCTGCTTCAATTTCATTTTGTGCTAAGATCTATTCAGGTGATTAATATCCTCTTGGTTCAGTTTTGGATGGTCATAAGTATCTAGAAATCTGTCCATTTCTTCAAGATTTTCAAATTTATTAGAATATAGGTTTTCAAAGTAGTCTCTGATGATTTCCTCATTTCTTTGGTATTTATTGTTATCTCCCTTTTTGCACTTCTGATGTTACTGATTTGAGTTATTTCTGTCCTCATTTTAGTCAGGTTTGCCAGGGGTCTGTCAAATTCATTGATTTTTTCAAAGAACCAGCTTTTTATTTCATTGATTCTTTGTATTTTTTTGTTTGATTATTTCAATTTCATTGATTTCAGCCCTTATTTTTATTATTTCTCTACTTCTGCTTCTTTTGGGATTTGCTTGCTCTTGTTTTTCTAGGTTTTGAGATGTAACATTAGGTCATTGATTTGAGATTTTTCTGTCTTTTTAATATAAGCGCTCATGGCAATAAGCTTTACTCTTAGGACTGCCTTTGCTGTGTCCCATAGGTTCCACTAGGTGGTGTTTTCCTTTTCATAAACTTCCTGGAACCTTTTAATTTCTGCTTTTATTTCATCAGTGACCCATTGATCATAGAGCAATGTGTTTTTCAGCTTCCAATTGTTTGCATGTTTTTTACTGTTGTTTTTGTTGTTGATTTCCAGTTTTAATGCATTGTGATCAGACAGAATGCATGGGATTATTTCTATTTCCTTATATTTTCTGAGGCTTGCTTTGTGCCCTAAGATATAATCAATTTTGGATAAGGTTCCGTGAGCTACTGAAAAGAATGTATATGTGCAGAAGTTGGATGTAATATTCTGTAGACATTATCTAGGTCCATTTGATCTATGGTGGGATTTAGTTCTAGAATTTCTTCATGGATTTTTTTTTTTTTTGGATGACCTATCTATTGGTGATGGGGGGGGTTATTAAAATCTCCCACTACCACTGTTTTGTAGTTTGTATATGTTTTTAGGTCCTTCAGAATATGTTTGATGAAATTGGGCGCATGATGTTGGGTGCATCTAAATTGATAATTGTTATTTCCTTTTGGTGTATTTCCCCTTTTATTAGTATGGTGTGTCCTTCTTTTTCCCATTTGATCAATGTAAGTTTGAAGTCTACTTTGTCCGAGATAAGTATTGCTACCCCTGTCTATTTTCAGAGGCCATTGACTTGGTAAATCTTCTTCCAGCTTTTCACCCTCAGCCATTGCTTGTTTCTGTCGATGAGATGGGTCTCCTATAGGCAGCAGATTATTATTGGATCTTCCTTTTTAATACAGTTTGTCAAATGGTGTCTTTTGATTGGGGAATTAAGTCTGTTAATATTCAGTGTTAGTATTGATAGGTATGTGTTGATTCCTGTGATTTAGTTGTCTTTGTTGTTTAAGGGTTTGATTGTGTGCATCTGAGTACATGTTACTCTCTACTTTCTTGCTTTTTCTTCTCCTGTGGTTTGGTACTGCCTGCCCTTTCATGGTTTTGTTTCCTTTCATTTTCTGTGTGTAAATCCCTTGGAGAATCTTTTGTAGTGGGGACTTTGTGGTCATATATCATTTTAGTTTCTACTTATCATGGAAGACTTTTATTGCTCCATCTATTTTGAATGATAGCTTTGCTGGGTAGAGTATCCTATAGTTGAAGTTTTTTTATTCACTGCCCAGAAGACCTCACTCCATGCCCTTCTTGCTTTTAAGGTTTCTGTTGAGAAATCTGCTGTGATTTTGATGGATTTACCTTTGATGTTATTTGTTTTTTCTGTCTTACAGTCTTCAATATTCTTTCTCTATTCTCTGTGCTTGTTGTTTTAATGATAATATGTTGTGGGGTAGTTCTGTTTTGGTCAAGTCTGTTTGGTGTCTCGGAGGCTTTCTGTACCTGAATGGGCATAATTTTGTCTAGATTTGGAAAATTTTCTGTTATTATTTTGCTGAATATATTACAAATTCCATTTTCATGCACCTTTTCTCCTTTCAATGCCCATGATTCTCAGGTTTTGTCTTTTGATGGAGTCAGTGTGTTCTTGCATATTCCTTTCACAGATCTTGAGTTGTGTGATTAACAGTTCTTCAGTTTTTCCTTTAATTACCATTTTATCTTTGAGTTCTGAGATTCTGTCTTCTTCTTGTTCTAGTCTGCTACAGTGGCCTTCCATTTTGTTTTGTATTACTGTTTCATTCTTTTTTCTGAGGTTTTCCATATCATGGGTTTCTTCCTCTTTAATAGTGTTAATTTATGTTCTTAATTCATTTATCTCTTTATTTATGGTGTTCTCTGTTTCACTTTGTTGTTCATTTAGGGCTCCTATGAGTTCATTTATTCGTTTTTGTGTTTTTTCTTATTCTTTACTTTTGTTTTCTTGGAATTTCCTGAGTGCCTCCTGTAGGTTTTGGTTGACCCTGTCTAATAACATCTCTATGAAATTCTCAATGGTTACTTGCAGGATTTGTTCTTTCAGGTTGTTCTTTTGGGCTTCATTGGGTTCCTTGGTATAGTTTGTCTTTGTTTTGTTGGAGTCTGGATCTGGGTGTCTGTTTTCTTCATTGCCCTCTGAATCCTGTACTAATTTATTTTTGGGGGAGAGAATGGTTTCCATTCCTTTTTCGTCTTCCCATCATTCCACTGGGTACTGTTTCTGTCCCTGGTCTATGTGTAATTTAGTATCAGCTAACTTACAATAGGAAAACTAACAAAACCAAGAAAGAAAGAGAAAAATGAAAAAGAAAAAGAAAGAAAAAATGGAGAACCAAAGTAATCAAGAGGGAGAGATGGTAGAGAATCAAACAGCAAACAAGACAAACACACACTTAAAGAAAAGAAGGAAACAGAAAAGAAAAAAAAAAATCCCCAGTTCAGGAACAGAATTTCAATCTTAGCAGTTCTGGTGTTACTCCTTTAGCATCCAGTCCTGTTTCTCTGCATGTCCTAGGCAGGTTTGGAGCCAGTGTCTCAGGGTGTTGGAGACCTCCTGTGGAGGGCAGCAGCCTGGTGGGCCTACATGCCAGCATTCCAGCAGGCAGCGATAGAATGGGGTTCTCAGTCCACCTGTTCTTTTAGTGTATCTTGGCATGGAGAAACCTTCCATGGGCTAGGGGTTCCAGGTGCTGATGTTTCAGCTCTCCCTGGTGCTTTACCTCAGCCAAGCATGTCTTCAGCATCTCAGCAAGGTTCCTGAATCATGGAGCTCAAGCAGTATACATCTGTGTCCCAGTTGCCATTTTGGATCCTCTCTAAAATTGTTGTACTATTTTGTCCCTGTAGGTCCACATTGTCATAGTTCCATTAAAATGTATGTGAGATTCATTATATCAAACTATAATTTGCTATATGCAACCAAAGGCATATGCACATTTCTTTAATGTTGTTATGGATAAGGATATATTTTGGCATTTACAAAGGTTCTTATAATGTATCAAATATATCATACCTGAGTTCACCTCCTCTACCATTCTCTTTCAGTCCCCCATTCCCCTGATTCCTGGAGTAGGTTCAACAGATATCATTTTTGCATTTATATTCCTGTGTACACATTTTTTGCATCATAATCACCTTCCCACTCCTTTCCCCCATCACCTTCCCCTTCCCACTATTGCCAGTCCTCCTCTCTGGGCAGGACATGTTCAATCCTCCAGTTCTACAATGCTGTAGAAGAAAAAAAGAGAAAAGAGAATGAAAAACATGACATTTTAGTTTGTTTGAGGTAAAAGTAGCTACACTACACAGGGAGTTTCCTTGTGATATTTCATATATATATATATATATATATATATATATATATGTATATATATATATATATATATAATAAACCCAATTGATTTATCTCCTCTAATTTTCTTCCTTCTACCTTAGTCCATTTCTTATGGTAGTTTCAGTTGGTTTAAGATTGCTATATTCATTCTTGTGTACAGAGTATATCAACCCTCTTCTAGTTTTTATTTCCCTATCCCTCCCATGCATGACTTCTGCTTAGTGTGTCCAGTGGTTTCTAATATTACTGCATTTGTGTTAGGTCTGTATTTCACATATGAGAGGGAAAATGCTGCTTTTGGCTTCCTGAGCCTGACTGACTTCACTTAAGATGATGATCTCCAGTTGCATCCATGTACCTGCTAATGACAAAATTTCATTCTTCTCTGTGGCTGAGTAAAATTCCATTGTATATAAATACCACATTTTCTTAATCTGTTCATCAGTACTGGGGTACCTTTGCTGTTTCCATAGCTCAGCTATTGTGAATAGTGCTGCAATAAAAATGGGTGTACAGGTGCTTTTGTTGTAAGCTGACTCACAATCCTTTGGGTATATCCCTTGGAGTGGTATTGCTATGACAGGTTTATTTTTAGGTTTTTAAAGTGCCTCCATACTGTGTCCCATAGTGGTTGTACTAGCTTACATTTCCACCAGCAGTGTATGAGGGTTCCTTTTCCCCCAGATCCTCACCTAAAATCAACATACTAAAAATGGCTATACTACCAAAAGCAGTCAAAATACAATTCCTATCAAAATCCCAATAACATTCATCACAGAGATTAAAAATATCAAACCTAAAGTTCATCTGGAAGCACAAAAGATCACAAATAGCCCAGGCAATATTGAGCAAAAAGAGCAACACTGGAGGTATCACAATACCCAACTTCAAACTAACCTACAGAGCCATAGCAATGAAAACAGTCTGGTACTGGCACAAAAACAGATATGAAGACCAGTGGAACAGAACAGAAAACTCAGATATGAATTCACACAGCTATGCTCACCTTATTTTTGATAAAGGTGCCAAAAACATAGGATGGAGAAAAGATAGCCTGTTCAACAAATGTTGCTTCGAAAACTGGAGCTCTGCCTGCAGAAATCTGAAACTAGATCCATGTTTGTCACCTTGTACAAGTATCAATTCAAAGTCAATTAAAAACCTTAATATAAAACCTGAAACCATGAAGCTAGTACAAGAAAGATCAGGAAATACACTGGAAGCAATAGGCATAGGCAATGACTTTCTCAGTAGAACTCAAGTGGTTCAGTAACTAAGAGAAAGGATCGACAAATGAGACTATAAGAAATGAAAAACTTTCTGCACAACAAAAGAAATGATCTCTAAATTGAAGAGGCCACACACAAAATGGGAGAAAATCTTTTCCAGCTGTACATAAGACAAAGAGTTGATAACCAGGATATACAGGGAACTCAAAAAACTAAACTCTCCCCCTCAAAACCAATGACCTAATGAAGAAATGGGCAAATGAACTGAACAGAGCCTTTTCAAAGGAAGAAGTCCAAATGACTAAAAAACAAAAAAAAAAAGAAAGAAAGAAAAGCCTACATAAAACGTTCCCCCCCAACCCCCCTCTCTTTTGCTTCTGGCATCTTCAGTACTCAGTTTGTAATATATGTGGCAAAACTAAAACCCAGGGAATCCTTCCTGGCTTCTGAGGCCTGAGAAGCTTGCTTTTCTCCATCTTATGCTTGTTTGATAGATAATGACCAAGGTGTTCAGCTTTACTTAGCAGGGAGAATGGGGAAAATAAGTCTATATCATCCTTTCAGAATTCCAAGGACTGGAAAGTTCTAAAATATTAAAACAAAATAATTAAATTAATTTAGTTACATACGGTTTTTATACTTGCCATAGACTCTTAAGATATAGAAAGGTATTAAACAAAATGTATATGTTAGGCAAAATATTTTCCTGGTGTTGAAATTTTATTCAATCAGGAAGAGAAAGTATTTATAAATAGTTATTGATATTTTCTAAAGTGTACAAAGTGTTAAACAATGGCAAAATCTAAAAAAAGACAGTCAACCTATTATATGTATTTTTCACATAGCTGTAATATGAATGAGTAGATTAATCTGACAATAATTAAGAGTAAAGAAACTTGAATAGCACTATTAAAAACTTAATTTAAAAACATTTATAGTACGTTGTTCACAGGTTTTGGAAAATATATATTATTTTCAAGTACACATGAAGCATTTATAAAAATTGACAACTTTAGAAGGTATAAGCAATCTGAAACAAATTTCACATGATTAACATTCTTTGATCAAACTGTAATTACTTCAGAAGTTATGAATAACAATTAAAATAAAACAATTACATATGTTTACAACTAAAATAATTCTCAACAATTCATGTATGAATTAAGATGTGCTATATCTTAGAATAATCATGTAATTGAATGAAAAAACTATTAAATAAGTCAGGATTTCAGTTCTTTAAGTTTTGATTATGTAGAAATACTTAGAATTAATGAAGAAAACAGGAAAATAAAAAGTTAGATCAACAAAATCAAAAAAAGGGTAAAGAAGAAACAGCTTAAAATAAAATTTAAGGTATAGAATGCTAATGTAGAATAATGTAACTCATTCAGCAGAGTGTAGCAGTCAAGAAAAAGCAGAATAGAAAGTTCAAATTAGCAACAGTAGAAATAAAAATTAGGATAGCTGCAAATTTTGTAGAGGTTAAACAGATACAGGATTATATTTCTAACTAATATAATGACAATAAATTATCATTACAATTTTTGAAAGTAACAGTCAAACATTTCTACATTTTCCTTAGGAAAACAAACATACCTGGATGATTTTATCAGGAAATTCTGCAATTTATTCTGGGAGCAAATAATTTCAATATTAGGCATTTATTTCATATACATATATGAAATATATATATATACACACATATGTGCATTTGGGAGGCTGTTAAGGTTGACTTCTACATGCTAAGCACCCACTCTAATACTGAGCTACACCTCCAATGCCTAGATAACTTTTTTAAAGGGAAGGCAAAATTCATTGGACAATGAATAGACACAATGAAGGACAGGAATGTAAAACAGGTTGTGTTAAGGAGAGGGCAATAGCTAGAGGGCAAATGAAGAGGGTAAAGGTACTTTCTATACCTGTATGTGTAAAGGAACATTGAAACCCGTTGAAGTCATTTTTAGAAAGGGTGTGGGGAAGAGGGAAACAATGGAGGGAGTGAAACAAACCAGGGTACAATATATGCATATATGGAAATGTCACAATGAAACCCTGTCTATAACTATCATATACTAATAAAACAATTTTTTAAAAAAGGAAACATTCTTCAACTCACTATATGAGAATAGCAATTTAATAGAATTTTAAATAGAAATTTAAAAGTTTTAAACTATACCTAATTTTTATTCTTATATGTAAGTGTAGAATATCTGAACAAAATATTTGGGTTTGCACCATAAATTCATGATTGGTGTACTATTAGTAAAATGGTCGATAAATTTTGACATGGACATATTAAAGAATGAAATAAAAAGTTGATCAACTCACTAGATGCTGAAAATAAATTTGTTATGATTGTTATTTATTCACCATCCAGGCTAAAAGTTTAGCAAATAATGAATACAAAAGCCTTTTCACTCTTACAAAAGGTACAAAAATCTGGTCGACATTTAATGGGGGAAGATTGAGAGCATTGCTTTAAAGCTCACTATAAAGTCTAGGAGCTCATCTCCATTTTAAAGTCATATTAAAATATAGAACACAGGTCCAAGCAAATGTGCTAATATGAGAAAGAAAAATGGACCCATTACAAAGGAAGGAGTAAAACTATTATAAGACTATTACAACTTTTTTAACCATTAAGAATGAACAATAGGTGTTATTTGTACTATTTTAGTTTACCATATTATTTAACATTATTTCAAGAATGCTACCTTTACAGAGTTAATACTTATTCTTTTTTTGTGAGTAAAAATATGCCCTATCATATTAGAATTCCACATCTGACTCCTTTATTTCTTTTTCTGTATATCTACCTCTGCAATCAGGTCACGTTCTATTTCCAATTGTTAATTTTATTTACATATCAAGCAGGTTTATGAAAGCAGAGTTATTAAGTAAGCATCAGCAACATATCTCACATTAATACAAGTCTAACAAGAGTAGAGGAAATATCCCTTTTCTCGTTATCAATTCATGTCCTGATCATATATACAAATTTAGAATCCTCAATCTTCCTTCATCTTTCCTTTTCATCCTCCTAGTCACACTTTCAAGTTTCGTTGACTACAAAGATATTGCTGTCCCACCTTCTAGGAGCAGTTTCCTTATCCAGGTAATGATTTCCATGATGCATCGACTGCTGCCCAGGTTTGCTCAAGAACTCAAATAACATGAGGAATGCAAAAGTTTCATGCAAACTTAAAATCAGATTTACAATTTGTCCTTAAAATTGTCTTCAGACAAAGAAGTAAAAATACAAACAAAAGCCTACCAAAAATCAAATTAGCAAAATCACAGGGAGAAATAGAAAACTCAGTCCTGGCAGAGCCTCTGAGCTTGACCTGTAGATACTGGGTGGAAGTTTTCAATATCAGGCTACTGAACCAAAAATAAAAAACCTGAAGACTCATGACATCAGTTCATCTTTGCCATTTTTAAGGTGGTCTTTGATGCTTTGCTATAGGGAAACTGAGCCCTGTTCCTCTGATGAGTCTGGGCTGTGCTGAGAGATTCTCCAGAATGCCACAGGAGATTGGTGCTCAGCATAGGCTTATTGTTTCTTTAATGACAGTTGATCTCAGTCACACCCATGGCTTAGATTACCACTTTCAAGTTGCCATTATTAATAAAAATTAACAGAACTAAACATTCAGCTAGTGTGTATCAATAAGGAGGAATAAGTGAGCAAATATTAAAATTGTCTGTTTGCTAAATAGTCCCAAGTAGGATTCCTGCTCTCATTTTCTATCTGTGAGACTAAGCCTGTTACTGTGTCTTATCTTAAAAACCTGCATGAAATTCATAGTTCATTTTCTAAAGTGTTACTTTCCTTAATCCTCCCTACATGGGAGGTAGAGATGGGAGGAGTGTGGCTTGAGGCCATCCTGGGGAAATATAAGTTAGAGAGAACCTGTCACAAAAAGCAAGTTGGTCATGATGGTCCGCATCTATAATCCCAGCTATGCGGAGTTGAAGGAAGGAGGACTGTGTGCTAAGTCTGGCTCCAGGCAAAGTGAGACCCTATATGAAAGACAAAACTTAAAGAAAAATGGCTCTGTGGGGAAGGGGGAGGAGGTATTCATGGCTCAAGTGGTTCAGTGCTTGCCTTGAAAGTGCAAGACCTTGGGTTCAAACAACAGTACCTCAAAAAAATTTGTTCTCCTGAATAGCAGATCTTCTAAAGCCCTACTCCTGTGCTCTGGTACATGCATATTCTCATTGTTCAGTGCTATGATATGATTTGGCTATGAGGCTTTCCCCCAAAAAGATCTTGTTGAAGTTTGGTCTCTAGCTGATGGTGCTATTAAGATGTGACTCAAACAAGAGGGTGCTAACTTCGTAGATGAGTCAGCTGTTAGTAGATGAGGTTTAGTGGAGGAAGTACATCACTGGGGGCATGTCTTTCAATGATACATCTTGTCCCCATCTTTTCTTTCTCTCTGTGTCCTGTCCACCACGAGGTGAGCCACTTTGGTCCATCACATGCTCCCTACCTTGATTTTCTGCCTCACCACAGTCCCAGAAACATCAGAGTCAAGTGACCAGTGACTGAAACTCTGAAACCAAGAACCGGAATAAACCTTTTGCTCTTTAAGTTGTTATCTCAGGTATTTTGTTCCAGCAATTAAAAAGTGACTGGTACATGTGATATGTATGTAGATAAAATATATAGATGTATAGATAGAATTAGAGGCATAGATATGTATTCATCTCAAATTTGTGTCCTAAATTTCAGCTCCATTATTCCTGTTGGCCATTGCTTGATTGTCCTATGTTACTAACATATACACACAATATTTTTCAACCAACCTCTTCCTCATTTTATGTACACAGTACACAATATCAGTGAATGATCTTGACATTTATTTGGTTGCCTAAGCTAGAACTTGTAGATAATTCTTGACCCTTTTTATTTCTTTGCTTCCAAATATAATTATCTCTCTCTGATCCTCCACTTTAGTAAGCCCTAAACTTGCCCGTGTCTCTGCATTTCTATGTCTTTGTTCTGACATTATCACTATTACCTCCTGCCTGGACTAATGGAGCACACACACTTTTGATAGATATCCCTACATCCTATACTCTTCCTATGCCTCAGTCATTTCATTCTTATAAAAACAACTAACTTTGAAAATTTCCAATAGTATGAACTATTCCTTCCCAGTGGTCTGCTGCTGGCAGGCAGAGTAGTCTTGAGATCATTTAAAAATAAAGCATAAACAAACTGTTCAGTGGCTTTCCATTTTTATTAGGGTGGCATGGTAACTCTTGATTACTGATGCTATTTTATATTATCTTAGTATTGTCTCCCACCATGTCATGTTATTTGCTGTGCTGTGTAAATTCTGGGATTATTTCTCCTCATAGTAGCTACTTTCTTTCCAGTTTAAAATTTTTTCCTTTGCTAATTTTATTTTGCTAAGTGCTCTTCTTCTGTTTCTTCAAATGTCTGTCAGGCTGGCTGTTTAGCAATGTTTTTCCAAGTCGCAACTCAAGAGAACTGCCTCACAGAGAGCTTTCCTGACCATCCTATGAAAAGGCTGAGTTCCAACTCTGCTGCAGCCCATCATAATACTTATTTTCTTCACAGCTCTTGTCACATTCTGAGGTTATTGATGAATTTTTTTTCTTTTTAAAATTTTCATATAATAATTGTATAGGGGAGATACATTGTGACATTTACATAGGTGCTTACAATATATCTTAATATGACTATCCCCTTCTATCTTTCTCCATCATCCCCTCTCTCCCTCTTCTTAGAACAATTGTTTTATTTGCATACGTAAATACAAAATGCATCAACCATATTCATCCTCCTGCACCCTCTTTGTTTACAATTCCTCCTTTTACTGGTATCCACCCACAAGACAGAATCTATTTTACCTTCTCATTCTTCATTTTTTAAGTGCATATTGATTGTTCAATGGGGATTTTGCCTGATATTTCAGACATGAATATATTGTGCTTTAATCAAATTAATCATCGCTATTACTTTCTTTATCTCTATTGCTCTGATCTATTATTCAACAGTTTATAGTGCATTACTTCACACTATCTTCATACACAGATGCACTGCATTTCAATATTAGTTGAATATGTTTTTAATACATTTACTTTTCTCTTCCTCAATAAAATGTAAACTATTTGAAGACAATACTGGTGTCTATCTTGTTTATTCTCTATGTCTTGGATTTAGAGCTGTGTCCAGCTCATAGAGATGATGATGACTATGATGGTAATAATAATAATAATAGCTAAGTTGATAAAGAACCAGACATTGTACTAAACATGTTATACACATAGTCACTTGAGTGAAGTGAAAGTATTAATTCCATGATTTTTGGAAGAGAATCCATTACAAAAGCTGTAATTGTCTACTTTAGCTTTAGTTGTCTTATTTCCAGATTACTGGAAAAACAATACTACTGTAAAACCAACAGGCATAAATTTTAGAAAAAGACTGGGCTGATTGTTATGCTCACAACATTATATCAGATTATCAAATGGTAAAAGAAAGGAAATATGCTCTGAAATCTAGAAATTCATGTTCTTAGTGTAGAGATTGCCTGGACTAAATATTGTGGTTCTAGCCAAGGCAAATTTTTGGCTAACTGTGTGGTAATCAACACCAATGATACATCTGGCTTTTCAAGAACAAGACATATAACCAGTTTTTTAAAACAGATTTTATAAGCATTTTCTTTTAGTTGGTGATAATCAGACAATGTTATTGTCTCAGTAAGTTGAATTATATAAGCTTTATAGTGGGACAAGGATTTAAAAACATCCATTAAACTATCTACCAAACATTTTCCTCCCAGTTTGGATTCAAATAATTGGTGGTCTTTCATTCCCTGATTCTTTAGTTAGGCTTAAGCCCAAAGCTTGTCTCTTACATGGTGTACTGTATACATTAGCCTGCTCTATCCATCACAACATATGGCACAGGCAAGTGCTGGGAGTTATTGCTATTTGAAGACAAATAACCTCAGGTATATATATTACTATTTGAAGACAAATAACCTCAGGTAAATAACCATGTGGTTTCAAAGGTAATTGTTTGACTCCAGAGCTTGGAGAATTTCTAGCTGTCTTGTACTATACTTATCTGACTCATTAAATTGTCGATGGCCACAAATCTAGTGAGTTACAAAACCAAACTTTGATTCCAAAAACTCTGTTGAGGGCCCATGTTCTCAAGCATGAATCTCATGATATTTAACTGGGGCTAAGCATATCTGTTATGTGTAATAAGCAAAATGGTATTATTTAGCTATTTTACAAATCAATAAGCAAAGAATACAACCTAACAGGGGAGAAAAACACTAGATTATGCCCAATACTTAAATTTTATCATTTGATATATTTGCTGCCAGAAATTTCTCAAGTGATAGTTTGCATAGTAATTAATGAAAACTGTAAAAAGCTATGTATACATGTATGTAAATGCAAAAATGATACCTGCTGAAACTATTCTAGGAATGGGGAGGATGGGGAGGATAAAGGAGAGTAGTGGAGGTTGTGAATTCAAGTATGATATATTTGATACATTGTAAGAACTTTTGTAAATGTCACAATGTACCCCACCCTGCACAACAATAAAAAAAGAAATATGTGAAACTGTAGAGTCACTGTTTCTTGAAATACATTGGATGCCAAATAAACATGTATTTTTTCCAAATTTCTGATACTGTATTATTATTCATTGCTCTAGTTTTCCTGTTTATATCAAAGAAGAGAGTATTCTAATCAGAAAATAAATACAGAAAGTATAGCTTTTAATAGTGTTGCTGAAATATTAATGTGACAGCTCAAACAGAGCATTTACCTATAATTTTAAAGACTGTCATACCCTGTTGCTTTCCAGTAAATTTAATAAGCAAGATGTAGTTTAGTTGAGTTCTTAGCCAATTTTATGTTCTGTTTCATTGTGTCTTCACACATCAAAGAGAAAGGAAAACTTTTTGCTTCATTTAAAATATTAATCCTTAAATGCTACCATCATTCCCAATTGGACTCTTTCAGGGTCTTATGATGAGTATAACTTCCACTCTTGAATCCTCAGCTAGATTGCTAGATGAAGTTATTCAATTTAAGCAAAAAAAAATTGTCTCAAAGTTTTCCACTTATCCTTAATTCTTCCAACCTCTAGATGTTTGCCCATGCCTTCTCTACTCCTTGGAATAAATCCTTTCTATTGACTTTGCTTTTAATGAGTTAGTTATCTTTTAGGGCTTGTGTCCAAAGTAGGGCTGAGTTCCTTTATATGTGGCTGCCTTCACACCATTCAGATCTTTGTTGTGATACCACAGTGTGTTTTCATTCTTCTGTGGGAAAACTCTGAGAAGGACAATTGTACCTACTATACTGGTATAGTTTAGGCATATAAAACAGAACTGGACATTAACTGAGCAATGTGCAATCATTTGATAATTTAATAAATAAACAATACCAAAATAATTAGAAAGGACAATGCCATCCCTAAAAATCAGAATTTTATGCCCCCAAACAATAGAAGCTGGAGTACATTTGATTAAATTATAAATGTCTGACACAAAGAGCTACATATTAATTATTACCTAAATTCTTGGATCTAGCAAATTATTGGATATAGCTAATTTTTTATTTCATTGCCTTGTCAATACTAGCCTTGAAAATAGTAGTAACTCTTATTTCTAAATACTTATTTGACACATGGTAAGTATTGCCTGAATTTTCTGCAAAAGTTGGAATGTGAACTCATAACTTACTTTTAAAACAATATTTCTAAATTTCCAGAAACAAATTTGGGTGGTCTTTAGAATTAATGGAGTAGGAGAGAAGGGTCATAGCTGGTAAGAAGTGTGGAAAAAAGTTACATTTGACATTTTTCTGAGCACATATGATGACTTTTTCTTGACTCATTTTCTTATGTATGAAAAATAATAATGTCTGATTTCACCACTAATAACCAAATGTCAAGAGGTGAGTGTAGTGTACCCTAAAATGTAGGTAAATATATGATTTCTTACAAATACAATTTTAATTCTTACTTTATTATTAGACTTCCATATTTTCCTAAGGACAACTTCATTTTATTCACCTTTGAACTTACTAATTGCTGACATTAAATTTAACGTAAGTAGCATTTTGGTTTGATAATGAAATGACACACCTTGTGTATGATATGTCACTATTAATGTAGAACAATTTGGGAATGTTGCACTGTGGAACACACGTATTCAGTGTACTCCAACACATTTTTTTTCTTCAAAAAATAACTCTGACTGTATTTTGCCCCATATACTTCACTGAGAATTCTGTTTGGTCAGGTAATAGCTTGGGCACAGTGGACTAATAAATCAGAATTATACTTACTGGCGGCAGATAAAACCAAGCAGAGAAAAGTATGTATGTTGCCATCGCCTGAGAAATTGGCAGCAGTTTTCCTTGGAAAAGCTAAGCACCATCAGATGGAGGAAAAGGATTAGATAAGTTTCTGTAATTAGATAGTTCACAGGCACAAAGCAAGGAAAATCATTTTCCCTTTACAAGATGATGCTCAGAAGGGTAAAGAATCAGATTGTTAATTCAGCTCCTCTGAAATGTTGATCCAGAGTCAAGGCTGTCACCCACTCGATGGGTAGTTTCTCCTGCTCTTCAGTTTCTGTCAGTCCTCTGTGCAGCAAGGAGACTTATATGTAAATCCTAATAGAGAGGGTGGATGGTAGATTGGCTCTTAAAGCAGTCAGTAGCTAACAAATTGCTATCCCAGGATGAAAAATGAGGTCAAGAAGACTTAAATGTGAAGAAGGTGCTGTCTGTGCAGGAAAGATACTTAGTGTGAATCCATCTGTGGTAATAGATTAATTGCCTTCATTAGCAAAGATGTATATCTCACACCAACTATCAATAAATGTTTCAGATCCACTCAAGAGTGATTGCTCTGTCATTACAGAGATAAAACTTATTTCCCAACAAAATTAAAAGTAAGTGTATTTCTAAATTTTCCTGAAATCTGAAAGAGTTCCATAATAAAGAATAATTATATATGAAATAAAGAAATTGGGATGAAAAAAGAGTCACTTTAATCAATTTCATTACCTTTAATGGGTAGTTTTAATAAAACTCTCCATTAGCTGAAGAGACAGCTCTGGCTGAAGGAAACTGTCCTCACTTGGATTGTATTTGATTCAGACTTTAAGAGAATCAGACTCATTTAAAAAATCATTTAACTACATTATGCCCTATCTTACCTCATAGTTCACCAATCCTCATTCAAAGACAAGACTCCTGAACTTCAAGATTCCATTAGTATATCTTTAATATGTGCTATTAACAATAGTGAAAAATACCTCAGTTGTGAAGTATAGATCCTTACATAAATTTTCATTTTTCTGTAAAGGCTGCAAGAATAGGTGGTATTGAATTAAGGTATTAAGTTTGGAAGTATACATATATAGTTCATAAAATATTTTAGGTATCTTCTTGGTTTAATGATAATGGAGAATGAGGTAGTTATTTATAAACAGCATTTGGAGAAGCAGTTATGAAGAAGGTCATCTGCTAATTACTGTTAACAGTAATTAGACATTGCCCATATGTAGGTTGCTTAATAAAGCAAAATAATAAAGCATGTGTTTTACTTTTATACAAACAAAATACTTAGGGTTTAATATTGCTTTTTGCATAAACACTTGTTATCAGGCACTAAATATTACATAGGGAATTTGAAGTGATTCCTTATTAAAAGGCATTAGTTGAGAATATTTAACAGTGTGAGGATCACACAAAAGAAGTACAGTGTATATTGTTAAATATTTCAAATACTCCTTCTAACTTTAGTGAGCTAGATTGGTTTGACTATTTGTTCTTCTGTACTTGTGCTAATTGCATATATCTCATATCTCACAGACTTTTGTGTAACCCAACTGGGAGAGCTTCTGTGGTAAAGGAAGTCATACAAAAAGAGTCATACTAAAAGAGAATAAGAAAAAAAGAGAACTAAAAAATTATCATCATAAGTCATGGAACACAGAAGTCTCTAAGATTTATTCATTTATTCAGAAATAATTATTATTTCCTAGGCACACAGGTTCAGAGGACAAATCAATAAACTAAACATTCATTTAACACACACACGTGCATATACACACTCATAAATGTATACATGCACTATTGGCTTTTAACAAAATTTGCATTATAAGTGAAGAAGAAAACAAAAAAAAGTAATCTATATAAAATGATAGAAAAGTGATGGCAAAATAATTTTAACAGTGTTAAGGAGACTGAGAATGGTGGTGGTAAGGAATTAATAGGCTGACCATTGAGTCTCTAAAAAGACAATGTTTGCATAGTTTTGCCAATGGTGAGGAAGTGTGAATATGGGTATTTGGGGGAAGATCATCACAGACAGAAGGAGTCATCACCGTGAAGACTGTGAAGTTGTAGTATCATAGTTATGTTCAATTGATGGGAAAGAGATTACACTGGGGGGTTGGCAGAATTAATTATGGGGTTGGGAAGTAGTAGCATTCTGTATTTGTCTTATATTTGTGCTGTCTCGCTTATGGGCAGATTCATAAATAAATATATGTCACATATATGCGTGCATTGTTGGCATATATTTATTTAACTGTAAGTTAATGTCTTATTCAAAAATATGTAAAAGATAATGAAGATAAATTTGAATGAATGTCTCCGAATAAATTCCTGGGGCTTGTTTTTATAATACTGGTTTCCTAAGCTATTATTTTAACTACTTTTTGAAAGCCATTGACTTAATAACTTTAAGATCTGAGGTTGCAGCTCAGTTGGGGAGTACTTGCTTAGTATGTGCAAGGCTGGATTCAATCCCCAGCACCACACACAAAAAACATTTATTTTAAAACTCATTAGAATTTAATCTCATCATTTCTTCTCTTTTGTTTTGAAAATCACAGTTTATTTCTCAAAAATGCCAAAAAGATCCTTCTGATTCTCTATATTTTCATACCCTATTCTTTTGTTGAAGGTTCCAAATTGTCATTATCATTCCATATTTTGTGTGAAATCATTAAACTCCCTTTCACATGCACATGCTTTGTGGAAATGATAAGACATTAAATACTTATTAAAATTTAAGTTTATCAGATACAGCAGTTTAAATATTCCATATAACTAAATTATTTTAGCTCTTTGGGTTATCATTATTCTTATTTTGCGTATCTAGAAAGTGAAATATTATGCATATAATCATATAAGGTAGCAAATACAAAATTTCATCCATTGTTTTAGATATTCTGATCTGAAGAGAAATTCTTTTGGTTTTATGAGATATACTGAAGGAAAAAGAGGAGCTGACAATGTCTGCTTTCTTAATCAAAGTCTATTCTGGCTTTTCTGAATTCTTTTCTCCATTAGGTCTTGTACTTCATCTGGAGTGTTTAGGCCTGAGGAGCTCATTTCATAAAGAATTCTGCCACACCTTTTTAGCAAGGATCCCCTACCCTTGATAACAAACAGAATTTGTCCCAGTTGTTTTCTATGCTCTGGCTCCCATGCCTTACCTTTTAACTATACATCAATCAGTCACTAAATTTGATACATTGTAAGAACCTTCATAAATGCTACAATGTACCCACACCCAGCACAGCAACAATAATAATAAAAAAATCAGTCACCCCTACTGTATTTGGAGCTGAGTTCAATCTCTCACACCCAGTGCAATAGTTTTAAAATGAAGTTTCTTACCTTCTTAATTTCACTTGGTAAAATTTTTCTTTGCCATGCTAAGACATAGGTTACTATATAGAGAACATAGGCCACAGTGAAGTCTTCTGGGAGTTTATCAAAAAAGCATTCATACACAGTATACATGTTGAGTAGTTTGGTAGGGACTAGAGGGAGATGTGTGTTGTTATAAGTTCAAGAAATACATTTTTTATGTTACAGTTTTCTGTGGAGTCTGCATTAGCTTCAAGAAAGATCCTTTTTATCTCAGTTTATAGTCATAGTCATAATCACTTTTATTTTACCGAATACTACTTATAATCAAAAACAGTTTAGAAATTATACTATAAAAATCTCATTTTAAGGTAGAAATAGCTTTAATAAGAAAGTGTGACCATTAACTCAATTTATTAAATTCTGAAGACCATTGGTTCCCTTCCCAAACTGACTCAACAAATAATTGGAAATTAAGTAAGCAAAAATTCATTACAGAAGAGTAAATTAGTTTTTAAACATTCTTGTATCCTAGTGGAATTATGAAAAAATAGACATTTTTTGAGTTCTCATGGAATGTAGTCATAGATATGTTTTTTACTTTTAATCTGGACAGTTTTCTCACATATAAAATGGAGAAAATAGTGCCTATTTCAGGTTTGTATGAGTAAGATGAAATGAAGCAGCAAACTTAAACTTCCTAATACAAGACCTGGCCAAGGCAAGAATTTAATAAAAGATAAAATGAACCTTCTTTCTTCCTTTTTTCTATTGTCAATTCTAATAACCTTTTATTCAAACAAAAAACATGACTGAATATATTGGCTAGAATCAATCCCAAAATAAAAGCAATATAATGCATTATGAAGATCAAGGATTTCAGAATTGAATGGGGTAATACAATATAAATACTGTAATTCCCTATGGTTGCTAAGCACAATATTAATTATTATTTTTAATGAACTTTTCCATATTTTATTTTACATTTAAGTTACAAGTATTTAATGTAATTTATAATTAGAGAACACATTTGGAACATTTCCTTATAAGATTTAGAATTCTTAAAAGAATGCTCTTGAAAGGAAGTTAAGAATGTGAATATGGTTGATGTTCTTCCTATAAAAGAATGAGTATAGAAATTTTAAACCTGTTGAAATCACCATAATCATGTATATATATATATATATACATATATATGCATGGAAATGCCACAAGGAAACTTCCTATAGAACTATCTTAAACAAACAAAGATTTTTTTTTCAAAAACAAAGAACAGGTCCTGTCTGGAGATTGGTACCCGTGGGGAAAGGATATAAGGAAAGGGTGAAGGAGTCAGAATGTAGTGAAAATATTATGTACTCATGTATAAAATGAGAAATTAAGACCTGTTGAAACTATTCCAGGAATGGGAAGAAGAGAGAGGATAAAGGAAAATGATGGAGGGGGTGAATTCAACTATGATATATTTGATATATTGTAAGAACTTTTGTAAATGCTACAATGTAGCCCAGTGCAAAAGTAATAAAAAAAAGAAAACAAAAAAAATCAATAAATTAAAAAAATTTGATAAATACATAAACAGATAACTAAGATAAAATAAAAATAATGCTCTGTCAATAAAATATTACAGGAATATTTTTAAGTTGAAAAATAATTCAACTTCAATAAAATATTACAGGAATACTTTGAAGTGGAAAAATAATTCAACTTCCAGAAATTAAACAAGTTCACAGTTTTTAAAAAGAAGTTTAAATACTATGCTTTCCAATAAAACAGGTTCTCTTTCTTCTTTATACTTTGCAGTGTCAAAGTATTTTTTAAACAATTTCTTTGAATAAAACATAGTTTAGAAACCAAATTAACACTTTCAAGTAGTTAGATGGACTAAAATTTGATTCATATTTACATGTTATATAAAATTTCTTCATTTAATACAATTAAAATTACTTGGTAATAATTTCAAAATATTTAAAAATTATAAACTCTCCAATTTGGCTTAAAGTGACTTGAAAACATTCTTCCATACGGGTTGCTTTGTCTGAAAACCATTGCTGAGACATTTCGCACTTTCTGTAGGAAGCATAGAAAATATTGTGGCTTGTGACTTTTGAGAAACAGAAAAATTTCTGTTAACCTGCTAACCAGTAGCTTGGTACTAATTATCTTAGAATTGGGTAATCTTCATGTGATGGCCAAAGGTAGATAAAAGCACCACTATCTTTCTTTCTTCGTGATTCCATTAACTTCTAAAAAGAAAAGCTCATTATCTGGGGAAGAGTGTGTAAATTTTTTTACATCATTGGATTAGTTACTGTGACCAAAGCACTTGACATATACAATTAAATGGAGGAAAGGTTTATTCTAGTTTATAGTTTCAAAGGGTTCAGTCTGTGGTTGTTTGGCTTCAAGAACTTGAGCAGAGCATCTTGATGACAAGGATGAAAAGGAACTTCATTCTCTGTAAAAAGGAAGAAAAGAAACAGACAGGAAGGAGCCAGAGACAAGATCACCCTCTCCCAAAGACTTACTTCCTCTTGCCACATGAGAACATCTGCAAATATTGCCATCTATTGGGGAGCAAACATTTAAAGCATGAGCTTGTGGAGGACACTTCACTTTTAAACCACAGCAATCATCCGTCTTGACTGATTGCTTAAACTCAGTTTTTCTGTGCATACTTCATAGAGTACATGAGAAGATACGGAATTTAAGTTAACACCTGTTTACTTCTTTGTTTACTGAGAGAATTGCTTGTGTTCTAATGGTGAGCATTTATCTTGAAGAGCTAAAGTGTCTCTTACCTTTTGTTGATTAATTTGCAAGACTGACTTATCTCAAGAGCAGATCTTCTCAATCATTAAAGGCTTTATAGACTTGCTGCTTCATAAATGGACCAAGCTTTTTCAGTCATTCCTAATCTAGAATGATAGAGTGCTCTTCCCAGTGAATTGCCATACTAAGACATGACTATAAGACCGAGAGTAAGTTGCAATACTTTAGATAAAATTCTGAGGTTTCACAAACCTAACAAACCTATGTTTTGTGTTTTACATTGTTAGTGGGCATATTTTTATTCATCATTATGTTTGCCTTCAGTACTGGGTTAGGACCATAATTCAGTGGCTTCTCTAATGTAGCTAAGATTCTAAATTGGGCAATGAAGGTAGATAGTATAAAGAAGTACCCACTAATTTACATTACCACCAGCCATCTATGAAGGTTCCTTTTCCCTACATATTCACCAACATTTGTTGTTTATGTTCTTGGTTGTAGTCACTCTAACAGGAGTGAGGTAGAATCTTAGCATGGTTTTGATTTGCATTTCTTTCATGGTCAGGGATGTTGAGCATTTCTACATGTTTTTTTGGTATTTGGACTTCTTTCTTTGAAAAAACTTTGTTCAGTTCTTTTGTTAATTTCTTCATTGGGTCATTGATTTTTTGGGCAGTTTAGATTTTTGAGCACCCTGTATATTCTGGTTATCGATCCCTTGTCATACATAGAGCTGGCAAAGATTTTTCTCCCATTGTGTGGGCAGCCCCTTCAATTTAGAGACCACTTCTTTTGTTATGCAGAAGCATTTTAATTTCATGTAGTCCTATTTGTCAATTCTTTCTCTTAGATGAGCCATTTGACTTCCATTTAGGAAGTCATTCCCTATGCCTGTTGATTCCAGTATATTCCCTGTTCTTTTCTTCACTAGCTTCAAAGTTTCAAGTCTTATATTAAAGTCCTTAATCCAGTTTGAGTTGATACTTGTACAAGGTGAAAGATGTGGATCTAGTTTTTAGATATCAGCTGATATCTAGTTTTCCCAGCAACATTTATTGAAGTAGCTGTCTTTTCTCTATCATATATTTATGGTGCCTTTCAAAAATCAGCTGGGCATAGCTGCATGGATTCATATCTGGATCTTCTGTTCTACTGGTCTTCATATCTGTTTTTTGTGCCAGTACATGCTGTTTTTATTGCTATGACTTTGTAGTGTAGTTTGAAGTCAGGTGTTAGGATATCATCAGCATTGCTATTTTTGCTCATATTGCCTTGGCTATTCATGATCTTTTTAGCTTCCAGATGAAATTTAGGATGGATTTTTTTGAATCTCTGTAATGAATGTCATGAATTTTAAAGAGAGTTGAATTGAACATGTAGATTACTTTTGGTAATATAGCCATTTGCACTATTTTGATTCGACCAATCCATGAGCATGGGAGATCTTTCCATCTTCTGTTGTCTTCTTTGATTTTTTTCTGCAATGGATTATGATTTTCCTTATAGAGGTCTTTCACATCCTTTGTTAAGTTTATTCCTAGGTATTTGATTTTTTTTTTGAGGCTATTGCAAATGGAATTATTTTCCTATATCCTTTCTCAATCTCTTCATTGTTGGTGTATATAAAGGCTACTTTTTGTGTGTGTATGTGTGTGTGTGTATGGTACTGGGGCTTGAACTCAGGGCCTACACCTTAAGCCACTCCACCAGCACTTTTTTGTGAAGGGATTTTTTTGAGAAAGGGTCTCACAGAACTATTTACCCTGGCTTGCTTTGAATGTAATCCTCCTGATCTCTGCTTCAGTTGTCTGTAGTTTTGTTATATATGGCCTTTATTATGTTGATGTACATTCGGTTTCTACTTTCATCATGAAAGGATGTTGAATTTTATCAAAGCATTTTCTGCATTTATTGAGATGATTCAGTGGTTTTTGTCTGCTTCTGTTAACATGCTGTATTACATTTAATTATTTGCATATGTTGAACCATCCCTGCATCCCTGGGATGAAACCAACTTGATCATGGTATTGGATCTTTTTGATAAGCTGTTGAATTTGGTTTGCCAATATTTTATTGAGGATTTTTGCTTCTATTTTCATTAAAGACATTGGCCTATAATTCTTGTTTTTGTTGTGTGTCTGGTTTTGGGGATGAGTGTAATAGTGAATGAGTTTGGCAGTGTTCTTTCTCTTTCTATTTTGTAGAAAACTTTGAAGAGTGTTGGTATTAGTTCTTCTTTAATGGTCTGGTGGAATTAGGCAATGAATCCATCAGGTCCTGGACTTTTCATTTTTGGAGACTCTTCAATTTCACTGTATGTTATAGATCTGTTTAGGTGATTAACAATTTCTGATTCAATTTTGGAATGGTTGTATGTATCTCAATATCTGTCCATTTCTTGTAGATTTTCTAATTTGTTTGATTACAGGTTTTCAAAGTAGTCCCTGGTGATTCCCTGGATTTCCTTGGTGTCTATTGTTATATCCCCTTTTTCATTTCTAATTATATTCTGAAAAATAGTATGGAGGCTCCTCAAGAAACTGAAAATAGAAATATGATCCAGCAATTCCACTTCTAGGGATATATCCAAAGGAATGTAAGTCAGGTTACAATAAAGGTACCTGTACACCCATGTTTATTGGAGCATTATTCACAATATCTAAGCTATGTAAACAGCCACGAGGCCCCACTTCTGATGAATGGATTAAGAAAATGTGGTACTTGTACACAATGAAATCTTATGCAGTCACAAAGAAGAATGAAATTTTTGTTGTTTCCATGGAAGTGGATGTAACTGGAGAATGTCATCTTAGGTGAAGCTATTCAAGTTCAGAAGTCTAAAAGCCATGTGTTTTTTCTCATATGTGGAATATAGACTTAATACAAATACATCAATATTATGAAAAACAGGTCATGCTAAGTGGAGGTCACATACAAGAGGGGGAGGATAAACAGAGGAAGTTACAAAGGTGAGTATGTTTGTTGTACACTGTATACAAGAATGAATATATACTTTTTAAATATTTGAAACCACCATAATAAAGGGACTAAGACAGAAAAAAGAAAAATAGAGGAGATGAACCAATTTGGCCTATAGCACATATACACATAAAAGTGCCACCAGGAAGCTGCCTGTGTAGGTATCTTAAGCAAGCAAAAAATGTCATGTTTTTCTTTTACACACTCAGAGAACAAGAGGGTGGAATAAGTCCTGCCTAGGGGAGTTGGTACCAGTGGGAGGGGAAAGGATGTGGAGAATGGGTGTAGGAGTATGACTATAGTGCAAATACTGTGTACATATATATGTAAATGCAAAAATGATACCTGTTGAAACTACTCCAGGAATGGGAATTGAGGGCGATAAAGGAGAATGATGGAGGGGGTGAATTCAAGTATGATATATTTGATATATTGTAAGAACTTTTAAAATGCCACAAAGTACTCTCATCCAGCACAATAAATAAATAAAACCAAAAAAAAGAAGTGCCCACTAATGTACTCATTTGCTCATTTATTTTTTCATTTATTTATTCAAAACTTATTGGGCAATAAATTGTGTCTAAGGTTATTGGTAATGAAGCTGTAAAAATACGTTAGACATCTGGAAGCTTTTTATTTGCTGGAAAGAAAAATCCATATAAAGGCTATAAGAATAGTAAGTCTATCTTCATAGAAAAATATTTTATTAATATTTATTTACAGAAAAATATTGACGTCAGAGATTTCTAACTTCAGTAAAAATCTACCTATTATAAACAATGTAGTTCATGCTATTTTATCATAAAATGTTTTTGTATTATTTTTGTAAGTCATCTTACAAATTTAAAACATGTTTCAATCAGGAGGCATTTGAAAAAATTTAAGGGACATAAATATTTGAATAATCTTGTGAAATATGCACCATTATCCTCTCTCCTTTTCAAATAAGTAAACTCAAGTATAGGAAGCTTAAATATTTTTTTCAGTCATAGAATTTGTGGAATTCACATCTAGAGTCCAACAAGGAAATTGAAACTTAACTATTAAATGTTCCTAAAAGAATGGAAATTCAGTCAAGAAAATTTGTTTTATTCTGTTAAACTTTCCAAATGCTGTAACAGTGCCTGATTTAGTAAATGTTTGATAAATGATTCAAAATTAGTGCTAGTGTTTTTTTTCCCTTGAAACAGGTAAGATCGTATCTCTGATTTTTTTTCAAATTCCATTTCTTAGCATATTCTATTATTACTCATAAATTTACCATAACCTTATTGACACATTTAACTGAGTGACTTGATAATACTTCAAGAAAGAATACAATTCTACTTCCTAAGACTTTAAGATAATGTTCCTGAGGACTTTCACAGTCACAAAATATGTGCTTGAAGAACCAAAATACATATGGTAAATGTAAGTTAAAATAACCTAAGACACAGCATGGTCAAACCTGTATAAATATAGTATCATTTATTAAATAAATCAGAAACTCAGTCTAACCAATTTTTATGTATCATCTCAAAATATTTTTTCTCAGAAATTAATAAATTTCTTGATAATTTGTTTTGTCTTATTATAGTTAATATATTAAACATGAGGCTTTGTCCAATGTCTAATCCTCATAAGCTCAGTTCTGATCTTGTGGTTTTGAATTTTTGACTCTTGTCCTCCCTGAGAACCCAACCAAGTATGTTGGGGTTCAGAATGTATTCATAGCCGAACAACAATGTTCACAAACCTTTATTTTATCAAATTGACAAAACCAAAAACTTATATTGAAACTACCCATATCTTAATTTTTTCCTTAATAACTTAACCCAGGACACATGAGGATATACTAAACCACTATAATTTGACTTTTAAAATACCCTATAATTGACTGTGTAACAGGGAGAGGGGAGAGAGGAGGAGAGATTAGTGAACACAATAGAAAAAGTTTCACATATTGAATACTCTCACTTAAACTATGCCTGTATCAGAAAATAGAATAACAACAATACCTGGGAACTTCTCCTTACCACCTTCTACTTGCTAGTATCCCGATTCCTACAAGAAAGCAATTAGGATTACATCTTTGTGTACTTTATATAAATGCCATTGTATTGTGTACTAACTTCTTTCTGTGAACATTGTGCTTGTGAAAAGCATATGTGTGTTTTTGTTAAGTTTATGTCTATGAAAGATGACTCTGTGTCATAAGCAGATATATGTTTCTTTTTAGTAGATGTTGCCAACCACTTTTCTTTTTTATAGTGTTGTGTTTGAACATAAGACCTTGAGCATAGTAGGCAAGAACTCTACCACTGAGCCCCAGCCCCAGCTCAGCCACACAACTTTTTAAACCATTATGGTAATTTTCAGTCACAAGGTCTATTTATGAAAATGTCTCTTGCTACACATCTTTACTGGCACTTCATTTTCTGTGCTTTTATACTTGCAGCACTTGTAAACATTGCTCAGAGATATCAAATTAAGGCTTTAATGTAAATTTCTGTAGTGACTAAGTTGCTCACATTTTCCATGTTTATTGTCCATTTCAGTTCTCTTTTATTGTTTTCTCCACTCTTTTGCCAGTTTGTCATTTAAAAAATATATTATGGATATGAGTCATTTATGAGTCACAAAATATCTCTGCCACACTGATAATGTTGCCTTTTTACTCTTTTAATGTCACCTTTTAATGAGCAAAAGTCTATAATTCTAAAATATTCTAATTATTTTATTTTATTTTTATAACTAGCATGTCAAAATTTATATATTTAAGAAAACTTATGTTTGTTTTCATAGGCTCCAATATTTGCTTCCAAAAGCTTTGTTGTTTTGCCTCTATTCAATCTGTCTGAGATTGATTTTTATACCTGGTATAAGCAGCAATCAAAATACAATTTTGATATCTTTCTTTAGCCCATTGACCCTGCTGAATTTGTTGAAAGCACTATCCTTTCTCCATTCAAGTTTGAACTCAATTTTATCCATTTTCTTTATGAGAAGAATTCCATTTTATATACATATCATTTTATTGATTGTTTCATTAAAATATATGTGATTTAAATTTAGTTTATCTTCAGTTTTAAGGAATGAATATTCACACATGAATCTTGCATAAACACTAGATCATCTCTCCTTTCATTCCCTCCATCTTCCTTCCTTCCTTCCCTCCCTTCTTCCCCCCCTTCCTTCCTTTTTCTCTTTCCTTTTCCTTATTTTTCCTTCAGTATTTGGGTTTTAACTCATGGCCTCATGCTTGCAAGGCAGGTTCTCTACCACTTGAAAATCATACCCCAGCCCTCGTTTGCTCCAGTTATTTTTCAGAGTGGGTCTCATGTTTCTGACTGAGGCTAGTCCCAGACTGTGATCCTTCTACCTATGCCTTCCATGCAGCTGGCATTACATATATGAACCACCATGCCCAGCTCTTGTTGAGATGGGGTCTTGGTAACTTTTTGCCTGGGCTATTCTAGATCCATGATCTTATGTATTTCTGCCTCCTTAGTAGCTGGGATTACAAGCCTGAACCATTGTGCCATGCCCTGGAATTTTTTTGTATGGGTCTTTTCAGAGAGAATGGAATATTGTATAACAAAGGACAAAATCATTAGACAAAGGCTTTAACAATACCAGCACAGGTAGGCATGTAGTAGATAGAATGGAGCTGGAAATAGAAGAAAATCAACATCTATTCCAACTTTCTTGTGTGTCTTCCTGTTCTGTAGAGCTTGGAAGCACAAAAATGAAATAAAAGTTTTTATTTTTAGCTTCCCTAACAATTTGTTAATTAGTTGAGCTCATACAATATCTGAAAGACTGAAAACAGCAGAAAATGTCTTCCTGTAGTTTCAACTATTTGTATTCAAGTGTGAAGTAGTTTAATTTTTCTATATTAGTGCTCAACATCCTGTCTCAATTTTCATACATTAAGAAATAATTGTTGCTAATACCTGATTCCTACACCATGAATATATTGTCTCCTTGTAAACTGAATGCTGGTTTCCCATCTTCTTACTTGTGATAAAAGTAAGTTGACCTTATTTGTAGTTCCTAGAGACTCAATCTAGAGCATATTTTTTCCATATTTCTAACCATTATATAAGCATCTTGGTCTCCTATAATAGATCTCAGTGCCTAAAAAGCTAGAGTAGCCTGGTTCTTGAGACTTAACCCAAATTCAACAAAGAAAGGACTATATAATTTTACAGAAGGGTGGATACACTTCAGGGAAGGTGGGTATAACAAATTAATATACTGAGTAGTTTATAAACAACAGAAATAACACTACTCACAGTTTTGGATTTTGGCCCATCCTAGGTAAAAGCATGTGAAGATTTGGTATCTGGTGAAGGCCTGCTTAATGTTCATAGACTCACATCTTCTGACTTTGTTCTCACATGATGGAAGAGCACAAATGCCACTCATGAAGGACCCATCCTCATGGCTGAGTTGTTCCCAAAGGCCTCACCACCAAATTCTGTAACACTGAGATTATGTTTCAACATGAAAATTTGAGGGGAGGACATAAATTCATAAGTATTTAGTATATAGCATTCTTCCTCTGTTTTTCCTAATTTGGGTCCTTCTTACATGAAAAATACATTCATCCCATCTTAATAGTCCCCAAAATCTTAATTCATTCCAGCATCAATGTAAAAGTCTAATGTCTAATGCCCCATCAAATTATTGTGTAAATCACACACAAGTTAGAATATAGACATAGAAAGGCATTCCCATGCTTAAAGGGAAAAATATAAAAAGAAGAGAAGGAAATGTAGCTCAAATAAATTCAACTTGCAGGAAAACTCCATGGGCTCTTTAAATTCAAGAATAATTCTTTTTGGTGTGATGCACTCTTTCTAGGCCTTATTGGGATTATGACATTATTCCTAGGACTCAAATTCCATGTCTGGTGAGGGACCACTTCATGGCTCACAGACTGCCATCTTCTTGCTGCATCCTCAGAAGGGCTGAGGGAACTCTCTAACTTCTTTTATTAGGTTACAAATCTCATTTATAAGGGCTCTGCCTTCACAATTCAATCATCTTTCAAACACCCCACTTCCACATACTATCACAATGAGGATCACGTTTTATCCTGGGAATAGGGGACATACAAGTTAAGTTTATAACAGAAAGAAGGTTGTGAGTTGCAACAACTGATTTAAGAACATAATACAATGTTAAGAGGCTATGTGAAATAATTGAAACACATATGAGCTGTATCAGGAAAATGTCACAATAGTATTGGTACTAAAGACATGGAAACATTGAAACAAAATATGCTATTAAATTCTCACATCCTAATTTTTTAAGGCCTTTAATTATCAGTAAACACCTATCAGTTAATTAATTATCAACTTCATTCATGCATTTGTTAATTGTTCTCCCCATTTGTAATTAAATATTTTAGAGTTAGCTCAGAGCGAACAAATGCAGAACTCCAAACTTCATTCCTACTCCCTGAACCAGTTTTACTGATTCAAATTTATAATTTTACTGTTTATAATAATGATAATTGTTCAGAGAAAAGAGAACTAATTGATTCCATCTCCTTTGTCATTATTCATAAGCCATGTAAATCAACAAAAGATCTGAAGTGCCTTATATAGTAAATCATTAAAACAAGGCTAGGAGGGGAGATTCCAAGACGGCAACTAGAAGGAGGAACCAGAAAGTATGCTTCCTAAAGTAAACTCTTGGAGAGATGCTGGAAGATACACTTGGAAGGAAAAACCACCAAGAAGAGGCAAAACTCCAACACCTCTACACCCTAGCACACACATAGCATCTCCATGCCACGTTAAACAGAGAAACCAGGAAGGCTCTCGTGCTGCCAGATGCCAGCTCCGAACCTGCTTAAGAGATGCAGACCACCAGGTGAGCAAATAAGCGGCATGTGGTACTCCCTAGGACAAATCAGCATAACACCTTGGACAAACTGACCCCCCACCCAGGGAAAAAAGAAAAAAAAACAAACTGAATAATAAGCAAGCAGCTGAAAAAAAAAAGACACATAGCAAAGAGGGCGGGGTGCCCTGAGCTCCGGAGAGTGGGGAAGGGGCACTCCCTCATGAGAACTGCAAATAAACAAGCCAGCCAGAGAAGACAAGAGTGGCAGCCCCCCGCCCAGCAACCTTGGAATGGGGACAGCATGTAACAGTGGCTGTGTGTGGAAAGCTCCACCTGAGAAGGGGGAAGGGCACTCCCCAGGTGAACTGTAAATAAACAAGCTGGCCAGAGAAGGCAGGTGTGGCACCACCTCCCCCAGTGTGCTTGGAGAGGGGAAGGCATCCAACAGCTGCTAGAGAGGGGCACGCTTCACCGGAGAGTGGGGGAGGGTCAGTTCCCACGTGAACTCTAACTAAAAAAGACTGCAATTGCAGCAGGCGGGTAGGGCTCTATACTGGAGAAAGCAAAAGGGGCAGGCGTCCAGGAGAACTCTAAACAAACAAAGCCTGCGAGGCTAGGTGAGTGTAAACTCACTCCTGAGATCTGCAAAATAAAGCCTGCAGCAGCAGCTGGCTGACAGTAGGTGGCAGGTCAGCAGCAGCCTCAGATAGACAGTCACAAAGCTGACACCAGACTCCTTTTTTTTTTTAACCATTTGATGAGACAATGACAGAACTACACACCAACATCAGGACGGGATGCTGAAGGACTAACACCAAAACTATTAAGACTGAAACTTTATTTCATTTGAACTTGGGAATTTTTTTTTAATCCTCTCTCTGTCTCTCTAATGCCTGTTTAGTGTTCATTAGTACACTATTTCTCCCTGTTTATTTCTTTGGCTCTGTTTTTTTTTATTTGTTTTGTTTTTTCCCTTTTTCTTTACCTTCTTTGCTTTCCCACTCTTCTCACCCTCCTATTCTAGACATCATCATTGCTATTACTACAAGCTAGACAATACTGAACTACACACAGTACAAAGAGAGTAACAGTAGCAAGGAGAATGATGGGAAGACAGAAAAAAGAGAGAAACTATTTTCCCCCAATAATAAATTAGTACAGGAACTAGAGGGAGATGAAGAAAACAGATGCCCAGATCCAGACTCCAACAAAACAAAGATAAACTATGCCAAAGAACCCAAGGAAAGCCCACAAAAACACCCTAAAAAAGAAGAAATCCTGCACACAATCAATGAGAATTTTATAGAGATGATACTGGATATGGTCCAAAAAATGTACAGGAAACACTCAAGAAATTCCAAGATAACAAAAATAGAGAATTTGAGAAAGCACAAGACAAATAAAAGAAACTATAGAAGCACTGTATAAACACCAAAGTGAAACAAAGAACCTGGTAAAGAAAGAGATAAATGAACTCAGGGCAAAAATAGACAATATTAAAGGAATGTGTAATATATTCAACAAAATAATAACACAAAATTCCCCAAATCTAGAGAAATCTATGCCCATACAGAAACAGGAAACCTCCAGAACACCAAACAGATCTGACCATAATAGAACTACCGCATAACATATTATCATTAAAACAACAAGTACAGAGACTAGAGAAAAAATATTGAAGTTTATAAGAGAGAAAAAACAAATAACATACAAAAGTAAAACCAACAAAATCACAGCAGACTTCTCAACAGAAACATTAAAAGCAAGAAGAGCTTGGGGTGAGGTCTTCTGGGCACTGAATGAAAATAACTTCAAACCTAGGATACTCTACCCAGCAAAGTATCATTCAAAATTGATGGAACAATAAAAGTCTTCCATGATAAGCAGAAACTAAAACAATGTATGACCACAAAACCACCACTATAAAAGAATCTTCAAGGCATTCTGCACACAGAAAGTGAAACCCAACAAAACCATGAAAGGGCAGGAAGTACCAAACCACAGGAAAAGAAAAAGTAAGAAAGTACAGAGTAACATCAATTTAACTACACACAATCAAACCCACAAAAAACTAAGACAACTAAATGACAGGAATCACCATATACCTATCAATACTAACACTTAATGTTATTGGATGTAACTCCCCCATCAAAAGGTGCCATTTGATAAACTTGATTAAAAAGGAAGATCCAACAATTTGTTCCTTACAGGAGACCCATCAAATCAATAGAAATAAGCATAGGCTTAGGATGAAAGGCTGGAACAAATTTACCAAGAAATGGCCCCCCAAAAGAGATAGGAGTAGCAATACTTACCTCTGACAAAGTAGACTTCAAACCTACATTGATCAAAAGAGATAAAGAAGGACATTCCATACTAATAAAAGGGGAAATAGACCAAAAGGAAATAACAATTATCAACCTATATATACTCAATGTCAATGCACCCAATTTCATAAAACATACCCTGAATGACCTAAAAACATATATTAACTTCAACAGAGTGGTAGTGGGAGACTTTAATATCCCACTATCATCACTACATAGGTCATCCAAACAAAAAATCAATAAAGAAATCCTAGCTCTAAAACATACCATAGATCAAACGGACCTAGTTGATGTCTACAAAACATTTCATCAAACTTCTACACAATATACATTTTTTGCAGTAGCCCATGGAACCTTCTCCAAAATAGATCATATCCTAGGGCACAAAGCAAGCCTTAGCAAATATAAGAAAACAGGATGTATACCATGCATTCTATCTGATCACAGTACATTAAAACTAGAACTCAACTACAAAAATAAAGACAAAAAACATGTAAACAGGTGGAAACTGAACAATTCATTGCTTAATGAACAATGGGTTGTTAATGAAATAAAAGAGGAAATTAAAAGGTTCCTGGAAGTCAATGCAATTTCCTATGGGAAACAGTAAAGGCAGTCCTGAGAGGAAAGTTTATAGCCATGAGTGCATATATTAAAAAGTCTGAAAGATCTCAAATCAATGACCTAATGATACATCTCAAACTCTTAGAAAAACAAGAACTAGCAAATACCAAAATGAATAAAAGGAGAGAAATGATAAAAATAAGAGCTGAAATCAATGAACTAGAAAACAAAAAACCATACAAATAATTAATGCAACAAAAAGTTGGTACTTTGAAATAATAATCAAGACTGATAGACCCCTGGCAAGCCTGACTAAAATGAAGAGAGAAAAAACCCAAATTAGTAGAATCAGGAATGCAAAAGGGGAGATAACAACAAATACCATGGAAGTCCAGGAAATCATCAGAGACTACTTTGAGAACCTATATTCTAATAAATTTGAAAATCTTAAAGAAATGGACAGATTTCTAGATACATATGATCATCCAAAACTGAACCAAGAGGAAATTAATCACCTGAATAGACCTATAATACAAAATGAAATTGAAGCAGCAATCAAGAGTCTCCCCAAAAAGAAAAGTCCAGGACCTGATGGGTTCTCTGCTGAATTCTATCAGACCTTTAAAGAAGAACTGATATCAACCCTCCTTAAACTGTTACATGAAATAGAAAGGGAAGGAAAACTGCCAAACACATTTTATGAAGCCAGTATTACACTTATCCCAAAACCAGGCAAAGAAACCTCCAAAAAGGAGAACTATAGGCCAATCTCCTTAATGAACATTGATGCAAAAATCCTCAATAAAATAATGGCAAACCGAATTCAACAACACAACAAAAAGATTATTCACCATGACCAAGTAGGCTTCATCCCAGGGATGCAGGGGTGGTTCAACATATGAAAATCAATAAATGTAATAAACCACATTAACAGAAGCAAAGACAAAAACCACTTGATCATCTCAATAGATGCAGAAAAAGCCTTTGATAAGATCCAACACCATTTCATGATAAAAGCTCTAAGAAAACTAGGAATAGAAGGAAACTACCTCAACATTATAAAAGCTATGTATGACAAACCTACAGCCAGCATTATACTTAACGGTGAAAACCTGAAACCACTCCCTCTAAAATCTGGAATGAAACAAGGATGTCCACTATCTCTACTCCTATTCAACATAGTACTAGAATTCCTAGCCAGAGCAATTGGGCAAGAAGAAGGAATAAAAGGAATACAAATAGGTAAAGAAACTGTCAAAATATCTCTATTTGCAGATGATATGATCCTATACATTAAAGTCCCAAGAAACTACTCAAAGGCTCCTACTACACCATCAGCAACTATAGCAAGGTAGCAGGATATAAAATCAACATAGAAAAATCATTAGCATTTCTATACACTAATAATGAACAAACTAAGAAAGAATATATGAAAACAATTCCATTTAAAATAGCCTGTAAAAAAATCAAATACCTAGGTATAAACCTAACAAAGGATGTGAATGACCTCTACAAGGAAAACTATAAACTCCTGAAGAAAGAGATTGAAGAAGACTATAGATAGTGGAGAGATCTCCCATGCTCATGGATTGGTAGAATCAACATAGTAAAAATAGCTATACTCCCAAAAGCAATCTACATGTTTAATGCAATTCCCATCAAAATGCCAATGACATTCATCATAGATATTGAAAAATTTACTGTTAAGTTTATCTGGAAACACAAGAAACCACGAATAGTCAAGGCAATACTCAGCAAAAAGAACAATGCTGGAGGTATCACAATACCTGATTTCAAACTATATTACAAAGCAATAACAATAAAAAATAGCATGGTACTGGCACAAAAACAGACATGAAGACCAGTGGAACAGAATATAGGATCTGGATATGAAGCCACACAACAATAACCAATTTATCTTTGACAAAGGTGCTAAAAATATATGATGGAGAAAAAGCAGCCTCTTCAACAAAAACTGCTGGGAAAACTGGTTAGCAGTCTGCAAAAACTGAAACTAGATCCATGTTTATCACCCTATACCAGTGTTAACTCAAAATAGATCAAGGACCTTAATATCAGACCCCAAACTCTAATGTTGGTGCAGGAAAGAGTAGGAAATACTTTGGAACTAATAGGTATAGGCAAGGACTTTCTCAATGGAACCCCAGCAGCTCAGCAACTAAGAGATAGCATAGACAAATGGGACTTCATAAAACTAAAAAGCTTCTGGTCAACAAAAGAAATGGTCTCTAAACTGAAGAGACCATCCACAGAGTGGTTGAAAATATTTGTCAGCTACACATCAGACAAAGGACTGATAACCAGAGTATATAGGGAAATAAAAAAACTGAACTCTCCCAAAATTAATGAACCAATCAAGAAATGGGCAAGTGTATTAAACAGAACTTTCTGGAAAGCAGAAATTCAAATTGCCAAAAAACACATGAAAAAATGCTCACCATCTCTAGCAGTAAAAGAAATGCAAATCAAAATCACACTAAGATTCCATCTCACCCCTGTTAGAATAGCCATCATTAAAAACATCACCAACAACAGGTGTTGGCGAGAATGTGGGGAAAAAGGAATCCTCATAAATTGATGGTGGGAATGCAATCTATACAACCACTCTGGAAAAATTTTGGAGGCTTCTTAAAAATCTAAAAATAGATCTATCATATGATCCAGCAATAAAACTCTTGGGGATATACTCAAAGGAATGCAACATAGGTTACTCAGAGGCACCTGCACACCCACGTTTATTGCAGCACTTTTAACAATAGCCAAGTTATGGGAACAGCCAAAATGCCCCACTATTGATGAATGGATTAAGAAAATGTGGTATTTATACACAATGGAATACTACTCAGCCAGGAAGAAGAATGAAATCTTATCATCTGCAGGTAAATGGATAGAACTGGAGAACATCATCCTGAGTGAGATTAGCCAGGCTTAGAACACCAAAAATCGTATGTTCTCCCTCATATGTGGACATTAGATCAAGGGCAAACACAACAAGGGGATTGGACTTTGATCACATGATAAAGTGAGAACACACAAGGGGTACGAGGATAGGTAAGACACTCAAAAAACTAGATAGCATTTGATGTCCTCAATGCAAAGGAACTAATGCAGAAAGTTGAAAGCTACAGAGGCCGGTAGGAGAATGAGACCAGGAACAAGAGAAAAGGTTAGTTTGAGAAGAATTAATTTAGAAGGTAACACATATGTCCAGGAAAGCAATGCAAATAAACTCCCTGTATAACTATCTTTATCTCAACTAGCAAAAATCCTTCGTCCTTCCTATTGCTGCTTATACTCTCTCTTCAATAAGATTAGAGATAAGGGCAAAATAGTTTCTGCCTGGTAGGGAGGGGGTAGGAGGGAAAAGGGAGGGGGCAGGGTAGTTAAGGGTGGGGTTGGGGCGAAGGGGGAGGAAATGACCCAAATATTGTATGCACATATGAATAAAAAAAAAACAAGGCTAGGAGAAAATGACTCATATTAAAGCAAAAATATTGACAGAAGCTAAAAGCAGCAATGGAGTACTTTAAACTTGCTAGAAACTGAGATAAAATAGAACATGTTTTCCTATTATCTAGATTTTTACTATTGAAGAAAAGACAAAATTGTAGGTTCATACCATAAAGATTTTTGAAATATTATTTACAAGAAAATTTAAAGAGAGAATTCCAAACTCTCTTAAAAATGTAATAAAATATTAAATTATATTAAAATTTAAAGTATAATAAAGTATAATAAAACACATTTCTCTATTTGAGGAAGATTAATAGTACACACACTAAAAGATTAAAATCTATTAACTATTAGACTGGGTTTCTAATTATATCTGTTATTAATCATTTTTAAAAATAAAATAGAGCACGAAACACTAAACTCAGTAGGTAGAGGTTTTTATGTTTTTTGAGTTTCATTATGCTCAGGAACTTAATGAAATATGATTTATTGATTTTTTCATAAGGAATCTTATCATTTTGCTGACATACAATGATTTATGTGAAAATAAATACATTTGTAAAATATAAAGTAGAAACAATGTTGATAATGAGAATAAAATACACTATTAGTTTTAAATTTTTATTTCGTTAAATATTCTTTTAAGAAATTCTAGCTGAGAATCTGACTTATTTTTGAAGAAATATGTTACTATTAAGACATTTACAATATCACATTTGCACAAACTAGACTCAAGTGTTCTAATTATTATCTAACATGCATGAGGCAAAACAAACTAAGCATTTAAAAATATATAGTTCTAAATATGATGCCCTTGTCTTGTGGGTGAAGTAGAAAAACACTTGAGTTCATTAGAATTTTCTCCATCCCTTTCTATGTTCTTCACATCTAGGGACTGAGTACTTATCATAGGTAGGGACTTACTATAGTGGTGGTTCCCTTACCACTGGAATGAATGAATACCTTTCATTAAACTCTTTTTGTACCAGGGATTTCAGAACCAGAAGTATGCAAACTTTAGCTGACTCTGCTGTCAATGGAAATTTGGGATTCTTAGTTGCAATGAACCTATCTACCTGGTTAAGGATTTGTTCCTTTATATCCAAGATGGAGAAGAGAAAGTCACTAGTAATTTCCTTAAGGCTAAGTTTAAAGTTGGAGAAGGTGTAAAGAATGAATTTTGTTCATTCACTGTCTTCATAGGTAACTGCAGCCTGTATCCTTCTGGTTGCCATTCCAGTCTTGCTATGCATTTTTTTTACATACCATCCAGTACACTTTCACTATTAATTTTTTGTTAATATCAATTTTTTGTTAATTATGCAGAGGATTCATTGTGATATTTCCATCCATGTATACAGTTTAATTTGATCAAATTCACCCCCTCTATTATTCTTTTTTCTTTTTTTATTATAAATTTTTATTAGGATATATCCATTATATGGGGGGATTTATAGCTACAATTTTGATTAGATTTATATTGTACATTAGTTACATCACCACCATTGTCTCTCCCTATCAACCCCTCCCCACCCTACATAAGCAATTACAAGGGGTTTCATTGTTCTACTTCAAGGAAAAATATTATATGAAGTCCATCAACTGTGTACTCTCACTTTAATCTCCTTTATTCACCCTACCCCCCCCACTAATACCCCTCACCACATACTGTGCCTATTTTACAATCCTGTCTTTAATCATGAATATTCAAATTGATGTTCAAAGGTATTTCTCAG
Organism: Castor canadensis; assembly: GCF_047511655.1. Classification (NCBI taxonomy): domain Eukaryota; kingdom Metazoa; phylum Chordata; class Mammalia; order Rodentia; family Castoridae; genus Castor; species Castor canadensis. Next base: position 94,005,971 of record NC_133391.1, on the reverse strand, counting down.
TGTATCTCCACTGTGGATATACTTTATGTTGGTCCATTCAACCCCTTCCATTACTCTCCCTTACCCCTTTACCTCTTCCCATCCATTTTTCAAAAGTTTTCAATGCACACTCTTATATCCTCTACATTCACATTTTATATTTTACAATATTACTGATGCTCTATCATTCTCTTTCCATTTCCCTCTTTCCCCAAGGTCCATAGAGTAGTTCCACTGTTACAAACATGTTCTACATATGAGTTTGTATATGAACATACTTGTTTTTGTATATATGTTTATCTTTTGGATCTATTTTCCATGCATGAGGAAAATATGTGATCTTTGTCTTTCTGAGCCTGGCTTACCTCACTTAACATTACGTCCTCCAATTGCATCCACTTACCTTCAAACCACCTGTCGTTATGTCTTATGGCTGTGTAAAACTCCATTGTGTATGTATACCACATTTTCTTGATCCAATCATCAGTTGTAGGGCATGTGGGTTGTTTCCAAAGCCTGGATATTGTAAATTGTATTGTGATGAACATCAATGTACAAGTGTCTCTATTGTCTCCTGACTTACATTCCTTTGGGTAGATGCCCAGGAGCAGTATCACTGGATCACATGGCAGTTTTATCTTTAGCGTTTTGAGGAATTTTCATACTGCTTTCCATAGTGGTTGTACTAATTTGCATTCCCACCAACAGTGCATAAGGGTTACTATTTTCTCACTTCCTCAACAGCATTTGTTGTTGCTATTGCCCTTGAATATGGCCATTCTAACTGGAATGAGATGAAATATAAGTGTTTGTTGATTTGTACCTCTTTTATAACCAGGGAAGTTGAACACTTCTTCATGTATTTACTGGTCATTTGTACCTCTTTCTTTGAGAATTCCCTGTTTAATTTATTACACCCATTTCTTTATTGGGATGTTGATTATTTGGGGGTTGAGTTTTTTGAGTTTCCTGTAGATTCCGGATGTTGGTCCTTTATTGGATATGAGTCCCTCCCATTCTGTGGGCTGTGTCTTAAGTGTAGTGACTGTGACTTTTGCTGTGCAAAAGCTCTTTAGTTTGATGCATTCTGATAATTGCACCTGTCTTCCATTATTTATATGTAACAAGTAGTCTCTATTACTAGTAGATCCTTATTAGCTGTATGGCTTTTAGGGAACTCAGTCCTGAAAAAGCATCTCCATCATCAGATCTGGCCACCAAAAAATAATTAATACTTTCTATGTAAATGCAGTTGATACACCTCAGTTTTGTAATTCTTTAATGAGATAGTTATTTGTGGTCAAAAAAGGGAAAATAGAAAACAAAATTTATTATTTTCACACTTCTTAAAGACAAAATGCACAGCATGCCATCCAAAACCACAAGGCGAAAGAGATCAGAATTGTCAGGGGGAGAAGACTGGCTGAGGGGCAGTGCCTTTATTGGGGTTGCTGAGTTAAGACAGGACAGGATGAAATATACTGATGAACAGTTTAGGGTTATCTAACAAGAATAATTTTGGTAGGCTTTGGGCTATAGATGTGGTTTCCAGTTGTCTATTATCTGGCCCTGGCATGATAAAGGCAGAAGAATACTGTCACTTGGGGTGTACAGGTCAGATAAAGTAGGCAGAGCTGTGAGTTGCACAGTTTTCACATCAGAGACATATTCCTGTTAGTGTCCTTTATTATCTTTAAGAATGGCTAAGTTATGGAAACACCCAAGATGCCCCACTACTGATGAATGGATTAAGAAAATGTGGTATTTATACACAATGGAATTTTATGCAGCCATGAAAAAGAGTGAAATCTTAGCATTCACAAGTAAATGGATGGAACTAGAGAACATTGTTCTGAGCAAGGTTAGCCTGGCCCAAAAGACCAAAAATCGTATGTTCTCCCTCATATGCGGATATTAGATCAAGGGTTAACACAACAAGGGAATTGGACTTTGATCACATGATAAAGCGAGAGCACACAAGGGAGTTATGAGGATAGGTAAGACACCCAAAAAACTAGATAGCATTTGTTGCCCTCAATGCAGAGAAACTAATACAGATACTTTAAAGTGACAGAGGCCAATACGAGAAAGGGACCAGGAACTAGAGAAAAGGTTAGTTCGAGAAGAATTTATTTAGAAGGTAACACACATGTACAGGATAGCAATGCAAGTCAACTCCCTGCATAGCTATCCTTATCTCAACTTGCAAAAACCCTTGGTCCTTCCTATTATTGCTTATACTCTCTCCACAAAATTAGAGATAAGAGCAAAATAGTTTTTGCCTGGTAGCAAGGGGTTGGGGGGTAAAGGAAGGGGTATGGGGATAAGGGAGGGGATGGAGGGAAGGGGGGAGAAATGACTCAAACCTTGTATGCACATATGAATAAAAGAAAAAAAAAAAAGAATTAGCCAGGCAGTCTCTCACAAGAGCCAGAAAGAATCTTAAGATGTCAAAACACCAATATACAGAAAATATACCCCTCGCAAGGGAATTACTATCAAATCAGTTAGTGTCCCCTGGGACCTCTTCTGAAACACTGTTTGTTGGTGGGATTTTCAGCTTTATGTAGCATGCATATTTTCTCATGGCCACACTTCTCTCTGCCTATTAATCCCTTTCTCTACTGTTGGCTATGGTAGTTCTAACATTTCTACTTCAGTTATTTTGTGACATTTTCTTCCGGGCCTCCAATAAGCATCTAACCAGAGTTTTTGTTTAGTTTTGGTTAGGACTCTAGCCAGGCCATCAAAACTTCATGATAGTATTCTGCTACATTTTTGAAAACACTAATTTATCAAATTTATCTTATGCATACTTAGATTCCATACTCAGGCATATTCTTTTAGCTGCTACCAGTACTTTTAGTTAGATCTCACAAATGTTTTCATGTAATACTTACTTTCTTTTTTTAACTGTGAAGCTGTGCCTTACTAGTATTTAACCCTTATTATTAGTTGGAATGCTAGGAAGGAGTAATCCTATGAGGTATCTGCCTCACTTGAAGCTCCTGTATTGTCATCAGGGAAGGAGAATTATAATTTTTTAATAAAAAGGGATAGATGACTTCAGTTGGCCCAGTGACTTCAAGGGAATCTGAAACTTTTAACAGACCAAACTTAACTGGATTTCCTCATTTCAAAATGAAGTCCCACTGCTTTCTTCCTGAGTCTGAGAATTCAACAGTTATGAAGATTCTCTTCTATGATTAATTCCTAAGCCTGGTTCTCCGCTGTCTCCCTGTCAAAAGCAAAAGTCTAAGATTTCCATAGATGTTGCCAAGAAGCCACAACGGCTCTCACTGCGACATGTATTGGTGATGAATCATCCTAACCCTGTTCTAACCTCTCTTCACAAATCAGTGGAAGTCAGCAATACCCTACCTCCAATTGCATGGTGTTAATTTACTAACCCTGGCATACTTCTCTGGTGACAAAGATGTTATACCAACAAGGATGTCCCCATTCACTGATTCTCTCTTGCTGTTAAACATTAGTGGATTTTAAACAATTTATTGACACAGAATGCCAGAAGCTCTCTATATGCTGTTTTACTGTCCATATTTTTTCAATTAAGCCTTCTCAGTGAAAGCCATCCTACAAGGGATCCATTTCAAAACCCCATTTTATGGTTGTCATTGTTTTATAGTGTGTTCTCAGAAGCAAACTTTGATTCAGACAATTTTACCAGAAGGTTTTCTGAGAAATATTTGTGGAGGCTATTTGTGGAGGAAAAGAGGAAGTCAAGATTGGACAGAGAAAGAACCTGTAACACAATGTGGTTGGAAATGAAGGTTTGTGCAATTTTATGGGAAGATATGGAGCTAAATGATCTTTCAGAATTGTCCTGAATTGAGAGAAGAAAGTTGTATCTCTGCATTAGTCAATCACTGGCTGCAGACTAAACTCTGTGCAAGTAATAAAATTTACACAAGAATAGCCAATGGCAACTGTGAGTAAAGGGCACACAATATGAGTCATCAACTGTCAATGTTCTCAGTATTGATCCAAGAGAGAGGATGAAGACAGAACATTATAATACTTGCCACAACCTCAAAAAAAGTATGTGGTATTTCCTTCCAAACACCACGATTTATTAGAAAGAGGAGGCTAACATTGTTGAGATGAAAAGGGCAGCCGTGTGTGTATGTTCTCAGGTATTTATTGTTAAGTCTTGTGAATGTATACTTGGGGAACTAATAGTAGGATGTATGTTCTAGCAAATAAACACAAGCTGATGTTGTTCAGTGGCTATTAAATTTTCATTATGCATGTAGCCATAAACTAGGCACTCCCATCATTTCTGTTTTCTCTTTGATGTACTTTGACGAGGTTTCTACCATTTTCTCAAGGTCTTTATGCACTTGTTATTATGGATAGATAATGACTTTCTGGATTATGAGACACTGAAATACTCTGGCATTAGTTGGGTTCCAGAGAACTGTTAGGCATGATTTTGCTTCTACACAACCTTGCCTCTTGTCACTTTTGTTTTTTATTACACGTTCATGCCCCTAAAAGGGTATATTTTACTCACTACCTTCTTCACTCACCATTTCCATGAGATAGCATTAGCAAATTATATACTGCACAAAAAACTATCATCAGGTGTTCCAGGTACTACTCTGGATGTCAGATAGCTCTGTATTTCTTTCACACAGACAATTGCAACTTCTTCTTTGTTTCCTCATCTCCTATAGGTACCTACATTGAAGTTATTACTTTTCTTCTGTAATATAACTTGTTTCCCTCTTCCACATCACCTATATTCTGCAAAAGGTTGGCCACTTGTTATTCATTGTTTTTATTCATTCATCAAATGTTCATTGTATTTGAATGGACACAAGGGGAAATTGTAATGCCAAAGACTAAACCATTAAGCTCTCAACAAAATAAAACTATTAGGGGATGCCAAACTGTAACAAATAAAATAAATCACGATATAATTTGTACACCTTTATATCATTATATGTAAGCATTGAGTGTGTAAATTTTGAACTATTTTGTGATTGTTAAACATGACTCCCTACTACAGGATTTTGCTTTTGTCCAAGTGATTCTTTACCCCTGAATCAATGACTCAACATTGTTCTTCTTTAAAACTAAACTGAAATGGGTGTTCTGACTTTGAAAAGTTCTCAAGCGATTTCATTTCTTGTGAGATATTTTCTGTGCAGTTTGGTCTAACACCAAACTGAGAGACAGGTCCTCAGAGACAATGCCATTTTATAGGCACTGGCCTCATGTCCTTTGTTACCTAGATCGTCTTACCATTTTGCTGTTGATTTCTGTAAGAATATCATGGGATTTCACAAAAATGTTCTCTAGGACTTGGAGATGATATTACAAAATTTTAGAAACATTTAGCTTTCTAGAAAGAATATGAGCACTAATCCTGGCTAAATCTCTCTAAAATATTAGTATCTACTTTTCTGAAGTATTAGGCTGAGATAAATTGAGACTCTTAAAAATGTTCACCTGTCTTATGTAATTTACTAACTAGGAATGAAAATAAAAATAAAAATTATCTAAGTGTTAAATATTTCTAAAGAAATAAAAAGACACCAGACATACTGTGATCTACTAATCAGGCTTGTAGAACACTGTTAAATAAGAATCCAAACAGAGACAAAAATGGAAAATGTACAGCATTTAATGAAAAGGAATATATGTAAATATATGTAGTATAAACATATATACACATAAATAAACTTTATATGTGTATATATGTATGTGTGCATATATATATGTATGTGTGCATACATATATATGGCAAATATACATTCTTTTCCCCTTCTGTGTACTACATGAAAAAAAATAACCTGGAGAGGGGTATTGTTCATGTAAGAATTATCTGAATTTTAAAGCAGTGTTTTAGAAATGTGGACCTTTAAAATGTTCTCTGAGTTGAGCAAAAAAATGTAGCTTTTTAAACCTTGAATTTTTAGCATATTGTATTTCCTTTATTATTATTATTAGTTTTAACTGTTCTCTTTTAAATATTATATCTGTATGTACATGGAAGTTTTGATCATAGTAACTAATGTAAATAATTTCACGATCACGTTAACAGACCAAAAGCAATGTTCTCATTACAGTCTTTTAATACCACAATGTTCTTTTTCCTGAATTTTCAATAAATGTGGCTATTATATGATGGAAATCATTTCATGCTCAATAAAAAGCAAAATACATTTAATGCTCATAGAATTCAAAAGAACCACTGAAAATAGATCTCAATTTGCCTTTATAGCATCCATTTCTCTTTGTGAGGCAAAGAAGTCACACTGGGAGAGAAACAGGTGCTGGAAGGCTGCTCTTAAAGAGACCATTAGCCTCAGGAAATGGTAAGTGTTGAGAAATATTTTCTTTCCTTGATTCACATTCAGTTATAACTTTCTCTCCATTTAGCTTGTCAAGTGCTTGTGCCTGCCCACATCATGTCTCTGTGATTTGCTGTAACTGAATGACTGATTAGAAAATGATAGTTCAAGACTTTCAAAGAAAACGAAAACCCTTTAGGTTGCGATATGCCTTTTCCTCTGAAGCTTTATAATTTTCTTTGCAAAACAAAGTATAATTTTTCTCATAGGTCACTAGTTTTTAAAAACATATTTAACATAATTATTCCTTCCTTATAAAATTAGGGGAAAGGTATGTTTTAAATAGTTCTTTATTTTAATGATCTGAACAGAACTTTGTTGAAATTTCTCTTCCTGAGACCAGTAGGCAAAAGGATAAGGAAAGCAAGTATGCTTTTTCTTTGAAACTTTTTTACACTAATAATTAAAGTGACATTATTACAGGGAGAGTTCAATCAATCTGTAAATATCAACTATCTTATGAAACCATAATTACATATTATGCAGGTGTATTTAAAAATATAAAGAGCCCTGGAGACTAAACCCAATAACAGGTTGTTGAAAACACATTTTTATTTTTTACTTATCGGAAATCAAACAGTTGTTTGAAATAAAATGTGTATTTGCCAGTTTCAAAAAAGAAAAAAACTATCACAAATAATTTGCTCAGCGAATATTTTCTTGTGGCTGCACTGTGTTTGAAAGAGTTGAGCAATACTGGCTAGTGGAGGAAGTGGCCTATTTTGGAGTTGCTATGCTTTTAGCATGGGATTTCAAAACCCATTTCATTTTGTAAAATATTTCTTTTCAGATTCATAACAACTTAGCATTGAGAGAAATAACCAATGTATGCAAAGAATGAACTTGTTGTTTATTTGCTGTATACAGCAATATAATGCAATCAATATTTCATTTGATCTGATTAAGACTGTTCAAAAATATAATTGAAACTAAAAAGATAAATATTTATGTGAACAGGGCAATTGGACTTAAAGGACAATTATTTGACAAGATTGTCTACGGTGAAGTGTGTGTGTGTGTGTTTATGATTTTTTTTCTTTTTCTTTTTTTTTTTGTGGTACTGGGGCTTGAACTCAGGGTCTAAACCTTGACCCACTTCCTTAGCCCTTCTTTGTGATGGGTTTTTTCAAGGTAGGGTCTCGCAAACTATTTGCTTTGGCTGGTTTCCAATTGCAATCTTCCTTATGTCTTTCTCCTGAGTAGCTAGGATTATAGGTGTGAGCCACCAGGGTCCAGCTATATATGATTGATTTATAGGAACCTTTACATTTCATTTAACTTAAAAGTGCCAAGGTATATTTGCCTTGTTTTCTTGTTCCTTGCATGGCAATAGTTTGTTGTAAATGAATACTTCATATCCAAACTAAAATTCATAATTATTGATACTTTCACTATTTTATTCTCCATTATTAATAGTTATCTTTAATATTAGACATATTTTTATTCCCTTTCTTTAACCTAAAACATCAGAATCAGAGGAGTACTGAATTAGTTGTTAGAAAACCTGAATTTAATACAAGTTAGTCACAATAAACTGAGATTCAATCTCTCCAGGGTTCAGTTTTTCTACATGAATATCCAAAGAAATACACAGTATTTTCTCATTTCACTTCAAGTGTAAAGCAAATGCATGAGGTTTTACATCTTATATTTTATCCTATTTATCAACATCAATAAATTAAGATAAAATCAAAGTAAAGAATTCTTTTCTTTTTATTTCTTTATTCTCTACTTTATTTTTCCTGTAATTTGGTTCCTTTATAAAGAAGTGAATTTTATGATTAAAGTGTCATCTTTGACTTAAAAAAATTTCTGCTTATAACCCCCTATCAATAATCTTGGGATTTACAAATAAAAATCCATCCAACAGAATAAATTTATACATGTACTGTTAGATACTTCTTGAGCTAGTACAACTTTCTTTTAAAAACTACCACTTATTCTTCATATGATGAATAAAAATATAATGATGATAATCAGTCTTCACTGAGCTTGGCTGTGGAAGTATACTTTATCTTATAGATAAAAGTCTCTAAATAAATTTACTTTTGTGGATTTAACTATCATTGTTGCAAAAATTTAATCACTTTATACAATGCTAAACCTTTTTTCCCCCATATTCACATACTACTTCTTATTTGTTTGACTTTTAAAAGTACAGGATGATTACCTCTTAACCCAAAGTACTTCAGCTTTAGGATTATTTTTAGATTTTGAAATTTGTGTGTATATATAATGAAATATTTAGAGGATAGGGCCCAAGTTCAAACACAAAATTCATTTATGTTTTATATACACATTATAGACATAGCTTGAAGGCATTTTACAAAATATTTTTAGGATGGCTGAATCTCAATTGCAATCATGAGGTAGATGTGGAATTTTTCACTTTTGGTATTCTAAAATTTCAGAATTTTTTTGAGCATTAGATTTCAAATTTTTCAGATTACAGATGCTCAACCTGTAATATATCCCTTATTTTAATTGTTGCCTTGTCTTAGCAACAATTTGTCTTTGTGGCAATAGCAAATACATCTAAAAATGAGCTCTGTTACAAGGGATGTGAATTTTATGTCCTTTCAGCTTTCAGAGATTCCTAACTTTATTTCTGTTTAACTATATTGAGAACAAGCACACAAAAAATAACTAAAACCTATTCTTCCTCCTATGAATTGAGATTTACTTGGAATTTATTTGACTTTTTTTTCCCCTGATTTAAACATACATTAAAGAGATGTGACAGAAAATATTAGGTATTGAATTATTTCAGTTCCAGTGAGTAGAAAAGATGAAATAAATATTGTTTCATGTAAATGACAAAGATTTTGCAGTTCTCTCCAGTGGATCATACTGAGCAGCTACAAAGAGAACAGGGAACATCTCAGGCACAAAAAAAAAAATGAATTTCAGTTAGCAGATGAATACTACTGATGAAATCTAAATAATTTTACAGCAGAAAGATACTTCCCAAGGAAGAGGTTATGAGGCATAACAATTTACAAAAAGTTGTGAAGACAATAGAAAAACTTCTTGAGATAGGCTAATAACTAATTCTACGAGATGAAATTTAATGCTTTCTAGATTTGGCATTCAGTAAGATGCCTTTCAATTGAAAGCAGCACATTGGAACGCTCAAATTTTGCTCCTGTATTTCATATTTACTTCTTAAATTTCTATTCCTAGAAGCAGCAATTTTATTTAAATGTTTATAATAACTGAAACATACTCATTCATTGAAATTTTAAATTATCAATCATTTTACTTATCAGATACACTTACCTAGACATTCTAGAGAAAATGTATTCAGGTTGACCAATAATTTAGAATTTTTGCATGTCAAAGATAAACTTGATGAAAACCATATATGTGTGTGTATGTCACTGTAATCTGTAATAAGAATTCAAATTCTTTTCAAATAGTTTCTTATGAAATACATGCAGGAAAATATCAATGAAATGGTGTTTACTCTCCTGGTCTTTTGCCTTTCTTCTAAGGTTTTACCTCATCTAAACCAGACTGGTGAATGAAGAGGATTTTACATTTGTTTGTTTTTTACAATATCTAGTGTTACCAAAGCATTATATCCACATCGCAGATGAAGTTATTTTGTTTTGTGATTGACCTGTTTACATGAGTCTGTCTTTCACAGACTGAAGTAAATATAATTATTTATCTTGTGTCATGTGTATTACTTAATCCTGGCCAAAAAATGTGCTGAAAGGATGATCATCAAGTCACATCTACATAATATTAAAGAAAATAGTATTTTATTGACTGAAAACAGAAGCTAGACAGACAAGATCGATTGAAATGTTTCTTTGCAGTTGAACACTGGATATCATGAGAAAACTGAATTGGATAACAGAAGAAATTACTAGGTCATTCAAAGATATTGAAGAATTGAAATTAGGCAAAGGCTGTTAGAGTTAAGAAAAATAGAAATCCTTGCTAATACAAAGTAACGAGTTGAAAATAGAGTCTCAGGGATTGAAGATAAAGTAGAGGAATTAGGTCAATCCGAAAAAGATAAAGAATAAAACAAGATAATACAAAACAGAATATGAAAGACCTCTGGGGCACCATCAAAGATCAAACTTACTAATCATGAAGAAGAAGGATAGGGGGTATCAAAAGGCATAGATACCACATTCAATAAAATGGTGGCAGAAAACTCCCAATCTTGATAAAGAGGAGGTCATTTAAATAAAGAGGCTTTTAGAAGTTCAAATAGTAGCAAACAGAAAAGAAGTACCCCTAGACATATTATAGCTAAAACACTAAATATACAAAGAAAACATATTACAAGCTTCAAGAAAAGAAACAAGTCACATATAAAAGCAAACCCATCAGATTAACAGCAGATTTCCCAACAGAAACTAAAAACAAGAAGGCATGGAAAGATATACTCCAAGTCCTGAAAGAAAATAATTGTCAGCCTAGAATAATATATACAGTAATTCTATCTTTCATAATTGAAGGAGAAATAAAAACTCTCCATAATAAAGAAAAATTAAGGAAAGCATGAATACTAGAACACTGCAGAAGGTACTGAAATGAATCCTACATGCAGAAGAGGAAGATAAATGCAGTCAAGCAAGAATGCAGTACAGAAAATAATAAATCCTGCTAAATAGATAGATTGGCAAATGAAGATCAGCAAAGAAGTAACACATCACAGAAACAATAGATTGACAGGAAATGTTGCATGCTTTTCAATTTTAACTTTGAAGGCTAATAGTCTGAATTCTCTAACCAAAATATATAGAATGACTGGGTCAGATTATAAAGCAAAACTGAAAACCCAGTGCTGGTGGCTTATGTCTGTAATCCTAGCTACTTAGGAGGCAAAGATCAAGAGGATCAAAGCCAGCCGGGGGAAATAGTTTGTAAGACCCTATGTCAAAAAGAAAAAAAAAAATCAAAAAAAGGCCTGGTGAAATGACTCAGGGTGTAGGCCCTGAGTTCAAACCCCAGCATCACAAAAAAGCAAAACTGGAGCATTTCTTGCCTACAAGAAATACATTTCACTGACAAAAACAAACATTTGTTTAGGGTAAAAGGATAGAAAAAAATTTTCTAAGCAAATAAACCCTGAAAGCAGCCTGGTGTAGTTTAACTCATAATTGATAAAACAAATTTCAAATCAAAATTAGTCAGAAGAGAAAAAGAAAGAAAGAAACGCAAACCTAACAAGGAAGAACTCAAATTATCCCTATTTGCACATAATATGATCCTGTACTTGAAGATTCTAAAGATTCCGCTGACAAGTTCCTAGATCTGATGAACACTTTTGGCAACTCAGCAGGATAAAAAATTAACATACAAAATTTAGTAGCTTTTCTATATACCAACAATTAACAGAAGAAAGAAATCAGAAAAACAATTCTATTCATGGTAGACTTGAAAAAATAGCTACAGATAAACTTAAATAAGATTGTTTAAGATCTTTACAATAAAATCCTCAAAGAAAGAAATTGAAAAAGATACTAGAAGATGGAAAGACCTTCTACGTTTATGGATTGGCAGAATTGATATTGTGATGATAGCTATGCTACTGAAAGCAATCTATAAATTCAACTCAATCCCCATCAAGTCAAATGTCTTTCTTCACAGAAATAGAAAACTCATTTGTAAAACTCATATGAAAACATAAAAGACCCCAGACAACAAAAGTAATCATAAGTAAAAAAAGAGCAATACTAAAGTTTTCACAGTAGTATACTTCAAATTATACTACAGAACCACAGAAAAATAAAACAAAACAAAGAAAACCAAACAACCTCGGCATGATGCTGGCACAAAAACAAATATGATGACCAATAGAACAGAATAGAAGATCCAGAAATAAACCTATACAGCCATAGCCATTGATTTTTGACAAAGGAGTCATAAACACATACTAGAGAAAAAAACAGCCTCCACAACAAATAATGTTGGGAAAATTGGATATCCAAATGTCCAAAAAAACGAAATCTCTTATCTCTCGCCCTGTGCAAAAATCAATTAAAAATGGATCAAAGATTTTAATGCAGTACATAAAACATTGTACCTACTCCAGGAAAATAAAGGAAAAACACTGGAAAATATAGGCTTTTCTGAACAGGACTCCCAATTGCTTAGGGATTCAGAACAAGATTTGACAAATTGGATTGCATCAAATTAAAAAGTTCTGCACATCATGGAAACAATTTTTACAATGCAGATACAACCCATAGAATGGGAAGAAATCTTTACTAGCTATTAAATGGATAAATGATTAAAATCCATAATACACAAAGAGCTCAAACAATTAAACACCAAAATAACAAATACTCCAAATACTAAATGGGCAAGTGAGTTGAACAGACAGTTCCTAGAAGATAATAGACAAATGGCTAACAAATACATGAAGAAATGTTTAACATTCTTAGACATAAAGCAAATGTACTTGAATACTCTTCACCCTGCAGTACCCTCTCCTTTCCCTCCCCACAGACAATCATTCTTTCACTCATCTCCTTTTATCATCATCATCATCATCATCACCATCATCATCGTTTAAGGTGTAGATGCTAAGTATTGGTGAAAAATGTGATATTCAGCTTTTTGAGCTTAACTTTTCTTGCTTAACATTAAGATTTCCAGTTTCATGGACTTTTCTGTAAATGACATAATTTAATTTTTAAGCTGACTAATACACCATTGTTCAATATATCAGATTTCTTTACCCATTCATCAATAGGTGTGCAGCTAGACTGATTCCTCTACTTGGCTACTACGAATAGGGCTGAAAAAAGCATAAGTGTGCATGTATCTCTTCTATATGATGATTCATACTCCTTTGGATATATGCCAAAGAGTGGTATAGCAAAGTCATAAAGTAGGTTTACTTTTAGTTTTTTGATGAATCTCCAATGTTGGTTTCTATATTAATTATACTGGTTAACATTCTCACCAAGAGTGCATAAAGGTTACTTTTTCTTTGCATCTTTGCCAGTATTTTTTGTTGCTTGTTTTCTTGATGATTATCATTCTGACTGGGGTGAGATGAAATCTCAGTGTAAAAGGAAATTTGCATTTCCTTTATGACTGAGAATAAATATAAGGAATAGCATGTTTTTCTTAAAAATAGTTTTAGTACATTTATTTAATAATTAATTCAGCATCAACTGTTGAAGTCATATTGTGTAACTAGAATTTTATTAGGTGATGAGGCACAAAGATAAACCCAATGCATAATATTCATAATGTTCAGTAGTGCACTAGAGTGTTATATACTTCATATTGGAAAATCTGAAAGCTAGACGCAGGGATTCATAAGTTGAGGCCTGAAAAATGATTTACCAAAGAATAAAATGGTTGGGAAAGAGAAAAAAATTCCAAACACCAAAACCAACGTGTCAGATGTTTCAAATGTTATGTAAAAGTACACATGGCAGATTAAAGGAAAGTGTATGAATGAGAAGATAGCAAGAATATGTCAGAGGAATTCTGGGCTTTAGATAATTTGCTGCAGAGCTTATACTTTTTACTAAGGGTAATGGGAAGTCACTGAATAGTTAAAGTAGAAGAGTGATACCCTCTTCCAATGTGGTGACATAAGTAGGTGTGACTTTTGAAAAGTGATTAGGTTCTGCCATCATAAATGCTGTTGTGAAAGAGACCTCAGGGAGTTGCCTTGCCTTCTACCATGAATCAGGAAGCACTCTCCACTAATACTGAATCAGAAAGTGCTTTCTTCTTGTACATCCCAGCCTCCAGAACAGTGAGAAATAGGTATCTGTTTAAAAAAAAAAATCCAGGATTGGTAATTTGCTATTTCTTTTTGATGTATTGCCCCTTTTATTAGTATTAAGTGTCCTTCTTTGTCTCAATTGACCAATATAAGTTTGAAGTCTACTTTGTCTGATATAAGCATTGCTACTTCTGCATGTTTTCTGAGGCCATTGGTTTCATAAAACTTCTAGCCTTTCACTCTAAGCCAGTGTTTATTTCTGTCAATAAGACGGGTCTCTTGTATACAACACATTGTTGGAACTTCCTTTTTAATCCAGTTTGCCAAATGGTGTCTTTTGATTGGGAAATTAAGTCTATTGACATTCAGTGTTAATATTGATAGGTTTGTGGTGATTCCTGCCATTTTGTTGTTTAAGAATTTGATTGTGTGCAGCCAAATCAATGCTACTCTCTGATCACTTGTCTTTTCTTCTTCTGTGGTTTGATACTTCACATTCTCTCATGGTTTTGTTTGCTTTCATCTTCTGTGTGCAGAATTCCTTGTAGAATCTTCTGTAATGGTGGCTTGGTGGTCATATATTATTTTAATTTCTGTTTATTGTGGAAGATTTTTATTATTCTATCAATTATGAATGATAGTTTCGCTGGATAGAGTACCACAAGGCTGAAAATCTTGTCATTCAATACCTGAAATATGTCACTCCATGCCCTTCTTGCTTTTAAGGTTTCCATTGAGAAATCTGCTGTTATTTTGATGGGTTCACCTTTATACATTATTTTGTTTTTTATCTCTTATAACCTGCAATGTTCTTTCTCTGTTCTCTGTGTTGTTCTAATGGTAATATGCCATGGTAAAATTCTATTTTGGTCAAGTCTGGTGTCCTGGAGGCTTATTTTATCAGAATAGGCAAAAGTTTCTCAAGATTTGAGAAATTTTCTGCTAGTATTTTATTGAATATATTATGTGTCCCTTTGGCTTTCATCTCTTCTCCTTTCTTCAATGCCCATGATTCTCAGGTTTGGGCTTTTGATGGAGTTGCTGAGTTCTTGTATATTCCTTTCACAGCTCTTGAGTTGTTTGACCAAGATTTCTTCTACTTTTGTCTTTAAATTCTATTTTATCTTCAAACTCTGAGATTCTGCATTCCATTTGCTCTAGTCTGCTGGAGTCATCTTCCACTATGTTTTTTTGTTTGACTAAAGGGATTTTTTTTTCCTGGGATTTCCATTTGATTCTTTTTTTGAGGTTTACCATATCTTGGTTCAACTCCTCTTTATTTTGTGTTTTCATCTTTAATTCATGCATCTCTTTTTTAAATAGTGTCCTTTGTTTCACTTTGGTGTTTGTTGAAGTCCTCTCTGAGTTCATTTATTTGTTTTTGTGTCTTCTCATGTTCTTTATGTTTGGTGTCTTGAAATTTCTTGAGTGCATCTTGTACATTCTGTTTAACCATGTCTAGTATCTTCTCCATGAGTTTCTCAATGATATCTCCTAAGATTTCTTCTTTGAAGGTTTTATGTGGGCAATCACT
The DNA here is from genome assembly GCF_047511655.1 of Castor canadensis. NCBI lineage: Eukaryota > Metazoa > Chordata > Mammalia > Rodentia > Castoridae > Castor > Castor canadensis. Next base: position 93,990,364 of record NC_133391.1, on the reverse strand, counting down.
GGGGTCCTTAGTGACATTTACCATTGTTTTGCTGGAGTCAGGAACTGGGTATCCATTTTCTTCATTTCCCACTGAATCCTCTATTGAATTTTTTTTTTTGAAAAGTATGGTTTCCATCCCTTCTTCCTATTGCTCCACTTGTTGCTGTGCAATGATATTCTTAATATGCTAGTTGGTGATTTTTATTGCCTGTTTTCTTTCCCTTGATTTAATTTTTGTTTTGTGACTGACTTGGTTGTTAGCTAGGTTGACATGCTCTTTCTGTCCCTGGCCTGGAGGTATAATTTAGCAATAACGAATTCACAGGTTCAATGCCAGACCTGTTGTTTACATATTATATAGAAACCCCCTTCGTGATAAGATCTATAAACAGTAAACATTGAGAAAGCAATGGTTATTACACTAGATATAGAAATTTGCACGATTGGTAAAGGTGGCACTAAAAAGGGGGAGCAGGAAAGATGTGTTTGGGTATGTGAAGAGGTGTGAGGGATGCTGGGTTTTGTGGTCCTTGTGTGTATTTGGTTGTATTTCTGTTTTTGTAGTGATGGGTGTTTGTCTCAGGGATTGCAGGGGGCTGGGGTGTGTATAGTTGGTACAGTATTCTAGTCAGTGTGTGTTGAGTGTATAGGAGGGAGGACTAGTGTGGTGACATGTTTGGAAAGGATAGGAGGGTGAGGTGATGTCAGGTCAAGAGAGTCAATGAGAAGGGGCAGAAAGAGTAGTTGGGATGGAGAACAATGGATTGTAGCATAGAAAAAGGAAGGAAAGTGAAGGGGATAAGAATAGAGATAATAAAATAGTTATCGTGAAGTTAATAATATAGAAAAAAATAAATAAAACACCAGGTACAGGAATAACAAAAAGTTCAGTCTATTTGGTAAAAGTTCTGGAGTTATTCTTTAGGTGTCCAATCCTGCTATTGGCATACAAGCGGGAGCTCTGATGTGGTCTCATCTTGTCACTCCTTGTGAGTAATATTTGGTTCCTTTTGTTCACAGGACAAGTTGCAATTGGGGGCTGAGGTAACTCTGCCAGTTCATGCAGTGTGTTCCTAGCTGTTGTTGTTTTCATCAGGCCAACAGCTGTATTGCCCTACAGCTGCAAATCTGTTTGGTCAGCTCCTTCCCAAGAAAGGTGGAGTAATTTAGTTTTGAATACTGCCCTCTATACCTCAAGACCAGCTCTGGGATCCATTACTTACCCAACTTTGAAAGATTGAAAGATTGGCTTGTCATCCTACCCCCCTCTCAGACTTTGTGTTTCTCCCAGTCTCTGCTCAGTGTTAGTGGCTCCTCTGGGTGGTTGGCTTGTCACTCAACCCCTACTCTTAGCCTTTGCTGCTTTTCATTCACTGAGAGTTCAGTTCCTTGCCCACCCCTGTTCCCTGGGGCACGTTCAGCACTCCACCCCAACCTCTGCTTTGGTGTTAGATTATAATTCACTGTTTATGCATTTCAGTTTTGTTGGGGGCATTCAGTCTCCCCACAGGCTGTGCTGGATTACATTCCTGGGTGGTAGGTAGGCCAGTTGCATGTGGGCATAATGCTCACCTGTTTGTTCTGCAGATTAACACAAGCAGCTTTGGAACCAGCTGGTGGGGAGAAATGGTGATTTTTTTTAGCATGGCACAGCATAAGGAGGCTTCCCATTGAATAGGGTTCTAGGATGTTGCAAAGTTCAGTTCTGATTGGTGCTCTGTCTTCTGCTTATTGGGAGAATAACAAAGAAAAAAAGAGAGAGTGAGAAAGAAAAAAAAATGGCCAGGGAGCTTTTTCCCAAGGTGGGACACGCCTTACTAGCTGTGCTATGTGGGATTTTCATGGCTGTTAGGTAGAATTAAAAGCTGATTTAAGGATCAGTCCATGCATTTTATGTGCACCTAATGTGATGACAGTTATTATTTTGGCTAGAAGCAATCAGAATTACCTAAGTGTAGCTCTAACATTTCAAGGTGGTTCCCAGAGTCATGGTGCTTAGGATTTCTGATTCCCTACCTAACTTCCATCTTTTATCCTTGAGATCCCACTTTGGAGCAATTATGTTTAACAGGCATTTTAAGAATCCAAGAGAGTATTTCAAATAGGGCACTGAAAACAGTGAAAAATAAACAATAGAGTTATAAACTTATGAGGTATCATTATATATTTAAAGTAATAGAACTGTATTATTATTATTATTATTAAGAGAAATATAAAGAGACAAGAAAATCAAGATGAGGCTCATTTCTGGTAATGGTTGACTAAGTAATTTGAACCAAACTTGATAACAACAACTTAAAAACAGAGATAAGATATTTGAAAATATGAGTTTGAAGTCAGAGGAGAGCCAAGAAGGAAAGAAAGAATGCTGAGGGGTCATGATTAGGTAGTATTTGAAAACACTGAATTGTATTGTTGCTTTTCCTTTATAGTGTCTGCTCAGTTCTTGAAGAAGAACTTAATTGAGCTTCTAATAGTCTCACAGAGCTATGGAGAAGAATTTGGTACCTCTAGGCTCTATACTTACAGCTTAGAGTTTCTTAGTCAATATTCCACAGAACCCTTGGGTTCTTGTAAACACACCTGGAGTCACTTGAAGAACATGGCTTACAAAAACACATTACTTCTTGAATTTTTTTGCCTGGGTTAGTCACTTAATAATTTCTTTATAGACCTTTTAAGACTCTGTAAGAGAGGACAATTAGGCTATGTTTATGATGTGTTCACTTTTGGTTTTAGTGTGAGGTAGGTGTGTAATATGTGAGCTTTTTATTGTATGGAGGGGAGGATGGTAGACAATATCTCTTTTTCAAAAATTACCTTTTCCAACCCTACATTATATGTTATTGACTTATAGGAATCAATAAACTGTATGTGAATGACAGAAAATTGTACAGAAATTTTTGCTTTGAAGAAGAAATTTTTATGAGCATTGATTTAGATAAATCCTCTTCCCCCCAAATATTTTAATGTGGTTATAAAGATTACAAAACTTGGAATATGCAGTTTAGAGGTGAATTAAATTGTTAACTATTCATATATTTTGTGATTTTTCTCATTAATTTTTATGTTCTTCCATTTAATTAGCTTACCTCCAATATGTCTGACTTATCCAACTTGATGATTTGTGAAGATGAAATGTAAGATGGAAGAAGAAACTTCTTGACAAAAACCGATAAAACATTCTGAAAAGGTTAGTGATGAGAAACTATAATTTTCCAGGCCAGTTCATCAAAGTGGCACAAATTCTGGTGGAAATGTTCAAATTGTCCTTCAACTATAGAAAGTCTGTGTAAAAAACCTGCATAAGTACAGGAATGGCTCCAGAAAAATTGAATAGTAGAAAAAAGCAAGCAAAAATTTGCTAAGTAATGATTTTGTTTAGCTACAAAAAAACAAACTAGAAAAACCTACTGTTTTCAAAGTAGCATCCAGTGAAATGGCTCCAGAAATACACTATTGCCAACAACAACAACAAAACACGTCATTGAGATCCTATTATCGGCAGCACAGGAAATAGTGAGTGAAATGCTTAGATAGAATTTACTATGGGAAACTGAAAATGTTCCAATCTCAAGCAGTATGGCAAATGGACATATTTATGACATATCCCATGATGCTTAAAACATTTTATATAATAAACTGGAAAACAAGAGCCTTCTAGCCAAATAGATGAGTTAAAAGATTTCACTAACGAATACATTGCTGCTTCATCTGTAAAAACTGAAAATAATGGTGATATTCAGGAAAATAGCTTCTGATACCCCCAAAATGGCCAAGACATTGACTATTGTGTTTTAATACCTAGAAAAAAGCATTTCTGTTTTGGAAGAACTCTTTGTAATCTGTATTGGTGGTACCTCTTCAAAGGTAGAAAACATGGAAGATTTTTGGCTCTCTTACAACAAAATAAAATCCTCAATAACACTGCTTTATCCTACTGATGGCTGATAGAAATAAAATAAAAACTGGGTTATGCTATAAAAAGTTAGTTATTTAAACTTAATTCAGTTCACCCAAGAATATGTTTTTTAATGGAAAACCTAGACAAATAGTACTTAAAATTTCTTGTTAAATATAGAAATCTTTTAGCTTAGCAAAGAAAGAGTTCCCAGTGGGGATTTGACTAAAAGGTGAATTGCTGGAACATTTTCAAAAAGTGCACAGATGTCACTGATGTCTTGAAGATGAAGAATGGCTATGCAGCCAGTCTACTTGGCTGACATTATTCTTCACATGAATCAGTTGTATAAGATTCCAAGGTCTTAGGGAAAAAATACCTTCATTTTAAATGAAAATTTTCTTGGATTAAAAAGGAAACTGTATCTGCAAAATTCAGTATCCAAAAGAAAAACATTAAAGTGTTTTCATGGTGAGGAAGGATACCAGTCAAATCTCATGTCCCATTGAAAACAAGATTTAACTGTATTTCCCATTCCTGTAAACATAAGTGAATGTTTGGATGAGGCACACTTTGCCTGGATATTCTCAGTCTGAAAACTTGAATTTTACAGAAGACTTATAATTTCTTGATTGTATACTCAAGATAACACTAATATCCTTAACAACAGACACTTTCTAGATAACTGTGACTAAAGTTACTGGCAATTCAGTGGGAATTGGTGAATATTTTGAGGCAGCTCTTAACTTCTTAGTGTAAACCAATTTTTTTCCCTTCTTTAACAAACAACAGGTACAAGAACAGATATTATCTCATTGTTTTATTTGAAAATGAAATCTATGCATTCTTAATTCATTAAACTCACAATTAAATATCAGTACAATAAAAACAAGTTAATTTGTGCAATAATTTATTCTTAAATTTGTTTTTAAAAGTAACAATTTGGAATCTTGCATCCACCTAGTATATAATAAGAAAGAGCACATTTTACTTCCCATTTGGTAAAAGGTGGGACTGTGGGCAAGAAAATATAAAACAACAAGTTTCAATATTCTGGACATCAGTAAATGGGATCCCTAGAAAAAAGAAACAAATGAGGTGAAGCCTGTGATTCCCCTGGCCGTACTACCTGGAGAGCATTCTAAGACCACACCACAAGAAGGAGAACATGAGTGGAGCCTGCAGAATGTCCTGAGTACAGAACAAATGCATCACTCAAGGAACCCCAGGTGGCTAGAGTTCACAGGTAAGTGTGAATGGCAAAATACTGTGCAGAGAGAGAGCCCATGAGATCTGTACTGTGTCCTCATGAAGCAATCAGTTCAGAATACTGAGCAACAGATGCTGGTAAAGAAACTGACTCAGGGCATGAGAAATCAGGTCCATCTAAAAGGATTAGAAGGAATAGTGCTCAGTGCTTATGCAAGGTCAAGCATAATGAGAGATTGCTATAGTTGCAGACATACCAAAACACACTATTGAAAATGAAACATAAAGTAAAATAATGAAAAGGAAAAGAACACCATGAGTTGTGAAACCACTTCCAGTAACTAGAGAGTCCAAAGAATGGGAGCGAAATGAAGAGCAGTGAGATGACAAACATAAAGCAGTAAGAGTGACTCAAGTTGATATAATAGAATTTTGGTAACAGAGAGTATCATATCAATGATTTTCTTTTAAAATATATCCTAGCATAATCACCAGTAAATTTATCCTGCATTCAAAGAAAAAAATATAGCCTTATCTTTGGAAACTCTTTCACAGAAACATATAAAAAGAAAAGCACATGATGGAGGGATCGATGGATGGGAGAGAGGAGATATAAGATGCTTACAACAGTGACTGCTACATACATATAATAAATTGTATATTTTTGTTGTTCTACAACATAAAAATGCCTTGTTTTCACATACACTGCAACATTTGTGTCTACACATTCCATTTAACCTATTTTAATACTGTACATGAAACGTTTTTCTCATTGTTTCACCATTGTTTTGTTTGCACAGAGAAACCAAAATACACTTGCATTCTATGTAAAACTTGTCACAGTATGTAACAATGCTAAACATTAATCCCTTTTTTTAAAAACACAAACATGATTTGACATCAACCAAAATAAACAGATGTGCTTGCTTCTTAAAATAGGAAAAGAAAGACATAACCTATATGAGGATATTACATGAAAGAAAAAAATAAAAGCCAATCTCATTCATTCTCTTTCGATTTACTAATTGAAAGAAATTTAAAAGCATTTAAGGAAAGGAAAGGAACTGGCTGGGAAAATTCAATATTATATTGTAAAGGTGCCAGTTTTAGCTTAAAATGATCTGTCAGTTCCATACAGTCTTACTGTAAATGCCAATAAAACCATGGCACAGATTTTAAAAGCATAAGGGGAGGGAAATACAAGGATTAGCAGACACAGTTATTGCTTAATCTACAGGAACTAAGTTAGAAAGAATTAGATAAATGTATAGAAACAGAATATCAAACAAGAATAATTAACAAAATTACTATTGCCTGGCTGTTAATATTTGCTCTGATAATAACTATACCTCTAAAAGAGAAAATTTAAATACTGACAGTGAAAGAATTGAGATCAGATTTTTTGGTTACTGAAAGCCTTCTCTTACTGCAATGGTCACTTAAGCCAACACATTCCCTGGAAAAGTAAGTTACTTATGACCACTGGTTTCCTACAGGACATGGAATCCAGGGGTGTTCTGTTAAAGGTCATTTTTGTGAAGAAATATCAGAAAACTGACAAATCTTTGTTAACACAGACTATCAAAATAGACTATTGGTGTGTGAATCATGTCTTTAATAGTAGATAATGTGATTTTTAAAAGGTTTTTGGTTAGCATACGTTACTTATATAAAATAAGGGGTTTCATTATAATATTCCCATGTATGAATATGATGTATTTGATGAAGTTCACCACCATCTCTTATTCTTTCTTATAATCCCTCTCCCCTTCCCATTGGGAGATCCTCAGTATGACTTTGGGTTTTTTTTTGTTTTTGCTTTCCCTAGCTTCCACAAATGAGAGAAAACTTGCAATATTTGTCTTTGTGGAACTGGCTTATGATGATTTCTAGTTCTGTACATTTTCCATCAAATGACATAATTTTATTCTTCTTTATGGCACAATAAATTTCCATTTTGTGTATAAACATGTATGTATATATGTATATATATTGTATATATTATATATGTTTTGTGTATATATATTTATTGTATTTTCTTTATTCATTCATCTATTGATGAGCACCTAGGCTGGTTCCATAGTTTAGCCAGCATGAACAGTGATGCACAAGTGTTTTGGTTGGCATCTGATCCCAAGTTGTTTCAAACTTTTGTGAGCGAACCATTGTGGATAGTATGAAAACTAACCTGATACAGTAAGTTAAAGTAGGAACTTACTATATTTGCCTTACAGGAAGAAACTGTCCAGAGTTTCTATCAAGTAGAATCTACTTTTCAAAGAAGTAGAAGACAGATACTTACAACCATAAATTGGCCGTATGATATTAAGAAGACATATATAAATTAGTGTGGTTGACACAGATCATGATAAATGCTCTGATACAGCCAGCTTCCTGCTAGTTCACTAATTTTGGGATCTGTATAATCTTCCTAATAAATGCCAAGAAAATAGTCAAGGGAGAGTGATTGATTTCCTAGTTTAGTTAATCTGCATGTGACTGACTGATGGAAAATACTTTTGTGTTTTCCAAAGGGACTATATCACTGAAGTAAAAAAAAAAAAAAAGAGCAAAAAGAGGGAAGGTGGAGAAGTTACTATTTAACCTGGTGGAGAAGTTAGAAAATTATTAAAAATAGAATAAGTTAGATTTCACCTAGAAGACACAGTACCAAAATTTGGGGTATAGAGTATTAGTTTCAGTTATGACACACTTCTTAAAGTGTCCCTCTCTTCCTAAGTTGATTCAGCCATTCTTAAAATTGCCAAGTTCATATAAATTCTAATCTTTTGAAAAATAAGAGAATTCAAAAGAGATACCAGAAAATGGAAAGATCTCCCATGCTCATGGATTGGTAGAATCAACATGGTAAAAAGGCCATACCACCAAAAGCAATATACATGTTCAATGTCATCCCGATCAAAATTCCAATGACATTTCACACAGAAATAGAAAATATAATGGTGAAATACATATGGACACACAAAAGACCTCTAATAGCCAAAGCAATTCTGAGGAAAAAGTCCAATGCTGGAGGCATTACAATGCCCAACTTCAAACTATACTACAGAGCCATAACAATAAAATCAGCATGGTATTGGCACAAAAACAGTCAGGAAGACCAGTGGATCAGAAGACAGATCCAGAAATAAATCCATGCATCGATAGCCAACTCATCTTTAACAAAGGATCCCAAAACACACAATGGAGGAAAGACAGCCTCTTCATCAAATGCTGCTAGGAAAACTGGATATCTACATATAGAGGACTGAAAATAGATTCCTATTTTTCACCCTGTACCAAAATCAACTCAAAGTGTATCAAAGACCTTAATGTAAGGCCTGAAACTTTGAAAGAACTTCAAGAAGCTGTATGAAATACTGTGTAACAGATAGGTACAGGGAATGACTTCCTAAACAGAGCTCAAAAAGCTTAACATCTAAGAGAAATAATGAACAAATGGGATTGCATTAAACTAAAGAGCTTCTGTACAGCAAAGGATGCAGTCACCAGACTCAAGAGACAGTTCACAGAATGGTAGGAAATCTTTACCAGTTACTCATCTGATAAAGGACTAATATCCAGAATCTGCAGGGAACACAAAAAACTCAGCCACTAGGGCTGGTGGAGTGGCTCAAGCAGTAAGAACACCAGACTAGCAAGCATGAAGCCCTGAGTTCAAATCCCAGTTCCACACACCCGAAAAAAACCCTCAGCCCCCAAAGAATCAAAGCTCCAATGAAGAAATGGGCACATGAATTAAACAGGGAAGTCTCAAAGGAAGAGGTACAAATGGCCAGCAAATGCATAAAGAAATGTTTAAATTCCCTGGTTAAAAAAAGATGCAAATCAAAACAATCCTTAGATTTCATCTCACCACAGTTAGAACGGCCATAATCAAGAGTAATAACAACAATAAATGCTGGAGAGGATGTCATGAAATAGGAACACTTATACACTGTTGGTGGGAATGAAAATTAGTATAACCACTATGGAAAATAGTATGGACATTCCTCAAAAAACTAGAGATAGAATTACCATATGATCCAGTGATATTGCTCCTGGGCACCTACCCAAAAGAATATGACAGGATACAGTAGAGACACCTGTATAGTGAGGTTCATTACAGCACTATTCACAATTGTCAAGCTCTGGAAACAACCCAGGTGCCCCACAACTGATGGATGGATTAAGAAATTGTGGTAGAAATACACAATGAAGTATTACTCAGCCAGAAGGAATAATGACATGTGGTTTGAAGGTAAATAGATGCAACTGGAGGAAATCACATCAAGAGAGGTTAACCAGGATCAGAAACACAAAACCTGCATATTTTCTCTCATATGTGGAAGACAGATCCAAAGATACACATATACACAAAAACAAGCATGATCCTATACAAACTCAGAAGTAGAAACTGTTTGTAACAGCAGAACTACTCTATGGAACTCAGGGAAAGAGAGAAAGGAAAAGAGAATGATAGCACATCAGTAACAACGCATGACATAAGATGTGAAGGTAGAGGATATAGGGATGTGTATTGAAAACTGTTGAAAAATGGTGGGGGGAGTGATGTAAAGGGGAAAGGGAGAGCAATCAGAGGGATTAAACAGCCCAAAGTAAAGCACACCCACAGTGGGCATACATTAAGACACCCCTTTGAATACCAACTTAAATATTAATAATGAAAACCAAGACTGTAAAATAGGCATAGTATGTGTGTGTGGGGAGGTCTTATTGAGGGGAGGAGAGTGAACTAAAGAGGTTAAGATGTCTGTATATGGTTGATGGCCTTCATATACCTATATGAAACAGAACTAAAAAAAAACCTCTTCCAATTGCTTTGAGTGGGGTGGGGAGGGAGATGAGGGGAAGAGACAATGGGGGAAATTCAAATAATGTACAATAAAAGTCTGATTGGAATTGTCACTTCAAATCCCCCTCCCAATATAATGAATGTATCCTAATATAAAATAAGAGTGGCAGTTTGCAACAGAAAACACTTAATGACAATGCAAAATTACTCTCTCTGATAAAGAAATTGAATGCAAACATGATTGACAGAAAGTCTGAAATCTGCTTACCAAGCACCTGGAACAGATCCAAGGCCTTGTACAACTTGGTGGGCCAGATGGGATGTGGTGGTATGCATAACATTTGGAATAACTAGTGAGCAATGATTCCTGCGAGAGGAAGAGAGAAATCATACAGGATTAGACATGAAACCTAGGGGGTACATAAAGGATACAGAGCATCTAGATTACAAGTAATCTACAGATTAAAAAATGTGGTTACAGAATATATTCCAGAGTTCTGTTGACAGCACTTGAATGTTTAATTGGAACTGATACTATGAGTAAAAAGGATGCTGTCTTATTACAACGAGACATTCTGAATGAAAGCTTTGTATTGCCCAAGCTTACTTTTGTAGGACAATTAAGCAAAATAGAATTTCAAATGTACATGAGATCACTGTTCTATTAAGAAAATGATTGAAGTGAGACTATTAAGTCCCACCATCATGGAATATGACAGTAGCCACTTGATGACATATAAAAGTAGCTCTCCTCAGTATTTAGTCCTTAATCAACATAGAGGCTATATAAGAAGTGTAATAGGCCAAAGGTGATTGGTCTGCCATAATAGAGTTGTGTTGTTTTGTTTTTCATACCTATTTGGAATCCAAGCTGACATTACTTGGAATTTTGGGAAATGGCTTTTAGTAGATACTTATGCTCTTTTCCAAAGGGTATTTAAATTCATTTTCTTTCATAATAATCTGGAGTAGTGGTATCTGAACTTGGTAATAATTAGGAATGAACTAGGTCTTTGCATTAATGGTATCATGAGAATTGCTCATTGAAAGGTAAGCAAGAAAATTTAAGTCACTACATGACATGTAGAGGCTGGCTGATAAACACAATTGAATCATAAGACTGGCCCAGTGGTTTGAATTTTGAGGCATAATGTCACCTTGAGAAACCAGAGATATCGCTCAAATTGTCAGAAGTAAATTGCTATCTTTTTATAACTGTGACACTAAAGAGTAAGCCCAAAGACAGGGGAATCTTTGGGATTTTGGGAAGCCACATTTCCTATTTAAAGATTCTGTTAGTTCTAATTCAGAAAGTCACCAGAAAGAAACTGAATTTGAAGAGAGCCCTGAGCAAAAAAATAAAAAGCACCAATCGGCCCCTTTGAACCTCACAACCTCACTGCCAGATGATTTCAGTTGTGTCCATAACTAGAAAATACTGACTGAAGCCTTTGGTAGAAACTGAATTTTATACTCATCGAAGATCACGAGGGATTTGAACTCAAAAGCTGCCTGATGCAGTGGCACTTTTTAGATCTTTAAAAAAACACTTGCCAGCTTGTTACTGGAGGCATTGGTGAAAGTGACCCCAGTGATGAAAGACAACACATACGGAGAAGATAGAGAAGGAATAATTGAACAGAAATCACTGATAAAATGGAAACATTATACTCAACAGCACAGGATGAAAAGAAATACAGGAGACGTAACCTATGTCTATAATCAGTTTCCTTCAGTCCTTTCAAGACTAATGACAGGGCTCTGTGGATCTCCTGTACCTTTACTCTCCACTTCCCTATTACCTATTGTTATATATTCTAATGCCTCCCAAAATAGTTTTCTTGATTCACCAGCTGGAGTTCCTAAATCAAGAGTTATACTAAAGTCAGAAATTGGTCACAATACTCCTTACACATGGTAAAATGTTAATGAAGAAAGAAAAGGTATATAATTTCCAGAACTGAGAAGTATTTATTTAGGAATAACTAGCAGGAGGATTTAGGCTTGGACCTGAGTAAATTAGATGGATATTTATGTACTCTTGTGTCAAAGTCAATGTCATTTTGATATGGTCCTAGACAATTGAACAATAATTATAGTTCTACTCTCTATTGGCCATGCAGCCTTTCTCTTCATGGCTAACTTATCTTCCATATTATGGAAATATTACAAGTAAGTGCCTGGCTTGACTTCTGAAGCTATGTTTTTTTTTTTTTTGATGTAAAAATACCCTGCTTGAATTTTTGCTTCTGGTTTCATCTGGCAGTGGGTAAAATATTTTCTGCTGTGTACTTCACTTTTTATTGATCAGCATATTGTTCTTTTCAAACTTTTCATAGCCAAACAAAAAGTATTCCACTTATCTATTTCTGTTTTACCAACGTTCCAAAATTTAACGGCATGAAACAAAATATGTTTTCTTATGACTTTGTAGTTTGAATGGATTTAGCTAGGCTTGTCTCCCCTCAGCCTCAAGGTTCTTCCAGGTATTTGTAGACAAAAGTTGTATGGGTTTGAAGTAATCTAAATGTTTCATTTGTTTTACTAGGTAGATATTCAGACAAGAAGGTTTTTTCTTCCTTGCAACGCTAAAGGTCAAACCCAGGACCTTGAACATGCCCAGTAGTCTCCTTCTGATTAGGTAGATTTTCTAATGATTTATTTCCTTATGTGTTTGAAGACTGGGCTGTGATATCTGGAACAAATGAGAGTTGACCAGTTATTTCTCTGTGATGCTTCATTACATGTTTAACTTGTGTTTCCTTACATCATGACAGTCTTAGAGTAAGAGGACTTCTTATATCTTGGCCAGCTTCCTTGAGAGCAAATATTCTAAGACATAACAACAGAATCTTCAAGACTCCTTTTTACTTAAGTTCAATCATAAAGTTTTGTTATGTTTTATCTTGTTCCTTCCACATTTAAAGGGAGGTTGACACTTATACAATGATGAGACTACAGCAACCTAAAGATATAAATTGGAGGTTGATCTTTGGAAACCAGCTCTCACAGTACACCATTTGATTCTCCATGACTCACTTCAGTCTTACATGCCAAATGTGATAACTATACTTAAAACACCTCATCAAAATCTCCTATTATGTCATCAGGCTAGGATTTAAATCTAAGATATTATTACCCAAATTATATAAATATTATATAAAAGCAGTTTCCTCTGGTAGAGTTCCTTGACTACAATTTATTTCGATCTAAGACCTGGAAAGTGAAAAACATTTTTTCTAAAACTCACATATTCAACCATGTAAGATATTTATGATAAATACTCCAGTTCAAAAATGGTGGGGATAGGAGGCACACATTTGCTAAATTTAAAATCTGACATTCAATGGGACACATATCAACACTTGTTGATTAGGGTTCAGTCTTGCATGCTGAGAATGATTTTCTGTCTTTCTCAGATCTGTATTCTTGACTTTTATTTCAGTTTTCACATGATTATTTTGTTTAATCCTTCTTTTGCACATAGAAGATTGTTGTTCCAATATCCCCTTCCTATTTTATTCTGTCTGTGACCATTTTAGTCAAGTTGCTGGTGATTCCACACATGATTCTCCTAAAAATTCCTTTAATTAACTTTGAAACTTATTAAGACTTACCTCATTACACAAGCCATACACACAAATGTACTCAAGGTTGTCCTTTTTGCATTTAGATGCTGCAAGAGGTAACATTCTCACAATTCCTTTTAGATACTTGAAAGTTCTATTGTTTTATAGAGTTTCTATGAAACACAATTTGAAGATTATCAGAAGAAAAGGGATATGAGTAAAAACGTATGAAAATGAGATCACGAGTTTTTCTCCCTTCCATAAAAGAAATGTGAAAACTGGCAAAAATATGATAAATAACTATTTCAGAGATCTAGAACTTAATCAAAGTCTCACAGTCCAGGGTAGCATTTATTCAAGAAAATTAGATAAATATTGATTGATAATCACAGTAAGATTGGTAGTGTTTTTAAATTGCCCTTATTCCATCCCCCTTTCCACAATTCTGAATTCTCAGTGTGAAAATATTTTTGTGAAGAGAGGCTTATGAAGAGAAGCTATCTTATTTTCCAAATTAGGGAAAAATTTCCATATATACACTTCAAACTCTTTTCAAACCTGTACATTTCCTTATGTAGTTCACTTTTCCTTTTTAATATGTTATCGTAGCCAGATGTAAGACTCCAAATACTGTGTTCTATATTTTAACAGGGAAATCTCTACTGACTGACACATGAGCTCATTAGTTATCCTTTCTATTTCCATATTTCCATAAGTAAATGTATTGTCAAACTTACTGCTGTTACCTAGAAAATGTTTTCCATTCTGCAATCACATCTGCATTTATCCTCTAATGATCCATTTCCTACAGGCTCATCCACCATTTACTAAAAATCATCTTGAAACTCTTCCAAGTCATGTTTAAAAACCAATGGAATTGTGCATAATAGCACATAACTATAACCACTTGGGAGGTTTAGGCAACAGGATGACAATTTCAAGGCCAGCCTGGGCTGCATAATGAGACACTGTTTTAAGAAAAAAAAAAGGCAATGCCAAATACTTCAGATTTTTGATACATGGAGTCCCCACTCCCAGGTTCTGAATTCTTCTCTGCTTTATTGTGATGTGACAAACTTCACTAAACACCATACCACCATTTTGTGCTTGAGGAATTCAGGTATAGTTTGGCTGGGTGAATCTCCCATTATAGCTGCAAACTGGCACATTTACTGGCACTGTTTAGGCTGATTTGGATGGCCTAACATGGTTATAAGTCTGACTGGCTGGTTACCTCTCTATAATCATGAGTTTCCCCATATGTGGGGTTCCTCATAGCATGCTGGCCTCACAGGAATCAGATTGTTTTCTATGGCAGCTGGCCTTGAAAAACATTCCAAGACTAAAGAAGAAACTTCAATATATTTTTCTTAACTGGTTTCATAGGTCATATGGTTTTGCTTCTAACAAATATTCTTCATGAGAAAAATCAAAGGGCAAAGACAGATATATGGATTAAAAACCACAAAAGTCTTTGAAAACTGGGAATTACCCATTTTTTATAGCTGTGGTATGATAGGGATAATAAAAGAATAAAGTAATCTGGATTTTGCTTTATCTCAATTTAAAGCTATAGATTCTCTGTAATACCCAAAGAAGAAATATTTGTTTTATATCAAATGAACTTTAGGGAGAAAAATGCTTCCTTAAGTATAATTTAACAATTCTTACAAATATACACACTGCCTTTAAAAGATTCATTTCATAACAACTTCAAATATTCAAGATTTTTCTTGTTATAAATATGAAAACTAAATATAGGTTAAGTACAACAAATTTAATCAACTAATTATATTTGTAGTTTTGGTACAAAAGAAAACACATTATATTATTATTTCAAAAAAGGCCACTTGTCTCACATGATGATTTGCCATTGTTTGGACATTTTCTTATTTTCAAGAATTGTCACATTTGACATTTAGAAGTAGCTTTTGGCCTTTTGCTGCTACAAGTTCACTAAATACTTACTTCTAAAAATAAAATAGAAACATATTGAAGAAGCCGGTATATTTTTAATATAACTGCAATATAAAATTACAGGATAAATAAATATGGATATGTACAATGTTTTATTTCCTAAATGATTCCTATATGACAGAAGTATTAACACAAAACTACTTCCTAATCCTCATTTGTGTTCATAATTCCATGGGCTTTTCTGTATGTATGTGGTACTTTAATTGATGTCTTTCAATGTCCTTGGTATGGAGGGAAATCTGATAGGACCTGTGTGTTTATAGATAATTCTTTCCTTACAAGCACACAATCTCCTAAAAAATGTAGATAGACATATCTCAAAAATTTAAAAATTCAATTATGAAAATTGAGAAGAAAAGCATCGTTAATACTTCTTAAGGGATATATATCACTATAAATTTTAGAAGATAGATAAAAATAACCAAAATATGCTGAATTTCTTGGGTCACTGAAAAACTCTGAACCTGATAATGAAAAGCTTGACCACTGAATGAGCAAAGAAAGCTGGGTGTGAGGAAGCATATGTATGATTTACAAAAAGTTTTTAAAAATATTACAATTAAAAGCAAACAAGTACATGTCGGAGCTTCATTTGCTTCTGTCATCTTCAAGTCATCATGCCTTTGCTTTCATAAATGAATGAAGATATTTATTGATGCATAAAAAGTCACCAAAAATTATTATCTTAAGACAATAAACATTCATGATCTCACCTTTTTTGTGGGCCAGAAATTTGATAATGGCTTAATTGGGTGGTTCCAATTTTGGGTCTTACATGGAGTTAGTAATAATAAAGATGTCAGTTAGCACGACAGTCATCTGAAATGTTGACTAGAGTTAGAGGTTCCACCTTCAAAGTCACTTACATAGCTGCTGTCGGAAGGCCTTAGTTCTTCATACATGGCTCTCCCCATAAGGTAATATAGCAGCTGGCTTTCCCCAAAGTCAATGATGAGAGATAGGAAGACAGTGCGTGAGCAAAAATAAAGCTGAAGAATCTTTTTTAACCTAATTCTGAGGTGATAATTCATTACTTCAGACATATTATATTGGTGACAGACCACAGATCAGCCAAGATACTATGTGGGAGAAGATAATCAGAAGCTATGAGTCATCAGAAGCCATATTGAAGTTATCACAGCCCCAAATACAATATTTAAAATGAATACATCTATTCCAGTTTTTCTTAAATTCTTATTTTTCTCAATTTATCTTTCTATACATATAATTAAATATTAAATATATATCATGAATGGTAGAGGTAGATGTATATGTATATATATTAACATAGTTGTAAAATGTATATGTATATATATTAACATAGTTGTAACATAGTTGTAAAAATCACATATACACATGTGATTGTATATATGTATTTGTGTTGTCTACTATTTCATTTTATATTCATTGTATTTTTTCATATTTCTCTTTTGTTAATGAAAAGAAAAAGAAGTTCTTTGTTACATAAAATTTTACATTCTAATAGAATATAAACTATTGCTTGGTCAATACATAAATTTTCTGAAAAATCACTCTTCCTAATTAAGCAGTTCTTTAAAAATTATGCTTGTGGTTTGTATTCTTCCTCAAAGTTCATTGAGGTTTTTTAAGTTTAAAATGTCACTATATAGAAGATAATTGTTGAAATATAATACTATTTACTTACTTATGTTTTTGCAGCATTGAGGTTTTGTGCTTGCTAAGCAAGTACTCTATCACTTCATCCACACACCAGTCCTTTATTGCACTACTTATTTTTTGGATATGGTCTTGTGTTTTACATGGGACCAGTTTCAGACCTCATTCCTCCTACCTAGGCCTCCTGCACAGCTGAGATTATAGACATGCCCAGCTTATTGGTTAAGATGGGATCTTGCTAATATTTTGCTTTAGCTGGCTTCCAACTTCTGTCCTGATCTCTACCTCTTAGACAGCTTAGATTACCCATGACCTACCACCCAGCCCTGAAATAGAACTTAAAAAAATTTTTATTACTGCTGTACTGGAGGTCCTATGTGACATTTACCAAAGTTCTTAAAATATTTCATAGTTGAATTCACTTCCTTCATCATTGTCCTTTATCCCCCCTCCCCCCATTCCTGGAATAGTTTCAACAGGTCTCATTTTTCCATTTTCATACATGAGTACAGAATATTTCCACCATATTCACCTTCACACACTCTTTCCGTACATCCTACCCCCTTCCACTGGTGCCAACCCCCAGACAGGAACTGTTTTACTTTCCTGTTCTCCATTTTTGAAAAAAGACATTTTTGTTTACTTAAGATAGCTATATAGGGAGTTTCATTGTGACATTTCCACATATATATATGTGTATATATAATATATATAAGATTATAATATATTACATACATATACATACATTATGACCCAAATTGGTTCATCCACTCCATTTTTCTCCTTTCGACCATGGTCCCTTCTTTACAGTGATTTCAACAGGTTTAAAAATTCTATATTCATTCTTATACAGAAAGTACATCAACCATATTCATCTTCTTATCTTCCTTCTTTTACCCTCCTTCTCCTGTTAGTGACTTTCCCTTAATGTGATCTGTTTTTCATAATAATGCTTTTATTTTTATTGGACCTTTATTCCACATATAAGAGAAAACATGCAGGCTTTGGCTTTTTGCATCTGGCTAACTTCACCTAAAATGATGTTTGCTAGTTCCATCCATTTACCTGAAAATGTCAAAATTTCATTCTTCTTTATGGCTGGATAAATTTTCATTGTATAAATACCACATTGTCTTAATCTATCCTTCAGTAGGGAGGCATCTTGAGTGTTTCCATAGCTTAGCTATTGTGAATAATGCTGCAATAAACATGGGTATGCAGGTGTTTAACCTGTAACCTGACTTAACATTCTTTTAGGAATATTCCTAGGAGTGGTATTGTTGCATCATATGTCAGTGGGTTAGTTTTTTGAGGAGCTTCCATACTGTATTTCATAGTGGTTGTATTAATTTACATTCCCACCAGTAGTGTATGAAGGTTCCTTTTTTCCCCACATCCTTACCAACATTTGTTGTTGTTTGTGTTCATAATGATAGCCTTTCCAATAAGAGTGAGGTGGAATTTTAATGTGGTTTTGATTTGCATTTCCTTTATGTCCAGGGATGGTGAGCCTATCTCTATGTGGTTTTTCGGTTTTTTTGTTGTTGTTGTTGTTGTTGTTTTGGGGTTTTTTTGGCTATTTGGACTTCTTGCATTGAAAAAGCTTTGTTCCGTTTATTTTCCCATATCATTACTGGGTCATTGATTTTTGGGGAGTTTAGTTTTTTGAGCTCCTTGTATACTCTGGGTATTAATTCCTTGTCAGATATATAGCTGGCAAAGATTTTTTTCCATTCTGTGGGCTGCTTTTTCAATCTGGTGACCATTTGTTTTGTCGTGCAGAAGCTTTTTAGTTTTATGTAGCCCCATTTGTGAATCCTTTCTCTTAGTTGCTGAGCCATTGAGTTCTATTGAGAAAGTTATTTCCTATGCCTATTAGTTCCAGTGTATTTCCTGCTTTTTCTTGCACTAGCTTCAAAGTTTCAGATCTTATATTAAAGTTGCATAGGTTTTTATGAGCTGCTTTTTCCTCTTTATTATTGAGGACCATTTTATGGAGCTAAGGATATTAGTACTACTGAGTCTTAGTCTTTCTTTGTGAAAAACAGCTTAGCAATAAATTTTGTTAGAATTTTACTGTCTTATTATTTGAGGAACAAAACAAATTCAAAACAACTTTAATTCTTTGTCAATTTTAGAATTGATTGTCATTTCTTCCAAAATATTTCTTAAAGGAATGAGAGCTTTACAGTAACAAAATTAGTTACTGTGAATGTTACCAGTTGACATCACATTGTTTAATTAAATAATTATACAATTATTTGCAAACATGTATAAAAGGCTATCTAAGTAATTCATATTGACAGAAATTTACTCTTCAATACCTTTGTCAATCTATATTGCATAATTTTCTCAACTCCAAATATCCTTGAGGTAAAAGTTATTAACTTTTTCTTTTTTTATTAATCTTTTTTCTGGAGGTACTGGAGTTGAACTCAGGGCTTTGCATTTGCTAAGCTGGCACTCGACCACTTGAGCCATTCTTCCTATGGTTTTTTTACTGGTTATTTTAGAGAAGAGTCTCACTTTTTGCCCAGGCTGGCCTGGACTATGATCCTCCTGTTTTAAGCTTACCCCTGGGATGATGGGCACAAACAAATGTGCCCAGTTTTTTGCATTTGACAGGGGGTCTCACACATATTTTGTTCAGATTGGCCTCAAAATGATGGCCAATCTGTCATCAATGATGTCAAGATGACAGACCCATGCAACAGTGCTCAGATATTGGTTGATATTGGGTTATATAATCCCCCTGCCTGGGCAAGCCTCAAACCACAATTCTCCAGATCTCAGCTTTCCAAATTGCTAGGATTACAGGTGTGATAATAATTTTTATTATCTTTTTTTAACAGATAAGAAACACAAATTGATAAGTCAAGTGACTAACTCAAAGCCAGGCAGTGAAGAAGTGGTAGACAGAGAAGTTGCTGTAACATTTAGTGGTTTAGTGAAATTTTCAGGGCATCCATAAAAATCTATTAGGGATATGTCGGTAATGGGGAAAAATAAATGCATTTCCAGTTTAAGATTGCTTTGCTTACATGACTCCATGAAGACCCATACTCAAGAAATAAACCCCTTTTAAATCCTTATCTTACATGACCTATATAGTCAAAAACTTCCTCCTTCTCTAGACATTTCTCTTGTCTTCTGTACCACAGGCCTAATATTTCTTTGCTAGGGTCCATTGACAGTTCATCTTTGTCACTTCATTTTTATAAGTTGTAATTTTTCTGAGTTTGAAACTGTGCAATTTTCTCCTCTAATTCTTTAAACTTTCTTTAAGAAAATGGAGCTTGTTTCAAGTTCTAATTTTTCTTCCAAAGTATCACTTGTCTTGGTTTTTAATTCTTTTAGGTCAAGTGAAAAAGAAGGAAGAGTTTGTTTCATACTCCTTGGAATATGGCAAAATTTTAAGGCTGACATTTTAAAAAAATCATTCCCTGGTTTCTTTACACAGCACGTGGATGACAAATTACCCATGGTATATATATCTCATTTTGGCTCATCACTCTGGACTTCATCCACAGCCTTGAACATCCAGTAATCTTCGACTTTTGACTATCAGATCCCCTTAATTCTTCTTGTCCAGGACACAAGATAAATCTGTTGCATCTTTCTTGTGTTGCCTGCATGTGATATCAAGGAAATACCCATGCATATCTGCTTCAAATAACTCTAGGAACCTTCATTTTCCCTTTTCTCAGATGTCCCAGATTGCTTCAACCAGCCTTTTGTTCCTTTGATTCCCCTGACATGACTCAGACATCAACCTACACACCTCCAAGTAAGTAGTCAATATTCAAGCAGTTTTCTCTTGAATTCTGTTTAGGAAGCTGCACCCCTAAACCTTTTCATTAAAGACTGGAGCTCTTAAACTCTCTGTAAAAAATACTCTTTAAAAAAGATCTTTAGACTCCCCTTTCTTTTCCTTTGATACCCTTTGGAAAGGGATGGCATTTTAAGTTATTTAACATTTAACTTACCTTCTCTTAATTTTTGTTTGTTTGTTTTTGTGCCTTGGAACTCAATTTAGAATGTGCTTCAGATACTGTTTCCATTCTAACATTTGATTATAACAAATGAAAAAAATCATATGAATAAAATAACACAGGAAATTACTGAATTTATTTCTGAATTTTTTTCTTGTGTTGATAATTTTTTACTTTTTATTTACCTATTTATTAATTTTGCAGTTTTGGGAATCTAATCGAGGCCTTATACTTGCTAAGCAAGTGCTCCTTGACTGAGCCACACTGCCAGCCTTTGTTGGTGCTCTTTTAATCTCTTTATTTGTGGTGTTAGACAAAATATTTTCTATTAATTCTAATGATATTCAGAATTTGCTAATCTCATTTTAAATTGAGATAAAATCCATGGTAGCAAAAGCTAAAGAACAGCATCAAAATTGAGGTTTACTATGGAGGAGGGGAGAATATAACCACCTGTCAGAAATTCAGGAATCCCTGAAATTATATGAGAAGGTAGAAAATTTATATTTACAGTCACTTTGTTTTCATTTGTCACAATTAATAGTTAACTATAAGATTAGTATATTTCAAGAAAAGCTTTAAAATACTCTTACATTTTACCAAATAGTTTTGTTATTGATTAGAAGTTAATAAAGTATACCAGTAGCCACTGACTATAGGTAACTAGGTGATTCACTTCTGTTATTATCACATGGTCATCAGTGTCTCTTTCAATTGGACATACAAAAATTATAAAACAGTACATGCAATAAGAGTTAAGGTTTTGGAAATAAATATGCTTATTAAGTTTGCATATAGCAATGCATTACAGAATACTTCTTGGGTGATAACATCTATTCATATATGCTTGATATGTAATATTTAGTCATTTTTAAAAGAAAATAGTTTTAAACTACTATAGCTTGGGATCTACTCTGTAAATAGCAAGACTATATATTACAATATAAGTACTGAAAGGAAAGACTTTCATTATTAATCCTATAAAAGGAACTCAGATAAGAGCACTGTTTATATTATCTCATCTAATAACACAGTTCTGCAAAGCTGTTACTAGTGTTCCCATTTTTATAAGATCAAAGTGAGGCTTAATGGAGACATGTAAGAAATGACTGGAGATCACTCTTATTGTTGACTGGGGAAGCAACATCTTGAGTATCTTGCACTTGTTTTATTTTTTTTGATGAATGCCTCCATAGGAAGCTGGGGGTCCTGATTGAGTTATCCTACTTGTTTTATCTTAATAACTATAGAAAAAGAGACATGATAATTTCTTATAAAATCATATTCCAGAGATTATTCTAATTAATGTTAGGGAATTTTAAGATTTTTGAAAATTGATATCAAACTATGCAGATAATTTTCACTTAGTACAAGCAGAAGTTATGTTATCTATGTGTCTATATACACTCATACATCTAAGTAAACATTTCCTGACAAAATATTATTTCACCTACGCATTTTTAAAAATTCAAGATAGTGATTTAGAAGAGGTTGAGCTATTACTATTAAAATTGAAGTAAATATATTGATTAATCAAACACTAGTTATCTGCAATTATGTATAGTTTGGTCACATCAGCATTAAAGAGAAATGCAAGACAAGGGAATTATGATTTGGTGATGATTGTGCAAATAAAAAATTAGGTTCTATTTCAATCACTTGAGCTGAAAGAATTTACCAGAGTTATAATACTTGCAACATTTATGTATGATCTGAATAATTTTTTTTGTTCTGGTATATAAAGCAGGGAAACTAATGTGATGTTGTAGCAAGAAAATCCACATAATGAGTGATGTAAGAGCTGAAAGGGCTACCATTATATGTCTCTGATTTCATTTTACCTCTCATTTATGTGTAGCAATGAGGTGTGAAAATTGTTCTTGGGTTGTCTTAAGTATCAGCAAACTGCATCACATCATACTTCTTTATGACTTAATGGAAATGAGTGAGATTCACTTTACATTTAATTCCCGCATTTAAATGAAAAAGGTAATATCCAAAATGGTATTGTATTTTCTGTTCAAGTGAGGTTTTCCAGTGAATGATTCATTAGCTTTTTCAAGTCTCGTTAACAATAGCTTCTCTTTCATAACATTTTTTCACATTGAAAAGCTTTCCAAGTCACTACATCTTTGCACAAATTACACTCAATGATAATTAAATTAGCTCACAAAACGTATTTTTACTTGAGTGGTAGCTAGCCAGACCCATATGTGGTGATAGCATTTTTAAGTCCTAGTTTTAAAATGATTCTAAATTCACACCCAACAAGGGAAAACAAATACAATTTTTTTGTTTGTTTGTTTTGAGACAAGACCTCCTGTGTTGCCTCAGCTGGCCTGGAACTCCTGTTCTCAAGGGATTTTCCTGCTTTAGCCTCTCAAATAGCTAAGAATACAAGCACATGCCATCACGACTAGCACAAATGTAATTTTTAAAAGTTTTTATTACTAAGTAGTTTTCACCCATGTCTAAATTTGTAGAATCATGAATTTCTTGAATTTTTGGTCCAAACAAGATCAATTTCGTACATATTTGCTGAATTAATTAATTGCTCAGCACAAAGGAAGTTAGAATTTCAACCTTCTTTCAATTTAGTTTCTATGTACTTCTAGAGTTAGAATGCTTTCTCTCCCTTCCCTGTGTTGATAAATGTACTTCATAAACCTTTGAGATTCTCAATAACAGCTACTCTCTACCATAATTTCTTCAAAAGCAACTCAAAGACATCAGTGTTTGGCAATATTCACTCATTTTCCAGGCAGTCTTGTCTGTTGATTTACTCACAAAAAACTTTCGAAATCATATTTGATCCAGCTAATACTTACTCTTTATGACTGATGTTTCCAAGAAAGGCTCAATTCCAATCTTAAAATGATGAAATGCTGATCATTAATAGTAGCAATACCAATAATTCCATTTATTTTCTTGCTCATTCTCTTCTTTCTCAGTGTGGCTAAAACTAAATGTTACATAGTAACTTATCTGATGATAATATGGGAAGGTTAAATACACATATTTGCCACAGGCTGAAGAGAGCCTTTTCTAGTCATTGGACCTTTAGCATAATGATAACTGATTCTCTGGAATTACTGCCATTTTCTTCCCATTTCTCCAAACCTTCTGATGATTATTATTAAATTATAAGTGTTTTGTTCAAAGGAATATTTTTCTTATCAAAGAAGTGGCCTTTGTAAAAATGTCAAGGAAGTGAAGTCTTTGTAAAGAGGAAAAAATTCTTTTTTTTCCTGCAATTCCTTTATAATCCTATTCCTCCAAAAATCTATTAATTGCTCTTGATCAAAACATGTAGGATTCCATCTTTAAAAAGCTCAAAAACAACCACAACAAAAAATGTTTGAACAATCTTCACTAAAAATAACTCATGATATTTTGAAGTAACTTACTGGACAAACAAAACATCTTCATAAATCAAACCTAGTTGAATAAGGAAAGTTATTCTGGAGAGAGATGTTTGTGGGCAGAAATGTGAAATGGCAATAAAAATATCATTTTTCTCAATTGCTCCATGGGAAATTTTTCCTTAATTTAAGAATAAGAAATGTCACATTTCAAAGTATTAAACAAACATTTATTCACAAAGATATTCAGAAATAAATATCAACTCTCATCTTTGTGGAATCGCATATGTATAGCAAAGTTCTGAGTAAGTGCTTAGAAATTAAACATGATGAAGGAAACCATGTTCCTCTGGTTTCTCAGGAAGGGAAAGAAAATGGTGAGCTTTTCCCTTAACTTCTAAAAACAAAGGTTAATGTAATCCTTTTGTATATGCATAACTCATCCTCAGAATTCAAGCTCTGTAATCATTCTCTAAATGTATGTATACATTTATATTTTTTATTCATTTGTGTGATACTAGGTTTGAAGTCAAGTCCTTACACTTGTCAGGCAGGTGCTCCATCACTTGAGCCACACCCCTATCACTTTGTGATTTTTCAAGCAGAGCCTGTGTTTTTGCGTGGGACAGACTACACAGGGATTCTCCTTTTCACTCCTCCCTCATAGCTGGCTGAGAGATGCACGCCACCACGCCGAACTATTTTGTTGAGGTTGAGTCTCATTTACTTTTTGCCTAGGCTGATCTTAAAGATCAGCCCAATCTTTGCCTCCCAAGTACATGTGCTTACAGGTGTGAGCTATCCTGGGCCCATTCATAAATATTAACTTCTGATTGGAGAGGATCCAAGATGGAAACTAGAATGCAGAAGCAGACAGCATGAGCTCTGTAAATCAAAAATTTTGCTGAGATGCTGGAGCCACATTTGGCAGGAAAAAAAGCACCAAGAGGAATCAAGGCTTTGACACCCTGAACCTCCAGCCCGTACAAAGCTTCTCCATGCCACATTACACTGAGAAAACAGGAGGGCTTCCACACCACCAGAAGCTGGCTCTAAACCTGCTTGAAAGACAACCAGCAGACCAACAGATAGCAAATAAGTGGCAAGCAGTATTCCCACAACCACCCCTGGGATAAACTAGAATAGCCCCCTGGACAGACTGACCCCTGGCCTGCAAAAAAACAAAACAAAACAAAACCAAAGAATAATAAACAAGGAACTGAAAAGGAACATGCAGCAGAGAGGGTGGGGTGCTCTGAGCTCACCAGAGAAGGGGGCAGAAACAAGGAGCTGATCTCCTCCCAAACTTTCAGTAAACAAAAATTGGAAAGACAGAAGGGCTGACAGTGGGCGGATGATGAGCCACTGCCTGAAATAGGTCAGATAGCAGTCCACAAAGCTCATCTCCTGAGCCACTGAGCAGCATGCAAAGTCAAATGACATTGCAAAACTGACAAATAATCAACAAAGCAGCATAACATGCTGACAGCAGGGAGCCAGCCAATGGATCGCTGACCTTGCCCCAGAAGAAGAGGACGAGGCAAAAGCACGACTGCTGGTGAACTACAGAGCTGATCTCTGGAACCTGAGGACAAGCCACACCTCACTGAGGGAGGAGTTGACTAAGCAGCTGCCACTGAAAGATGGGACAAAAAACTAGCGAGTCTCTCCAACCACCTGACGAGACTAAGACAGAGCTTCTGCTTAAATATCAACACCAGGACTGCATGGTGAAGGTGTAACACCAGAACTACTAAGACTAAAATTCTATTGTTCCTGAACCTGGAATGTTTTAATAAGTTTGTTTGTTTGTTTTGTTTCCTTTTGTTTGTCCACCACCCTCTCTGTTGACTCCTTTGGTTTTCTTCTTTCTCTTTTTCTCTTGCTTTCTTTGTTTTGTTAGTTTTACCATTGTAAGTTAGCTAATACTAAATTACACACAGACCAGGGACAGAAACAGGACAAGTGGAGCAATGGGAACACAAAAAAGGGATGGAAACCATTCTTTCCCCCAAAATAATTTAATACAGGATTCAGAGGGAAATGAAGAAAATGGGTACTCAGTTCCAGGCTACAAAAATACAAAGATAAACTATGCTGAGGAACCCAATGAAGCCCACAAAAGCACACTGAAAGAAGAAATCCTGCCAGTAATCACTGAGAATTTCATGGAGATGTTACTAGACATGGTCAAACAAAATGTACAAGAGGCACTCAAGAAATTCCAAGACAACAAAATGAAGAACATGAGAAGACACCAAAATGAATAAATGAACTCAGAGGAGCCCTAAATAAATATCAAAGTGAAATAGAGAACATCATAAAGAGACAGATTAATGAATTAAGGATGAAAATTGACAATATTAGAGAGGAAGCATCCCATGATATGGAAAACCTCAGGAAAAAGAATGAAACAAAAATACAAAACACAATGGAAGGCCACTCCAGCAGATTAGAATAAGCAGAAGTAGAACAAGCAGAAGACAAAATCTCAGACTTGAAGATGTAATGGAAATTAAAGGAAAAACTGAAAAAATCTTAGTGAAACAACTCAAGACCTGTGAAAGGGATATGCAAAAACTCACCAACTCCATCAAAAGACCAAATCTGAGAATCATGGGCATTGAAGAAGGAGAAGAGGTACAAGCAAAAGGAATTTGTAATATATTCAACAAAATAATAAAAGAAAGTTTCTCAAATCTAGAGAAAACTGTGCCCATTCAGGTACAGGAAGCCTTCAGGACACCAAACAGACTTTATCAAAACAGAACTACCCCATAACATATGATCATTAAAACAAAAAGCACAGAGAATAGAGAAATAATATTGAAAGCTGTAAGAGAAATAAAAACAGTAACATACAAAGGTAAACACATCAAAATCACAGCAGATTTATCAACAGAAACCTTAAAAGCAAGAAGAGCATGGAGTGAGGCCTTCCAGGAACTGAATGAAAATAACTTCAACTGCCGGATACTCTACCCAGCAAAACTATCATTCAAAATACATGAAGCAATAAAAATCTTCCATGATAAGCAGAAACTAAAACAATATATGACCACCAAGTCACCACTACAAAAGATTCTTCAATGAATTCTGCACACGGATAATGAAAGAAAACAAAACCATGAAAGGGCAGGCAGTACAAAATCACAAGAGTTGAAAAGACAAGGAATCAGAGAGTAATATTGATTCAGATGCACACAATCAAACTCTTAAACAACAAAAACAGCTAAATGACAGGAATTACCACACACATACCTATCAATATTAACACTGAATGTTAATGGACTAAACTACCCCATCAAAAGACACCATTTGGCAAACTGGATTTAAAAGGAAGATCCAACCATCTGTTGCTTACAGGAGATCCATCTCATTGGCAGAAACAAGTACTGGCTAAGGGTGAAAGGCTGGAGGAAGATTTAATAAGCCAATGGTCCCTAAAAACAGACAGGAGTAGCAATACTATCTCAGACAAAGTATACTTTAAATTTACAGTGATCGAAAGAGATAAAGAAGGACACATCATACTAATAAAAGGAGACTACACCAAAAGAAAATAACAATTATCAACCTATATGCACCCAATGTCAATGCACCCAATTTCATCAAACATACTCTGAAGGACCTAAAAACATATATAGACCACAACACAGTGGTAGTGGAAGACTCTAATACCACCCTATCACCAATAGATAGGTCATGCAAACAAAAAATCAATAAACAAATTCTAGAACTAAATCATACCATAGAGTAAATTGACCTAGCTGTTGTCTACAGAACATTTCATCCAACTTCTGCACAATATACATTCTTATCAGCAGCCCACCTTCTCCAAAATTGATAATATCTTAGGATATAAAGCAAGCCTCAGCAAATATAAGAAAACAGAAATAATCCCATGCATTCTATCTGATCACAATGCATTAAAATTAGAATTCAACAACAAAAACAACAGTAAAAAACATGCAAACAATTGGAAGCTGAACAATACATTGTTTAATGATCAATGGTTCATTGATGAAATAAAAGCAGAAATTAAAAGTTTCTGGAAGTTAATGAAAATGAAAACACGACATACTGGAACCTATGGGACACAGCAAAGGCAGTCCTAAGAGGAAAGTTTATAGCCATGATTGCATATATTAAAAAGACAGAAAGATCTCAAATCAATGACCTAACACTACATCTCAAACTCCTAGAAAAGCAAGAACAAGCAAATTCCAAAGCAAGTGGAAGGAGAGAAATAATAAAATCAAAGGCCAAAATTAATGCAATAGAAACAAACAGAAAACCATACAAAGAATGAGTGAAACAAACTGCTGGTTCTTTGACTAAAATGAGGAGAGAAAAAACCCTAATCAGTAAAATCAGAAATGCAAAAGGGGAGATAACAACAAAATCATGGAAATCCAGGAAATCATCAGAGACTACTTTGAGAATGTATATTCTAAAAAATGTGAAAATCTTGAAGAAATGGACAGATTTCTAGATACTTATGACCATCCAAAATTGAACCAA
Source organism: Castor canadensis (assembly GCF_047511655.1). Lineage (NCBI taxonomy): Eukaryota > Metazoa > Chordata > Mammalia > Rodentia > Castoridae > Castor > Castor canadensis. The sequence goes on along the minus strand of NC_133391.1, from coordinate 93,961,395 downwards.
GAGGCTATTAATCACCTGAATAGATCTGTAACACAAAATGAAATTGAAGCAGCAATCAAGAGTATCTCAAAAATGAAAAGTTCAGGACCTGATGGATTCTCTGCTGAATTCTATCAGACCTTTAAAGAAGAACTAATACCAATTGTCCTTAAACTGTTCCATGAAATAGAAAGGGAAGGAACACTGTCTAATTCATATTATGAAGCCAGTATTACACTTATCCCCAAACCAGGAAAGGCACCTTCAAAAAGGAGAACCATAGTCCAATCTCCTTAAGGTACGTTGATGGAAAAATCCTCAATAAAATAATAGCAAACCAAATCCAACAACACATCAGAAAGATCATTCACCATGACCAAGTAGGCTTAATCCCAGGGTGCAGGGGTGGTTCAACAAATGCAAATCTATAAATGTAATACAGCACATCAATAGAAGCAAAGACAAAAATCACTTGATCATCTTAATAGATGCAGAAAAGTCCTTGGACAAGATCCAAAAACACCTCATGATAAAAGCTCTAAGAAAACTAGGAATAGAAGGAAAGTACCTCAACATTGTAAAGACTATATATGACAAACCTATAGCCAACATCATACTTAATGGTGAAAAACTGAAACCACTTCCCCTAAAATCAGGAACAAGATAAGGGTGCCCACTATTTACATTCTTATTCAACATAGTCCTGGAATTCCTAGCCAGAGCAATTAAGCAAGAAGAAGAAATAAAAGGAATACAAATAGGTAAAGAAATTGTTAAAATATCCCTATTTGCAGATGATATGAACCTGTAACTTAAAAACCCACAAAACTCTACTCAAAAACTCCTAGACACCATAACAGCTACAGCAAGGAGGCAGGATACAAAATCAACTTACAAAAATCATTAGCTTTTCTATACACCAACAATGAACAACCTGAGAAAGAATATATGGAAACAATTCCATTTACAATAGCCTCAACAAAAATCAAACGTCTAGGATTAAACTTAACAAAGAATGTGAATGACCTCTATAAGGAGAACTACAAACCCCTGATGAAAAAGATCAAAGAAGACTACAGAAGGTAGAAAGATCTCCCATTCTCATTGTTCATTCTCATATGTCGATTGGTAGAATCAACATAGTAAAGATGGCTATACTGTCAAAAAGAATCCACTTGTTTAATGCAATTCCTATCAAAATCCCAATGACATTCATTACAGAGTCTACCCTAAAATTCATTTGGAAACAAACACAAGTGACCACGAATAGCCATGGCAAGACTCAGCAAGAAGTGCAAGGTTGGAGGTATCACAATATCCAACTGCAAACTATATTACAAAGCCATAGCAATAAAAACAGCATGGTACTGGCACAAAAACAGACATGAAGACCAGTGGGACGGAATAGAGGACCCAGATATGAATCCACACAACTATACCCACCTCATTTTTTACAAAGGTGCCAAAAATATTCAATGGATAAAAGACAGCCACTTCAACAAATGTTGCTGGGAAAAGTGGTTACCCATCTGCAAGAAAGTGAAACTAGATCAATGTTTGTCTCCCTGTACTAGGATCAACTCAAAATGGATCAAGGTCCTTAATATCAGACCCAAAACTCCGAAGTTAGTACAGGAAAGAGCAGGGATTACTCTGGAAGTGATAGGTATGGGCAAAGATTTCTTCAATAGAACCCCAGCTGCTCAGCAGCTAAGAAAAAGGACTGATGAATGGGACTACATAAAATTAAAAAGCTTCTGCACAATGAAAGAAATGGTCTCTAAACTCAAGAGACCACCCAGAGAATGGGAGAAAATATTTGCCAGCTATACATCAGATGAAGGACTGATAACCAGCACATACAGGGAACTTAGAAAACTAAACTCTCCCCAAATCAATGAACCAATAATGTTCAGCTGAACTAAACAGAACAATAATGTTCTGTTTATCAAACAGAACATATCAAATATGTTCTGATATCAAATATGGTTTGATATCAAATATCAAAACCAATAATGTTTTGAGAATGTTCAGCTGAACTAAACAGAACATTCTCAAAAGAAGAAATCCAAGTGGCCAAAAAACACATGAAAAAATGGTCACCATCTCTAGTCATAATGGAAATGCAAATCAAAAGCACACTAAGATTCCACCTCATCCCTGTTAGGACAGCCATCATCAAAAACACCACCACCAAAAGGTATTGGTGAGGATGTGGGGAAAAAGGAACACTTATACACTGCTGGTGGGAATGCAAGCTATTGCAACCACTGTGGAAAAAAATTGGAGGCTTCTTAAAAATCTAAACATAGGTCTGCCATATGATCCAGCAATCCCACTCCTGGGGATATACCCAAAGGAATGCAACATAGGTTACTCCAAAGGCGCGTGCACATGCATGTTTGTTGCAGCACTATTCACAATAGCCAAGTTATTGAAACAGCCAAGATGCCCCACTGCAGACTAATGTATTATAAAAATGTTGTATTTATGCACAATGGAATTTTACTCAGCCATGAAGAATGAAATCTGCTTATTCTCAAGTAAATGGATGGATCTAGAGAACATCATTCTGGGCGTGGTTAACCAGGCTCAGAAGACCAAAAATCATACGTTCTCCCTCTTATGCAGACTTTAGATCTCGGGCAAATCCTGCAATGTGGTTGGACTTGGGTCACATGCTAAGGGGAGAGCACATGTGGGAGGTATGGGGGTAGGTAAGAAACCCAAAACATGAATATGTCTGATGTCCCCACTGCAGAGGAATTAATACAGAAACCTTAAAGTAACAGATATGTGAAGGGGATCAGGAACTCATGAAAAGGTCAGGTAAAGATGAATCAACTTGGGTTGTAACACATTTGTACATGGAAGCAATGCTAAGAATCTCTCTGTATAGCTATCCTTACCTCTATCAGCAAAGACACTTTGTCTCTCTTATTATTGCTTATGTCTTCTCTTCAACAAAATTGGAGAAAAGGGCAGAACAGGTTCTGCCTGGAAGAGAGGGTGGTCGGGGGGGAGAGGAAGGAGTGGGGGCCGGGGGGGAGAAATGGGCCAAACAATGTATGCATATGTGAATAAATGAATAAAAATCTTTAAAAAAAACCCTTCTGATTATATACAACATACTGATTATTCTGTTTCAATAAACATAAATAATTTTGAGAGAAAATATAAAATATGTAAAAATGCATCCTCTGATTAGGTAAAATAAACTCTTTCTAAGACTTTCTATTTTCATCGACATTATCTATCACAAAAATTAAAATATCTCTTCCATAACATTTGGTCACTCTCTTTTCCCAGTGACCAGTCTCTTAAATTATTTTTCCCCTTGAATTACACATTACTTCATTGCAGATAATTTAATTCCATGCTCTATCCCAACCTCAATTATGGATTTAATATTGACTTTCTGACTTCATAGCATGTGTAATGGTTTGAATTTGAAATGTTACCCCCAGATCATGTGTTGAACTCTTGGTCTTTGGCTTGTGTAGTTAATCATTGGTAGGTGAATGAGTTATGAAGTGTCTGACCTAATCAATGGATTAATTCCTTAATGGATACATAATATGATGACATTATTGGGAAGTGGTAGAAAATTCTAGAGATGGGACAAGTTGGAGGAAGTAAGTCACTGGAGATGTGTTCTTGGAGTTATATCTTGTTCCCAGGCCTCTTGAAGCTTTCTCTCTCTCTCTCTCTGTGTTTTCCAAGTTAAGTGATCTCCTTAACCTTCTTCTACTGCCATGATGGATCTGCCTCACTTCAGGCCCAAAGCAATGGAACAAACTGAAGACAGACTGAAACCAAATTACTACAGATCAAAAAATTAATACAAGATTAGTCAACAATAGTGTTATATTCTGAATTTTTTTCATATAAAAACAAAGTCCAGGCCTGCCTGGGCATAAAAGGGTGACCCTACTCAAAAAATAACTAAAGTGGCTCAGGGGCATGTTTCAAACTACAGTGTACCTGCCTAGCAACTATAATGCCTTGAGTTCAAATCCCACTACCACACACATGCACAAAAATAAAGGAAGAAAGAAAGATGAAAGAAACCCATATGCTACTATCATTATATAATTCTCTATAGAAGCAAAAGTAGTTATAAAGTATTCCATTGAATAAATGCAATACAACTTATCTAACAAACATTTATTGTTGTGGTCTTAAACTGCATTATTTATAAGTAACATTGTGATGAATGAATTTGCAACTAATACTATGTTATAATTATTTCCTCAGGACAATTTATGAAGTAGATATGCAAAATGTCACCAGTCAAATACAAAGATCTTAAAGCCAACCTTGCCAGATCCAATGAGAGAATTTGATACATTTTTTTTGGAGTAGAGACTTAGAAAACACTCTAAACCAGCCATTTCCACCTTTGTTTTCACTTATTCAATTGTGGTCACTAAGATCTAGTCTCTTTTACTTCTACTTGGCTATTAGTCATGCTTGGTTCATTTTTCTGAACATGACTCAAATGTTTGACAGTTACCTACTTCTATTCAAAGATTATAATCAATATTTTTATTTATTTTAGTTCTTTACCTTATATGTGGATATAAAATTAATAATATATTTAAGGATGTAAAACACTAATCCTTACTTAATATTAGAGCCGTTCAATATCATCTTTGCAAATTTACTTACCAACTGGCTTATATCTGAGCATAATCTGTAACATTTTTCTTGTATATATGACCTACAGTGTATTCTGTTTACTTAACAGAGCTTATTCTCATACCTCCTCATGAAAGGATTTTAGCATTTCAATTAGTTGTTTGTTACAACTGTCCAAAAGATTATAATTATCCAGCCTTAGCCTATTTCCCAACATACAGAAATAAGGTACATAACAAGAAAAGACTGGGAGTGTGAAGTGAAAATAATGGAAATACCTTTGGAGATAGGTTTCCTAAGTATTGAGGTAGTTTTTCAGCATGGATGTGTCACTATTAATATTTCTGCATTTTAACTTCTCTAACGTGAACTGTAAAGATGACAGTAACTGCATCTCCTCTCTCCGGGCTTGAAATGTTGTGAGAGGGCTAGAGCATTTAGATGCCATCACAGGTCCTTCATACTGAGAAGATGAGAAGTGGCTAGTGTTTAAGGTTAGTGAATATTGGCACTCATGCTCTGCTTCCTCATCTTACACTCATGTAAGATGTAAATTACAATACTTTCACAGGGAACATGGGCCCAACATCAGTCACTCCACATCTCTAATGCATCTACCAGAGTTGGTGCATGACCTAAAACTCATTCTCCACTTCTTTTCTGGTTAAAAGTTACTCAATGATCTTGACTACATGACAGCTAAGTTGTCTATTCTATTCATTTTGGATGATCAACAGAGTGTGTCCCGGATGAGTTATTTGTGCTATTATCTGATTAAATAGTATTACTGAGAAGGAATTTTTAAGAGCTAGAGTATTATGTAATTATAATAGACTATGACTTATGGGAAATAGAGTACAATTTATGGAAGTAATTGCAATCATTTGGAACTGGAATGGACTGCTTATATCACCTTTTATAGTAGCCTTAATTTTCAAATGAGGAAGTAGAAGTTTAGAATTCAGTCCTTTTCTCATAACTGAGAGTGATTGAGGCAAGGTTAGCAGTGTAGTAACTGATTTTACTATGACATTAAATGACTTGTGGTAGTACCAAACAATAGTTATAAAGTCTGGTCTGTATGTCAGGATTGTGCAGTTCTTTTATTTGAAAATTATGCTGTTAGACTATGACACAAATTTAAACTGAAGGCGTGGATTCAATATCATATTAGAATAAAATATACGTTTGGTCCCGAACTCCAAAAGTATAAGACGTTAAGTTCTCAGATAGAAATTAAAACCTGCTCCTCATCTGAAGTAGCTAAAGTTTAGTTGAATACTCAAGGTTTAAGTCATAATTATATTTCAAGGAGCTCATTTTTATTCATTTGTTGTTGTTTTCACACAGTCCATAATTATAGTGGTTACCCTCATGGAATTGTGCATTTGACACACCTTAGAACACTTCTTAGAATTTGATAAGTGTTTTTGAAGCTTTATAATGATTTAAAAAGTATGTGTCACTGTGTAATTAACACAAGCAAAGTAAGTCAGTCTGAGAAATTCAATTTAAAAAGAGAACATAATGTAAGAAATGAGGGGAAAAGGACATATTTCATATTCCAGCATGTACTTTCTGGCTTCAAAATATATTCCCACACTTCAATGAGTTATCTCATCTCAAAGTGTCGACATGCTTAGTAGAAAAAATAAGTTGTAAATATTTTAAAATTATAAAAGTACAGAGCATAGGAAAAATCACCAAAAATATATAGAGGTGTGACCATTTAGTTTTTTCCTTAGGAACTCTGTACAAAATGAAAAATTTTAATATAATGTTAAAAACTAAATGCAAAATATGATCCAAATTTAACCTTTCATCCATCCCCACCATTACCTCTGCCATCATTACCGCTAACCTTTTCTGTTGAAATTGCATTTTAAGTGATTTTTCTTTTTCCAAAGTTACCCTCACCTCATTTAATCCACTCTTCTCTTGGCATCTAGGTTTATTTAAAATAATAACTCACTTAAAACTGTCTTATGGATTCTCATTGTCTTGAATTAAAATCTAGGATTATGATGGATTTCTGATAAGGCCCCACATTAAGCAGTCTCTATTTGCTTCTCTGACCTTTCCCCCCTTCAAAACATTGTGTCTCACATGGCAATCATCTCATCTAACTACATGCTGGTTGCTGGTTTCTGTCTCTCCGTGCCAGAATTAAGTTGCATCATGTGAGGAACATATATGTCATATTTATTACTGCATCCTTACTGTCTGCAGTGCTTAGAATGTATTAGACACTTGAACATTTAATTTTGTAATGGATACAAACTGTCTTCCAAGAGTTGGCTTTTTTTCATCAGCCCTATAAAGTAAATCTATGTAGAATTGGTGAAGTGCTTAGTTTTATAAGTGATATTGAAAATAATTGTTTTATTATAACATATTATGCTTAATAAATTTTAAAATTGATGACAAACAGATGTGGAGAGTATAAATATTGGTTAATACTATAAAAAATATCACTTCTCATGCCTTTGCTTTTTTTTTCTATCCCATACACATGGTACAGACAAAAGATCTTTTGAAACTTAAATGTACAGAATATATAGTGGTAGACAGAAGTCAGATCTATACCAGATGGCTAGGGCAAAAAGAGAAAATAAATCCAAAGCTTTGAATTTTCTTTCATTGTTCTTGCAATTTTTCCCTCTTAGTACTTTTTCTATTGCATATGTTTTCTGTGTGTCAGAGGCATTCTGTGAGTCAATGTGGATATTTACAAGCAATTTGATTTGAGGACATCATGAAATGGAAAGTCACACTATTAAGTAATCAGAAATCAGTTATAATGCCATGTTTGCACAAACTAAAAAATTACTCCTCAAAAAACAAAAATGTCCCAGCTTTCAAATAATGTTTCTTTTGCATTCTGTTATAGATAAATAATTTTTAGGCCCAAGATTACTAAATTGTTAGAATAATGCCATCTCCCACATACGAAACATTTCATAATCAATTTTCCATTCTTTCATCTGCTTGCCCTAAGGACTGACAAAAAGGATACTTTATCGGTTGGTACACTTCATAGTTACATTTGAGCCTCTAACTTTTAAAAAATTCTGCCTCTAATAATTTAATTTAATGATACTTTTATAAGCAATGTCATTTATTTTAAAATACCAATGAAATAATATTTGGATAAAATGTATTCATTGAATCCAAACAATGGGCATAATATTTGGCAAGTGATGTGAATGCTGTGAGTATGAATACTTTGCAAAGAAAACCCTATAATTATTTTAAGGTTGGAAACAATTTTTTGAATATTTACATCAGTAAAAATGGATATATTAAAGAATTAAAGATTCTAGATATTTCATCAGAGAGATTTTGGAGAGGGATTTTGTTTGTTTCATTATTTGAATATTTCAGTGTTGATTTAAATAAGTATTTTAACTTTCTTCTAGAATAAATCAATGTTTTTGAGTTCCTGTTTAGTGCAAGAAATTATGTTAGAAAACATGCTTATGAGAGAATTACTTTCTCTTATGTTAAATTAAAGGCTGTACTTAATTATGAAGTCAAAATCTTAAATTGCATAATACAAGTTTTCAAACATACCAGATGTTGAGAAATGGGTAACAGAAGATATGAGTAATCGGGACTTCATAAGATGGTCAAGAATGCTTCTGAGAATTTGAAACTTAAGTTGGGACTGACATAGTGAGTGGAAAGCAGACATGTCTCCATCTAGGCAAAAAACATTTAATCCAGACAAACCAACAGTTTAAAGTTGCTAAGATGGGAAAGATCTGTGTGGACTCAAGGAACTAAATGAAAACTTGGTAGGATGAATAGAGCAGTTGCAATGACATACATTTTATTTTTACTGAACTAGAGAAAAAGAAAGTAAGGAGAATATCTGTAACAATGGTAGGATCTTTTATAGAAAATATCATAGTAACTTGGCTTGGGGTTGGGGTAGTGGATATAGAGGAAATTATTAGGCTCTGATTATATATCTCTGGTAAAACATGGCTTTATAGAAATTAGGAATAGAAAAGAAGGATAATTTGAACATTTTCTGCTTGAACAATCAAAAGATTAAAAGGGTACAGATTGAACATCTTTGGGTGAAGACAAGAGTTTAGATTTGACAATGTTGATCTTACATGTGTAGGTAATAGGCGCCTCAGAAGAGCGACTGCTGACTGACAAAAGATCTGGTGTTTACCACTATGCCAACAGTTTTTAATGCCATGAGAATGATATCTCTACAGAGAATATAAAGATAAGGTGTAGCTCTGATGAGGCCCCAAGGAATGCAGCACTTTGTGGTCTGGCTAACACAGAAAAATTTGCAAAGTAGAGTATTAAGAAATAAGCAGAGAAATTTGTGTGTACGTGTGTATGTGTGTGTGTGTGTCTGTGTATGGAGAAAGAGAGAGATGAAATGTCTAAATGTCATGTAGATGCCATTGCATGGTTTAAATATATGCACATATTTAAAAACATAACATAAATTGGATCTTTTCTTCCTAAGTTTCCCCCTTCCTCCTTTGAATACTATTACTTCATAAAGAAATATTGAATGAGTCTTTCTCTGTGAAAATCTTAGGAACACTGTGACAGTGCCTCCATTTGAATATTACATTATCTCTGGTATGTGGCTGAGATTGTCTTCTGAATCTCCATTTGTATGACAGTTGAAGAGTTACAAAGTGCTCAAATTCACTCAAATCCATTGTTTCCTCTACTTATAGTCTTTAAACTTGGCAATTATCTATGCTCTGTTGGAAGATGACACTCTTTGACTCTACTGAACTGAGAAAATATTTCTTCTCTCAATCTGATCCCATCTGTGTTTTGTCTTCCAGAAAGTTTATTATATATGCAGTCTATCTACTTAATGCAATAATTGTCTTCACCTAAGCTGTCAGGCAATAGAGAACTTGGGTTTATACTGCATTTACTATTTTCTGTGTGTTTCACTGAATGTTCTGATATCCTTGAAAAGGTAAGCTGCCTTTGTAATTTGGCTACTAGTGAAAATAGAATGTTTTACTAGATTATACTAGCACACAGAAAGTGCAGATTAAATGAAGTAATTGCGTCACATTTTTCTTTGCTGAATAAGATATATTTTTAACAATGAATTTTATTCTGACACAGTAGGCTATACAGAAGCATGTGTTTGGAACAGTTAAAGATCAAGCTGTCATTATTTAGGAAGAATTGTCAAAGAAGTGCTAAGGAATGAGCTAGTTATATGAGCATGTGATAGGAATAAGAATTAGGATGAGAGGTTTAGAATTACTAGGAAGCTGAACTTATCTTAATAGATGAAAAAAGGTGAAATTGGAACTCTACAGCATTATAAATGGATTGTCTCAGGATGATGAGTTCTTAGCACTGGAGGGGATATTCAATCAGGGGTTGTATATTTTATAAAGGATGATGTGGATAATTCTTTCACTAGGGAGCTCACTGGGTTGATATTCCTTTCAAACCTAATAGTCTATGGTTTTGTGAAGGTAAAAATTGAAACTACTCTATGTTAAAGGTTATTCTGATATGTTATTAAATATCCCATCAATATTAGCCATTGTGAACAAAGAAAAATAATACTAACATAACCAGAAAATGTAGCATAGCAGAATGTAAACTAGCAGAAGAAATATTGAATACAAAAAAATAAAATGCACATAATATAGAAAATGTTAGAAATCCAAAAGACACATAAAACTAAAAAGGATAACATAGCATAAGTTGACCCAACAAAGAACAAATCTCTTTCAAATCATTGCTTGTAACTGGGGTAAAACCATCCATTGCAAAAGAAAGGTCATTTAAATTAAAGTATAAAGCCAAAATCAATTATGTATTATCTGCAACAGTTCATCTATAACAAAATGACTTAGAAAAATTGAAGAGGCAAAATGAATAAAAATAAACAAAAAAATTAAAACTTAAGAAAATTAGGAATTGCATTATTATTTTTAACAGATTAGATTGAATTAAGAGCCTTTAATTCTTAATTCAAGCTATACTACCAGACTGTCAGAGACTTCTTACTACCTCACATATGACACCCACATTGGATTCCTGTTTTGAACTGAATGTTCATAACAAAAAATTCATATGTTAAATCTCCAACCCTAATGTGACTATATTTGGAGGTAAGGCCTGTCAGTAAGTGATCAAAGAAAAAATGACATCTGAATAGCAAAGCTGCTAAGGGCATGGTACATGGGGTGGGTGAGCTCAAGGACCAGGGGCATGTACGGAAGCAAAGAAATATTGTTTCATGCAGACAAATAAAACCAAATCATCTTGAAGTGACTTATTGTGTACATCTTCTAGTTCTGTTGGGAGAGAAGAGATTTATTGCATGACCGGTCAAGGTTGCTACTTGCAGTTTAGGAATCTGGAAACAGAGCTGTTTCCTGCCTGTCCTTCAGCAGGGAATTATTTTATTTTTTTATTTAGACTACTATTTTTTATTTTCTCATTTCCTACTTCTTAAGAAAAAGAAGTAAATGAAGTAGTAAAATGCCACAAAAAAACAAAAGTAGAAAATTCAGATTCTGAGTATTAAGGAATCAAACGGATGAAGACAAAAGAACAATGGACAAGAGTTGGTTTTCAGTTTTTGTTAGCCAGTTCTTTCGGATATGAATTGAGACTATTAAAAAAAAAAAACAAATGGAGAACAATATTTTTTAGTTCTAAACCAGAAGTTTTGAAGTAAAGTTTCAATACATATATTGAGAAGGAAGATAGCCAAGGAAAACACAGATAAATACATGATGGAGTTTTCCATCCACTTTTACAATTATTTTTTGGTAATATCTTTATCAGGTTTTGGTATAAGGTTATGTGATTTCTTAATGTAAGATGGAGAATGGTCTTTCTTTTCTAAGAGGTCAGGAAAAATTCTAATTATTCTTTGAAGAGATCTATCTTTAAAGTTAAGTAGCACATCCAACACATAAGCTCAACTACAGAGCAAAGGGAATGCACATTACTGAACGTTTACATAACTGCTGTGCCTGGGTTGTGCGCCAGTTACAAGTATCTCAGTTGAGAGTCAGGAAAGAGCTTAGTCCTACAGAAGAAAATCTGGGCCTGGTTTCAAGAAGGTAAAGGAATACTTGAGCACAAGGGCAATAGAAGCCCACTGCAAACAACCAAGGAAAGTTATTTATTTAAAATTCTTTATTTCTTAAAAAACACATCAGTTTTTCTAAGATTTGGAGATGCAACTCAATCATAGCGTGCTTCTTTAGCATGCCCAACACCCTGAGTTTGATTCCCAACATGGGCAAAATAAATGCATAGAAATTTTAGCAAACCTTTAATTTTTTCAATAATGCACAGAATATGTATTATTCTAATTGTTTTGGGGGTCGTTTCATTATGCTAATACTTCAATTGTCCTCTGGCTTTTATATGTATAACAACTATTAATATAATTTCATTAATTGTGAGAGATTTGTAGTAAATTCTTTGAGTCTACAATTTACCTCTCGATATTAGTAGTACTACAATGTTCAATACACCTTTCATTTTGGGATACGTGGTAGGCAGAATAATGGTCCTCCCCAAATATGTTCACAGCCTAATCTCTAGAGTTGGAAATATGCTACTTTACCTGCAAAAGGAACTTTTTTAATGCAATTAAGAGTACAACAGGGAATTTATCCTGGATTATCCAGGTGGGCCGAGTATAATTGCATGAATACCTAAAACTGAGAAATGTTGTTGGATGGGTAAAATAGATGACAAGGAAAGGAAGACTTAGAGACTTCAAGTGTGAGAGTAACTTCATGCAACTAGCTTTGAAAATGGAGGAATTCAACAACTCTAAGCCCTGAGAAAGGCCCCCAGCCAACAGTAAGTAAAAATGACTGGCTTCTTCCTGTAACATCAAGGAAATGAATACAACTAACAACCCAGTTAATCTGGGGAACCTTCCCTGGAACCTCTAGAAGTAAAGTCTAAGACATCCTGATCTTAGGCTAGAGGAGTCCTCTTGGATTTTATGTCTTGTGACCTACTGAATTGTAAGCTGATATATTTGTTTAAGTCACCACATTTGTGATAGTTTGCAATGACAGCAATAGAAAACTAATTCAGGATATTAGACAATCATTGTTGGTTTAAAACTGTGAGATAATTATTGTTGGTTTAAAACAAGAATAAGATAAGAATTTTGCACATTAGTTGTATTTCTTAGAGCTACTAAAGTTTATTTATCTTCCAGAGTTTTCTGACAACATACCTGAATAAGAGACTGCTACATTGTATACTTAAAGAAGCAAAGAATCACTTCATTTGATAACAACTGGAAGATTCAAATTTGTGCACTTCTCATTATAAAATATATCTTTTCTACTCATTTTTGGAAACAAAATTGATGCTAGATATTGTAGACTAACTCAGCTCCCAATAGCAATGAATATAAAAGTGATACGGAAGGTTTTGTGAGCAACAATGTTGGACAAGTATCTGCAGTGTGTAGGTACAGTAGATATTTTAATCATACATATGTGAACATTACTTCTAAAGCTGCATGAATAACATCATATGTTAGGGGAAAAACAAAAGGAGAGAAGAGAAAGAAGAAAATTTAAATTTAGTACTTTTCATTTTATACCACTAAAACTTATAAAGGAGGTTAACGGTTAATCAACATGAATTTAAGGCCTATCGTTTTAAGTCTGACTTGGCACTTACTTTAATGACTGTCATTATCACAACATCTCTCTGTCAATATGAGATCTGTAACAGGCAATAAAACTCTGTCTTAATGTGATGCTTCAAAGAGTGAATGCCTATATAGATTTAAATTTCAGATGGAATCCATTTAAATGGTGGCTCACAGCATTTAATAATCTGTTTCTTTTTGTATTTAACAAATACTAAAAAGCACCATTCTTATAAAGGTCGTTTATTTCTGTCTCCATGTCATTGGTATCTTACTAAGTTCTCTGGCATTCATGCATCCATCAGTGGTACAGAATTCTTTTACAGTTCCTACATGTTGTACACTACATGGTGCTAGTGCTCTGAAAGAATTAATGTTACTCCCTAAGCATCTAATTTTATACACAAGAGTGACTTGGATACTGACGATGAGCTAACTCAACATATATTATGGAGAGTCAGTCATCTTGTGAAAGTAGCGGTTAAATACACTTTAATTGAGATTCTTGTTACAAGTGGGAAGTTTTATAAGTGCTGACGAATTAAGTATCCCATTTAGAGTCAGAGTTAATGTTTGGCTATAGGGCTAATGTCTCAGACATATTTAAAGCACCATGAGAATGGATGAAGATAGAGGTAGAAATAATTCACGTATCTGATGGATGGTTGGACTAGATGACTTTAAGGTTCTTTTTAACTCTGATAGTGCATTATTTTATGCTTGTTGGAAATCTAGCCTTGGAACAAATATGTATGAACAGCCACAGTATAAAATGTGAAAATAAAGAGGAAACTATAAAAAGATCCAGAGTGTTGGGGGAAAGATGGGCAGTTAAAATAGAGCACTGCTTTGAATAAAAAATTTTAAATATCTTGAAAATATTTACTGTGAATGTTCTTTAGTGTTTTTCAGGCTTGAGCCAAGGACTGATCTTTGCCAGAAATTTTCTTATCCTATAAAATGATTGCACTATTATTCTTTCTGAAATAAAGTATAGTAATAAAAATTATTTATAAAAATAATTTTGAATTATGTTAATTCTCATGTGTATAATACATTTTTTATTCTATCAACAAATCAGGTTGAGTGTATTTGTAATTTTGGAGATATAACCCTTGAGTCTCATGATGGTCCAAGGCCACAGATTAAGAACCATTTCTTTAAAATATTATCTCTTAAGAACGGAGATTGGTTCCTCAGATGAAATTTGGAAGGTGAGTCTGTAGTCATGAGGCATGTTGATATGTTGTAAATATTATTAGAAAGAACACACAGAGACACACAAATGGAGGTCACTAATATGATATGTTTCTTAAAACCCATTTGCCAGGAAGAGTATGGAGAGATACATCTTAAACTTCATAAAATCTAGACAGTTATTATTATGATGATTATTTTACATATAACAAAAATGAAACAAAGCAATGGTAGATAACTTGCTGAAAGATAAACTGATTTCAACTTCAGCTAATCTGTTCCCACATTCTGTTTTCTTTTCACTAAATGATGATAATGACTGTAATATATTGTGAACTATGACACTATTAGAAAATATACATTACATATTGGAAATAGCATTTTATTTGGAAACACAAGAAGTTTAAATTTATATCTTTACATATAATTTGAGTAATGTGAGGCATTTGACTTTCTCTAGATTCTATCACATAGAGTATCAATACTCTTTTTTTCTTTCTGGTGTTTGTATAATAATTTCCTTGTGTCATTGGAGATTATTTTTACACATTTTAACATATTAAATTATCCAGAAACACTTTATTATTTATTTATTTAAAAACTTTTTTCTCTTTAATTTTCTTTTTTTCTTTCTTTATTTTGGTACTGGGGGGTTGAACTCAGGGCCTCACACTTGCTAGGCTTGGTAAGCAAGTGCTCTACCACTTGAGCCACTCACCAGCCCCAGAAACACTTTAAATTACCAAATAGTTTAATTTTCACTTTACACATAAGATGCAGAGAAGTAAAAAGTTTAAAAGATGCCAAGTCTTATAAGCAATGAGTAGCAGAAACAAGAATTAGAGACTGGGTAGATTAGTTTTAAAGTCATTATTTTAAATCATTGTGTGCAATGTTTGATTAAATACCCAAAATATACCTAAGAGGCAATGAAAAGACTTGGTGTCCACTAATCTGACAACACTATCAGGCCATTTGATCAAGGACAATGTAAGTAGTTTACATTGGATTAGAATTTTGCAATTCTGAAGTAATGTCATATATAATCTAACCAGATAGAATATTGGTATCTACATTACAAATAATTAAACTAAACCAAAAAAGATGAAATCTCACTATCAATAAATTGCAAACTTTCCTTGTGGACAGGTTTATTCTTCCTTTAGTCTTCTATTCATCAGATAATTTACATGAATTCTACTTTAGTTGATTTATACACTTTGAGATGTCTGGAACTTGTAATTTTTGATTTGGGAATATTTTGGAATTGCAAACTTCTGACATAGTGGATTTGACAGAATGTTCAGAGACAGAAAATGTTTTAAAGTTAAGTAAAATTAATAAAGTAAAAATTTTAATGTCACCCATCTTGTGATAATGTGATCTTCAACAATAAATTTGGTGACACTAAAAAATAACAGTATGCATCAATGCAGATGTGACAAGAATAAAGTCTATATTAAAATATGCATTGTTTTGGATTTATTTTGCTTCCTTGCCTCATTCTAGGCAATTTTGCATACATGTTTTACTTCAAAGGAAAAATATATCTGTAACT
The DNA here is from genome assembly GCF_047511655.1 of Castor canadensis. NCBI lineage: Eukaryota > Metazoa > Chordata > Mammalia > Rodentia > Castoridae > Castor > Castor canadensis. The sequence continues at coordinate 93,945,358 of NC_133391.1, read as the reverse complement.
AGACTTTTGAGCTAATACTACAAAGAATAGAGATATGGAATTACATAATCTAAGACAGGTCAAAATTCTGTTTTGTTTCCATAATTGGAAACACCTGGATGTAAACAATTTTAGATGGAAGGAGGTACAACATATGATAGGGAAAAGGGATATGAGGAAAAAAAAATCAGTCCAGAAGATAGAGGATAGATTTTTGAGACCCAGAAGAGGGAGGAAAGAAATATAAGTATGAGCAACTGACAGGAAGAAATTTGAGGAAGAAATGAAGAATATGTGTAGCTGTTTATCAGTGGTTTGAGAGATTCTGTGTGTGTGTGCGTGTGTGTGTGTGCACATTCAGTGTTGAAGTGTTTTATATGAATAAATGTGCTTTTATAACATTTGACAATGCTTGAGCTTGCCTTAAACCTAAGCCTAAAAGTCCTTTCTTTATTCTGGTTAAAAATGTATACAAAAGAAGGAGTGCAAGATCATGTTTTAATTTGCACTGTCATCAGTGATCACTGACCCTAAGTGCCTTTGTTTCCTTATTCAATTGTACAAGAATTGCTACTAATGGTTTTCCCCATATACTTCAGAGATGAATAAGTCTTCTTAATTGATATTGTGACGTTCATAGTCTATTGCCTTGTGATTAGATTATCATTTCATACCCCTATTCAGCCAAATAATTCAACTTTATATGAGAAGATCATTATACAAGTTGCTAACCTGATTTCAATCTGTAGTAATAGCAAGGCAGAAACACTACTTTGTCTTCTTTGATAAGGAAGATGTAACATCTTGTGCACAGAGAACAAATTGACCTTGTGAACACTACAGTTAATTAAATGAAGACCATAATTGAATGCCAGTTTGTATTAAAAAATGGTCTGCCACCTTTTGAGATTCATCTAAGAGCAAGTGAGACAGTCAAAGTGTAGGTATTTATAGGCTCAACATTAGGTCATGGCCAGTGTTCTGTTGTCAATTATTGCCTTTATTATACTGCTTATGATAGTATTAAGGTTTTTTCTTTCCAGATGTGCATATAACTTAATATCATGAAAGGTATTCTGAGCATTGATTTAAGTTTCTTTGGGTTTAAATGGCTGTGATCCTAGGAAAGGTTTTGAAAAAAGTCAACAAATTGTACAATTTGGGGCAGAAATTTCCATTAATAGTATTTCCTACTGATGAAAATAATGAATACATGTAAAACGTGTTTATTCTAAGGAACGTTTGTCAAAGTAGCTATAGCTTTGCATTTTAAAATATCTATTAGCATAGTATAAGGATTGATAGTTTATATTCCTTCATTTTGGAACCCTGCTGCCTCTTCCTTTAAAGTGTACATTTTTACAATGAAGTTGGAGAATACATTGGTATTTTATTTAAAGGGCATGGAGCTGTTTCTTTGTTGAGGTCACCAGCAACATACAATATCTTTGGAGTCACTTCGGAGGAAAATTATAAGAGGGAAATAATAATTAGTTTCTGGAGTTAGCTGACTTAAAATTTTGTAATAAATGTTCAACTATGGCCTATTGATTAGTAAACTTGGCATCAAGGTCCTATCTAAATATGTAACTATCCTGGACATGAAAAATGAGGTGCCACTTTTTTCCATATTCACTAAGAGAAATTGATGGTGTCCATTATTAACAGGGAACTGGAAGCAATGTTGAATGTATTTAAGTTGTTAATTGTGGAAATGACAAAAAGATGTTTAAAAATCCTTTGACCAAGTCACCATTCTTAGTTATCACATAAGCTCTTAAATATTAGTGGCCTACATTTATTTCTCTAGGGCAACTACCTTCAAGTGATTTTTAAAGATCCTATTTTGTGATTTTGCAGGAAAACACATTGCTTCAAGAGTCATTGTAATGGTTTGAGTAAGTTAGAGAGCAGAGCAAAGGCTTTTCAATGAGTTGGACATGACATGATATTTGGGTTTTTAATTACATTCCATCCAGTGGAACAAGATACATTGGTTGAATAATTTTAAGACTAGAAACTTTTACCTTTTAGGTGTCTGGTGAAGGAGCAGAGAAATTAATAACAACGGGAGTTGGTAATTGCTACTACAGCTAGAAGGGCATAATTGGAACAGAGACCAATAAAATTGCATATAAACTCTTGCTTGTTGTTATCTAAGCTTATTGGTCTTTTGAGCTTCTAAGCTTACAGAAATAAATTCTATAGAATTGGAATGTGTTGGTTTTCCCATTAACTTTTATTGGCTACTAAGATCCTGTTAAGTCCTAGATATTGAAAGGTTGATTCAACAATTCAACCTCCATAATTGCTTTGCTTTTGTTACTACTAGAAAATAGGAGTTATGGACTCACTATTTCTGGCAAAAAATTTACATGAGTGATTATTTCAATTATTACATGTGGAAGGGGAGCAAACAGATATCTACCATCAGGAACCACTAACACTGATGAGTACCTACTTGATTCTTGTCATTTTAAGAAGATCTGATATGACATGAGCAGATTTAGGAAAGCTTCTAAGAAGAAAAAATTATTTTTACCTTGTACCATCATGGTACATGAAGCCATATAGAGTTCATATGTGTCCACAAACATAATTTCAGAATGCATGTATATGTGTGTTTATCCATATTTTCAATAAAGTCAGTGCTCCAAAATATGTTTAGAGAATACCTATTTTGAATTCAGGGGTATAGGAACAATATCGAGTGAACAGGATATAAGGTAAAAAATGAAAATATCCTGCAAACATCTTTTATATATGGCATTCTCTTTCTTAAATAATTATTTTAAGATTAAAATGCAATCAAGACATTAGTTTCAAAGTTAAGACTTGACTTTAATTGGGGCTCAATGTTCCAAAAGTTACTCCCCTCCATATTTTTTTCAACCAGGTAAAGCAGCATTTGCTTTTAGATTATTCCATACTTTCTCTCAAAATGCCTGACATATCCTCTGCATCAATGTAAGTATTGCAGCTGTACATTAATTTAAGTAAATGAAGGAGATATATTCATAGATATTTTAGGTTTTAAGAATAAATTATTAAATAAAATTATTCTTATATTCTTTTAACATGAAGAATTCTACATTTTCTACTAGTAATGACTGGTAATTCTGCCTGAGTACTAATAAGGAAACATCTATGAATTTGCAATATTAATTTAGTTTTGTGTCTTTTAAGGATCCTGAAGCTGTATTAAAAAATAGTACAATTAGTAGATGGGAATAGTTATTTTGTCACATTTTCTCTTCTGGTAGTATTTTGTTTCTTTAGAATCTCACTCCTCATCCTTGTAGCTTCATATCTCAGGATAGGATTACTTTCCTTGGACCTGTTTCTACAAAGCATAGAAAAGCCTCAATTTTTAATTATATTCTCATTTTTGTTCCCAAAATGTTACTACTTTTTAAATCTTATGCAAAATAAGTATGACAGAGCTGCTTTTGTTTCAAATTGGTTAGCTTATATAAATCCTCATCATCTGTAAAAGAAACAAAGGTGACACATTAGGGAATCTGATGCAGGTACATATTGAATGAAACTGAGAGGGAAAAAGAGAACTGAATCAAAAAGTCAGTTTTTATCTTATTTAATTCATTTTATTTTCATATATGTATGGGTCTATGTATTGCTTTATTTCAATTGTTTCTGGAAAATAGATAATTAGGCCCTTATCAAATCCAAAGATGACATAATTTAGCATTATCTCTTCTTTGAGATAGGCTGGTTATTAGTGTTGAGAGCCAGAGCAATTTCTCCATGCTCAGAAGATATTGTATAGTTTTAAAATCAGAAAACAAAAACTGATGAAAAGATAATCTTTAAAGCATGATTTGAGTAGGGTTTAGTGGTGTACTCATTAGGTTACAGACAGGACAATTGTAAGATTGAGGCCAGCCTCTTTTACATAGCAAAAACCAAAAAAAGTCTTGGCTTGGTTTGTTTTTATTCCAAGATATTCTATAATAGTTATTAACATTAACATTCTGACCAATATGGTGATCTCTCAATATTTGACAGTGGATCTCTTTTGTTTCCAAATCAAATACACAGATATAATTCACTCTTCTCAGACTTGAAATCTAACATACAGGTCTCTTACTGACTTTAATAATCTTGGATGAATCTGTTCCTTTTGTTTTAATATGTGTCTGCAGAACATATATTTTCATAAGCAGTGAATAATATAAAAAATAAAAATAAAAATATGTTATTATGTCAGCAATTTTTGATATTTTATGATCCTATTTGGCCTATCAGATGAGGATATCTGAAGGCAAAACACTATGATGCTGAATTAATTAACCCACAATGACACCCTCCCCTTCCCCAACTCACACTCATCAATTGGATGTTTTCTCTCTTGTTCCAAGTGTCTGGGTATAGGGTGAAACTAGTGTTGTTCTCAGATTGTTTACTTTCCTTTATGAAAACATTGGATACAGAAATTTAAATATGGCTAAGAATACTGGTTATTATAATCCAAATAGTGGACAAACAGGAACAGCTTAAGTAATGAGAAGATTTAAATAATAAGATACTCTGAAAGAAATGGGCAGTCAAGTGTAAAGAAATCACATTGTTTTTGGAGAAAATGTTACAAAAATAAATAATTAATGACAATGAAAGATCATTGTTATCATTTCCCTTAAGCAGATTAGAAGGCGTTTTTGTACTGAAATGAAATTAACAACTATAAAACTGCGTTCTAGGAGGACACCCTTTTGTAGCATCTGTTCTCACTTGGCACCATATAAGCAACTTCTTTATATAAACAGGTAATTGGATAACAATAAATGCTAGATTCTAAGTTAATTCAATTCACAAGCAAAGAAAAATGGAACAATGGACCACATCATTCACTTTAAGTATCAAAATGATGACCTTTTTTATTTTTTGGCAGTACTGGGGTTTGAACTCAGTTCCTTGAGCTTGTCAGGCAAGCACTCTACCACTTAAGCCACAACTCCAGCCCACTTTGCTTTACTTATTTTGCACATATGGTTTCCCACTTCTTCTCCAGGCTGGCCTTGGACTGCCAGCCTCTTGCCTATGCCTTCCTCATAGCTGGGATTACAGATATTAGCCACTAAGCCTAGTTTAAAACTGATGTCTTTCTTTCTAATTTATCTTTCCTTTCACAGTCACAATGCTTCACCATATTCTATTTAACAAAGAGCCTACAAGGCTTATGTAAAGACAGCATTTATTTGGGTGTTCATTGTCAGACATTTATGGTATTTAAAATGGTGGTTGGTTCATTTAAGTTTCATAGTATTAGTGATAAGATTAAATAGTTTGTGAATGTTCTGCATTAAACTGTTTCCCCAGGGGTATATGTTATTTGAGAAATTTCAAAACACTGAACCTCACATGTATACATAGTAAATAAAAATAATATTTGGGGGAATGTCTAGTTCAATTTTCTAATAAAATTATTTTTTATCTCTGGGGAGGAAAAGTACATTTAAAAATACATTCTAACTTTTGAGTGTATTTTCCTCATCAGATTATAAATTTCTTCTGGAGAAAGGGATAGATTTTATCTCTTTTGTAACTTTAGGCACTATTCAGCATTAGTAGGTTCTAGCTAATTGTTTTTAAATGGAATTAAAGACGATTAAGACTTCTCAAAAATAAGATAACTCCTATTGTATGGACTGTAAGCTCTCATCAGCATCCTCTCATTTTAGGTTAAATTATTAGTTAAAGTTGACCAACGCCCATGTATATGAGTGTCCTACAAGGCATCTCAAATTTAGCATACTTAAAATTGAGCTATCAATTCTTTTTTAAATTATATGTCACCATCATTTGCTTAATTCATATTTTTGGCCATAACTTGATTCTCCCCTATTAGCTAAATACTCATATAAATTCTGATGACAGTCTACCAATTATTTTTCAAATGTCTATTCTTCTCACTTCCTATTCTTCTACCTGGTCTGTCTATTAACATTTCTGACTTTGTTGCTTCAAAATGATGTTCAGTCTTGATATATCTTGGATTGTCATTTTAGTATACAATTTAGGATCCTATTGTTAATCACCTGGCTAGAATCTCTAGAGATGATGTAAAATATGGTTCTGAGTCTTCTTTTCAAAATTCTGGTAACCAAATAGCTGTTCCAAGAGACATTGTAAACTTTCCCTTAAGTTGTATTGATTAACGTGGAGCAACATGGAGAGTCATTTCCTTGGTTGGCTGATGATGGACTGATGCTTAGTTTTATTCACTTGTCTTCTTCATGTTGAGTACTTCTCACTGAATCTAGACCAAAGATTAAATAAAAACCACTTACTGACTTTGTTTGAACTAAGATCAAAAGGAAATCTTTTAAAATAGTAATTTTCTACTAAGAAGTTTCTCTATACTCATTGCCTCCATTTCTAACACAACCTGCTAATTTTAAGGCAAATATAAAATATGAATTTCTGAGAATGCACAGGGTTTTAAAGTACTTAAAGTTACATTAAAACCTCCAAATTAATATAATTATTTGAACCAATAAAGGTGGTGATTCTGAGAACATGGAGCATTAGAACTGTAACTAAAATGGAAGAGTAATTAGTTCAGTAAAATGTCTTAAGAAACAATATTATATCTCTATTACAATAACACAAATAAGGAACAATCAGTAAATGGAGTCAAGATAGTGTATAAATATTAAAAGAAGTAAAAATCAAATCAAAATGAATGTAAAAATTAATAAAAATACTACCCATGGTATTTCTGATCTGAATAAGCTAAATAATGATGCTCTGAAGAATTGAGACATGATACTCTATACATTATTGATAGAATGATCCTAATATACTGTTATTTTGAGGCTGTTTACTTAAAAACAAGGAACAAACACAGAAACAAAGACTTTTCAGAGATAAGCAGTGTGACAGCATTTTATAACCCAGTTGAGAAAAAGAAAAACAGAATTAAAAGCACAATGTTATAAAATAGCTTGGATAAGACATGATTTTGGTGTTGATTTTTCCAAGGAGAGCATTTGATCCTATGAAATTGTTGCCTTCTTATCTGTTAGCCGTTACATCCTTTCTAAATCTTTGAAACATAGACACACCCTACACTATACTACACTATTATCCAATTTGAAAACTAATAAAGAAACAAACTTTCAGAATCTGATTTAAGACTTTCTGCTGGCATCGTGAGAGTAGAGAATGAGCTGTTTTAAACCAATTTTAATTTTCAATTTCTGTAACCTTTTATAAGCTGTATGTTTTTGTTACATTCCAATGGATTATTCTGTCCCTCAAATTAAGATTTCTTTTTTTATCATAAATTTCTATACTGTAGAATTATCAGTGAAGAATGTTATCAAGAGAGGCAAAAAGGGACACTGTTGATCCATTCCTTTAGATGTTTTAGCTAGTGTTTTTCTGATAAGTCTAGATACTCAAGTTTTCTAATACACATGCTGATTCATTATGGAAAATGTAGTATAACTTTTCTGATACTGACCATGTTTGAATTTCTGACTATTATTGCTAATTGAATTTAACTTGAATGAGTAAAGGATTTTCAAAGATTTTTTTTTAAAAATTCATCTAATGCCGGTTTTGGTAAAAAGTATTTTCCTGAGAATTTTTCCACTTTATTTAGTTTTGAAACTTCTTGATTGATGTTAAGGAGCACAGCTTGTCTTTGATGTTTCATTATTCTTGTATTTTTGTAGGGAGTGTATTATATCTGTACATCAATCTGAGAATAATCAAATTTTTATGAAAACAGATCAATCAATACTTCTGGAATAATAGCTCAGTCCTTATTTACTCATATGTTCTTTAAATTCTTTCAATAATGTTTTACTATGATCATCATAGATGGCTTACATATTTCTCCTTACATTATTTATAAGGTTTTCATGTACTCCATGCTTTAAATTAATATTTTATTTTCTCATTTTGGTCGTGGGTATTTATACATAATATTAATTTTTATACAAAGTCTTGGTTTTATTCACTTATTACTTCTATTAGTTTATCTGATTTTTTTAGATTTTCAACATACGCAATAATTTTGAATATGACAGTTATTTTTATAGATACCACCCTATTGATTATGGCCTGACCTTGTTTCTGTTAAGAAGCCAGCTGTCAGTTTCCTTGAGATACCTTGAAAATAATTGCTATTTTTATTCTTCTTATGTTTATTCATTGTATGACCACTCTTGATGTTCCTGGTGTTTTCTAATTCCTTTATGTAGTGTCTTTCAACTTTTTACAGTATTAAACATTTCTTTACCACTTCTATGTCATTTTCTAAGACTTCAACTTCTTCAGTGTTCAATAATTTCATCATTTTATGTGTTATTCCTATAATCTTTTCTATATTTTCTCCTTGTGCTATAATTTTTCAATTTTATTCTTAAAGCCTTTAAATTTTTTAGCTATTCAGTTATCTTCAGTTAATCTGTTATGTTACTCATTGTCTGAATTCTTAAGTTTTATTGTATTTTTCAGTTTTAGAATTTAACTTGATTTCCTGGTTTTAAATTTATTTACTGAAATTCTCTGTATAATTGACTAATTTTTTGAATATTGTAATTTCAATAATTTAAAACTGATAATGCCAATACATGGGGATTTTGTAGGTTTGCTCTCTCTCTCTCTCTGTCTCTGTCTCTTTCTCTATCACATGTAATTTTATTTTCTGGTATTCCTGGTAAATTATGATGAATGTTAGACATTTCTTATGAAAGTGAAAATTAGAAGTAATATAAGTTCTGGATGTTATCTTTTAAAAAAATATATTTTATCATTATTACATTTACTTACATGTGTATACATCTTTTGGGCCACATCCCCCACTTCCTCCACCTTTGCCTCTGAGCAGAATCTGTTCTGTCCTCTTGTTCTCCAATTTTGTTGAAGAGAAAACATAAGATAAAAAAAAAATGGCAGTTTTGCTAGTTTCAGATGAAGATAGCTATATAGGGTGATTCCTTGTATTGTTTCCATGCATATATATATTACAACCAAAATTGATTCATCTTTACCAGACCTCTTCACTGTCCTAGTCCCCTTCCCATAGTGCCATCTGACAGCTTTAGATTACTATATTTAGTCCTCTACAGTGAGCATATCCACTACATTCAAGTTTTTCATTTCCTTTCCTTTCCCTATCTCTCTCATACTTGGTCTCCCCTTAGTGTGTGACTCATGTCCATTAATATTACTACATTTGTTTTAGGTCTATAATCTTCATATGAAGGAGAACATGCAATTTTTGGCCTTCTGAGCCTCACTAATTTTGTTTAAGATGATGTTCTACAGTTCCATCTATTTTCCTGAAAATGATAAAATTTCATTCCTCTTTGTGGCTGAATAAAATTCCACTGTGTATATACCACATTTTCTTAATCCATTCATTGGCATCTTGGTTGTTCCAATAGCTTGACTATTGTGAGTAATGCTGCAATAAACATGGGTGCGAGGTACCTTTGTAATTATGAATGTATCCCTAGGAATGATATTGCTAGCTCATATGGCAGATCTATTTTTAGTTTTTCAAGAAGCCTCCATATTGTTTACCATAGTGGTTGTACTAGACTACATTCCCATCAGCAGCTTGTTAGGATTTCTTTTTCCCTGCATCCTCACCAACATTTGTTGTTTGTGGTGTTTTTGATGATAGCTATTCTAACAGGACTGAGGTAGAATCTTAGTGTGGTTTTGATTTGCATTTCCTTTATGGCCAGAGATGGTGAGCATTTTTTCATGTGTTGTCTGGCCATTTGGACTTCTTCCTTTGATAAAGTTCTGTTTAGATCAGCTGCCCACTTCTTTATTGGTTCATTGATTTTTGGGGAATTTAGATTTTTGAGTTCCCTGTATATTCTGGTTATCAGTCCCTTGTCTGATGTATAGCTAGCAAAGATATTCTCCCATTCTGTAAGTGGCCTCTGTAATTTAGAGACAATTTCTTACGTTGTGTAGCAGCTTTTTAATGTTATGTTCTACATCTGTTAAGATGATCAAGTGGTTTTTGTCTTTGCTTCTATTAATGTGCTGTATAACATTTAATGATTTGCATATGTTGAACCATCCCTGCCTACCTGGGTTGAAGCCGACTTGGTAATGGTGCACGATCATTCTGATATGTTGTAGGATTCATTTTGCCATTATTTTATTGAACATTTTTGCATCAATTGTTTATTAAGGGATTGGTCTGTAGTTCTCCTTTTTTTATGTGTCCTTGTCCAGTTTTGGGATCAGTATAATACTGGCTTCAAAAAAGTAAGTTAGACATTGTTCTTTCCCTTTCTATTTTGTAGGAAAGTTTAAGGAGTGTTGGTACTAGTTCTCCTTTAAAGGTCTGGTAGAATTCAGTTGGCACTCCATTAGGTACTGGACTTTTCTTTTTTAGGAGACTATTGCTACTTCAATTTCATTATGTGTTATGGATCTATTTAGGTGGTTAATATCCTCTTGGCTCAGGTTTGAATGATCATAAGAGTCTAGAAATTTGTCCATTTCTTCAAGATTTTCCAATTTATTTCAATATAAGTTCTCAAAGTAGTTCCTGATGATTACCAGGATTTCTTTGGTGTTTGTTGTAACTCCTCTTTTTTGTTTCTGATTTTAATAATTTGGGTCCTTTTCTTACTCATGTTAGTAAGATTTGCTAGGGACTTGTCAATCTTGTTTATTTTTTCAAAGAACCAGCTTACTATTTCTTTGATTCTTTGCATGATCTTTTTGGTCTCTATTTCATTAATTTCAGCCCTTATTTTATTATTTCTCTCCTTCTGCTTATTGTGGGTTTTGTTTGTTTCTGTTTTCCTAGGAGTTTGATATATATCATTAGCTCATTTATTTGAGAACTTTCTGTCTTTTTAATATATGCAGTCATGGCTATAAACTTTCCTATTAGGACTGCCTTTGCTGTGCCCCACTGGTTCTGATAGGTTGTGTTTGCATTTTCATTAAATTACCAGAACTTTTTGGTTTCCTCTCTTTCTTCTATCAGCCACACTGATTGTTGAGGAATATGTTGTTCACCCTCCAACTGTTTATTTTCTGTTACTGCTTTTGTTGTTGAGTTCTAGTTTTGTTGAATTGTGGTCAGATAGAATGCAGGGGGTTATTTCAATTTTCTTATATTTATTGAGGCTTACTTTGTGCCCTAAAATAATGGTCTATTTTGGAGAAAGTTCCATGGGTTGCTGAAAATAATCTATATTGTGCTGTTGCCAGATGAAATATTGTGTAGACATCAGTTAGATCCATTTGATCTATGATGTCATTTAGGTCTAGGATTTCTTTTCTGATTTTTAATCTGGATGTCCTATTTATTGTTGATAGAAGGGTATTAAAGTCTCCTGCTACCACTGTGTTGGGGTATATATGTGCTTTTAAGTCCTTTAGAGTATGTTTGATGAAATTGAGTGCACAAACATTGGTTGCATATAGGTTGATAATTGTTATTTCCTTTTGATGTATTGCCCTTTTATTAGTATGAAGTGAACTTCTTTGTCTCATTTGATCAATCTCTACCTTGTCTGATATAGGTATCAGGCTACTCCTGAGTATATTCTGGGGCCATTGGCTTAGTAAATCTTCCGGCCTTTTACCCTAAGCCAGTGTTTATTTTTGTCAACAAGGTAGGTGTCTTGTAAACAAAAGACTGTTGAATCTTCCTTTTGAATCCAGTTTTACAAATGGTGTCTTTTGATGGGGTAGTTGAGTCCATTGACATTCAATGCTAATATTGATAGGTACATGATGAATCCTATCATTTAGTTGTTTTTGTTGTTTAAGGATTTGAGTGTGTGGAGCTGAATCAATGCTACTCTCTGATTACTTGTCTTTTGTTCTCCTGGATTTTAACACTTCCTCTCATCTCATGGTTTTATTTGCTTTCATCTTCTGTGTGCAAAATTCCTTCTAGAATCTTCTGTAGTGATGGCTTGGTGATCATATATTATTTTAGTTTCTGTTTATTGTTAAAGACTTTTATTGTTGCATCAATTATGAATGATAATTTTGCTGGGTAGAGTATTCTAGGGTTGAAATTATTCTCATGCAGTGCCTGAAATAACTCACTCCATGTTCTTCTTGCCTTAAGTTTTCCATTGAGAAATCTGTTATTTTGATGGTTTTACCTTTATACATTATTTGGTTTTTCTCTCTTCCAGCCTTCAACATTCTTTTTCTGGTTTCTGCACTAGTTGTTTTAATGATAATATGCTCTGAAGAAGTTCTAGTTTGTTCAAGTCTGTTTGGTGTCCTAGAGGCTTCCTGTTCCTGAGTGGGTAAAACTTCCTGAGGTTTGGGAAATTTTCTGTTATTATTTTATTGAATATATTACATATCCATTTGACTTGCACCTTTTATCCTTCTTCAATACCTGTGATTCTCAGGTTTGATCTTTTGATGGAGTCACTGAGTTCTTGTATATTCCTTTCACAGTTCTTGAGTTATTTGAGTAAGGGTTCTTCTGTTTTTTCTTTAATTTCTATTTTATCTTCAAGTTTTGAGATTGTGTCTTCCACTTGTTCTACTCTGCTGGAGTGGCCTTCCACTCTGTTTTTTTGTTTGACTAAAGGAACTTTTTATTTCCAGGATCTCTGTTTGATTCTTTTTTCTGAGGTTTATTCACATCTTTGTGCAACTCCTGTTTTATATTTTGTGGTGACTTCTTTATTGCACAGATCTCTCTTTTTATAGTGTCCTTTGTTTTACTTTGGTGTTTGTTGTACTCCCCTCTAAGTCCATTTATTTGTTTCTGTGTCTTCTCACATTCTTCATTTATGGTGTCTTGAAATTTCTTGAGTGCATCTTGTACTTTCTGGTTTACCATATCTGGTATCTTCTCGATGAGGTTCTCAGTGTCCTTTTCCATGATTTGCTCTTTGAGGGATATTTTTGTGGGTATCTCTGGGCTCATTAGTTGCATTTGTCATTGATTTGTTGGGGTCATAAACTGTGTATCAATTTTCTTCATTTCCTACTATATTCTCCATTGAATTTTCTTTTTGTGGAGTGTAGTTTCCTTCCCTTTTTCGTCTTTCAATTGCTCTACTTGGTGCTGTGCAACTATGTTCTTGATTGACTAATTGGTCATTTTAATTGCCTGCTTTATTTCCCTTGATTTAATTTTTGTGTTGTGACTAAATTGTTAGCTATATTTATGTGATATTTCTTTCCCTGACCTACAAGTGTAAATTAGCAATATCCAGTTCATAGGTTCAATGTCATACCAGTTGTTTACCTATTATACACAAAACCCCTTGGTGATAATATCTACAAACAGTGGGATTAGTGCAGTAATTGTTGTTTGGCTAGAGTTAGAAACTTGGGTAATTCATAAAGGGGCACTAATAGAGCAGGTGGAAAGTGGGGATGGGGAAAGAGGTACAGGAACTACTGGGTGTTGTGTCCCTTTTGTGTGTATTTCCACTGTTGTAGCAGATGGTGCTTGTGTCGGAGATTTCAGTGGGCTGGGGGTGTGTAAGGTTGGTACAGTAGGCTAGTCAGTGGTGATGAGTGTGTAGGAGTGAGAGGTATTGTGGTGACAGGTTGGGGAAGGATAGGAGAAGGAGGCAAAGATGGGGGAAATAGTGGATGTGAAGGAGCAGAAAGAGTAGTTCAGAAGGAGAACAATGGATTGTAGCACAAGAAAAGGAGGGAAAGTGAAGGGGGCAAGAATAGGGATAAGAACATATTGAAGGTAAAGTTAATAATACAAAAAAAAAAAAAAAGAAACCAGGTACAAAAATTAAGTCTTCTCTGTAAAAGTTCGGGCTTACTCTTTTGGCAACCATTCTGGTATTGGTGCTTTGCTTTCTGGGCTTTGTGGGAAAGGGTGCTGCCCCTCTTGTTGGACAACATGGGGTGGAGATGGCTGGAGGCTTTTTTTCTTTCTTTTGTCTGCTTTCTTTGGTCTTATGGGCCATCTGTTGCAAGCAGGGTCCCTGAAATGGTCTCATAAGGTGACTGGCTTTTGAGCAGTATTTGGTTGCTTCCATCCACAGAGCAGGTTGCAATTGGGGCCTGAGGTGACTCACTGTCAGATAGTACAAGGTGGTCAGTCTGTTGTTTTCAATAGGCAGAAGCTGCATTGCTCCACAGTTGCAACTCTGGCTGGTCAGCTCCTCCCCCAGCAAGGGGCAATTCGGTATTGAGTACAGCCCTGAGTCCTGAGAAACTAACTTAGCAATTCACCATGGCTCTCTCTTTGGGAAGCTGGCTTGTTGCTCTACTCCTACTCTCCGCCTTTGTTGTTTTGCCCACCTTCATTCACTGAGAATTTGGCTCCTTGCCCCACACCCTGTTCTCTGGGGCAATTATTTATATATATATATATAGTATTTGCAAGAATGTGAATATATTTTATTAACACTAATTATGCAGGATAGTATATAATTTCTTTATTGTATAAATACCAATATAATAAAAATATAACTTTAGGGTTGGGGATGTAGCCAGTGGTAGAGTGCTTTCCTAGTATGCAAAAGACCCTGGATTCAATCCCACAAGAAAACCAAAAGCAAACAAAGAAAAGTGTAGGATCTTAAAAATCACCAAAATTTTCAGCATATATATTCATACATATGTCTCTCTCTCTCTCTCTCTATCTATATACTTTTTTAAAATGTGTCAATCTTAGAAGAACTATAACACTGTATTTGTACTTCTACTTCATCTTTCATAGTAGATATTTCTACTGCTATATAGTCTTTGTATTAAGTCACTGTAAGTATGAAGTATAATACTGTCATTATATCATAATTTCCTAAGTCATTTTCTTTTTTTTCCAGTACTGGGGCTTGAAATCAGGGCCTATGCTTTGAGCCATTCTACCAGACCTTTTTTTGATTTTTCTTTGCAAGAGAAGATTTTGCTCACTATTTGTCTAGGCTAACTTTGAACCACAATTCTCCTTATCTTTGCCTCCTGAGTAGTTAGGATTACAGGAGTGAGCCACTGGCATAAGGCTCATTTTTTTATACTTGGATTTTTGTATTATTTTTTATATTATTCTATTATGAATAATATTTAACTATCTTATTCCCATAATTTTATTTTTGATTTCAACCTTCAGCAAAATAGATAATTTCCATTGTACAAGTTTCCATGAGAAGAATGGCTTAACATTTTAAGGACATGCCCATTTCTATATGAAATTTTATATATAATATTCAAATTGTTATTATCAGTAAAATTGAGTATTTTGACTTTAATATGATGAACTACATCTTGGCATTATGATTAATTTCATTAATTTAAAGCAAAGTAATTCTCCTAATGACATTTCTTAATTACTACTTTAGGTGTTTTTATTCTTACTGCTTTAAAAAAACATGTATTAGAGGTTAGATAATGATTATATCTTCAGCAGTATCTACTAAGTTTGGCTATCAGTTGAAGTACTAATGAAATACTCAACAAAGTTTCTACAGATGAGGACTGACAGCAGAGACGGAATCTACTGACTTGGTGGTAAGTGTATTTGCATTTCCCTACTTCAAGTGCACAACATTAAGTAAGCACTGAAAAAAATCATTTCTAGCTTTATATAATTTGGTTGTTTTTATCATATTGTATTTGCTTCTCTACAAAATAGAAAGAATGATAAGTAACATAAAATCTCAGAAAATTTGACAGCAATACATTAGTATTGCTGTCAAATTAGCAATTTTAAACTAGTTAATGATTGCTGAGAATAAAGTGACTAAATCAATTTTATTACTCCACTTTTAATTGTGTTAATGGTATGTAACCTGCATGAAAGACCTAATTATTAACATTTAAATTTTCTTATACTTTCCTTAAGTTTGTGATTTTAACAATTAACTCTGTCTTTAACCTACAGAAACAGTTATGTAATTTTTAATAGGTAATCTATTTGCAAGTTTCTAAAAGAAGTATAAAAGTATATAAAATGAAAATTCTCTCTCCCAGCCTTGATTTCCAGCTCTGTTCTCTGCATCCTTCACAACATTACTGTGTTTTGGGTTTTTGTATATAATTTCTGAAGATTTTTTGCCAAATAATTGTTTCTATCACTTTTACAGAAATATAGAAGTATCACTTAAGGAAAAGTATCATATCTGTTTTTTCTTTGATAACAAAGGCATTTTTGAAATACTTAAGCAGTTTTTTCCAAATTTTTATGTTGAAGAAAGTTTATGAATGTGTGAGTGAGGAGTTTTTAATTTTGGGGATAGTAGTATATCTGAATGGTAGAGTGTGTGCATATGTTGCACAAGGTTTTTGATCCAATCCCTAGGACCACAAAAATTAAGTTTTAACTTCATCTTTGATTTATGTGTAATTATCAAAATTCAACTCAATGCTTTTTACTTATTTTTTATTTTTCTACTCATTTATTTATTCATTCATTAATTTATTTATTTTGTAGTACTGGAGTTTGAATTCAGGGTTTTCTGCTTGCTAGGCAGGCAGTCTACCACTTGAGCCATGCCCTCAGCCTTTTTTTGGTTTATTTTTAGGATAGGGTTCTGCATTTTTGCCCAAGATCAGTCTCAGGTAGTTATTCTCCTACTTACGGCTCTTGCATAATTGTAATTACAGGCAAGAAATACCATGCTCAGTTTGTCAGTTAAGATGAGGTCTTGCTAACATTTTACCTATGCTGGTCTGCATCTGTGATTCTTCCTTTCTCTGTCTCCCAAGGAGCCATATTACACGCATATGTACCATGCTTGCCAACTCACACTTTTTTAACAATAGAAGAATTATTATCTAGTCTGGCAAGCCTAGACATAGAAAACACCAATGATATTTAATATGAAATTCAGAAAAACCTTCAAACCTCTAGATTATTTTCACCTTTTTGCTATGTTATCTCAGTAATTCAATTTTCCTCCAAGTAAGTGCATCTTATGTTTGCAAAAAGCTAAAACAGTCCCCAAAGCACATCCATAGATAATGATGTCAGGAGGCTAGTCTTTCATCTTTTTCTCCTGTCATTAGTTCAAAGCATTCTAATGATACATTTCACTTCCCAGCACACTGACCACCACACATACTATTGTCCAGAATACAGCACATGTCCAATAGCAAACCACTTATAGTGGGGAGGCTACCTACATTGGCTTAAACCAAATAATTTTTTACTACAGAATTATGTGGTAGAAGAGCAAACACTAAAATAATTCAGGTCTCTTCTAACAAAAAGTGAGTGTAGAATGAAAGTTAATTGTTTTTGCTACATTGACTGTGATTCTTCACACAAACATATAAAAACAGATTTTGATTAATGAGGAAGAAAATCTATGGTGTAAATGCTTAAATAAGAGCTTGGAAAACTTTTGGGAAAAAAATAAATGTGTGATAATGAATATGCTTCCATTAGCTACTCAGAAGATACATATATTAGTTTACTTAAATCTCTATAAAAAACACCACAGACCTTGTGGCTTAACTTAATTTTCTCATAGTTCTGGAAGCTTGGAAATCCAGTATACAGTTACTGGCCAATTATTCTGGTGAGGGTTCTCTTTCTGAATTGCTTTCTCACTATATCTTCACATGACCTGGGGATAGAAAGGAGAGAGAGGACAGAGGAGAGAGAGAGGAGAGAGAGAGAGAGAGAGAGAGAGAGAGAGAGAGAGAGAGAGAGAGAGAGAGAGAGAATACTTTGGTGTCTCTTCTTACAAGGACAAAACCCCACTCTTATGACCTCACATAACCTTAATTACTTCCTTCTATCTCCCAATGTAGTCACCTGGGTAAGACTTTTTGGGGGGAGTGGACATACCATTAATTTATAACAATCTACTCCTATTAGTAGGTATATATGTATTTAGCAAATAATTGATGACATATGGAATATATGGTATAGAGAAACACAATGATTGTAAGACCTGTTTCCTAAATTTAGGGGAAACAAAGATGTCCAGTGTTGAATTAGTGACTCAAAAGTGACTTTACAAACCTCTCATTAGAAAACATCACTGAAACACCTTTGATATGATGATTAGTGCTTTCAGCAACAGTGAATGATTTAGATATCAAGTAAGTAACCTTTAATTTACCTTTTGACTGTTTTTATCATCTAAAACATAAACAGGACATACTGCCCTGGAGCAGCGTTACTTGGTTTTGCTTATGTAGACTTTGATGCTGTAATTCTTGGATACAAGGTCAAGAAAAGGAGAGATCCTCTGAGTGCTGCTAGACCATTGCCTTTCTTCTCTGGGTAAAAAAATTTAATTTCTGATCAGTTGAGTTCTGAGCAGAATGACCCCTTTGAGATGTAACTCATGAAGTCCTCTGCTTTTGTTGAATGTTCTCCAAATTATCCTAAAGTGCAAATTGTTATGACAAAGGCTAGCCAATAACATATGGTGGATAAAACTCCAAGACAATATTGCTTTCACATATATACAAGCATAGTTTCCAAATGTGGAGCAGCAGGAAGGACATGTGGTAGATAGTATTATTTGATTTTTGGTTATCTTATACTACATTTCCAAAAGGAAATAATAGAATTTCATCTGGAATTATATTCCATGAAGTATAATGGAGGAATAGGATTAAAATAAGGCATAAATAGAATTAGGAGAAAAGAAGCTCATTAAAACAGTTGATGAAAAATAACACTACTGAACTGATTACTTTTATAACCCTGTAGAACTAGAGCCTGGTTAGCAGGTCTCTGGGAAGCAGAGCTCATAATACAAAAGCTTTCCCATGGTGGAGGCATGCTTTAGTTTTATAAAACAGCCAATTCAAACAGTTCCTAATTTTCTCTTTTGGAATTGACACATTCTATTTCCTAAACTGGAATAGCTCTGAGGTTTTATTTCTTTATTTTTTTATTCTATTTTGCTGTTTTGTTATTATCCTTACCTTCTCACATCAGATAAATATCTCAATGTGAAGTAGGAAAATGGCATGTGTGCAGTAGAAATTATAATGTATTACATAATTTATATGAAAATCAGCCTTAGGAATGAGAGATGAATGGAGTCATAACAGATCAACAAAAGAAGTATTATTTATAATTCTGGAAAAGTCTTTATTTCTAGAGTAATAATGAAAACATTGATAAAAGCTAGGAAAATGGGGCATTATTTGAAAACTACTATTTAGGCTACTTCTTTATAAAGTACAGTAACAGGAAACTAGCCCACATCTTACATAATAAATGTCCTTTTAAATGCAATCTTAAAAATTTTCGAAACTGGCTTCTCTACAAAGCATTGGAATGCTGTCATTTTGTGATATGCTTTGTTATAGAGACTTCTTTAATTTTATTATTGTGGTATAATATTAATATCAGTGTAGCATGTATTAAAGATATTTAAACTATGCAGCACATGAGTACGATGAGCCATTATTTAGATTGCTTCAGTTTATACAGCTTTTATTGAATGTCCTTTCACCTATTGTTCCAGCACCCATCCAGGATAGTACACTGAATTTTTTGTCATGTTTCCTTATTTCCTATTGGCTGTTGATGTGTCTTAGACTTTCCTTTTTTGATAACCTTGACAGTTTTGAGTAGTACTGGTCAAGTGTTTTGTTGGATGCCCTAGTGGAATTTTAATGATGCTTTTCTTGGGATTAGATTAGGTTATGAGTTTTAGTAGGAATACTGCCACACAAGGCACAAAGGGCTATTTTCATCATTGGACCAATTTACTCACTGTCAGTCAGCATGATTTATGGCTATTAATATTGACCATGGTCACCTGGCTGAGGTACTGTTTGTTAGGCTTCTTTTCTGTGAAGTTACTGTTTTCCCCAATTTCCATACAGTTCATTTTGAAGAACTCACTATGTGGAGCTTACTTAAGTAGTGGGGATTTATGTGTTCCTTCATTAAGGATGAGGTATCTGCATAAATTATTTGGAACTCTGAAATGAGATGTTTGTCTCATCTCCCTCATTAATTAATTTGTTCAATTGTATGTTTATATTACTATGAATTCATAGATATTGGTTTCACCCTTTGGCTTGCAATCCAATATTATTTTATTTATTTATATTTTTGTTCAACTACATCCAGATTTAGTCACTGGGTGCTGTGTCTTCTCTGCTCTTTTATTAAATACTGTCCGTGTAGTCAGTACAATACATTCCAGGCTCATTTTGCATATTAGTTACTACTTCCTGGATTTAGTCATTTCTCTTATCATCTCTGGTTCCTTTTATTAGAGAATAGTATTAGAAACAAACACCTGAGTGTTAAGTGTCCTGCTTGCTACTAGGACATTGTTTCTTTTATTTTGGCAGAACTGGAATTAGAACTGAGGGCTTCATGTTTGCTAGGCAGGTGCTCTACCACTTGAGCTGGTTATTTTGGAGATAGAGTCTCGCCTTTGCCTGCTGGCCTGAATCATGAGCCTATGCTTCCTGCCATTGTTGGAATGACAGGCGTGCCACCATGCCCACCTTTTTTTTCTTGCTATTGAGATGAGGTCTCCCAAACTTCCTTTATCCAAAATGGCTTGGAACCATGATGCAGATCTCAGCTTCTCAGTTACTTGGGAACCCAGATATTGGTTAAGATGGGGTCCCTAACTTTTTTGCATGGGCTGACATGGAACCAGGATCCTCCAGATTTCAGCCTTCCAAGCAGCTAGGATTGCAGGCATGAGTCACTGGCACCCAGCTGGGGAATTGTTTCTTATAGGACTTGAGAATTGGCAGAACAAATAACATGCTGACCAATTTATATACACACATATAAATATTTCCACATATAAATATATCTATTTACACAAAGTAAATTATGAATTTTTATGCATGTCTAACTGTAATCTATAACCACATGGTTCATTCTAGCATTTTCCTTTATCTGTATATGCTGTATGTACTTGCTTTACCTTCAGTTGCACAGAGTCTAGTTATTTCCCAAATTACTTTTGTAAGCTCTGCTTCTTACCACCCCTTCACTGAGGTTGTTTCCTGTGGGCCAATAGTTAGGATTCCCTTGTCACTCTCTGCATTTCCTTTTTCTGAAGCATCTTAAATGAATTTTTCCTTAATTTTCATACATTAAGGATCACTCTGTACTATAAATTTTATATGTTTGAAAATTTCATTATGCTATTATCCACAATTACACTATAATACAGAATAGTTTTTACTGCTTTAAAAGTCCTCTATGCCTTACCTAGGCAACACATTACTTCTACTCTCAAATCATTAATGATCTTCTTACTGGCTCCATAGTTTTATCCTATTCCAGTATATCATGTAATTGGAATCATATAATGGGAAGCCTTTCTATAATTGGTTCTCTCACTTAGAAAAATTCATCTAGTGTTTTCTATCACAATGGCTTATTTCATTTTTTTGTTTCTTTGTTTTTGCAGTACTGGGGTTAGAAATCAGGGCCACTTCACTAGCTGTTTCTTGTGATGGGTTTTTTTGAGATATGGTCTCATGAACTAATGGTTTAGGCTGGCTTCGAACTGCCATCCTCTTGATCTCTGCCCTTTGAGTAGCTAGGATTACAGGCATGAGCCACTGGCACCCTGCATGATGGCTTATTAATGCTTTGCTGAATGATAGTATCTGAAGGAACCACGTGTTGTTACCATTTACCTAATGAAGAACATCATGGTTTTCTTCTGGTCCTGGTAAGTATGTTTTGTGTTTGCACAGAAGAAATTTATTGTGCACATAAACTTTCAAATCAGTTGCATAAATGTCTAGGAGTGGAATTGCTATATACTATAGTAAGACTGCTTTTAGCTTTGAAAGAAACTGATAAACACTTTCCAAAAGTGGTGGTGCCACACTGAATTCCAACTAATGCTGAATGCAGCACATCATTCTACATCCTTGAGCAGTTGGCATGGTCAGTGCTTTTGGACTTTAGCTGTTCTAATCATATGTAGTGGAATCTCATTACTTAAACATGAATTACCTGAGAGCTATTCATTCTGAGCATCTTTTCATCTGCTTGTTTGGCATTTCTATATTTTATTATTGAATTTTAAGAATTACATGTACATCTCAGATACTAGCCCATTACATATATGTGGGTTATAAATATTTTTTCAGCTTCTGGATTTTCTTTATGAGAATAACATTTTCAATTTTAATAAAGCCCTACTCATTAAGTGTTTCTTTCCTGGATTCTATTTCTAGATATTCTCCTATATTTCCTTCCAAGAGTTTTATAATTTTGCATTTTACATGTAGATGCATGATCAATTTTAAGATCAATTTTGTGAAAGGTGTAAGGTTGGTAACAACTCATTTGTGTGTGTCTGTGCAATATTTCAAGCACTATTTGTTCAAAGGATTATCCTGGAAGCCCTGTCTAGCAACTGTCCCAGAAGAGGGTCCCCTCGGATGCTCCTTCCCTGTGACCTACGCCTCAGTGTGTGCATTCTTCAGAGCTTCAGACACATTGGTGGGGCGGCCAACTATGGACATTACGTGGATACAATGCCAAGATGACTTAGAAATAGGGTATTCTTCAATTTTTGTTGTTGTTGCTGTATACGGGTTTGAAATCAAGGTCTCACATACTAGCAATGGCCCCAAACATTTTTTTTTTCTTTAGTTATTTTTCTGATTGGCTCTTGCACTTTTACCTGGGACCAACCTTGGAAAGCAATATTCCTCTCTACCTATACATCCTGTATAACTGGGATTATAAATACAAAAGGCCATGCTCAGCTTGCTTATTTAGATGGGGTCTCACTAACTTCGTGCCTAGCCTGGCCTTGACTTGTAATCCATCCTTTTAATCTTTGCCTCCCAAATAGCTTCACTTTCTTGAAGAGAGGAAATAATGGCAGGTACATGGTCTGTACATGTAATTTTCAAAAGGTTTTATTTGAATTAGAAACCTGTCTCAATCAGGATCTTGGATATCTGACAGCCCTGGGTGACATCAAGATAAATAACAAGTAACTTTATGTTCTGGTGAGTCAAAGAAGACGAAGAAAAAATTTCAAAGTAAAAAATGATTACTTTTGTTCCTTAAAGATTAGTTTAATATATTTATGAATTTACAAAAGCATATACTTAGGCTTTTTACTTCAGTGCTCATTCATTGGTAAGCCTATGCTGCCTCGAATCATAGGTTTATACTTGAGCCATGAAGACTTGTGTAATTAACATCATTCTTCAAAAATTGTTATTCTTATTCACTATTGTGATCATTTTTTCCATATCCACACAACTTAGTGCATTTGATTGAGATTGGGTTAATTCTACCCATCATCTTGAGAAAAACTGACATCTTGACAGTGTTCAGTCTTTCATTCAATGAACAGAGATATTAGAGAGATTATTTGATCTTTTTGTTGCTTTAATCAGATTTGTAGTTTCCATCTATAAATACAATTTAGAATTTATAGATCTTATACAATTTGTACTTATTGTTTTCTTTTTTAGGGAACTCAATTTTAAATGGTGTTTTCATTTGAATCTCAAATTCCATTTGCTCTTTGGTGGTATATGGGGAAGAAATGCAATCTTGTATGTTAAACTTGTGTTCTATAAACTAGTGTTCTAGGATCACTTATATTCTGGAGATTTAAAGAGAATCTTTGGAACTTTATCTTTTTTTCAATGTTGTGCTGTGGTACATTGTGGCATTTATAAAATATAATGTACCAAATATATCATAATTGAATTTGCCCCTTCCACTGCTCTCCAAATATCCGCCTCCATTCCTGGAATAGTTTCAACAGGTATAATTTTTCGCATGTACATACATGTGTACACAGTATTTACATCATATAAAAATAAAATTTTTATTGTTATACATAATAGATTTAAAAATAGACATATGAATGAGGTAACAAGAGATTTCAATAAATGTATGCATTGTGTAATGTTTAAATGGTTAGAAAATCAAGTCATTCTTGGCCATCAGAGAAATGTAAATCAAAACTCCATTGAGATTCCATGTTACCAGTAAGAATGGCTGATGGCACAGCAATGGACTAACTATACCTATAATGTGCACTTATTTCTCCCCTAAAATGTAATCTTTGATATCCAAGTATGGAACTATTTTAAGGGTGATATGGTTTCAAAAATACCTCACAAAGGAAACACTGAAAGAAAAAAATATAATTCCAGAAAAGAGAAGAGAAAATATTTTCCAACTATTAGATTAACATTACCTTAACACCAAAATAGGAAACCCAAAACTTGAAAGTGTTTGATGTCCCCACTGCAGATGAGCTAATACAATAGCATTAAAATGACAGAGGTCAATATGGGAAGGTGATTGGTAAGTAGTAAAGAGGTCAGGTAGAGATGAATCAATTAGGGTTCTAATACACTTGTGCATGGAAGCAATGCTAGGAATCTCTCTGTATAGCTATCTTTTATCTCAACTAGCAAAAATGCTATTTCTTTCTTATTATTGCTTGTGTCTTCTCTTCAACAAAATTAGAGAAGAGGGTAGAACAGGTTCTGCCTGGAAGCAGGGGTGGTCAGGGGGAAAGGGAGGAGGTGGGGGGCAGGGGGAAGAAATGACCCAAACAATGTATGTACATATAAATATATGAATAAAGAGAAAAAAGTAAAGCTTACAAAAAGAAAAAAAGTCATCTACTCTTACTATGTGTCAATTAGATAAAAATTAAAGTGACACTCTTCATTGCTTTGATCATACTTGATTAAGCACACGGCACTTTGATGATACCTTTTAAATAAAATGGGAATTCAAAGTCTTATTAATTCTTTATTGCACTAAGGCTTTAGAAAATATTTTAAAATTTCAGAAGTCTTTAGGAAATGCAAAAAGGGAATATTTTCACTGCATAACAATATGATGAATATCCTTCTACAACAATTTAATCAATCACATCTCTCTCTATTTCAGTTAGTAATAAATTGCCTAGGCTTTCTTAAAATTTTAGAGAATTCTCTTTTTCTCTATTTTTTACTTCATAGTTAAATTATTTACAGGAATTGAGAGTATGATTATAAAAAAGAAGAAAACAATAGAAAGGAAATAAAGAAGACCATTTAATTGCAAGATTGACCCATGTATTATTTTACATGAAAAATTCAAAGATAAATCATACTAGGGTACATATATTCATTAACAAGTGAGGGAGATATGTGAAGGAATTTGACTTAAGTCAAATTTTGGAGTTAAAAAGTTATTAATAACGTTGAGCAATATGCTACTGGAATTGAATTAGGATGTTTGGTAAAGAACTGTATTTACTTAGTAGACAAACTTTTTGAGAAAGTTGGGAATGATGCATTGAGGAAAGTCTAATATCAATATTAAGACAATGCTTCCACATTGAAGAAAAGAAAAGAAAGAGAGAAGTGTGTTTGCTGGAATAATAAAATGAAACAATTTCCAAGGGGAATTTGTAGATACAATAACAAAAATTAGGATGTAAACTTAGTCTTAAATATAAGCTTTGACTCATGTTTCTGAGAAGAAATGGGGAGAAATAAGAGGATAGATTAAAGTTAGCAAGTATTCAGAGGAGAAAAGAAACATTGGTCAGAAACATATTAGGTTCAATCATAAAAGAAGAGGATTTCTCTGCTGACCAGGAAAATTGGGATGATTTGTATAGCATGGGTTTTTCAATCTTTCTTAACAATGAAGGTTTCTTTGAGATCAGACATTGCTCTCATAGTAGATGAAAATAGTGTAATTATATGAAAACATGAGTAGTCAAACAGTAATAGCAAAAAAAATGATAAAAAACTATTCATGAGTTTTCATTGGCAAGGCTGATAGGCAAAATTACAATGAAACAGGTTAAAGTAGATTACTAAAGAGTGTTTTTGCATCATTCTCCAGGTATAGGTCACACAAGAAAAGAAGTAAAAAAAAGGAGTAGCTTAAAGGATTTAGGCAATGGAGAATAGTTAATTGAACAGATTTCATGATAAATACTGGAAGAAGGCAGAGAGAATAAATGGCGAGTTATAATGTAAAGGAGCAACGAGTTAAATGAACAATCATTTTTAAAAAATGAAAAGAAGTTTTCATAAGGAAGAAATTCAATTTGAAATTTTAAATATTAATTTTTGAACAATATGTTAATTGCAGTAAAAGTTGAAGTAAGATTGTGGCTAATCTCAGCTGCTTAACAGAGTGGAGTTTATTTTGTGCCCCTATCTCACCAGTAATGCTGGATGTCTCCCTTTGGGTGCTCTTTTCCTAGCAATGTCTGAGTGAAGAAGGCTTCTCTTCTTTTCTGATACAGTTTTCTTCAATGTTCATGCACACACCATGCTGCTCAGGAAGAAGAGTAAGAACAGAGAGCTAAGAAATTAATTTTATTGACAAAGCTGGAAGTATTTTTATTGACAAAGCTGGAAGTATTACTGCTTCTGTTAGCATTCTAATGGCCAGATCCCATTTAAATAGCCTCAACTAAATTGCATAGGAACCTGAGAAATGTAGTCTTCTGTGTGCACAAAAAAGGAAATAGTTTCAGTGAACACGTAGATAGTCTTTTTCATTCAATGAAACATTCATAGAACAACTATTGCTGGTAGCTTAATTGGAATGACAATTTAAATAATTATTAGAAAGACAACAAAGTAACAGAGTTAGAAAATAAATTGTTCTAGGGTTTGTAGAAAAAGGCCACAAAAGACTTTAAAATAGGACTGTCGGGAGAGAGAAATTGCCCTAAATTTCTATTTGAATTTAACTAAATTTGAGTAGAACACTGAATTGAAATTTAAGGGAAGAATGCTTTTCCTATACTAGGCAAACAGCCATGACTTTCTTAGTATAACTGATTTGGGCCACATATATTTTTTAAAGACAAATTAACTTTTCTTAACATTGCAAGCATATACTAATGCTATTTTCTGTCTTTATGGGTGCTACTTTAAAAGTTTTATATATATATTTGTATATGCACATATATATGGTTTTATTTAAATAATTTCTTACAAATGTCTACTGTATGCCAAGCAAAAACCAAATTAGTTATTGAAGATAAAAATATTGTGCTCTCTACCCTAAAGAATCTAAAATCCATTGTGGTATCAACACAGAAATAAAATAAAGTAATATGTTGTGATAATTCCTTAAATGGGGTATGAGCAAAAATTTGTGACTATATAGGGAAGGAACATTTGAACTAAGAGATGGCAATGTATGATGGTTAAAAAGATGAGCTTTAAAATTAGGCACACTAAGGCACAATTCTTCCCTTTGCTACTTTCTTTTGTGATCCATAAGAAGGTATTTAACCTCTCAGGTATTTAGTTCTCTCATGTATAACTGAAGAAAAATGATTCTAGCAATAATATTGGGAATGTACAATTAATCAATGTATTTAAAAAACATGAGCTATTTTTAATAAAACTCTACCTGAAAAATCAGGAAAGAAATTTTAAAGTCTGTAGAGTTGACCATTAAGGTATGAGAAGAAACATCCTAGACAGTGAAGTGGAAAGTAGTATTGAAGGAGCGAGAAATTATACAAAATATTAACAGCTATGCAATTGCAGTGCCAATTTCCATACCCACAAGTGATTTGTATGGATGGATTTAAAATGTAAAATATTGCTACACAGTCATAAAAGCAGATGCATAGACAAGGTTCAATCTATAAAAGTACAAGTCTCACACTCAAACTATGGCTGTGGCCACTGTAAATAGCCAGTTGCAGGGATCTAGTAATATTTTCAAGTTTAAATGATCAGGTTTGCAACAATATTGAGAATAAAAGCATGAGGAAAACAATTACAGTGTAAGGCAAAGAAATCTATGTTCCTTGTAATGATAGAATTTGGAAGAAATGGAGCTGGAGAGGTAGACACACATTCTAAATTTATTATGGAGACATTGATGATGACAGCTTGTATGTGGGATGTGAATGAGAACAATTTGGCTGGGGCCTCCGGTTTCTCAGTTGGGTAAGTGATACCCTTAATTAGGAAGCTGAACAAAGACGTTTAGTGTAAAAAGAAACAGTGAGAAAAGTTTAGGATATATTTGAACATAAGCAATCTGTGGAATATTCAGGGATAAGTATTACACAAGATCTCTCATAGAAGATTTAGAAACAAGAAAACAAATCTGACTATATGGATAGATTGGAGAAGCATTCTTTCATAGATGGTGGTTGGAATTAAGAATCCTAAAGATGACGTGGGAGGAGGGTAAGCAAGGTGCCATTAGGATAATCCACATTTAAGGGCTAAAATTAAAGATAAACTCATGTAAGTTAAAGAAAGTGTGGCAAACACAACTAAAAATGTTGATTCTTGAGGGATTCTCAGAAGAAAATCTTTACCAGCAATGACTATAGCTCTCAAACTTAGGGAAAGGGGTATTATATTTGGGAAAACATGTTCTGTCTATGCACTCCAAATAGGCTTTGTGAGAAATGTTCCATTTTCAGTACTTAAAAACTTCAGAATTTGATTGATTTCCAGAAAAATAAATGTTTAAGCACTTAGATTTACATTGTTCTATTTAGTAGTTAAACATGTAAACAAACCCTGAGGGAAAACTCACTGTGAAAATTCCTTAATTATAATTAAGAAAAAAAGTATATGAAAGTATTACCTCTATGAAGGCACACAGGTAGATAGAATTTTACCTTCTTCGTGAATGTCAGGTAAGATTGTGCTTGGATTAGTAAAATGCTTCTAATGGTAACTTTTCAAGCCATTTTTTTGTTTCTTTGTTTGCTTTTCCTCCTGCTCTATCATTGGTTAGTGTCTTCCTAGCAGTGATGTGCTTAAAAATAGGTAGTATGTGCTTACCATCCAGGAGTAGCAACAAATCTTTGATTCATACCAATGAGCATTACAGATAAGCACATCCTAATTTATACTTGGATTTGATTTTTAATTAGGAGAATAGCCAGGCTATTATTCTTACTCTATCATAAATAATATTTAATAACTTCTTCTGAAAATAAAATGCTTATTTTTACCAAATGCCTTAGCTACTTGGTATTCACTTATTAATATACTATCGGTTGGTTTAAAACAATATTTTACTTTGTTTGCATGTATCTAAACTGCAATGCAATAGCTTTATGCTATAAAATATAATTGTACAATTGTAAAATAATTACTTGTAACTTAAATTCAGCACTACCAACAAATAAGCCAAAATCATTTGCCAAAGTGAATCATTTTCAGTTGAGCATGGAAATTATTTTAAAATGCTTTTTTAATTCTAGCATTTAAGAAAATATACATTTTAAATAAAGTAGTATGCCAACTAACTTTTATAAATTAAACAGCCACTTAAAAATGTAAGGTTACGATATATCCACCTTCCTAGAAGATGGGTATTTTTAATGACAAAAGACATATTGGGTTCAATTTTGCATGTGATATTTGACTGCATTTTATTTATTTTTATATAGTTAGAATATCTTATATACATTGGCATTTTAGACTTAATATCATAATTTTAATAATAAATGGAAATTTTATTCTTTCTCAGACCTGAGTGGGCTTGCATCATATATTTGTTGAGTAAGAGTTTTAGGAATTAAGACCATCTTGATACTATTTCTGGGATAAAGAATTAAAGCAGGGAGCCAGCCTAGACTGTGTGTTGTGTATTTGTGTGTGTGTGTAAGTGTATTTGTTATGAAAAGTTTTACATATATATATGTATATATAGAGAGCGGTGGGTTAGAGCTAAACATCAAGTTGTAACAAGTGCTGTCATTCAAAATTTCTTTATGCTTGTCAAAGATTATATATTATTTACAGTCAGATTTGACTAACTTGGTTAAGCTTTAGAAATAAATATTTCAATATCTTAACTTTTATAAAAAGATTCAGATAGAGATTATTGCTTGCTAAACTGGATTAGTTGGTTCTATTACTTAAAATAGGGTGAAATTAGGGCTCAATGCTGTATATTCCCATTGGTAGAAATAATATTTTTGCTGTTTACTTATTATCAGTTTTGTTTTATTACTAAATTTTTCTAAGCTTGGAAAAGCAGGTGCTTCTATTTCCTTGTTCTGGGTTTTCTATTTACTTTCAGAATAATGTGCCATTAATATACCATATAAATGGGTGTGAAAATAACATTTCTATATAATCAAATTGAAGACATGTGTACAACATCGACCTCCTTTATGGCTTACATGAAAAATTAGTTTCATGAATTGAGCTGCTTCCATCAAAATTGTCATGATCTAGGGAAACAGTCTATAATCTTGGAGTAGATGAGTCCTCCTTTCTGAATAGGACTCTAATAGCTCAGGAAATAATGGCAAAAATTGACAAATGGGATTGCATCCAATTTAAGAGCTTCTGCATAGCAAAGGAAAGGTTTACTAGAATAAAGAGAGCCTACACAATGGGAGAAAATCTTTGCCAGCTTTTCATTGACAGGACATTAATATTTAGAATATATAAAGAGCTCAAAATGTTAAACACTAAATAAAGCCAAATAATCTAATCACTAAATAGGGAAATGAGCTGAACAGATGGTTCTCAAAAGAAGTAAATATGTGACCAATAAATATGTGAACAAATTCAACATATTTAGCCATCAAGAACGTGTAAGTATAAACTACATTGAAATGGCCTCGACAAGAAAATAACAACCCCCCCCAAAAAAAAAAAAACTACAACAATTGCTGGTGGGTGAAGATGTGGAGCAGGGGATAAGGAAGGAACCATTTACACACTATTGGTGGGATGTAAATTAATCATCACTATTGAAATCAGCATAAAGATTCCTTAGAAACAAAATAAAATAGAAACAGATCCAAACCTCCTCAAAATAGAGTTATCATATGATTCACTATATAGGTCATATACCTGAAGGGATTAATGTTAGCATAAAATAGAAATACCTGCTTACCCATATTTATTGTGGTACTCTTCACAATAGCCAAGTTATAGAATCAGTCTAGGTGTCCACCAATAGATGAATGGAAAAAAAATCTGGTATATATTCATAATGGGGTTTAATTAATCTATAAAGAACTAAATAATGTTGTTTGCAAGAAAATAAACAAAACTGGAGACAGTCATGTTAAATAAAATAATTCAGAGTTGAGAAACAAATACTACATTTTTTTTCATATGTAGAAACTAGATTTTTTTTTAAAAAGAGAGAGGGGACCAGGAGGAGTAGTATGGAAGGATAAGAGAGGGTAATGAGTAGGTGAATATGATCAAAGAAGTTACATGCATGCATAAAAATGTCACAATGAAACCTATTTCTGTATGATTAATAGACACAAATGAAATAAAAAAGATAACAGCAAAGATTCAAAAAGTTATCATGATTAAAATGGACTCAAAGCTAAAGATGAAATAACACAAAGTCAAAACATTAGTTGTTAAATCACTGAATATTTGAATCTGATATATTTAAGAAATGCATTATTATCATTGCCATTATTATTTTGTCCGCATTGGGATTTAAAAACAGGGCTTCATACTTACTTGGCAGGTGCTCTACTACTTGAGCCTTGCTACCAGTCCTTTTGCTTTACTTATTTTTTTGAATAGGAGTTTGTGTTTATGTGTTGGCCAGCTTGGACTGTGATTCTCCTATTTATGCTTGTCTTGTAGCTGGGATGACAGGTGTATACCACCACACCCAGCTTTTATTGGTTGAGATGTGGATCTGGCTAACTTTTTGTCCTAGCTGGCCTTGAACTGTAATTCTCCTATTTTCTGCTTCCTAAACTGGAATTACAGTTGTGAGCCACTGTGCCTAGTGAGAGAATGTTTTATTAATTTGGAAAATGAATCCATCTGCTCATTAAGGATTGATGAAAGATGTTGTTGCTGACCTTGAGAAGGTAACAATTTTATAAAGTGTCATCTGTATAGTTTGTTTTAGAACAAGGTATCTACTACTATCTCTTTCTCAAAGAAATAGCTTACAGACCATACATATCTTATGGATAAAATTCAGTACTCCTGAAGAATATAAATCTTATCATAATATAATTTAATGGATTCTTGCTTTCTTCTATATTCATATCAACTCATCAGAGTAATTGTCTACTCTTTGCTCTTTTAAATATACACCAGTGTCTAGGAAATCAAGTCAAGTAGGAATATATACTTTTACCTAAAATAATATATCAATAAAAATTAGAGAAATAATATATAGTGACTATATACTGATAAATTAGTATACATAGTATATACCAGCAAGTTTCATATACACATATGAAATTACATGCAGGGTGGCGTTATGAGAATTTGCCCACTATTAAGTTCACTCTGCCAGTCATTAATTCTTTTTATACAACTCCTTATTGCAGGCTAAATAAAACTTCATTTACTCATTGGTTCTTCTGAGATTTAGGGACATACATTTTTCAGTCTACTAAGGAGATTTTTTATTTCCTACAGTGTACATAATTTTTGGTAAAATGACTGTATCTTTAGGCAAAATATTAAAACTGGCAACCATTTCGAACATATTAACCACCAAATGAATGTCTGCTCTGATGAATATTACTTCATGAACACATATCCAACGTGGTATTTCCTTAGAGAATCTTGTGGAAAGATGGAATCTGATCCATATTTAGGCTGACATGCCTGTTATTGCAATTAGGAAAGTGTCAGCAATTATGGTTCATTCACTGAGCACCAGGCACTTTTGGTTTTTATAGATTTTCTTTCTTAGCATAATGTTTAGTTGATCATATAAGATTTTTTTAAATAGAGTTCATGTCTCAAATCCAAAGCATTCTGTATAATTCCAGAGGCCAGTAGAAAGCAGGATGATCTGAAAGAATAGAGAGACATATCACAAAGAAACAATATTATTATTATAAGGTAGCAGACCAGTCCACAGGAAAACTAGAAATTCCTGGAATTTGTCTCTGATCTCTTCTTTTATATCTGGTTTCTGGCTGTATACTGTCTGGTCTCCTCGATTCCTTCCTTTCAGACAAGTAGAGTCTCTGGACCGAAGTTGTAATCTACCCTCCCATGGAGATACTTATTTTCCATTCATCTGCTTCCTCACTCCCTAGGGGAAAATTACATGATTACAGTGTACTCATTATATCAGCTAATATGAATTATCTCATGCGGATGTATTAATTTGAAGTAATACATTTTTTTGTAGCATGGTGATCTTATCATGCTTCCTTCTCTGTCAAAGGAGAGTTCATCTACACCTTATCAGAAATTGAGTGTAATGAATCTATTCTTCATATCACATCTCAATCCCTTCCCATTATTACTGTTGGTGCTTTAATTCAGATCTACAAGTCCTGGTTGATTTTAGTAGTTTTTTCCTCATCTTGCTATTTACAGGACCTTTATTCTCCAGGCCTTTGAGAATTCATAATCAGTTTAGACATTCTAAATGCTGCCTGCCACTTGTTGGTGCAATATTGCAACATTTAGAGGTGAGTTTTAAGGTCATATGATTCATTGCACAATCAGTAAAATTACTTCCAGTATAGTTGTTAAAAATACTGGATAAAGTATTTTTAAATTAACTTATGTACTGTAAAAATCCATTCGATTCAGATGTAAAGTTTCCATGAGTTTTGACAAAGATATTTATGCCCATTAAACTTTTCACAATCAAGACATTCAATTTTTATCACCCTGAAAATTTCTCTTCAATAGTTAATCACCCACTGACATCCTTGGCTCTATGCCAACCCCTGACAGATAAAATATCTTTAAAAGTTTATATTTATCTACTTATAAAAACATGAATCATAAAACTGTATCTTCTGAATGTAAGGATAATTAAATACATGATAAATGTACACTTCTATATAACTCATGGACCAAAGAAGGAATTACATAAAAAGACATACTTAGAAAAGAACCATTTAGAAAAAAATTCATAATTACTATTTTGTTAAATAGATCCTTAAAGTTTGCTAGAAAAAAGTAGATATAAAATTTTTTCACCACAAGGAATTTATAGTTATGTACGCTAGTGGTGGATTTGTTAATTAGCTGGATTTAATCAGTCCACAATGTAAACACATATCAAACATTATATTGTAGCTATAAATATATACATATAATTATTATTTATTATTTAAATATGAAATAGATAAAATATGTTAAATGCAAAAATATTTTTTAGTTATCCACATACAGTTGACTTTACAACTCTGTATTAATAAATAGTTATGGATTTAAGAAATCATATTCAAATGGATAGGATATAGCCAAATAATTTTAGCACAGGAAAAAAACCCTATATTTTCATTCTTATAAGGATGAAAACTAAAAATGTGATCTTGGTTTCTGAACTAAGAAACTAGAAAAACCCCAAGACATAACATTGTGCATGCTTTGCTCCAGGAAGGCAGGGCAATCATGAGCCTATGAAGACTTCCTGATTATAGAAGTTATGGCTAGGTAGTGACTGCCTTAAAATCAGCCATGAGGAATTTTTCTTTATAGGAGCTCACTTTTATTATTTCTTGGTTTATTTATTAATTTATTCATATGTGCATACACTGTTTGGGTCATTTCCCCCCCTGCCCCCCACCCCCTCCTTTTACCCCCATCCCCCTCACTTCCAGGCAGAACCTGCTCTGCCCTCTTCTCCAATTTTGTTGAAGAGAAGACATAAGCAATAATAAGAAAGACAAAGAGTTTTTGCTAGTTTGAGATAAGGATAGCTATACAGAGAGATTCCTAGCATTGCTTCCATGCACATGTATATTACAATCTGAATTGATTCATCTCTACCTGACCTCTTCACTATTTCCCAGTCACCTTCTCATAGTGATCTCTGTCGTTTTAAGGTTACTGTATTAGCTCCTCTGCAGTGGGCACATCAAACACTTTCAAGTTTTGGGTTTCCTACCTTTCCTTATTTCTCCTATATGCGTTCTCCCACTAGTGTGTGACCCATGTCCAGTAATATTACTGTATTTGTTTTAGGTCTATAATCCACATATGAGGGAGAGTTTACGATTTTTGGCCTTCTGAGCTTGGGTAACTTCACTTAAGATGATGTTCTCATTACATCCATTTACTTGCAAATGACAAGATTTCATTCTTCATGGCTGAGTAAAATTCCGTAGTGTATAGAGATCACATTTTCTTAATCCATTTGTTAGTAGCAGGTCATCTTGGCTATTTCCATAACTTGGCTATTATGAATAGTGCTGCAATAAACATGGGTGTGCAGGTGCCTCTGGAGTAACCCGAGTCGCATTCCATTGGGTATAACCCTAGGAGTGGGATTGCTGGATCATATGGCAGATCTATGTTTACTTTTTTAAGAAGCTTCCATATTATTTCCAGAGTGGTTGCTTACATTCCTACCAGCAGTGTATGAGGGTTCCTTTTTCCCCCATCCTTGCCAACACCTGTTGTTGGTGGTGTTTTTGATGATGGCTGTTGTAACAGGGATGAGGTAGAATCTTAGTGTGGTTTTGATTTGCATTCCCTTTATGGCCAGTGAGCACTTTTTCATGTGTTTTTTGGCCATTTTGGATTTCTTCTTTTGAAAAATTTCTGTTTAATTCAGTTGCCCATTTCTTTATTGGTTCATTGGTTTTGGAGGAGCTCACTTTTAAAAGCTACTTGGGTCTTGAGAGTTTCTCTTTGACTAGACCGGACAGGAGTGAAAGGACAAGAGAAGCGGGGACAGGTAGATAACTGGAATGGAAAATGTAGGATAAAAATTGATTCAAGTTGTAGTTTTTGGTGATCTAAATTCAACACAATTTCGTGT
Source organism: Castor canadensis (assembly GCF_047511655.1). NCBI lineage: Eukaryota > Metazoa > Chordata > Mammalia > Rodentia > Castoridae > Castor > Castor canadensis. Next base: position 93,909,774 of record NC_133391.1, on the reverse strand, counting down.
TTTTAAATTTGCCTTGATCAAGGAATACTTGAGGAGACAATTTGGGAATTTGAGTGCATTTCACAATCTTCTTCGAACCAATCAAATTGTAGACAATTCAATGTTTGTGAGTTTTCCCTTCATTGTTCTGTGAATACATTATCTTTTAAATTTTGATCAAGAAGTGTGAGACACTTGGACTATAGCTTGGTATTCCTCTTAGCAGAGTGGGTCCTAATTGAACAATATCTTCTAGCATGCAAGTTGGATTCTGTAGCCTGACTGGAGGTTCTGGGAGAAAAGTAATCCTTTTTAAGTTCTTTTCAATGTAACCTAGTTACAGTACATTCTGATAGCCATAAATAATATTTGAAAATGTATATAGGACTATTCCAGTAACAAGGATATGGAAAGCCAAATTCACCTGCTGTTCAGTGGGCAAATGTCCCCTATCCTGAACTAGTACGTATTGTTCCTGAAAAATAATCCACATGCCATACAGTTCACTTATTTAAATGCAAAATTAGTTTATAAATGCTTAAATAATTGTTTAATTATCACCAAGATATCAATTCAGAACTTTTTTGACATTCTTTTTTAAAATAAATTTTTATTAGGATATATTGATGATACAGGTGGGCTTTCATATTGACAATTCTGATAGGACTTATGTTGTATATTAGTTACATTGACCACATCATCTCTTTCCCTCAGCCCCCTCCCCACCCACTTAAAGCAATTGCAAAAGGTTTAGAGGTTTTCTAGTTCTGTTTCATATAGGTATATGAAATATACTATCACCTTAATCTTCTTAGTTCACCCTCCCCCCTCCCACTAGTAATGCCCCCACTCACAGTATCCACTTTATAGTCCTGGTTTTCATAATTAATATTTGAGTTGACATTCAGAGGGGTGTCTCAATGTATTCCCTCTGTGAGTGTGCTTTACTTTGGTCTTAGAATACTCTTCCTTCCCCCTTTACCTCCCATGCCCCATTTTTCAACATCTTTCAATACCCATTCTTATATTCTCTACTTTCACATATTATTGTATGTGATATTATTCTCTTTTGCTTTCTCTCTCTCCCCAAGTTCTATAGAGTAGTTGCACTGTTATAAACATGTTCTGCAGCTGAGTTTGTATATTATCATGTTTGTTTTTGTATATATTTTATCTTTGGATCTATCTTACATGTATGAGAGAAAACATACATCTTTTGTGTTTCTGATCCTGGATAACTTCACTTAACATGGTGTCCTCCAATTGCATCCATTTTCCTTCAAACCCTTGTCATTATTCTTTGTGGCTGAGTATATATACCATTGTGTATATACACCATAATTTCAAGATCCATTCTTCATTGTAGGGCATCTGGGTTGTTTCCAGAGCTTAGCTATTGTGAAAAGTTCTGCAATAAATGCTGGTGTACTGTATCCTTATTCATGCTCTTTTGGGGAGATGCCCAGGAGTGATATCACTGGATTGTATGGCAGTTCTATCTCTAGTTTTCTGAGGGATCTCCATACTGCTTTCCATAGTGGCTGTACTAATTTGCATTCCCACCAGCAGTGTATAAGGGTTCCTGTTTTGCCACATCCTCAACAGCATTACCCTTGATTCTGGCCATTCTAACTGGGGTGAAATGAATTCTGTGTTGTTTTGATTTGCATCTCTTTTATAACCAGGGAATTTGAACATTTCTTCATGTATTTACTGGCCATTTGTACCTCTTCCTTTGAGAATTCTTTGTTTAATTCATGTGCCCATTTCTTCATTGGAGTATTGAGTGGGGACTGAGTTGTTTTTTTTTTTTTTTGAGGTTTTTGGATATTAGACCCTTTTCAAATGAGTAGCTGGCAAAAATTTCCTTGCATACTGTGGGCTGTCTCTTGAGTCTGGGGATTGTTTCTTTTGCTGTGCAGAAGCTCTTTAGTTTAATGCAGTCCCATTTGTTCAGTGTTTCTCTTAGATGCTGAGACTTCAGAGTTCTGTTTAGGAAGTTGTTCCCTATACCTATCTGTTCTAGTGTATTTTCTACTGCTTCTTGCAGTTGCAAAGTTTTAGGCCTTATATTAAGGTCTTTGATCCACTTTGAAATGATTTTGGTGCAAGGTGAAAGACAAGGATCTAGTTTTAGTCTTCTGCATGTGGATATCCACTTTTCCTAGCAGCATTTGCTGAAGACGCTGTCACAATATCATTTCACATTTTTGACATTCTTAAAAGAAGCCCCACACCCATTGGTAGTCCTTTGCCATTCCTCTCTACCATCCTAGCCACAACCAGTCACTAAGTTTTCTGTTTCAGTAGATGCAATGTGTGGAGATAGCTGGAGAATGTACACTGTGCCTGACTTCATTTTCACTTTTTCTATAGAATCATTTGACTAAAAACACTTTAAATTTTCATGAAACCCAATTTATTAATTTTTTTCTTTTGTTCATTGTACTTTTAATGTCTTGTCTAAGAAACCATTCATGAATCTAAGGCTACAAAGATTTACTACCTTAATTTCTTCTAAGAGTATTTTTACAAATTTAGCTTTTCCATATAGGTCTGTGACCCACTTTATATTAATTTTGTGCATAGTATGAGACAGGAGTCTGATTTCGCTTTTTTGCCTAACTATACCCATTATTGCAGCATCATTGGTTTGAAAAGTCTGTTCTTTCTCCATTAAATTTTCATGTAATCTACATCAAAAACTATTTGACCAAAAATGTGTAGGTTTGTTTCTGGATTCTCAGCTCATTTCCATTAATTGGTATACCTGTCTTTCAGTCAGTACTATACCATCTTTAAATTTTCAATGCAAGAAGTGTTTTTCACCCAGGGATTTCAAATTTTTCTCATTATTATTGGGTCACAACACTTTGATTATAGTGTGTCTGCAGTTGAATTCTTTGCATTTTACTTACTTGAAGTTCCTTAAACTTTTGGAATGTCTAAAGTAACAGTTTTCATAAAATTTGGGAAATCTTTTGGCATTAATTCTTCTAATAAGTTGTCTCTTCCTCTGGTACTTCTAGAATGTTGTTATGGGAAATGGTGCCTTTATTTCTGTGAGGCTCTGTTCATTTTTCTTTACTAGATTTTTTTCTCTTTATTTTTAAAATGCTGATCTTTATCAATCAGAAATCTGGTAATTTGCTGATTGTTTTTCCTTTACTGGAACATACCTATTATAGCATCCCTCCAGTGAATTTTTCATTTCAATTATTTTACTTTTCAACTCCAACATTTACTTTTGATTCATTTAAAATAAATATTGCTTTTTTGTATTAATTTTCTTCATTTGGTAAGATATTGCCAATATACTATCCTTTACTTAAATATGAACTCCCTTAATTTTTGAATATTTAGATTCATCTTTATAATGGCTGCTCTGAAGCTTTGTCTGCTAAGTTCTACCTCTTACCCTATCCATATCAGTGTCTATTCCCTGATGTTTTGTTCTGTGTATGAGATATATTTTCTTATTTTTTTGCATTGTAACACAGTCAATTTGATGTGCTATAGTAAAGTTCTATAGATTGGGAGTATTAAGCAATGAACAATAGTTATTTCTCACAGTGCTAGACAATATCCAAGACCAAAGTGCCTGCTGTAGTGTCTGGGGAAGACACTCGCTTCTTATCTCCTCCAGCTTTTCATGAAGGAGGGCACTAATCTTATTAATGAGGGTTGCCTCCTCATGACTTAACTATCTCTTAAAAGCTCTACATTCCAATTCCATCACATTTATAGGGAGAGAAGTTCAACCTAAGGGTTTTGGAGGACACAGGCCTTCTGTTTATAACAAATATCATGATACTGTGTTGTCAAATGGATACTTTAGAGTTTGGTAGCAACTTGGGCTACTGATCCTCTTTAGGGTTTGTTTGGCTATTGTTTACTAGTCTGTTGACTTGGGTACAATGCTGCAGTGATGTGCATTTGCCCTCAGTGTGCAACCTCTCATGTCACTCCACATATGGTAATCTGGGCTTGCACAGCCTGTGATAGCCTGTGAGATGCCTGAGTATTTTGTCAGGCCCTATTTTTGATCTTCTCTTTCCTAGTAAGTCTGAGTCATACCTCTTTTGATATGACTCTTTGCCTTTACTGGTTCTTAGCTATTATAGTGTGAGTGTGTGTGTATTTAATACAAATTGAGGTATAAATTTCAAAGCAGTTTGACCCAATTCATGTCAGAGCCCTTTGCAGGACTAAATATTTCAGACTTAGTCTGACTTCATACCTTTTTAGCTGTCTCTTCCCTCTGGTTCTATTAAACTCATACTTGTCCTCCATTTTTTTCCTTTAGTGCTTATTCACAATCAAAGTCTCCATTGTTTTTGACAATACACTTAGAAAGGAGCTTCTAAATAAAGTTAGTTAGGAGACTAAATAAAGTTAGTCTCCTTAATGAAAACTGGGGAAGCTCTGTTCTTATGTACTTCTTTTTACCCAGACATAGCCTATGAGACTCTGAAACAGAGCTCTATAATGGGGAGTAGGGGTTATAATGACACCACTCTGGAGAAAAATCCTTACTCTGTAAGTTGAATGCTGGGTAGGGAGAGTACTCATCACTTTTTTTGGCTGCCTCCTGCAGCATTCCTGTGTAATGTCCAACATATGAGAGAACTGGAGAAAGGTTACTAAGACTCAGTATCTTCAGGGTAGAGAATTTAACCTACCAGTGTGGCAATCAGGATGAAAGCCCCAATTCCCTTAACTGATCCTACCTAAAGGAAAACTTCTGCAGAAACAAAGGTGGAGGAAATTTCAAAAAGAGGAAAGATGCTGAGAGCTGACCCTCTAGGAGAAATCTTGTAGCCCTAGTCTAGAATATAAGAGGAGATAAAATCTGTTTAGCCACATCTACCTGGAATAGTTTTTGGCACATCATAGTGGGGGTGGAATAGTAGACCATAGAATCTCTCTGTTTTTTACTAAGTGTTAGCATATTTTCTAAAATAAGTTTTTTCTATTTACAGTTAATCTTTAGGACAATTTTCAGAGAACTTGAATATTATTTTAGTCTTTTGTTATTATTTTTCCCCAGTTAAATGATTTTCATAGTGGGAGAAGTTCTCACATGACAGGCCCTTATTCTCACCTCTCTAACTGACTTAAAAAAATTTTTTATATTGAAATTTCCCCAAGATGGCCATTTGATTATCACTTATCCACTTTTATTTTTTTCTATTCAGAAATAAAAGGGCAAAAAATTGTATAAAAAGAAGTCACATAGGAGGCAGGTTCTGGTAGAGAGGTGATGTGTACATAAATTGATACAGACCCATGAACATCAGCAATAGTTGGTGAAATATGTTATTTGCCTTTCCATGTATCTCAGTGCCCTAAACCAGAAGTTGATCTTTCAAAACTGGAGAACATCATTCAAGCTCTGCTAGTAGAAGATATGCTGAGTGTATACCTGCCAGACCTAGGTGGCTATCAACAAAACAAGGTGACATTGAAGAGAGTATTTCATTATTTGAGAAATTACCCAAATGAACGTTTGATGCATTAAAAAGATATTGCAACTTGACACATGTTATACCTTATAGTAGACTTAAAAAACAAAGCTAGCTGAGCTGTTTTCCTTTGCCCTGTGAACTTCCACTTATAGACAACAACAACAAAAAAATAAAAACAGAGAAATACTATTGTTAGGAATAAGACAAATTTTTACCAAAAATAAGAAATTTAAAAATTATTGACTTTATCAGAAAATTCTTGCAACAAAAGATGTACATTCTCTGTTAGATTTTCATTGTTCTTACAAATACCTGAAGGAAACAGTTTAAAGGGGAAAAGATTTATTTTGGTTCATGGCTTCAGAGGTTTTAATGCATTACTGCTTCTCCATCATATCTGAGTTTGTGGTGTGCTTCATGGTACAAGGGCACCGTGGATCAGAACTTCTCATGGCAGCTGGGAAGCAGAAAGAGGGACAGTGAGACAAGAAAGGGCTGGGAAAAGATGTACATTTTTTGAGCATGCCCCCAGTGACATGCTTCTTCCAAGTAGGCCAAACCACCTACTTTCTGCCATCTTCCAGTAATGTCACTACATTGTGAATCCATCAAGGAATTAATCCATTGATTAGCTCAGAACCCTCATGATCCAATCATCTTCAATGATTGGACCCATCAGCTTCGAACCAAGAGAGCAAAACATGAGCCTTTTGGGGGGTATACTTTATATCCAAACCATAACACATCCCTAGGATATGCAGTGTTTGAGAATTGAATGAATAACTGTAATATTTTGTTCTCAAAATGAAACCCAGTTTAGCATGGAACAAGGAGGTCACAAGAAACCTTAAGGGAGAACACTAGTTATGAGGTGATGATGTTCAACTAGGGTGGTAAGGTAATTTCTGCTGGTGCTTGGTGGGATCTCCAGAAGTTTCTAGGACTCCTAACACATGACAAAATCCCCAGAAAGACATGCAGATCAAGTAAAACTAAATCTATTACATTTACTGCTGTAAGGGACATGAACTTAACAGAGAATTATTTGTGTCTCAAAAGAGTGGAGGTAGTATGTGTTATTTAGAGTTTTAGAACTTTTTTCATTATTATTTATTTTTATTTATTATTGCTATACCAAGGGTACATTGTGACATTTACAAAAGTTCTTACAATATATCTTAGTTGAATTCACATCTTCTTTCATTCTGTTTATCTCCCCTCCCCCCATTCCTGGAATAGTTTCAACAGGTTATCTTGTTTTTGTTTGTTTTGTTTTGATTCAGTGATTTTAGGTGGATTTTCTTTTTTTTTTTAAATTATTCATTTATTCATATGTGTATATGTTTGGGTCATTTCTTCCCCCTTTCCCCCTCATCCAACCTCTCCAACCCCCCCCTCCTCAGTTCCAGGCAGCTCCTGTTCTGTCCTTATCACGAATTTTGTTGAAGAAAAGGCATAAGCATAATAAGGAAGACAAAGTGCTTTTGCTAGTTGAGTTAAGGATACCTATACAGAAATATTCCTAGCACTGCTTTCATGTACACATGTGTTACAACCCAAGTTGATTCATCACTAACTGATCTTTATACTGGTTACTGATCTCCTTCTCATGTTAACCTGTGTCGCTTTAAGGTTTCTGTATTAGTTCCTCTGGAGTGGGGACATCAAATGCTTTCATAGTTTTGGTTTTCTACCTATACTTATGTCTCCTGTATGTGCCCTCCCCTTGTCATGTGATCCAAGTCCAACCACATTGTTGCACTTGCCCTGATCTAAAGTTTGAATAAGAGGGAGAACATATGATTTTTTGTCTTCTGAGCCTAGCAGACTTCACTTAGAATGATGTTCTCCAGTTCCATCCATTTACCTGCAAGTGATAAGATTTCATTCTTCTTCATGACTGAGTAAAAATCCATTGTGTACAAGTACCAAATTTTCTTGATCCATTCATCAATAGTGGGGCATCTTGGTTGTTTCCATTACTTGGGTATTGTGAAAAGCGCTGCAATGAACATGGGTGTGCAGGTGCCTCTGGAGTAACCTGTGTTGCATTCCTTTGGGTATATCCCTAGGAGTTGAATTACTGGATCATATGACAGGTCTATGTTTAGATTTTTAAAAAGCCATCAAATTTTTTTCCAGAGTGGTTGCACCAGCTTGCATTCCCACCAGCAGTGTATGAGGGTTCCTTTTTCTCCACATCCTCGCCAACACATTTTATTGTTGGTATTTTTGATAATGGCTATTCTAACAGGGGTGAGGTGGAATCTTAGTGTGGTATGATTTGTATTTCCTTTATGGCTAGAGATGGTGAGCATTTTTTCATGTGCTTTTTGGCCATCTAAATTTCTTCTTTTGAGAAAGTTCTGTTAAGTTCAGTTGCCCATTTTGTAATTGGTTCATTGATTTTAGAAGAGTTTAGTTTCTTAACTTCCCTGTATATTCTGGTTATCAGTCCCTTGTTTGGTGTATAGCTGGCAAATATTTTCTTCCATTGTGTGGGTGGTCTCTTCAGTTTACCAACCATTTCTTTCATTGTGCAGAAGCTTTTTAATTTTATGAAGTCCCATTTATACATCCTTTCTCTTAGTTGCTGGTCTGCTGGGGGTCTATTGAGGAAGTCCTTGCCTATACCTATTAGTTCCAGAGTGTTTCCTGTTTCTTCCTGTAGTAACTTCAGAGTTTCAGGTCTGATATTAAGGTCCTTGATCCATTTTGAGTTGATACTAGTACAAGGTGATAGACATTGATCTAGTTTCAGTTTCTTGCAGATGGGTAACCACTTTTCCCAGCAACTTTTGTTGAAGTGGCTGTCTTTTATCCATTGAATATTTTTGGCACCTTTGTCAAAAACGAAGTAGGTATAGTTGTGTGGATTCATATTCAGGTCCTCTGTTCTGTCCCACTGGTCTTCATGTCTGTTTTTGTGCAAGTACCATGCTGTTTTTATTGCTATTGTTTTATAATATAGTTTGAAGTCGGGTATTATGATATCTCCAGCATTGCTCTTTCTGCTGAGTATTGCCTTGGATCTTCGTGGTCTCTTGTGTTTCCAAATGAACTTTAGGGTAGATTTTTCAATCTCTGTGATGAACGTTATTGGGATTTTGATTGGAATTGCATTAAACATGTAGATTGCTTTCGATAGTATAGCCTATACTATGTTTATTCGACTGATCCATGAGCACGGGAGATCTTTCTATCTTCTGTGGTCTTTTTCCATCTCCTTCACAAGGAGTTTGTAATTCTCCTTGTAGCAGTCATTCACATTCTTTGTTAAATTTACTCCTGAGGCTATTGTGAATGGAATTATTTCCATATATTCCTTCTGAACTTGTTATAGCTATATAGAAAAGCTAATGATTTTTGTAAGTTGGTTTTGTATCATGCCAACTTACTGTAGCTGTTTATGGTGTCTAAGAGTTTTTGTGTACAGTTTTTTGGGTCTTTAAGGTATAGGATCATATCATCTGCAAGTAGGGATATTTTGACAGTTTCTTTACCTATTTGTATTCCTTTTATTTCTTCTTCTTGACTAATTCCTTTGGCTAGAAATTTCAGTACTGTGTTGAATAGGAGTGGGTATAGTGGGCACCTTTGTCTAGTTCTTGATTTTAGGGGGAATGGTTGCAGTTTTTCACCATTAAGTATGACATTGGCTATAAGTTTGTTATATATAGCCTTTACAATGTTGAGGTACATTCTTTTTATTCCTAGTTTTCTTAGAGCTTTTGTCATGAAGTCGTGTTGGATCTTGTTGTAGGCTTTTTCTTCATCTATTGAGATGATCAAGTGTTTTTTGTCTTTGCTTCTATTAATGTGCTGTATTACATTTATAGATTTGTGTATGTTGATCCCCCCTGCATCCCTGGGATAAAGCTGTCATGGTCATGGTGCATGATATGTTGTTGATTTGTTTCTGATATGTTGTTGGATTTGGTTTGCCATTATTTTATTAAAAGATTTGTGCATTAATATTCATTAAGGAAATTGGCCTGTAGTACTCCTTTTTCAAAGTGTCTTTGTCTGGTTTGGGGATGAAAGTAATATTGGCTTCATAAAATGAGCTAGGCAGTGTTCCGTCCCTTTCTATTTCACAGAAAAGTTTAAGGAGACTTGAAATTAGTTCTCTAAACATCTGATAGAATTCAGCAGTGAATCCATCAGGTCCTGGACTTTTCATTTTTGGGAGACTCTTGATTGCTGCTTCAATTTCTTTTTGTGTTATAGATCTATTCAAGTGACTAATAGCCTCTTGGTTCAATTTTGGGGGCTTGTAGCTTTCTAGAAATCTGTCCATTTCTTCAAAATTTTCAAATTTATTAGAGTATAGGCTCTCAAAGTTGTCTCTGATGAGTTCCTGGATTTCTGTGGTATTTGTTGCAATCTCCCCTTTTGTATTTCTGATTTTACTGTTTTGGGTTTTTTCTCTCCTCATTTTAGTTAGGTTTGCCAGGGGTCTGTTAATCTTATTTATTTTTTCAAAGAACCAGCTCTTCGTTTCATTGATTCTTTGTATTTTTTTTTTGTTTGTTTGTTTCTATTTCATAGATTTCAGCCCTTATTTTAATTATTTCTTCCTTCTGCTTGTTTTGGACTTTGCTTATTCTTGTTTTTCTAGGAGTTTGAGCTGTAGTATTAGGTCATTGATTTGAGATCTTTCTTCCTTTTAATATATGCACTCATGGCTATAAACGTTCCTCTTAAGACTGCCTTTGCTGTGTCTCATAGGTTCCAGTAGGTCGTGTTTTCACATTCATTAACTTCCAGGAACCTTGTAATTTCCTCTTTTAATTCATCAATGACCCATTCATCATTGAGCAATGTGTTGTTCAGCTTCCAATTGTTTGCATGTTTTTTAACTGCTGTTTCTGATGTTGATTTCTACTTTTAATGCATTTTGGTCAGAGAGAATGCATGGGATTATTGCTATTTTCTTATATTTTCTGAGGCTTGCTTTATGCCCTAAGATATGATCAATTTTAGAGAAGTTTCCATGAGCTGCTGAGAAGAATGTATATTATGCAGAAGTTGGATGAAATATTCTGTAGACATCAGCTAGGTCCATTTGATCTATGGTGTGATTTAGTTCTATTATTTCTTTATTTAATTTTTGCTTGGATGACCTATCTCTTGTTGATAGGGGGATACTAATGCCTCTCACTACCACTGTGTTGGAGTTTATATGTTTTTAGGTCCTTCAGAGTATGTTTGATGAAATTGGTTGCATTGACATTTTGTGCATGTAGGTTGATAATTGTTATTTCCTTTTGGTGTATTTCCTCTTTTATTAGCATGGAGTGTCCTTCTTTATCTTGTTTGATCAATGTAGGTTTAAAGTCTACTTTGTCCTAGATAAGTATTGGTATCCCTGCCTGTTTTGGAGGACCATTGGCTTCCTAAATCTTCTTCCAGTCTTTCACTCTTAGCCAGTGCTTATATCTGTCGATGAGGTGGGTCTCTTGCAGGCAGCAGATTGTTGGATCTTCCTTTTTAATCCAGTTTGCCAAGTGGTGTCTTTTGATGGGGGAATTTATCCATTCACATTCAGTGTTAGTATTGATAAGTACATGGTGATCCCTGTCATGTAGTTGTCTTTGTTGATAAATGGTTTGATTGTGTGCAGCTGAATCAATGTTACTCTCCACTTTCTTGCCTTTTCTTTTCCTGTGGTTTGATATTGCCTGTCCTTTCATGGTTTTGTTTGCTTTCATTTTCTTTGTGCAGAATTCCTTGGAGAACCTTTTGTAGTGGTGGCTTTGTGGTCATATATTGTTTAGTTTCTGGTTATCGATGAAGACTTTTATTGTTCCATCTATTTTGAATAATAGTTTTGCTGGATAGTGTACCCTGGATTGAAATTATTTTCATTCATTGCCTGGAAGACCTCACTCCATGCTCTTCTTGCTTTTAATGTATCTGTTGAGATGTTTGCTGTGATTTTGATGGCTTTGCCTTTGCATGTTATTTGTCTTTTATCTCTTAGAGCCTTCAATATTCCTTCTCTAGTCTTTGTACTTGTTGTTTTAATGATAATATGTCGTGGGGTAATTCTATTTTGGTAAGGTCTGTTCAGTGTTCTGGAGGCTTCCTGTAGCTAAATGGGCATAGTTTTCTCTAGATTTAGAAAGTTTTCTATTATTATTTTATTGAATATATTACGAATTCCTTTTGCTTGCACCTCTTCTCCATCTTCAATGTCCATTATTATCAGGTTTAGTCTTTTGATGGAGCCAGTGAGTCCTTGCATTTTCTTTTCACAGGTCTTGAGTTGTTTAATAGTTCTTCAGTTTTTCCTTTAATTGCCATTTCATCTTCAAGTTCTGAGACTCTGTCTTCTATTTGTTCCATTCTGCAGGAACAGCCTTCAATTTTCTTTTGTATTTCTGTTTCATTCTTTTTTCTGTGGTTTTCCATATCATGGGTTACTTCCTCTTTCATATTGTCAATTTTTGCCCTTAATTCGTTTTTCTCTCTGTTTATAATGATCTCTGTTTCAGTTTGGTATTTATTTAGGGCTCCTATGATTTCATTGATTTGTTTCTGTGTTTTCTCAAATTCTTTATTTTTGTTGTCTTGGAATTTCTTGGGTGCCTCCTGTATGTTTTGGTTGACCATGTCTAGTAACATCTCTATGAAATTTTCATTAATTACTTGTAGGATTTCTTCTTTCAGATTGTTCTTGTGGGCTTTGTTGGGTTCCTTGGTATAGATTATCTTTGTTTTATTAGAGTCTGGATCTGGTTATCCATTTTCTTCATTTTGCTGTAAATCCTGAACTACTTTATTTTTGGGGGGAGAATGGTTTCCATATCTTTTTCTTCTTCCCATATTTCCACTAGGTACCATTTCTTAGTATTAGCTGGGTAGCAATATTAATAGTAACAAAACCAATATAGAAGGATAAAAAATAGAAAGAGAAGGAAAGATAAAATGAAGAGAGAAGAGAGGAAAAAAAAATTGGGAGAGATGTTGGTTGATCAAACAGCCAACCAGACAGCCAAACCCTTAAGGAAGGGACAAAAAAAATCACCAGTTCTGAAACAGTAGAATTGAAGTCTTAGTTATTCTAATGTTACTCCTTTAACATCCAGTCCCGTCTGTGTGTGGCTTTTATGCAGGTTTGGAGCACTCTCATGGCTGCCTGAGAGGATGCGTGGTGGAGCACCTATCTGGTAAGCTGGTAGAGCTGGGGCCTGTCTGGGCCTGAGGGGTGGGGATTCCAACAGGGTGGGATTCTGGCAGGGCCCAAATTGTGGGGATCCCAGCAGGACGTGGCTCTGGTCCTTCTATGTGGAGCTGGTGCCCAGCAGGGCCTGAGGGGTGGGTGGATCGAGGGGCAGGGAGCCCAGTGGAGCTTGGAGCTGGGATCTGGCATGGACTGAGGGGTGGAGAGCTCAGCAGAGTGGAACAGCAGCTGTACAGGCCTATGAGGTGGGGACTTGGCAGGCCAGCTATTCTTTTACTAGATTGTGGTGTGGAGAAGCTTTCCACTATCTAATGGTTTAGAGTGCTGTATTTTCAGCTCTCCCTTGTGCTTTACCTCACCCAAGCGTGGCTCCAGCATTTCAGCAGAGTCCCTTGTTCACGGAGCTCATGAGGTTTGTGGCTCTGTCCTAGCCGCCATCATGGATCATCCTCTTAGGTGGATTTTCTGAGCTAAGAAACTTGGAATTTAGCAGTCTTCATCTTGTAGTTAGTTTTGACATGCAGAATGATTTGGTTGGGTTGCAGTCTTATTCTCTGGAATGAAATATTTCCTGGGGCCAACTGCTACTTTACCTTTATTTTTTTAATTTTTGAGTTTTCTATTTTTTTATTTATTTATTGTTTTTTATTGTTTTATTATTCATATGTGCATACAAGGCTTGGGTCATTTCTCCCCCATGCTCCCACCCTATTCCTTACCAACCCCTCTGCCCCGTCCCTCTCCTCCACACCCCCTCAATAGCTGGCAGAAACTATTTTGCCCTTATCTCTAATTTTGTTGAAAAGAGAGTATAAGGAATATTATGAAGGAACAAGTGTTTTTCCCGGTTGAGATAAGGTTAGCTATACAGGGAGTTGACTCACATTAATTTCCTGTGCGTGTGTGTTACCTTCTCGGTTAATTCTTTTTGATTTAACCTTTTCTCTAGTTCCTGGTCCCCTTCTCCTATTGGCCTCAATTGCTTTTAAGGTATCTGCTTTAGTTTCTCTGTGTTAAGGGCAACAAATGCTAGCAAATTTTTTAGGTGTCTTACCTATCCTCACCCCTCCCTCGTGTGCTCTCGCTTCTGTCATGTGCTCAAAGTCCAATCCCATTGTTGTGTTTGCCCTTGATCTAATGTCCACATATGAGGGAGAACATACGATTTTTGGTCTTTTGGGCCAGGCTAACCTCACTCAGAATGATGTTCTCCAATTCCATCCATTTACCAGCAAATGATAATATTTCGTTCTTCTTCATGGCTGCATAAAATTCCTTTGTGTGTAGATACCACATTTTCTTGATCCATTCGTCAGTGGTGGGGCATCTTGGCTGTTTCCATAACTTGGCTATTGTGAATAGTGCTGCAATAAACATGGGTGTGCAGGTGCCTCTGGAGTAACCTGTGTCACAGTCTTTTGGGTATATCCTCAAGAATGGTATTGCTGGATCAAATGGTAAATCAATGTTTAGCTTTTTAAGTAGCCTCCAAATTTTTTTCCAGAGTGGTTGTACTAGTTTACATTCCCACCAACAGTGTAAGAGGGTTCCTTTTTCCCTGTATCCTCACCAACACCTGTTGTTGGTGGTGTTGCTAATGATGGCTATTCTAACAGGGGTGAAGTGGAATCTTAGTGTGGTTTTAATTTGCATTGCCTTTATTGCTAGAGATGGTGAGCATTTTTTCATGTGTTTTTTGGCCATTTGAATTTCTTTTGAGAAAGTTCTGTTTAGTTCACTTGCCCATTTCTTTATTGGTTCATTAATTTTGGGAGAATTTAGTTTTTTAAGTTCCCTGTGTATTCTGGTTATCAGTCCTTTTTCTTTTCACAGGTCTTGAGTTGTTTAATAGTCTTGAGTTGTTTAATTAATAGTCCTTTGGTTTTTCCTTTAATTACCATTTTATCTTCAAGTTCTGAGATTCTGTCTTCTGTTTGTTCTGTTCTGCTGGATTGGCCTTCCATTTTGTTTTGTAGTTCTGTTTCGTTCTTTTTTCTGAGGTTTTCCATATCCTGGATGGTTTCTTCTTTAATGTTGTCTATTTTTGTCCTCAGTTCATTTATCTGTTTATTAATCATGTTCTCTGTTTCACTTTGGTGTTTATACAGTGCTTCTATGGTTTCCTTTATTTCTTCTTTTGCTTTTTCACATTCTCTATTTTTGTTGTCTTGGAATTTCTTGAGTGTCTCCTGTACATTTTGGTTGACCCTATCCAGTATCATCTCTATAAAATTCTCATTGAGTACCTGTGGTATGTCTTCTTTTAAATTATTCTTGTGGGCTTCATTGGGTTATTTGGCATAGTTTATCTTCATTTTGTTGGAGTCTGGATCTGAGAATCTGTTTTCTTCATTTCCCTCTGGTTCCTGTACTAATTTTTTACTTTGGGGAAACTGGTTTCCCTGTTTTTTCTGTCTTCCCGTCATTGCCCTTGGTGTTGTTACTGTCCCTGTCCTGTGTGCAATTAAGTATTTTCTAGCTTGTAATAATAACAATGGTGGTATTTAGAATGGAAGGGTGAGAGGAGATGGAAAGCAAAGAAGTTAAAAGAAAAGGGAAAAACAAATAAACAGATAAGTAGGAAAAAACAAAACAGAATCAAACAAAAAAGTGTGAAAGATATAAACAGGGAGCATTAGTGTACTAATCGACAGTAAGCTGAACAGGCATTAGAGAGACAGAGAGAGGATTGAAAATAAAAAATAAGAAGAATAAAGATAAGAATAAAAATTTAAAAAGTAAATGAAAGAAATATATTTATATATATATAAATAAAATAAAACAAAATGAAAAATAGAAAGAAAAAAAAAACCCTCCAAGTTCAAATGCAATGAAGTTTCAGTCTTAATAATTTTGGTGTCCATCTCAACCTCCAATCCTGGAGCTGGTGCCTCAGATGTTGTTCTGTAGTTGTCTCATCAAAGGGGACACATAAAGCAGAACAAAACTTATCTGCATCTTCCCAAGCCATCTGGGCACAGGCAACTGGTGGCCCGGGGACCCTCCTGATTTCTCTGTTTAATGTGAAGTGGAGATTCTCTGTGCCGACTGGAGGTGTGGAGGGGTCAACGTTTTGCCTCTTCTTGGTGGTTTTGCCTGCAAGGTGTGTCTCCAGCATCTCTCCAAGATTTCACTATAGGAGGCATGCTTTCTGCTTCCTCTCTCTAGCTGCCATCTTGGAATTCCCCTCTCTTTTTTTTTTTAAATAGGGTTAGGAAAATATGCCTGCTTCAATTTTTACACAAGGACAGGTAATTATGCTGGTTTCATTTCTTAATCTCTGCATCCAATTTTGGTGAAGAAATATGTAGGAAAATATATAGAAAAATGCCCAAAACAAATCAATGATATATTGAAAACTTTACATTTAATGTTTGAATTCTCTACTTGCAATAAATTAACATTGTAAAAGAAGGCTTAAATTCTTAACTTTTTCCATTGAAGTTACCTGTTTCTGTTCAATTTGCTACAATAAAAAATGTAAGGTCATATCTCTCCTCAGGTTTGAAATGTGGTTCTTTATTATTCTAAGTATTTGTCTAATAATTTCTTTTAACTATATGATATTTTCAGCTTTAGCTGATTTAATTTTTCACTACTATGTTTGTTAATGGTCTATAAGGAAAAGGTATGTAGAATCAATTTGGGTCAAATTCATTTGAGCTAATCAATAGAGTTTTCACTGTAATGACCAGATAGACATTTTTAAATTCTGAACCAAAGAGTGTGGTATGATATATATGTGTGTGTGTGTGTGCGCTATATATAAAGAATGTGGTACACATACATACACAAACATAATTTCCACCATTGCCCTGTCATCAGATTTATTTGTTGCTTACCTTTTTAAAGTCACATTCTACAGCTATGTCAGTGTATGAAGTTTTGCTATGGATCTGCTGAATCCTAGCCTACAAGTGACAAAGACTCATTTATCCCTGCCATTCCTACATGGTTCACTGTCCTTGCTGATTGTGCCTAATGATATTTACGACTCTTGTACAGGGTTATTATCTAATTTTCCCTTTCTTTTTTTGCTGAGTTTAACTGTTGTATGTTTGGTTTCATCTTCTTGAATGAATCCCTTATTTTATTACAGCAATCCTCAGATTGATTCCTAATGTATGGTGTGGAGGGAATAAAATTTCTGGATCCTTTTAGTATCTAAAGTTGCCTTTATTCTGTTCTTTTCTTGGCACTTTTGTTGTGCAACATTTGTAATTGAAATTCTTTTCCCTCAGGGTATTTTCTTCTAGTAATCAGTTTGATATTAATCTGATTCACATTGGTCTTGCATTTTTCTTTCTCTAGGAATTAGTGAATCCTTGCCTTATCTTTAGTGTTCTGAAATTTCATGACAATGATTTTTTATTCATCTCCTCTTTCAGTCTGAGGGCAATTTAAAGCCCTTCTATCTTCAAATCCAGGATATTACTGTAAATTTTTTATAGCCACTTTTCTGTATTTGAAACAGTTGGGCATTCTGAATTGATTTTTTATGTGTCTTTTATTTTACATTTCTTGGTATTTTCTTTTCTTTTGGCTTCTAATTGTTCTTTTGCAACATTATTTTTGCAGTTATATTTCTAATTTTCAAGAGTTTCTTTAGCTGTCTGATAATTCCTTATTTGTGTTATCTCTTATACTCATTTTAGCATCATAATATCATCATAATTTACCTGAGACTACTACATTTAGGTTTTAAATGTTAAATTTTGTTATGTTGAAATTTTCTTTTTCCTGCTGTAATTTTTCCTCAAATTTTGGCTATCCCTTGGATTCCTCCTCATGGTTATGCATAAAACAAAATAAATCTTTAGGGAGTCTGTGTGTGGTGGGGTTAAGCATGCCAAATAACCAGCTCTTTATGAGCAAAAGATCAATTAGCATCTGTTCTCTAATCTGAAGTGTTAAAATGTTTACAACTTTCATTTAGGACACATTATCTTAGGCTGTAGACTCTACTTGATTTCTTTCTTTTTAAAAAATTTTATTCATCTGTGTTGAGCTAATTTCTAGGTGATGACCAGTTTTGCAGATAGGGCAGGGGAAGTATTTAAGAAAGTCTTACCTTTTCCCTCTATCATTTTAATTAATGTCTGTCCTCTTCTTATTTCTGTTCCCATTGAATGTACATCCATTGGCTTCATGTGTCACATGGTATAAGCAAAGCCAAATGAATGAGTCCACTGTTGTAGCTGTTTTTCATGAGGCATATAAATCAGAAATACTTCTTTAGCTCTTTGTCTTTGAGACATTTACTGAAAACTTTTTCTGCTGATAGTGTGATAAGATTATCCTTCTCGCTTTCTTTGTGCTCTGGGCTTGCTTATCAACTTGTATTTTTTGCATTGTTTTTGTTGCTATTGCTGTTGCACTAAGCACCGGATCCAGGTGTTAGTCTCTCATGCTAAGTACGATGCCCTACCTCAGAACTCCACCTCAGCCCTCCAAATACTTTTAATTTCATTCTGGTTAGTTTTTAACAGGACAAGGAATAAAGTCAAAAGTTCACCTTGACATTCTAATTTTATTTTGCTTGAAAAATCCTGTGTGCTGTTTTTATTTAATCAAATTCAAATAAACTTTTTTTTTCTTTTTTGGTTGTGCTGGGCGGGGGTACACTGTAGCATTTTCAAAAGTTCTTACAATGTATCAAATATATCATTTGAATTCACCCCCTCCACCTATCTTTATCCTCCCTCTCCCCCAGTTCCTGGAATAGTTTCAACAGAAATCATTTTTGCATTTACATACATGTGTATACATGTTTTGACCATATTCAGCCCCCCTACCACTTTCCCCACCACCATCTCCTTTCCAGTGGTACCAACCCCCTCTGTTCTGTCCTGTTATTCTTTGATTTTGATTCTATTTGTCTGAGAAGTAGAGTTCTAATCTCTATTTTACTAATTTGGGAATTATTTTAATTTTAATTTCATTTTATTGTTTTTACATCGACTCATATGTGTATACATTGTTTGCCCCCTTCCTCCTTGCCCTCCAACCCCTGCTTCTGGGCAGAACCTGTTCCGCCCTTTTATATTCTTCAATTTTGTTGAAGAGAAAACATAAGAGATAATAAAAAAGATACAGCATTTTTGCTAGTTTGAGATAAAGATAGCTATACAGAGATTCCCAGCCTTGCTTCCATGCACTTGTGTATACAACCCAAATTAGTTCATCTCTACCAGACCTCTTCATTACTTTCAGTCCCCTTCTCATAGTGGTCTCTGCCAGTTCAAGATTACTATATTCACTCCTTTACAGTAAGCAAATCAACAGTATTCAAGTTGCAGCTTTCCTTCCCTTTTCTCTCATGCACATTCTCCCCTTAGTGTGTGACCCATGTCCAATAGTATTACTGCAGTTGTTTTAGGTCTATCATCCACATATGAGGGAGAACATGTGATTTTTGGCCTTCTGAGCTTGACTAACTATGCTTAAGATGATGTTCTCCAGTTCCATCCTCAAATATACTTTTAATCTAGCACATAGCAATGTTAGACTATGGATATTATATTGTTGAATGGGAAGTGATATGGATGACCATATACCTCATGGGGAAGCATATATTGGTTTCATATTTCAGGGAAGAAAATTTGGCTATGTGGATCAATATACTCAAAGACTTAATGGTTGTAATTGTAGCAATCCATCCTAAGGAACTATCTAGAGCCCTAAGTGAAGAACTCTGAACAGCATTATTCATAGCAATTCAAAATATTGAGAATTTTGAAATAGCCAAACTGCTGTAAGGTTAAGAAATTATGATATAAGCTGCAGTAACACTCTTACAAAGAAATTTTAGGCAAGAAATAAAAATTTAGACATGTTTAAATGATGATGAATTAGGATTTCCCTGAAAGATGGAACAAATAAGAAATAGAGATTTATTCTATGGGAAATTGGCTAATATGATGATGGTGTCTGCCTAGGTTTATTCATTATAGTGTCCCTTAAATGTGTATGAACTGTAGCATTCTACTGTGGATAATAACTCTATTAGAACAGTGCATGTAGAACAAATGACTTCTTAAAGACATGATTCAATATTGCAGATTCACAAGTAGCTGGGTCTCTGCTGTAGCCCATTGCATTGAGGTAATTTGTTGGCTTCCCTCTTATTTGCCTGATGCTCTGCTGTTGTAGGCATTTTTCATCTTCTGCATAGACAGCACCTTTTCTCTGTACAGTTAAATGCCATTCAGAAAGATATTGGCTGAGAAGGGAGGTTAGAAAAGCAAGATAAGAGGCTTTTAAATTAATACATGAACAGACGAGTCTGAACTGAGTCATCTTCCAATATGCTTGCTGAGGAAAAAGGTTCAGTTGACTGAATTTTTCTACTCATTCATCATATAGAATACCACTGATTTCAATGGGTCTACTTTTGGTGCTCCTATTTTTTGATTGATTGGGAGGAAGTCAAGCTATATTAGCACTCAGAAAACATTTTATAATGAGTTCTTATTAAAATTTTCAGTTCCTCTTAGTATTACATTGTTGTGATACTGCACCTGGTACAAATTATAATGCACACTTGTTCTGAGTCAGTTGTGGAAATAATTTTAGGCACTAATACAATAAGATAGATTATGTACACTTTATAGAATATTAATAATTGCTAAGGGATTTTATTATTTCTCTGGCCTTTAAAATTAATTGCTACTCAGTACAACTGAATGAATTTGTGCAAATGCATATATCTGTTAATTCTGAATTTAAATTGCATCAAGTTTTTCTCTATAGAGCATGGATACTGTGGTGAATGTTTCAAGTTAGCATAGTATTTTGTAAAAATTCTTTTTAAAAAGCACCTCCAAAATGTCCTACTTGTTCCTAAAAATGTCACATTTCTTTGAAATAGTCCTTGCTTGGCTATAATAAGAGGATTACCTCACATGAACTATACATGATCCAAGCCAAGAAGGCTTAAGGGAAGGATTTCCTTTTTAAAAATTGGACTTGTTTTCTTTAGAAAATCTCAATTTCTACTTATATATGTTTGGAAACTTAGAGCAACAACTTTAACTGTGGTGTGAAAAAAGAAAAGGTGTGGTGGGTCTCACAGACCATAGTCAAGTTAACTGCCCCCTTTCCCCTAAACTAGCTGTTATTACCAGTAAGAGCTGTTAGGCAAGAAAACATTGTGGTGAAGTGTGTCTGGGGAACTGCTTCTCGAGAATATACTTTATTTACAGTATTAACTCTCCATCTTTCATATTGCTAACCCATGTCCAGTGAATAATAAAGAAAATACAAAGCTAAATAATATATATGCATGGGAAGGAGAATAAGAAATAAAATTGTTGAATTAAAGTAGCAACATTCCAGGTTATCTTTAACCTTAGACATTATAGTAATAGATTTTAAAGGCATAATGAAAGTGTCTGGCTGATGATATTAAAACACAACATGATAAAGGGGATGTTTAAAATAACTATGGAAATTTTTATCCTGCAAAACATTTTATAGTAACCAGATACATTAATCACACTCATTCCAGAATTCAAGTTAAAAATAGATTTCCCATGTGGAAAAATTTAAATGTCTGAGTAACCTTAAGTAAGCATCCTTTCCTGGCCAGCTGCAGGAGGTGTTTCTTTTCATTCTTTTTTTTTTTTTTTCAGTCAAAGCCTATATGCTATCTCCTAGAGAAATGATCTATCTTCCAAAGAAAAAGTATTTTTTACCCTGGATTACAGTTTTTTTCACAACTTTTTGCTATCGTATGCCCCATTTTCTTTTCTTCTCAGTGTTATTGATAACTATATTCTATTCAGGTATTAAATTGATGATTTGTAATAACTAAGGTAAACTATAATTATATCTGACTGCTTATATTTACTATTATTTCCAAAAAACTTTTTTCCTTTTATGACACAATTGGTAATATTATAAAATCTAAAGTCACAGAAAAGTTGTAAGTACAATTATTGAATACTCTAAGAAAATTTTGTATTCAGAAATTTCTAAAATAATTTGAAGTTAGCCAGGTAAATAACATCAGAATCAAGAAAGAACAGGGACTATGGATTCTGCTTGATATTTTCCATTACATCTTGACACATTTTTTTTCTGACTTACTGTGTGAACAAAGTAATTAGCTTTTTTCTCTTACCTTTTTTACTTACCTCTCAAGAAAGTTAAGCTTGCTGGAGGTGTGGCTCAAGCAGTAGAGTGCTGACCTTGCAAATGTGAAGTCCTGAGTTCAAATCCTAGTACTACCAAAATAATTAATGTCTATAAAAAAGAAAGATAAACTTAACTTTATAATGGTACAGAACTACAGGACTTTCACATCTGCAATTGAAGCTCCTTTTTTCTTTTTATCCCTAGTCTATATATGATTACATTTATATGGTTCTTTACTATTTTTGTTGAAATCATTGTGACTAAATAAGCTTTACGATTCAGGTTATGTTTATTTTTATTTTAAAAAGGAATTTGGGGCATGTTTTATTAATAAAACTTCACAGTCAACTATGTTAATATTTTGGCACCAAAATGTACAAAAACATTAAGCAAATTAAATAATGACAAATCTTAGATCTACATGAGTTCTAAAGATGTTTTGTAGACAGATCAGTTAGGAACTTACTCAGAATATTTTTATAGTGTAAGGATTAAGTTTTTATCTCAATCTAAGGATGTAAGAATCCACTAGCAAAAATGATGTGTCTGAAACTACAGCTGAAGAGAGAGCAGAAAAGAATCAAACAATGAATGAAGTAAGGGTTCACCAGTTAGAAGAAAGAAAATGAAAAATGCAGTATGAAGGCACTGTTGTATCTGTGGAGAAATTCTCATGACAGGAGCTCATAGTAAAAATAAAGCACTAAGGCTAGACATGATGATGCATGCTAGCTATTTGTGAGGTAGAATCAAATTATATATTGCCTGTTTTATTAAAAATATCTGCAAATGGGGCAAAAATACCAGAGTTTCAATTACATCCAATGATATAATATGAAAACTGCCACAGAGCAAAAATGGCGTGAGAAATCTTTCAGGAGAAACTTCACACTAACCTGGGAAGGGCTGCTAATTTAATTTTATCATTTCAAGTGAAAGTGACTGGAAGCCTAGTGAGACTAATCTGAACAGTGACCCTAACTGCAAGTGCCTCAGTCCATTATGCAGATAATAAAGGCTCCCAGGTGGACAACAGAAGTTACACTAGAGTACTAAAAATTACACTTTCTTTTGTCATAGCGAAAATAAATCTATACTGCATCTTATCTCTTGATCCACATGCAAAAATGGAAATTGCCTTCCAGGTTTTACTAATTTTACTGATAGGACATTATATGAAACTTTTTTCTTCTTAGGCAATTGCTAGGATTAGATGTAAAAGTATACCCAGAAGCAATATATGAAAATGACAAAGAAAAAACAGAAAAGAGAAACTCTAGTCAGGTACATGTCTGATTTCATAGGCTTTATTATGATACCTAAAGGAAATTGAGACTATTTCTGTTTCAAATGAGTCCATGTTAAACAAAAGTTTGTGTTGCTGATATGATCGTGAAACTTTATGTATTTGAAATTAGCATGAACTGCTAAACTACACATGCAAACATTTCTGTCTGTTTAAAATTCAACTGGCCTCCAAAAATGTTTATGAACATTATGAAAATCGTTGACAGTTCCAAAGGATATACACTGAGTGAGTTTATATAACCCCATTCTGAGAATTCATTCTTTTCTATCTATCAATAGGCACCAATGATTCAAAAAGAACGTAAAATAGAGATGCAACACAAGCCTTTGCATTGACCTGAAGTAAAAACTTTTTTCCCAACATACTTGGTCTTTATTCAAGGGATCTACTAAATTTAATTTTTGTGTTTTATATTTATCTTAATGATTGCATAATGATCTCAGAGTAAATTACATTAAGTTATCTATTTTCTAAAATGAGCAACAGGCAACAAGCTTGAAGTATTGGTACTGCATTGTGCTATCTGAGTAAATGGTGTTGGATATTTTTCCATAATTCCATAATAGCATTATAAAAAGAAAAAATGTCTTTGGCTGAGGCACAATCTTATCAGAAATGTCATTCTAATAAAATGTTTTAATATATTAATATTTTCGTACTTACTATATAAAACATGTTCTAACAAATACTGAGAGTATAAGGGAAAACTCATACTATCTCCAACATATTATAGCTTGTAGTCAGTAAAAAGAGATTGATAGTTAAACAATCTTGCTAATAAATATAAGTTTACAACTTGCTAACTATTACAAGAGTTGCATGATACTATAAAAGCATATTGTACAGGATCTTATGTGGTCTTGGAGATGGAGATGACTCCATAGTTGAGCTGTTGGCAAAAAGGTAATTGTTATTGAAAATGTTTACATAAATCTCTATCTGTAAAGGCAATAGGAGAGTTGTTCGTGCTATAACTATAACCCTCTGTTACATATGCAAGAATGGACATCTTCACAGAAATATGATCAGAAAAGATTTCAACTTGTAGATGCTTATGCCACCATCACTCTTAGACTACCTGAATAGACTAATACAATCTTATGCCCATAATAAAAATTGATCTTATATTGCTAGTGTCCACTCTTCTAAGGTTCTGCCTTTCCACATACTTTCACACATTCTTTTCTTGTTATTGAGCAAGTAAACATGTAATGAGTTTCTTCTATATAACTAAGTATAGTAGAAATATTAGAAAATCTTAAGATAATATTTAGAAGTGAGAATTATTTTTGTTATTTATCAAAGAGGTAATGTTTGAATACCTTCTATAATCATTTAGAAATAAATATTTGGAAAGACTGCTTGGCATAAAAATGTAACTTTATAGTAGAGATCTAGATATTTAAAGCAGAACTCTCATAGTTATAGTCAGATTTCACTTTTGGTATGAGTTTGAGATACTCTTAAGGCCTATGTTTCTTCATCAATAAAGGAGAATTCAAATAATTTCCTAGATTTAGGAGTCATGTTAAGATTTCAGAATTAATGCATTGAAATATTTTTAACATCTGAGATGAAGGATTCTAGGTGAGTTCAAAATATTACTTAGGATAAATACCATAGTTAATCTTACATTCAGGTTAATAATTTCAGTTTAGATCAAAGGCTTATTTTGTGCATTTCTGCAAAAGTATGAAGGAAATTATTTACCTATAATATTCTGCTGACAATATTTTGTGTTATGAACTGTTTCTAGGCATGGAAGAAATAGTCTTTGACATTTTCCAACTGTGCATTTTGTAACATTTTCTCTAGGCACTATACTGTGTGAGAGATTTTCAAAATTAAGAAAGGCACTCAAGGATCAAAAGAAAAGAAAAAAATTACCTAATAAGACAAAAGCAAATTATGCAATAAGAAATTAAAATTAGGTGTTGCAGATCAAAGCGAGGAGAAAAGAAAACAGCATCACTGAGATTATAAGGACCAATGTTAAAATGGCTGTATCTGTGCTACAAGTTACTTTGAATATATAAATTAAGTCACATGAAATTTCTTCAGTTTTCATTTTTTGTTAAAGTAAATATCAATGGGAAACACTCATGTTGAGCAAAGATTGATTTTACTTACAAAATATTGTGCCTAACACCAATTTAGTCTGTATTTGGCCTTTAATAGTAAAAAATCAGAATTTATAATCAAATATTTGGTTATAGGCAATTAACATTACCATGTTTTCTTTCTATAGTAATTTTAAACATGTGTAATATTACACACATAGACATAGTGCCCCAATAAATATTATGCAAAGTTAACAGAAGTAATCTAATGTGTCCTTTCCTGAAGTACTTAAGCCATTATGCTCATACTTC
This sequence comes from Castor canadensis, assembly GCF_047511655.1. NCBI lineage: Eukaryota > Metazoa > Chordata > Mammalia > Rodentia > Castoridae > Castor > Castor canadensis. Next base: position 93,884,319 of record NC_133391.1, on the reverse strand, counting down.
ATTAATATTTATTTGTGTTTCCATTGGTTTGGGGAAGGAATTGAATTCAGTGATTGAATGTAAAAATGAAAAAAAAAATCCACAATCCCTATGTGTCCTCCATTGCTTTGCAAGTATATAGTCATACTGTTACCCATCTTTGTGTATAATTTTGCCACTATATCAAAAGTAAAAAAAAAAAAACCCTTAGCTTTACCTATGTCAGAATCATCAACTTTTCAAAATGCATTAACATTTAAAATTATAATATTAGATATGAGTAATTTTTCCTCCTTTAGAATCCATAAAATTATATATAAGCAGAAGCTATCAAGGTTTTGAAATTCTTAGAAAATAGTTCTAGGAAATAAACCTTGAACTAATTTGTAAAGAAAGTAGGAGAAATTCTGAAGCAATAATAATTTAATTAAAATACTTGTCTAGAATAACTTTTATATTTAGTGACAAATATAATGACTCAAAGACTGACTTTTTGTAGGGTCTTAGGAATGAATGGCCAGAAACAGTTTGATATTATGCTATAGATAGTATTTTGAACCTCTGTTGCCTTATGAATCGTAGAAATGTATAGGATTTTAAAGACCATCTTGGTTAGTTTTCAAAATGTATATCTAATAAAGAGCCATTGGATTTCCATGAAGGTGAGGCACATGAGAAGTTAAGCTTTCTCCCCTTTGATACCATTCAGATAGATCATTTCCAAGTTTACTTCTCATATCTATCAGTTTCATAAATTTTTTTTGGAAGAAATGGCTATGCTGCTTAAAATTATTTGAAAACGATTGCTTTATACTAAAATTTAGAGATGAACAGAAGTGGTTTTTAGGTCATAAAATGGAATGGTGTTTTTAACTTTGAAATTATTAAATCACTTTCCCTCAGACTTCAAGTCATTAATGACCTAAGACCTCTACCCTTTGCTCACTTTGCAACTGCTACACTCATCTCAGCCTTTGCTTTAATAATACAAAAGTGTCCCTGCCTTAAGGACTTTTCGCTGGATACTCTCCAGGTCTGGAATGATCTTCCCCAAGACAACTCAGTATTTCTTTCCCACAAGTTCTGCACATTTTTCTTCAAAATGTCACTATTTCAATGATGCCTTCTGTTTTTTTCATAGCTTAATTGGTTGGTTGCTAAAACAGTCAATATTCTTCACCATCTTGTGACAGTGCTCATTTCAATATGACTTTGCAGCTGACCCTATGATGACAGAGATTAGATGCTTCCACCATTTGATTCTTCAATGACTTTCATATTGGGGAATAGTATACTGTGGATGGGATAGGCTTCAGTTCTAAGTCTTGGCTTCAAGAGAACTTGTATATTTGTCTTCATGCTTTTGGTGCCTGGCCACTACCAAGAGAACAATGGTAGGCCATGAGGCTGAAATATCATGTAGCATCAGAACCAGACTGAGCTAACTGAGGTAATCCTAAACTAGCAGCCTCCTGCCTATCAACACAGATTTATGAGAGAGTCTGCATGAGTTCAGCAAAGCCTAGCTCAGATCACTACAACTGGCCTGGCAACCCACAGATTCACCAAGGTAAAATGACTATTGCAATCCATTATACTTCAGGACAATTTTTATGCATCAAGATTTAACTAGTATCTTTGTGTCTCCCAGAAAACAAGAATTGAGACAAAGCTTATTTTTATTAGCATAGGTAAGAAATAGGGAAGTAAGGCAAGAATGACAAGCAAAGAAAGTAATACAAGATGATCCTATTGAGCAGGCATGGTCTCACATGTATCACCTTTTTTGCTTGGATCACTAAAGTCATTTCCAGAAGTGGCTTATGAAATCACTGCTTCTTTGAAACAAATATCAAGAAAAGGAGGAAAAAACAGTTTATATAGTGTCTTTTTGATCTCTTATTTCTAACTCCTCAAAGTTTACTTCATAGGATGTAAGCTCCCAAGGTCTTCTTCTAAATATGAAGTGATAGGCAGTTTTTCCAGGCAGTCATTGGTAAAGCCAGAGCCTCCTTGGTCAATTCAGCTGGAACAGGCAACTAGGGGCTTTTGAGGTTCTTTCTGTGCTGCATATGGCCAGAACCATGCTGAGGTTTATCCTCTTGTTCCTGGGAGAGACTAAGAACTGCAGTTATATTGCAAAAAGAAAAAGTGGGGATAATTGGATCTTTATGAAGGACGAACATGATTTAAGCAAACCACCCTGAGGCTACAGTGGCTAGAAAGTACAAGCTAGCTTTAGCAGAGTGCTATAGGACTACTGCTACACTGGTTCTAGTGCACAACCCTGGACCCTCAGCTAAATTCCATTCCCCTCCTGCAGTGACTTAGCATACTCTTTTCTTTCTTTGTTGTTCTCCTTAGTCCTTTCATTGTTAATATAGCTCATATTTTTACTTTATATTTTTTGTTTTCCTTCACTAGAATATAAACTTCAAAATTTAAAAGAAATTTTGTATGATTTGCTCAATAATGCTTCCCCAGAACCTAGAAGAGTGCTTGACAAATAATGGATTTTTCAATACGCACTTGATTTTTGGAAGAAAAGAAGCAATTGCATGCCAACATATGAACTCACTAACATTGAGCTGTTTGCATGATTATTTATTAAACAGTTCTTTTAGATATGATAGAAATGTGCTATCTTCTTTAGGTCAATCATGCAATAGTATTCATTTCTGTGTTTCTAAATTCTATTGGTAAGAATTATTCTTAACTAAAGCATTTGTCCCTTTTTCATTAATATATATGGATCCAATTGGAGAGAAACTTAAATGACTATTTTTAGACATAAGAAAATTTGGGTATCACCATCTAACAAGATTACTTTTTGATTATTATGTAATCAGATACTCACTTAGCTCACAAATTTAGGCAAAATCTTGATTAAAATTACCACTGTTATTTTAAAATAATGTAATTCTGTTTCTTACCCTGAACCAGACACCCACTCTTCCATACACATCCAAGAAACTTTCTTGATTAACACATTGAGCTATCTAATCACTTCTGTGCCCTACAAATGTATAGCATATGTTGAAAAAGTAGCAGCATGTGAATCTTTAAAACAGATTTTCTATTTTTCCTTCTTACTTAAAACTTTAACCCATGTTATTTAATTGTCTTTATTCTAGCATTACTAATGCTCAATGAAATGCATTGTTTGTGTTCTCTGTACTATGCTCATTTCCATTTCTGGAAGTATTATTAACCGTCCTTGAATATATTGTGGCACTAATAGCAAGGATTGTTTATACTAATGAAAACTGATTATCTCAATTGTGCCTTGTTTCCTTAATTTTTTCCAATTATATGATGATTTCATTTAGTCTACAGAAATTACAATTTATTAAAATGCATATAGAATAATACTTATCAAATAATCAGTATTAACCACTTATGCAAATCCTCATTGTCTTACTTATTTGTATTTTCTCTACCTGCATATAACTTAAATTCTCTAAAACATATTCATTAGTTTTAGCACTTTGTGAATGGTGGTAGTATGTGTGTGTGTATAAGAGAGAGAGAGAGATTCCAACTTGAGAGTAAGCTCTCTTAAACTTTATGACAGAATCAGTGTTCATGATTCTAGTCTAGACTCAAGGAGTGGTGGCTTAAGGGAGAGCCTTTCTTTAGGGAGTTGAATAAATTTTGTGGGAAACACTGATTCTAAAGGATGTCAGACACAAGACAAGCAAAATAATAATGCTTTCATTATGCTCAGGCACTGAGCACATCACTGGAGCACAATGAATATTTTAAATGTCAGATAAAAATAATAGCTGAGAGTAAGACACAATGTCTTCCAACCACATTTTGTTATTCAGCCTCCATCTCATAAAGTGATGTGTGAATCAAAGGAGAAGAAACAAGGAAACACTAATGGTATTATTTTCACCCACACAGACCACTCATGCAGCATTGTTTAGAAATAAATACAGGCATGTAGAAAAGTGTCTGTGTGTATGTGTGCATGTGCATGTATGTAACAACAGAAATAAATTATCTAGGTTTTTAAATAAAGCACATAGCAGTGGGCCAGAGGGACATTTTATTCTAGGTTTGCTGCTTTCTTTGCCAGGAACAGTAACTTCATGACCTCCCTTTTCAACCTTTCTACATTTCTCTCTCTCTTTCTCTGTCTCTCTGTCTCTGTCTCTCTGCTCTCTCTCTCTCTCTCACACACAACACACACACTCCACACACACACACACACACACACACACACACACTCACATGCAAACATATCCCACACATGCACACAAACACGTTTCTTATTTGGATAGTTCTTAGATGATTTTGTGGAACTTTTAGGTCGAAGATTAATTTCTCTGAAAGATTCTCTGGAACCAAAAGTGAAATTAGGCTTTAATTGTTATTTTCTCTCAGATTGCACTTCATTTTGTTTTGCAACCTTATGGTTTATAATTACATGTTAGTTTTTTGTTGTCTGGCTTATCCAAGGAAGGCCTGAAATCCATCAGTGAAGAGAACTGGGCTGTTTTATTTAACATTATAACCAGCATATGGTCTAGTGAAGATTTGGTAAGAACTTTTTGAGTGACTTAATGATTAAAGATTGGTCCTCAGATAGCTCATCAGGCCTCATGCTGTATCTTTTGCTACAGGAGCCATAATCTGAACAACTGACTGTGGTAAACATCACCTGGGCACCTTCAAAAACAATAGCTGTTGGAACACTTGACAGTATTATCAGTCTTCGTGGAAATGGGATGCCAGCAGCAGTAGCAAGTACTTTGCTTACAGGACAGAAATATATTTATGATCTGTTATCCATGCTAAGTAGTTACTGCTCTCAAATCCTCTCTTCCATTTTCAAACTAAGAGTGTTGTTTGACAAAACTCAAATTTTCTAAAGCACTAAGAATGACCAACCTTGTTTAGGTATAGATAGCAGAGAACATAGACCTTTTTCCAAATAATGTGGGGGAATAGTCTTCAGCATGAGACTCACCAAATAGCAACAAATATTTGGGAAATGCTGTTATTAATATTTAGAGAGGAAAATAAATATCTGCAAGGAAGAATATGTTTCTCAAACTTTATTGTTAAGCTGGTTCTAGTGATGCACCTCTGTATTTCAGCACTTGAGAGACTGAGGCAAGAGAATTGTGAGTTTGAGGCTAGCCTGAGCTACATAGCAAAACCTCATCTCAAAGAAAGAAATAATCTAACTAAGACAAAATCCAAACAAACAGAAAATAAAACAATAGTGGTATTTAGGTCAGATAATTTAATATTCTAGAGACAATGGCACCATCTATTCCCTGTTTTGAAGGCAACTTAGAAGGCAGTCTTTTGTTGGTTAATCAACTCAGCACTAAAGAAATCCTCACCAAATCTTCACTCTATCATATTATGGGTTATAATGTTGAATAAAACAACCTAGATCTCGAAACATGTATTTAGTGTGACTTTGTTAAACTGGAGATGGATTTGCTATTTAGCCTTGCCTGAATTATTCAGAGGGCATTGTTCCTGTCTGTTTTGAAATAGTTCTTCAAGATGAATCACAAAAAATATCATCTTGCATTGTATTCATCTGAGGACTTACCCAGTTTCCTTACATTTCTCTATCTATTCATCCTTCCATTTTCTGTTTTCTACTATTCATTAAAATCTTAATTATGTCACTAATGTCTTACATACATTAAAAATGCTAATTTATTTATCTTCTATATCTACTATTTGCAACCAATAAGTGTATCCCTCTTTCACTAACAAGTAGGTTTGATAACTGAGGTCTTACATCTAGCATGTAGTATAAACTGAACTTGGAGCTCATTTCTACATGCAAGAGTCTACATTATCACTAGTATACATTTCCAAATTAGACTTGCTGTCTCAGATTGAGAAATAGCAACTATTACCCATGTGCACAACACTAGGCCAAAATGGTGAGATGTAGAAAGAATGCTGACAAAGGAAGCATGGGACAAATGGCTTTCTTGTGTTGGTAAAAACTTCTAAATAATAGGGAGAGTGGTTGTAGAAGTACATGCCTGTGATGGAGTACAGATGCAGGAAAGCCTTCAATTCTATTATAAGTCTTGATATTTAGTTTCACAGTCCCATCTATATTTTAGTGGGTAGAAATTACAATTATGTATCACTGGGTGATGTCTCTCTCTTTCTCTACCTGCCCCCACTCCTTCACGACCTCTCTTATTTTACTATCTCTGTCTTTGGTATTTTTTGTTTTTCTCCATCTCTTGATCTTAGTATATCTCTCTCTGATTCTGTCACTCAAGTTTCATGTGGAAAATTGGAAAAGATACATGAAGGGTGTATACCATATAGGGTATTTTTACTGTCCTAAAAATCATCGGTACTATGTCTCTTTTTTTGTTGCTGTTGTTACTGTTTATTTTGAGTCAGGGTCCCAATGTGGCCTGGACTGGCCTAGAACTTGCTATGTAGGCTGGCCTCAAACTCAGGATCCTCCTGCTTTACCCTTCCATGTGCTGAGACTATAGGTGTGCATCACCACACCAGACAAAGCAATTTTTGGTTGTGCTCGGGTTTGAACCTAAGGCCTTGTGTACACTTGGCAAGCACTCTACCATTAAGTTACATCCCTAGCCCTGTGCTATGTCACTTCAAGTCTCTTCCATCCGTCTCATATTTTAAAATTGTATAAATATGCTAGGAGTTCACTGTTTTTGGATTATTTCTTAATTTGAATTGCATTTCAGGACTGATGGAGTGACTCAAGTTGCAGAGCACCTGCTTAACAAGGATGGGTCCCTGAGTTCAAACCCCAGTACCTCTAGAATAAAAAAATTAATTACATTTCAAATTAGGACACATTATAACATATTTTATTGAAGTTTGAAGAAGTCTTCTTTTTCTGTTACAGCAGAGGGCTTCTTAGTGTATCCAGTAAGCAAATTATAAAGTTAGAAATCAGTTGGATATTTTTTTCTGTTGGATGCAGTATCTATAAAAATCACACTTCAGTAAAAATATCTTTGGGTTTTTTTGGTGGTACTGAGGTACTGGCAATTGATAGATAAGCATTCACCACTTCAGCCATATCAGTATTCCTCTTTATTTTTCAGATAAGGTCTCATTTTTGCCTCTGATTGGTATTGGAAAATCATCCTCCTACTTAAGCCTTTTCATAGCTAGGATTATGGGCATGCAACACCATGCCCTGCCACTCAATAAATCTATATTTACCTATAAATGTTCATATGTATCAATCTCCATTTTAAGGCACATTTGTAACTCATTGAAAGAAGAGGAATTTAGGGTTGGAGATGTAACTCAGTAGTAGGGCATTTACCCAGAAAGTACAAGGCCTTCACTTTGACTATTAATATCACAAAAGAAAAAAATGACAAAGTAGAATACTCCCATCTGACTTATTTAATACCCATTATCATAAATATTCAATTCTCTTTAGCTTCCTAAAAACTTAATATCAGTAATGGTTGTGGTATCTGTTGCTTTGCTGCCATTTGGAAAAAAAGAAGAAATAGCAAATCATAACTATTTTTCAAATAATGCTGAAAAAAATCCTGACTTTTTTTTTAATCTTCGTGGCAAAACATTCTATTTTCAAGGCAAACTTTATTTTAATGATCATTACATCTTTTGATTTACTTACCATGTTGACTTTATAATATTGGTTCTAAAGTAAACTGTGATGAGGTTTTAGAATATTTGTGAGTTCCTTTTTTACTTTTCAGAGTAGCACAGCTCTAATTGCAACACATTTGAGAACATAACTGATTTTATATTTCTCTCTCTACATAACTGTAGGTAATGTGAAGTCCTAATGCATAGCAGAATGTCTCCCTTTCTACTGTTTTTCCTCAAAAATGTGAGCTATTTTTAACTATTTTTTTAAAATTTCTAAAGCATCATTTCAAATTCTATGAAAGTATTTTTGGGATTTTGATTGGAATTGAATTGATTTTGTTTGGAATAGAAAATTTGAAGAGATATCTTTTAGTATGTATTTCCAATTATAACAAAAATCATGGTTCATTTTAATTATATAAATATTCTTTGTTGTGAGATGTATTCATTTTTTTTCCTTTATTGTTGTGCTGGGTGGGGATACATTGTAGCATTTACAAAGGTTCTTGTACTGTATCATATATATCATACTTGAATTCACTTCCTCCACCATTCTCCTTTATCTCCCCTCCACTGATTCCTGGAATAGTTTCAACAGGTATCATTTTTGCATTTACATACACTTGTATATATTTTTGTACCATATTTACCCTCTTACTCCCTTTTCCCATCACCTCCCCCTTCCTTTGTGTTATTTCCATGTGTATGTGTATTATAACCCCAATAGGTTTATCTCCTCTACTTTTCTTTATTCTACCTTACTACCTTTCTTATGGTGGTTTCAGCTGGTTTAAGATTTCTATATTCATTCTTGTGTGGAGACCATATCAACCGTATTTGACTTCTTAGTTTCCTTCTTTCATCCTACCCCTCCTGTATGTAACCTCCCTTTAATGTAACCAGTGTTTCATAATACTGCTGCATTTGTATTAAGTCCATATTTCACATATTTTGGCGTTCTGAGCCTCGCTAGCCTCACTTAAGATGATATTCTCCAGCTGCATTCATTTAACTGCAAATGACAAAATTTTATTCTTATTTGTGGTTGAGTAAAATTCCCTTATATATAAATACCACATTTTCTTAGTAATTATATGAATATTCCTTAATTAATCTTATTGAAATTATATAATATCCTTGTGGAATTCTTACCTGTCTTATTTTTTTATTTATACCTATATATTTCATTTATAAAGACAGACTATGAAATCTTTAAATTTTCCCTATTTGTTACTAGTATACAAAATTAGAACTGACCATATTAATTTCACATTTAATTTTTTATCTCAACAATTATTTTAAAACTTTTTTCAATTATTTTGATTTTTCTAAGTGATCAATCATTTGCAAAAAAAGGAAGTTGTGTTACTTTAATTTCAGTGCTTATGTTTCCTGGTCTTATGCAATATATTCAATGCTCTAATGTCAAATTAGTATAGTTGGCATTTTCTTATTCTTTTTTTCTTTTGGGGGGCTGGCGTTTGAACTTAGGGTTTTGTACTTGCAAAGCAGACACTCTGCCTTTTGGGTCACATATCCAGTCTATTTTGCTCTGGTTACTCTGAAGATGGAGTCTTGAGAACTACTTGCCTGGGCTGGCTTTGAGCTGCATGCAAGCCACCTGATCTCAGCCACCCAAGTAGCTAGGATTATAGGTATGAGCTATTGACACCTAATAGTTTTTTTTTTATCCTTGATTTAAAAGGAAATGCTTAAAACATTTCCACATTTAGTATACAGTTATCTCAGGTTTTTCTAACTTTGCGGTTTAGTTTTATGATATTTTATAAAAAATCTGAATGTTTTAGATGAAAAATTATGGGATCATTATGTGTATTTTATTTAAAACAAATAGAAATTTTAAAATGGACCATACATTGAGCAATTTATTTCTGTGCATGTGTGATCTATAGAGAAAGCAGATGGGACTCTTAACAACCAATAAAATTTCTTATTAAAGCTATGACTACACTTAATTGTATGCAATTGTGATTAAGTCCTGCCTATATGGACTTGGTGAAGGCAAAAATTCTGTGTCCTGATGGGAGTGTAGTGGTTTGGACTCATGGCAAATTCATTCTGTAGAGTGCTCCTGTCTCTGGACTGAGCAATGGTGTGAGGAAGGGAGATATGACTGTGTGACACTGACTTTTTTTTACATATTTCCTAGTTTCCATGGTTCTCAAAGGCAATCCTTACCCAGAAGCACTAGCATCACTGGCAGCTCTTTAGGAAAGGCAATTATTTGAGCTTACTTCCAGACCTTCTGTATTACACAACAGCAGTGACCCAGCAATCTATGTGATAGCAAGCCTTTTGGGTGAGTCTGATACATAGTGATATTTGAAAAACCACAGCCTCTGACTCTGACTCCTACACCTGTTTTGTTTTCCTTTTTTTGCTTTATCTTAATAACCCTCCTAGTTCAAATAAATCAAATTTAAATTTAATGAAATTAAATAAATGATAGTGATAACTCTTCTATTAGGGTCTCCTGAGTTCACTTTCTAATCTTTTACCATTTTGAATCTGGAGTGATCTTCAAAAATGTGATACTATTATATGCTTCAGTGCCTCAGAATTGCTTCTAAATTCCTGTCACAGTGTACAACTTTCTACACAATTTGGCAATGTTCTTCTCTTTAGAGTCATATTTTTTCTTCATGCCATTAAGTGTTAGGTTCATTTTCAAACACACCAAACTTTTTTCAGTTACATATGCTTTTCCAGAGCTGCTGCTTGTGCTTGATACGTGCTGAAACCTGAAACTTCATCAACTTTTTTTTTAATGGAAACAGGATCTTGATATGTAGTCCAGGCTGGCTTCAAACTCATAACATAGCCCAAGTTGGTCTTGAACTCATGATCCTCCTGCCTGAGCTTCCCGAGTGCTAGTATTACAGGTTTGCATCATCAGATCAAGCTCCCTCATCCACATTTAACCTGCAACTTCTAGCCTTGAAAATATAAAACTCCCTATCTCTTGAAATTCTTCTTGATACTTTAAAGTTGACCAATTCGTGCCCTTGCTAACCATTCTCATCAAGCCCCCATTGTTAGCATTCATTGTGCTTAATCATAATATATTTTTGAAATTTTTGTCCTTATATCTCAAGTTTAGTTGTCTGACTGAATCTCAAGCACCAGTCTTTTAATTTTCTCATCATTAAAACAAATATTTAGAGAGTTTTTTTTATTATTGTTGTGTTGGGTGGGGGTACATTGTAACATTTACAAAGGTTCTTACTTTGTAGCAAATATATAATACTTGAATTTGCCCCCTTCACTGCTCTCTTTCATTGTCCCCGCCACCCTGACTTCCTGGAACAGTTTCAATAGGTATCATTTTTACTTTTACATACATGTGTATACATTATTTGCACTACATTCATTCTCCTACTCCTTTCCCTGACACCTCCTCCCAATGTTGCCAAATCCCCCTCCCTCCCTCTGAGCAGAACCTGTTCTACCCTCCTGTTCTCTGATTTTGTAGAAGAAAAAATATAAAAGATAATCAGAGAAACATGGTGTTTTTGCTAGTTTGAGATAAATATAACATTATAGGGAGATTCCTTGTGTTGTTCCCATGCATACAGGTATTACAACCCCAGTTGGTTCATCTCTACCAGTTCTCTTCACTATGCCCCAGTCCCCTTCCCATAGTGGCCCTGGCCAGTTTAAGATTACTGTATTTGTTCCATTCAACTCATTTGGCCATTGAGTCAATGGATTATTGATTGTTTGAGCTCCCTGTATATTTTGGTTGTTAATCTCTTGTCTGATGTATAGCTGGCAAAGTTTTTTTTCCCATTCTGTAGGCTATCTCTTCAGTCTAGTAACTGGTTCCTTTGCTGTACAGAAGGTTTTTAGTTTACTGCAGTCCCATTTGTCAACCCTTTCTCTAAATTGCTGAGGATTCTTTTCATAAAGTTATTACCTATGCCTATATGATCCAGTGTATTCCTTATTCTATTCTGTAGTAGTTCCAGTTTCAGATCACACATTCATATCTTCGATATGCTGTAATTGATACTTAGTACGAAGTGAGAGATGGGAAACTAGTTTCAATCTTCTACAGGTGGATATCCAGTTTTCCCAGCACCTTTTGCTGAAGAGGCTATGTGAATGGTCAATGAATACATGAAGATATGTTCAACATCCTTGGTCATAAAGTAAATGCAAGTCAAAGTGACACTGAAATTTTACTTCACTCCTTCAGAATAGTAAGCATCAAAATTACAAGCAATAACAAATGCTGGTGAGGATGTGGGAAAAATGAAACAATCATCTACCCTTGGTGGAAATATAATTTAGTGCAATCACTATGAAAATCAGTATGGTGGTTCTTCATGAAACTAAAACCCTACTGTATGATCCAGCAATACCACTCCTAGACATATTCTGAAAGGAATATAAAACAGGATAAATAGAGCGACTTGCATACCCATGTTTATTGCAGCAGTATTCACAATAGCCAAGCTTTGGAAACAGCCCAAATGCCCTACAATTGATGAATGGGTTAGAAAATGTGATATATATACACAACTGAGAATTATTCAGTCATAAAGAAGAATGGGATTATGTTGTTTGTAGGTAAATGGATGGAATTAGAAATCATCATCAGATTCAGAGGGACAAAGGTAACATGTTTTCTCTCATGTGTGGAAGCTAGACCTATGAGATAAATGCATACACACATAATTATATGTAAAGAGTAAGAAAGAGAAAGCAAGAATGTAATAGTAGGTATGTCTGAGTGGACTCTGGTGAGGCAAGAGAGGAAAAGAAAATGATAGAAAGTGAATAATTAAAACACATTGCATCTGTGTATGATGATAGCATCACAAAATGCACTGAAAGCTGTTGAATAATAATGGAAAATAGCATTAGAGTATGAGTAAGAAATAGAAGGGGTTAATCTGATTAAAGCATGATATATACATGTGTTAAATACCAAGATGAAGCTCCCTTGATCAATCAATATACACTTAAAAAAAGGAAAGGAAAGTAAAACAGGTCTTGTTTAAGGGATAGTTAGTAGTTGGGAGGGGCAGTAAGTGGAGAGTGTGAAGGAGGGTGAACATGGTGGTTGTATTTTGTATACTCATTATGAAAATTCAGCAATGAAACCTGTTGAAATTGTTCTAAGAAGGAGAGGATGAGGGAGAATAATGGAGTGGGTATATTTAATCATGATATTTGTAAACACGTAAGTAAATGTTACAATGAATCCCCCTGTACAACTATTATATGCCAATAAATAGCAAAAATTAGTTTCATTGTGAAGGTTGGTGTGCAAATTATATGAATTGTGAAATAGATATAACATTGTACCAGTATAAGTGCTTATGATATGTTGAATGAATTAAATATAACTGTTCAGTGACAGATTGTTTGCCTAGCATGCACAAAGGCTTGGGCTCAATCCGCAGCACTTGAAGAAAGTGGTAGATAGATGGGAGAGAGAGAGAGAGAAATGTAATTCTATCCACTGACTAAAATTTGTAACTTTCACAGTAAATCAAGATGGCAGTCATCCAAAGAAACCACATGTTCAGTAGAAGGTGTCTTTTTAAATGCACATACATTGGGAATTTTTACTTTATTCCTGTGCATAATATTTACTGTAAATGGCAGATAGTCTTTACATAAATCCCAGTGGGAGCTATCTAAAAAATCTGTGTCTTGGCGGATTGCCAAGGAAGAAGCATGATTCATTGAAAACCAGTCAAAATAATGCTTCATTTGACATTGCAATCACAGGTTTTTGGATAATGAGTCTAGCTAGTTTTCTTGATGATACGCTGGTCTTGGAAACACTCATAAATTTCACTCAGAAGAACTTAGAAGCTCAATCTCTCATAATTAGCAGGTGTTAAATGGTGGATTGAATTTTTGGAAAAATCAAAGCAAACTTGGTTGGTAAACATGGGAATATGTGTACTTAATGCATTAGTCTTAAACTAAGCCAGTCAACTTTTGAGTCTGCCAGAAATGTTTGTGCAGAGGTATAGCAATATGTTTGTGAACAATGAATAACCAAGAGAGTTTATAATTTCCTTTTTCACGTAAGTTTCTTGAATAGCACAATGCTTTTTACTCTGTTGATCTTGGAGCTTCATCATTTAAAACATGTCATGTTATGATAAATCGTTTGGTGCTGAATCAATTGGATTTTGTTGTGCTTTTCCTCCAAGTTAGTAAGAAGTGACTGTTGAAATCTGGCATGACAAATTACAAAAGATGACTCACCTGGAGTTGACAAAAATCGATTCATTTATTTACTTTAAAAGACAAAATTTGTTAAAATGAACAACATGAAACATTATCTGTGAAATATTTTATGGTAGTGAGGATCAGGAAGGGAAAATAAGATACTCAGGTGTGTGTGCACATCGGTGTAAAAAGGACCTTATTATGGGCCCCTGGAGGATGCTAATATTTCCATTCCTTTCTGAAAATACAAATATTCAAAAGTTTAAAGATTTTCCTCTGGATACTAGACTTACTTGAGAGAATTGAGAGATGGGCATATAAATTTGCAAATGTGTAAGTTTGTCCCTATGAGGGAAATTTTTTCATGGTAATAGATTTTGCTTTTTCATTAGAGTATGTTATGTCTTCATGTTGTTGAGTAGAAAACTGTTTTAAGAGAAAGGTCCTGAGTTGCATGGTTTGACACTCACAGAACGCAAGGTATCATCCTGGCTCTGATCCTACCTTCTTAAAATTCTTAGCCTGTCTTTGGATTTTTTAAAAAAATGTTAGATTTTGTTTTAAGTGAAATGATAATTTATTAAGTGACTAGTCAGTGAATCCCCTCCCTCTGTATTGGCATATGATTAGCAATTAAAAATCACATATATTTAAAGTGTACAATGTGATGTCTTAAAGCCAACAACCCATACAAAGGTAAAGGGGATTCTAAAACTAATCTCTTAAAATTGTAGTCAAATATATTTTTTCTTTTTGTTCCAATTTTGGCATACTGTGCTTCAAAAGAGTTATCATGGTTGGTCACATTGCTTTTCAGGAAGTTAGTGTTTGGGTTTACTTCCTCTTTCCGGAAAATTAATAATCTGAAATTTCCTTTCAATCAAATTTAGAGGGTTTTAAAAACACAGCTGTGATCCTGAAAATTGCTATAAGGTAAGAAATTTTGAAATATATTTAGGATTCAACTATTTATTTATAACCATGTAAACATTTTAATGGTTGAAAATATGCATGGATATTCTAATAACTACTTCCTGATAAAGTGAATTTCAGCATAAGGAAATCTATATGTAAAAACACTTGTGGAAATTGGTTGTATGTTATAACTGCTTATTTTTTAGAAGCAGTACTTGCTTTGAGTTACTATCTCTGCAGTTAGTTACCACAGATTATTTAAGTAACATCAATCAAACTGGGTCAAATATCTGTTACTATAGTATACTAACTGTTTTACCAAATTTTATTTATTTATTTATTTTTATTCACATGTGCATACATTATTTGGGTCATTTCTCCCCCTGTCTCCCTTCCCCAACTTCTCCCTCCTTCCCCCCTCAGTTCCATGCAAGTCGTGTTCTGCCTTTATCACTAGTTTTGTTGAAGAAAAGAGACAAGCCTAGTAAGGAAGACAAAGTGGTTTTGCTAGTTGATTGAGGATAGCTATACAGAAATATTCCTAGCATTGCTTTCATGGACACGTGTTATGGCCCATGTTGATTCATCTCTAATTGATCTTTACCCTGGTTACTGATCCCCTTCTCATGATAACCTCTGTTGCTTTAAGGTTTCTGTATTAGTTCCTCTGAAGTGAGGACATCAAATGCTTTGCTTTCTGACTTTTAAAAAATGATCATTTATATATTTGAAGTTCTTGTTGTTCTCTAACATGTCAGGTAATTTTGGATCCACACCCAGGTGAGGTGAGTTCCTTCTTGCTATCATTTCCACCCACATTGATTCTAGGCCAGTTTTGGATGGAATACAGATTTATTACTAGGACACCACACTTCCATTTTACTTTAGTACTTCTCTAATGTATCGCCAAACAATCTGAACCAATTCTATTCAGGTTGCTTCTCACCAAGGTAACCAGATAGTAAGGAAAAAGTGAGCAAATGTTGTCATCAAGATCTCCATAGAATCTCCAGAATATTGTTTCTTGTTAAAGTAATGATCATTTGACTTTCAAATGAGCTTTTCATTTTATAATTATTTAGCCTCCCAAAAAAGTTGCAAAGATTATTATGTTCTGTACATCATACAGTTTTCCCTGTTGCTTCCTAAATTAATATAGTATACTAGTCAAAGTTGTAAATTTACATTGGCACATTATTATTAACTAAAATCAATGTTTTACTCAGATTATTTCAGTGTTTTTTTAAACCTTATACTTCTTTTTTCTGTTTCAGTATCCCAATCAGGATATCACATTATGTTTTGTTCTCATGTTACATCAGTTTCCTTTAGGCTGTGACATTTTCTCAGATTTTCCTAGTTTTCCATAACTTGACAGATGGAGGAGTACTGGGCAGAAATTTTGTTGCGTATCCCTCAGTTGGGACTTTTCTGTTATGTTACTCAAGATTAATCTGAGGTTATGAGTCTTTGTTAAGAAAACTCATGGAGTAAATTGCCATCTTTATAACACCACATTAAGAGTAAATGCTATCTAGGTGATATCACCAACAACATTTCTATGACAATCAGATTAAAGTGTTATCTGCTATGTTCTTCAATAACCATGCTTTGCTTTGCTCCTTACACACTCTGCTCTTAAGAAGACATCTCTATGCATAGACTACATGGAAGGATTGGGTTGTTATGCTCAACCTCCTTGAAGGTAGAACATCAGCATTAAATTTTTAGAACTCTTCTGGGTGTGAAGTTTTTTACTCTCCACAACTTACAAGATTTATTTAACCTTTTATTTATATCACTATGGACACATAGATATGTATTTTGTATTTTTAAATTATAAATATACTACTTTTAATTTGTTGCTCAATTTTTTTCTAGCCTGCATCATTGGGAGCCCTTACAATAATTTTTGAGCATTTTCTTACTGTCTGCCAGTAAAGGTGCTCAAGGTACACTTTGTGCTTTCCAGTACTAGAATTGGCAATTTCTATAAGTTCTTCTTTTTATGGAGAATAGTATAAGAAATAAATTTCTGAGTGAGAGGTGTGGTCATCATTAAGGGGTTATTGTTGCTTCCAGATTCTCTTAGGTGATAGGAAGGAAATATATGTGTATATTAACCAAGGTATATACACATATCTGAATATTTTTCTGGGTGAATACCTCTGTACTATCCATCTATAGCTTTATTAACCCAAACATGTTCTTACTAGTGCACGATCTATTCTCACATTCATTCTAGCCCTCTCCCATTCATTGTCTTAATGTTTCTATTCCAACTTTGAGAAGCCTGGCCTGTAGAATTCACTTGTTTAATTTTCCAGTAACAATATACACAAAGAGCAATTTCCAAATTATTAATCTCTAGTCCCATGGGAAATAACTTTTTCAACTAGAATACAGTGCTTTCATACAATTCATTTTGCCTTTATTCTTACTGTCTCCTCTTATTTCCTTATTTCTTATTTCATATATTTGTAACATAGTTAGATTTTTTTTTAAAGTTTGCATTCTATGATAGGACTCTTCAATTTCCTAAAGATTTTCTTTGTAAATTCTCATGCATTTAGGTTTATTTTTGTTCTGCAATATCATATGTGTTTTAAAAATGTATGTTATATATCTCCCTTGAAGGTGTCATAGAGAATATTTTAATCACCTTAAATTTCTTTCATTCTAAGACTATTAAATTCTTGCATGAAACATGGATGTGTCTATTGTTTCAACCTTCTTAGCAACTACTATGATTCTATTTTCTCTATATTTATTTGTGAAGAAAGTGACATAAAATGTAATAATGCTTCACGCTGGCTCTTTTTTTTTACTTAGAATTGAACATTTATCATTCATCTATCCGTATCTTTTCTTGGTTTGAGAGCTGATTAGTGATTACAGTTATACAGTAGTCCATAGTATGGGTATTACACAGTTTGTTTATTCATTTACTTGTTGAAAGACATCTCGATTATTGACAGTGGTTGGAAATTATGAATAAAATTCATATAAATAATCACATGAAGTTTTATGAATGAATACAAGATTTTAAGTAAATTTGGTAAATACTTAGAAGTAAGACTGCAAGATAATATGGTAAGTTATGTTTAGCACTTGAAGAATCTTCTAAACAAATTGTGGATGAGAGTTTCAGTTGCTTAGCATCATTTGTGGCCAACAGTATTGTCAATTGTATTTATTCTTTATTTTTATTAATTCTAATAGATGTGTAGCAGTATCACATATTGTTTTAATTAGCATTTTTGTAGTGCAAATGATGTTGAACATTTTTCATATGCCTTTATTCCATTAGTAAATTCTCTTGGATGCAGTATCTATTTACATTGTTTAATTATAAGAGTACATTGCATATTTTAGATACATCTCATTTATTGGATGTTTTGAAAATATATTTCCAATTAGAAGATCTTACAGTTGATTTGTGTCCCTGTGGTATAGTCTATAATTTTATTCATAGAATATAATTCCATGCTTAACTTCCATCATTTTAGATATATCTGTTAGTACAATGATGCTTAATTTTAGGTACTGCAAGAGCAAAAACTTAATGAGTTGTGCATGACCCTTCCTTTTGAACCTCATGACGATGCATGATGATGTAATTACTCAGCTTATTTCCTCTCATTCTTGTCACATTATTATTTTGTAATGATTACTGCAGTAAGGGGATTTGGTCTTTCTGCTTGTAAAATACTTGTATTTGTTTCAATTTTATTGATGAGGATAATGTCCAAAACAAGATTAAATCATTAGCTACAGAATTGCACACACGAAGATAAATTGAGATAAATGTATATAATTGTGACTAGTGCACTATTTTCTGAAAAATACTGAATTAGAAGTTAGGAATTCTAGATAGCAATACCTGATGTTTTATTAATAACCTATGCTACATCAGATCAATTATTTTACCTTTGGTAAATATCGTTTCCTCTGATTCACCTTTATTAGGTTATCCCATTCCAAGGTGCCCTATCTAAATAACCTTTATCAGAGAATAACTTTGCATTCTCTGCTCTGTTGATATCCATATTTATGATATGAGAGAGATTATTAAGATGGGGAATAGAAGGAATAGTAGACTTGGTATTTGGAAAGACATTATTGTAATTCTTTAAACAACATTGATATTATAGCTCCCTTTCTTACTTTGATTTGAATTGCTAAAATGAAATATAAGCATAAAATGAGTCCTTTTATTCTATTTGTGAAGCCACTGAATAATATCATTCTAAAATTGTTTATTTCATACAGATGATTTGGATTCCTACTTAACTTTTTCTCTTATACATGTACAAATATATCTTAATTTATCTACATGGCTTGTGGAGGGATATTTACTACTAATAGTAAGGGAGTTATCTACTCTAATGTTGTCCTTTTAACTTAGTAAGAAATAGTAGTAAATATCTCCTGAAGTCTTACTATGTTATTTCTAGATTCGTGTTTAAAATTAATCTTCACAATAGCATTTGAGATTGATATTTTGTCATTTTAAAGGTAATGAAACCAAGGTTTATATAGATTTTATTAATTAAAGTAAAAAATTAAGAGCAAGCTTATTTATATTTTACTTATCCTTTTATTAATCTTTCTATAATAATATTATTATGGACTTACAAACACCAGTAACAACTGGACAGGCCGAAAATATATATGATACCAAGTAGGTGAGAACAAAAAAAATAGCATGATAAACAGCAACTGATGAATAGAAATGCCTTAGGCCATTCTTACCCCATTAAGGAGGGGTGGCTTATCAAATATAACACAAATATCCCTTCTTGTTCTTCTCATGAAAGAATGAAAACAAACATAAAACAGAAATGCACATATGTATTTGTGATAACCAAATCATTCAATATTGTAGCTAATAAAAGCACTTTGGCATTTTGGTGGCCCAAATAGTTCTGATCTGTTGTTTTGCTGGAGTGTGTGTGCTGGCAGTTTCTGACATTTGCATTTCAGGGTTAGCAGGAATGATTATAATCCTTTGTCAACAAGCATGATCCACTGGACTGGGGTCCATAAGCGGTGTTGCATGTGACTTTCATTTGCTTACATTTCAATTCGTGTTTTGTCACTTACTTTATGATATCTGTACTTTATTTCATCAGAACTCATAAAATCTTTCAGTAATGTATTATATAGACTTCCCAATTCCCATTATATTGTAGAAAGAAATATCATTGAAAATGTCACCTTCAAGTGATAGAAATAAAAACAATGATAATTAAATTGTTTTATTATTTTAAAAGCATTTCTATGCTTGCCAAAAATGAATAATTGAAAAGTTAATGGAGTTGGGATAGTCCTCCTAGCTGGTATTTCCTGTCAAAAACTTCATTAAAAATGAAAACCCAGGTACCTAGGTACCAGGTACCTAGTACATAGTAGTGAATATTTCATAGTTAGAACCACAATTGTTCTCCAGGTAAAGAAGCATAATATTTTACTTCATTGGAGAGAATTGTAAGCTGGAAAATTAAAATACTTTTTCCAAAGCCACATACAGATTTTTTTGCTTTACATACACCAGGTGGTTACTGTTATTATTATGTTATTAATAATGAAAGCAGAAGCATTAAAATGTTTCCCTATTTTTAAAAATGGTATCATGGACAATCATAAATAATATCAAAGATTTTATATATTTCCTGGTTAGTTCTTTTTTTAATTACAAAGGTATAAATTTGATTGTTTGGAAAGAGATGTGCATAAGAAGATACAGCAAAAGGTATTGCCTGACTCTGTAGCTGATTGATTTTTGGCACCAGATGGGTCACAATTAGTTTCTATGGGACAGCAACCTCTTTCTGTGCTTCAGAGCTCATTTGCAGTTTCTGATTTCCCTTCTCATTATCCTCCTAATCATCTAGTTCCTGGTATTTAATGACCTCTGCAATTTCACTAGCCTGTCTATTCTGAATTCAATTGAAAAGTAGTTTCTGTTGAATGATTTATGTCATTTTCATTTATCAGTCTATCTAGTTTCTGATTTTGAGTTATTGAATGAAGTACCTTCCTATTCAATTTATACTGGAGTTTTTAGATAGTGAAGTCTTTTAAATATATATAGTTAAAGATAAAAGCTTTTAATCATTTTTCTTATGGTTTTACTCTTCTCTCTAGTTTATCCATATATCCAACTACTGTGTATATCAATTAGGAGATATATCTTAAATTTAATTTAGTGATCATTAACTATTCTGAATTGTATGTGTTACTAATTGAAAAGCAAGCGTATTTCTTTACTTTTTTATTTTATTATTTTTACATTTACTAACATATGTATACATTGTTTGGGCCACTTCCACCCCCCTGTTCCCTGCCCCCAGGACATTTATTTCTATTTGTGCTTGCAAGATTTTGAAACTTTCACAAGTCATCTATTTTACTTAAATAACATAATAAAAGCATTAATCCCAAAGCATATTAAAAAAAAACTTCTCTAGTTAGAAACCTGCTGAGATTTTTGATTCATTATGAATGCTACATGAGAATTTATTGCATTAAATAATTCTACATAATGGCATGCCAATATATTTAAATTTTTCATTTTTATACCTTTCAGAACTGTCACAATACTTCAGTTTTATGTTTTTGCATATAAGAATAAATATATAGTTGTAATTTCAATTGAGGTATTCATATAAACTAAACACAGTGACACAAAACATTATTATAAGTATATTTCATCTCTTTACTTTTTATAGGAGCCTGAAAGTTATATTTTGAATATTTATTATTACCTTTTTGGGTTACCTTTCATAGTCTGCCATATTCTCAGTATGGAATAACATTTCCTTACCACTCTAGTTAAAACTTGAAAGAATCAATCTTGCTTTGTCTTTGTGTTCAGAACTAACCTCTTATTAAGCTTCTGAGTCATGGATTGTTTTAATTTTCTGTTCAAACTAGTAAATTTGTTTTCCTATAAGATAATTACATGTGCTCTGACCAGTTTTGTTTTCTCCATCCTTCCTTTAGTCTTCTTTCACTTTAGTCCTTAAGAAGGAGAAAAATATTAGTTCCAAAGAAATTTGATCTTTTATTTTGAGGAATGCTACATTGGAAATGAATGCCTATTGTGTAAAACATTAGTGTTAATAGACGGTTGTGAAGAAAGAAAATAATATATATTGTATAACAAGGTAGTGTGATCACCAATACAATTGAGATACTTATATATGCAAGGAAAAAATGTAATACAATTTGCAAGGGAAAATATCAAAGAAATTATTCCAACAAGTTAAATGGAATTTAGTGAATTGATTACTACTCGAGCCTAAATGGGGATTCAAACTCTCAGGCACACCAGTAGTCATACATAGTGCATGTGGGTGAGAGAGACTCAGGGTGAACTTCTTTGTGAGTTGATTCCCCAAGAAGGGATGGAGAAATGATCTGTTATCTGTTTCACATCAGCTCCAAAGACAAAGCCTAATTCATACAAAGAGTGAGGTGAACACAGCCAAAGAAGTTGATTGTATAAAGGGGTAGTCTGTAAAGTAAGACTTAGAATTTAGTCCACATGACACAGATTTCGAAAAAAGGACATGTTCTATCCTTTCTTCAAGAGTGATTTGAAGAATGATGCAAAAGTTTCATTAGCACTTCATTTTAGAGATTTTCTTTTTAGAGGACATGGTAAGAAGGAAAGAAGGGCAACCTCAAATTCTAAGGAACTTTGTAAAATTATATAAAGCTCTACTTCTCAAAGACACTTTAGTTCCCTGTCTCAGAAAACTTCACTATAGTATTGATTTTATAAGAATGATATAATTGGCCATAGTAATCCAGAAAGGCCATGACAGAGATGCAGTCTTTCACATCCAGTATGTGAAGGCTGTCCCAAGAGTATGTAATCCATCTTCATGCTATTCTAGATGGCAGCACTGGTGGGAAAGGGCCATTTTCCCCAGAGGACAGCTGCAACTTGTTAGGTAGTAGAAAGATAACCCTGGCAAGTAACTTGTAAGCATCAGTAAGAATTCCAGAGTGGAACAACCGGAATATGTTTTTGTGTATCTGACTCTTGTTGAAAAAAAAAAAACAGGGAAAGTTTAAAGAGAATCCTAAGGAAGCTAACTATGGGTATATTAAGTTTTAATATAATATTTTCTGGTTATAAAATTTTCTGTATACATTAGATTTTCTTCTCCTTTCCAAGGAGAAGAAAGGTCAATTTTTATGGTGTGGATCATTCACAAATGTTTTAGAATGATGTTATTGGGAGAAAATGTAATAAAACTGTAATAAATAAGCAAACAAGTAAATAATAGATGTCTCACTCATGATCTTAGTCAAACCCTTGATTTTTTCTTTTTAATAATTTAACTCCTTCAAATACTTCCTAATATGTTATTTAATGTATAGATTACTTTTACGTTAATAATTGTTAGAAAATTTTTAAGTGATTATTTAAAATAAGATTATTTTTATAAACTTTCATACTTTAGTTTCTGCAAAAATGGTTTTTATCCACTATGGACATTTGAACCTCTTTTATCCTGACTAGTCTAGATTTAAGAAGATCTACATTTTTTCACAATTTTTTTTCATTTGTAGTCAGGGTTGCAGATTTGGTTGGGAGAAATTGTACAGAATGTGTACTTGTGTTGAAATACTTGGCAGACTTCCCAAATTATGCATAGTCCTTTCTTTCCAGGATCTACACAAATATATTTTATTAACTTGTAAATTAAAAATGAAGACATACCTTCATTTTCCTTGTCCTGCTTATTTAGCAGCATAGTTTGTTGCTGGAATCACTTCATACACAGAAAGACACTAAAGATAAATAGCTATGAAAATCTTAGGAATTCCATAAAAGTCTTGCATATTTCACTAGGGCTGCATTATCACATTAAGTTCTTCCCGTTTAAAACATTCTCATTATTTTCTTCTTGCCTACTTACGATAAAACCCAAAGAATTTTGTCATCCAGAGAAATACAGTAAGTTTTGTTATACTTGGCTTATGAATTGGAACTTGTCTTGATACTTCTGACTCTTACAAGCTGTAAAGCTTGTAAGCTATGGTTGTTAGCTATCTCCACAACACTAGGTGCTTTGCAGGCTGTAAAACAGTCACACATTCAAGGGGCTGTACAAATCATTAAGGGTTCCATGGAAATTCTCACCTCACAGAGATAATGTATTGCATACAGCATTGTCAAGGTCTTTTGATGCCAAGAAGAGGCTTTCTGAAGATTCTGACTGTGGGTGTCATTTGCAGTGTTGTTACCAGGATGATCGCAAGCATTTATACAGTGCAATTTGTTTCTAAGATGCGCTGGGTATTCTCTTCAACTGGTTTATTGCTTCAATTTGGAATTTCTTGAATTCAGCAAATAACTCTTGTCACACATGTGATTTTAAAGGGGAATGAACTACATTTCTTAATTACTCTAAGATATTTGGTTTCTCCTATTTCTTTTTAAATCAACTTTACATTTGTTCTTTTTATGATCTTCAGTCACTTATTAACTTTTTCACAGTAGGTTTCTTATAATTCTTAATTTTTTATATCTTCTACAGCATTTATTTTAATTCTATCCATGTGGTAAGAACTCAGGGCAAATAGAATCTCTCTTTCTCTTTCATTTTTTTAAAGACAGGCTCTAACAATGCTGCCCAGGCTGGTCCTGAACTCCTGGGCTCAAGCTCCCATCCTACCTCAATCTTCTGAATAGTTCCTTGGGTTCTAATCAGTTTCCTTGGTGAGTCCAATGCTTGGAAACCACTAATGTCCAAATCCTTAAATTTAAAGATAGGAAGCAGGACACAAAAATTCTGTGCTGGTTCAAGGTCATATACTTAACTATTTGGAATATGCTTATTTGTATTTTACCACACTGACAGAAAGCTAGTCCAAGTTTACCTGTGATTTTGTTTTGCAGTTATTTTCTCTAAATTTAATATGTTCTTTCAGTATTTAATTTTACAGATAGAAAGCATTGAGCATGTATGATAAGCAAATAAGACATACTTAAGAATTTGAATTGGCTGGATGATTTCTGAATATTCACCTCTCAATCTTCTACCATGCTTCATTTGGCAATTTCTTTTAAAAGACTATAAACCTTCTTAAGTTTATAGTTAATGTAAAATTACAACATAGCTGCTCAAATGACATTTTTAAAGACAACTTGATTCTGTTTGAGGGAATCAAGAACCATACTTCATACTCCTTTACTCATGAATGACAGTACTCTAAAAACTGATACTTCTTTGCATACAACTTTCTAAGGTACATACTTTCTATTTTATTTGCAGTGGACTACCTATTTATGTTTTCTTGAATTTCTTGGTAGCATAAGGCCTGCATGAATACTCTGGAAATGAATATGAGAAAAAAATGAAACCTTACTCATTCTTTCCTTAGAAATAGCACTTCATTGATGGTAAAAATAATAATGCACAATAATCTATCTGCCATAGATGACTATAAGAGTATCTTTCTTTTCTCTTTGTTTTTGTATCTATCAGGAGGAAAAAAAGTTTGGTTTGTTAAATAAGATTTCCAGTGTGATGAGACTAGCTAAAACCTCTCTGCAAGTTACTTACAATTATGAAGTGAGTACTGTTCTTCCCAGAATCTTATCTGGAAAAATCTCTTGCCATCATTTCACACAGGTCATGACTAACAAATATGGTCTAAATCATGAAACACTATGTATAATAGATAAGATTATAGTTTGGGAAATATAATAGGCAGAGTAATGGTCTCCCTAAAGATGTCCAAGCCTTAATCTCTGAAACCCACAAATATGTTAAATTGCATGGCAGAGAAGAAGGTTACAGATGGAATTATGTTTGTTACTTAGCTGTCATTAAAATGTAGAAATTATCTGTAATTATTCAGGTAGGCCTAAAGTGATTACAAGAGTTCTTACAAGTAAAAGCTGAAGGCTAAAGAGAAATGTCAAGGAGAGATATGACTACAGAGAAAATCCAGAAAAATGCCATATTGCTGGCAGTAAAGACAGAGGGAGCCATTAGCCAAGGAACAGCTTTAGAAGCCAAGACAGTCAAGGAAACAGATTCTCCCTTAGAACAGTCAGAAAGGGGCTCTCTCCAACTTCCTGATTTTGATCTAGTAGACACATATAAGACATCTACCCTATAGAACTATAGATAATACATTTGTGTTGTTTTAAGCCATGGAATTTTTGGCTATTTGTTATAGCACCAATAATACAGAGACTAATGTTTAATTTCACTTTGTAGCTTTGTCCTTAAACAACTTTCTTAAACTCTGAGCTTCAATTCATCCACAAAATTATAGAATAAATATATATTGATTACCTGCATAAAAATTGTTTTAAGAAATAACTAATAAAATATTTATTTAAGAAATGCTTGTTATTTAGCATTTGTATATCAGTTATATTATATAGAAACAAATTTATTTGTGATTGAAAGGCAAATAATTTCTGAAAAATAGATCCTTTAATAGAGTTTTGTGGGTATTTCAGCAGAATATATATATATATGTATATCACTATCTGTGATAGTTTGCACAGTTATAACTATCTGTGCAAAATAGTTATATAAATGGATCACTTAAAATAGCTTTTCATGAGGATATGCTGTTAAATTAGTTTTTATTGGGAATGTATATCTTTTTTATTGAGGAATAGACATTAGAATTTATCTATCCCTATTAACTAATCTGATTTTAGTTCAAATATTTCTTTTGCACATGTAAAGCATCATCATTTTTTAGTGACTTAAAAATAAAACAGCACAAAACTAACAAACAAAAAACCCCTCAGGTAATAGACCAATACACACTCTGATTCATTAATAGCTTTTTTGCAATTGATGAAACAAGGACACAGAATTTTCAAGTTTGAATCTAATTGGCTTTTGGGGAAATGGAGAATGAGAAAGTTATTTCTACTGCCTAACTATTTTGCCCTAGAAGTTATACTTCTCATTTACAATCAGAATTTCTTTAGAGAACTATTTATAAAGCCATAAACATTTATAAAGAGGGGCTGCAAAATATGGCCCTACACTGGTAAATTTGTCTATCAGCACTTCTGAACTCTGAAATGAGAAGTATTCCTTCTTGATGAGCAGTTTAATCATTTCTGCTTCCTTATTGAATAGAAACTAAGAGCTAAAGATTGCCTACCATACAATTGCTAAGGATCCAAATGTGTTCATAACTTAAACTTTCTCATTACTCAAAAAGATAATCAGCACATTCTCCAATAGTAAACATTGTGTTTGCAATACTGTCTTAAGATTTAAGATTTCTAAAATAATGAAAAACATTGTATTTAAAATTAATTTTCTCACACTTGCTACTTTATAAGTGTGCAATATGTGTTTATAAAAATTTTAAAATGCCTTAGTACAAGGAAAAAAGAGAATCTGTTCCTAACTTTAAGAAAGAAATAAATGAATCCCAATAAATGTGTACATGATTCTAAAAGGATGTGTTTTCAATCATTTGTAAGAAATATATGAGATAAACATTTGTTAAGTATTAATGCCACTGCTTATGAAATTTACATAAAGCATAAGTTTTTCTGGTAATTAGGAGACACAGGTTGCAAGTTTTCAGAAAAATTTCATTTCTTGTGAATAATGCAATCTGTTGTTTATTCATTATTAAACATATGTTGTTTGGGTAAATACACAGTGAAAGTAAAGGTCCAATATAAAATACCCTTAATTTATTTGCCAAACTTAAGATAAATTTTCCTGTTACTCTACCATGACTTATTTTTGTGTATGTTCTTTCTAGCTTATTTTGAGAAAATGAATAAATGCCTTAAGGAACTACATCTATTATATATTGTTATATTTCTACCAAGAATTTTTTTATTTTTTTGTATGAAGTAAGAAGTGATACAATATTAATTACTCAATAAAATGAAATCAGAGGAAGATAACATCATCCAGAAAAAGATTTATCATGAATTTTTTCCAAAGTATTCAAAATATGGTTTTGGTTCTTTTTTTAAAAAAATAAGTTTGCAAAAGTAATATATTTTAACTGAATTAATTATGACTATTGTCTTTTTCAACTTGAGTTATCCATTACAATCCATTATATGCTTCCCTTCTTGAACACAGACATGTGTTTGTTTAGTTTTTATGTTTTCTCCAGTTTTTAAGATCTTTTAAAAGTATATATCCTTGAAAAATAATCACATAATATTAGGAAATACTAAAGACTTCAAAGATTAGATCAGAGGAAATTTCTCAGTACTATATTTTGCCTCCAGCCTTCCACAAGGGCACCTTTAATTTTGCCTTCTTAGATAAGCTACAGCTTGTTAATATCTATGAAGATCTGTAGTGTCTAGGTATTGCAATATCTGTTTCAATAGTACACATGCTTTCCTGCTGAGCTTTTAGATGTCTTTCCACATGAACAGTCAAATGGGAATTTTTCTGTAAAACATATACTCTCAAGTATAGTGGGGTTTATATCAGAGAAATAATAATTAAAATTTTTGAACTGAATGGAATTGTTATTCAAATATTTTATTCCACACTTTCTTTCCAGAATTAAGCTTGCTTAGGTTATTTGAAAGAAACAAATAAGAACTATTAGGCCCACTTTGTTCCTGAGCATTAGATGTATCTTGTGCTGTATCTTTCTTTGGCTAGGAAGAAGGGTGATATTTCACCTTGTATTACAGAAACCCATCTTGACTCAAGATGTACACTTATCCAAAGAGATGATTGCAGGGAGATTCTCCAGCAATCACTTATTGGCTAGATTCTTGTCTCATATATTGCTGTCTCCTGATGATTTGATAACTTCATGCCCCTTTGTAATCTGCTAAGAAGGATCTACACAGTTTTTGATTCTCATATTTCAACTCTGAGGTCTTCCTCTCAGAGTAGAGCAGTATGCATGTATAGAATTGGAGATAATTATGCTAAATTAAATGTGCCAGGAACCAAATGACTGAATAAAGCTTCTAAATCAAAGAACAAAATTCACAATAAAATATGTGCTATCCTCATAAGTTGCCTATCTGGAAATAAAGCTTAGAAATTGCAATTGTTGAAATTTTTCTGATTTTTACAATAGATGTGATGGTAGGTAAGTAACAGGTCCTAGGCCTCCAGAATCTTTTTCAGGTCCAAAAACTTTTTTTATTCCCATCTCCATTATACTATGATGGTTTCATTGTCACATTCAACCTACAACCCCTTGTGTGGCCATCCCTCAAAATTAAATACCCTGAGTTCTGGAACAGCCTGTCTTCACTATTGTCCTTAAAATGGAGGAGCGTGATGTTTGCAACACCTTGGGAAGAGAACATCAATAACACACATGTTCAGAATATGGACTAGATATGGAACTCAGGCTCAGGTTTGGCAATTTGGATACATACACGGGAAAGAGCAAAGAAGGAAAAGAGTAAAGTCCTTAGAGCCCAAAGCCCAGGGCAGAGCCCCCATTGTCTACTTCTAAAGGTGATTTTTACTTTAGTTAGTATTAATGTATTAATATGTATACTATGTGTTATATATTTTATTCTTGAATCTTTAAAATATGTTGAATATTCAACAGCTAAAAATAATAGTCTCTATTTGCCCATTATATAGGAAAAATAATTACTTGTACTCAGATTACACTGTTTCTTAGATTTGTTATAAGTATATACAAGTTTTTAAAAAATTGTTTGAAGGAAGATATTCACAATGTCTAAAAATACTAATGTAACTATAGGCAATGAACAAAAAATCTTGCAATTTAACATGAAAAATATGAATAATCCAAGGGAATTTGTAAAGGAATATGAACAATTTAAAATGTAAAAAAAAAAAAAAAAACAAAAGACTAACAAACACAAGGAAAAAGTCTTAAATCCTTCCACATTCTGATCATTTTCTGCATTTATTTACCAGATCATCAAAACTTAGAAGGTTAAGTAATTCATCCTGAAACAAAAAACTATAGCTGAAATAATTTTATGAATCTTTGAAAAACACTATGACATTCATAATTAGATAGGATTTTAGACAATACGTCACAGTGCTTCATGGACATAAAAGAGTCAAATGTTAGATGACATGTTCTGGAAGTATTTGTCAACCTGTTGATAAGGAAGGAGAATATCTGCTGTCCTAGAAAAAATGTCTTATTTTATTTTGAGCTGTATCTCAAAGACAGTGCAGGGAAGAGGCAAAAGATCAGGTAACAGGAAACTCAGAAGCCAAAAAAACAGGAATAGGTGAATCAACAGGGAAATAATGACTGAATATCATGATTAATATTAAGGTATTAATGTACTTGAAAAATTAATGATAAAATTGTAGAGCTCCATGTTTTGTAATACAGCAGAGAATAAACTATAGGTATACAGTGGAGTATAATTTTTGTATCAAAATTGTGCATCCTTATTAGTTAATTGTAGTCACTTTTATCCAGATTTTTTATTGTTTATTTTCTCCAACATTCCCTTGTTACTTCCATTTTTCATGCCTAAAATTTAATTGGCACTTGGAATTTTAGTCTTATCAATGTAGCAGCTGACAATACACTAAGGAGTAAAACTAGGCTCAATTCAAGTAGAAAAAAAGAAAAAATATATATGCCCTGCAAATCCTGGAGTTTTTGCTCCCATCTCCTGCCTGGGGAACAGGGAATGTCTCTCTCTTTTTTCTCTCCTTCCTGACCCCATTGCTCTCACTCTAGAGACAACTCACTTTCAGTCTGTTGAAAGTGTAATGATTTCCTAATATACTATATGTTACTTTCACTGAAAAAAATGAAATATGCAAATCCTAAACAGAAAATTTTTCTTTGGTTATTCTACCTTATGTTCCTTTGCAGTATTTGACTGTTAAATTCATCTGCCATTTTACTTACAAGCATACATACTTTCTAAACAAGTTTAAATGGATCAGTTACTTAAGTAGTTTACCTTCTGGATCACACCAATTTTAAGTCAACTGATCAACACTGTCCATGGGAGAAGTTGTAGAAAGTCATTTCATAGATTCAGTCTACTCAAAAGTTTTATTTTTTTCAGTACCAAGAATATGAGTGCATTTGGACTCACCTTAGTGTGTTGCTCTAGAACAAAAATAATAACCTCACTTATTTTTTTCTTGTAGAAGTTATCTAAAGCAGTGGGCTATGTTTAAATTGTAACTAAGTGGATTTGTCTCAGTATTAAAATGCACACATATCAAAAACAGGAGAGAACTTGTATATTTGAAGACTATGTCTGATAATGGCATTTTTAAACTTAATATTTGTTGCTTCAGGGTTGCTCCCCACTTCCTGTGCCACATTTGTCTAGTCATACAGTTAAGTAGCATATGTCAGAGTTGTCTATAGAGAATCCAGGACAGGTAAAAAATTATTGGAGTTGATTTGAATGGATTATTTGAAAGACAAGATCACCATTGTGGAAAAACCCTTTTGCTTTGTATGATTATTATAAAGAATAAACAAGGAAAATAATCATGGAGAAAATGAGCATAGTTTAATTAGGCGTGGTGTCAATTAGTTAAAAAACACTGACAGTGCTCTATATTTCCAACAGGGATTGGTTTGCCAAGACTTGTGTTGCAGATACATATTCTTCCCATTTTTTCTTCATAATATTATTACCTTTAAGACAGTAGCAAAAATCTTGATATTTGCCACTATTTAAAATAGCATTTTTAGCTTTTGGCTTAAATTAATAATATTATCTTAATTTGTTAATATTCCCAATTGACCAAAAGTTATACTTTCTTTATAAAGTTAGTTTTATCAATATACTCAAAAACTCTTTTGTTTCATTCTATTACATAAAGTTTTTTTTAAGGTCAAATATATGTGTGTTAAATGTACTATTGTTTTCACTCATACAGTAATAATGTTCTCTGGCTAGAAAAAATCGTTCATATTTATTGCATTCGTTTCAGGCTTTCTGATTAGAGCTTAACTGAAACACTTTGAGTTGCCCCAAGCTACAGAAATGAATGGAAGCACTGTCTCTGCTATTTCTTTTTCCATTGTATAACTAGAAAAAAGATCTTATGCAATACTTTTTTTTTCTTTTCTCATTTAGGGAAAAACACATATCAGGAACTTTTCTTGATATGTGTCAAGCTGACAGGGGTCAGCTGACCAACGGTGATCAAATTCATGGACAATAAGATAAAACTGACTTTGGTCCCATCACCAATATTTCCTGTTTCCTTTTACCAAGCAAAATATTTTTGATATGCAGTCTACATTTTTATCTACCACTTCACAGACATTCAATTCCTCTTTTATCAACAAAAAGGACCACTTGGACAAAACCTGTAGACTTGGTTCTGTCCAGAGTAGAAGCAACCAAGATGGTGGGTATGAGAAATTTAAGGAAGTGTAGTGCAAAATTTGGGATGATACCAAATGCTTTCCACTGATGAACCATCTCTTTGTGCTACAATGGTGATAATTTGTCTACTCTCTTTTTGTAGTATATCTAGCATATTTTCTTGTTAACTGATGTGTCCATTTATTGTATCTGCCTATAAACCATCATTTTTCCTTCTTCTGACAGGGGCATTTTTGTTTACTTTTGTGGAATTGTCTTTCCTATTGCATTCAGACCTGGTCTACTCTATCCCTTATATGTAATGCTCTGCAAATCCTGTTGGCCTAACATTTTTTATGTTTTTTTATTCATTTATTCATATGTGCATATATTGTTTTGGCCATTTTTCCTCCCTAACCCCCACCCCCACCCTCTCCCCTCCACCCCTCTCACTTTCAGGCAGAATCTGTTCTGCCCTCTTCTCCAATTTTGTTGAAGAGTAGAAATAAGCAATAATAAGAAAGAGAAAGTGTTCCTAGCATTGCTTCTATGCACAAATGTAATACAACCCAAATTGATTCATCTCTACCTGACCTCTTCACTACTTCCCAGTCACCTTCCCATAATTGACCTCTGTCGCTTTAAGATTACTGTATTAGCTCCTCTGCAGTGGAGACATCAAACACTTTCAAGTTTTGGGTTTCCTACCTATATCCTTTCCTCCCATACGTCTCTCTCCCAAGTCCAACATTACTGCATTTTGGCCTAACCTTTGAAGTGTCTCCAGAAATGGCCTTTTCTTACTATCCTACTGTCTTCACAGCTACCATGATTGTCTCTTACTAAATAATTTCAACAGCTACCTAAGCGGTCTCTCTGCTCCCCACACTTGGCTCTTTACAATCTGTTTTCAGCATAGCACATGGCAGCCAAAGTACACCACTCTTCAGAACTCACCATTCTTTCCCCATCCTAGGACACAATTCAAAGTCCCTGTTGAGATTTGCATGACCAGGTCTCCTGAGATTTCTTAGAACTTATCTCCTGGTAAACTCACTTCATCTCCCTCCACTCTTCTCACAACCCAGGCATGGGCACTTTCTATTCCTTCTGCTCAAAATATTCTTCAATCAACTATTTTTATACATCACTCCCTTACTGTTTTAAAGATTTATCCAAATATTTAACAGTTCTGTACATAGTGGGAAATCATCAAATATTTGTTGAGTTTCTGAATGATTGTTAATGTTCTCTACCCTTCTCTGAGAAAGGGAAGTTACATTTACTTACAGCACATTCATTAATCTCTCATATCTATGCTTCTCTCCAAGGTAATTGACTACAGAGTGAAACAGATAAGTTTAAAATTTATTCTTCTTGATAGAAATGCTTTCTCTCTCAAGATAAGAATCTTAAGCATGAGCCCGTCCTTTTTGCTGAGCTGGCAGATTTTCTGATCGCCATTCCTCTGCATAAACTATCACTTCCTATCTATCTTTCAGTTACTCATCCCCCTGTGTGACCAAACCTATACTAGAATTGCTTCTTCCACATTCCAATGCTGACTGGTTCTTAGCATTGCTTTAATCTTTAAGAACTACAGAAAGAAAAAAAAAGAACTACAGAATAGCAAATAGCAGGGACAAACATATTAAATAAAGATGCAATTCTCAGTTGGGAGAATAATTATTATTAATATTAAATTAAATATTAATTATTTTAATTTAACACTAACTAGTTACTACTTATAAATCTTATGTAAATATATTTTTCTACACAGATATACTAATAACTGCAATAATCAGTAACTAAAACATACCATTAAGAATGTTGCTTTAGTAAATATTGATTTAAGTTAGTATAGTGCTCATTTGTTTTTGTTAAAATTAACATTTTAATTGATGCTGAATACCAGTAAATATAATTTGCTTTCTGAATTCCACTATTATGAAATATGGAAACCAACTTTTTCCCAAACGAAGTGTTCATATCCCTAACTCAGTCCACTCTTGGATCAACACATGCCTTTCCAATATAATCAGTTACACATCCCCATCATGAAAGCATGGGTTAGTGTAAGAACCCCACTGGATTGAATAGGGATATACACATAACCAGACTTATGTGTTACTTTGACTAATCCACCCTTCCTCAATAATAAATTCTTAAGAGATTTAAAATAGTTTATTGATCAAAAATTCTTTCATCTCAAAGAAAATAATCAGATTTATTTTTTATGACTACTTTAAAACATTTTCTGCAGAAATGGATTTTGTGTATTTTTAAGTGGCCAAAATTTAAACTTATTTTCCATAGAAAACATTATAATAAACAATGGATTAAATAGAAATTGAAGAATAAATTAAATTCAATGTTTTCTAAAGATACTAGATTAATGTCTAATTGAAAAAATGTACCTTCATATTTCTGCTCCACAAATTTTACAATGGTATATTGATTTGGAACTTTTCCTGAACTTCAGTCAGGCCCACTTGACTCCACTTTGCCAGTAAAGAAATATTTCTTAAATCTTAAACATTGTCAATATCTAAGTTTATAGTGATTCTAACTTCATTTTTTGAGGCAAGTCAAACAGTCAATATCCTGAATGAGCATTTCTTATAATTCATCTGTTTTCATAAATATTATTAGCCCTTGCAAATTTTAATAAAAGTTTAAAATTCACATCACATGCATATGTGTCTTTGGATGTTTGTTGAACATAAAAGAAATCCCAAACAACCAAAAGTCAACAATAGTACAGTCCTGACTACCCTGCTTGTCTGCTGTGTGGCATATGTGATTTGTCTCATTTGGGATTTAATATATGTCTTCATAAAAAGTCATATAAGTGAAGCTATGTTGATTCTTTAATCTTTAGGAATGCACAACAGAATCAGCTTATTTTCTATTTGGATGAATTGGGGCAGATTTTGTTTCTTTTCATACCTCATTTTTAGTTTAGGTAGTTCTATAATAGTACTTAATAATATTTTGCATTTTCACTGAAACTGTCATTATGTTTCAAAATAAGTCTTTAATATTTTGTCAGTCTCAAAAATTCTTTGAAACATATCCTTTTAAATTTTTTGTATGGTTTATTTAGATTAATTTTTACAACCCACTTCAATATTTGTATGATCCTCTACAAATAACATTTCCAGCCTTTGTGTATTTTCCCTTCCCAATTCTAACCCATTTCCAAACTGTCATCTATGTCACTGAAAGCTCTGTAATATATGCTTGCAAATCTAACTAGTGATACACAAAGAATATGTTTGATGTACAGGACATAAACTGAAAATCAGTGATATAACAGAAGGTTAAAAATGTATAAAGCATGTCAGTACCAAGGGGGAATATCAGGGAAATTGTGCTCTTATTATCTTGCATGGGTTCGTAAAGAAACTTGTAAGAATTGGGGTAACACTGAGTAACTGCCTGACATTCTCAGAGCGCAAAGCATCCACCCCTCCAATAGTTGCAGGGCCTCTTTGGAAGCACAGATCACAAAACCATTCTTGACGGTTTGGACAGTCTGGACCTGCTCTAGTTGGACTGGTAAACGTCCCAGAGTCAGCACATACAGGGTTTACAAGAGCCCAAGTGCCCATCATCCAGCAGGCATCCTCTCTCATTCCTGATTTAGGTTTATCTTACTTTATCTCTGGGACACAGACATGAGCTCATCTAGGACATCTGACGGAAATCATTGCAGATTGAGAAGATAAAATGAATTTTGATGTCTAAACATTCAAATCATGCTTGTATATCTTTGGAAAGGCTGTCATTTAGTTAGAATGCCTATTTAGTAGGTCCTAGATATGCTGGCACACATTCAAAAGGGAGTTGCCTTTCACTCACTCTTCCCCACGCTGACTTAGTGTACTTTATCAATCTACTTTGAGAGTACCGCCCCCCAACCCCCACCATCTACGGCCTTCATACAGTTTTCATTCCTAATTTTAACCCTGTGATATGTTGACAACCTTATCTAGAGCATTCTACATTTGGGCAACAATTATTTGTTTTAGAATTACATTATATATGTGACTTACGAATGTGTAGCTATAAAATTTCCACTGTCAAATTTTATCTGGCTATGTTTATGTTTTGTTTTAAATTCACCTATGTTACTGGTTCAGGAAAAGTATTTTGCATTTTGTCTTATAGTGCTATGAGAATGAATATCATTTACAGTTTTTGACATAAAAGCAGAATATATATTACCACAAAAATTTAAGAAAATCCTTTTGCCTCATCTTTCTCTTTGCATAACAATGCAGTACACAATACTCCCTGTAAAATACAGAGACTTGGCTCTCAAGATTTTTTTTTTCTTTTCTCTAAAGAACGTTTCTTGGACATTATTCCTTTTTATACCCTCCATCATGATTTCTTCTAAGTTTTCTTGATGATTTTCTGGTCTATTTGATATAGATGCAAATTTTGTAAAGGATTTGTAATCTGATTTCCTAGAACATAACTTAACACTGTGAATGTTTTCATATAGCTTAGCTAAAGCATTTTATTTAGTCAACTACTAGTATTAATTACTTTACATTAAATATGCAATATTTTAATTTCTGTCTGGCACCAAATCCTTTTGTAAATTACCCAAATTCCACTTTATTCTGATGCTTGGGTTAAGTCCATGTCCAACATGGAACATATTTTATAGTTGCTACTTGCCTCTTACTTCTATAAATCCAAATGCTATTATTGTGCCTTTGTGAACCATATTCATCACCTTCATCAACCAGCAATTCTGAGCACAACATGGTACTGAGATAAGTATAAAACAGGTTTCCTTTCTTTCAGCATTCTTGCTATCTACGTGAATGAAATGTACCAGAAAAAGAAGTGGCAGAGGACCAAATTTGGTAAGTTGACCAAAGAGAAATGGAAATAAATTCTAGAAGTTGCAGAGAATAGATTATCGTGGAGAGAATTTGAAAGTGGGAGTAGAGTTGGAATACCAAGAGAGAGTATGAATAATAGAAACAATGAACGTCAAGGGATGAGTTGATTTATCAGCAATTTGGGGAGAGTTGGAAATGCTACGTAAGAAGGCGTAGCAGCAAGGAGACAATTGGACTTTGTGAAAAAAAATATGTGCAATGTATTTTGACTTGCTGTGTTTTTTTGTGTAAAACAGGAAGTAGAACCAAAAGAAAAGGTTGGATTATGTGTCTGAGCATATTATATACCAGGCTAAATAGCCTTGGAGATAATCTATACAAATCCCATATGACAAAGCATTATTTCAGGAAATACAGTAAGTACCATAGGTACCATATGCAAATGAGTCATGATAACCAAGTGGGACACAAGTATTACAGGAGGTACACGGAGGCCTACTAACACTTTGTTGTGTTAGCAATAATATAGCAAGGAATAGCTAAAAGAGACATTATAAAGAAATTAAGATTGGACCATTAAAAATTGGTATTGTCAAAACCAAAATTTTGGTTTCATCATTGAAATTGGAAATTCAGTTTTTGAAATGCCATGTTAGCAGCGAATACGGAACATGTCACTGTGACTGATCAGTTATTTCAGATAGAGGATTAGAATTCAGGGAGCTTAAAAACAAAGGACAGAGATTCTAGAATCTTTAAGGTATCTATGTAGTTTTTGGAAGTAATGCTCAGTTAACAATTACCAATTAAGCTTCTATAATGTTAAAACATTATGAAGGTTTTTGCTGAAAAAATATCTACTTTTCCTGACCAAAGTAGATATTAAAAGTCTCTTCCATGCCAGCTACTTGGGAAATGTGTGCTATAATTTTCAAATTCAAGACCATCATCACACAGTCAACTTCAAGTACCTATCCTATTGACATTTAAATAGCATTAACAGTTTTTGAATTTCCATTCATGATAACACATTCATATATGAGGGGCACATTTTCTTTTTCAGACCTCTTATCCTGATATCACATACAATATACATATTTTATGAGTTCTTTCATTGATTCTTAAGAAGTAATTACCAGAAGTTCTTCATTTTTCACTCATGACACATAGCCAAATAGCTCAAAATCTCACTTCATAAATTTTGTGAATATCCTATTATTATATATTTATTCAGACTTTGGTATAGAAGTAGCTACGTTATTTACATAGAATGAAAACACCTTTTAAATAACAAATAACAAGTAAAAATAAAATGAAATGTATGCCATGTAGATTTTGAATTTCTGAAATCTAAAATGCTAAAGGAAACTCAGGTTATTTGGCATTCTTTTGTCTTGTAAGTTATGTCATTTGTCAATATTACTAACATCAGGTATTAATGATACTACATATATTCCAGAACTAAACAAAAGCCTTTTTTTGCTCAAAGAGACTGAATAAAATTCAAATTACTTTATACCCAATCATGGAACTTTAGGTCCTTCACTTGACTATCATCATCTTAAAATTGATAGTTCCTTTTGATTTGTAAAGATACTAGGATGAAGCCAGGCCCAGTGTCTCATGCCTATAATCACAGTTGCTCAGGAGGTAGAGAAGAAAAGGATCATGGTTAGAGGCCAGCCCCTGCAAAAAGTTAGCAAGACCACATCTCAACAACAAACCTGGGCATAGTGGTATATACCTGTCATCTCAGCTGTGTGGGAGGTATAAGAAGAATCATGTTCCAGGCTGGTTTGGGCAAAATATGCAAGATCCTACCTGAAAAATAAAGAGGGTTGCCTAACAAACTCAAGGTCCTGAGTTCAAACCTCAGGACTGTCATTAAAAAAGAAAAAGACCCTAGGACAGCTGTACCAAACCATTAAAGTGAAAGAATATATGCACATTCAAGTCTGTTGTCACTTTTGCCATAGTGAGTCTTGTTTTTCTTTACTTGAAACCCCAATTCAGGTTGTAATATACAGGTGCACGGAAGCAGTGCTAGGAATCTCTCTGTATAGCTGTCTTTATTTCAAACTAGCAAAAATGTTTTGTCTTTCTTATTATTGCTTATGACTTCTCTTCAACAAAATTGGAGAACAAGAGGGCAGAACAGAATAGAAGGGGGTGGGGGAAGGGGGAGAAGGCTGGGGGGCAGGGAGCAGAGATGGCTCAACAATGTATGCCCATATGAATAAATGAATAAACAATAAAAAAGCAGGTAGCCTTGTAACCTGATCTGAACAATTGAATATGGTCACATGAACTAAAATTGTTGAGGTTATATGTGAAAGGATTGGAGCTCCTGCCTTTATCACTTGACATGCTCTGTCTTGCAAACCAGAGTCCATGTAAGCTCTGACTACTTGAGACCACAATCTTGTGAAGAGAACATTCACTTACCTGATGCTCCACCATGCATTTGCATACCAATTTAAAAATAGAAAAATAAAATAATATGTTTTCTGTCTACTTGGTATACAGAGTATGAGTATATTTTAAAGTGATATTTTTATTTTTGAGTATGTATTTTTTACTTTATGTATTTTAAGTGTATATATTTCAAGGTAAACCTTGCTCTTCAAACTTAGTATTCAGAAAACTAACTATTTTCATGCTTTTTCTTTACCTTGAGAATGGAAATTGAGTAAATAAATAATGAACAAAAAATTCAGTGGTAAAAAAAAGCCAAGAATTTCACTAAACATTGCAGGCTCTATTTTTTTTATTTCCTTCTCCATGTGCTTGAGTGTGTGTATTTACCTCATGCATAAAAATCTGTAGAAAAGCTGTACAATAAAATCCCTTATAAAAATTTAAACCAAAAGAGCATTCTATGTAATTTTTCTCTGGAAACTTTGTTTTCCATCCTTACATTTACTTTTTACTTCTCTCTGGATTTCAAACATCAGGATAACCTCAATTTTATTCTAGGCCATTCTATCAGTATACTTGTCATTTTAATTTTATGCATATATTTTCTATTCTTTCTCACAAATGTCATTTTGAATGTCACCAGCTGAAAGAAACATATACACATATATAATGGTACTTTTGTTTGAGCTCAGGGCCTTACACTTGCTAGGCTGACACCCTTGGGCCCTGCTGCCAATCTTTTTTGGTTTTTATTTTTCAGATAAGATCTGACTTTCTGGCCTAGCCTGTCTGGAAAATAATCTTCCTTTCCACCACCTCATGCATAGCTGGGATGACAGGCATGCAACACCATGCCCAGCCTTCTTGTTGAAATGTGGTCTTGCTCACCTTTACCTGGACTGGCCTCAAATTGCAATCCTCATTATCTCCACCTCCTAAGTAGCAAGGATTACAGGTATGATTTACTGCATGTGGTTGTATTTAATACTTTTAAATGAAAACAGAGGAGCATTATGATTAAGCACAAATAAAAATGACCATCTGCTACCTGGAGTTCATTACTTCAATACTGCATTCTAATAAATGTTTTTTGAATAGTAGTGAATCTATCACGGAAGAAAGATGTTTAATAGCTCAGAAGCAGAGGGAGTTGGTTACTGGGACTTGAACTCAGGACCTGGTGCTTACTAGGTAAGCCTTGACTATTTGAGTATCCCTCCAGCCTTTTTTTTTGTTATTTTTCAGGTAGGGTTTCCCATTTTTGCCTGGGGCTGCCCTTGGACCACAATCATCCACCTATGGCCTCCCATGTGAGATCATAATAAACCATGCCTGGTTTATTGATTAAGATGGGTACCACTAAATTTTTGCCCAGGATAGCTTCAAACCATGATCCTCCCAATTTCTTCACCCTGACTAGCTAGAATTGCAGGTGTGAGAAAATGTGGCCAGCCTCAAATATTTTGATGCATGGTTGGTTGATTCTATGGATGTGGAACCTATAGATAGGGAGTACTGACTGTGGCTTCATGCCCTACTATGTTAATACACTGTGCGGTCTCATCATTCCTTAGTGGGGGCAGTGTGTGGAGACAGTGGAGTGATGGGGTCCTAGGAAGGCAGTATACTCGACAGAGGTCTGGGTTTAAAACCTTATGTTATTGACTTCCAAGTAGGTAACTTTTTTGACTCTGTTTATAGTGGGGAGTATCATTTTTAGCTTCAGAGTTTACTTTTATAAAATA
Source organism: Castor canadensis (assembly GCF_047511655.1). Taxonomy (NCBI): domain Eukaryota; kingdom Metazoa; phylum Chordata; class Mammalia; order Rodentia; family Castoridae; genus Castor; species Castor canadensis. The sequence continues at coordinate 93,843,271 of NC_133391.1, read as the reverse complement.
TACAAAATTCTTCTTATGAAATAACAAGTAAGGTCACAAAGCATGCCTGAAGCTGTTTCAGGGTCAGTTTGGCATAGAGGCAAATGCTAATAGATTGAGTACTCAAGCCAATAGTTTGACTATCAAATTTGGACTATTTCCTGGGTTGGAATCACCATTGATATCCTTTGTTCTACTGACAGTCTTAGCATTTTCCACAACTGGGGAGAAAAGGTGTCACTTAAATTGAATACTCTTCAGGTAAAGAATTAATATTTAGGTAAAAATAAAAGGGAAAAATAGAACACAGAAGATTCTGCAAAAGGGTAGTATCTTAGAAGTTACCAACTGAAAATTCACACTTGAAATTTTTTCACATATATCCTCAAGATAATTAATTTTTTCTCAGTGACCTTCAGAACAAATAAACAGCGTATTTAAAACAATCTATTTTGTATACTGGAATGATAGAAATTTGCATGTCCATTACTCAAAGGCTATTCACTCTGATTAAGTCTATGCTGGCATATATGACATCAGTTCTATATTAATGTTTTGTGAAAAGACAGAAACAAACAAACAGAAACCAAAATAAAATTAACAAAAAAGAAAAACAAAACAGAATCTGGCTTTAGTTTTTTTTTAAAGGCTTTTTTTTGAGGATTCATAAAAACAATGACCTAAAATATACCCAGACCTTGGAATTCAATTAAATCAGAAATACAGATACGTCAGGAACTTGAGATGCTCTTTTCTATAGTTCTCAATCTTTATAATGCATTATGCTTTTAAATTTATTTTTCTTATTATTTTATAACTTTTTCTTTAACTTGCAATTTTGTCCAAGTTCTGTAAGAAAATTATTCTGCAGTATCCATGTTCTTAAATCCCTTTTTTGAGGATATCAACACATATTAAAATAGAATCTGTCAGAACCAATCACCTGTTGTCCAGTGTCAGGTCAACATTTTTTGTGTAGTTACTTGTGGCCATTGGATGGGAATCACTATTCTAATACCATCACTCAGGGTTCATCCTTATGGTTTGGGGGGAGTGATGTGGATTTACATAAAAAATTACATTTTTTGGCTTGTGCTGGGCAGTCAAACCAGAGGGTTTACTTGTTGGTCAATATTCATAGAGACCTAGGAAACCATTTTAACTTGTCCATTATTAGATCTTCTTTTGACTATCATTTTTTATAATATTTCTGATACCTTCTTGCCTCATTAGTAAGGTTTAATTCAGAGAGAAGTGACCTATTTGATTTCTAGCTGAGAAAGCATGTAATTAAATAATACCCTTGGGCTCACTCTATTTTCTTGCTTTGTCATGAAATAAGAAAGGTTTCCTGCTCAAGGAGAATTAAAGAAAATGCTGATACACAGCAAATGATAGTTACTTTTACCAACAAGGACAAGTCTTCTTCTACAAAATAAATTAATATAATGAATTGAGAAATTTTGGAAAAAAATAAAACAACTACCTGAGCATTTTGACTGATTTAGTGTGAGATAATTTTTTAAGTCAGTTCTAAAACAAAGAGTAGAATTATTGGTTATTTTCCTTTGTTGCTGCTTCATTTTTATTATTAACACTGCCTTTATTATTATCATAGTCATTTCAATAAAACCAAGACTTTTAAACTAGAAATAAACTAGATTTTTGAAATTATCTTAAAAAGTAAGATATTTAAGACTATACTTTTTATGGTCATTTCATCCTCTCTCCATCATTTGAAACACATTCTCTTTAGCCACATTCTTTTTTTCTGCTATCCTTGCCATACTTTCTTTAAGAGATTAGCCCTTATTGCTTCTTTTATCTGGGATGATCTTCCAAAGAAACTTTTGGCATTCAATCTCTCATCTACTTTAGATTGTTATTATAATATCACTGTTTAAGTGAGACTTGCTCTGATCATCAATTTTAAACCATCTTCAATTCTAAACCACCTTCAAACCACACACTATTTGCTTTCCCTATTTTTTTAAATAACATCTTTATATTTCATTTTGCATTTAATAATTTGTTATTCTTGTTTTCTGACTCTTTCCACTTCCTGCAAATGACTACAATGTAGGATGCATAAGGGTAAGAACTGAATGGTTTTTTATAATGTTACTAGTCATCAATATTGTTTGAATAACTAATGCATATCTCAAGTAGTGGTTGAAGAAAATAAAGGAAATAATATGCACTGTTGATAATATTTAGTATACAGTAGAATCACAGAAAATGCTTTCTGTTATCAATGGTATTGCTTGAAATCTCAAAGATATAATCATGCTTTAGGATGATGAGGTAATGGGCACTGAGTCTACAAGAAGTTACCTTAATCTCCATTGTCAGTACCTAAGGGACATTTGATGGGAGAGTGAAAAGTAAAAGTGCTTATCTTTCTGCTTAGGTAAGCAAAAGGTAATTTTGGTTAACCTTAACAGGGTTAACCTTACCATGTAGACTGCATATTTGTCTGGGAATTTTCATAAAATAACTATATCTATATTCTCATTAAATTAGAGCTTGTAGTATAGAGATATATTCCATTTCATTATGGTTTCCAAGTAGTAAATACAAGTTATATAACACAAGATTAAGGTTGCTACAAGTTATTTCCAGTTTTCCTGATACCACATCAGTGAATATGGCAAAAAATCTTTATGGTTAAAAATACCATACAGTTGATAAGCTCTTTAAATAAACATCAGTTTATCATCAACTTAAAATAAAAAGTGTAACTAATTTTCACACATACAATGCTTTCTATAAAGATTATTTGAAGTAGTTATTTAGCATTTTGTATGTCTTTAATTTCATAATAAATAAAGTAAAACTACTTTTCAGCATGAAAAGCTAAAATATCATGTATATTGAATAGTAGAGTGGAGGAATATAAGAAAAACTAAAAATCCTTTTAAAAACCATTTTATATTCATTTCTTCTTTAATATTCTTATTTACTTATTTATTTAATGATTTTACTATTGTGCTGGGGATACATTATAACATCTGTAAAAATTCTTACAATGTATCAAATATATCATAGTTGAATTCACCCCCTTCCTTCACTATTCTTTATCCCCTCTCCCCCCATTCCTGGAATAATTTCAACAAGTATCATTTTTGCATTAATATGCATGTGTACATAGTATTTGCACTATATTCAACCTCCTACACACATTCCCTATATTTTCCCCCCTCCCGCTGCTGCCAAACTCCAACAGGACCTGTTCTGCCCTCCTGTTCTCCAATTTTGTAAAAAAAAAATGACATTTTTTGTTTATTTAAGATAACTATACAAGGGAGTTTGTGACTTTTTCACATTTAAATGTATTATAACCCAAATTGGTTCATCTCTTCTGTTTTTCTCCTTCTACCTTAGTCCCTTCTTATGGTGATTTCAACATGTTTAAGAATTCTATATTCATAGAATAGGAATAGGCAATATGTATAGGAAAGACATCAACCATATTCAACTTCTTACCTTCCTCCTTTAACTCTCCTCTTGTATGTGGCTTAAATTATCTGTCTAGCAAATTAAAGTGTTTAATGTACAGAAATCATGTTTTGTTTCTAAACTTTATTCACGTAGCAATTTTTTATGGTCATAATAAAGTTATGACCATAAAAAGTATAGTCTTAAAATTATTTTTTTAAATTGATTTTCTTTCATGTATTTGTTCTTGTAAATATTTCATATATATGTCAGTTCTTGTAAATATTTTGTTTGGAAACATTGTTCAAGTCTCACAGCATCTAATCTCAGTCTGGTATATTCCAAACGCTCAAAAAATGTATTTATTTTCAAAATATAATTTTCATATAATTATTATCTCTCTACATGTTTATATACACAATTTCTTGGTTCTGCCACTTTCTTTAAACAAAAATGTGAAAGCTGAAGTATTATTTGCAGATTAATATATATTTGTAGATTAGGAATATTTTAATTATGTGTTGTTTATTGGATTATATACTATGTTTGCATAAACTATATACTAAGTAAAGAACAAGCTATGTATTTATTTTGAAATATTTTAAGTGAAAAATATATAAAGCCTATTTATTTTTTCTATTAATAATGTTATAAAGGGTTTACTTTTTTTGATAAAATAATAGATATTTGAATAAAGGTTTTAGTAGAAGACATATCATATCATTTTTAAACCTTGAAAGATCTAGAAAACATATAAATATTCTTCTATTCTATATCATATTTAGAAAGGGAAGTGCTTGATGCTTTAAGATTGAATTGTTGTTCTCTAAACTTAGCTATGAGGAAAATGGTTTCTTATTTGGAATATCTATATTGTAGTTATAGCATTTTATGCATTGTCTAGCCATAGTATTCTAGACAGAATTGCCTAAAATTAATTCCTTGAAAAGATTTTTGTTGTAGGTTTTTGTTAAAGCATAATTATGTTTCCTAAATAGTTAATAACTTTTTCAAAGTCATCCTAAAGCTTGTTTATAGTGGGAAAGAAGGGGCTAATTGCTGATAAATCAGATCTCAATGATCTAATGACAGTATTTATGATGGTTCTTTTTAAAAACTTAAATATGATTTTGATTTAGTTTAAGACAACCAGGCATTCTATAAAGAAAATATTATAACTAAAATGGGCACAAAGTTGTCAACACATGTAATTATAATTGTATTTTTCCAAGAAATCTACTCAGCATTAATAAGTCTGAGCACCAAGTAAACACTAATCAAGGTAGCAAAACTTACTCACCTAATGGGGGAAATGGAGGTCAAAAAGAGATGACATAAATGGGTTTCGAGTTCCACTATTCCCTAAAAGTGCTCACTGTTAGTGAGCAGAGTTCCTCCCTTAAGGCTGACCTCCCATCATGGGTCTAGGAACCAAAAGCCTTTAACAGTGTACCTATTGGGAGGCATTCTAGATTGATCCAAACTATAGCAGGAACTTTTAAGTAATTATTTGTCATGCCTTATTACAAATTTTTCCAAGAACAACAGAAGTAAACCACTGACATCTTTTGTAAAGTTATTCTCAATACCAATACAAAAAAGTGTTTATATGTTAACCAAAATATAAAGGTATTTAATTCATAAATATTCAGTAAAATAATACGTTGTTACCTAACAGGTTTTAAACCTGAAGAGCATGAGTGATATGACTTCAAGAAAGGTATTAATATAGACATATATAATAGAATGAAATTTTGTCAAGGAAAAATATGACATATGCAAGCAAATTGGATTTTAGTAACTAATGAAAACACCTAAATAAAACTGTTTCTCTCAATAATCTTTTTAATAATTTATTTGTATTATTGTTGTACTGGGGGTACATTGTGACATTTACAAAATTTCTTACAATATATCATAGTAGAATTCACACTCACCATTATTCTCCTTTATCCCCATCCCTCACTCCTGGAAGAGCTTCAACACGTCTCATTTTTCCATTTACTACATGTGTACAGAATATTTCTACCATATTTACCCTCCTACACACTTTTACTTATATGCTACCTTCTTCTACTGGTACCCAACCCTCAGACAGGATCTGTTTTGCCTTCCTGTTCTCTGTTTTTATAAAGCAAAAATGACATTTTTTTTGTTTGAGATAGCTATTCAGGTTGATTTATTGTGACATTTCCATGTATATATGTATTATAATTGAATTTGTTCATCCCCTCTATTTTTCTCTTTTTTGCTTTGGTCATCTTATGGTAATTTCAACAAATTTAGAAATTCTGTGTTCTTCCTTATATAGGAAGTATATCAAGCTTATTCATCTTCTTAACATCCTTGTTTTAAACTCCCTCTCTTGTAAGTGATTTCCCATTAGCATAACCTGTTTTTCAAAATACTTGTAGTAGTATTATGTCTGTTTGTATTTGTATTTGTCTTAGGTCTATATTTCACATATAGGAGAAAAGATGAGACTTTATCCTTCTGAACCTGGCTAACTTCACTTAAGGTGATATTCTCCAATTCTATCCATTTATCTGCAAACAACAAAATTTTATTCTCTGTGGCTGAAAAAAATTCCACTGTATACAAATACCACATTTTCTTATCCATTAATCAGTAGTGGGGCAACGTGGCTGTTTTCATAGAGTAGCTATTATGAATAATGCTGCAATAAACATGGGTATATAGGTGCCTTTATTATAACCTGTCTTATATTCCTTGGGTATATCCCTAGGAGAGGACTTACTGGATCATATGGCAGTTCTACTTTTAATTTTCTGAGGAGCCTCCATACTGTTTCCATAGTGGTTGCACTAATTTGTATTCCTGCTAATAGTGTATGAGGTTTTTTTAAATTTCCTATATCCTCACCAATATTTGTTGTTTGTGTTCTTAATGAGAGTCATTCTAAAGGAGTGAAGTGGAATCTTAATGTGGTTGTGATTTTCATTTTCTTTGTGAGCATTTTTTTCCATTTGGATTTCTTCCTTTGAAAAAACTCTGTTCAGTTCTTTTGCCCATTTCATCTTTGGTTCACTGATTTTTTTTTGAGTTTATTTTTTTAGCTCCTTGTATATTCTTGTTATCATTCCCTTGTCAAAAGTAGAGCTGGCAAAGATTTTCTCCCATTTTGTGGGCTGCCTTTTCAATCTGGTGACTATTTCTTTTGTTGTGCAGAAGCTTTTTAATTTCACGTAGTCCTATTTGTCTATCCTTTCTCTTACTAATTCCAGTATATTCCCTGTTCTTTCCTGCAATAGTTTCAAAGTTTCAGGTCTTTTATTAAGGTCCTTCATCCACTTTCAGTTGATATATGAATAGGGTAAAAGACATGGATCTAGTTTCAGTTTTCTGTATGAGGATATCCAGATTTCCCAGCAACATTTGTTGAACAGGCTGCCTTTTCTCCATTATATGTTTTGAGCCCTTTATCAAAAGATCAGATCAGTATAGCTGCATGAATTCATATCTGGATCTTCTATGCTGTTCTACTTGTCTTCATGTCTGCTTTTGTGCCAGTACCATGCTGTTTTTATTGCTATGACTTTATAGTATAGTTGGAAGTTGGGAATTGTGATTCCTTCCCAGTTGCTCTTTTTACTCAACACAAATACTTGGCTATTTGTGTTGTTTTGTATTTCTAAATGAACTTTAGGGTTGATTTTTCAATTTCTGTTACTTATTTCATTGGCATTTTGATGGGGGTTATATTGAACATGTAGATTGCTTTTGGTAGCATAGCCAATTTCACAATATTGATTCTGCCAATTCATGAGTGTCGGAGACCTTTCCATCTTCTGTAGTCTTCTTCAATTTCTTTCTTCAATGGTGTACAGCTTTTATTATGATGTTTTTTTTCTTCTTTGTTTGTTCCCAGGTATTTTATTTTATGGGGCTATTGTAAATGAAATTGTTTTCTATATTCTTTAGTAGTCTGTTCATGGTTGGTGTATAGAAAGGCTACTCATTTTTGTAAATTGATATTGCATCCTGCTACTTTGCTGAAGGTACTTATGTTACCTAGGAGTTATTGGGGGGTTTTGGGTGTTTCAGGTATAAGATCATGTTTATTGCAAAAAGGAATATTTTAATTTCATCTTTCATATTTGAATTCCTTTCATTTCTTCTTCCTTTCTTATTGCTCCTGGAATTTCAAGACTATGTTGAGTAAGAGTGGAGAAAGTGGACACCCTTGTCTCATTACCGAGTTTAGAGGAAATGGTTTTAGTTTTCACCATTTAGTATGATGTTGCTGTAGAGTTGTCATATATAGCCTTTATTATGTTAAGGTACATTCCTCCTCTCCTAGTCCCATCAGGACTTTTATCATGAAAGAATGTTTAACTTTCTCCAAGGTTTTTTCTACACATGAGATGATCATGTGATTTTTGTCTTTGCTTCTGTTAATGTGCTGTGTTACATTTAATGATCTGCAAATGATGACTACATCCCTCTGATGAATTTGACTTAAACATGGTATATAATCTTTTTGATATGTTGTTGAATTTAGTTTGCCAATATTTTATTGAGAATTTTTGCATCTACGTTCATTAAAGAGACTGGCACATAATCTCCAATGTTGAAATCTCAGAACCATTATCATTCTGATTAAAAAATTAAGACAAGTGTATGACTTATAAGAGGTACTATTTGATATTTAATGGTGCTTCTAACCATTATGATGAGCAGGGAAATAATATGGTATAGTTTATAAAGTATGAAAAATAACATGCAAAGAGATGGTATTACCTATCAAGAAAAGGTACAGGTACATAGAAATTTGCTATGATCAATAGATTTGCAAAAGTATACACATGCTAAATGATTACTTATCAAAATTGTTCTTTTAAAATACCAATTAATGCAGGTATAAACAAAGAAACAAACAAAGAAAAAATACAAAATCTGAATGGGGCTAAACATATTACACTACAAACAAATTAAAATAAAATATAGATAAATATTAACTTATATGAAATTAAATTTTACTAAGAGGTACATCTCAGATTTGTTACTTTTATTTATAAACCTGATAATTCCATGGACACTTTCATTAGATTATATGAGGCTATTTACTTACTAGAGACAAATGTGTAGGGAAACTAAAACATGAATAAGGAGAAACATTTCAGGTGCAAATTAGTGGTTACATCTGGGGAAAGAGAAAATAATGGGACTCGGGAGTCAAAAATAGAGCCATAGAAGAGTTACATGATCAATGAGGTAAGCTTTTGGATATGTATTTTATTTACATGATGATAATAGATGATCTATCCCCTTTTCAAATGCACTTCATGTGCACATATATGCATGTACATATGCACATAAAATAATGTGTAAGTATTTAGGTATACTCCTGTAAATATGTGCTATGTATCAACCAATTTATCAATATTTTAGTAACTTTAATTTTCTGTCATAAAACATCTGTTGCTAACTCAATTTTTATTCTTTATACTCCAGCTATGAAATTGGCATTTTAAAAATCTGTTTGCTTTGGCAAGTTTATAAACTAGTAATATAAACATATAAATGAATATATAAATATAAAATATGAATAAAATATTAAACTATCTAAAACATAAACTCATATGTGTGAAAACTAGGCCATTCCAGCTTTAACATAAGCGCAACCCTGATGATATCTGAAGTAAGCATAGAAAAGATTCAAGTTAGAAATGGTCACTTTTCCTGAGTGTTGGTTCCAGGTGGAAGGACTCCCTAGTTTCTGTTTTTCTGTAAGTGCCTTTCTTTTGTCTATATGTCTGAAGGATATTTCCTACTGGAAATAAATTACTATATTGGCAGTTATTTTATTTCAACAGTGAGAAGATGCCAATCCAGTATTTCTCTTGTGAATATGACTTTTAGTTATTTTGACATTCCTGTGAATGTGAATTGTCATTTTCTTATACTTTTCAGATTTTTGTTTTGACATTCTTTTGAAACAAGTTCCTTTAAATACTCTGTTTCTTTTTTTCTGGTCTATCCTGTTGGATTTGTAGAATTTTAAAAATCTTTGTTGATGGATTTCTTTTCTTATTTTTTATTTCAGTTTTGTAAATTTGTTATCCATTTTGTCTTATTGTTGCTTTGTTTCATTGTTGCTTGTTTCTTCTGGCTCATATGTCAGACACGATGTCATTTTTTTAAATATTTTAGACTATTTGTTCTCTTTTCTTCTAATTGTGCTTTTATGGATACACTATTCTGTTCAAATATTGTTTCTTTAGTTGTGCCTAACATGCCACTAAGCCCATTTACTGAGTTCATAATGTCACCTGTGATTTTTTTTAATTCAATTCATTGCTAAAATTTTGATTTTTTTCTTTTATGTTCTTTACTTTGTTATTTATGACTAAAGGCGGTGTTTGCTAATGCTGATATCTGGGTCATGTAAAAGTCTTTTTTTGTGTGTGTGATCCTCTTGGTCTTCTTGTATGAGCCCAATTTTGCACTGAATACATTTATGCATGTTTGCATGTGGGAATGCATACATACAACACAAAACAAAAGACAAAAAGAAAAAAAGAAAAGAACAGAAGAACCTGTGAATGATGTCACTTTCCTGGCAAGAGCATTTATTTTCTTTTAAAAACCATTAGCAAACGAACAAAGGTTGTTAAATTGGATTGAGGAGATTTTAAGGTATATTTTATTTTATTTTGATTCATCAAGTTCCAGATTATTTTTCCATTAGCATGTCTCTCTTCAGGGTAGAGATTTAAACTCTGATGTGTATTCAAGGGATCCTCTCTTTTAGTGGGCAATGGTCTGTACAATAACCTGCCCCATAGCCCTGTTTTACTGCTTAGACTCTAAGTCACTATTTTTTGCTTAGCTATCAACTCTTTTTTATTGCTGCATTCAAAGAACAAAAATACCCTTAAAGGAAAAAAAAGTGGTTCAAAATATAATGTTTATTTGTATTTCAGTTTTCTCTGAGATTTTATAAACTCAATTCCTGCCATCCTTCATTGTCCTGAACTCCAAAATTTGTTCTTTAGCTCTGACTGCAGTCATGGCATTAAATTGTACTTAAACTTTTCTTGTTGATACTGGTGAATTTGTATGTAAATACTTCTGCAGTAGATCTTGGTATCTGCTATCTTTTCACACTCTTTACATGGATTCCTTTTTATGTTTTCTTTGTTTTTTATTAGCATATAATAGTTGTTCAGGGAAATAAATTGTGATATTTACATAAGTGTTTACACTATGTTTTAGTTAGATTTGTCCCTCTATTGTTTTCTCTCTTTCCCTCCCCCACCATTAGAACAATCTTGACAGGTTTCTTTTTTCTACTTTCATCTGTGAATAGAAAATACATCCACCATATTCACCCTCATTCACCCTTTCCTTATGCCCACCCCTTCCCATTGGTACCCACCTTTGGAAAAGATGTTTTACCCTCTTGATTTTCATATTTTTTTAAAAAAGTATATTTGGATAGTCCAAGGGGATTTTGCCTTGGTATTTCAGACCAATATATATCAGGCTTTAATCAAATTAATGTCCCCATTACTTACTCTTTCTCTATCACCACGCTCCCCTACTATTCAATAGCCTATATTACATTATATTGTATTCATATATTGATAGGTTGTTTCAATATTTTTTGTTCTCTAAATTTTCTTTCCTTCTCCTGCCTCTCGTAATCCCCTCAGACACTTATACAAACTTGTTCTCTTTCTCACTATAAATGAATATGTGCATATATATGTATATATATTTGATCCTATATGTATTTATATATACATTTAACTTATAGGTCTAGCTTCCACATATGAGGGAAAACATGTTACCTTTGACTATTTGAGTCTGGCTCACTTCGTTTAACATGAAGTTCTCCAGTTCCGTTCATTTACCTGCAAACCTCATGATTTCATTCTTCGTTATGGCCGAATAAAACTCCATTGTGTATATAGTCTACATTTTCTTAATCCATTCATCAATTCTGGGGCATCTGGGCTGTTTACTAAAACTTGCTTATTGTAAGTAGTGCTGCAATAAATATGGATGTACGAGAGGCTCTATCATATCCTGCAGCACATTTCTTTGGATATATGCCCAGGACTGGTATCACTGGATGATATGAAAGTTCTATTTTTAGTTTTTTGAGGACCTCCATAATGCTTTCCATAGTTGTTGGACTAATTTACATTCTCACTAGAAGTGTGTTTTTTTTTTCTACACCTTGGTCAGAATTTGTTTTTGTTTGTGTTATTGATGATAGCCATTCTGACTGGGGTGAGGTGGAATCTCAATGTAATTTTGAATTGTATTTCCTTCATGGCCAGGGATGTTGAGCATCTCTTCATATATTTATTGGCCAGCTGTTCATCTTCTTTGTAGAACTGTGTGCTCAGTTCATTTGCCTATTTATGCAGTGGGCTGTTGATTCTTTAAGAGGTTGGTTTTTTGTGCTTTCTATAGATTCTGGTTATTAATCCTTTATCAGGTACATAGCTAGCAAAGATTTTCTGCCATTCTGTGACTGTCTCTTCAGTCTGGTGACCATTTCCTTTGCTGTGCAGAAGCCTTTTAGTTTCATGTATTCCCATTTGTCAATCCTTCTCTTAGTTGCTGAGTTTTTAAAGTTCTATGCCTGTGTGGTCCAGTGTGTTTCCAATTTTCTCCTGGAGAAATTTCACCATTTCAGATCTTACATTAAGATCTTTGATCCACTTTGAGTTGATGTCAATACAAGGTGAGAGACTGTTTACCCTGATTCTTTATCAAAGTTTAATTTTCCAAATCATTTTGGATCAATGTCCTTGTGCATTCCCCTTAATTGCAAATCTAGTTTTATGGTTTCCTTTCATCTGTTGAGGAACACTGAAAAGTTTTACTGTTCTTACATTTAAAGGTTTTATTGTTGCTGTTGTTTACATATTTGTTGTTCACATTTTCTTTCAAGGATGGCAATTTCCCTAAATGTAAGAAATAGAAAGTAAGAACCTTATGCAAGACACAGTTTTTGAATAGTAGACCTTGCAATTTACTTTGTCAGTAATTGATACTAGTGTGCCATAACTTACAGAATAACTGCTGGGTGTGAATGCAGTAGTGCTTGGGCATCAGGAGTTCTGTTCATGGTCCTCACTGTCTTTATAACTTTGTCTCAATTAACCTAACATTTCTGAACATTTTATAACTATCACAGAAATTGTTTTAAGGAGAGACATATAGTTACTTTTGGAGTAATTACATAGTCGAAAAGTCAAGTTTTGCAGCAGTATAACACAAATATTGTTGGATGTCATTGTTATTATATATAGTTTTTCTAAATATATATGCTAAAATATGTAAGAACATAGGAAAATATCAACAGAAACTGGAAATTTGCCAACCTAAAAAATGCAAAATAACTGTACTTTCTTTACATGATTATTACTAGCCTATCTTCCTCACTAAAAATGTCTTATATTCTGTAATCATCACTACCACCTGTGGTTTGTATTTTATAATTACATAGTTTTTAAGCTTTAGCTAATATTCAATATTTCCAGAGGAAAATTTTTATTTGTTTGCCCTACTGCTCATTCTGTCTTACTCAACTGGAAGAGAAACAATGTTCTCTCTGTTATGCTTTGATGGACACAGCTTGGCAATTGTTTTTCAATAAGCTTCATCTTATTCCTGAAAGAATCAGGCAGTCTCAAGGCAGGCAAAAGCTAGTAAATCAACTGTAGTGTTAATCAATAAAAGTAATCAGCCTTTGAAGCAAAACCTGTCTATTATAATATGTAACAACTAGCTCTCGAATATAATTTAAGATGCAGTTTGAAGAATAAACACGGAGTACTTCTGCTACATGTTTTCCCACCACATTTCAACTAGCATTAGAATTTTAGATGAGAACAGAGTTTAAATGGACCCTTGGCCAGTCTGTACACCGATGAGTATGAAAACAATGGTGAAAAGAATGTTAATGGAAATCAGTGTGAAGACAGTTTCTACATATTGTGATGTATCAAAAAACAAGTTGTACTATACAATTCCAAACATAAGTTTGTGTGTGAAATTAAAAAGTATTCTGTGGTTTATATGTTATTCAAAGCTTTTGTCTAGGGGATTTCCAAGATAGTGGCTAGAGGGAGGAAGCAGAAAGTGTGCCTCCTATAGTGAAATCTTGGAGAGATGCTGGAGACACACCTTGCAGGCAAAACCACTGAGAAGAGGCAAAACATTGACCCCTTTACACCTCCAGCCAGCACAGAGAATCTCCACTTCACATTAAATGGAGAAACCAGGAGGGCCCCCAGGCCACCAATCGCCCATGCCCAGATGCCTTGGGAAGATGCAGACAAGGTGAGCTAAGTGGTATGCGGTACTCCCACAGACAACCCTGGGCCAGAACAGCATAGCCCCCTGGACAAACCAACCCCTACCCGGGGAAAAAAGAGAAACCGAGTAATAAGCAATAAGAACAATAAAGACATGTTGCAAAGAGGGTGGGATACACTGAGCGCCGAAGAGTGGGGGAGGAGAATACTTCCTGTAACTGTAAATAAACAAGCCAGGCCTGGCTGGAGAGGCTCCAGTGGGAGCAGGGGTGCACCCAGCAACTAGGAGAGGGAAAGCTTGTAAAGCGGTGGTGGAAGGGAAACTCCACAGGAGAGGGGGGAAGATCCACTTCCTACAGGAGCTATAAACAAACAATCCAGCCAGCAGGAGCAGCAAAACATGCTCAGCAAACAGAAGTGGGAAAGTTTGTAAAAGGGGAAGTGGGAGGAAAACTCCACAGGAGAGGTGGGAAGACCCACTTCCCATGTTAGCTGTAAACAAACATGCAGGCCAGAGAAAGTGGGTGCAGTGTCACCTCCCCCAGTGTACTTGGAAAGGGGAAAGCTTGTAGCAGTGGCTCACACACAGGAGAACTCTGAGTAAACAAAGCCTGTGGGGCCAAGTGAGTGTTAAGCTCACCCCAAAGATCTGCATAAATAACGCCTCCAGCAACAGCAGGCTGACAGCAGCGTGCAGGCAAGCCACAGCCGCAGATAGCCATTCACGGACTTGTCTCCAGAGACTTTTTTTTCTCTCTCCCTACCTTTGATGAGAAAACAACCGAACTACACCTGCTTGCTGAAAAACTTACTGAAACAGTATTGCATTTAAACGTGGGACACTTTGTGGGTTTTTTTTTTCAGTGCAATTTTGTTCTACTTTAGGCATCCCCTTTGATGAGCCAACTACAAAACAATATCTGAGGCACCATCTCCAGGATTGGAGGCTGAGACAGATGCCAAAATTATTAAGACTGAAACTTCATTGAATTTGAACTTGGAGGTTTTTTTTTCTTTCTATTTTTCATTTTGTTTTATTTTATATATATATATGTATATATTTCTTTCATTTACTTATTTTTTATTTTTATTCTTATCTTTATTCTTTTTATTTTTTATTTTCAATCCTCTCTGTGTCTCTCTAATTCCTTTTCACTTACGGTTGATTAGTACACTGTCTCTCCCTGTTTATATCTTTGAAACTTTTTTTGTTTGTTTCTTTGTTTTGTTTTTTCTTTCTACTTGATTATTTGTTTTTCCCTTTTCCTTTAACTTCTTTGCTTTCCATCCCCTCTCATGCTTCCATTCTAAATATCACTAGTGCTATTATTACAAGCCAGAAAATACTTAATTGCACACAGTACAGGAACAATAACAACACGAAGGGCAATGATGGGAAGACAGAAAAAACAGGGAAACCAGTTTCCCCACAGAAAAAATTAGTATAGGAACCAGAGGGAAATGAAGAAAACAGATACTCAGATCCAGACTCCAACAAAATGAAGATAAACTATGCCAAATAACCCAATGAAGCCCACAAGAAAAATTTAAAAGAAGACATACTACAGGTATTCAATGAGAATTTTATAGAGATGATACTGGATATGGTCAACCAAAATGTACAGGAGACACTCAAGAAATTGTAAGTCAACAAAAATAGAGAATGTGAAAAAGCAAAAGAAGAAATAAAGGAAACCATAGAAGCACTGTATAAACACCAAAGTGAAACAGAGAACATGATTAATAAAGAGATAAATGAACTCAGGGCAAAAATAGACAACATTAAAGAAGAAACCACCCAGGATATGGAAAACCTCAGAAAAAAGAATGAAACACAACTGCAAAACAAAAGGGAAGGCCAATCCAGCAGAATAGAACAAACAGAAGACAGAATCTCAGAACTTGAAGATGAAATGGCAATTAAAGGAAAAAAACCAAAGAACTATTAAATAAACAACTCAAGACCTGTGAAAAGAAAATGCAAGAACTCACTGACTGCATCAAAAGACCAAACTTGAGAATCATGGGCATTGAAGAAGGAGAAGATGTGCAAGCAAAGAGAATGTGTAATATATTCAACAAAATAATAACATAAAATTTCCCAAATCTAAAGAAAGATAGTCCCATACAAATGCAAGAGGCCTCCAGGACACCAAACAGACCAGATCAAAAAAGAACTACCCCACAACATATCATCATTAAAACAACAAGTTCAGAAACAAGAGAAAGAATATTGAAGGCTGTAAGAGAGAAAAAGCAAGTAACATACAAAGGTAAACCCATCAAAATCACAGCAGACTTCTCAACAGAAACATTAAAAGCATGAGGAGCATGGGGTGAGATCTTCTGGGCACTGAATGAAAATAACTTCAACCCCAGGATACTCTACCCAGCAAAACTATCATTCAAAATAGATGGAGCAATAAAAGTCTTCCATGATAAGCAGAAACTAAAACAATATGTGATCACAAAGCCACAACTACAAAAGATTCTGCAAGGGATTCTGCACACAGAAAGTGAAACCCAACATAACCATGAAAGGGCAGGCAGCACCAAACCACAGGAAAAGAAAAAGCAAGAAAGTAGAGAGTAACCTCAATTTAGGTACACACAATCAAACCTTCAAACAACTAAGACAACTAAATGACAGGAATCACCACATACCTATCAGAACTAACATTTAATGTTAACAGACTTAATTCACCCATCAAAAAGCACCACTTGATGAAATGGATTAAAAGGGAAGATCCAACAATTTGTTGCTTACAGAAGACCCATCTCACTGACAGAAATAAGCATAGGCTTAGGATGAAAGGCGGGAAGAAGGTTCACCAAGCCAGTGGCCCCTCAAAACAGGCAGGAGTAGCAATACTTATCTCTGACAAAGTAGACTTCAAACCTACATTGATCTAATGAGATAAAGGACATTCCATACTAATAAAATTGGAAATAGAGTAAAAGGAAATAATAATTATCAACCTGTTTGCACCCAATGTCAATGCACCCAATTTCTTCAAACATACCCTGAAAGACCTAAGAGCATATATTAACTTCAACACAGTGGTTGTGGGAGACTTTAACACCCCATTATCTTCAATAGATAGGTCATCCAAACAAAAAATCAATAAAGAAATCCAAGAACTAAAATATACAATAGATCAAATGGAACTACTTGATGTCTACAGAACATTTCTTCCCACTTCTACACAACACACATTCTTCTCAGTAGCCCATGGAACCTTCTCCAAAATAGATCATATCCTAGGGCACAAAGCAAGCCTCAGCAAATATAAGAAAATAGAAAATATACCGTGCATACTATCTGATCACAATGCAGGAAAACTAGAACTCAACAACAAAAGTAAAGACAAAAAGCATGCAAACAGCTGGAAACTAAATAACTCATTACTTAATGAACAATGGATCATTGATAAAATAAAAGAAGAAATTAAAAAGTTCCTGGAAGTCAATGAACATGAAAACACAACCTACCAGAACCTATGGGACACAGCAAAGTCAGTCCTGAGAGGAAAGTTTATAGCCATGAGTGCATATATTAAAAAGACTGAAAGATCCCAAATCAAAGACCTAATGATACATCTCAAACTCCTGGAAAAACAAGAACAAGCAAATCCCAAAGCAAATAGAAGGAAAGAAATAATAAAAATAAGAGCTGAAATCAATGAAATAGAAAGCAAAAAAACCATACAAAGAATTAATGAAACAAAAAGTTGGTTCTTTGAAAAAATAAACAAGATTGACAGACCTCTGGCAAACCTGACTAAAATCAGGACAGAAATAACCCAAATTAGTAGAATCAGGAATGCAAAAGGGGAGATAACAACAAACACCATGGAAATCTAGGAAATCATCAGAGACTACATGGAGAACCTCTATTCAAATAAATTTGAAAATCTTAAAGAAATGGACAGATTTCTAGATACATATGATTATCCAAGACTGAACCAAGAGGAAATTAATCACCTGAATGGATCTATAACACAAAATGAAATTGAAGCAGCAATCAAGAGTCTCCCCAAAAAGAAAAGTCCAGGACCTGATGGATTCTCTGCTGAATTCTATCAGACCTTTAAAGAAGAACTGATACCAACCCTCCTTAAACTGTTCCACGAAATAGAAAGGGAAGGAAAACTGCCAAACACATTTTATGAAGCCAGTATTACACTTATCCCAAAACCAGGCAAAGAAACCTCCAAAACGGAGAACTATAGGCCAATCTCCTTAATGAACATTGATGCAAAAATCCTCATTAAAATAATGGCAAACTACATTCAACAACACATCAAAAAGATTATTCACCACGACCAAGTAGGCTTCATCCCAGGAATGCAAGGGTGGTTCAACTTATGAAAATCAATAAACATAATAAACCACATTAACAGAAGCAAAGACAAAAACCACTTGATCATCTCAATAGATGCAGAAAAAGCCTTTGATAAGATCCAACACCATTTCATGATAAAAGCTCTAAGAAAACTAGGAATAGAAGGAAACTACTTCAACATTATAAAAGCTATATATGACAAACCTACAGCCAGCATTATACTTAACGGAGAAAAACTGAAACCATTCCCTGTAAAATCAGGAACCAGACAAGGATGCCCACTATCTCCACTCCTATTCAACATAGTACTGGAATTTCTAGCCAGAGCAATTAGGCAAGAAGAAGGAATAAAAGGAATACAAATAGGGAAAGAAACTGTCAAAATATCCCTATTTGCAGACGACATGATCCTATACCTTAAAGACCCAAAAAACTCTACTCAGAAGCTTCTAGACATCATCAATAGCTTCAGCAAGGGAGCAGGATATAAAATCAACATAGAAAAATCATTAGCATTTCTATACACTAATAATGACCAAACTGAAAAAGAATGTATATAAACAATTCCATTTACAATAGCCTCAAAAAAAAATCAAATACCTAGGTGTAAACCTAACAAAAGATGTGAATGACCTCTACAAGGAAAACTATAATCTTCTGAAGAAAGAGATTGAGGAAGACTATAGAAAGTGGAGAGATGTCCCATGCTCATGGATTGGTAGAGTCAACATAGTAAAAATGTCTATACTCCCAGAATTAATCTACATGTTTAATGCTATTCCCATCAAAATTCCAATGACATTCATTAAAGAGATTGAAAAATCTACCATTAAATTTATATGGAAACACAAGAGGCCACGAATAGCCAAGGCAATACTCAGTCAAAAGAACAATGCTGCAGGTATCTCGATACCTGACTTCAAACTATATTACAAAGCAATAACAATAAAAACTTCATGGTACTGGCACAAAAACAGACATGAAGACCAGTGGAACAGAATAGAGGACCCAGATATGAAGCCACACAACTATAACCAACTTGTCTTGGACAAAGGTGCTAAAAAATATATGATAGAGAAGTAGGAGCCTCTTCAAAAAAAACTGCTGGGAAAACTGGTTAGCAGTCTGCAAAAAACTGAAACTAGATCCATGTTTATCACCCTATACCAATATTAACTCAAAATGGATCAAGGATGTTAATATCAGACCACAAACTCTAAAGTTGACACAGGAAAGAGTAGGAAATACTCTGGAGTTAGTAGGTATAGGTAAGAACTTTCTCAACAGAACCTTGGCAGCACAGCAACTAAGAGATAGCATAGATATATGGGACCTCATAAAACTAAAAAGCTTCTGTTCATCAAAAGAAATGGTCTCTAAACTGAAGAGAACACCCACATAGTGGGAGAATATATTTGCCAGATACACATCAGACAAAGGACTGATAACCAGAATACACAGGGAACTTAAAAAACTAAATTCTCCCAAAACTAATGAGCCAATAAAGAAATGGGGTAGTGAACCAAAGAGAACTTTCTCAAAAGAAGAATTTCAAATGGCCAAAAAACACATGAAAAAATGCTCACCATCTCTAGCAATAAAGGAAATGCAAATTAAAACCTCACTAAGATTCCACCTCACCCCTGTTAGAATAGCCATCATCAGCAACACCACCAACAACAGGTGTTGGCGAGGATGCGGGGAAAAAGGAACCCTCTTACACTGTTGGTGGGAATGTAAACTAGTACAACCACTCTGGAAAAAAATTTGGAGGCTACTTAAAAAGCTAAACATTGATCTACCATTTGATCCAGCAATACCACTCTTGGGGATATACCCAAAAGACTGTGACACAGGTTACTCCAGAGGCACCTGCACACCCATGTTTATTGCAGCACTATTCACAATAGCCAAGTTATGGAAACAGCCAAGATGCCCCACTACTCACTACTGATTAATGGATCGATGAATGGATCAAGAAAATGTGGTATCTATACACAATGGAATTTTACTCAGTCATGAAGAAGAACGAAATGTTATCATTCGCTGGTAAATGGATGGAATTGGAGAACATCATTCTGAGTGAGGTTAGCCTGGCCCAAAGGACTAAAAATCGTATGTTCTCTCTCATATGCGGACATTAGATCAAGGGCAAACACAACAAGGGGATTGGACTTTGAGCACATCATAAAAGTGAGAGCAAACAAGAGAGGTTTGAGGATAGTTAAGAAACCTAAAAAATTAGCTAGCATTTGTTGCCCTTAATGCAGAGAAACTAAAGCATATACCTTAAAAGCAACTGAGGCCAATAGGAAAAGGGGACCAGGAACTAGAGAAAAGGTGAGATCAAAAAGAAATAACCTAGAAGGTAACACACATGCACAGGAAATTAATGTGAGTCAGCTCCCTGTATAGCTATTCTTATCTCAACTAGAAAAAACCCTTGGTTCTTCCTATTATTGCTTCTACTATCTCTTCAACAAAATTAGAGATAAGGGCAAAATAGTTTCTGCTGGGTATTGAGGGGGTAGGGGGAAGAGGGAAGGGGTGGAGTGGATGGTAAGGGAGGGAGTGGGGGCAGGGAGGAGAAATGACCCAAGCATTGTATGCACATATGAATAATAAAATAATAAAAAAAAGCTTTTGTCTAATTTCCAGCTCAGCCACTGCTGTGCAATTTTCTCACCCTGTAATCAACTGTTGATTTAATGACATAAGTCTGTTTTCTTTAAAATTTTTATTTGGTTGAATTGTTCTGTATTTTGTGCTTTGCTGATAGAGCCTTTTAAATTAATGAAAGAAAGTTTAGTTGGAACAAATTATTTTTAACAATTAAAAAATGTATTATTAAAACATAAATATTTTAACCGATTTCTGATAAAATGAGCTTCCCTAGTTCTACTAACAATGAAAATGTTGAAAAATGATTTATAAATTTAAAAGCCCATACAAATGATAAATACTTATTATTTTATAAGTTTCTAATTACACACAATTTCTAAAAATATTAATGAAAGTACCAAGATCTCTAAATATTATATCTCTACATATCACTGTAAGTATGGAATAATAAGAATAACAACCAACTAACAATATTTACTATTATTTGCTGTACAGCATGCATAAATTTTCTGACCTATGGTCTTTTGTCTACATTGCAAATGCTTAAGCAACTCTTTCATATTTCAAAAGCAAAACTTAAAACTGTAAATTCAGTATATTTGGCAGTGCCCTAACACCTGAGCTTCAGGTTAAGTATCTCTAACACATGGAGAATTGTGATATGTGTTTAAAGTTAATGCAAACCAGCAACAGCTAGTTTTGGGTATAGCAGATGTAAAGTATGAAGGACTTTTGCTACAGGAATTTTTAAAATTATTAGCTGCTGGAACAATGGGCAGAAGGAGGCACTTGAAGGAAAAAAGAAACAGTGTTGACCTGAATTGTTGGTTTGGGCACAAGAGTGCCAAAAGTGGGATAACTCACCTGTTGAGACATTACTACAAGACTTATTATTATGAATTTGTTGCTAGAGTTAAGCTGCTAAACTGTTTTACCTTTAATCTGAAAAGAAACTGAAGTATCTAGGGCAAAATCATGAATGAAACCTGTCAGATTAAAACCTGATAATGGCCAAAATTTAAGAATTGTATGAAATTAACATCTAAATTATAAATTCCTTGAGTAAACCTTACTTAACTTCTTTATTTTTGTAATCAAAGGAAATATGCAAAATTTATGATTTATATGTATTGGCTTTCAGGTACAATTTCTGGCATTGTTATCTATCATATATTTGTTTCCCAAGTGAAACTTAAACCGTGAAGTTTAGTTGTTGGTCTTCAGCTACCATACATGATGAGCTCCAGGTTTCTAGAAAAGTGGTTTGCAAACATGTTCTTCTGAAGAGAAAAAAACCTAATCAGGAAAGTATTTGCTGATTTGTGCTTAATGATCATTTTCTTTTTTTCTGGTTTTTTTTTTTTTTTTGTGCTACTTGGGTTTGAAATCAGGGCCTCATGCTTGCGAGGAAGTTGCTCCACCACTTGAGCCTATTCACCAGACCTTTTATGTGTTGGATATTTTTTGGGATAGGGTCTTATTTTCATTTATTCCTAGGATGCCCTTCAACAGTGATTCTCCTGATCTCTGCTTCCTGTGTAGGTACTATAACTGGCATGAGGCACCAGAGCCCAGCTATGTTTAGCGATCTTATACTTCTCAGAAAACACAGTTTTAAGGCATAATTTTAATTTATTTTTTTCTAATTTTTTTATTATTGTAGTACTGGGTGTGCATTGTGATATTTATAAAAGTTCTTTCAATATATCATAATTGAATTCAACCTATCAGTCTCCTTTATTAGCCCCTCCCCATTTCGGGAATAGTTTTAGCAGGTCTGATTTTTCCATTTGCAGACATATGTACATAATATTTCCACTATATTCAAAGATTGTTCATTTACTCCCTGATATAATGCATTGGCTTTTTTGAAACAAAATTAGGCTTATTTAATTCACTATTGTAAACTTTTAATTCATTATTGTAAACTTTTACTTACTAATACTGAACGAGGTTTTTCTGACAATCTTAGGGGCAAAGAAATGGGTCCAGGGAATAATCATTGAGTTTAATCACAATCATTTTTATTATCAACTTTTTGCACTTTGAACCAATTGGAATAGTTATGAAGCAGCCATTTATGTTACTCTGTGTTTTTTAATACTGTAAAACAGGCATGGTCTTTTGGCAGTTTTTCACCATACCTGTTTACTCAGTGGAGCTTGCAACTTATGAATCAGCAACTGCTTTCTACATCAGCTAAGTAATCAGAATCCAAGGTCATAGAGTGATAAACCTAATTATAAGCAAGAAACTGCTACCATGAGGCCAGTAATTGTGTTGTAATTCATACTAGTAAGCTGTGTTTTCTATTCCAGCTACTGACTTAGTTATTTACTGTTTCAACTTGCATGACTGACTGATAATCTAAGGGGCTTCTTCAAAGTCTATAATACAAATGTTAATAGCCATGCTCGGAACCACCAACAGTAATGAAAAACACTTCTAAATGATGATAAATCTTAGGATGTGCAATATGATCTATTATACCAGCAAACCATAGTTTACTAAGGTTAAATCTTATCTACTGTGCATTTAAAAATCAAAGCTATTAAAAATCCACCACATGCGATGAAAATTTTCAAAATGTCTAAACAATACAAATCGCCTTGGAATTTGAAAAAAATATAATTTTACCATTGTTTTTAAATCAGCAATGAAAGCAACTTCAGTGAAATTTAATGAAATCTAACATTTTCATATTAATTCCATTAGATATCTCTTTCTTACTAAGTTGCTATCCTATTTTCCAGAATCTTTACCACAAAGTTATTCAACTTCTGCATTTTCATTGTTTCATACATATTAGGAATAACTTGATTGAAAATTACAAATAAGAAAACATACACATAGAGTATAAAATTATTTATTGCAATGTTTATTTTATCTCTTTTATAATAATCATTTTTAAAATTCAAGCAACCTAAAGTAAATGAACAGAGAAAGCTAAATTGAACAAATATTATAATTGAAAATTAAAATTCCCTGTGAGTAATATTGTTTTAATATATTAACTGTGTTAATTAAATGGATTAGAATCAGTATAATCAGAATGTGACGAAGTGGAGCACATTGTGGTAGGTAGTCTAGTCCTCTATTTCTAAGTGATAAAATTAAAGTGAAAAAAATTTTATAAGGCATCTCTGAAAGATCGAAAGTGCATTATATAATATTGAAGAAGGTAAGAAAATTCTAAAACTAATAGAATATACTCAAAAAAGTTGATTTACTCCAGAAATATTAAAAACTAGAAGTGATAAAATCCAGAAAGAAGAAGAGGGAAAACAGTTTACGAGAGGTGACCTAGCAAATGTTCCCAATTTAGGGGTTTAAAATTTACACAAACTTGCTCCCTCATAATTCTTGATGCCAAAAGTCAATACCATATCAAAATCAAGGTATTGGCAAACCATCCTCCCTCTAAGACTTAAAAGAGAATACATCCCTTGCTTCTTCAGGTTCTGGTAGCTGGTGAAAGTCTTTCACCTTCCTTGGATATGGTCTCATCACTGTATTCTTTGCCTTTACTTATACATCACATTCTTCTATGTATGTCTGTGTCTTTTCTTCTGTCTGTGTTTCTCCTCTATAAGGATACTTAAAATATATTCAGGACAATTGAAAATAATCTCCTTAACTCAAAAGCCTTAATTATCATTTTAAAGACCCCTTTCTGGAATAAGGTAATATCCATAAATTCTACGGATTAGAGTGCTATACCTTTTGGTGATGGGGTTTCTCTGGTTGGTCCACTCTAGTAATTAGCAATCTTTTTTTTATAATAATATATTAGGATCATTTATAAAAGGCAATCTTTTCTCAATGCCTGAAAACTCCCAGGACACAAATATAATAATAGAAGTTTTATTATATCAGTTAAGAGCAATAATTTCAATTTGTGGTTAGGAGAGGCAACCACATCTTGGTTTATATGTAGAAGGCTACAAAAATGTTAAAATATATGAAATGTGGACTCAAAAGAGATTTGTCAAAATGTAAGTATAATGAATAACTTGCAATGATAATATATAAACTTAAGCAACAAACTATCATACCTAAGAACAAAGATTTAATAGAGAAAACAGAAAAAGATGTTATAATAAACATTATCAATGCCTTTGGTGAAATGTAAGACTAGAGCATCACTGATAATTGTGAAGTCCAAATTTAAAAAAATTAAAGCAAATAAACAGCTCTTTGAAAGTATTAAACATTAAAGGCAGCTATAAATCAAGTGACAAAGAGCCCAGAGATAAGGACACTGAAAAAGTCCTTTAGATTTACCAATGCTATTAATCCTCAGAGGATTTGACAATTTACTGACTCCTGTAAAATGTTTAGAGTTTGAAGAAAAAGTAGTAAACTAGAGTCTGCTAAGCTCTCACTAGGTTGGGGAGGTGCTTAGGCATTACCAAGCTGCCATGACTTGAGACAGAATAATCAGGAAGGAAAAAAGCAATAAAAGCAAACACATATGCAATATTCTATAATTGTGCCAGAAGGTATTGAGCAATCCTAATGCAAGTGCAAAGTGTAAGAGGCAAACAGAGCAAAAAGCTGCTGCTCAGTGACTAAAATATTGATCAGAAAATTCTTCAATACTGAGATACTGATGAGAAAAATGGAGTTCAATGCCAGCAAAGAAATGGTCATGATAAACTAACCTGGTTTTCATCTGTGTTATCAACAAAGCTTGACTTCAAAGAATGGACAGCTTTAACTTGATTAAAATTACTGTTTACATTTTGTGCCCCTAGAGAAATAAATCAGTGTTTTTGGAGGAAAAAGGTATGAATTCATTTATGAAATACAACATTTAATCCAAAATGACCAGACATTTCAGATTTGAAAATAAAGTTAATAAAAACGAAGGTAATTAATAGGTAATCCAAATATTTCATAACAGACTAACATATAGGGGCTGTTATATGAAGATTTTATTGTTACTGCAATTACTATGCTTGAGAAAATAAACAAAAAAAGGAGAACTTCCCTAAAGAGCTGGATGGATTACAAATAATAAAATTCTAAATTCTGAAAAACAGGATAATTGGTATAGCAAATGCAGTAGGAGGACTTACCAATAAATTATAAAATGTGACTGTTAAACTAAAAGGTCAGTAGAGAATATTAAGATGAAGCAAGAAATCACAAGCTTTGGGAAACAGCTAAAAAACATAAAAACATCTATAGCGCAAAGTAAGAAGTTCGAACAAACATGTAATTAAACTTCTTGTAAGGGAGAGACTGGGGAAGAAACAATATTTCAGTGGAAACATATTGAATATTTTCAAAAACTGAAAAAAATAGCAGGCCACAGGTGAAAGATGCGCTATGAAATCCAACCAATATAGAGACAAGGAAAATTATATCTTGTCAAATCACAATAAAACTGCTCATAATGAAAGATAAAGAGAAAAATTTTCTAAATAGCCATACAAATTATACATTAAGTTCCCAGTAAGAATAAAACAACAAAATGAATGTCTTTTCCACAGAAATTAAAAAAGATATTTGCAATCTACTGAAAGAAATTAAGTATTGATGTAGAATTTTCTATGCAGCTTTAAAAAAAATGTAATGTAGGTAGTGTACTGTGGGTTTCAGTTCAAGATATAGAGCTGCAAAATATACCACTTCACACAAGGAAAATCTAGATAAAATGCAAATGAAGGCTTTTACTTGTTGAAGAATTGAGATGGCTGGACAAACAACTATCCTGAAATATGAGAGTCAAGGGCCTTACAGGGAGAAGTAGAAACTGAGCTATCACTGAGTGCTGTTGTATGCCCTAAGTGCCAAATAAGCTGGTGAGAAGATTGAGATAGACATTTGCAGCAAAATGCTAAGTGTCAAATAGTGAGTTAATGTATGATTTTGAAGCCTTTGAGACCTCAGAGATGAATGTGGTGTTGTACCAATTTACAGGATCACCCTTCAGGAACTTCACCCATATTGGGGAGAATTATGAGGATGCTTCCCTTATACTGCTATCTAAAGGAGCAAAAGGGAAACAAGTGAAAGCACTTCCATAGCCTCCACATGTATGTCTGCTAAGATGCTTGCTTTGTGTCTTGGAAGTGTGCTGTATTATCATTCTCACTTTCTGAGTAGGTTGTGGTGTTTTATTGTTAAAAGCTGGACATGCTGTTTAGCAAAGGAGAAAGTAAAGTGAAGATATTTCATTACTAGACATGGCTTACTAGAAAGTAAGTCCTTTCTGCAGGAATTAACTAATGGAATTAATCTAATTCAAAGTTGGTTGGGCTTGGAATATTTCTGCTGTGGTTATGCTCAGTTTTTACATCTACAAATGCCTATATCATTCCTTTTGTTTGGTTTTTAGTGTGGGGTTTGGGTTTATACTGTGACTGATGGTCACTACAGTTACAAGAGTGTATCACGGGCTCCAGGATCTTCTAATGATATCTTTTGTTTAGAGTGGGATTTTTTTTTAACTTCATGGTTTTTCCTATCTGTTTGCATAGATTTTTCTTCTTTTTCCTGTCAATCTCTTGGCAGTGTTTTGTTGATTAGTGTTAATATTAGTTACACTTAATTATGTTTCAATTTGGCTAGACTCCAGTACAGATATGCAGTCAAATGTTATTCTGAATTTTTTGATGAAGAAAATTGAAGGTAAATATAACATTAAATTTTTAGATTTTGAAAAAAGTGCGTTGCCCTCCCTAATAGGTGCATCTCATCCAATGAGTTGTAGACTTGAAAAGAACAATGTCTGCCACAGACTACTTGCAGACTTAACTAAAATATCTGCTTAATCTCGGGACTGTAGCCTGATGAGTTTCAGAGTTGAACTGTAGGTGCTGAACTTGCCAACCTGTATAATTGTATGCCTTAATTCCATAAAATAAATCTATGTGTAGTTTTACAGCCTGTTGTATCTCTGGAGAATCATGACTATTACAGTATTCAAGTCTTGCTAGCCTGGATGATGGTAGAGGAAACACTGTTTTATTTATTTATTTTTATTGTTTTACTGGGTGAGGGTAGATTGTGACATTTGCAAAAGTTCTTACAATGTATCAAATATACCATACTTGAATTTGCCCTCTCCACTGTACTCCTCCTTTATCTCCCCCCATTCCTGGAATAGTTTCAACAAGTATCATTTTTGCATTTATATACATGTGTACACAGTTTTTGCACCATATTCACCCTCTTACCCCCTTTCCCCTCCCCTCTCCCCCCTCCTACTGGTGTCAATCCCCTCATGCCATGCAGGATCTGTTCTTCCTATTCTCCAATTTTGTAGAAGAAAAAAAAAGAAAAAAATTTAAAAGTTAAAAAATGACTTATTTGCTTGGTTGTGATAAAGGTAGCTACAGAGGGAGTTTTCTTGTGATTTTCATGTATATATGTATTATAACCCCAATTAGTTCATCGCCTCTATTTTTCTTCATTCTATCTTAGTACCTTTGGTGGTTTCAGCAGTTTAAGAATTTTATGCTCATTCTTGTATAGAGAGTATACCAACCATATTCACCTTCTTAGTTTCTTTCTTTTACCCTGTCCTCTCATATGTTACCTCCCCTTAATGTAACCAGTTTTTTTGTAATATTTCTGTATTAGTATTAAGTCTATATTCCACACATGACTTTTGGCCTTCTGAGTGTGGCTAACTTCACTTAAGATGATGTTCTCCAGTTCCATCCATTTACCTGCAAGTGAAAGAATTTCATCCTTTTTTGTGGCTAAGTAAAATTCCATTGTATATAAATACACTTTCTTAATCAATTTGTCAGCAGTGTGGCATCTTGGCTATTTCCATGACTTAGCTATTATGAACACTGCTTCAATAAACATGAGTGTGTAGGTGCCTTTGTTGCAACCTGATTTACATGCCTTCAGGTATATGCCTAGGAATAGAATTTCTGGATTACTCTGCTTTAATTTAACCCTAGTCCTAGACAAGCTTCAAGTCTCCTGGTGTCAGTTAGCTAGTCTCACAGAGCACCTGTACCTCTACATTGTTCTACCCACCTTGCATTTCTATCTTTCCTCCAGGGACAATTGTTTGTTTTCCTTCCTTCAGGTGCAATATGCATACTTCAGCACCCTAATGTTGACAATATTTGCTAATTTTATGTTCCCATGTTAAAGACATATTCCACTGGAGAGAAATTGGAGAAAGTTATAAATGGAATTATACATCCGTCCTACCAGAACTGCTGTTATCTAGGTCAGAAACATAAATCACACTTACATATAACCTCATCCAATAATTTCTGTGCAAACTTTGTGGGGTTCATTGAGAAGACTGTCATGGTATGAACTCAGACTATTTCCTATACTCCCAGGCATTTCACCCTCCCTCACTGATAAAATTTTGATGTTCACCAGTTTGCAAACTTTTGTCTAATAAAATCTTTCCAGTGTCTAATTGCCTCATGTTTAGTCTGTTCCTGCAGGCATCTTCTTAGATCTTGGGTCATTTTGTTGTCCTTCCATTTCAGGCTCAAACAAAGTTGAGAGTTTGTAGTTTGTCATTTTCACTGCAAGACTAGGAGCAACACTCTTTATATGTTAGTTTATAACCCTGAGCAGATAGAAGATATCAATAACATGCTTTAAAATGCTTGGATAACTGGGTTATCATTTGTAATGATAATAAGAAAAATGCATATCTCACAGTTTGTTCAAAGAAAAATAATCAGATAGGTTAGGAATAAAAATTTGAACATATAAATATATATGCTGACATATAAATATAACAAAGATGTATGGGTGAAATTCTCTTATCTTCTCTCTGGAGAAGGCATTTTAACTATGATTCAAAATCTAGAGGAAGTAGATTAAAAGATTAATGAATGCAATGTTTTTTAAAAGGCTTTTGTATTGTAAAAACAAACATAAAATTATTAATGAGAACTGTCAAAACCGTTAATGAAAACTTCTGCAGCATATAAAGCAAACAAAAGCTAATATTCCTTTAACAAAACTACAATCGAAAGACCAAACAGCAGAACCCTAATTGGTACCTTGCAAGAGAAGAAGTGATCAACTTACTCAACAAAACTGTATGAAATAGATTTTGAAAATATAAAACCATTTTCAAGCTTACTCATATTTAAATAAATACAATATAACAGCTCAATACTCTTTCTTGTTTTAGGATTTTATTTTGAAATTTCCATACATGCATAAAATGTACTTTAATAATTTTGCCTTCTCTATTATATTCTCATCCCCCACTTTTTGTTTATTTATTTTTGTTGTATTGTTTTTATGCTTATTCATATGTGTATGCATTGAATGGAGAAAACAATACTTTTTTTTGAGACAGCTAGCATTGTTACATGAAACAATGTAAAAGCATAGTGAAGCCTTTACGAAACATCCTATGTATTGTAAAAATTATCCTCACACATATTGTGAATCCTGTGATGCTCACAGGTCTACATCCTGGGGATGACACATGAATTTTGATTCTTAAATAACTTTAGTGATGAGTTTCTGAAGATTCTCTTTGCCTAACATTGATTATTAGGACAGTACAAACCAGTCTTTGTTGTGTCATTTCTACAATTAGTGAAATTTTCCTGAGCTCATAAAAAAGTGAAAATAGTTGGTTTTAAGGTGGAAATGTTTTGAAATTATTGCTCTAAATTAGATTAAGTTGTCATTTTTGTTCTTTATGAAAGGAAGTGTTCTATCTATTGGTTCAGCCAGGCTTTCTTGTTCTTCAATAATTTAACAAATTTTTATAATCTCTGTTGTCAAAAACTATTGACATTAAACTGTACATATTCCTTTCTTTTGGGGGACTTATATTACAATTCTAATTATGTTTCCCTTTACATTCTTAATACTGAATTTGAATATCTTACTGAATTCCATAGATTTCTCCTATAAGAAATTTATCTGGATTTGAAAATTTTCAGATAAGTAGTTTTGATTCTTTTATATTAACTTGTGTTTTTTAACTCATTTTGCTATTATATTTCCTAGATTATTGACTTTATTGTTTAACATATATTTTCAGTCTTTCATTTATTTCCATTATACATATTTATATAGTAATATTACACTCTGACTACACAGCCGCAGCCTTCAGCTTGCAGTACATTTATTATCCTACTTAAATGTATTTATTTGCTATCTACTTCCAACAAAAATTTTTCTAGTCTCTTGAGAAATATCAATAATAGTAATAAAAAAACCAATTTCTACCTTGATGAAGCTTACAGCATTTTGAGGGAAAAGAACAACAAATAAAGAAGATTATAAATTAGAAAATTTCATGATTATTTTAAATGGTATGAATTGGCAGAAGAAATAAAACACAGGTTAGATTAGAGGGAGGGAGAGGGCTGAGCAGGGGTCAGACAATGCAGAGTCAAATAGGGATGTGAGGGTATGCTTCAATGAAAAGTTCAGATTTAAGTAAAGACTTGAAGAAGGTAAACATGAGCAAAAGGATATGTGACTTTCATCAGCAAATAATAACTCTGAGTGCTGTTAGGTAAAAAATATAGAGAGAAAACGAAGTAGGAATACTCTGAAAGCAAGTAGTAACTTAATCGGGGGTAGGAATAGTAATATTGACGATATCCTGCATGTTTTGAAGTATAGAAGGTAGGATTTGCATATCAGAAATAAGGTAACAGTGAAAAATTAAACAAATCAGCTTCAAAATTTTTGCCAAATCAAATGAACAGATGTTAGACATAAGTGGAGGAAAATAGGATATAATTCAAAGAAGAAAATATTTTGGATTCAATGTTTTCTGTGTTGAGTACGAAAAATGTTTTACATATCTAACTTGAAACATGAAGAACATTGATACTCTCTTAAAAGTCTGGAGAGATCTGGAATGCCAAAATAAATTTGGAATTTTTGAATATGGAGATGGTACCAAAAACTATTTGAATGAATGGGATCACCAAAGAAGATGATATTAGTAGAAAAAGGACTGATAAAAGAGCCCTTAATAATTGCAATTCCAGAAGTTTGTGGAGAAGTGAAGAAATCATCAAAAAAAGACTTGAAAAGAACAATTAATGAGATGGGAGGAAAATCAAGAATCTAGTGTTCTGGAAATAAAGTGAGGGAAGTGACCAAGGAAGGGGAGATCATTTGTATCAAAAATCATGAAAAGTGCAAGGTGGGAAATGACAGATTATTGTAAATCTCCATTAGGACTTTTGTATAGTAGTATACTGGAATCAGGCAGAGTTTAGGCCCTTGAAAGGAATTAGTGTACACATTGGGGAGAATCACAAGGGTTAAAGAAATATGAGCATTGGGTTGCTGGAGTGAACAGACAAGGACAAAGAAGTTGGTGACTATAATAATCAAAATATAAGAAAATTACCATAACTGACAATTGTGTGTGATCATGGACATAAGTGCTTAAAGTAGGGAAATGAACAAAGTCATTTGAAGAGTGTAGTTCAAGTAACTGAATTGATAAAGGGTTGGGAGGGATACTTCTGTGTGCACAAAACCTCCTAAAATGATGACAAGAATATTTGAGAGTGACAGTGGGACATTAGACAAAATCATGAAGAAATTAAGGGTGAAGGAGAGCAGTGAGGCAGATATGGTAGTGTGGTTGACACAGTATGTTGGATTCAGAGCTGGGGTTTCAGGAAACATAATTCTATTACTAATATTTGATGAAAAGAGTAGCTCTTCTAAATGTGTTTCTGCCTTGTTATCCCCACAACATGCACTGTAAATGTACTGAGAGATACACCGAGGTACATAACTTTATCATTCCTTCAGTAATTTTAGAGAATATAGAAGAAATGTGTGCCCTAGAGAGTTACCTCTAAGTGTTGGCAATAATGGCGCCAATAGGTTTCGGTTCTTACTGCATCCTTAAGCTTCTGTTTCCCAGGGTCATGGTCCTGCCTCAAGTCTAGCTTGAATTCTCCTTCTTCCCCAACCTCCAATTAGCATGAACCATAAGATCTTAACCAATCAGATCATGCCAAGTCTCACTGAGGGGTATTTAAGCACCTGCCCTTCTCTCTCTCTCTCTCTCAGCTCTCCCCCTCTCCCACCTGTCAATAAAGAATCTCTTGGCCAGATGACTCCTCTCCACGTGGTCACTTTGGGGCCTACATTTGCCTACACTAAGAATAGCTGAACACAAAGATACAAGAGATTGAGTTTAGGTTCCTTGATAGTGTAATAGCAATAGAACAATAACTTCTCCATTATTAACAGCCTCAATATGTAAACCATTTTTGGACAAGTTCTGCATTTCTGAACATTTAAGTAGTAGACTAAAATGACAGATTGATTCATATTTCTATTTTAATCTAGAAAACAAAAGCTTTATATAAAATTTAGTATTAGTCTAGGAGTTAGTAATTAACATTATCAACTGGAGAGCAGACTGCCCATGCATTCAACAGACTTTGATAATTTTAAAAGTAAAGATTGTGCACTAAAATTTTGGTAGAAAGATTACCAATATCTATTAGAAACTGAAATGTAACATCATCTATTTCAGTAATTTAAATATAAGGTGTTCACTGCTATGTATATGTTGTAGAGAGAAAGAAAATAGTCACATCCAATTGCACATTCTGCACCACATAAAACAGTTCTGAAATAAAAAGAAATGGCATTATAAGAATTCAAGGCATTTTGACTGTGAGAAGTAAAATAAAAGAAATTTCTAAGTAACAGAGAACAGTTAAAAGTTCCCTTAGAGAGCTATAACTTACATGACTGGCACTTAAAAGAAAGATAATAATTTGTGTAGATACTGAGTTTGGCAGAGCTATGGGAATAATATATCTTTTCAGTCTCAAATATTATTTCATTTTTGATGCTGAGTCTTTCTAGCAATATTAACTGTTCACACTATTTTTATTCTATGACCTTGACTACCATGGGGGAAATAATGAGCCTCAACTTCTTGTGTCTTGGAAGATTTGGTAATTTATCTTGAAGGGATGTCAGCATAAAAATGTTCTCAGTGTTACTTTAAAGCTGTATCTTAAAAAAAAAACCCAAAAAACTAATGTTACATTAGGCAGATGTGAAATCAACTGAAACCATGAATAATTTTAAGTGGTGGAATATTTTAGAATGCAGTTAAGATTGCTAGTTTCTGTCTCCTTCCAGTGAGATTTTGAGAGCGAATGCATAGACTTCTCATAAGAGGAAAGAAAGTCTAAGACCTAATGTTGACTACTCCATATGTTACATATTTATTTTTATAATACATAGAAATGTTCCATAACTTTATTCCATTAAATACCCTAGCTATATAGCCAAGCACTAATTCGTAATCTAATCAATTAGTATTGTATTACCAGATTGCTCATTACATAGTCTTTAATTAGATTATTATTTTTTTTTTTGCTATTGTTGTGGTGCTTATTTGTTAGTCTTAGTCTGTTTTATTTTTACAACTTTTGGTAGTACTCATAGTACTTGTTTCCCCCATTATATAGGTAACTGTTGACTGCCTTGTCATGAAATTAAAATAAGTAAATGCTTAATAGTTCAGCTATTTGGGTTGTGGTTGTTTTGTTTTTTGATAGTACCAGGGATTGAATTCAGGGCCTGAGGCTTGCTATGCAATCATTCTACCACTTGAGCCACAGCCTAATTCTTTGGCTTTTTAGTTTGTTTTTGAATATGGCCTGGGCTTTTGCCTCAGAAGCCTGGGACCATAATCATCTTACCTCAACCTCTCCAGGAGCTGGGATCCCAGGCATGCACCACCACCACAGGCCTGAACCACCCTGCCTAGCCTACCTCTTTGTGTTGTAACCTCTGGTGCCTTACCTCTTTGTAAGATGATTCAACCTTATTTCCATAGTACGCTTGTGGAAAGTGCACTTAAAACTTTCCTAGAGAATAAGAAATCCTTTCTTTCTTACTGTCCCTAGTATGAATGGATCACATCTTTACTCCTACCCCTGACATTGAACAGGAACAACAGAGCCTAAGAGAATTTCTGGATAGTAGCATTAAACATATCATATCTTTCTTCTTCACCAATAAAGCATAACACAAAAGCCATTTTGAGTGGTAACACCAAGGTCAGATTTATAGAGAAGCTAATGAAGCTTAAAATTTCAGGCCCCTTATTTTACAAATCCCTCTTCTAAAACTGCGAGAAGGGCACTATAAATGTGCTTACACTGACACATTATTTTTTGAAAGCTATAATGGTAAGTTTTTTTGTTTTTATTCCTTAAAATAACATCTCAGATTTAATAGACTTATGCCTTTCTCATCCCATCTCCCAAATTTGTAATCTGCCTGTGGCTGATTTTAAGTGATCATGAGCACAAGAATAGTAACTGTAAAAAACCCCACAAAATATTGTAAATTTATACCTTAGCTATTTCAATTTCTTCTTACTAAAGATGAAAGAATGAAGGCACAGAAAACATCATTTACATGCCTGAAATCACAAAGCTGGTTAGTTGCAAAATCACTACTGGAATTTACTTGTCTTAATCTCAAACTTGGATTTATTTTGTTTAACATTTTTTAATAGCATATATTAGTTTTACAGAGGATTTCATTGTGACATTTCTATATATTTACCTTGGTTAGGTTTACCCCCACCATCATGCTCCCTTATCCTCCTCCCAACTCCTTAAAACAATTTCATTGTTCTATTTTCATGTAAGTATATAAAGTTCATTGAGCATATGCACACTCTTCTATTCCTTCTACATATTCTCCCCCTCCCGCTACAACCCATCCCTTAGCAGGGTCTGTTTTACAATCGTGTCCTTCCTTTTGAAGTGTATATTCATTGTTCAAAGGGGTTTCAAATGGCATTTCACCTGTGATTATACTGTACTTTATTCCAATTAATCTCCTTTATTACTTTCCCTTACCCTTTACCCTCTATTCTACATTATTCAACAGCTTTCAGTGTGGTTTGTTATGCCCTCTTCCTATACATATATAATTTGGTATTTTTCACTCTATCATTTTTTTCCTCTTCTTCCTCCCCTTAGTTTCATCAAACAGTCTCACTACTGCAAACATGTTCTATAAATATGTATGTATATTTATATATGATAAAATGTATTATTATATATTTTAAAATATATTTTATAATATGTAATATACACTTATAAATATATATAATATATATTTATATATTTTTGTGTGTCATACTTGTATTTATTTTTTGCATCTGTCTTCCACATATGAGAGAATATGCAACTCTTGTCTTTCTAAGCCTGGCTTACTTCCAGGCTTATGGGAACATAACATAGTGATGTCCACTTCTATACATTTCGCTACAAATGGTATAATTTCATTATTTTTTATAGCTGAATAATACTTCATTGGATATATTCAGCTTAACCCATTTGTTTCCACTTCTATAGTGTGCTTTCACCCATATTCTGGGAGTTTGAGCTATTCTTTGGGCTTTCTGCTTTCTTAAGATCCTGTTTCTTCCCATATCAGTCCTCTCTGTTCATTGTTTTCTTGTCTACTATCCTTCTAGGTCCTTGTTTGGTACCTCCTGTATTTTACTTGTTTTCACAAGTCTTCATGTTCTTCCTGTAGTACGACCTCTTGTCCATAGGAATTCTCTGTGATTCTTTCACTATCCTGCATTTACTACATTTCTGACTTTTTCCGTAAGAAAACAGTAATCAGATTTCACAGTTTGGAATATCTCATTGAAAATTTTGTTCAATCTGAAATTGCCATTCTTCATCTTTACAAAAGAGGTATGCTAGAAATGAAGAATCAATTATAAACTCTATTTCAATGGATGTCATAATATATATTATATTCTGTATATAACCAATATTTATATTATATCCTGTGTATAACCAACAATATGAAATGATAAATAATAAGATTCATTAAAGAAGAAAGTTGTTCTTTTAAATTTTAAGTTGCCTAAAAGTAAAATATGATTTTTTCTTGAATGTGTAAAGCTATTTGTGGTAATTACAATTTTTATTTCTAAGATAATTTCAAACCCTTGTACCTCCAACACTGATCTTGGCAGGAAAGAAAAAATTTTTTTGAAAAAAAAATTGTCATACTAGAACTATAAATTTACTTCTAATACATTCTTTCTTTCTTTCTTTTCTTTCTTTCTTTCATTCGTTCTTTCTTTCTTTCATTCTTCCTCCCTCCCTCTCTCCTTCCCTTCCTTCTTTCCTTCCATCCTTCCTTCCTTTCTTCTTTCTTTCTCAGAACTGGGATTTGACAATTGCTAGTCAGGTTCTAGGACTTCAGCCATGCCTCCAGCCCAAATTCTTTTTGAATTAAAAGATAAAATTGTCACACTGTATGATATCTTAGGCATTGTTTTATTTAAAAAAACATATCTTTGTAAAATACTAACTGAGCAACATGAGTATATAGATATATTTCTTTTCCAAGTATCACAATTATTATTTTGAAGTTCTCTAGCCACATTGATAACTTTAATTATTATCTTAGCATTTTCTCATCAAACAAAGAACTCTGAAGTGATTTTGAGTTTAAAATTTAAATTTTAGGGTTTTTAGGCTGCTAAAAATCCTCTGACTTCAGTTAGTTTAATAATCTCTGCTTCAGTACTTTTTAAGTGAAGAATAACTCAGCAATGTCCATCGATAAATGCTCATATTGAATGCCTGACAATTTCCCATGCCAACTATTTCATAAAACAAGTACAAATTGGCATGTGTCTTTATAACAGGAAAATTTGGTTCCGAGTATGGGAAACATCCCTAGATTCAGGACAGGACGCTTTATAACAGCTTTTGTAGAATAAGAGAAATTTTGTGCCATTTGTGAGTTTGTCGGCTCACAGAAAGCAGGTGGTTTTCTAACTCATTTGCCTTTGCACCGCATGTTCGTACAGTATGTGTTACACAGAATATATACTGTAATGCTTACGCACGTAAATGAGGAAAATAAGAGAGAATGAAGGATTTTCAAAGAAAACTTAATTCATGGATGTTTCACGTCTTTGTAGAGGAATGCCACATCAACTCATACGTATCAGATGAACTGCATAGAAATCTTAACAAAAAGTAATAATGTAGTTTATAAAATCTATAGGCAATAACATTCTGGCTCTTGTATCTATTTTTGTTTCAGAAACACATAAGAAAAGCAAATTATTTCACCATCATTTTCTTGAGTTTCATTTTAAAACATTTATAGTACTTAAAATATGTCTGGTACCAATGTAATAAATATGTAATTTAGTGATGTTTTTAAATGTGTGATATATACACAATGCGTATAGAATACCATGAAAAGTACCTATTTCAAATTAAAAATGAATTTAAAGGAATTTCTTTTTGCTTTTTTTGGCACAAGGTCTCTCTATGTAGCCAGACTGGCCTCAAACTCTCTAACCTCTTGCCTCAGTCTCCTGAGTGCTGGGATTATAGGCATTTGCCACCATCCTAGGCCTTGAAGAATTAGTTGGATTCTGAAAAAGAAAGAAACATCAGATGCATTTAATATTCACAGTTGTTGCAGCCAATTTTAATTAGCATAAATAATAAAGATTTGTAAGTAGCTCATTGTTATTTTCCAGGCTTATGTTTGGTAAAGTAAATGACTCAATGAAAGTACATGCAACATTCCTCATCAATTTCTTTCAAACATACAGAAATATTACTTAAAAAGGCAAACACCACCACCACACAAATTAGCATCACATAACCAAAACAAAAGCAAGCAGCATATAGTAAATCTGTAGCAAACTAAAAAGATGACTGATCTGTTTTAAAGTACATTTCCTATATACAACTCATATTTCATATGTACAATTTTATATGAAAGGAAAAATTATCAATAATATAGTTATTACTAAATATAAACTTTTAACTACTTGATTCAACAAAATATAGTCCATCCTGTGTGTGTTTTTAGTGCCTATTTAATTTTTTCTGCTCCAATCATTATTATTTTTTCTGTTCTAATTTTGAGTTTAGTTGTATCTTGCTTTTCTAATGTCTGTTTGGTGCATTTTAGGTTGTTTATTTGAAATTTTCTATTTTTAGTGTCATTATTTATTGCCATAGACTTTCCTCTGAGTTCTGCATTTATTAGATTCTACATGTCTGGGTAGGCTTGTGTTTCCATTTTTTCTTTCAAAATTTTTAAATTTTTCTCTTTGATTTCTTCACAAAAATTTAAAGGATCTTTGAGACTATTGTGAATAATTTTTTTGATACACATAACTTACCAAAATTAAACTGGGTATAGAGTACTTTGATGACAATTTTTTAATTTCCCACTTTGGAATATATCTTCTATTTTTCTTCTGGACAGGAAAGTTTCTATTGAGAAATGTGCAATGAGTTTAATGTTCTTTTAAATGTAGGTCAGTTTTGGGAATTTTCTTAGTCTTATACTTTGACAGTTTGGTTATACATGCCACAATAAAGACCTTTCTTGATCAGACCATGTGTACTTGTGGTCCTCTGGTTTCCTGTGGCTACATGCCCATATTTTCCCCCAAATGGGGACTTTTTAGTATTTATTTCATTTAATATATTTCCCATGACTTTTCCCTTTTCTTTCAATTTTGGTACTGCCAAATGCAAATATTTGTTTACTTAATTATGACTCAATGCTATTGAAGGCTTTTATCATTGTCTAATTAGGTTTTTTGCTTGTTTTCTTTTTTTTTGTCAGAATAGGATATTTTAAAAGTTCAGATGCTTTTTCTTCTGTTTGTCCCAGTATCTGATTACTGGATTTCTCATTTATATCATGCATTCATTCTTTTGCTAAGTTTGGTAGAATTCAGTTGTGTTGTGAAGCAGTCTCGTTCTGGGATTTTTACTTGTTTGTTTGGAGACCTTTTATTACTGATTTCTTTTTATTGATCTATTAAGGTTTTCTCTATGTCTTTATGGTTCATCTGAGTATCTTTAATAAGACCAGGCTGAAATTTCAAACTTTAAAAGCATTTTGTTTTAATTTGTAATGAAAGACTATTTAGTGTATTTAAAGTGTTAAATAAACTAAAAGTTTCATACTACATTTTCAGTTAATAATTTCATATTTGCCTGAGGGAAAGGGAAAATAACAGAAAACCAGAAGAAGAGATAATAGAAAATAAAGAAATAACATAATAAATTGTTTTGTGAATCTCTTTGCTAATTGAAACTATTTTAGCCTTTTTATTACTTGATACATGTAGTATAGTGATCTTGGTAGAAAATAATGATGAAAAGTAACATGAGAAATGTTAAGGGAATTTAAATGGCCAGATGTGTCATACATGAAGAATGTCCTCTAAAAGATATATCAAAAGCTACATCTTCAAAGGTTCCTTGCAAGCTAAAACATTATTTAAAAGGTTTCACAAAGAAATAAGATGAAATGTGATCAAGGGAATGTCTAATGGACCAAATTAAAAAATTGCTGTTAATATCGGATGTTGCTCCCATCACAGTGCCTTTGAAAATCCATCTTCTGTCTGCACAGGACAGGCAGTGTGAAATATGTCTCAGAAACATTTTTCTGTGAGTAGATTGATAAAATTACATAATGTCTTAGAAGTCACTTGTAACTTTCAGCATGGCATTTCACTTTTATACCAAGTTCTTTTCTCTATCTTTGAAATTGACAACTCAGTTTCATATTGTGGCCCATAAAGTCATTAATCAACTTAGTGAAGTTGAAATCTCATTATAAAATGCTATAAAGTTTTCTGTTGAATGAAAAACATTTCATTGTAAGTAAATGATGGCATAATTCAAAACAAAGAATTCCAAATCTTTGAAAAAACTTCTGAGTAACAGTGTACAGAAAAACTGAATGATAGAAACTCCATCCTTTAAATCCTAACAAAATAAATGAAAAAAAGAGGTAAATGAAAGTAACAAATATCAAACACAAATTATTATATTTTAATAGGAATAAAGAATGAAAGCACATTTAAAATCAATACCTCCCCTAAATTCCATGTTACAAGTGTGCTTCACCCAATATTAGAAAGGAAAGAAGGTGAATGGTTAAATCTGAAAAATCCATATCACCCAAAAATTATTTTCTGGAAGAGCCACCCTGAGAAGGTGGGTGATGGTTGTACAGAAAAGAGGCTGAGCTCCTTCAACATAAATGTCTGACTTTACCATTTGGTGTCTCGCCACTGCTATCTGTCATTATTTTCTGAAGCTATGATGAAAAGATGAAAGAGAAGACATCTAATTCAAAATAATTACTTTGAGACAGTTTCTTTGATACATAAATTCTATAAAATGTTTTTAAGCTTTCTAAATAGTTGGTGCCTTTTCATATAAAGTTTTTTTTTTAGGATATATTTGTTGCATAGGGAGGATTCATAGTGACAATTCTGATTAGGCTTATATTGTACATTTGTTACATCATCCCCATTGTCTCTCCCTTCAGCCTCCCTCTAACCCTACTTAAAGCAATTGCAAGAGTTTTCTTTGTTGTATTTCATATAAGCATATGAAGTCCATCAACCATATACCCTCCCTCATTCACAAGATAAACATATATACAAAATAAGCATGATGATATATAAACTCATATGTAGAACATGTTTGTATTAGTGGAACTACTTTATGGAACTTGGGAAAAGAGGGAAAGCAAAAACAGAATGATAGAGCATCAGTAATATTGTGGAACATAACATCTCTGAAGGTAGAGGATATAAGAATGTGTATTGATAGCTATTGAAAGATGGGTGAAGGTGGGAGTTAAAGGAAGAGTAATGGAAGAGGTTGAATGGAAAAAAATAAAGTATACCTACAGGTGGCATACATTGAGACACCCCTTTGAATATCAACTTACATATTAGTAATGAAAGAGAGACTTTTTCAAATGGCTCCCTATTGACTTCCAGTTTTATTTTCTTTTAATCCAAGAATAAACATACAATTTCTACCTTTCCACATTTGTGAAGATTTGTTTTATATTCCAGGATGCAGTCTATCTTGATGCATGTTTCATGTATAATTGAGAAGAATGTATATCCTTCTGTTCTTGGCTAGAGTGGTCTATAACAATGTTAGAGGTAATTGCATGATGGTTTCTTTTAGATGAACTATTTTCTGATTGTTTTTCTGCCTATTTATATGTTAATTAGTGAGAGAGACACACAATTGTCTCTAAGTATTATTCTAGACATGTTCCATCCATTTATTCTTTATGTATTTTTAGGATATAGATTTAACACTTTTATCATTATATGCTGGGAAAACTTTCTCATTCTGAAGTGTAATTTATCTTAAAATAATATAGGTATTCTAGATTTCTTTTTGTTAGTGATTTCATGGGATATCTTTATCCATCCTTTTACCTTAGCTTATCAATGTAGACTATTATTAAGTGGATTTATATTGCTCACATTTAAAGTAGGTATTTATTCTAACATGTTATTAGTTGTTTCCCATTTATTCCAATTCCTTTTTTCTTCTTTTTTTCTCTTTCTGCTCTTTAGCTTTAATTTAGCACTTTTTAATAATTACATTTTTTCTCATTTGTTGATTTACTGATTTTCACTTTAAAATCTTTTTTGGGGGTGTGTGTGTATATAGTGACTCTAGATTTTCAACATACATTTAAAAATAATCTGGGAATAGAGGAGTGGCTCAAGTGGTAGAGTGCCT
Source organism: Castor canadensis (assembly GCF_047511655.1). Taxonomy (NCBI): domain Eukaryota; kingdom Metazoa; phylum Chordata; class Mammalia; order Rodentia; family Castoridae; genus Castor; species Castor canadensis. The sequence goes on along the minus strand of NC_133391.1, from coordinate 93,801,011 downwards.
GTCTAGTAAGCATGAGGCTCTGAGTTCAAACCCCAGAAACACCAATAAATAAATTAAGTAATCTGATATCACCTCCAGATATTACAGTAATTAATGTATATTGTAAAAGTTTTATAATTATATATAGTCAGTTCCTATCCCTATCTCTTGTGCCATTGTTGCCCTACATTTTATGCTATACACACCCAATATATTGTTTGCCTGTTACACCTCAGTTATCTTTTAGAGAAATTCAAAAGCACTCTCATTAAATCACACTATTTTCTTTAGCAATTTAAAAATACTTTATAGCTGTGTCTCCTTAGCAATTTGTATGTTGGTACACTAGAGTATATATTCCAAGTAAATAAATACTTAGGTCCTTTTTCTCCTTTCACGGGAAGATTCTTATCCCAGTTTTTCTGGGAGTATAACTCACTTAAAATAAGATAAATATGAAAAATGAGATGATAATTGAGAGAGGCTATTCAAAAGCAATATTTTCAGCAGAAAGAAATGGTAGAAAATTTTTTCTTGCTAATAATGCCACTGCTAGGAACACACACACACACACACACACAGAGTTCAGGAACTGAGATTATATTTTTTGTCTTTCCTTTTCTAGATTATAAACTGCATCAGGAAAGAAGTGTTTTGGATATTTGTTCATTATCTAGCTGACTAACAAGAATAAGCAGTGAAGCCCATTAAGCAGTGACAAATGATTATTAAATGAGTCACCAAATGATTTATTTGAGGGGATGTATCTTGAAAAAATTTTTAATCTTAGTTATGAAAATATGAGAAAAGATATGTAAGAGAAACTATTCAAAAATGCTACCTCACTAAAAGACAAAAAAGGACACTAAGTACAGTATTAAATGCATTGCCTTTAAAACTACATAATACCTAAAGAACAGAAGATATTTTCTTTTAAGTTTCTTGTATATGGAAGCATTAGATCATTACACTTAATGCAAAGGAAAAGGAAAAATAGGGTGATTAGAAATATTATAAAAGACAATAATGATTCAACATAATAGTTACTCTGGCTGAAGATAATCTGATCATTAAAACAAACAAAAATCAATGATTTTTAAAAAATTATGCAGTTTAATTTTAATTCAATGGTACTAAACTCAGTATGAGTGTTAAACTATAATCATCACTGAGATATAGGGTAGGCATATTTTAGTTTTAAAGATACAATCATTTGGCATTCTCTTGCCCCCAAAAATCATCTAGTAAGCATATTAAGGATAAGCTTTCTTCATGTTTTGCCACAGATCATGCAAATCCAGAATGTAGAAATATCTCTGAACTCCTAATGAAAATGAATGTTGGTGTGACGACTGTGAAAAGTGGTGTAGATGACATTTCTTCAAATGAAAAAGACTACCTATTCCCATATTTCCAGTATGTGCTCTCACCTTGTCATGTGATCCAAGTCCAACCACACTGCTGTATTTGTCCTTAGAGCTAAAGTCCGCATATGAGGGAGAACATAAGACTTTTGGTCTTCTGAGCCTGGCTAACCTCGTTCAGAATGATGTTCTCTAGTTTCATTTACTTGCAAATGATAAGATTTCATTCTTCTTCATAGCTGAGTAAAATTCTATTGTGTATAAATACCACATTTTCTTGGATCATGTGACGAGGGGAGAGCACAAACAGGAGATATAGGAATAGGTAGAAAACCCAAAACATGAAAGCATTTGATGTCCCCACCCCAGGGGAATTAATACAGAAACCTTAAAGCAACAGAGGTCAACATGAGAAGGGGATTAGGAACCAGTGTAAAGATCAGTTACAGATGAATCAACTTTGGTTGTAACACATGTGTACATGGAACAATGCTAGGAATCTCTCTGCATAGCTATATTTAATTCATCTAGCAAAAACGCTTTGTCTTCCTTATTATGCTATGTCTTCTCTTCCACAAAATTAGAGATAAGGGCAGAACAGGTTCTGCCTGGAAGCGAAGGGGGGAGCAGGGAAAGGGTGGGGGAGGGGGCAGGGGGAAAAATGACCCCAACAATGTATGCACATGTGCATAAATGAATAATAATAATAATAAAAAAAAGACAAATCAAAGATAAAAGTCTAAAAAAAGGAAAAAGACTGCCTGTGTTATACTTTCATCTCTGTGAAAACATACCTAAGCAAAACAATTTAAAGGGGACAAAAGCAACTGAAAGGAGGAAAGACTTACTTTGGTTCACAGTTTCAGAGAGTTCAGTTCATCAGGGTGGGGAGGGCATGGCAGAGCAGAGCAGTCCCCCTCATTGAAAGAGAGAGAGGGAGACAGAGAGACAGACAGAGAGACAGAGAGAGAGAGAGAGAGAGAGAGAGAGAGAGAGAGAGAGAGAGAAGGAGAAGGAGGAGAAGAAGAAGGAGAAGAAAGAAGAAGAAGGAGGAGGAGGATGAGAAGGAGGAGGAGGAGGAGGACGAGAAGGAGGAGGAGGAGGATGAGGAGGACAAGGAGGAGGAAAAGAAGAAGGAGGAGGAAAAGAAGGAGGAGGAAGAGGAAAAGAAGAAGGAGGAGGAGGAAGAGGAAAAGAAGGAAAAGAAAGAAAAGAAAAGAGAAAGAAAGATGGATTAAAACCACAGTACTCCACATTTTGTTCCCAAATGCTTATGCCCATTTCTTAGAGCAAAATGCATTTACTTCATATGGTAGAGTCCCCATACACAGGCTCCGCAGTTCAAGCATTTCTTAGAACTTCAAGTACAATCTCTCCTCTGAAACTGAAGGCAAACTGCAAACCATGAACCCTTGCAAAATAATAAACAAGGTACAATAACAAAGAGTCAAAATTCCTAATCTCCAGGAACTAGAGAAAAGGTTAGATTAAAAAGAATTAACCTAGAAGGTAACACCCACGCACAGGAAATCAATGTGAGTCAATGCCCTGTATAGCTATCCTTATCTCAACCAGCAAAACCCCTTGTTCCTTCCTATTATTGCTTATACTCTCTCTACAACAAAATTAGAGATAAGGGCAAAATAGTTTCTGCTGGGTATTGAGGGGGGGGAGCGGGAGGGGGTGGAGTGGGTGGTAAGGGAGGGGGTGGGGTCAGGGGGGAGAAATAAACCAAGCCTTGTATGCACATATGAATAATAAAAGAAAAATGAAAAAAAAAAAATCCTAATCAAAATTGAGAGAATGGGGGCATGAAAAGGAGAGATGGGATCATAGTAAGACAAGCCCCGATGAGGCAAACATTAAACTTTGTAACTCATTTCCAGTTTCTGTGGCACATAGTGTGATGACATGAGCTTCCAAGGGCTTGGGCAACCTTACAGCCTTGCAGTTGCAGCCCACATATACTCTCTCATTGGCTGTTTTTGTTCACTGCCCAAATCTTTTGTCAGCATTCTGTTCCTGGCATCCCTAAGCTTCCTAGTATCTCCATTTTATATTCAGCTATAATCTCATAGCTTCATGCATTATTTTCCCAGGGGCTGTCTGAGAGAATTCTGATCTAGCTCCACTTTATCTGACCTCCCATGTTGTCCTTTGAAGTTTTAGTGGAAGGCCTCCATGACTCTGCACCTCTTGCATTCTGCATGTCTATGAAAGTGACACCTTGTGGATAATTCCAAGTTCTGCTTCCATTTAGAGTTCATCCCTCTTGGACCATGGCTACAGTGATCTCTGAATGGTGGATGAACATGGGGAAACATTTCCTAGGTTGCTGTGTGCAAATAGGAAACCCCAGAGCTCTCTTCTCAAAGCAAAGTCTTTCCAGTGTGTTAAAACTATTACAACCTTGTGTCAGGCATAGTGGTTCATGTCTATAATACCATCACTCAGAATCAGAGGCAGGAGGATCATGAGTTTGAGGCTAGCCTAGACCACATAGCAATACCCTGTCTCAAAAAACAAAGACAAAACAAAACAACAAAAATCCCAAACAAACACCCAAACCTTTACACCCTCAGCATGAGATGAGTAGAGTATGGATAATTCCTGGGGTATTTATAAGGCATCTTTTGTATTATCTTGATGTAAAGTTCTTGGATCTTTTTAATGGTACTAATTTCTTGAACACACACCTTCTTTGGCCAGAACTTTAAATGTGTCCCTTTTCTCAGCATTAAATGCATTTTTTTCTAATTGAGAGTTTCTTAAATCCTTTTGTTCTGTTTTTTTGTTTTCAGTTCTCACTATAAACCTGAGTAAAAGCAATCAGAAATACCTGTGTCACAGCCTGAATGATGGGTTACCTTACAATTTTCTATATCAAATTAATTATACCTTTAAATTCAGCCTCCCACTGTCATGAGGCACTGACAAAATGTAGACAACTTCTTTGACAGAATGAAGTATGAATGGCTGCTAATCTAATTTTCAATAGAATTCTCATTCCAGTTTGAAAACTCTTGGGCACAATTTTACTTCCACATTTCTATCAGCATTCTGGTCATCTAGCTCTCACCAGAATCACCTGTTAAGGACTAGGTACAGCATTCTAGGATTTTTCTACACTGCTTCTCTAACTTTTCTGTATTCTTCCCATAAACTAGTTCCAAAGGCTTAAGAATCACATAATTATAGTCAAAATATGACTCCAATTGTCTGGTACCAATTTTTTATATTAGTCAGACATAATGGTGTGAAATAACTTAAAGGAGTAAAGATTTATTTTGTCCCATGATTTCAGAGGTTTCATTCCATTGTGGCAGGAAGGGTGCCATGTAGCAGAGAAGCTCCCCTTATGGCATCCAGAAAGCAGAGATAGAGAGGTCCCTGGAATAAGATACAGCCTCCAGGACTGTATCTCACTGACCTACTTCCTCCAGATAGACCCCACCACTTAAGTTTCCAACATTTCTCAAACTAGAGCCTTCATCTGGGGATGTAAGCTTGTACATATAAGCTGCATGGGACACTTCATATTCTAGCCATAATATTGATAAAATTTTCAGAATAAACTTTCTCATAGTTCTAGAAATATTACCCAAAGTTCTTAGTAATGAAGTAGCTGTGGTTAAGAGAAATAGTGACTAAATAACAACAGCAAGATTTGTGTCATTTTAATTTTACCTAATCTCATTCAGTGCTCAAGAGCTCAGCAGTAGCCTTGAAAATGTAACAGGTTGTACACCTGGCACCAGAGGTACTTATGGTCAATTGGTTTTTAACAAGGATGCTAAGAAAATTTAGTGGGGGAAAGAATGGTCTTTTCAACAATTGGTACTGGAGAAAATGTATATTCATAGGCAAAAGATTGAAATGGGACTGCTATCTTACATCACACACACAAATGTAAAGTTAGTCAAATTACTAATGAAGACATGAAATTATAAGACCTTTTATAGAAAACAAATGCACAGTCTCTGTGCCCTTGGATTACACATAATCTCTGTATCCTTGCTTCATCTTTGGTATTAACTATATCTAAATATAGATCCAATTGCTAAATAACTGTAAGAATTATGAACTACAGAATACAACTAGAGTAGATGGTAAAGATATTTTTCACCTACAAAATTACCAGTTTGTATGATTTAGCCCAGTAAATGAGTGACACAGGTAAAAATTATATAATAAAGTGCAGAGAAAAGAGGTTAGAAAAAGTAAACATATGCTAGTTTTTTGATGTTTTTAAATGATGTGGAAAATTACATAGTTAAAATTTGGTAATCCTAGGGATATTTTAATCTTTTTTAAAATGATAAAGATAGAAAGTAAAAATGATGCATGTTAGCACTACAAGATATAATTAATAGCAATTGGGAGATTGAAAATGGGATGCAGATGGAGGAAAAGATGTTGAGCAATATTTTAAGTTGGATAGTTTTCTAATCTTACATTCTTAAATAAAAGCAACTAAAATGATTTGACATTGGAAAAGGAATAGGCATCTAAATACAAGGAATCAACAATAGAGACCTAAACTAAATCTGTGTGGGACTCAACATATAAAACGCTATGTCTTTCATATTACTGCTTATGTTTTCTCTTCTTTTTAAAATTTATTTTATTTTATTTATTTTTATTATGTTTTCTCTTCAACAAAATTGGAGAAAAGGGCAGAACAGGTTCTGCCTGGAAGCGAGAGGGTGGGGCAGAGACAGAAGGTGGGAAGGCAGGGGGGAGAAATGACCCAAACAATGTATGCACATATGAATAAATAAAGAAAGAAAAAAATATAATGAACTTTAATTTTAAATTAGTCTCAAAAATTTAAAACTTTCAGAAAATATTTACCACACAACCACATGAAAACTTATGAGAGTCTCATCCCCATGTGTGTCAATGCCATATAAATTAAATGATGCAATAGATTATGAATGCAATATATTTTATATGTTTGCATATTGTATGTTCAGTATTAACTGTAATGCTTTTGAAAAGATGTTTAATAATAATGTCAAATGCATGCTAATTATTTCCAACTCAACAATATAAGTAGAAATTACACAGTACATTCACAAAGAAAAAATCACCAAGATGAATTCACAGAATTGATAATAGTCAAAAATTTTAATTATTCTAAATGACTCCAAAGAGGAAATTATTTTTAAGTATATAACATAATTTATAAAGAAATACTGTGATATCAATTAATAATATATGTCTTCATTTGTGCAGATGCAGCAATGTCTCTAACATACATTTTTTGCAATTATTTAACTGATAGGTTTCTATCAGTGTAATGGAAGATCTGAAGTTGTATTTATTTACTGTGAAATATAGATGAACATGATTTAGGGAACTACTCTAGGGTATATACCTTTGATGATTTCCTTGTGCACCAGACTTATACATATTTCTTTGCTAAAAATATTGATGTTGACAACACTTTCTAGTCTTATTTACTGTATTAACTGAAATGATTTAATGTTGCTCATTTTTTAGCTTAGGGCAGAAGCTTTCAATGAAGAAAAAACAGAGAATCAACTGAGACACAGAATAGCCAGGCACCATGAAAGAGAACAGGAGTCACTTCTGAAATTTTACTCTGAGATGCTGGAAAGCTGCTCTGCACATCAATGCCAGAGGTATCTTAGCTCTAGAATTCCTCATTGCTGCATCTCTGCTCAAGAGGCCACTATGAAAGGGAACCAGGAAATAGTGAAGAAGTCTCGTAGTGATGAACCAATGTGAGTTGTAACACAAATGTGCATGGAAGTAACGTTAGGAATCTCTCTGTATAGCTATCTTTATCTCAAACTAGCAAAAACGCCATGTCTTTCTTATTATCTGTGTTTTCTCTTCAACAAAATTGGAGAACAAGAGGGCAGAACAGGTTCTTCCTGGATGTTGGTCGGAGGTAGCCCAAACAATGTAAACACTTGTGAGTAAATGTAAAAATGATTTTAAAAAAATGACTATATATGTTGGGACAGAGAATCTATCCAGCCTAGCATTGGTCTACAGCCATGCAGTTTTGAGATTTGAAGAGCAATGGTTCCTAAGTTGAAAAAAGCAGATATTTACCAAAATTATGTGTGGTAAATGTTAAGTGCTACAAGGTTATCAAAAACTATTTTATGGGTGGGGATGTAGTTCAGTGGTAGAGGATTTGACTAGTACTCCTGGGTAACTGGGTTCAATAAAAAAAAAAGTAATTTGAAAAAAAACAAGTATTTTAATAATGCTAGTTCAGTTAAGGAAATGATATACTAGATGATATACTAGATACATTAGACCGAATAGACAATCTATCCCAGGAGGTTGAGTCTTGGGCAGAGATGGTACACTGAGGACGTCTTAAGATATCCACTGGCATTGACACAGAGAGAAGCTGTGTCATAGTTTTTGCTTCCTTTTGAGGACATGCTATAGATTAGGTGTGGTTTGTCCCCTTAACCTTCATATGATATAGGCTTGGTCCCAAGTTCAACAATATGAAGAAGCAGTGGAACTTTTGAGAGATGTGGCCTATGAATGTGGTTAGATCATTGGGACAATCCCCTTAGAAATGATTATTATTAGACTTTTGTGCTGACTTAGTTCCTTCAAGGACGAATTGTAAAAGAGCTAGCCTGACCCTTGAATCTCTCTGGGTTGCATATTCCTATGCGATCTTTCCCTCTCACTTGCTCAAATCATTGTTATGCTATCTGCCACCAGGACCCTTGTCAGAGTTGAGCAGAAGCCAGTGCCATGCTCTTGGACCTGCAGAACTATGAGCAACTAAATCTTTTCTTGACAGTTATGCATCCTTGGTTATTTTGTTATAAAAATGGAAAGTAGTGTCAGTTTCTAAGGAGAAAAGATTGAAAATATGTACCAATATAAGACATTGGAGAATGTCATTGAACAAAATAATAGATAAGTAATTTTATTCATCCTCAACATATTTTGAAAATATAAATTGAGTATTTTTGCTTTTTATATTCATGAATATAGATTATGGAAAAATATTTGCTTAAAATCATACAATAGTAGTCAAATTGAGATTAAATCACTTTGCTATAAATTAAAAATTTTTACCATTTAGCATCCTAACTCTAAATCAATGTGCTTTATAAGATCACTTTCTAAGGCTATATTTGGAGGGCTATTAATGGCATTATTAGTAGATAATTAAAAAACTTGAAAATGCCAGAAGTACTTGGTAGATTCTTTAAAAACAATGCAGTTTATATTCAGATAATGTATAGTTGCAAGAGAAATTTTATAAAATACTGCCACTCTTCACTCAGCTAACAGTTGACAATTACTTATGAAATTATTCATATTTATTAAATTTTAGAAAATAAATATATTTTGATTATTCAATAGAAATTAGCATACTATGAATTATACATACATACGTATTTCAATGGTAAGAACAATAGATATAAGTAACTGCACAGATTTTACATAAAGTTACTGAAAACATCTATTTAAGCACTGGTACAAGGACTTGAGAAAAAAACATGTAATATATGTTACTAAACATATCATTTAAGGCAAAGGAAAAATATATAACCTTATATGGAAAATATTATCAATTTCCCAAAGATAAAAATCTTTGTCACTTCTTTTCCTTCTCTACTTCAGAAGTATAAATACTATCAAATAGTTTGAGGATATCCATGTAGAATAATCATAACCAACTTAATTATTGATCTCTACTTGAATGCCTGTTGTGTTTCAAGCTTCATCTTGAGTGTTCAGGTTAAGAGAGATAATGTCCAAGGCCCTCTTAATCTGGGAGAAATGGCAGGCAACTAAACAATTTCAATATAATTTTATGAATTCCTTGGCTGATTTATCTACAGGCTTTATGACAATGCTTGAAATGTACATTTTCTTGAAAATAAAGAAATGATGACTGAAGATATCTGAATAAGTTATTATCTAAAATGAACCTCAAAACTGAATTGGAATTGGTCATGTGAAAGCAGAATTTCAGTACCCGCAAAAGGAATGATTTGCAAAATATCACAAAAGCACTAGAAACAGGGAACATTCCAAAGAATTAAAATTAATTGTGTTTCTGGAGCATGATTTAAAAGAAAAAATAGACAAAATGAAATTCTGGAAAGAAAGCATGTTCAAGATTCTTAGGAGTTGTGTTTGTAAGTCATATCTCAGAAACTATCAATGTGTTTCTGTAAAACTCCAATTTTTTACTGGTCACACACTATTTGGTCAAATGTCCAGAATTGGTTGCCATATGGAATAAATTGAACACAATCTGATGCCAGAGCATCAGCCGCCTGTGAACAGATGCCCTTAAAAATGCGTACAAGCAAGAGGCCAACAACCACATCCAACTGACAAGACCCAGAGGCCACAACAGACAACTGGCAGTGCTACCTAACCACTTAGAGCATATCTGTGTGCTCTTTTGGCATTTTAGTACCCAAAGTGTTTCTGATACATTCAAAAAGGAGACTTCTGATTGCAGATGTTTTATATGACTGTCTATTTATAACTATCAATCATCTCGCTAGCCATAAAATAATATTGAAATAAAAACAGGGAAAATTTGCATTGTATTTAACTATATGTCTATAGTAAAATGTAAAACTCTCCATTATTTTTACTAAATATAAAACCAGAATAATTAAATAAAATAAAGATAATGAATATTTGAATACTAACATTTATAATTGACTGTAAAATTAAATTTTATACTTGTTACTCTTTTGTATGTAAGTGAAGTAGGAAAAATGTCAAGTTGATGTTTTCATGAAATGGATAAGCTGTAAAATGTTCAGCTGCTGCTGCAAGGGGTGATGTTCCAAATGGATGCACAGGGAGTGTCAGAACATGAGCACTGAATAACACAACCCTCATTCCAAAACCTGGTTGGGTATTGTAATCATCTATGCAGATCATCACAAGTGAAAATGACTAACTCAATCATTTAAAATTATCATTGATATAACTTGTTAAAAGTCCTCATATTCATATTTTAATGAGTATCCAGGTGATATGGGTGCACTGTGTATGTAGATTGTCATTTGTCAGTCATAGATACAAGGATTGTCTTTTCAGCTGAGATCTCAAGACAACAAAGAATGAGGTTCATACCTTGATATAGTATTGATATCTAAAGTATGCCTTGAAGCATTTGTTTAATCTAGATCTAGATAAGCATCCACTGTGCTCAGAATTTAGTGTTAAAGGGAGATAGGGATCTCTCCAAGTAGAAGTCATCATAGTTGTAACCAACTTATTGTAAGCATTTTTCAAGACAGAAGAGGAAGTGGAATGCTTTACAGTAAAATTTGTAAGGCTGTAGCAGGATGTTAATATCGACTCTTTCTGTAGCTGTTTTTATTGAGTCCAAAGGATTAGATATATATGAAAGTTTAAAAAGACCTTGTTTTCCCCAAAAGCAAGATTAATGGTCTTTTATGTGGAATAAATCTTAGCCAAATTAATGTTCATATGTCTCTAAAATAGAAAATGACTGAGATTGAACTTTGGAAGAAATGATTTTACCAGTGAGAATTGTCAACATAATATATTTTTCTTCATGGTTATGTGGAAGAAACAAAAGCCCTTCACTCCTTACCTCAAGCCAAAGTAAAGGGACTAATGAAACAGATGTTTGTACCAAATGAAATACAATGTGTGAAGGACTGATAGCAAAAGTTATCAAAAATTATCCAAATTTGGTAAAAATAAGAGTGGTATTTTAGAGGCAGACACTGATATTAAAATTAATGTTAAAAATATCCAATAGTTTAGTATAATATACTTGATTTATTCACTGTTTACTATTGATTAATGTTCTTAGACTATACAAAATTTTCTCTTAGCTTAAAGAGTTGTATATAATAGTAAGTCAAAGAAATTCTTTCCAATAGACCAGATTGCTCCAAAGATTATGGCCTGTTGTGAATTGATCAGTTTTATATATAGCCCAGAAATCATGCACTAATATTTCATTGTTATATTACTTATAAATAATCCAGTGTCTTAGATGCTTTTTGAATCAGATAACAAGTCAACTTTTCCTTCAATTTTTAGTGGATTAAGTTAAGTAACTGATTTATCTTTCTCTTTTGAATATCATGATTCTATCCTTTTGAAGTTTCACTTTTTCAAAGCTATGTTTGGCTTTACCTATACAGTAGCAAAATAAGGAGGGATGGCTCCATAACAATAATTTTCCCAAATTCTAGGAGTGTAATTTGAAGAGAGATAACATTAGGGGTAATCTTGCATTCATGTCTCACAAGTAGGGCCTACAGAAGCAACATGATTCTGTTGTAGAATTATGCATGGTGGATTTCCTAACAACCTCATTAATAATAAATTGAACAAAACACTGGAACATATGTTCATTTTATGCTTACCTAAGAATCAGAATTTTATCTTCTTGGTAATCATACTTTCATAGTTTCTGAGGGCATCTGCTGACTTCCAAATGGGTTCACATAAGAATTAATAGCACATGATAAAAGCGAGAGCACACAAGGGAGGGGTGAGGATAGGTAAGACACCTAAAAAACTAGCTAGCATTTGTTGCCCTTAACGCAGAGAAACTAAAGCAGATACCTTAAAGCAACTGAGGCCAATAGGAAAAGGGGACCAGGAACTAGAGAAAAGGTTAGATCAAAAAGAATTAACCTAGAAGGTAACACCCACACACAGGAAATCAATGTGAGTCAATGCCCTGTATAGCTATCCTTATCTCAACCAGCAAAACCCCTTGTTCCTTCCTATTATTGCTTATACTCTCTCTACAACAAAATTAGAGATAAGGGCAAAATAGTTTCTGCTGGGTATTGAGGGGGGGAGCGGGAGGGGGTGGAGTGGGTGGTAAGGGAGGGGGTGGGGGCAGGGGGGAGAAATGAACCAAGCCTTGTATGCACATATGAATAATAAAAGAAAAATGGAAAAAAAAAAAAAAAAAAAAAAAAAGAATTAATATATTGAGCAGTTGAAGAAGCATACTACGTAAGTGGTTTAAATCTTGACTCTCAAGCTCAAAGTGCATATACCACTCAAAACCTAGAACTTCACTCTAATTGTATCACTGTTTTTCAGTGATTTTTTCACTTCTTGTTTTTCAGTGATTTTGAGTTTTTGTTTGTGTTTTTCTAGTTTGCATCTTATATTGGTCACAAATAATTTCTGGTTACTACTAATTAAGGTCACATAAACCAACCAAAATAGAGTGAGTAACATAACATTAAGAAAAATACATATAATGGTTTGAGCTTTTCCTTTCTATACCATATTTATGGTCTAATTTTAAGTTCAGTGAAGTGAATTTTATATCCATCTTTTCCAAGAAATTAAGTTTATATAAAAATGTGGTGGTAGAGGAGATCCAAGATGGTGAGTAGGGTACGGATGCAGAAAACCTAAGCTCCATGACTCCAAAAACCTCCCTGATACGCTGGAGCCACTTAGGTAATTCTGACTGCTGGTAGCCAAAATAATAACTGCCATCACATTAGGTGCAGAAAAAAATTCAAAGACAGACCCTCAAGTCAGCCTTTAATTGCACGTAACAACTGTGACTCATGGCACAGCCAGCAAGGTGTGTCAAGCCCCAGGGAAACCTTCCTCCCCCACAATGATTTCTCTCTCCTTTTTTTTTGTTGTTTTTTTTCTCCTTCTCTTTTCCTTCCTCCATCAAGTGGGAATAGAGCATCAACCAGAATCAAAACTCTATGACATCTTGAACCCCTAGCCCATGGAAAGCCTCTCCATTTCACACTGCACTGAGAAAAGTTGGTGTCATTTCTCCCCACTGCTGCCAGCTCCAAACCTGCCTATGCATCAATTGACAGAATGAACACCACACAGGACTCCCCTACCCACCCCTGGGAACATAAACCAGTGCACCCCCTGGGCAGACTGATCACCCCCCAACAAAACTGAAAACAAACTGAACTGTAATTAAACATGGACAGTGGAGGGGGTGGGTGGAATGCTGAACCTGCACTGGAGAAAGGGGGCTGGGAAAGGAGCTAACTTTAGTACAAAACTCTCAGTAAGTAAAGGCAGTGAAGGCAGAGAGCGGGCAGACAAAAAGCCACTACCTGAAGCAGGGCAGGTAGTGGATCACAGAGCTGATCATCTGAGCCAGAGGGCAGCGTTCAAAATTGAACTGCCTCTCCTCACTGGGGGAGGAGCTGACCAAAATGGTACAGCTGAACAATAACACAGCTGTCAGCTGGAGAAAACAATAACTCCAACCACCCTACATGATCTGGCAAACTCACTTCACCTCACAATTTCAATTAGACTGATAGACAGAAGAACAAAACATTACTCACAAGTCAATCACCTGGTGAGACCAAGTCAGAGCTACTGCTTATATGCCAATATGAGAACTGGATGCCAGAGAAATATCTCCAGAGCTTAAACAAAGACTGAATTCTATTGTTCCTGAACCTGATGCCTTTTTATTGTGTTCTTTTCCTGTTTTTTGTTTGTTTGTTTATTACATTATTGTGGGTTTTTTATTTTATTTTTGTTCCTATTTTCTTTTTTTCTTTCTGTACTATCAACTTCACCATTACTATCTTCTCATCTCTACTCTCATCCCTTTCACTCTCCTTCCATCCCCTGTGCTACAATCCATTTCTCTCCTTCCCAGCTACTCTTTCTGCCCCTTCTCATCCACTCTTTCCCCTTGCATTCACCTCCCATATCCTACCCAAACCTGTCACCACACAACTCCTCCCTCCTATACACTCACAACCTGCTGACCAACCTACTATACCAACTTTACACAACCCCAACCCCTGCAATCCCTGACCCAAGCAACCTACACTACAACAAAAGAAATTCACCCAAACACACACAAGGGCCACAAAACCCAGCAGACCCACATTGCTTCCCCCATGCACCCACCCCACTTCCTGCTTTCCCTTTTCGTGCCACCCTAACCAATTTCCCAAAGTTCTATAGCTACCCTAACAAACATTAACCTCCCACCCCCCACTGTTTATACATAATCCCACCAAAGGCTCTTTTATATAATATATAAAACAATGTAGGGCATTAAACCTGTGAATTTGTTATTTCTAAATTACTCCTCTAGGTCAGGGACAGAAAAAGCACACCAACTAGCTTACAACCAAGACAGTCACAACACAAAAATTAAATCATGGGAAAGAAAACAGGTGACTAACACCACCAACTAGCTTATCAAGAGCACAGTTGCACACCACCAAGTGGAGAAATGGGAAGAAGAAGAAGGGGTGCAAACCACTCTCCTCAAAGAAAAAATAATTCAATGTAAGATTCAGATGGAAATGAAGAAAAAAGATACCCAGTTCTTGATTCCAACAAAACAATGATAAACAGCACTAAGGAGCCCAGCAATGCCCACAAAAACACCCTAAAAGAAGAAATTTTGCAATAAATCACCAAGAATTCATGGAGAAGATACTAGACATGGTTAACCAAAATGTACAAGATGTACTCAAGAAATTTCAGTACATCAAAAATAAAGAACATGGGAAAGCACAGAAACAAATAAATTAAATCAGAGGTGCCCTAAATAAATACTGAAGTGAAACAGAGGACATTATAAATAGAAAGATAAATGAATTAAAGATAAAAATAAAAAAATATTAAACAGTAGGTGACCAAAGATATGAAAACCTCAGAAAAAAGAATCAAACAGAAACACAAAACACAGTGGAAGGGCAAACCAGCAAACTGGAACAAGTGGAAGACAGAATTTCAGAACTCAAAGATAAAATAGAAATTACAAAAAAAAAACTGAAGAAATGTTAGTCAAACAACTCAAGAGCTGTGCAAAGAATATGCAAGAACTCAGTGACTACATCAAAAGACCAAACCTGAGGATATGGACATTGAAGAAAGGAGAAGATATGCAAGTCAAAGGGATACCTAATATATTCAATAAAATAATAACAGAACATTTCTTAAACCTCGAGAAAGTTTTGCCCAGTCCAGTACAGGAAGCTTCCAGGACACCAAACAGACTTGACCAAAATAGAACTTCCCCACAGCATATTATCATCAGAACAACAAACACAGATAACAGAGAAAGAATATTGCAGGCTACAAGAGAGAAAAATAAATAAGATATAAAGGTAAACCTATAAAAATAACAGCATATTTCTCAATGGAAAACTTAAAAACTAGAAGGGCATGGGCTGAGGTATTTCAGGCATTGAATGACAATAATTTCAGCCCTAAGATACTCTACCCAGCAAAACTATCATTCATAATTGATGGAGCAATAAAAATCTTCCACAATGAACAGAAACTTAAGGAATATATGACCACCAAGCCACTGCTGCAGAAGATTCTACAAGGAATTCTGCACACAGAAGAGGAAAGCAAACAAAACCACAAAAGGATGGCCAATATCAAACCATAGGAGAAGAAAAGACAAGGAATCAGAGAGTAGCATTGATTTAGATGTACACATTCAAACTCTTAAACAACAAAACAACTAAATGACAGGCAGGAGTATCTATACTTATATCTGACAGAGTAGATTTCAAACTTACATTGATCAAATGAGATAAAGAAGGACACTTTATATTAATAAAAGTGAAATACACCAAAAGGAAATAACAATTACCAACCTATATACACCCAACATCAGTGCACCCAATTTCATTACACACACTCTAAAGGACTTAAAAGCACGTATAAACTACAACACACTGGTAGTGGGAAACTTTAATACCCCTTATCACCAATAGATAGGTCTTCTTAACAAAAAAACCAATGAAGAAATTCTCAAACTAAATCACACCATGGATCAAAAGGACCTAATTGATGTCTACAGAATATTTCATCCAACATTCACACAATATACATTCTTAGCAGCACATGGAACATTCTCCAAAACTGATCATATCTTAGGGCACAAAGCAAGCCTCAGCAAATACAAGAAAATAGAAATAATCCCCTGCATTCTATCTGATCATAATGCATTAAAACTAGAACTCAACAACAAAAACAACAGCAGAAAATACTCAAACAATTGGAAGCTGAATAACACATTGCTCAATGATCAGTTGATCATAGATGAACTAAAAAAGGAAATTAAAAGTTTCTTGGAAGTTAATGAAAATGAAAACACAACCTACCAGAAGCTATGGGACACAGCAAAGGCAGTACTAAGAGGAAAGTTTATAGCCATGATTGCACATATTAATAGGACATAAGGATCTCAAATAAATGAACTAATGCTGTATCTCAAACTCCTAGAAAAACAAGAACAAGCAAAACCCATATCAAGCAGATGGGGAGAAATAATAAAAATAAGGGCCAAAATTAATTAAATAGAGACCAATAGAACCATACAAAGAATCAAGTAAAGAAAAAGCTGGTTCTTTGAAAAAATAAACAAGATTGACAAGTCCTGGCATATCTGACTAAAATGAGGAAGGAAAAGACCCAACTAAGTAAAATCAGAAACACAAAATGGGAGATAACAGCAATAACCAAGGAAATCATCAGAGACTACTTTAAGTACCTATATTCCAATATATTTGAAAATCTTGAAGAAATGGAGAAATTTCTAGATACTTATGACCATCTAAATCTAAACCAAGAGGTTATTTAACCACCTAAACAGACCTATAACACAAAATGAAATTGAAGCAGCAATAAAGAGGCTCCCAAAAAAAGAAAAGTCTAGGACCTGATGGATTCTCTGCTGAATTCTAGCAGACCTTTAAACAGGAACTAATACCAACTCTCCTTCAACTTTTCCATGAAATAAAAAGAGAAGGAATTCTGCGTAACTCATTCTATAAATCCAGTATTATATTCATCCCCAAACTGGAAAAAGATTTCCAGAAAGAACTATAGGCCAATCTCCAATAGTGCAAAAATCTTCAATAAAATAATTGAAGTATAATCCTACCTCAATTCTACCCCAAATCTCCTAGACACCATAAACAGCTTCAGTAATGTAGCAGGTTACAAAATCAACTTACAAAAATTGGTAACCTTTTGATACTACAACAATGAAGAAATTGAGAAAGAATATATGAAAATAATTCCATTTTCAATGGCATCAAAAAAATCAAATACCTAGGAGTAAACTTAACCAAGGAAGTGAATGACCTGGACAGGAGAAGCACAAACCTCTGAAGAAAGAGACTGAGGAACACTATAGAAGGTGGAATCCTGTGCTCATGGATTGGCAGAATCAACATAGTAAAAATGGCTATACTACCAAAAGCAATCTACAAGTTCAATGCAATTCCTATCAAAATCCAATGACATTCATAACAGAGATTGAAAAATCTAACCTAAAGTTCATTTGGAAATACAAGAAATCATGAATAGCCAAGGCAATACTCAGCAAAAAGAATAATGCTGGAGGTATTACAGTACCCGACTTCAAACTATATTACAGAGTCATAGCAATAAAATCAGCATGGTACTGGCACAAAAACAGATATGAAGACCATTGGAACAGGATAGAGGAACTGGATATGAACCCACACAGCTATGCCCACCTTATTTTTGACAAAGGTACCAAAAACATATGATAGGGAATAGAGAGCTTCTTCAAGAAATGTTGCTGGGAAAAGTGGCTATGTGCCTGCAGAAAGCTGAAACTAGATCCATGTTTATCACTCTATACTAGTATCAACTCAAAATGGATTAAGGACCTTAATATCAGACCCAAAACTCTGAAGATAGTACAGGAAAGAGTAAGGAATACTCTGGAAGTAATAGGTATATGCAAAGAATTCCTTGTTGGAACTCCAGCAGCCCAGCAACTAAGAGAAAGGGTAGACAAATGGGACTGCATAAAATTAAAATGTTCTGCACAACAAAAGAAATGGTCTCTAAACTGAGACCACCCACAGAGTGGGAAAAAATATTCTCTGGCTACACATCAGACAAAGTACTGATAACCAGAATATATAGGGAGCTCCAAAAAACTCCACCCAAATCAATGAACCAATAAAGAAGTGGGCAACTGAACTAAACAGAACTTTTTCAAAGGAAGAAATCCAAATGGCCAAAAAATACATGACAAAATGACCACCATCCCTGGCCATAAAGGAAATGTAAATCAAAACCACACTAAGATTCCACCTCATCCCTGTTAGAATAGCTATCATCAAAAACACCAACAGCAACAATGTTGGCGATGATGCTGGGAAAAGGGAACCCTCATACACTGCTGGTGGGAATGTATGCTGGTACAATCATTTTGGAAAACAATATGTAGGCTTCTTAAAAACTGAACATAGCTTTGCAATATGATCCAGCAATCCCACTCTTAGGTATATACCCAAAGTAATGCGACTCAGGTCATTACAAAGGCACCTGCACACCCATATTTATTGCAGCACTATTCACAATAGCCAAGCTATGGAAAAAGCCAAGATGCCCCACAACTGATGAATGGATCAAGAAAATGTGATATTTATTCACAGTGGAATTTTACTCGGTCACAAAGAAGAATGAAATTTTGTCATTTGCAAGTAAATGGATGGAACTGGAGAGCATTGTCTTAAGCAAAGTTACCCAGGCTCAGAAGGCCAAAAATCATATGTTCTCTCTTATATGTGGATTATAGACCCAGAACAAATGCAGTAATATTATTTGACATGGGGCACACATTAAGGGGTGAACATGTACAGGAGAAACAGGGAAAGGGAAGGAAATCTAAAACTTAAAAGTATTTGATATGACCACTATAGGGAAACTAATAAAGTAATCTTAAACTGACAAAGGTCACTATGGGAAGGTGACTGGGAAGTAGTGAAGAAGTCTGGTAGAGGTGAACCAACTTGGACTGTAATACACATGTGCATGGAAGCAATGCTAGGAATCTCTCTGTATACTCATCTTTATCTCAAGTTACCAAAAACGCTATGTCTTTCTTATTATATCTTATATTTCCTCTTCAACAAAATTGAGCAAGAGGGCAGAACAGGTTCTACCTGGAAACAAAGGGTGTAGCAGGGAGGGGGCGGGGGGAGGAAGTGGCAATACACATATGAATGAATTTATAAATAATAAAAAATATTAAAAAAAGAAAAAATATATTTAGTGATAATTATTTTGTACCTCTTTTTAAAATCATGTTTCACATATAATTGATCGGGAGTTAGCAGAATAATGCTTTAGATGTTTAATTATAAAGCAAATACCACCTAATCTCTGTAAAGACTTGCTCCATATTTAAGATAAGGATGAATTTACCTTAAATTCAGCTGACAGTTGTATGACATGTACTACTATCTCATGGTCATTAAACTCCAAGGAAAAGGTTAAGTGTCAGTATTTAGGATTTTTGTTGTTTTTAAAGGAACTATCTTTTCCAAATGAGCAATCATCCACAAACACACAGAAAACATACAGTTTGACGTGATTTCAAAACCACTTTGAAGAATCACTAGAGGAAAATACTGTGCATCAATCTTTGAGGTGGTAAAAGATGAATTTATTTATTTTATAAATATGGCAGACCATAGTTATGAAAATTGTTTCATCAGAATTTTGTGTATAGGTCTGGGACATAGTTCAGTACTAGCATGTTGCTTATCATATTCATGGCCCTGGTTTTGCTACTCAGTACTGCAGCAAAAAAAAAAAAAAAAAGAAAGAAGTCTGTATATTATAGCAGACTGACATTATTAAAAAAATAAAATTTCAAGAGCATTATAATTTAGCCAGGATGCTGGTGGCTCATTCCTGTAATCTTAGCTACGTAGGAGGCTGAGATTGGGAGGTTCATGGCTCCAGCCCAGCCCAGGTAGAGTTCTGAAGACTCCCATACCAACAAGAAAAATCTGGATGTGGTGATGCCTGTGTGTCATCCAAGTGACAATTGGGAGTGTAAAACAGGAGGCTTGTGGTCCAGGCCAGACTGGGACAAAAGTGAGACTTTAACTCCAAAATAATCAGAGCAAAAGGGCTGAAGGTGTGGCTCAGTGGTACAGCACCTGACTAACAAGAACAAAGCCCTGAGCTTGAAACCCAGTACTGAAGAAAAAGTAGGAATATTTTTATTTTAAAATTTTCTTCATTCTGTAGCTTAATTAAGAAATGAAATGACTATATTGTCACTAACAATGAGCTCTACAAAATTCAAAAGATTAGCAACCTGCACTACCCTCCATTATCTTTAATCTAAAAAACCGATCTAATAGAAATAGTGGACAAAGTAGGAAGGAGGAGCAATGAGAAATTTGTCAATAGGCAATGAAAGTCCTGAATTTTGAGTATCCATCTTTTCATCTTTAACACTTTAATTTGCTTATGTCACCATGGGAGATTGTATATAGACAGGTCATGTCCTTCTACAATGTTGGCATTTTATCTTGAATTTTAAAGGGACATTTTCAGTAACTCAGCTTGGAAATTGGATGAAATCAACACTCTCACAAACTAAGTCTTTCATTGACTCAGTGGAAATCTTATGATATCTATGGTTGCCTCTACACATTCACATTTTCTCATTTATCAACTCAATCAATTCCAGAAAAGGCCAGAAATGTTTATAACAGTGGTTGTACTGCAGTAGATATATATGGTAATAGGAATAAAATACAGTCTTTCAAGTTTTATTGCCAGACAAAAAAAGCAATCAGAAATGTTAATTATAATAGAAGCAGTGACTGTGTTGGATAATAAGCAATAAAAATATCTTATAGTCCTGATTTTTACTGAAGGAAAACAAAGGAAGAAATACATTTGTACAAAGAATGCTATTTTTATTTGATGGGATATTTGAATATTTCATTTTTTTATAATACACCCATTGTGTTGTTAGTTAAACTAGTAGTTAGTTAATGCTCTGTTTTGAAACTTCCGTATAATTTCTGTTACTTTTAACTATTGGAGTATCTTAGAAAATTGCATAAACTAAGTTAGACAGTGAAGGCAATGAAAAAGCAGATACCAGTCATGCCCCTCATATTAAAATGCTGAGAAATATTGAACAAATATCACATTTCTTGTACTATATATAAAATGAAAGTCTTAGACTAGGCATATCTAAGATGTCTTACAACTTTGGACTTGACCACATGGTTTCCTATCTATTTTCTTCAGTGCTAAAAGTAAAGAACATTGAGGGCTGGAGGTACAAGAGGTAGAATACTTGCTTAGCAAGTGTGAAGCTCTGAGTTCAATCCTCAAAACTGAAAACAATAATGATGATGATAATTATAATAATAACAATGAGCACTGTAACTTCTCTAGGTCTCTATTCAGGACAAATTGAAACAATTCATAAACACTTTCAGGTGGAAGTAATATGATTTATTGAGACAATGTATTTCATCATTTTGTGTTTTTTTTGTCCTTTGCAGAAGAATCATTTTCCATTTAATGTGTCACCTCAGAGATACCAAAATTGAATTTAGTGGTTTTGTTTTTTAAGTAATTTTTAATAGATGAAGGGATAAAGGACTGTAAATTTTGAAAGATTTCATTATTCCATACTCTTATTACACCTAAATAATGATTATGTCCTAAACAATGAGCAATAGGACTTCTTTCAATAAGTTAAGGTCATACCTATTTTGAAAATTAGTTTTCAATCCTTAATAAGCATAACTACCATGAACTCCCCATGTGTTGCACTTAAAAAAAATTCATGATATATTCCTCAGCCAGTATTCAATTGCTTTCCTAATTGTCATGGGTTTCCATCAGTGTAAAATTAATAGACACAGCTTTGTGTACATGTCTGCTGCTATTTTTTTGCATTATTTTCAGCTCCAATAATCATCTCAAGAATCTGAAGTTTCCACTGAAATATTTCTGCCTGATGAGCCTCATTTGCGAATGTGGTGCCACCTGTGAACAGAAACAAAACCAAAAAGCTTTCAGAGCCCTTTTGTGCTTTGATCAGGTCAGTCTTCTTCTTCTCTCTCCATGAATGTCTCATATTGGAAACTAGAGTTTTCTATAAGATTTCTTTTTATATATTTTTGTACTGGGTGGAGGTACATTGTGGTATTTACAAAAGTTCTTACAATATATCAAATAATTCACCTCCTCTACCATTCTCTTTTACCCCTTCTCCCCAATTCCTGGAATAGTTTCAACAGGTATCATTTTTCCATTTATATATAACAGAGTATTTGTCCTATAGTCACTCCCTCTGCAAATCCTTTTCCCAAATCCTCCCCGTCTAGCGCTGGTACTACCCACCACCAGGCAGCACCAATTCTGCCCTTCTGTTCTCTGATTTTGTAAAAAAAAAACAATGACATTTTTCCTTGTTTAAGATAGCTACACAGGGAGTGTGCTTGTGGCATTTCCATGTATATATGTGTTATAGATTGAAATGGCTCATCTCTTATTTTTTTCTTTCTACCTTAGTCCCTTTCTTATGGTGGTTTCAACAGGTTTAAACATTCTGTATTCATTCCTGTATAGACAGTACACCAACCATATTCATCTTAACTTGCCTCTTTTACTCTCCTCCCTCTCATGCAGCCTCTGCTTATGCAACCTGTTTTTCATAATGTTTTTATATTTGCATTAGGTCTGTATTTCACATATGACAGAAAACATGCAGCTTTTGGCCATATTAATTTGATTAATTTCATTTAAGATGATGTTCTCCATCCATTTACCTGCAAGTGAAAAAATTTTATTCTTCTTTAGAACAGAATAAAATTCCATTATATATAAATACCACATTTTATTAATCTGTTCATTACTAGTAAGACATCTTGACTGTTTCCATGCATATGTGAATTATGCTTCAATAAACATGGGTGTGCATGTGCCTTTATTGTAATTTGACTTAAATTCCTTTGGGTATATTCCTAGGAGTGGAACTGCTGTATCATATAGCAGTTCTATGTTTGGTTTCTGAGGAACCTCCATACTGTTTTTCATAGTGGTTGTACTAACTTACATTCCTACCAGCAGTGTATGAGGGTTCCTTTTTCTTCACATCCAAATGTTGGTGAGACCCAACATTTGTTGTTGTTTGTGTTCTTGATGAAACTATTCTAACAGGAGTGAGGTGAATATTAATGTGATTTTGATTTGCATTTCCCTTATGGACAAGGACAATGAGCATTTCTTCATGTGTTTTTTTAGCCATTTGGACTAAAAAAAAAGCCTTTTCCTTTGAAAAAATTCTGTACAGTCCATTTGCCCATTTCTTCATTAGGTCATTGATTTTTTTATGGGTATTTATTTTTGAGCTCTCTGTATATTCTAGTTATCAATAACTTGTCAGATAAACAGCTGGCAAAGATTTTCTCCCGTTCTGTTGGCAACCTCTTTAATTTAGACACCACTTCTTTTGTTGTACAGAAGATTTTTAATTTCAAATAGTACCATTTGTTAATCTTTTCTCTCAGTTTCTGAGTCATTTGAGTTTTATAGAGAAAGTAATTGCTTATACTTATTAATTACAGAGTGTTCCCTGCTCTTTCCTGCACTATCTTCAAAGTTTCAGGTTTTATATTAAGGTCCTTAATCCACTTTGAGTTGATACTTGTACATGGTGAAAGACATGGATCAAATTACAGTTTTCTTAATGCAGATACCAGTTTTCCCAGCAACAGTTGTTGAAGAGGCTGTCTTTTCTCAACTGTATGTTTTTGGGTTTTTTTTGTCTAAAGTGAGGTGGGTTTAGCTACATGGATTTACAAAGCAAATCTTAATGAATACAGGAAAAGTGAAATTACCCCCTGCATACTCTCTGAACACAACACAATAAAACTAGAATTCAACAACAAAAGAAACAACAGAAAATATTCAAACCCCTTGAGGCTGAACAAGTTGCTTCATGATCAGTGGGTCACCAAAGAAATAAGGGATAGAAATCAAAAAGTTCTTAGAATTTAATGATACTCAAGGCACAACCTATGCAACCCAGCAAAGGCAGTTTATAGCCATGTGTGCATACATTAAGAACACAGAAAGCTCTCAAATAAACCACCTAATGCTGCATCTCAAACTCCTAGAAAAACAAGAATACACTAAACCTAAAGCTAGCAAATGGAGAGAAATAACAAAAAATATGTGCTGAAATAAACAAAATATAGACCAAAAATCCTTAGAAAGAATCAGTGAAACAAGAAGCTGGTTCTTTGAAACAATAAATAAGATTGACAAATCCTTGGCAAATCTAACTAAAATAAGGAGGGAAAAGACCAAAATTAATAAAAGTAGAAGCGAAAAAGGAGAGATAAACACCAAGGAAATCCAGGGAATCATTGAATCATTAGGGACTACTTCAAAAACCTATACTCAAATAAATTGGAAAATCTAGAAGAAATGGACAAATTTCTAGATACATATGGCCATCCAAACTTGACCCAAGAGGATATTAACTACCTAAACAGGTCTATAACACACAATGAAATTGAAGCAGCAATAGGTTCATCCAAAAAAGAATAGTTCAGGATCTGATGGATTCACTGCTGAATTCTATCAGACCTTTAAAGAAGTAGTACCAATAACTCTTCAAACTTTTCCACAAAATAGAAAGAGAAGGAACATGGGTTTTTTTCTATGAAGTCAGTATTGCACTGATTTCGAGACCAGACAAAGACACAACAAAAAAGAGAATTACAGCCCAATCTCTTTAATGAACATAGATGCGAAAATCCTCAATAAAATATTTGCAAACCAAATTCAGCAGCATATCAAAAAGAACATCAACCATGATCAAGTTTCACCCAAGGGATACAGGTATGGTTTAACATACTCAAATCATTAAATGTAATACAGCATATTAATAGAAGCAGAGACAAAAACCACATGATCGTTTGAATAGCTACAGAAAAAGCCTTTGACAAAATTCAACATCCTTTCATGATAAAAGCTCTAATGGAACCAGGAATACAAGAAATTTACCTCAACATAATGAAGGTTATATATGACAAGCCTATAGGTAATATCATGCTAAATGGGGAAAAACTGAAACCATTTCCTTTAATTTCAAAAATGTAAGATTTTTTGTTTACCCTTAAAGTTTTATTGTTTTGTTTTGTTTATTCCTCGGAATTATCAGTTTGGTTAGTTTTCTACTTATCATTGTTTGGAAAGGAGAAGCTATTGCTATATTTTTCTGGTTTTAATTAATTTTGCTTTTTCTGCGTTAAAAGACACATTTTCTGTGTCCCATGTAAAACATGGGACTTCTAATCTCTAAGTAGTTTTGCTGTCTTCCTTCAATGGAAATGATTTTAATGTACCTTAGCTTTGATTGCAAAACTTTATCTATTGTCTAGTAATATCTAGTTTACATAATCAATATAATGTAAAATGAGAACAAATTTTAATAGATTAATAAGTTTCTAAAATTCTTTAGAAGGTCTTCTGTTAATTTGGTTTAAGGAACTTTCTGATTGTTTCTATCAATTTACAATAATGTTTAGTTTTTCTAAGGAAAACATTGGTATTAAACCACAATTCCGCAAAAGGTTTCTCTTTGCTTACTTGGTTATGAAATTAAAATAATTAAAGCTAATTTCATATGTGCAATAGCTTTTTTGTAAATATAATAGAAAATTTGAATGGCATTTCTGATAAAGTGAACCATAAAAATTAGATCACTTGATATAGATTTTGACTTGGTTTTATCACAGTATATAACTGTTGGTGTAATATTTTAGTATGTGAAATGGTTCCTTTACTGTCTTATAGAAAACATAACAAATCAGACCTTTCTAGTTTTCTGTAATAAGTTTGCTGGTCTTAGGCTACTTTGCTTTTATATATGTTTAAGATTACTACAAACATATGCATAGAGATTGAATTAAAAAATATAATGTCTATATAATGAAGATGAAGTCTTACAAAATTAGACAGAATACAAGTTATGTAAAATTACAGATCCTCTAATAAAATTACCTATAATAAAAATGGCATTTCATTTCTGATGATTTTTAAGTGGCAGTAATTATTCTTTAGAGAATTTAAGCACACTTTAAACCTAAGATTTTGGTTTTGAAAACCTACGAGATCTTATTGAATATTTTAAATTACAACAAAACTATGAGAATCAAATTTTTTAAATGGAGAATACAAATGTTTCTCTCCTATGTATTGACTACTTTCCAAGCAAAATCAGTGTAATTAATATTGCACGTACATGATCTCTTGAATAAGATTTTTAAATTTAAGATTAAAATTTAAACAATAGTGTTAACATTAACAATGTAATGTATACTTTTGTACGTATATAGAAATGCATATGAACTAATAATAACATTAATAAATAAAACCTTTAAACAATACAAAAGAGAGGTTGAATTCTCATTTTAAATATGAAAGTGAAAATATTTAAATACCTTTTTTTGTTTTTTTTTCAAGTATTTTTTGATTGGAGATCTAGGAGATCTAGTCTAACAATTATTTTAATATTGGTTTCTCTAGATTTACTTCAACATTTAGAATCATTAAAAATTAATATTTCTTTTAATTTTATTGAAAAACAGAAAAACATTGATATTTATTTCTCATGAAAATTAAGAGATGATAAGAAGGCATTACATTACTGATATCAGATTGAAATTTTCCAGATTTTCTTTAAATCTCTTTAATTAAATAAACTCTTAGACATATTTATCAAGCTCAATATTTTAAAGAAAACCTCACTAATCCCAAGAGAAGTTCAGTGTTTACAGATTATAATATATAAATAAACTTCCATTAATATCAGTAAATTCTATAATTCAGTATTATTCTACTTAAGAAGAAACATACTCATTCATATTCAGTTGGGCACCAATTTTGAAAGAAATACTTTTGTTCTAAGTTTAAATACTCTTACCAATTAAGAGTAATCAACGTATATTTTGTGACATCAATGTCAGTGTTTCAGGTTTGTCAATGCCCTAACTGCTGCCAAGGCAATCAATAACTAAATTATTGGGAATGAAACTCAAGGACACATATTTACACCATCTCCATTTCCTACCAATATTATACATTTTGCATCCAACTAACAAAAAATTAAAGAGAAAACAAAATAAGACTGAGTTTATGATGACAATGTGTGTGTTTATGTGTATGTGTGGTTTGTGTGGTGTTTTTTCTTTTGTTTATTAGACCTAGGCAAGTGCTCTACCACCTGAGGTACCCTCTCCCACCTCCACAGCAATGCTTTGTGGTAACAGAAGTCTCTGTTTTTATCCCTTACCTTCTGATGATTTTTAATTCTGCATATCATTTTCTAGTGTCTCCTGTTACAAGCTGTGGATCAGAAATCTGGAAAAAAGATAAAAAAGTTTCTAAAAGTTTTAAAAAAGTTTTATAAAGTGCTATTTATGATACAGGAGGAAATAAAGTGTAGGTTCAGTTAACATTTTGCCAGAAGCAAATAATTGCTAAGCTGAAGCAAATAAACGAGTCATGATTTTTCTCTACATATTTTATTGTGAAAGTGAATAGATTCATAGGATTATAGTAAATATTCCAAATCAATTGGATCATATTTAACAAAGGCAGAAATGCTGGCTTATATCTGTTTTTCAACTATTTTAATCATATTTCATGATTTGCAACAGCATGTATGAAACTGGAAGACAGTATGTAAAGCAGAATAAGCGAGGCACAGAAAGACACATATTACATGATTTCACTTATATGTAGAATCTTATGAAAGCTAACTGAGCTCATAGAAACAGAAAGTGATAATTACCAGATGCTGGGACAAGGAGGGATTGAGAATATCAAAAGGTCTATTGCTAATAAAGACTGCCACAGTTAAAATAACAACATATCATATATTTGCAAATTGCCAAAAACTAGATTTAAAATATTCTCTCTTAAAGGTAATGCCTATATTCAACAGCTTGGTTAAAAAGCAATTTTTTGCTACTACAAAGAAGACTAACCATTTTATAGAAAAGTGTGAAATGACCAGGCAAGTAATAAACTGGTCTTTCACTATAATTACAAACCATGTAAACCCAAGAAAAGTATACTTCAAATGATTAATATCTGAATATCTGTTATCTTTAAATCCTATGTAAGATTTTATATGTATGTTTACTACTTTGAACAAAATGAAATGTGTTGATTTTTTTCCTCATGCATATGCTCTGATGAGAATACAAAATCTCTGAGTGAGGGATGTATTTGTTGTATTTAAGCACAAAATACAAATTTAAGTGTTTCTTTGCTTTTTAAATTTTATTTTATTTTTATTTTGTCATTTTTACATTTACTTACATGTGTATACATTATTTGGGCCACTTCCTATCTGCCCATGTGTTTCTTTGAAGAAAACAGCTTTGAGATAATAGTGTAGCATCATGTCTTTTAAAATATCTGTATTTTAAATCATTTTTGTGATTTTATACATTAAATAATACATCAACTGACTAAATATAGAAGAACTAATTATTGATATTTAACAACTACATTATATAATAAATGAAGTATCTTAAATTGCTTCTAGTGTCTGCATGAGAAATTAATGACAAGGTATTTACAATTTGGGGGGGTGTAGCACCTCTAAACCATTAAAATTAAATATTTAAGAAGGTACACAGGAAGAGTGAATAAGCAAGTAAAGAAGCATATTAACCTTTGTGTTATTTTTGTACTGATTTCTCCTCTATGTCCAAATTTAAAAGGAAAACAAATCTGTCCATTGTGGCAACAATTTTGAGTATAAGTAGATCTGTTTTTACTCAAAACTCTTATACCCAACTTTTCTTCTTTCTCTTCTCTTCTCTGTTTCCTCCTCTCTCCTTCCCCCCCTCCTTCCCTCCCTTCCTCTCCTCTCCTCTTCTCTTCTCCTTCCCTCCCTTCTTCTCTCCCTCCCTTCCTTTTTTTTTTTTTTTTTTTGCAAAACTGAGAGTTGAACTCAGAATTTTGAGTTTGTTAGGCAGGTGCTCTACCTCTTGAAAACCCCAGCCCTTTCTGCCTTGGTTAATTTTTGAAATGGATCTCACTTGATGCCCAGGCCACCTTGGACCTACATCCTTCTATTCATGCTTCGCGCATAGCTGGGATGACAGTCATGGATCACCACAGCCAGGTTTTATTGGTTGGTGATGGAGTCTAACAAACTTTTTGTCTGGACTGGTATCAAACTCTCATCCTCTCAATCTCTGCCTTCTGAGGTGCTAAGATTATAAGCTTGAGTCACACCATATCTGACCTCAGTTTTCTTTTTCTTTGTTTTTGCAGTACTGGGGTTTGAACTCAGGGCCTATGCCTTGATTCACTTCACCAGCCATCTTTTGTGATGGATTTTTTTTGAGATAGGGTCTTGTGAAGTATTTGCCTGGGCTGGCTTTGAACCACGATCCTCCTGCTCTCTGCCCCCTGAGTGACTAGGAAGACAGGCGTGAACCACTGAGGCCTGGACTCAATTTTCTTAATAGATTGTATTTTGAGAACAATTTTAGTTTCACTATAAAAACTGAGAAATAAATAGAGTTCTTTATATATGTGTGTGTATATACATACATATATATACACCTTATTCTTAATAGGTAATCTCCCCTACTACTAACCTCTTCCACTAGAATGGCACATTTATAACAACCAATGGATCTACACTGATACAGCATTATTACCCCAAATCCATAGGCTATATTTGGGTTGTTTCTTTGTTTCATGTTCTATGGATTTTTAAAAATGTGTTACATTTCTCCACCAAATTAATTGGTGCATGATAGCATTTCATTTTTGTATGAAAAGCAATAGGAACACGCATCATATTTTTCAGTATTTTAAATTATTTATTTATTTATTTATTTTATTGTGCTGTGTGGGGATATATGGTGATATTCACAAAAGTTATTGCAATATATCAAATATATCATACTTGAATTCAGTGCCTCTATCACTCTCCTTTATCTCCCCTCCCCCCACTCCTAGAATAACTTCAACAGATATGATTTTTTCCATTTGCAAACAGCGTACCCAGTATTTGTACAATGTTCAGTATTTTTCATGAAAGTATTAGTTGAACCATACCTAGAACTCCACATTGTGTATATGCAGTAAAGACTAAGAAGTGAAAAATAGAATGCGAAGGGATATATGAGGAGAAATTAAAGAAATGTAATGAATTTAAACTTTTTCATATTTTTGCTTAGATAAATTTAGTATTATTTCCAGTATTAAAAAGCAAAAATCCAAAATATTATTTATTCCAATTTTCCCTGTTAACCAGAAGAATCCAAATTTGAAATCACTTTACCTTACTCTATGATTTCAAAGGCAAAGTATGATTTATAAAAACACAATGCCTGAGAATGTGGTTTTGAATGACCAAGATACAATCTCAATGTTGGAGCAGTATTTGAATATCTACATATGCAGTTTTAAGAATATGGTCCCCTTTTTATCACAGCCATCAAGGAAAAGAATGTGAAAAAAGGAAATAATTTGTACAAACACTGTAGCAAAATGATCCCTAAGATTTTGAGGAAAATAGGGGATAAATTAATAAAAATTATGTGAACAGGCTTGTAATGAATATAATTTGGGACAAAGTTATAATTCAAAAGTAATGAAAGATAATTAAGAGTCTTTTTATATACTGAAGTTGAGTTATCTGTTGAAACTTGAATTTCAGACACTGGTATACATAAAATAAGAATTCTTAGTAGTATGCCCTATGAATTCAATTTAAAAATGAAATTTTTTTCTATAATTAAATTATTTTATGATTTCTCTGTTATCATTCTAAACTTATAGAAAATTAGTAAGAAAGAGATTCAGATGAGAATAATGAAGGAACTAGTTTATATATGTTTACATTTGTGATACTTATTGGTTTACATGCACTTTGAAGTAAACTGAAAATTATTTTGGAAGACTATCAATCAAGATTACAAACACAAATCCATTCTGAGTAGATTAAATATATTAGGCTCTTCACAGATTCCTGAGGAAGGACTGAGGGTCAGATGTAAACCCCAAAGCAACACTTAGCACAGATGACACCTGAATCTGAGTGCCAGGATTTTGCCATCACAGTTACTGCCAAATCAAATCTGCATCACTGCATTGATTGCCTACAAATCCAAATCATGGTCAGCTGCATGACACGAACTTGCACTGCAGATGCAAAGAAGTCTGCGACAGCAGGTTTTCTGGCTTTTGCCATGGAAAAGCAAGACACAAAATCTGGTCTATTCCTATAAAATTCAATACCTGATGATTCCACAACTAATGAAACACCAGCTGCCATTCCATGTTAAAATCCATCTAATGAAACTGCTCTGTAAAAGGGACAATTTTGAGTTATATATGACTTATCTTCCAGACAAAAGATTTCTAAACTGAATTCAGATTTTGGTCAAATGACATATCTGGAATTGCCCTCATTATCAGAACAACTAAGTAGTTGCAAAATATTAATTATAATTGTTTATTTTTTTATTGGCTATACTGGGCTTTGAACCCAGGGTTTTGTGATTGCTAGCCAGACACAATACTGAGCCATCCTTCTAACCTTATAATTGTTTATTCTTTAGTCCTGTTGCATCAGTTTCCTAGAGGAATTCTAACTTTCCAATAGTATCTGTCAAAACTTGAGCATTTCACATTATATCCATTAGGAATGCAAATCAAGTTAAACAAATTGAATTGTACAAATAATTTGTAGTTCACATAGAAACACCTTGATTGTGTTTTCAAAGGCTCAAATGATCACTCTAGTAACAAGTCTGGCTATATTGTATTGACTATACAACCTACAGATACAGCTTATACTTATATGCTATATCTAACTGTAACTCTAGCTGAGTTAGCAGAAATGATTTTACCAGCTATAATAAATTTGTTTCCAAATAACATTCTAGTAGAAGAGCAAGGAAATAGTTTATATGAATGATCTTCAGGGAAAGTAATCTTTTCTCTGTTACTACTACTTCATGAAGGTTAGATTATTAAGACATATCTTTGCTAAAATGTAGTGAGAAGTTAATTGGAGGAAGGCAACAGGGAGGTGTATACTCATTTTGTGTTGAGAGGCAGGAAATGATGGATGTTTCTCCTCCAGGACATATCTGCCTCATGATTTCATCAGAGTAAAATTCAAGTTACAGCATGTTGAACAATAAAAAATCTGATTTCATCAAAATAAGACTAGAACGTCTATCGGAGGAATAATTATTCAAACAAATTGAATTTTATTGTACAGAAAAAGAGTACTGTCCACAGTTTGCTATAGAATGTGAACCAAGCTGTGGAAATATTCATACCTAAATGGAGGGAAATTCATAATCATATTGATAAGTATTGAATAAAATGAATACATAATGATATAAGTACTGAGGGACATTTATTTGTTCATCTCTATAGTGGAATTTATCTATTAATGTAGTTAATGTAGTAATGTACATTTAAAAACACACCATCCAAAATCTATTGGCTAAGATTGCTACTGTGACTAACCTGATAATAATACTCAGATTGAAGATTTTTCTGTCTCTGTATTACTTTTCTAAATGAGGATGTTTTCTATTTATCCATATTAAAATGTAAGCACCATGTCTAAATTATTGGAAAGAACATCCCTATTATAAGAATAGGGATTTTTTTATGGATTATTTTTCTTTGCATTATAATGTTAAAATAACTTTATAAGCCGAACACGGTTGTGTCTATGAATAGTATACAGAAGACGCTGTGATAAAACTTATTGGTATCTCTTTCTTTCATTCTTACTTCTAAAAGCATGTAACAGGCAGAAATAGAGTAAAAACTAAGACTCAATAATATAAAGCAATTTTCTTTGACAACATGACAACCATGGTTGAATAGAGTCCTTTCTTCTTTTGAATATAAAAATATAATGAAAGCAAAATATTTTTAAAGTATATGTATAAACTCAGAAAAACATGCTGAAGTGCCAGAAAATAACCCTACCAAATATAAACACTACTCACTACTTGAGGTGAAGAGAAAGGAAGCTTGCTTTCGGGATGACGTTGAAGTGAAGGAAAAATACTTCATTGATAGATTAGCCTTTCCTAGACTCAAAGAAGACATGAGTAGCTGAGTACTTTTCAGTTTGAATTGTGACCACAGGCTGAAATTCCCTGTGTACTATTGTTAGATTGCAACTTGAATAGCTTAGAGAGAAATTATTTCTGTTTTTGTAGAACTTTCCTGAAAAAACAATCAGAAGAAATTGCTGGAAAAATTTGTAGAAGACATTTTTTTCTCTTCTACTGCCTCAGTAACATGCTGCCTGATTTCTAAATATATAAACAGGCAGTAATTCAAAAGTTGCTTTGCTATAAGAACTATGGAGATTCAAAGTAAAGATTAAATAATTCTCATTGCTCTGCTTCCAATCTAAATTGAGAGAATTTCTCATTTCACACCCTTTACTTGAAGCATTATATTTTCAGATGTCAAATCCTGTGTCCAAAACCAATATTAAACTGTTTAGCCAAGAAATTATACAATATTGCCTCATGTAGCTGATACTTTAGAAAATGGTAGGTGCAGCCAGCTTCAGCTATGAATCTGGACTCAATATACTCTCTGACCTCTTTCCTCTTATTTCTTGACTCCACTTGCCTTTGCTTAGCTTAGCAATTCAAGACTGATGCTGCTACCGATTGAGTAATACAATTACCAATTTCTATGACATAGATCCCCTAAATATAATATCCTTCCTAAGAAAATATCTTCACAATAACTCTGCCATACCCTTTCTACCACTGAATTAGTTGATTTTCTGTTTCTGTATTTGAATAACACAAACTGGTAATTTTATAGAGAAATGATTCAGTCATCCCATGGTTCTGGAGGCTGAGAGATACAGGTTGAGGTGTCACATGTGATGAATGCCTTCCTGATAATAAGGGCTCTGAAGATTCCTGAAGTGGCACAGGGTGTCACATAGTGAAAGCTCAGCAAAAAAGATGGCCAAACTGCCTTTTGTAACAGACCTATTCACAGTATTTGACTCACTGCCTTGATGCCTTGTTACTTCAATAATTCAAGTGTGTATTAATCGATTCATTAGGACAGAGACCAATAAACCAATCACTTCCCACAGATCCCACCTCCAGATGTACCATTAATGCATGATTAAGGTGATTCACATAGAATTCTTGGGGAAAAACATAGTAAGGGAGATTTTTATTTTCTCAGCTTAAGTTGAGATTGATTATTTACCTCAATCTCTAAATAATCAAGTCTGGACTTATGAGATTGTCTATTTGTTTTAACTTATGTCACATGCCTACTTGTACAAGGTATGAGTTTATGTCATCTAAACTGTATGGTATGTGTTCCCTTAAGGAGTGATAAGGAAACAAATAAAAGCTTAAGTGCAGTTTGGCCTGCACATGGGACATAAAGAATATTTGTTGGCATAAACATGGTATTTTGGTTCATTTTGTTATACAAAATTATTGTATCATAAATAGATTAGTACAGAACAGGTATAAGAAATAATGGTGGAACTAAGATGAAATTTATTAGTATGTAGTAGATCCAATTATGTTCGAAGAAGCTATAGCAGATATAGTACACATAACTTTGGTAATCATAGAATTGTTAACTCTTATGATTTTACTGCTAAGCCTTGCACATTTTCTTTTATGAATTCTGAAAAATGTTAGCTTTCTCTGCTATCTGCTATAATATTATTAATTTTGCAAAATAATGGGTTTCATTTTATGACATTTTCATACTTACATATTATGTATTTTTTCATCAGATTCATCACCCAAATCCTTGCATATTTTCTGTATGAAATACTTGTCCCTTGGAGAAACACTTCTGACTTGATGCTATGCTTTAGAAGATGACTAAATTTTCACCATAAACCATCAAACATCCATCCTGTGGGTGTTTGTAACTTGTCACAGGACACAAATTTGGATGTGCAAGCAGCATTCTGTAGTCAGTGGCCATTGGCACAACTAAACTTTAGAAAGTAGCTCAGATTCTCATAGCATTTATATTGGTAAATCACTTCAACCCACATGTGTGATCTCATAAGACATTCCACACAATTATCTGACTGAAGAAAAATAGTAAGGCCTGTTTACAAATGATTGCATAGCATTTTATGGCATCATTACCATTCCAATCAGAGGCCCCTAAATGGTAGTGGTGAAGGGAAATTTGCAGAGACAGAAATTCAATTAGCACATTTGATTATTCACTTTACCTGAAAGTAACCAGTTACAGATCTATGGTGATTCATGAGTCATGACTCACTTGTTAGCTAATGTCCATGTAGATGAAAGAATATCATAAATAATTTAGTGTCATGAGGTTTAGGAAGGAGAATAGTAAAATATCATCTCAGTGTTGACATAAAGAATAAATAGCACAGAGAAATCTCTGGAAAGATTATTGGTTCTGTGAATATCTGAGGGCATCAACGTACTCTTTTGCAGAAATGCAAATTCTTTATCAGTGGCCTCTTGAATAGAGTGGCCATGACCATGGAGGTACAGGTTCACTGCAAACTCTAAAAGTACTTCCTGTATCCAAGATCTGATTTGGATATAGCTCACTTGCCAGGAGCAGTGATCAGTCATAATCACTCCCTTAAGACAAATCTGTCACCTGATAACAGTTTGATTATTTC
Source organism: Castor canadensis (assembly GCF_047511655.1). Classification (NCBI taxonomy): domain Eukaryota; kingdom Metazoa; phylum Chordata; class Mammalia; order Rodentia; family Castoridae; genus Castor; species Castor canadensis. Next base: position 93,765,131 of record NC_133391.1, on the reverse strand, counting down.
ACATTCTTTCATGTCTTAAGTTATAGGACCTGTGGTCCTTTGGAGTAGATATTTGCTCTGGATGTGAACTTCCCTTTCATGCCTTACAGAGTTTCCTATTCTTAATCATACAACAGAATTTATCATAAAGCCTTGTCATATAGTATCTTAAAATGATTTTACTGAGTATTAGAATGACATTGGAAGACTAGTGCTGGCAGGGTAAACACTGTGTGTCGCATGGCCGTGTCTTAAACACTATAGGCCTTAATTTTCCAATAGCAGAAGTTTTGTTTCCTATCTTCATAATATTAGGTTGTAACGGTTTGGAAAATTTAGTCCCTAAGGGAAGTATATTTGCCCCAAAGGACTCCCAAGATTGAATCCATCACAGTAGAGGCTAAGCATTCTGTGCCCTCTCTGCTGCTAAAGCATTAGGCAAAGACAGGCATACTGTATGAGCTTGATGATTTATCTAAATTGTGGGGTTTTTTTACTACCAAATGAAGCAGAGGGAAGTATGCCTGGAACCTAGGAAAATTTTTTAAATTTAATGGTAAAAAGTACTGGAAGAATTGAATCTTCACACTGGAACATCACAGGGTCTTTGGGAAAGAACTTGGATATCCACCTCAGGAAGAATCATGATTAGCTGTTGTATGGCTGAGGATGAAGGGAATGAGGACTGGATAGTGAAAAGGAAAGTATAGATGCCAACAATGAGGATGTATTTTTCCAAGCAAGGATTATAGGAATAATCCCTATTTTGTTTGCTTTTATATACATATATATCTATTAACAAATCATTTTCCCACCTTCTCCTTATGATTCCTTTATGATATAATATAAATGGTATAATTTGAGATTGAATTTGTAATTTAGTCTTGAAGTTTCAATATTCAAAAAAACATTGTGACTGAGCTAAAAGAGAAACAAAAATCATCCAGATATGGATAGAATGTGATGCAAGAATTTGTATCTCAGCCTTTGGGAGAAATATGACTATGTTTTTGATTTTATAATGATAGCTCTAACAAGTTAAGCAAAGCTTGATGCTATTACCTTTGGTCAGAATTTAAATATGGATGTAAGAGGTGTGCATCATTGCTGGGTCCACAACTATACCCTACACTGTGTAGGGCACTCTGAGGCAAATTAGGCATTGCCTACATCCAGGAAGTAAGAACTGTATTTCCCCAAATCCCCTTCACTGTAAGGTTCTGGAATATAACTTCCTCATGAGAGAATTTTAGGGTATCTGGAATGTTTGAGTTAAAGTAAAGTTATAACTCTTTGGCAGAGAGAAAGTGACCAGCAGCATCCTAGCACGCTCTTTAGTATCACCCTCTTCACTCCATACCTAAAATTTGTGGGAACAATCAATACTCATCAAAGAAGGCAGGAGCATTCAGGCAGATTCCATTCTTCAGGTTAAAAAAACAAAACAAAACAAAACAAACAGCAGTTCAACTTGTGTGACCTTCAGAGGCAGCTCCCAGAACAATTGGTGGAAAGTTTCCCTGAACTCCACTTCCCAACCAATTGCAAAGTCGTGTAAACACCTAATTTTATATTCAGTTGCAAGTGACTTCTGTTTTCCTGACTGAATCCAGACTGATATTGGATTGTAGCTCCTGGAAGAATGAAAATGGAACACATGTTTTCTGTGTCAACTTAGTGTTTAAAGCTGAATAATTGCTCAACCAGCTGTTCATTCAGGTCAAATTTGCTTTCCATTTCCCATGTTGAAAAGGCTGAAAAAAATTAAATTGTATGGAATTCTAAAAATGAATTCTAAAAGAACTCTGCCTTCCATGTCATTAGCCCTCCATCCTTAGTAATAATTAACAAAATAATTATCTCTAGAATATTCAAAAGTTATCATTTATTTATCTAGGCATTGAAACATTAAATATGTTATTTTACCTATTAGACATTCCTCTGAAGGCTTAGAGCTAATGAATCATGATTCAGTTATTAATTTCCAGATGTTTGTTATCTTAACAAGGGGAAGGAAGAGGAAAAACCAAGGAAAGTAAAACAATAGAAATATTTTTATCTGTATAATTAAATAAGCTATTAATAGTGCAATTAAATTAACTGTAATAACAAGAAAACCTTAAAAATTTAATGTCACAAAAATTGTCATTATCCTTGAATATTAATGTGTTGTAGTACTACACTTCTGAATCTATTTGAAATATAATTTCATAATGTCATAATTGAATACTTTTTTGGGAATACCTATAAAACCTTGTAAATATATTTGAATTCAGTCTTTGCTGTTATGTCTACTTGAAATGTATTTTCTTTGACAGATTTCAAATTACATTTTCATAGATGTTTTTGCTCAACCTGTAGGAAAAAAGTCAGAGATTGACAGAGGTGCATCCACACATTGAAATCCTCTGATGGCATGGCTTCTAAATTATGTCTTTTTCTTTTCTATTTCACTTTTTCTCTTCTTATGATGTCTATGAGTATATGGAAACATTTAATGTGGAAAAATTGAGGTCTGGGCTGATGGTAGATAATCAGACATAATAGTGTCTGGGAAAAGATTCTAGGTGTCATAATTTAATGTCAGCAGTACCAACTAGAGTGCAGTCAATAGAGAATTATAAACCGCTTGAACATCATGCACTCAATTTACTTAATGTCTACAACTGGACAATTACTTGTGAGAACTAGAAGGTATAGTTTCTTCTGACAGTAATCCTTGCTATTGATTTCAAAACACTGCCTCAGCTAAAGTAAATTGACATTTATATCACTAACTTAGCAGCGATGAAATTTTAAGGAGTTTATTTCTGTGGCCTGAGGGTCAGGAGCATCATATAACATAGAAAGCTTTGATCTGAGTTAAGGAAAGAAAATGCATGTGAAATCACCAGTCACTTCTTAAGACACCAATTTAGCTGTGCAATGGATTACACTGTCTTTATTGGAATGACTGAAGGAGCAGGCAAATTTTAGTGAGTGGATTTATAAGCAGATATCATTTGGTTGGACTTAGCTGTTAATGAATGTAATGAGGAAAGAGTATCAGATTAAGCATTATTAAAGTCAAGAAATAAGCTCTTCATGATTGTAAGAATTTTCTTTAGAACCTAGATAAAGACAAAACTTCCCTGAATTCTGAATTCTCTGTTATCTATTCCTAAACAATGATAATACGAGAAGTTATTGGCATGATTGATTATTGCTGTACCAAATATAATGATATTCATGTTATTAAATTTGGATGATTCATCTATATTTCTATGATGCATTGATGTTGCTATTATATTGGAAGATAAATTAAATTCCCCATTCAGTATGGTTGCAAACTTATTTTAGGATATAGTATAGTATCTATAATGCTCTTTTGACAGATTTTATTGTTTAATTTCTTCAATAATGATTGAACTTTTGGCCTCTGCACTACTCCCTTTCAATGATACCCCTTTCAATTACTTTCAATGACTTAATCAATGACTTTAAGCTTAGTCTGTAACAGACTTCCATTTTAATTCTCTTTTATATATTTGGTCTAATATTTAGAATTAACAAATTTCAATAACCAGCTTGATATTTTAAAATTCTTTTAGTTTTCTACAATATTATGAAAATATCCCTTTTTGAGCAATTTGGTACTATTTATTTAAATTAATAATTTAAATTGTTGATATATACATTAGTGAATAAATTTACAATATCACTATTTGTATGCAACTCTATGTTTTTTCAGGTGTTTGTAAACCTTTTTGAAATATTTTCGTTGATATTTCAGAACTGTTATTAAATTCCATTTCATTTACAAAAACCTACTTACAGATCTTTAAATGGAGAGCATTCTCCAACAATTTGAAGTACATGGAGAAAACATACATTTGTATTGTGAAATTATTTTTCTATTTACGATAAAATAATTCTTGCAGTGTAACTTAAAATTCTGCTGTGTGAGGTAAGCATTTTCAAAATACCATGAAATTTGAGCATGAAAATGTTAAATATCTTTGCCTTTATGAAGAAGATAGCATTTGATTTTACTGTAGATAAGAAAATATAACTCAAATGCAAAGCCCATATACAATTATTTTATTTTATATGATAAAAGGAACTATTGATGTATGTACTTTTCAAGAAGATACAAGGGAAAGTTACAAGGTATTTTTCTTCTTTTTTCCTTCTCTCTGCCCTCCTTTCTTTTCTACCTTCATTTCCTTCCTTTCTCATTTTCTTTTGTTTCCTGAGATGAAATCACATTATGTTGTACAGGCTTGTCTCGAACTTAAGATTTCTAATAAAGTCACAACATTACCAGTTTTCTCCAAAGAAAATCACAAAGTTCACAAGGTTTTCAGATATAAAATTACACCAAGAACAAAAAGTACCTGTCCTCAAATAATCATTAATGATGATTTTCAAAATATAAATGAATAAATATGTTTAAAATTCAACTGCAAAAAATTGTGTGAAATAGAATGGAAAATTTCATACCTCTGCAATTTTCCATCCCTTTTGTCATGCTCCTATGGTAAATATTTTTTCATATTCCGTCACTAAGAATAACTAAAATTGCACATTTCATTTGAACATACAGATGGTATACAATTTATTATTTTAGCATATAATGCACTATATATAAACATACTCCAATCTATTGATTCTTTCACAATCCACATTGGAATTATATTTTCACATCAGTACGAAAGTTCATTGTAAATGACTGAATTATTATACACACAACACAAACACATATCTAACCAGAACTTATTTAAATAATGTCTACTTATTAAATTTCATATTTTAGACTCGACTTGCTATTATATGAAGTATTGCAAATCATATCATTGTGTATATAAATATAATTTTGTAAGTACCTTCCAATGGTAAATGACTACATGTGAAATCTATTGTTATAAAGTAAATGCAATTTCAAATTGTATTAAAATCATCAGTTTTTTCCCAGAAGTTTATGTGTTACAATGGAATCTACTTTCTCTCTCTCTCTCTCTCTCTTTCTTTCTCTTTCTCTCTTCTCACTCACCACATCCTACCTTGTTTGATTTCTTTTCTTTTTTTTAATGGGTATTAGTAGTTCAAAAGCTCCTATCTTGCTTGTAATTTCATTTCTTCAACTACAAGTGAGGTTGTATATCTTTCTAAATATTTATCAAAGATTAGTGTTTCCAATTGCTTTGTTAATTTGCTCTAAATTGCTAACATATCATTTACTAATTTCTCTATTTTTAATATTGAGTCTTATATGTTAATGAAACTAATTTTTTGCAAAAATTTGTCCTTTCCTCTACTTTTCTTTTTACTTTTTACTTTGTTTGCAAACTATCATTCTTTTAATAGAACAAAATTTTGATTCCCCTTTGTGACTTTTAGGCTCTGTGTTCTGATTAAAAGACAGACAGATTTAAAATGACATACCTCTCTCCAGGGCAGAAGTTAAGCATTTTTAGAGCACTGTTAAATACTGTTAAGGCACTGTTAGTGATAAGCCTCTATTGTAAGTATTTCTTTTAACTTTTATTTTTCTTTTAAATATGCTGACATATTGATGGCTGGAGAAATTTGACCTCTAAGTGACAGCTCTTAGACTCTTTCTTGGGGCTCCTCTTTGAAGGAAAGACTGCAAGCAAGGTAGCCAGCCATTCTGCCCTCATGCCAGTGCCAGGTTCTTTTAACACCCCATAGACACCTTAAGTCAGCTACACAACAACCCACAGCTTGCTGCCAAAGCACAAATATAATTTCTGAAGACAGTTACTGAGCAACAGCTTGCACCAGACTTTTCACCATCACAAACCTCAGTGAACTCTATTAGACCCTGGAGGCACACAGAGGCTGGCAGAGAAGCACTTCCCCTGATGCCCAACAGAAGTCCTGTGACTGCTGAAAATACAGTCTTTCATTTGCATAATGGACTCCCATGACTGGTGACATGAGGAACTCTGCCATGATTGGTGTCAACACCGTCCTTTGTTTGCATGAAGGAACTATCATTATTGGTTCAGAAATCTTTGTCATACCTTCTTTCTGACTATATAAACAGACTGAGAGACCCACCTACACTGACCCCTGGTGCTGAAAACTAAGTCCAATAAAGAGTTCTCTTGAGTGTTCTTTTCATGACTACTTTTGATTTTGATCAATAGTGCAATGGTGAACTGGTAACACAAAGAGAAGAGTGGTAGCAGAGCTGACAAGAGCAATAGAGCTGACACCAGCAGTCGTGATAGCAGAGCCATCAACAGCAGAAGCAGCAGGTAATCTAGTTTCAGTCTTCTACCTATGGATATCCATTTTCCCCAGCACCATTTATTGAAGAGGTTGTCTTTTCTCCAATGTATATTTTTGGCACAAATGTGGAGATTTTAGATGGCTGTAGGTATCTGGGCTTATTTCTGGATTTTCTGTCCTTTTCTGTTGTTCTAGGTATTTGTTTTTGTTACGATGGCTGTATTATATATTCTGAAGTCAGGTATTATAGTATTCAAGCATTATTGTTTTTACTCAGGATTGCTTTGGGTATTCTCCACCTTTGGTGCTTCCATATGAATTTTAGTTTTTTTCTGTTTCTATGAAAAAAATTGGAATTTTTATGGTAATTGCATTGAATCTGTGGATTAATTTTTGTAACATCTCTACTCTCACAATATTAATTCTACCAATCCATAAACATTGGAATTTTTTTTATCTTCTAGTATTTTCTTCAATTTCTTCTGTGTTTTACAGTTTTTATTGTAGAGGTCGCTAACCTCCCTAGTTAAGTTTATTCCTAAGTGTTTTTTATTGAGGCTATTGTGAATGGAATTGCTTTCCTGACTTCTTTCTCAGCCTGCTCTTTACGGATGTGTAGAAAAGCTGATGATTTTTTCATATGTTGGCTTTGTATACACTCTCTTTGCCAAAGTGTTCATCCAATCGAAGAGTCTTTTTGTTATTCTTTAGCGTCTTTAAAATATGGGATCATATCATCTGCAAATAGATATAATTTGACTTTTTCCTTTATTTTTATACTTTTTATTTCTGTCTCTTCTTCTATTGCTCTGGATAAGAATTCAAGCACTGTTTCATACCCTGTATAAAAATCAATTCAAAATGAATCAAAGAATTTAATGCAAACTCTGAAAATTTGAAACTACTACAGGAACATGTAGGGAAAATACTTCATGATACAGGCCTTCATGACCTTCTGAATAGTACACAGATTGCTTAGGAAATAAGAGTAGGAACGAACAAATGGGAGTGTATTAAGTTGAAAGCCTTCTGCACATTTCAAATGAAACAATTACCAGAATGAATAGACACCTACATAATGGGGAAAAATCTTTCCCAGGTATTCATTGGAAAAACGGTTAATATCGACAATATATAAAGAACTCAAGAGTTTAAACACCAAAGGAACAAATAATCCAATTAATAAATGGGCAAAAGAATTGAACAGACAGTTCTCAAAAGAAGTACAAACGTCCAATAAATACATAAAGAAGTGTTCATGGGCTGGCAGAATGGCTCAAGTGGTAGAGCACATGCCTGGAATCCCAGAGATCAAACCCCAGTGCTGCCAAAAAGAGTGTTCAACATCGTTAACCATAAAGGAAATGCAACTCAGTATGACACTGAGATTCCATATCATCATTCAGAATGGCTATCATCAAGAAAACAAAAAACTACAAATGATGGCAAGGATGTGGGAGAGAAGGAGCACTTATGTACTATTGGTAGGAACATAAATTAATGCCGCCACTTTGGAAATCAATATGGAAGTTCCATATAATACTGCCCTCCTGGGTGTATATTTGAAGGAATATAAGTCAGCATGCAATAGAGATAGCTGCACACCCATTTTAATATCATCACTATTCACCATAGCCAAGCTATGGAATTAGCCTAGGTGTCCATCAACAGATGATTGGATAAAGAAAATACTATCTATTTACATATATTACATATAATTTTAATAACATATTATTTGTAAATATTAATATAATTATTAATATAATAATATTATTATATAATTATTGTTATTATAATATATAAAATACTATTAAATTAATAATGTTATATTATATTCTGTGCATTATATAATTAGTATAACATTAATATATGCATATATATTATGTTAATAATTATGTAATATTAGTATTACATAAATTTAATAAAACTAGTATCACTAACAATACTAATAACATTAGTATTACATAAAACTACATATATTAATATTATCAATATATATTATAGATATATAAAACTGTTTATTACTTGGGTCTAAAATAAAATAAATTTTTCATCTTTAGGAAAATGAATGAAACTGAAAATTATCATATTAAATGCAATAAACCAGACACAGAGAAATAGATATCATATTTTTTCTCTCATATTCAAAATGTAGGGCTAAAAAATGACTTCGCTGTAACAAGCAGACAGACTCTCGGCAGTGAGAAAGAATAGGAGGGAGAGTGTGAAAGGCGAGGGTGATTCAGAATGGATATAATCAAAGTATTTTATAAGCATGTCTGAAAGTGGAGTAATGAAACCCATAAAATTGTTAAAAAGAAAAGAGGCGGAGCAGGGGATAATGAAGAATAATAGAGGGTGTATTTGATTGAAGTACAGTGTATACGTGGATGCTGCTCCAGTAGCAGCAGTAGTAATAGCAACCAGCTAAAAGTGACAGGGGGCAGAGTGGCAGAGACCACGAGGGATGGTAGAAATAGAGGAAGGGAAAGTGAGAGAGTATGGAGAGCTAAGGCTGAAGAAAGAGGAACATCTTTCTGCAATTTATTCCACTTTTTAAATTTAATTTGCTCCATATGAGTTTAGGTTTTTATACAAAATGAAGTATAAAGTTACTTTGATAGAACTCAACCTGGAATAATTTTAGTTATCTTTATATTCAGTGAATTTCACCAGGGCAAGTTTACTGTTGCAGAAGTCTAGAATTCAGCTTCATTTCCCCATCAAAAATGAAGAGAGATTCTAACTCCAAGACATGTGTTTAAGCCCTTATAGTCATGGACATTGTAATTCTTTAAAATGACTTCATAAAATATAAGTTACACATTCTGATGTTCGTATTTTCTCTATAAGGAACATTTTTAACTATATGTCACATCTGAAGAATCATAATGCAATTCTAAAGGCTTGAAAAATAATGCAAGTTTTCATGCAACTTTTTTGAAAAGGAAGCCTGAAAAGCAGTAGAATTTTATCCTGATACATATCACTGTCCTTTAAAATTATTTCTGAACAGATATTCCTTCAAAGGCCCTCATCCCAAGGACTACTTCCTCTGACTCATTATCCATGCTAAACTCCATTGTCTTTAATTCCATCATTTCACTGTCAGATATCCTTTTTTCTGTTTTGAATGGGTGTAGTCTCCTTTCACTGTAAACCAAATTGGCCTTTCTCTACTTATTCTACTTTTCTTTACATTTTTCTGTAAGATAGAATAAAGGTAACAGAAACATGTAGAAAAGAGACCAATGGGGATAAGTATGTGCAGCATAATATAGTATTTTCCTATTATGCTTACAAATATAGATTTGATGTGGACTATGTTATTTTAGACTCACTATCTAAGACATAAAAATTCAAATTATTTGCCAAACACTAGATTTATCTACCTATAAAGTTGCATATGTCCCACCTATCCTTATAAATATGAGAACATGATCATAGTAAGAGAACAAAATATTACCTAAACTAGGCATACCCAGACTTTCCCATTAATTAAAAGCTAAGTATTATCTTTACATTTTTTTAGTAAAAATATTTTCTACATTTACAAAATACCAATAAATTGAATTTACTTCCAAATGTGATATGTTTTATGTAATAGTAAATAGACTGAGTTGTTCTTATGAGGAGTATGTTTGGTGGTGTGGAAATCATTCTTAGTTATTTATTTAAATATTCAATAAATTCTTCACACACAGAATATATGTAAGGTCAAATTTTCTTTGTATTTACATGAGCATCTGAAATCCAAAAGAAAATAAGAGCTGGCGTTTGTTAAATTCTAGCAAAGTGAGCTTACACCAACCCCCAGTGCTTTCTAATGTTCTCTATTACCAAAGAAAGATAATTGGGGAAGAATTTTCTTTACCTAGTGTCTACACTAAGCAGTATATTACATTTGGAAAAAATCACCTCCAGATCCCAAAATCAATACATGCTGTATGAAGCAGGATCACAAAAGCACTTCATGAAATGTAATAGCATTCTTTTCTCTAATAGCATTTGGATACATGCAAGGAGTAGCTTCAAAATTTATGTGTCTACACTTAATACCTATGCACAATTCTCTTTCATATACATATTATAAAATAGGGATGTTTCCACAAGTCATTATGAAAATTACATTTCAGGATGCTAGCAGTAAACTAAACAAACAAAATGGCAGAGTCAAAAGCTATAGGTGAAGATGATGTGAATAAATGAATAATAAAAAAACTATAGGTTAAAAAAAACTATAGGTGAAGATGAAAGCTTTGTGAACTAATTTTTGAGGAAACAATCTGAAAATAAGGGAGTCAAGATATACTAGCAATGGTGAACCTAGATATAACAAATGCGCTGAATATCAGAAATAACATTCTGATTGCTACTAAATCCCTGGAAAACTACAATTATTGTCATGTTTGAACAATATGGAGCTCAATAACAATTCACTGAAATATATCTGGCAGTACAATGTCTACTTTATAAAGAAATTTGAGAATCAGCCTGCGTTCACATTGTAGATAGAATTTAAAATAATGCTTATGGAAAATCCAGTCAATCTTAAATATGATATTGCACAAGAATAATGATAAAGTAATTAACAAAGAAAATGAAAAATGAATATTTTTATGGCAGGAATTGACAAGGTCAAGAGGAGATGTTTTTTCCCCTGTTGTTTATACTGCTGACAAGGTCAGACACAGACTCCTTTCTCTTTTGTCCTGAACAAACTGTACATTGTGTGTCTCATAAGTTATTAAATAAGACTAGAACCATTTGTCACCTGAAGCTAGCTAGACACAGAGATAATCATTTCCTGTTCAGTCTAGTAACAGGCTTCCCTGTTTACACAGTAGCCCTGAGTGTACAGCACCTCATCTGTAACTTGTTTACCCTCCACACAAAGTGTCAAGGCACATTACTTTGCTGAGACACTTGATCTTCATAGTCTGCATATGATCATTGCACTAGTGATCATTTCTTTGTCTGGTGCATTTTCTCTTTGAAAATACTATGAATTTCCATCAATCCTGCAAGCAGACAAAAGAACAGATAATTACATTTAAATTAAGGTTAGGGACCTAAAGAATAAAACAATATAGAGGAACCTGAAGAATGTGAAAAACATTTTTCAAAGTCTATCCATACTTGACAATAGACAGCACAAAATTATTTATTAAAAAAATTTATCCATGAGAGTTTGAACTATTTCAGGAAATCAATTTCAGTAAATAGGTGTTACTTTTTTCATGTAGGAAAAAAATTAAAGAAGTAATTTTAAATTTTAAATTAAAGAAGTAAGTTTTGGAGTTCTAGATTGTCACCAGTTTTCTTCTGTAAGAAAGTCTGTGATTTACAATCTGCTCTATTTTATTACCAGTATATAAAAAAATACATGTAAAAGTATAGAAGAAATGTGGAACTTACCCAAACTCTCAACATGACGTGAAATCAAGGAAAATACAAAACTAGCAAGAATAAATTAATAGACAAAGAGATCCTTAAAAATAGTTTAGTTTTTAAATTCAACTTCTTTGATTTTTTTTCTTTTGTGCAGAAACTTTGATCCAAATGAACTGTCCATGATTTATCTCTTGTTTTAAAACATTTTCTTGAGTTAATGGTGAGCTTTCCCATTTTCTCCCTTAAATATTGGGTATCAGACAATACAGAGGGGTAAACCATCATGCTATTTTGTGCTATATAACCAAATATAATAACCACTGAATTAAGTATCTGAAAAATTATCAAGGTCATAAAATCAAAGGACACTATAACAGGAAGGAATACAGAAAGAATAAATAAATAGACAGAGGAGCAGACCATGCTAAGAGCAGTTATTTTTGTTAGGACTCTCTCTGTATAGCTATCCTTAACTCAACTAACAAAAACGCTTTCTCTTCCTTATTATGCTTATGTCTTTTCTTCAACAAAATTAGTGATAAGGGCAGAACAGGACCTGCCTGGAACTGAGTGAGGGGGAGACGGTGGACGAGGGGGGAAGGGTGGAGAAATGACCCAACTATGTATGCACATGTGAATAAATTAATAAAAAAAGCATCAGTTGGCCATACATGTGTGTTAGCTTATTTCTGGACTTTGTATTCCACTGTATTCAATCCTGTCTGCAATTATACCACATTGCATTCATTACAATGACTTTGTAAAAATATCTTGAAACTGGGTTCTGTAAATACTTTGGTTTTGTTCATTTTTCAAAGATATTAGCTAGTTTGCATTTCTATATGAATTTTAGAAGCAATGTGTCAATTTATAAAAAAAAAACGTATGATTTTGATTACGATGCCTTGAGTCTAAAGATAACACTTGGGGAGAAATGGTATCCTTACCAAAACACTGCATATTTTTGCATTTATTTTAGTCCTTAATTTCTGTTAGAAATTTTTTTGTAGTTTCAGCACACACAAATCTTGCATCTCCATTGTGAGAATTATCTGAAGAATTTTGTGTTTTTGATGTATTATGAAGGTACTGTTTTTATTTCAATTTTGAATTGTTCATTAAAATTATATAGAAAAAAATTTAAAAATAAAAAATCAGAAAATATCTTTTTATTGTATATATTTGGTTTCTTTAGCTCACATACTCATTACAACTGTTGTTATTATTTTTTGTTTTCCTGAATCATAATGTCCCTTAAAAAGATGCAGCCATATGCTATATATAGTAATATGAATAATGTATTCATATATTAAAATACAAATATTGAAATTTTTCAAGATTGCAAAATAATACATTCTTTTTTATTCTTTGTCTCAGGATAACAATCACTAAGGTGACTGAAAAAATTATGCCTTTCCAATTTCTTTGGGTGGAAAAGATTGATTATTAAAAAGGTGATAGGCATGTCTATAGATTACAGGGATTTGTGATAAGGCTGATCATGGCATATTGAAAAAGTCATAGATCTTTCACCTCTGGATAAGCCTTTTTGGAACATTTCATCCTGTATTTATTTAAAAGTAGATTATTTATAATGTTCAATCCTTAGTGCTTATTGCTCTATGGAGCAACAAACAGTAAGACCAAAGCTCTTACAAGTTTATGAGCTATTTGAGAGTAGGTCTAACATCCTCTTATTTGATTAAAAAATATACTTCAAACATAGTTTCTTTGGGGACTTCCTATACTGTTTCTTTACAATTATAATGACTATCTCTCCTTGTAAAGATCTAGATTTCTGAAATAAGTGCAACAGAAGATTTGACTACATCTAGAAAATGGACCCATACTTTATTCTGAATTCTTATAATACAGACTATTAGTAAGCTTTTTGTAGCTGTCACAAAAGAACTGAGAAAATTGACTTAAAGAAGGAAAGATTTATTTTGGCTCATAGTTTCAGAGGTTTTAGTCTATTGTGGGCTTGCACCACTGCTTTTGGGCCTCTGGTGAGTCCAAGCATCATGGCAGCAAGGTATGACAGAACAAAACTGCTTGCCTCGTGGCTGCAGTGAATCTGAGAGAGAAAGTTGTTAGAGATAGGATATACCCTGCAAAGGCATGTGACCAGTGATCTCCTTCCTATAATGGAATAACCCATTCAGCTATGAACTCATCAACGGATTAATAAGTTAATGAGGCTTGTGCCCTCATGACTTGTCACCTCTCAGTATCACCATCCTCTGGGAACCAAGCCTTCATGGGAATTTGGGACATTTTATATCCAAACCATAATGTAGATCAAATCTTAGTGGCTTTACACATTATTCCCTAATATTTTCTTTTCCATCTCCTACTTCAAATCAACCCATCCCATGGTTGTATAGCAGACAGTTTATCAGGAAATTGCTATGTGTATGGTGAAGTTTCATGTCTGTATTTCTTTAAACAAATGTTCTTTATAAGTGAAACTAAAGGCCATTTTTCAAATCCTTGGGGTTGATTGGATACTTCCTGAAAATATTGCAGCAAATATTTATTCATTGCTTTATATATGACATACATTGAATTAAGCACTACAGATAAAATAATAAAATTGTGGAGGATGCTTACCTTAATGGGGCTTACTGTTAACTTGCAAGAAACAATATTTTAAGTTATCACAAAACTCACACATGTTATAAATATATGGAAGAAACAGTATATAGTTGTAAACAACTGAATTATGGAATTTAAAAATGTAACTACTAAAAATGTAATTGCTTAAATAGCAGCAAAATATCAAATATTAGGAAGAAATCCAACAAAAATATTTTCAAGACCTATACACTAAGTGCTTTAAGGTAGATTTTGAAGAATTAAAGATCCAAATGAATGGAGAAGTATGCCAAGTTCATGGCTACAATACTTAATGTTTGAAAGATTTCCTTTTATTCCAAATTGAGCTATAGTTTTAATGATATTATATTTATAATTCTCATATATTTGCATAGATTTTCACAAAACTTAAAATGGGACTGTGTAATAGTAGAGAAAAAATTTCTCTAACATAATTGCATACCTATTTAGAAAAAAGTGAAATTGGAATATTAAATTTCACAAGAGAAAAAAAGAGTCTAACTCAAGAGAATGTATACCTAAAAGTGAAAAAGCCTAAAATTGCCTTTTAGAAGATAACATATAAGAATAATTTCTAGGCCAGAAGAAGGTTTATTTGTAGTTTTTATATTATTTTTATGTTGTGTTGCCAATGTTAATAATTAAAAATACATGGCACTTTGCTAATTGTGAAGTTATGTTAAACAATATCTAATTTTGTTTAATATAAGTGTATGCATGAAGTATTTGTGACACACATATATTTAAATACTTTTTATTTGAGCTTCACATATGACTGGATGTCTTGTATTTCACATTTGACTTGTATCTTCACATTTGACTGAATTCCTGGCAACCATATTTCTAGGCAAATAAGTAGCAGGGCAAAAGTGTTCATGTGTGCCAAAGGAAAGAACAATAATGGTTACAGCAATGTTATTTGTGAAAATTCCAAGTTTGGAATGATTTACTTTTATCATCAGTAAAGTGAGTAAAGAACTGCAATATAGTCACACACTATGGAGTACTTGGAATGAAAAGTTGGAGTTACAATTAACAAGAAAAGACTGACACAGAAAAATAAATTTATATATAGTTCAAGAATAGACAAAAGTAAAATATAGTATTAGAAATAATAATGATTGAGAGGTAAAGTATGATTAGGAGAAATTTTAGATGGGCTTCTGAGGTGTTCGCAATGTTGGATTTCTTGATATGGTTGGTATGTATACTTCATGATAATCATTGAGTTTTACATTTATATTTATTCCACTTTTGTCTAGTAGCATTACAATTTGGCAAAAATGCTAAAATTTCTACATTAATGGAGGCAAATGGACTTTAAGGCAAAACATTACCGGAAAAAAAAAGCTCAGGGTGCTATGGTAAAATGTGCAATCAAACAATAATATTTCAAGTAGTAATTCAAATTACCATTAGTATCAAACTTGAAAGTAAAAGTTACAGATTTTTAAAAATTAGCTGAGCTGGGCACCAGTAGTAATCTTAGCTACTTGGGAGACAGAGCTCAGGAGGATAGCAGATCAGGCCAGTCCAGAGAAATGTTTCATGAGATCCATCCCCAAAATAACCAGAGTAACATGGACTGGATGTGTGACTCAAGAAGTAGAGTAACTTTTTGCAATCATGAAGACCTTATTTCAAACCCCAGTCCTACAAAAACTGAAGTAAAATAAAATAAAAATTTATTGAAAAGACTAACAAATAATGAGAGGTTCTATAAACAGTGCACAATTAATCTTGATCTAATGAGCATATACTAGAATAATGGAAAGCACAGTTTTTTTCAACTTATATAAAATAATAAAATCAATACTTACCACAATATGAGTTAAGATTAAATGAATTTTAAAGAATAGATGAATATAATTCTATTTTATATTACCTGTGAAGACTTTAAAACAAACAGAACAAAAAATAACTACATCCACCATACAGAGAAATTGAAAATATACTTTCACTTGAGTCAAAGAAAACAAATAAATTCATAATCCAAATACTATTTTAACTATAATTACTTGACACAATAAAGATTAGGATTAAATTTAAGTGGTATTACAGAGATCTTTGGAGGATAAAAATTATATAAGACAAGAAGAGTGACATTTATTGACATATTCATTCAATTTAAAAAGTTATAGTTTTGCCTGTTCTTGGTGATTTTTCCTGCAAGATATATCTCCAGCGTCTCTCCAAGATTTTACTTTAGGAAGCATGCTTTCTGCTTCCTCCCTCTATTTGCCATCTTGGAATCTCTTTTTTGCCCTCAATGCAGAGAAACTAAAGCAGATACTTTAAAGCAACAGATGCCAATAGGAGAAGGGGACCAGGAACTAGAGAAAAGGTTAGATCAAGAAGAATTAACCTAGAAGGTAACACCCACGCACAGGAAATCAATGTGAGTCAATGCCCTGTATAGCTATCCTTATCTCAACCAGCAAAAACCCTTGGTCCTTCCTATTACTGCTTATACTCTTTCTTCAACAAAATTAGAGATAAGAGCAAAATAGTTTCTGTCTGTAGTGAGGAAGTGGGGAGGAGAGGGGGGGAATGGGGGAAAGTAAGGGAGGGGGCAGAGGGAAGGCGGGAGAAATGACCCAAACATTGTTGTATGCACATATGAATTTAAAAAAAAGTTATAAAAGAATGAGGGAGTAGTCCCTAAATTATAAATTGTATTCTATTCCTCCAATAGAATGCAATTGTAATGAACAAGAACATAAATGAATAAACTATAGTTACGCATTAATTTTAGGAAAGTATTGAGAGTGCAAAAAAGTAAGTCACAGAATAATACATACAGTGTGACTTCATTAATATAATTACTAACACATGTAATACATATAGTATGACCTCATTAATATAATTGCACACAAATGTAAACTCCTTTTAGGGCTGCTTAAATATGTGTACTACTACTTAACAGGAAAGAATGATAAATTCTTGATTACAGTTATGTGTGTGTTATGAAGCAAGGTGAATGTGATAAAAGATGGCCTCATATGATTCTAAGGTGAAATAAATGCTGCTTCTTACTGTTCTTTGAAAACTATTGTACAAATGTAGCATGAATTCATCACCTTTGAAAAATGATTCAGGCTAAATATTGGCATAGTGTCTAAACTTTTCTTTTACCACTTAACTTCTTACATTGCTTCTTACAACTCTTTATATATAACCACTAATAACAGGTTGGGTAAAACTTTTCCCTCATTAAGCATGAATTGAAATTGGTAAAACAGGAGGCAGGGCAGGATGGAAGATTAGAGACTTTCTTCTGTGTGAATCTATGAATGAGAAGAGTAAGGGCAACAAAGGAGAGACTATATTCCAAAGAGAGAAAAGAGGAAGAGCACCAGGAATCATGAAAAGGGGGACATGGCAGTTGAAAAGCATGGGGAAAGAAAAAGGTGATATATAAGAAAGTAGGAAACAGCCCACAGCTTCAACCCTGGCTTCCCAAGGTGGAAGGAAAGACGAAACTACAGTTACAAGGTAAGCCAGGCATACTTGGAGACAACAAACTGTCTGACCTAGCCGTAGAGTAATCTTACACTTTCTGTAAGCCTTCATTCAAGCCTGTTTATTTGGTGTGTTAGCGACTTCTGTGTGGCCAGCTAGTATTGGAGTGGCCAGCTAGCATTGGAGAAGAAGACATTTTGCCACTTAACATATTTCAGAGGCTATAGTCAGGTGCCTCTTGTTTGAGACTGAGCTACTCTTGTGATCTGAAAACAAAGAAAAATTATATCTTGGGGAACATGGGGAGATCCTTCCATAGAGCTTGGGTGGGAGATGGCCATGAGTGGTGGTAGTGGAGGGGTGGACCCACTGAGAATTTTAAACAACAGGCAGCTTGGACAGCAAGGAGCATAGTAGTCAATAGCCCTAACCTCCACAATGAGGAAGAAACCCTATTACCTGAGAATCACTGAGGAAAGAGCGTTGAGCTCCTGGCTGGTGAATATTGTGGCCTCTTGGAGCTGCTACCTGGCTACATGGGGTTTGCTGACAGGTGGGGACAAAAGCTCTAAGCCCACGTCCATGAATCAGTCCATGTCCACAGTTACCTTCTTTCCACAGGGTGTTGACCTCTGGGAAGTACCTGAAAGTGCCAAAGCCAGCAGGTATAGTGCCTGATTCCCTCATTTCTTATGTAGAACTCAATATTTTATTTCCTCCACTATTTACTGCATTTAGGAGACCATTTTAGACTCATGTGCGGCTGCTTCTGGGGACACAAACTATGGAGGCCTATGGAGTATATGCAAACCTGCCTAACACAAAGGCCGAAAAGCTTCTTGCAGCTAGCAGTGGCTCTTGGTACATAAAACAAGGAAGCTTCTAAAGTGAATGCAGTTGCTGTTTGAGCAGTGTTTTCTCTCCTTTCTAAGGGGTACTGGAGATTGAACCACCAAGAGAGATTGCTCACTAAGACGTCAACTGCATAAAAGTGGAGGTGATAATCCCAATAGATCTGTAAATCATAACCTAGAAACATAAGAAATAGGAAAAGACAATGTGATTCATCCTAGAGCTCAGAACTCAATATACAAAGATACTGAAATGGTTGAAATGACAAACAAAAGAGAGAGAAGAACTAAATTAATAAATTAGAGATATGATGTGAATAGTACACAAAAGGTACAAACAAATTTATGAGGATCACAAAGAATATTTTGAAAATTTATATTCTAATAAATTGGAAAATCTAAAAGAAATGGATAAATATGTGGATCCATGTGACCCACCAAAATTGAGGCAGGATATAAACTACTTAAATAGATGTATAATGAGCAATGAGACTGAAGCAATAAAAATATCCTCCCATTAAAGGAAAGTCCAGAACCAGATGGATTCACTGCTGAATTCTATTAAACCTCTAAAAAAGGATTAACACAGATACTCATACTCCTCAAACTGTTCCATAAAATATAAAATGAAGAAATGCTATGAGACTCATTCTACGAAGCCAATATTACCTTGGTAGTAAAATCACATAAGGAGACAACAAAAAAAGAAAATTGCAGACCAATTTCCTTGATGAGCATAGATGCAATAAGTCTCAAAAATAGTTACAAAACAAATCCAATAAAACATTGAAAAGATCACAGATTGTGATTAAGTTTTTTTCATTCCAGAGATGCAAGGATGGTTTAACACACACACAAATAAACATAATACACAAAATCAGGAACAAAAATAGCATAGTCATCACAATAGATGCAATAATGCCTATGAAAAAATGCCACATCTCTTCATAACAAAAGCCCTTGAGCAACTAGGAATAGAAGGGACATTCCTCAACATAATAAAGGCTACATTCAGTAAACCTACAGCCAATATCATATTAAATGGGGAAACACTGAAACCATTTCCTCTAAAATCAAGAATGAGACAAGAATTCCCACTCTCTTCACTTGTATTCAACATAGTACATGCAATTTTTACCAGAGCAACAAGGCAGGAGATAAGGGATTCAATTAGGAACGGAGAATGTCAAATTATGCCTATTTGCAGATGATATGATACTGTACTTTAAAGATCCTAGGGACTAGATCAGAAAACTCCTGGACCTGATAAAAATGTTCTGCAAATAGCAGGATACAAAGTCAACATGCAAAACTCAATAGTTTTTCTATGTATCAATAGTAAACATGCTGAGCAAGAAATGAGGAAAACAATAGCCTCAACAGTACTTACACATAAGTTCAACCAAGGATATGAAAGACCTCTACAATAAAAATATAAAACATTGAAGAAAAAAATGTTAGAGGACTCCAGAAGATGGGAAGCTCCCATGTTCATAGATAAGCAAAATTAATATTGTGAAAATGGCTATAATGTTGAAAGCAATCTTCAAATTCTATGCAATTCTCACAAAAATTCCAATGATATTTTTTACAGAAATAGAAAAAAAATCTAATATGCATATTGAAGCACAAAATATCCAGAATAGCAAAAATTCTGAGCAAGATAAAGCAATGTTCATATAGTACCTGACTTCAAAGTGCTCAACAGAACCACAGTAGCATGCATGATATTGGCAAAAAAGAAAAAACCCAGACACAGAGATAATGGAGCAGAAGCAGAAGACAAATGTAAGTCTACCCAGGTACAGCCATCTGATTCTCAACAAAGGCACTGGAATGAACATACACCAGAGAAAAAGATATCCCCTTCGACAAATGCTTCACGGACAATTGGATATTCACATGTAGATGACTGAAAATAGATCCCTATTTTTCACCCTGCACAAGTATAAATTCAAAGTGGATCAAAGACTTTAATGTAAAACATGACTTTGAAACTACTAAAGAGAAATTTATGGAAAACAAATATATAGGGATAGGTAATGAATAGGACTAGGAATAGGAAAAGGAATAGGAATGCTACTGCTCAGAAAATAAGAGCAAGAACTGATAAATGCTATTGTCTTAGGTTAAAAAACTGCACATAAAAGAAAACATCAGAATAATGAAATAGAGTAAAAAGTGAGTTAACATCTTTGCTAGGCAATCATATGGCAAGGGATTAATATGCAAAGTATATAAAGAACAGAAAGCTTAAATACCAAAAATATAAATGATTCAATAAATAAATGGGGCAAGTGAATTGAATGGACAGTTCTCAAAAGATTAAGTACAAATGGCCAACAAATACATGAAGGGGTGACCAACACAGTTAGCCATACAGAAAATCCAAATTAAAACAAGATTGAGATCGCCTCTCACCCCAATCAGAATAATTAACATCAAGAAAACATACAACAAATGCTAGCATGGCTGCAGCAAAAAAGGAACACTTATACAAGGTTGGTGAGAATGTAAATCGGTGCAATTACTATGGAAATTAATATGGCACTTCCTCAAACTAAGCTAGAACTAACATGTAATCCTCATATACTACTCTTGAACATATACCGGAAGGACTGCAAATCATTATATGATAGAGATACATGTACATCCATGTTTCTGATGCACTATTCACAATGGTCAAGTTATAGAATCAACGTAGATGGCCAACAACAGTTGTATAGGTATAAAGATGTGACTTAGATACACAAAGGACTGTTATTCAGCCCTAAAGAATGAAATTACAACTTTTTCAGGAACTGGATGGAACTGGAGATTATCATTTTAAGCAAAATAAGCCAGATTCAGAAAGACAAACATCTTGTGCTTTTTCTCACATGCGGAATTTAGATCTAAAGAAATAAAAGACTTAAACATGAAAGGGTGACTTTTGGGGGGCAGTGGGAATTTGTGGGAAGGGAATGTGGGCAAAGATAATATGATTGAAGTACATTGTATGCACTGAAATCTATTTACAAAATTTTATAAGAAAAATTTAAAAAGGAGGCAGGGGGGAGAAGTGGCATAAGAAAATAATAGAGGTGGTAAATATGACCAGAGTATATTGTATCATATGTATGGAAATATTACAATGAAATTCCTTACATTATACAATTAATATGTTCCAATAAAAATAATTTTGTGAAAATGAATTGGAATTATTGCTTATTTTTATATAGGCATGTAGTTGTTTTCATACATACAACACATATTATTATATATATTGTTTGGTTTTCTCCATTTAACTATGTCTTACAAATCTTTTAATATGAGGATATAAAGCCATTTTTTAACCCTAATATATGTCATTCCAATATATGGATGAGTGAAAAGCTTTAAATAATTCCTTCTTGAAAGATATTCAGTTTTTATTATTTTAATTTTTATAAATAATCAAACAATATTGTTTTCTATGTATCTTTGTACATTTATGTATTTTAAGACATATTCCCAGAATTTAAATTATAATTTACTATATATTTTTGTAATAACATTTTTAATGGATACCCATCTTCTCCTTCAATTGGTAAGCTTTGGGCCTAATGACACAGGTCTGGATACCAAAAAAAAGGTTGTTATTTTCCACTGCAGAGTTAATGTTGATCTCATTAGGTCTCATGAAGCCCCAAGATCATGTTTATTACATGGGTCAAGTAAGATGACCTATGGTCTTGCTACCCATATGGTAACTGTATATTTCTTTCTTCTGTTGTCTTAATACTAGCACCTGTTTTCTACTGTTTGGGAACTTTTTTATCCTCATTAATTCTCGAATCTCAGATACAGGGAGCATCTCCTACTACCAACCCTGATCTATTGCAAAAAGCCACATTTGAGCTTCTAAACAATGATGGTGTCTTCTTCTCTAGTGTCTCATTATTACCTCAAGAGAGGGAGTGCTCTAAGGCACTTATCATACTGTTTTTAGCTTGTGGCTTTGCTTGTTGCATAAAATAAATCCATTTTAATATCTGAGTTTTTTTATTGTTGTACTGGGTGGGGGTACATTGTAGCATTTAGAAAGGTTCTTACAATGTATCAAATATATGATACTTGAATTCACTCCCTCCACCAACCCCCATTCCTGCAACAGTTTCAACAGGTATCATTTTGCATTTATATACATGTGTATACATTATTTGCCTGGTATTCATCCTCTTACCCCTTTCCCTGCCACCTTTCTGAGTCATTCCTCAAGATTCTGACAAAACTGTACTGACATCTTGTCATTTTTGTTGTATCATTATTTTTTCCAAGTTTTAAGGATCCATATCAGCAGTGTAGGATAGTTTCCAGGTATTCTTTCCAGAATGTCAAAACTAGTGTTACGGCAGAATGTCAATATTCAGCCCATTACCTTCAAGATACACAAATTCAGTGTCATCTTGCAATTCTTTTGAAGGGTAAACAACTTTCTCTTTGTAAAGGGACTGTATTTCTTCATTTCAGACATAGTCTGATTTTAATAATTAATCTGAAGGCAAAAAGTAAAGTCAGGGGCAGATATCCAGGAAGGTACACCTTCCTTTGGACTTCGGCATGATTTTCAAGCAAAAGAAGATGAATTTCCTGTAACAATAAGGGCTTTGTGTTAGCCAGCCTTGTTCTGGGAGAATTAAGGGATTAGGTTCAGGACATATAAGTCACTGTCTACCTAAATACCCCCTTTATGTCAAACTGTGCATTTCTGCTCTATCAGAGATTTCACCAAGGCATTGGAGAACTACGAAATTGGTAACTTAGTCTACTTTTTCACATTTATAGTTCAAGCTTGAGCATTAGATTTACTAGTCTTCCCTGTGAGTAAGGGAAATAAAACTCACTTTAAACATGGACATTACTTTTACATTGTCCTTTGAATGACTGTTGTTTACCTCAGCCTTTCACTCTTTTTCTTCATGTTTTCTAAGGCGGCTAAGAGTTGACAGCTTACCCTTTCTTATTCTTACCACTTATATGATGACAAGTCACTATATCATCCAATGACACTTTTATCTTTGCTATATCCAATCTATTACATATGGAAGTTTTAATACTGATACTAAAGCACACACTTACTGCCTACACTTGGATATTTCTACCACATAATCCCTGCCTGCTTTCTAGGACAGAGAGATTCTCTGGGTTACCCATCAAGCAGAGAATGAGAGAAGACTTGGATAAAGGTAGGTAATTGTAAGGTAATAACAATAAGCAGGAATGAAACAGAGGAAAGAAAAGATCAGATAAGATGGAAAGTCAATGTAAAGGTGAATTATCTATCTATCTATCTATCTATCTATCTATCTATCTATCTATCTATCTATTTTTTGCAGTCCTGGGGATGGAACCCAGGTCATTGCACAAGCTAGGCAAGTCCTCTACCACTGAGGTATATCTCCATCCCAGCAAGGGCACATTATTAACATCACTGGAATTCACATAGAATGTGAAGAAATATAAAAATGTCCTCCAATAGATGTCAACTTGAATGAAATGAAATGAGTGCATTTGCTCAATGATTCATCATGTCCTATTGGTTTGATATTTTTATCAAACTTACACTTTCCTGCTACTCATAAGTGTGTGCAAATTAGATTATTTCAGTACCAAGGAAACCCTGATATAAAACATGCAAAAGTGTGTTCAAGTTGGATATAGTTAGTATAGAATGAAACTTTCTAGAAGTCATTTCTTAAAATTAATTACAGACAAAGGAGTTGGGTGTCTGCCATGGGTAACATACATGGTGTCCTTTAGCAAAAGCTCTTTAAGCAACATGATATTTGTGGCATAATGGCAAGCAAAATATATTAGAAATAAATTCATATTCATCACTGAAGAGCAAATTACTAGAATATTAGAGTATCTAAAAAATTTTGACATGATAAATCAAGTATAACTATATATTGTCCAGGAATATCAAAATCATTATTAAAGTTGTACTGTATTTCATTACTATGTGATATAGGAACATAAAACATTTCCTATATATGTAAATAAGAAACAAAGAGTTTTTTTTTTTCAGGAGGGAGATATTTTCATAATATGAGAGATTGAATTCAAGGGAACATACTTACTGGTCAAGAATTCTACCACACCCTCAGGCCTCTTTGCTTTAGTGTTTGTTTTGAGATAGAGTCTCATTCTTCTTTTGCTCAGGCTGGCCTTGAACCCCTCCCATCTCCACTTCCCAAGTAGCTGGGATTACAGTTGTGCACCAGCATATATAAAATAATACTTCTTAAAATATTTTTAGAATATTTTTAATATTTTAGAATTGTATGTAAAGAGAACTCAAAAGTTCTTGAACCTGGGTTCATAATTAAAATCATCACATAAAATTTCAAAAAATAGTAACTATAGAATTGAGGTAAATAATTTCTTACAATCAATTCATGAGGTAAATAAATCGATAACATTATTTTGAAACAACTATAGTATTTATGAAAAATGTCATGCCCTAGGCATGCATATTTAAATGCCACCTGAATCCTTTTATATGTATATGTGTGTATATATATATATGTGTGTGTATATATATATATATATGTATATATATGCATATATAGTATGTATATGTCAAACTTCTAAAATCATAACTTGTCATAGCTACATTAGAGAAATTTTCTAAAATATTTGGGATTTGTAAAAGACAGAGAAAACTAGTCAGAAGATTTGGCTTTTCCTGGGAATTTCATGTTTATAGAAAGTCTCAGTTTGTTTTAATAAGGCATCCAGTCATTTTATTTTGATTGTGAATTCTTTAGCCAGTTGCTTTAATTGGCTTTCATAGTTTTCATCTCTTATTTTTCCTCACATGCATTCAGAAATAGGTAATGGATTTATTCTTGCCATATAGCTGTCAATTATTTCTAGGCTTATTCTTTTCATTATAATCACAGTGAAATAGTTTCTACTCTACCATGTACTTTTGGTTCCACTTATTTGTTCCCTGTATCATCAAGCTTCCTTTTAACCAGTCTGAATGATTTCTTTGTCATGTCTTTCAACATCTTTTTCTTCACTGAATTTCTTTACAAAGAAAAAAGACATGTAAAATTACATGTAATGTAAAGATACATTACAAGATATTTCTTATAATATTTCTAGCAAATATTTTTTAAATATTATTTTCTTCAATATATTTAAATCATGATCTTATTTCCAATAGTTGCAGAACATTTTTCATGCAGTTGATGTATGCTGTTTTCTGTATTCATTCACCCTGAGTAAGAACAAATGTAGTATGGATCAGCATTTACCATTGCCTAACTTAGATGCTCTTTCTCTTAAGTTATTGGAAAGGCATTCTATTCACAGATCAAGGACTTACTGCCATTGATGAGTACCTGTCTCACTGAAATTAAGGTTCCTGTTGTGGAATCTTTCTGCATAATGATTTTGTTCACTTTCTGACCATTTTACACAAATAAAGTTTACAGTTGTTTATACATGAGCCATACATAAAAATTCAGTCTTCATTTAGCGCATTTAGATCTCAGTGTCTTTAAGAACTAAACGGCATAGCTTCCTAGCATATCTGTATTCAGAAAAGTAAAGGTTTCCCTAACCTCTTTTTTATATATATTCGTGTTGCATACTAAAAGTTGAAGTTACTGAAGGAGTAAGGAAAAAATTGTATTTGAAATGATGACAAGTAGGGGTTTTATGGAATAGTTCTTGTAGGTCACTGTAAAAGTCCCTGAAATACAGAATATATGACAATCAATATGTGAAATAAAGCCATTTAAAAATATTTTTTAAAAATCTATGAACATTGTTTTGAGGGTGGAAAATTTACAATTCAGGAAGTTTATTGTTGTTTCATTTCTATTCTCTTTAAAGATTGATGCCAGTGTGGCAGGTTTAAGAAATATCATGGATGTCTGGCTGCAAACTGGGAAAATGAATCAAGAACAGCTAGTCTGCCACTAAAATATGCAGAAAATTTGAATTCATTAGGACTTAATCAACTTTGAATCTCAAGCTCTGTATTTACATGCAATTTTTCTGACTTGGAAAAACATCAATAAACCTGTTGCAGTCTTGAATATCAAAGTTTTCTGTGACTTACTCATTACAGATTCTTTACTTTTAATCCAGACATAACTGAGAAACTTATCTTCATATAGACAGTGAGACAAAAATCATGACTTAAACTCTTAACAGGTCTTCTTTTAGTAAGTCACAAACTGACCATTATGTGATAATAGTTTTATTTAAGAAGCTTTTTCAGAGAGAATTTTATCAGTAATTAAAAGTATGTTGAACAAACTTAATTTTTTACACATTTTTGCTTAGTATATGGTAGTTATACAGGGGGTGTCATAACATTCTAATATATACATATACTGTAGCCCAGTTTGGTTTGTCACCTCCATTATCCTCCCTCTTCCCCCTGCCCTTCTTAAAATGACTTCAGCAGTTTTCAGTGTTCCATATTCATACATATATAAAAAGGACTTCAACCATATTCGCTCTCCTTTACCCTCTTCATTTTCCAACCCCTCCCATGACTTCCCTCTCATTAACATATTGAACAAACCTTATGATATTTTTATAATGAATGGCCATTCCATCTGACAAAAAGAAATGTCTAAACAAGTCATTTGTTACTACTTGCTATCAGTATTAAAGTAATTGTGAATCACAGCAAAGCCTACTTTATGCTGTAATTTCAATTTCAATTCTTTTTATTGTTGTTTTAAAAGACCACTTAAAAAATAATAGCTATTAAAAATAACATCAGCAATAAAATTATGCTAACCAAATGAAAGACTCTCCTTAAAAATGAGTAAACAACTCAAGAGCTCAGTAATCAATTACAACATTAACACTGTATAATTTTGTGTGTTCCATTAGTATTCTGATTTCTTGCTATATTTTTCTTTAAATTTGTTATTTAATACACTCAGTTGTCCAAATCTTATCATGAACAACAATTTTATACTTCATTTGATTTCCTTATAATATTTAGCATGTATGTATAACTTCAGTGACAATTGCGTTTTATTTTCTTTTGTTTTGTAGACAAAAAGTTCATTCTAGAAGATGTAAGTAACTACAGACTGGCATTACCAAATGACGAACTATAGTGATGCATTCAGTATAACCAAATTATTTCTTGTAGGGTTACTGCCTAAAGCTTTATCAAGATTTCTTAACAAGTATAAATCTTTTACCCTAGAAGAAACCACATCTTTTGCTATTGATTAGTTTCGGATTATTTACCAAAAGTTTTGTAAATAACTTCCAATATTCTCATAGTTTCTATTCAGAAGTTGATTTGATTTATGCTGAAATACCATACTAAATATTTAACTTAGATATTTATGATCTATTTTGAGCATCCAGAATTTTTATAATCTATTTAGAACATGAAAGCAATTTATTTTATTCAGTTGTGTGCTTATAATTGTTTAAAACTAGACTCTCCAAAGGAAAAGAACTGATTTTTAGCATTTGATATTTTTTCTAATGCAAATTCTCTCACCAGTGACAATTTTAAGGGACCAATGACATGTCACTGAAGAGGAGTTGGGGAGGAATAAATACAAACTTTCAAGAGTCTGTAAGAACTGATAATGATAACCAGCACACTACTGAACATTAATTACCTAGATTTATAATTGGATAAATATACTGAAATTTCATATTTTAAAATGTATTGTTTGTGTGATTAAGAAACTAAAGGTGTTTTGCAGTGGCAGTTAATACTTAGAAAATAGGCATTCACTATGTCCCTGTCCAAAAGTAACCTAATACTTTTGATTTTACCATTGTACTCTATCCAAGGATTTTTATCAAGACCTCTCTTCCTGTTGCTTCCTTCCTTTCTTCATGATTATTCCAGGTTCAATGTACACTTACAAATGACAACAGAATGTTAAGATATCTCCTTTCTCCCATCCTATATTTGTACAATAATGCCATAACCACAAGGCAAAATACTTCTCTAAAGTCTACAGACACAGATAAATATGAATTTGCAACCAAACATCCTGCTTACCTGAGGCTGTAGTCAAGGGAGAGAGAAACACTTAAGTTATATTTTTGAGAATTACTGGAGGTGGTGTGTGGACTAGCATGAGATTGGGAAACTCATTGTTAAGATGGCTAAGGTGACTCCGCACTTTTGTGAATTTTACCTCTAAGAACCCCATCACTGTTTCAAAATAAAGCACCAAGGCAGGTCCCTTTACATAGTAGGGGAAAAGTAAGCATTATAAAATTTGCCCAGAGTGCTACCCCTAATAAAATCCTATTGTCTTCTGAAAGAAAAACTTTCAAGTCTTATACTATCTGGAGGAAGAGCATCTACCTGACTTCAATCTCCAACACCCTTCCTGGCTCACGTAAGTAGTGATGAGTTACGAAAATTTCATGGAGATCACTGCCTAGGACCACAGCACAGAGAAAGATTTGAGATTTCATCGTAAGATCACAAATTGCTTCTCCCTACAACACATTAGCAAAGTTAAAAGAGCTGTAAGACATAGATTCCATGTAAGAAGGAGGTCAATAGGAAAACTCAGATAATATGTGAGACAAAAAAAGGACACAATGAATTTAGGAATTTAGAG
Organism: Castor canadensis; assembly: GCF_047511655.1. NCBI lineage: Eukaryota > Metazoa > Chordata > Mammalia > Rodentia > Castoridae > Castor > Castor canadensis. Next base: position 93,735,982 of record NC_133391.1, on the reverse strand, counting down.
CTTCTGGAACTTAAAGCAATAATATTATTATATAATATTATTATTATTATATAATAATATTAGTAAGATTAATTCTAGCTAGTTTAACATAAAAATACAGTTGATGTAGCCATCATGCCTGCCTTTCAATAACTCCAAAAACAAGGACAAAACATGGTCTAAAAAGACAAAGCAAAATCAAAACCAGACTTAGATATAATATGGGTTCAAAAGTCAAGCTGAACTTACATTTTTAATAAGGTTATTCTCAAGTCAATGTCTCTTATCTTGAGCCTTAGTTCCTCAAATCTTTGTTTTCTTCGTATATCTTCTCTGCTTACAACTAAATAATTTTAAAATTATTTTAGATTTTCTAGTTTTTTGTGAAGTGAGACAGACAGTATAACCTGAGGAGATATAATGTGTTTTAAATTAATTTACAATGTTTTAGGAGATACTCTGTGGTGGAACAGATTAAATTTGACTTCATTTCTTCCATTATTAATTTGACTGTATCTATTATAGTCTAAAAGTTGACTATTATGAAATTTCCTCATATTGCTATCACAAAGATTATAATAATAAACAAGATTAAATCATGCTGGATTTCCTACAAACATGAAGAACAAAGGTCCTTAGAAGCTGAGACATGAGAAGACTTTATGGATTTCATAGCTTAGAAGAATGAACCAATAAAGAAGGACTCTGTTAAATCCCAGCTGTCATTAGAGATGTCCAGAGGACTATAATCCAAGATTAGAACAAATATCACAAAGTTTGAAACAGGTTTTTTTAAATTAGGCTTGTTGAAATTAACTTCCATATAGCAAAATTCATCTTTTTTAAGTTTCAGGAGTTTTGCTAAATATAAACAGTTACTTAAACGAAGACAAGGAGAATTTCCAAACAGATCTTTAACTTTCCTTCTCAGTCAACCTCTCACCTTTCAGCCTTGGAAACCATTAATATGTTTTCTTCATTATAGCATTTGCCTTTTCCAGATTATGTAACAGAATCATCTTTATTGAGACTTTTGAGCCTGGATTCTTGCACATGGTATTATGCTGTTGAGATATATCCATGTACATATATATCAGTAGTCTACTTCTTTTTGTTGCTTTATGGTTAAACCAATATTTATTTATGTAATCATAGTTAGTAAAAAAATTTACTTATTTGCTTTTTTGAGGTTACATGTTTTCCTACTGGCCTTTGTAAGGATATTTTTTCTTATTTCTCTGGAAATGTATCAAGTATTAACATTACTGGGTGATATAGTGACCATTTGAGTTCCTAAGAGATGGTCATCAGTCTTCCTAATTGTAGCCATTCTAATAAACATTATGTAATATACATTGTGGTTTGAATTTGAATTTCCATAGCAACTAATAATGTTCACATCTTATCATGGACTCATTTTTCACAAGTATACACACGCATGCATTTGTGTGCCGAAGCACTTCTTGATTTTTAGATAAAGGTGTTCATATTTAAGAAATTTTATTAACATGAATTAATTGTACAAAGAAACTTCATTATGATATTTCCAGCATGCATGTAATATGCATTGATCAAATTTATTCCACCTACATTAGTCTTTCTTAACCATCTTCCCTTGTCTCCCCTACTTTCTAAATGTTTTTGGTAGACTTCATCATGCTATTTTCATTATATATATATATATATATATATATATATATATGTATATATATACAAAATACATATGTATAAACATATATTATATATATATTATACGTATAGTACTTTTATAATCAATTACCTCCCCCCCAACCAAACAGTCCCCCTTCTACAAACATGTCAATTTATCATATTTTTTATGTACATTCCACCTCTGAGCGAAAACATAACACATTTTTTTTTAACTTGGCTTACCTTGCTTAATTAACATCAATTTTCCTGAAAAAGACATGATTTCATTCTTCCTTATGGCAGATTTCTACAACAAACTTACCTAGTATAACTGAAACTTTATACCATTGACAATTCCCTGTTCCCCCAAGCTTCTAGTCCCTCACAACCACTGTTGTATTCTGTGCTTCTATGAGTTAGATTATTACAGGTACCTCCCTCAAACATGTGAAATCATCCAGAGTGGCCCTTTTGTGATATTTACTTCACTTAGCAAGGTGTCCTTCAAGTTCATCCATGTTCTTGCAAATGGTACAATTCATTCTATTGTAAGACTGAATAACATTGTGTTGTATGTATAAAATACAATATGTCTATCCATTTATATTCTTATGGACATTAGTTACATATCTTGACTACTGTAAATAATCTACAAAGAACATAGGAGGCCAGGTATCCCCTCAAAATCTGCACTTTGATGCTTTTAGATACATACCCAGCATTGGAATTGTACTATGTGGTAGTATAGACTCAATATTTAAATAATTGCCATTCTACTAAAGGTGAAGTGATATCTCATGGTAATTGCAGGGGTTTGTTCCCCTCAGTACTAGATATCAGACCAAGGACTTTGTACATGCTATATACAAAAGTGCTCTACCACTGAACACCTCCAGCCTCACTGTACTTTTGATTTTCATTTCCTGATAACTCACAATATTGACTGTCTTCCCATTCACCTATTGGCCATATTATGTCTTTTCTTGAGAAATGCTCATACAGATTGCTTGCCATTTTAATGAAGTTATTTGGTTTTATTTATTTACTTACTTGCTGTGGGTTATTGGAGTTTCTCATATATTTTGGAAATTAATGCCTTTTCAGATGTATATTTTGCACATATTTTTGTCCATTCTTTAGGTTGCATTTTCATTCAATTAACTGCTGTGCTGTACAGAAGCTTTTTAGTTGGACATAGTTCCCCTTGTTTTATTTTTGCTTTTCTTGTCTGTGCTTTGGTGTCATATCCATGAAACATTGGCAAGACAAGTACAGTGACCATTTTTCCCTATTCTTTCTTCTTGGAGTTTTGCTGGTTTTAGTCTTACATGTTTTATATTTAAGTCTTTCATCAATTTTGGGTTGATTTTTGAGAATGGTGCAAGATTAGGATTCAATATTACTCTTACGGATAGAGATAATTTAGTTTTTCTAATAATATTTGTTGAAGAGAGTGACCTTCTTTCTTGGCAACCTTCTTGAAGATGACTTGACTAGATATGTGGTTTTTGCCCTGGGCTTTCTATCTTGTCCCATTGATCTATATATTGTCATTATGCTGATACCACCTTGTTTTAATTATTATACTAATGTAATATATTTAGAAATCATGAAGTGTTAAGCAACCAGCTTTGTTTTACTTTTTAAAGATTGCTTTGGCTACTCTGGATCTTTTGTGGATCAACATGAATTTGGGGATTTTTTTCTGTTTATGTGAAAATACCATTTGGATTTTGAAGATGTTGGATCTTTATGTTACTTTGGTTAGTACAGATATTTTACACAACATTTAGTTTTCTAATCCATGATGGTGAGATGTCTTTTCATTTATTTGTATCTTATTTAATTTCTTCTTCAATATTTTATAAGTTTCAGTGTATAAATCTTTTACTTATTTGGTTAAATTTATTCTTGTTTTTGATGCTATTATAAAAATTATTTTCTTTACTTCCTTTTCAGATGGTTTATTATTAGTGTAAGTAAATAGAAATGTTTTTTGTATCAATGTGTACTGCAACTTTATTTAATCACTTTATTAGTTCTAAGAGTTGGGTTTTTTTTTATTTGTGGACTTTTTTTTTATATGTAGTATCATGTCATCTGCAAACACATATTTTTACTTTTTTATAATTTGGACTCCTTTAATCAGCAATGTGAATTTAATAGTACATTTGAATTATCATACATCATGATCATATGGAATTTATCCCTTGGATGCAAGCATGGTTCAGCCTACACAAGTGAATATGTGATATATCACCTTCACAGAATAAAGAAAAAAATCACATTGTCATCTAAAAAAATTCCCATAGTCATCTGTAACTTACATAAAAAGCCTTCAACAAATTCAATATCGTTTACTAATAAAAAGTACTCAACAAAGCCAGGTACCTGTGGCTCATGCTTATTGCCATAGCTACTCTGGAGGCAAAGGTCAGGAGAATCTCAATTCAAAAACAACCCCGATAACAGTTTGTAAGACCCTATCTAGAAAATACCTAATACAAAACAGTACAGACAAAATGGCTCAAGTGGTAGAGTGCCTATTTAGCAAGTACAAAGCTCTGAGTTCAAACCCCAGTATTACCAAAAAATAAGACATACTCAACAGACTAGTAGAAGACTTTATCTTAACATAATAAGTGTTTAATTATGATACAGTAAGTGAACATTAATAATTGCTTAGATATGACAAGTCTATCACAAACATACTAAACTGTGAAAAATTGAAAGTTTTTTTCTTCATCCTTAGGAACAGGACAAAGATGCAATGAACAAATTTAATGTAATATGTTACTAGAAGTCCTAGCCAAAGCAATTAGGAAAAGCAAAGGAAAAAAGTAAGAAAAAAAGATTGCATCAGCATCCTTTTTGCTACTCAACACTTCTAATTTTTTTCTTTTTATTTAAGTGGAATTACAGATACATGCTTTTAGATATGAATTCATAGTTTTACATTTATATATTTTAAATGATATTTTATTCTGTTTTATAAGTGTATTTATTAGTATGTAAGCATTAGTGTCCTTTTAACATACATTATAAATATCAGTTTATTTGCTCAATGTTTTATAAGAAAAATATATTGGTATGCCATATATATATACTTGTATAGCTGTATTTATGAGAGATTTATGTTCATTTGTATATCTTATAAATTTCTTGCAATTTCTGTATGAGTTAGTGAAAACATGATATGGATAAACACAGAATTTTCAATACAAGATTTTACATGCTACTGGCTTCTTATATTTCATTATGTGGAAACAATAAATAAAACACCAGGCTTAATTACCCCATTTTTATGACGGGCTAACTGCCCTCTCACTCACCATTCTCCTCTCAGTTTTAAAGATGTTCTTGTTGTAAGAGTTTTATAGATTAAAACATTCACAAAAACTACCAGCATTTTGCAAAGTATAGCGTAGTCTTTACTCTTTCCAATGACGTTTAAACATACCTTATATTACTGAGAATAACAATAATTTCTAAATTGAATTTTCCATTTGTTATCATTTTTCATATGAATCCTCAACATGAAATCTTGGAAGTGCAAATATTTTGCAGTGTGGTAAGTTTTATTTTTCTTCTTCTTCAAGCAATTCCAAATTGTGAATCTAATCCACAATCTAATTGTGGTTATGGAGTATCTATATTTAGGTTACCATTCTGTTGATTTCTTCTGAATTTTTTTTCTTTTAAACTTTTACAAACTTCACTAAGAACATGGCTTGAGAGTCCTGTTGTTATTTAGGCTTCGTGTGACTACCTTTTGAAAACTGTCACTTCCCTACACAATGCATGTAATATCCCAATAAATCTGACACCTTCACAACTGATCAGCAAATATTTTTCTGTCATACCTGGTACTGTTTGTAGGATCTAAGTTTATTTGTATGAGTATAGCTTATTGTGCACAAAATAGTAATTGATATAATCATTAAAACATCTTATGAATTCCTCTTGATATTTCATAAAATGTTATAAAAACATTATAGTGATGAAAATAGTCCTATGCTCATGTCTTATATATTTGGTATAGTTAAGAGGACATTGTTATGTAATAAAGCCTGATAAAGGTATGAAATTATCTAACACACCTTAGAATATGGTTAATTTGAGACTATATAATTATAAATACAAAAAGTAAAATTAAATGGTAAATATTAAAATTCTTAAAATACAACATTAACTGTTGAATCCATTGGTGAAAGTAAAACTTAAAAGTTTATAATGCATTTTAAAGATTTTTTTGTAGTGATACTCCTTTCTTTAGTAAATAAGTATATTAATCACATTAATATATTGACAGTACACATAATGATATATTTAATAATAATAATATACATTCATTAAAGTCATTAATTAATGTCTTTTTGTTAGAAATTATCAAATATTTTCAAAATTACTTTATTAAGAAACTGATGAAAGTTAAAATCCTGCACAGGTTTCTCTAAAGACCTTTCCTTTCCTTTTCTTTTTTAAAAATATTACTGTCAGCTTTTCCATATACCTTTCCACATTCTCTTTTCATCATAAAATGGCTTTCTTCTACTTCTCCAAGGCCTGCAGCTGGTACCTTTATTTTTTCTTGGCTAGCTTGAGTAGAACTCCAGACTTAAATAAGGAAAGATGGATTATAAAAACCATGATCTTTCATAGCTATTGCTTTCAAGAAGTTATTGCAATGTGAGGATGAATAGATTTAAATCTTTAAAGTAATGGAAGTATATATTTTGAAATAATGTTAACTTTGTTTTAAATTTAAAATGCTTTTGTAATCATGTCTCTGTAACGAAGAACATTTCTCCAAATCTGATACTTCTTTTTTATCCCTTTCCTCCTATCTGATTTGCTTTTCAAAAATTACAGGTAGCTGATTTTTCTAGATGTTACTTTTGTAGTTGTTTTCCATAAGATATAACCATTTTAAAGTTAGCAGGACATTTAGTGAGAGACTATGCAAACACCACTAATTGTTTATAAACATCTAGGGAACACTGACTACTGATCAGATTGAGTGCTTATTCATGCTCCATGCAATATTATTCCTTTTTGAAAGAGTTTAGATGAAAGATCCTTTATTTTGAAGATATTTTCTTTGATAATTGAGTTCAATCAGATCTTCTTATTTTTGGTGAGGTTTATCCATCCCTCCTCCAAAACTAGGTAGATCTGAACTTTCATTGCCCTTCTTGAGGCAGCCCTCATGTAGTGTCATCAGGTAAATATGCTTAAAATGATAAAAGTACCAGAGAGGATTAATGCTCCTTATCACAACTATTTATCCATGGGTGGTACTTTACCTTTCAAATTTTACAGCTGTGAACTTCTCCCCAGGGATAAATGCATTGAAATTTCCAGTTAAAGATTAAATACTAATCTCCCAAGAGTACAACATGTATTCAGCTATTTACAACAAGGTTATAAGTCAACACCAAGCAGCTGTTCTGTTTATTTTCTCATACCAGGATTCTTATAGCTTCATAGTCAAATGAATCAATTTGAGGTTGATTTAGCCTTGCTTTCATGCTCAGAGTTATGCAGTTTATTTGTAGCTTTAATAATTTAAGAGGAACCTTGCCAGTTTCTCATAATAGAATGAATGAATCAGTTATAAAACAAAGTTACGACAGAGGTGAACTCAGCAAATTGGAGACTAACCTCAGAAAAACATGTTACTACTTTTCTTTTTAAAGTTTCTGGATGAAAAAAAAAAGAAAAGAAAAATCAAGTTGCTGTCTCTTCCAGCATATTTAAAAGGTGAATGAACCCACAGAAGTAATCTTGTTAAAGTTAGCAAGTGCATTTAGATGAATAGTCACAGATATAAAGAAGTAAAAAAAAAAACCAGGAAATTACATTGATATTAGCAGTATGACAAACAAGTGATTTGAACTCATTGGAGATATTTCTGTTGCCACAGAACATTATGTGATTATATGACCATAATTGACTCTCATGTAACAGGTGTATTCTCTACTATCAAAAGGGTCATACATCCGGCAACAGGAACAAGTAGGGGTAGAGCAAAACTACAAACTGTAGGTGCAGGTAGCCTTAATAAAAGGCTTTCATAGCCTTTTATTTAATAACTTTATCATTAGAGCACTATCTGAACTACTGACAAAAGGTGAGAAAGTACCAGTTTGTTTCAAGGTAGGGTCAACTCAATGTGTGAATGCAAGCTGAAAATGGTAGATGGCTCAGCTATGGCATGATTTAATGGTGACCTGAAAGAGGAACATACGGAAAAGTCCTGATGGACAGAGGCCATGTACTTTAAATGGAGAAAATATGACTATTGTTTATAAAATAAATAAACTTATGGTGATGTTAGTACTTGAATTATGTCCCTTCTTCAAATTGCTACACAGAAGTATCAACCACTGTACCTCAAAATGTAACCATATTTGGAATCAATGTTTTTCAACCATTGAGTTAAAATGAGACTTTTGGAATGGACCCAAAAATTACAGAATTGGTTCACTTATGAGAATAAGAGACACTAAGAGTCTGTGGACTTAAAGAAAAGGTCATGTGATGAAATAGCAAAGAGGAAGCAACCTGTAAACCAAAAAAAGACCTTCCTCAGGAGAAACTAAGTGTAATGGCACCTTGATCTTGGAATTGGAGTCTCCTGAACTGTAAGAAAATAAATTTCAGTTTTTGAACCCATTAAGTCTGTAATATTTATTTATATCATCCCTAACAACTAATACATATGACAAATAAACTTAATAGTTGAAGAAAGGTTGAAAGGAAAAGTGATGGAGGATTGAAGATCTGAGAATGTGGAATGTACAAGAACCTAAGGGAATTATTTTGCTATCTTTACTATACTTGCTTTGCTATTCTTACTGGTTAACACCCACCAAGAGAATTCATCTGAGAAGGGGCACTGAACAATGAGCTATACAGAATAACTTAGACTGTGATGCTAATCAGTCACTTCCATGGTCATTCCAATATGTCAGCACAATAATGCTGTTACAGTGATAAAGATAGATGCTTTGTAGCTGACCAGAGGTATGACTATCTCTTCTTCTATTGCTCAGTCTCACAGAAAGAGGGCCAAACTTTAGCCCTTGAAATAGCCCCATTCTTTAAGGAAATGAACAAGTCATTTGATGTCAAGCTAACTACACTGGACTTCCTTCACCCTGAAAAAAGCAGCACTGAATCATTACTGAGTAGACACATATTTTGGTGTGGGATTCCTTTTACTGACTATATGACTTGATTGCCACAGTACATTGGGACATACAGAGTATGTGATTAACTGATATTTTATAAAACCAAGCCACAGTTATGACAACAAAGGAGATAGGGCAATGAGCACTTGACTATGGCATGGAAGCTGCAAGGTTGGTAGAATAATGGCCTGTTGAAGGTAACAGTTGAAATGTCAGTCTAAAGATGATTTCCTGTAGGTTGGGGAGAATTTTTCCTAGCCATCATAAACCACTTGCTTTTATATGGTGAGGTGTCTTTAATGGGCAAATGTATCAGTCTGCAAACTAATGTGTGGAATCAACAGTAGTCTAGTTTATCCTGTTTCTCACTTATTTGCTTGGAAAATGTGTCCCTTCTACCTTTCAAATGTGAGTTCTTTGGGACTAGTGGTCCTATAGCCTAGAAAAGCACACTTTCATCAGCAAAGACAGCAAGATTCCCATTAAATCTCTAGCTATGGCAACTTTCCAGTCACATTGTACTCCTCGTGCCTAGAGACCAACAGGAAAAGTAAGGCCTTGTGCTTACTAGGCAGCAACTCTACCACTTGCTCTCCTCCAGCCCTTTACGCTTTGTTATTTTGGGGATAGGGTCCTGCTTTATTACCAGGCTGACCTCTGTGATCCTCCTATTTATGCTTCTCATGTAGCTGGGTTAATAGGTGTGAGCCACTATACACAACTTTTGTTGGTTGAGATAGGGTCCCACTAACTTTTTGCCTAGGTTGGCCTTGAACTGCAATACTCCTGATCTCTGTCTCCCAAGTCGCTAAGATTGTAGACTTAAGTCACCACACCCAGTTTCTAATTATATTTTTTATATATGTACTCCTATTTCTCTTGTCTAATCTCTATGTGACATTCTTTTTATATCTTGTTTTATTCATGTTAATTAGAAGTTTAGTAATGACAGTAGATGTTATATTTTTCTTCTGAATATATTATTTTCTGTGACATTATGCCACAACTATTTATTTCATCATTTTGAAGAGCTATAATTTTTCATTCACAGATTTTTTAATAGTGGAATGAAGTGTGACTTTTTAAATTATTTCTAAGTTTCGAGACTTTGTGGATAGAGGATTAATTTTTGGTTTTGGTTTGTTTATGCTACAATCTTGTCCAAGACTGTAGCCTATATATGTTTAAAATTATAGTTTACTGAGGTTTTTTTTCTTTACTTTTTGATGTTTGATATGGATGCTTTGCTTATACTATAGTTTTTTTTTTAAGATTATGGATCCTCATTAATTTCACCTTGATTAATTGAGAATCAGTTAAGATGCAGTTTATTGTATGAGAAAAAAATCAATTCGATTTAATAATATAAGTAAAATAATTAAATAAAAAACCCCTTCTATAATTAGTTGGCAGAATGGCAATTATAATCCAAGTTAGAATTTAAAGCCTATGATCTAAAAAAGCAAGTAATTTAACTGTTTGCTTCTCAGCAAAATGGAAATACATTACTTCCCAAATTATTGTAGTCTATTGATTAAGGGTAGACACTCCAAACTTTGGCTTGGATGCTAACTGATGATAGCACATATTCACTGAAAGGTTACAGAAAATTTTGTCAGTTATATTATGATGTTTTCTGTGGAAAACAGAGATGTTTCAAAGAGGTAAAGAGGTGTCTTGAGAGGACAGAGAAAGGAATTAACTCAGAGTTTTGTCATGTGGGATGCAATTGAGGTAAGGTTCCCACGCAGGGACTGATTTTCTAGTGGTCCCAATGCAAGGAACACCATAGATTTCTTACCAATTTTTCCAAATGTGGCACAGAAGGGGAGGAGAGAGGGATGAAATTTAAGGTGACAGCATCAAACATTAAAAAATAACATCTAATACTTTATTACATTTTAGCATTACATGAAATAACTTACACAAAATGTTTAGTTAGTGGTTACTTTTACTGTAATCATTTTTACAGTAATGAAAGATTCATTCCCTCAAACTACTTGGCTGTAATACAATGACAAAATCTAGAGGTTTAATGCATCTCAATTGTGCATGAGACAAGTACATAGCAGAGGAATAACAAGAAAAATGACAAAGCTCTTCTTGGTGAGTTTTCTTTACTTTTCTCATGGGTTCTCCCATTTCCTTCTTTGCAGCTATCAAATGAAATTTCCCTTTAAATTAAAATTTTAGGGTACAACTAGTTCACATACATCGAAAAGAGGTCTATTGAGATTTTCTCAGCATATAGAGCTAAGAGTTATTAGAAACAATAAAAATTTGAGGTGCTTGAAAAAACAGTTTGATAATTCCCATTAAATCAGATCAATCATCCTTTCTACTTCTCTCATTAATTTGATGAGGCCTAATGAGGATGGTATGTAAGTTGCCTATTTCATATTGTGACTAGTTATCTAGGTGTGCCTTACTTTTCTTCCTTTGTTTAATGGAGATGTGTAGCAATTCCCAGCTAGTTATAGTGATGGAGGGCATTATGAATTTTGTTTTTCATGAGTCAGACATTTTACTTACTAGAATTAAATCCTAATGTTGTCAACTCTAATATGGGAGAAGAACCAAGATGATGATTACAACTTACAACATTTAAAATAAGTAATAATAAGGGCTGGTGGGGTGGTTCAAATGGTACAGTATCTGCCTAACAAAGTGTGAAGTCCTGAGTTTTAATCCCAGTACTAACAAAAAAAAATTCAAAATAAGTAATAAAAAATTGGAGAGCTGGAAGTGGAGCACCTACCTGACAAACACAGGTTCTTACTTCAAACTCCAGTTTGGTCAAAAAATAAATAAGTAAAATAAGATAAGTAAAGATGCCCAACATCTGATGAATGGATCAGGAAAATGTGGTATTTCTACACAATGGAATTTTACTCAGCAACAAAGAAGAATGATATTTTGTCATTTGCAAGTAAATGGATGAAACTAGACAACATCATCTTGAGTGAAGTTAAGGCTCAGAAGGCCAAAAATTGCATGTCTTCTTTCCCAAAACAAATGCAGTAATATTATTGGACATGAGTCACACACTAAGAGCAGAACATGCACAGGAGAAATAGAGAAAGGAAAGGCAACCTAAAACTCCAATGTGATAGATATCTCCCTGTTGACAAACAAGTAAAGTAATCTTAAATTATCAGAAGCCACTATGGGAAGGGGACTAAGAAGTAGCAAAGAGATCTAATTGAAATAAACCAATGTGGAATGAAATACACAAGTGCATGGAAGCAATTCCAGGAATCTCTCTGTGTAGCAATCTTTATACCAAACTAGCAAAAACACTACGTCTTTCTTATTATCTGTTATGTTTTCTCTTCAACAAAATCGGAGAAGAGAGTGGAACAGGTTCAGCCTGGAAGCAAGGGGTCGGAGATGGGTGGGGGGGAAGTTGTTATAAACAATGTATACACATGTAAGTAAATGTAAAAATGATAAAATAAAAGGAGAAAGAAAAAAAATGATCAATTCTTCCTCCTCATTCCTCATCTCTTTTTACATAGGTTCAATCAGACTTGGATTTATGTCTTCCTTGATAATACCTTGGTCTGGTACTCACAGTTTCCATATTGCTAAATGTACAATGGTCACTCATCATCTTCCTCTGACTCCACCACAAAATGGTAAGCAAAATATCAATTATTCCATCATTGGAATGCAGGGTAGAGACTAGCATTTTTATTCTGCCACTTAATTGTCTGTAACTATTCAGTGCCCAAATTATTGGCACTGTCTATTATGACTTCATTCCTAGCTCATTGTGTGAATATCTTCTATATTCAGATGTCAAAATACTAAATACCTCCAAATACTAAACCTTGGATCATTAACAGATGATGATAAAAATTCTATTGGATAAATAAGTCTAGAAATTTGTAGTACTCATTTAATTTTGGAGTGCTAACTTTAAATGACCAGGGATAATTTGATAGAAATTATTGAAAAATTACTGTAGCTTATTTTAATTGCAAATTTTTCCTTTAACCTAAATACTGTCAGTATAATTCATTTCCATAATTTGAGCATATCTTTGATTTTGAAGATGTGTCCAGTGACAATTTCCACTAAAGCTATTTAAAACAATCCCAAAATGCCATTGAAAAAAAAATATGATGTCATCAGTAAAAAACAATATTTTTGTTGACTAAAATATTTAAAGAATAATTTTTTTCACTATTTTACATTCCTATAGAATCTGCAGAAGCTTTAGGGGAGAGTATGGCATAATTAAACTTATGCCATATAAAAATGTAACTTGATTAGTGCAATTGAATAAAATGAGATTATTAATTATAGATAGAATTTTGCTCTATATGTTTCATAAAGAAATTAAGCAGAATCTTTCTGTTATGACTATGCTTACCACATGTCATTAGGTCTTTATTTATGAATAATAATTCAGTTAACATCGATTTAACAAGCTTTCCCAGGCAAATTAGAATATTTGATTTTCATCACATTTTTTCCACTGATATCAGAAAGGGTTTTTATCATATTTGACACTGTAACAAATTTTAGAAAGTTCGGATATGTATTTTTGAATTACTAAACTCATAATTTTCTTTATTGTAGGAAATTGGAAATATTTTTTATTGTTCTCCCTATTTAAATATTTTCATCTTAGATTGATACAATAAGAAACTTCAAAATATGACTGATTTTGAAGACTGTCTGAACAACATAAAGGTGGTCCATTTGTTTTAAAGAATCATTTACTGGATTCCCATTTCATTCCTCTTTGTTGATTTTATTACTTTTAAATTTTAGTAATTTTTTCAAAACAAAATGAATACATTATGCTATGGCTGTAAATCACATGGTTGATAACTAAAAGAGAATGTTAGAGAGTGAAAAATATTGAGCCATTGCATCTCTGCACAAGAAGATAGTATAATGCAATGAACAGTAAGCTGTTGAACAATAGAAGATCCAAGTGATGGAAAAAGTGTAAGTAATACAGGGTTAATCTGATTAACATGACATACATATGTGAAATAACAAGGCAAAACTCCCTTGAACTTCAATATACACTTAAAAAAAATGAAAGACAGGAAGGTGAAACAGGTCCTTTCTGGGTATGGGAACCAGTGGGAAAGGGGAGGGCATAAGAAGAAAGTGAAAGATGGTGAATATGGTGAATATACTTTCCATTCATGTGCACAAATAGAACAGTGAAACTTGTTGAAATTGTTCTAAGAAAAGGTGAGGAGATAAGGAAGAATGATAGGAGGGAGGTAAATCTAATTAAGACATATGGTAAGCATTTATGTACATGTCACAATGTATCCTTCCTGTGCAGCTATTATATGTTAATGAAAAGAAAAAAAGAAAGAAAGAGGAAGGAAGAAAAGAGGAGGGAGGGAAGGAAGGAAGAAATGAAGGAAGGATGGAAGAAACGAAGAAAGAAACATAGAAAGAAAGAAAGAAAGAAAGAAGAATGTGCATTAAGACCTGGTTGGAGGTCTTTTTCCCTGATTCTTTTTCACTGCCGTTTTGTCATACTGCCATTCTTAATGAGAGCACATATTCCTCACACACAATGAGTTAATGAAGTACCTGTAGCTAAAAAAAGAGCAAGCTCCCAAATTGGGAATATTTTTGCATAAGCCTTTTCTTTAAAGACACACACACTCTCTCTCCTCTCTTGAAAAGTTTAGCACCACAGGCCATTTTTAAGAGCTAAAGATAACCAAATACTGCTTACTTCCATACTTTAATTCTCAATATCAGATTCCCAGGCTGGTCAAGGTTGCTTTATAGATTTCTACACCTGCACTTTGCATAATTGAAAGATGCTGTTGTTTTCTCTTTGTCCTGCCTATGGGTTTAGACAGCTGTTTCTCCAACAGGCAGTAAATTGGTAAACAAAAAGCCTAGAGCCTTCTGGACAGCAGTGTTAACAATACAAGAAAGAATTTATTCAGCTTTTACTGTCAATATGATAATAGCTTGTTCTAATGTTTTGCACAATTCTCTTTAGTAGCATTTCCATGCATAATTGTTTCAATTATTTTCTACAATTAAAAATCCTTCAGTATACATGTTGATAATGATGAAAATAAATATAAAATGCCTCCCTCTGTTTTCATCATACTATCATTTATATAACTCAGTAATACTGAAATAATTGGAGGAAACAGGTGTAACTGAGTAGGGTTATAAGTAATAGCATGAATTTTTCTCTATGCCTATTTGAGCTTTTCAAAAATGTTATTTAAAATTTCCATATGCTCCTACCATTTGTTTTTATAAAGTTGGCACAGATAACAATTAGGTACAATCACCAAATCAGCATGGTAAATAACAAATACAGTGTCATTTTATGTAACTAAAATTAAATAAGTTGATTCTTTCTCTGTGCTGGCTCTCCAGGTTTAAATTCATTCAATCTGTCACCGCATAACAGAGTCAAGGTTAAGGAAGACAGTTTAGGATGTGGTTTCTGTTCATACAATAGCTAAAAGCCTGGTCTTTGAGATTGTGTTGAACTTCATTCAAAGCCCAGTCTCTTCCTCTAGATGTGCCACGTTAGCCATATCACCACAGTATCTGAGCCTGGGGTGACTTATTTATGAAGCTGTAGTAAACAGCAGAATTTCAAATATTATTGTGTAGATTAATTGAAATGCTCAGTGCAATTTTTAACATTCACTGTGCCTAGTACAAAATAACTTTTCAATTAATAGTAAAGAATGGGTATTTTTTGGATGCATGATCTTACAAACCACAGGAAAGCTGTTTTATAGTTATTTTGCAGTGATCATGTTTCCTCAATGATGTAGGACCAAGGATTTTTTTCCGCAGTTCTGTCTTTTTACTGCTGTTTTGTCCTTTAAGGAGATATTTACTAGGTGGGTGCTGGTAGCTCATGCCTGTAATTCTAGCCACTTGGGAGGCTGAGAGAAAAAGAATCATAGTTCAAGTTCAGCCTGGGCCAAAGTTTGTGAGACCCCTGCCTCAACCAATAGCCAAGTGTGGCAGCAAATGCTTATCATCCCAGCTATGGTGGAAAGCATAAGATAGGAGGATGGTGGTCCAGGCCAAACCCCGGACAAAATGCAAGACCCTATCACTAGAATAGCCAGAGAAAAAGAGCTGGAGTCAGGCCTCAAGCAGTAGAGTGCCTATTTAGCAAGCATAATACCCTGAGTTCAAACAAGGTAAGAAATCCAAAACTTGAAAGTGTTCGATGTGCCCACTGTAGAGGAGCAAATAATAAAATCTTAAACTGACAGAGTACACTACAAGAAGGTGACTGGTAAGTAGTGAAGAGGTCTGGTTGAGATGAACGATTCAGGTTGCAATTCACATGTGCATGGAAGCCATGCTAAGAATCTCTCTGAATAGCTATCTTTATCTGAAGTTAACAAAAATGCTATGTCTTTCTTATTATCTCTTATGTTCTCTCTTCAACAAAATTAGAGAAAAGGGCAGAACAGGTTCTGCCTGGAAGACAGGAGGGTGTGGGGAGAGGGATGGGATTGGGGGGTAAGGGGGAGAGGTGGCCCAAACAATGTATGCACATATGAATAAACAATAAAAAAACAAGTATCACCACCAAAAAAAATTATGATCTTCTGCAGAAGTCTATATTCTTCTGTTTGTTCTTGTGTTGTTGGGGATCAAGCCTTGTGCTTTATCACTGAGATATGACCTTGTCCCTTGTTTTTCCATATTTTGTATTTTAATTGTTCCTTCATGTTCTTTTCATCTTCTGTTCTTCACTGTACTATAAAGAATTTAGTTGTAAAATCATGGTCTGCATTTTCTCTATAGGAATACTAATCACAGATGGCATATTGTCTGAACATACTACAATAGATAATTTAAGACCAGGAACCCCAGCTACTTAGGAGGCAGAAGTAGGAGGATCATGATCTTGAGACTAATCCAGACAAAAGCATAAGAACCTAATTGGGAAATAACTAAAATAAAAAGGATTGAGGTATGGTTTAAGAGGTAGGGAACATAGATTTTATATTAATTGTTTACATTGGAAAAATATTTTATATGTTTAATAAAAAAGAAACTTACATTTGCAAGAAGTGATCTTGAATACTATTGCGTTAGATTTTTTCAATCATTAGGCCTAGCATTACAAAATTAGTATTCATTTCATCTTTCTGTAGAAACCTTTTGCATGCCTTAGAAGACAACAAATGCTGCTAATATTAGGAGGAGAAAGATCACAAATAATCCTTCACTTAGGGATAGAAAAGAATATATCCCTGGAAAATGTATATATGCTAAGTAGTCAGTGTTGGTTGATTAACAACAAAACAGTGATTTTTTTTTTTTCTTTCTTTCTCCTATTTCAACTTCAGTGTAGATTCTATACACCCTTATTGATTTCAATTAGCTGGCTAGGAGAAATATGAGAGTTACCTTTGAGGTTTAGAATTTCTAGCAACTACTTTAAAATATAAGAACAGGACTAGAAGCATGACTCAAGAGGTAGAGCAACTGTATTACAAGTACAAAGCTCTGCGCTCAAACCCCAGTCCCACCAAACAAGAAAACAAAATACCCCTAAAATATAAGAACAAAGATACTGAATAATTTGAATTATATGTTACTATAAAATACTATATCAAAATGGTATTTTTTAAAAATTTATATTAGTTTTATTTTTAGTTGCTTCCTATTTATTTTAATTTATTTTTATTATTGCACTGGGCATTTACAAAGGTTTTTACAAGATATAATAGTTGAATTCATACACTCCATTTAGTATGATGTTGGCTATAGGCTTATTATATGGAACGTTCATCATGTTAAGGTACATTCATTCTATTCATAGTTTTGCCAGAGCTTTTATCATGAAAGGATGTTGAATTTTGTGCAAGGCTTTTTCTGTATCTATTGAAGGGTTATGTGGTTTTTTTCTTTGCTTCTGTTAATATCCTGTGTTACATTTAGTAATTTGGGTATGTTGAACCATCCATGCATTTCTGAGATGAAACCAACTTGATCATGGTATATGATCTTTTTGATATATAGTTGACTTTGTTTTGTCAGTATTTTATTGAGAATTTTTGCATCTAAGTTCATTAAAGAAATAGACCTTTAATTCTCTTTTTTTGTTGTGTCCTTGTCTGGTTTGGGGATGATCATAATACCAGCTTCATAGAATAAGTTTGGTAGTATTCATTCTCTTTCTATTTTATGGGAAAGTTTGAGGAGTGTTGATGTTAGTTCTTTAAAAGTTTGGTAGAATTCATCAGAGAATCCATCAGGTCCTGGACTTTTCTTTTTTTGGGAGACTCTTTACTCCTGCTTCAATTTTATTCATTGTTATAGGTCTATTTAGGTGATTTATTACCTTCTTGGTTAAATTTTGGATGGTCATGTGTCTAGAAATTTGTGCACTTCTTCTAGATTTTCCAACTTATGTGCATTTAAGTTTTCAAAGTTGTTCCTAAAGATTCTCTGTATTTCCTGGGTGTTTGTTGTCATCTCCCTTGTTTTATTTCTGATTTTGTTAATTTGAGTCTTCCTCATATTAGTCATGTTTGCTGGGGGTTTATCAATCTATTTAACTTTTCAAAGAACAAACTTTTAGTTTTGTTGATTATATTTCTCTCTTTCATTGATTCCAATCCTTATTTTGATTATTTCTCTCCTTTGCTAGTTTTGGGTTTAGCTTGTTATTATTTGTCTAGGAGTTTGAATAACAGCATTAAGTCATTTATTTTACATATTTCTGTGTTTTTAGTATATGCATTCATGGTATAAACTTTCCCCTTAGCACTGCCTTTATTGTTTCCTATAGGTTCTGACAGATTTTGCTTTCATTTTTATTAAATTCTATGAACTTTTTGATTTCCTCCCTTATTTCTTCAATGACATGGAGTAATGTGTTGTTCAGTCTCCAGTCATTTTTAGGTTTTTTCTGTTGTTCCTTTTGTTCCTGAGTTCTTGTTTTATTGTGTTGTGTTCAGACAGTATACAATGGATTATTTCAGTTTTCTTATATTTTGAGACTTGGTTTGTGACCTAAAATATGGTCTCATTTGGAGAAAGTTCCATGGGCTCCTGAGAAGAATGTATATTGCGCTGTTGATGGATTGAATACTCTGTAGATGTCTGTCAAGTTCATTTAATCTATGGTGTCATTCAATTCTTTAGTTTTTTTTTTTGTTAATCTTGTTTTTGTCTTGATGAGCTATCTATTGGTGATAGAGGAGTACTGAAGTCTCCCACTACCACTGTGTTCGGGCCTCTCTGTGTTTTTCATTCCAGTGGTTTATGCTTAATGAACCTATATGTGCACCAATGTTGGGCACATATAGGTTAACAATTGTTATTTCTTCTTTGATGTATTGGCCCTTTGTCTCTTCTGACTAATTTATGTTTAAAGTCCATTTTGGTTGATATAACTATAGTTACCCCTGTCTGTTTTCAAGGACCATTAGCTTGGTAAATCTTTTCCCACACTTTCACCCTTAGGCAATGTTTCTTTCTGTCTGTAAGGTGGGTTTCTTATAAACAACAAATTGTCAGATCTTCTTTTTTAATCCAGTTTGCCACAGTATGTTTTGATGAGGCAATTGAGTCCATTAACGTTCAGTGTTAATATTGAGAGTTATATGGTGATTACTGCCATTTAGTTGTTTTGTTGTGTAATGGATTGTGTGTGTACTGCCAATTCTATGCTACTCTCTGAGTACTTGTCTGTTTTTCGCCTGAGGTTTAATATTCCCCATCCTTTCATGGCTGTGTATATTTTTGCCTTGTGTGTATAAGATTCCTTATAAATCTTCTCTAGTCCTGATTTAGTGCCATATATCGTTTTAGTTTCTGTTTATCACAGAAGGTTTTTATTCCTCTTTTAATTTTGAATGATTGCTTGCTGGGTAGAGTATCCTAGGGTTGAAATGGTTTTCTTTCGGTGCTTGAAACACCTCACTCCATGCTCTTTTTGCTTTTAAGGCTTCTGTTGAGAAATCTGCTGTTATTTTGATTGCTTTAACTTTACATTTTATTTGGTTTTTCTCTTTTCTAGACTTCAATATTCTTTCCTTGTTCTCTGTGCTAATTGTTTTAACTATAATACACCGTGGAGATGCTCTAATTTGTCCATGTCTGTTTGGTGTCCTGGAGGCTTCCTGTATCTGGATGGGCATCTCTTTCTCAAGATTTGAGAAGTTTCCTGCTATTATTTTGTTGAATATATTTCTTATGCTTTGAATTGCACATCTTCTCCTTCTTTGATGCCCATGATTCTTGGGTTTAGTTTTTTCATGCAGTTGCAGAGTTCTTACATATTCCTTTCACATATCCTGAGTTTTTGTCTAGCAATACTTCATTTTTTCTTTAATATCTATTTTTGTCATTGAGCCCTGAAATTCTGACTTCTACTTGTTCTAGTCTGTTGGAGTGACTTTCAACCATATTTTTTATTTGGCTTTTTGTTTCATGGATTTCTGTTTTGTTTTTTGTTTTTTTTGAGACTTTCCATATCTTTGTTAAGCTCCTCTTTTACATCTTGTACTGCCTTATTTCATTTCTGTCTGTCTCTCTCTCTCTCTTTTTATAATTTCCTCAGTTTTATTAACAGTTTTTTTTATTTCTTTTGTTCATATGTGCATACAGTGCTTGAGTCATTTCTCCCCCCTTCCCCCTGCCCCCTCCCATTCCC
Organism: Castor canadensis; assembly: GCF_047511655.1. Lineage (NCBI taxonomy): Eukaryota > Metazoa > Chordata > Mammalia > Rodentia > Castoridae > Castor > Castor canadensis. The sequence continues at coordinate 93,715,501 of NC_133391.1, read as the reverse complement.
TCAACCAACTCCCTCTCTCCCCCACCCCCTCGTTACCAGGCAGAAACTATTTTGCCCTTATCTCTAACTCTGTTGAAGAGAGAGTATAAGCAATAATAGGAAGGACAAAGGGTTTTTGCTAGTTGAGATAAAGATAGCTATACTGGGAGTTGATTTGCATTTCTTTCCTGCACATATGTGTTACATTCTAAATTAATTCTTCTCAAACTAACCTTTTCTCTAGGTCCTGGTCCCCTTCTCCTATTGGCCTCTGTCACTTTAAAGTTTCTGCATTAGTTTCTCTGCATTGAGTGCAACAAATGCTAACTTGTTTTTTGAGTGTCTTACCTATCCTCATACCTCCCTTGTGTGCTCTTGCTTTATCATGTGATCAAAGTCCAATCCCCTTGTTGTGTTGGCTCTTGATCTAATGTCCGTAGATGAGGGAGAACATACGATTTTTGGTCTTCTGAGCCTGGTTAACCTTGCTCAGAATGATGTTCTCCAATTCCATTCATTTACTTGCAAATGATAAGATTTCATTCTTCTTCATGGCTGCATAAAATTCTATTGTGTATAAATACCACATTTTCTTAATCCATTTGTCAGTATTGGGGCATCTTGGCTGTTTCCATAACTTGGCTATTGTGAACAGTGCTGCAATAAACATGTGTGTGCAAGTGCCTCTGGAGTAACTTGTGTTACATTCTTTTGGGTATATCCCCAAGAGTGGTATTACTAGATCATATGGTAGATCTGTGTTTAAATTTTTAAGAAGCCTCCAAATTTTTTTCCAGAGTGGTTGTACTAGTTTACATTCCCACCAGCAGTGTAAAAGGGTTCCTTTTTCCCCACATCCTCGCCAACACCTGTTGTTAGTGGTGTTGCTAATGATGGCTATTCTAACAGGGGTGAGGTAGAATCTTAGTGTAGTTTTAATTTACATTTCCTTTATGGCTAGAGATGGTGAGCATTTTTTCATGTGTTTTTTGGCCATTTGAATTTCTTCTTTTGAGAAAGTTCTGTTTAGTTCACTTGTCCATTTCTTTATTGGTTCATTAATTTTGAGATATTTTAGTGTTTTGAGTTCCCTATATATTCTGGTTATCATTCCTTTGTCAGATGTGAAGCTGGCAAATATATTCTCCCACTCTGTGGGTGTTCTCTTCAGTTTGGAGACCATTTCTTTTGTTGAGCAGAAGATTTTTAGTTTTATGAAGTTCCATTTATCTATGCTATCTCTTAGTTGCTGAGCTGCTGGGGTTCCATTGAGAAAGTCCTTGCCTATACCTATTAGTTCCAAAGTATTTCCTACTTTTTCCTGTACAACTTTAGAATTTGGGGTCTGATATTAAGGTCCTTGATCCATTTTGAGTTAATATTGGTATAGGGTGATAAACATGTATCTAGTTCCAGTTATTTACAGACTGATAACAAGTTTTCCGAGCAATTTTTGTTAAAGAGGCTGTCTTTTCTCCATGGTATATTTTTAGCACCTTTTTCAAAGATAAGTTGGCTATAGTTGTATAGCTACATATCCGAGTCTTCTATTCTGTTCCACTGGTCTTCATGACTGTTTTTGTGCCAGTACCATGCTGTTTTTATTGCTATTTCTTTGTAATATAGTTTGAAGTCAGGTACTGTGATACCTCCAGCATTGTTCTTTTTACTGAGTATTGCCTTGGCTATTTGTGGACTCTTGAGTTTCCAAGTAGATTGCTTTTGGTAGTATAGACATTTTTACTATGTTGATTCTACCAATCCATGAGCATGGGAGATCTCTCCACTTTCTATAGTATTCCTCAATCTCTTTCTTCAGAAGTTTATAGTTTTCCTTGTAGAGGTCATTCGCATCCTTTTTTAAGTTTACTCCTAGGTATTTGATTTTTTTGAGGCTATCATAAATGGAATTGTACTCATATATTCTTTCTCAGTTTGTTCATTATTAGTGTATAGAAATGCTAATGATTTTTCTATGTTGATTTTATATCCTGCTACCTTGCTGTAGCTATTGATGATGTCTAGAAGCTTCTGAGTAGAGTTTTTTGGGTCTTTAAGGTATAGGATCATGTCATCTGCAAATAGGGATATTTTGACAGTTTCTTTACTTATTTGTATTCCTTTTATTCCTTCTTCTTGCCTAATTGCTCTGGCTAGGAATTCTAGTACTATGTTGAATAGGAATGGGGATAGTGGGCATCTTTTCTAGTTCCTGATTTTAGAGGGAATGGTTTCAGTTTTCCACTGTTAAGTATAATGCTTGCTGTAGGTTTGTCATATATTGCTTTTATAATGTTGAGGTAGTTTCCTTCCATTCCTAGTTTTCTTAGACCTTTTAGCATGAAATGGTGTTGGATCTTATCAAAGGCTTTTTCTGCATCTATTGAGATGATCAAGTGATTTTTGTCTTTGCTTCTGTTAATGTGGTGTATTACATTTATCGATTTTCGTATGTTGAACCACCCCTGCATCCCTGGGATGAAGCCTACTTGGTCGTAGTGAATGATCTTTTTGATGTGTTGTTGAATTTGGTTTGCCATTATTTTATTGAGGATTTTTGCATCAATGTTCATTAAGGAAAGTGGCCTATAGTTCTCCTTTTTGAAAGTGTCTTTGTCTGGTTTTGGGATAAGAATAATACTAGCTTCATTAAAAGTGTTAGGTAGTTTTCCTTCCCTTTCTATTTCATGGAACAGTTTGAGGAGGGTTGGTATCAGTTCTTCTTTAAAGGTCTGACAGAATTCAGTAGAGAATCCATCAGGTCCTGGACTTTTCTTTTTTGGGAGACTCTTGATTGCTGCTTCAATTTCATTTTATGTTATAGATCTATTCAGGTGATTCATGTCCTCTTGGTTCAGTTTTAGATGATCATAAGTATCTAGAAATCTGTCCATTTCTTCAAGATTTCCAAATTTATTTGAATATAGGTTCTCAAAGTAGTCTCTAATGATTTCCTGGACTTCCATGGTGTTTGTTATTATCTTCCCTTTTGCATTCCTGATTTTACTGATTTGGGTTTTTTGTCTCCTAATTTTAGTTGGGTTTTCCAGGGGTCTATCAATCTTGTTTATTTTTTGAAAGAACCAACTTTTTGTTTCATTAATTCTCTATATGGTTCTTTTGCTGTCTGCTTCATTAATTTCAGCTCTTATTATTATTTCTCTCCTATTTGTTTTGGGATTTGCTTGTTTTTGTTTTTTGAGGAGTTTGAGATGTATCATTAGGTCATTGATTTGAGATCTTTCAATCTTTTTAATATATGCACTCATGGCTATAAACTTTCCTCTCAGGACTGCCTTTGCTGTGCCCCATAGGTTCCGGTAGGTTGTGTTTTCATTTTCATTGACTTCCAGGAACCTTTTAATTTCCTCTTTTATTTCATCAATGACCCATTGTTCATTAAGGAATGAGGTATTCAGTTTTCATCTGTTTGCATGTTTTTTGTCTTTATTTTTGTTGTTGAGTTCTAGTTTTATTGCATTGTGATCAGATAGAATGCATGGTATAATTTCTGTTTTCTTATATTTGCTGAGGCTTGTTTTGTAACCTAGAATCCTTCTCTATTTTGGAGAAGGTTCTGTGGGCTGCTGAGAAAAATGTATATTGTGTAGAAGTTGGATGAAATGCTCTGTAGACATCAACTAGGTACATTTGATCTATGTTATGTTTCAGATCTAGAGTTTCTTTATTGATTTTTTTGTTTGGATGACCTATCTATTGATGATGGTGGGTTGTTAAATTCTCCCACTACCACTATGTTGGAGTTGATATATGCTTTTCCTTCTGGGTATGTTTGATGAAATTGGTTGCATATAGGTTGATAATTGTTATTTCCTTTTGGTTTATTTCACCTTTTGTTAGTGTGGAATGTCCTTCTTTATCTTGTTTGATCAATGTAGGTTTGAAATCTACTTTATCCAAGATAAACATTGCTACTCCTGCCTGTTTTCAGGGGCCATTGGCTTGGTTAATCTTCTTCCAGCCTTTCATCCTAAAGCTATGCTTATTTCTATCAATGAGATGGGTCTCCTTTAAGGAACAAATTGTTGGATCTTCCTTTTTAATCCAGTTTGTCAAACAGTGCCTTTTGATGGGGGAATTAAGTCCATTAACATTAAGTGTTAGTATTGATAGGTATGTGGTGATTCCTGTTATTTACTTGTCTTAGTTGTTTGAAGGTTTGATTGTGTGTAGCTAAATCAATTTTGCTCTCTACTTTCTTGCATTTTCTTCTCCTGTGGTTTGGTACTTCCTGCCCTTTCATAGCTATGTTGGGTTTGACTTTCTGTGTGCAGAATCCCTTGAAGAATCTTTTGTAGTGTGCCTTGGTGGTCATATATTGTTTTAGTTTCTGCTTATCATGGAATACTTTTATTGCTCTATTTTGAATGATAATTTTGCTGGGTGGAGTATCCTAGGGTTGAAATTATTTTCATTCAGTGCCCAGAAGACCTCACCCTAAGCTCTTCTTGCTTTTAATGTTTCTGTTGAGAAGTCTGCTGTAATTTTGATGGGTTTACCTTTATGTGTTATTTGTTTTTACTCTCTTATAGTCTTCAATATTCTTTCTCTATTCTCTGTACTTGTTGTTTTAATGATAGTAAGTTATGGGGTAGTTCTAGTTTGGTCAGGTTTGTTTGTTGTTCTGGAGGCTTCTGTACCTATATGGGCATTGTTTTCTCTAGATTTGGGGAATTTTCTGTTATTATTTTATTGAATATATTATGCATCCTTTTGCTTGTATCTCTTCTCCTTCTTCAATGCCCATGATTCTCAGGTGTGGTCTTTTGATGGAGTCAGTGAGTTCTTGCATTTTCTTTTCACGGGTCTTGGGTTGTTTAACTAATAGTTCTTCGGTTTTTTCCTTTAATTACCATTTCATCTTCGAGTTCTGAGATTCTGTCTTCTGCTTGTTCTAGTCTGCTGGATTGGCCTTCCATTTTGTTTTGCATTTCTGTTTCATTCTTTTTTCTGAGGTTTTCCTTATCCTGAGTTTCTTCCTCTTTAATATTGTCTATTTTCATCCTGAGTTCATTTATCTCTTTATTTATTGTGTTCTTTGTTTCACTTTGGTGTTTATACAGTGCTTCTATAGTTTCTTTCATTTCTTCTTGTGCTTTCTCAAATAATCTATTTTTGTTGTCTTGTTATTTCTTGGGTGTCTCCTGAACATTTTGATTGACCATATCCAGTATCATCTCTATAAAATTCTCATTGATTACTTACAGGATTTCTTCTTTTAGGTTGTTCTTTTGGGCTTCATTGAGTTCTTTGGCATAGTTTATCTTCGTTTTGTTGGCGTCTGGATCTGGGTATCTGTTTTCTTCATTTTCCTCTGGTTCCTGTACTAATTTATTATTGGGGGGAAGTGGTTTCCTTCTTTTTTCCATCTTCCCATCATTGCCCTTACTGCTGTTACTGTCCCTGTACTGTGTGTAATTCAATATTGTCTAGCTTGTAATCTTAACTATGATGATGTCTAGAATGGAAGGGTGTGAGGATGAGGAAAACAAAGAAGGTAAAAAAAATGGAAAAAAAAGAGCCAAAGAAATAAACAGGGAGAGATAGTGTACTAATCAACAGTGAGCTAAACAGGCATTAGAGAGATGGAGAGGATTAAAAAGAAAAATCCCAAGTTCAAATGCAATAAAATTTCAGTCTTCATTGTTTTGGTGTTAGTCCTTTAGCACCCAGTCCTGGTGTTGGTGTTTGAGTAGTAGTTTTATTGTTGTCTCATCAAAGAGAAAAAAAAAAAAGTCTGGAGACGGCTTTGTGAATATCTATCTGGGGCCGTGGCTCACCTGCAACAGACTTTCAGCCAGCTGCTGCTGCAGGCTTTATTTATTGCAGATCTCAGGAATGAGCTTTACACTCACCTAGCCCCACAGGCTTTGTTTATTTAGAGTTTTCCTGGATGCGGTCCCCTTTTGTTTTCTCTAGTATACAGCCCTATCTGGCTGTTGCATTTATAGTCTTTGTTTTTTTTATTTAGAGTTCATGTGGGGATGTTCCCCTCCCCCACTGTCCGATGGAGCATGCCACAGGACAGCCACTGTTACAAGCTTTTCCCACTCCAATGTTGCTGTGTGGGTGCTGCCACTCCTGCCTTCTCTGGCTGGCTTGTTTATTTACAGTTCTCATGGGGGATTGCCCTGCTGTTAGACACCTTCCCCTCTCTGAGCACAGTGGGGGAGGTGGCACCACACTGGCTTTCTCTGGCCAACTTGTTTATTTACAGTTAAGGAGGGGGAGTGCCCCTCTCCACCCTCATGGAGCTTTGCACAAGACAGCCACTGTTGCAAAGCTTTCTCCACTCCAAGGGTGCTGGGCAGGTGCCACTGCTCCTGCCTTCTCTTGCTGGCTTGTTTATTTACAGTGTGTGTGAGGGAGTGCTCCCCCACTCTCAGGAGCTCATGGCACCACACCCTCTTTGCTATGTGTCTTTTTTTTCCCAGCTGCTTGTTTATTATTCAGTTTGTTTTCTTTCAATTTTTTTCCCTGGGTGGGGGTCCGTCTGTCCAGGGGGCTATGCTGATTTGTCCCAGGGTTCTCTGTGGGAGTAACACATGCCACTTATTTGCTTACCTAGGGGTCTGACAGGCAGGTTAGCAGCTGGCATCTGGTGGCACAGGAGCCCTCCTGGTTTCTCTGTTTAACGTGGAGGGGGATGCTATGTGCAGGCTGGGGGTATGGAGGTGTCAGAGTTTTGCCTCTTCATGGTGGTTTTTTCTACCTGGTGTATCTCCAGTGTCTGTCCAAGATTTTACTTTAGGAAGCACACTTTCTGCTTCCTCACTCTAGTATCCATCTTGGATATCTGTTCACCAGTTTTTTGACATCATTGATTTCATTTAGTTGTTTGTTTGTCTTCTTGACTTTTATTTTTTATCTGTGTTTTCTTGGAATTCATTGAGCTGTTTTTGTATGTCTCTTTTAAGCTCAACTTCAAGTTCATCAAATATTCTTATCATCTTTCTTCTGACTTCTGCAAATAGGAATTCATCCCCTTCACTATCCAACAAATCCTCTATTGTTTGATTATGAACCCTTTGGGTCATGTTCCCCTACCTTCTTTTTCTTCCCATGTTTCTATTTTGAGCTTCGCTCATGTGTTTTTGACTAGTTTGCTGGGGGTTTTAATCACCTGTTATCTATCCCTTGACTTAATTTCTATGCTCAGACTAGCTTACTTGTAATATAATGTTTCTGTTCACTGGCCTGAATGTATAACTTAGCAGTGACAAATTCACAGATTCAGTCAGTGCTGAACCAGTTATTTACATAGTGCATAAAACCCTTGGCAATATTATCTATAAACAGCAGGTATTGGGGAAATAGCAGTTTTTTGCAGAGTTATTGATACTTAGGTACTTAAAATGATGGCAATAGAAGAGGATATAGGTAATGGGGAATGGGGTAAGGAGGAGAAGATGTATGAGATGTGAAGTCTATGGAATAATAGATCCCTAATATAAAAATAGGTATAGTTCAGTCATTGCAGGGGAGAGTGCTATTGTCAGGAGTTGCAGATGGCTTGGGATGATAGAAGTAATATGTAAAGTTGGTATGATAGACTAGTTGGTGAGTAGTTATTGTGGTGGAGGCAGGGACAGGGCAGGAGGGAGGAGAGGGAGGAGAAGAAGATAAGGAGAGGGAATAAAGAAAGAGAAGAAGAGAAAGAAAAAATGAAGGTGAGGAAAAGAATGTGGAAAAAAAGAGGGTTAAACAAACTGAAATTACAACAGGATGGGAAAAGGAGACAGGTAACAAAATCAAAAACAAAAACAGCAAAAAAGAGAAAAATTTTAAAGGGAAAATTAAAGTAGAATAAAAAATGTATATATATTTATTGTCCATATTTCTTCTTTGTTATGAAGAGGAGTAGCTTTCCTCACAGTTCAATGACAACTCTGGGTATTTCCCTTCAACTTCTTATCTGATTGCTGTCCCTTCTTGGAGTTTATATGCTGGGCTGTATGGCAGTCAAAGGTGTCCTTCTCAATCTGACAGGTTTGGGGGGTATCCACTTACAATGTTTAAGCCCAGGCTCTACCTTGAGTTAAGGGCTGTCAGGAACTGCTGATTTGAGTAGGCAGATCAAAAGTTATCCTATGAAGAGCTGGTATGTTAGCAGTGGTCAGCCCCTTCCACACATACAGCATACTTGGAAGCTGCAATTAAGTGCTTTCTCTGGCAGTGCTATTAGTTTCAGCATGCTACCAGTTTTGCCAAGGTGGTAGAATATGTTGTTATTTTCCCCAAACCATTGCTTGGCCACCAGACCCACACAGATTGGATCATCTCAGCATTCTGTTCCAACCCACCAGGTGAAGATGAAATTTTCCCTCCATTTATTAGGCCACTAGCTTTGTCTAGGAGGGACAAAAATCTGCCTGAAAGCTGCAGTGGATTATGTGGTTTTCTTCAGAGCAGATGATACAGCACACTTACTTGGATTGGTTGCACTTTCTCTCCATGGTTACAGGAGACAGCAACATTGGACACATGCAAGCAGGTGCAGTCAAAGTTAGATGTTCTGTGTCCACAAATCTTGGTGCATCCAGGACAGTCCAAGCATTTTCAGAACTTGTTCTTCTATTCATTGAATTGAGTTTTTGCTCTTTGTAGGAAAGACAAAAAGAAAAAGCAAAAACAAAATAAAAAAACAGGAGAGACTGCCTTCCAATGGACCAGAAAAGCAGTTGCCTGCTGGTCTATAGTGCCAGTCTTTAGGGACTGTTATGTGCTTTTAAAAGCTAATTAAAGGTCAGTACTTGTACATTATGTGCACCCTATTTATATGCATTATCTTACTTGGTGAAAAGGCCATGATATCTGATTCTTGAAGCCATGAATAGTAAGTTTTTTTTCAGACTTCTGAGAGCTCAGAGATCCAGATTCTGTTCACAATTTTCCATCTTGGTCTCCTGTACTGAAAACATGCTATTTTTGTTAGGCATTTTATACTTTTATTTGCTTCTAAGTTTATGAAATCAGATGCATATTTTACACTGAAGGCACACCTTAAATAGAATACTGAATGAATTTTTGCTAGGACTATTTGCTCTGTTTGGTGCTTATAACATTGCAACTGAAGAAATTGATTTATTTACTCTAATTATTCTAAAATTAAACTGAATTGGACAAAAGCTGTTCATTTTGAATTTAAATTAAATTAAAATTACTGTTCCTCAGTCACAATGGTCACCCACATCACAACTGCTCGATAGCCCCATGCATCTAGTGACTACCCTTTGGGCAGAGCAGGTCTAAGTTAATCATTGCAATAATTACACTTGTAACAAAGGTGTTTAGGTATAAGCTTGGGACCCTATAAAACATGAAGACAATTCATTAGGGATGCTTTTTGCAAAAGATTTTCTTTTTTGGTGGTACTGGTGGATGAGCTCAGAGCCTTGCACTTGCTAGGCAGGCGCTTACCACTTGAGCCACTCTGCCAGCACAGACAAATCTTCTTTATTCTTAAATAAAGACATGGAAACATGGTCTCTTCTTTCTCTTGTGTACATTTGATGTCTGTACCGTTTTATACTGAAATGTTTATCATTTAAGGTGTTGAGACTGGGCTCAGTGGTTCAACCAGTAATCCTAGCTACTTGGGAGCTGAACTTCAGGAAGATCAGAGCCAGCTGGATCAAAAAGTTCGAAAGACCTCCATCTCAACTAATAAAAAGTGGTATAAACCTGGCATCCCAGCTATCGTGAGAAACTTTAACAGGAAGGATTGCAGTCCAAGCTGGCTTGGGCTTAAATGTAAGAGCTTATCTCAAAAACAACTAGAGACCAAAGAGCTAGGGGCATGACTGAAGCAGGAAAGCACCTGAATTCAAACCCTTAGTACAACCAAAAAAAGAAGAGATATTGATCTATTTCATTTTAAGATATTTGAGTTGTATTTTCTAAACTGGTTGCTGAAAACATTATGAGTGAAGCATTTTTTTCTTTAACAAAATGAATCAAATGTTATGTCATGATGTTTCTTTGTCCTTTCCTTAGTTCCCTCCCTCCCTTCCTCTATTCCCTTCTCCTTTATTCTTCAAATAGAAACCTATTAAATATATCTTTCACCAACTGTACAATTGTACAGAGAGAATTCTATCATTATTTTTTCAGCTTTATACTCCATTTTGTCAATACACAATACAGAACCAATTTCTTATTGATGGACATAGCCTAGTTGCTAGGGTGTACTTACTTTTTTTTTGAGATGGGATCTGTTTTTTTGCCAGGTTGGTATTGAATGTAAGAGCTCAAGTGATTCCATTGATCGTCCTGCTTTAGTCTCCCGATTTTCTACTACAGATTGAAATAACCATACCCCAAAGTTCCAGCCTTTTCTGTCATATATCATGCCATGAATGACCACAGGCATATGTCTTTTCATATTTTTCTCATGTACCTTCAGTATTTCTGGAATTAGGGATGTTCTGTCTAATGAAATGTGTATAAATTGTGTTTGCGGTTGCCTTTTCCTCTATGTTAGAATTGTAATTTTATTTTCTTTTTAGCAGTATAAAATTACCTACTTACCACAAGTTGGCCAAACACAAATGCTGTTAAACTTGGAATGTTTTGCCACATTTTTAAGAGAAATGTTATCTGACTATAGTTTTAATTCTTATTTCTCTTAGTATGAGAAAGCTTAACCATCTTTTCATATTGCAAGCCATTTCCATTTCAATTTATGTTAACTATCTGTCCTTCACTAATTTAGTCCCTTTTTATTGAGCTACTAGACTTCTTATCCTCTCTTTTTGCTATCTCATTATAAAACAGGGTTATAAACTGTTTTGGGATCTCATTTTAAAAATTTTCTCTTCTTCCATTGATTGGGCCATATAACTGTCTTTGGTGACTTTTCATCTCTGTGTAATTTTGCACTAGAATAATTTTCATTCATATACATATAGAAGCTGGAAGGAAATTTGACAGAATTTTAGAATTTTGAGACACTGTTGTAGAATTTTTGAAAAAAATTATTCTCCTGAGTCTTCTGGTGAATAAGATTTTCAAATAATGGAATGAGTAGTATCTGAGACCTTTTAATTAATTATTGCATGACTTTTTCTCATAGCGTACACAAAGGAAGAATTAACAAACACAAATATTATAAGTGTTGGTTATGATATAAGAGATATGATTATGCTGGTGAAGTATTCTTTATTTTGCTTTATGTTCTTAAGACTTGAAACCATAATGCACCAATATCACATTCTGATACCACATGGCATCATGGCAGTGCTATGTGGTTTTGAATTGGTTCTTAAACCTTGCTAGAGGATGGAGCTCATGCAAAACTTTATCCAATCTACAAATATCTACCAAATACTTGTTATGTTTTAGGTGCTTCTCAGAAAAACGAGGCTCAGCCATCCAGTGATAGATCTCTGTGACTAGAAGCTGGTTCAAGGCCATTCTAAATTTATGTTTCTGTTACTTCTTTGATTCATAGAAAATGACTGAAATACAACTTCCAGGAAACCACCACCACAATAGACAATAATTGAGGAATATTAATATCTATATTGGTATAAATTAAAATTGAAATCTTTTTGTAGATTTCTGAGTTTGTCATCATTGTTCAGCATCATTTAAAACATTTTTAAGTGCTTCTGAAAGAAACAAGCCTTGCCATAACAGCATGTTTTCTTTTTCTTTTTTACTTGTTCTTTTTTGAATATCTACAAATGTGTTTTATAATAATCTGACAAGCACTTTTCTATAGTTGTGCTTGTTGAGATGTCATGTAGGAATAATAAGAGGTTTATGTTTGATTTTCTCTAGATTTTTTTCCTTTAAAAAATTCTGTTAAAATTACATTGATCCTAAAATGTAGAAACAAATTCAAATTCATAAAAATTGTACATTAGTAACAAATTCAAATTCATAAAAATTGTATATTAGTAACTGTTCATTAAAACATCACATTTGGTTATATAAAAGTTAAATTTTTTTTATTGTACAATGCACATGGAATCGTGGTGTTGACGGTGTACTTTCTACTTGTTACCAGACTAATTGGAAGGGAAATAAAGGGTACAGGGTGGGTTATCTTTTAATTTTTAACTTGTCTTTCCTACCAAATACTGTTATTTGTCAAGAAAAGAAAATCTATCTTGCTCAGTAGGCAGTGATGATCAGTAAAATAAGAAATAACTTCATTTCTGTGTTAGTTGCACCTTCAAAAGGAGACTTGGGTCATATCTCAGCTTAAGAGTACCTGGTGCCAAAGGCAAGTGATAGAGCTGAGAAAGGCACACAGTCAGGAAAAATTGAGATATTATTTCTTGTAACAACTGACAGTCCCACAATGAATTAAATCTAGTACATTTTATACCAGGGGAAAAAAATCCCATGGGCCAAAACAAGACACACCCCCAACCCTTATAGTATCAAAAATCTGGTTAATACAAAATATGTTACAGAGCAGTTAGGTAAAACACAAATGCTAAAACCCCACAGTAATTCAAATATTCCTCAATCTGCCTCTTATTTAAAAGCAAAAAAGAAAAAAAATCAGCAAATATAATTAGTGATATTAAGGGTTATTTAATAGAAAAGGTGACAGGAAATAAGGTATAGAGGGAGAAGAGACATAGAAGAATTGTAAAAGGGGCTCCCTAGGGCCTACTCTTCTCCCCACCTCTTTCAGTGGATTTTTAGGGCTAGTACAAGTACTAAAGTAATGCTACACCTCATCTGGTGCCCTCCCTTCCCACAGCAAAATATCTCCTGGATGATTCAGCTCTCTGCTTGGCAAACCACAATTAAACTCACAGAAACTCTCAAGGTTAGGGAAAAAAATCTAGTTTTACCCCATCCCTGGAAAAGGATAATTGAGAGGAGGAGGCTAGAACAGAAATGATCAGGAGAGAGAAGATAATTACTGTGGTTTTCCAAAGACAAGATAAAAATAGTTTGAAAGAATCAGAAAAATGGAAATAAAAACAGAAATTCGAGAAAAATGAATAAATAACGTTAAATAATACAGGGTCACAATCGCTTCTCTCTCTCTCTCTCTCTCTCTCTCTCTCTCTCTTTCTCTTGGGAGAGTCAATTGCTACCTTGCTCCTACTCCAAGAGTGCATTCATACTCAGCATTAATTGTCCCTGAGGAGTTCCTAAGGATGCTTAGGGAAGGAGGAAGTATAGAAGGAGAGTAAGGCTTAAGATGTCCCTGTCCTGAGTTCAGAAAGGACTGGACACCCAGCATGTGAGGAGCACCAATCATTACAGAAGAGAGAGCTGAACTATTCCCTTTTTGAAGGACAAAAGATTGGGAGATGGGGGAAGAAATCCATTCATGATTATTTTAATATTTTTGAAGTAGAGAAAATAGAATGATGGGGAAAGGAGGAGAGAGAAAGGAAAATATTGAGAGAATGTGAGAAACAGGGAAGACTCAAAACACTGAATCATGTTCATAGCCCAGAATCCAACTTGACATACATGGGAGTTAAGATCATTTCTTTGAGAGAATTTCTCCATTATATACATTCACCAAACCATTAGTAAATAGTTAAATAAGCCCAGAATGCTCAGATTACTCAGGAACTTAGAGGAAACTGGAAGAAGGAAGTAGGGGCTTCTTTCCTCCTTCTCAGTTTTTAATTAAGAAATAGAACAGAAAGAAAAAATACTTTTGTATGATACTTTTTATCTTGCCCAATTTTATAAACTAAGTCACTGTACACATTTTGTTTATGTTGGAGGTATTTGATTCATGAATATAGTATCAATAGATATATGTAAACTCATTTGAATTTCAGATACTTCAAATTAAGTTAGAAAACCATGTGATTACAGCCATGCTAAGAGTTGTAGGTCTCAGTGATAAGAAATAAAATATATGTGCTAATTAGACAGTACATTTAAGACTGTATGACATATGAGACAATTAAATATTTTTGAGATATTTTTCTCTGCAATGTGACTAAATGTTGCTTTCTTTAAACAATATTTTAAAAAACACATTTTTAAAATTTATTATTGGAGTAATTGTGAGAGGAAAAACAAGATTAAATTTCACAGCAACAGTGTTCACAGACAAGTAGAAATGACAGGAAGACAAAAACTGAATTAAAAGTAACCAAACATAAATGGACAGAACAGGAGGACATCATCTTTTAAGTGAAGTTAGCCATGTTCAAAAGGCCAAAGGCCACATGTTTTCTCTCATACGTAGAATATAGCCAAATACAAATGCAGCAATATTATGAAAAACAAGTCACGCTAAAGGAAGGGTAAAATAAGGAAGTAAGAAGCGTAATAGGTTGATGTAATTCCTAGACAGGAATGAATGTAGAATTTTTAGACCTATTGAAATCACCATAAGAAGGAGACTAAGGTAGAAAGGAGAAAAATAGAGTAGATGAATTAATTTGGGTTATAATACATATATACATGGAAATATCACAAGGAAATTTCCTTTATAGTTATCTTAAACAATTAAACATGTTATTTTTTTTCTTCTTTTCCTAGACAAAATCAGAGAACAGGAGGGCAGAAAAGGTCTTGCCTGTGGGGTTGGTACCAGTGGGAGAGGGGAAGATGTGGGGAAAGGGTGTAGGAGGGTGAATATGGTGCAAATACTGTGCACACACATATGTAAATGGAAAAATGAGATGTGTTGAAACTATTCTAGAATTGGGGGAGAGGTAATATATGAAAATGATGGAGGGAATGAATTCAAGTATGATACATTTGATATATTGTAAGAACTTTTGTAAATGCCACAATGTACCCACAGCACAACACAATTACAAAAATTAAATAAAAAAAACATTAGATGAATAATTACATATTCTTTGGTGGATGGCTCCAAGATAGATCATTTTGTTTTTAAATTATATATATTTTATATGCTGTATGGTTCATTTTATTTAATGTATATGTGTATTAATATATTTTTTCCATATAAAATGTTTCATCTCCTTTCAGGTTATATTGTTTATATGTAAAATATATATATATATGTATATATATAAACCATTTTATAATTGTAAATCATTTCATAATAAATAAAATGATGGAGATGACATGCACAATAATGGCAGTTGATTTGTTTTCTCTATCTTAGTGACAATAACGACAAGAGCCCTTATGATTTTTGTGCTACAGAAATCCCTCAGGGCAACAGGGAAGTAATTGTTATGGTCATTATATATCAATTTTCAAATTAAATGCCTAATGAAAATTGCTTTTTCAAACCAATAAATTATAAAAGATAAGAAAACAGTTTTATGTTTAGATATGTGACTTAAATTATATAAATTTTTGTATACTTAGTCTCATTTCCAAAATCAGTGTTGTCATTCAAAAAAATTTGTCAAAAGTCACATCAAACTATATTAATTTCCTTATAGGATATTTAGACCCAGATGTAAATTTGCTTTGTATTAAATCTGCATATAAGAAGATATCATTGCTTTTTAAAAAAATGTGTCATTAACCTGTGATGGATCTTAGGTATGTGTGAGGCAGAGAAATATGGTTAATAAAACTATATGTTTTTTTAAACAGTTGATATTATCTATCACATTTAAGTTTGACTTTTTCTAGAATCCATTTTGTAAATCCAAATTTATAAAATACTCTATAGATAATTTCCTTTCTGACTCCTGCCTGAAGTATAGTAAGAAAACTTTAATTCTCACTATGGACTGTCCTACAGATAGAGATTATTTTTTGCATTGCTTTATAACAATTTGTGGTGAATTAGGACTATTTGCCATGCAGATGATTTTTCATACAATTACACATATTCATAATATTTATTTTCTAAAGGAATAAGTAATCCTCAATTGCTTACTTCACTATATGAGCTTTGCTGTTTCATATCCATATGTCAGTAAATGAATAGAATGTATGTTTGCCTTTATCGCTGAAATGCATTTAATCCAATTTTTCTTTATAAAAAACACTCTATTGGAAGCCAATTCATATATTATGAATAGTATAGTCACATATAATTTAAAATTTTACTATATTCTGAGAAATGTATTAGGTTGATCTCATCATTGTGAGAACATCATGCTCTGTACTTACACAATCCTAGATAGCGTATCCCATACTACACACATAGTCCACATTGCATTTGATGTTCCTTAATGCCTTTTTTTAACCTTTCAAGTTTTTTGTTACAAGCTAAGAGAGAAAGGCAAACCTTAGCCTAGAGCAACACAAGGTCAGGAGCATCAAAGTCATTGTCTTCCATCTCCACATCTTGCCCCACTGAAAAGTGTCCAGTAACAATAGCAACACGGAGCTCCATCTCCTATAATAACAATGTCTTTTGTGAAGGACCTGACTGAGGCTGTCTTACAAATCTTCTAAAATAAATATAAGGAGTACAAGTCATAAAAGTATAGCATAATAAGTACATGAACCAATAATAGAGCATTTACTACCACTATCAGGTATTAGATACTATGTATAACTGTAAGTGCTACACTTTGTATGACTGCCAGCACAATAGGTCTATTTCCACCAGCATCTTTAGGAACACATAAGAAACATATTGCACTGTGACGTTACAAGGACATAGAAATTGTGACGTTTCACTGTAATCTACATCACAATGCAGTCCACCCCTGAACAAATGTTTTATGCTACTTCACTGTTTGTAATAAAATGCTATCTTTTTTATAATAAAATGACTGTCTCTAAATAAGGCAGGTTAAAAAAACTTGGAATTTAAAAATATTTATCAATAAACATAGTTTTATTTTTACATATTCTTGTTTTAATACTTATTTTTCTCTTTAACCATGTCCTCACAACATTCTGGTGCATAATGTTTAGTCTTTAAGCCCAAAAAAATGAAGAAGTATCAAAATAATAGTTGTTTTCAAATAGTTTAATTTCTATTTGAAAGGAATTTGTAATGTTTTATTAATTAATATTAGCAGGGGAACTTTATATAAAGCTGAATCAATTGAAAGTACTTATCTATTTATTTATTCACTTGAAACCATATTAGCATTTGTCTTTGGGCATAAAAGATGTATCCAAGCATAACAAAAATGACAAACTTAAATGTCATATTAAAAAAATTTAACTTTACTAGTAACTAAAAGTTTCAAGCAATAATACCATGGAATTACTGATTTTTTTAAAAATTATCAATTTCAACAAGCCCATTTTGTGTTAAATGCAAGAAAATAGGAATTTTTAAGGTTAATTATGGAAATTTAAATTATTCTGTGGTTTCTGTAATTTAACATCATATATCATATCCTACATGCATATCATTTGATTTAGCTATCCATCAAACATAAATTTATGAAAATAAATTATACATGTCAGCTAGCATCTGTCTTCATGGATCTTTATTAGACTATTTCTAATACATTGTAAATGTGAAAAAATAAAGTTAGCTTAAAAAACATAAGTAGGATAGTGGATAAATAAACTAGGGAACATTTGTGTAACTGAATCCTAAACAGCCATTAAAAATGATAATATGGATTTAAATTATTCACACAGAAAGGAACGCATGAAATATTGTTCACTACAGGAACACAACTATAGGAACATAATTAAAAATTCATATTACTTATGCAAAATTACATGTTATAGCTTAATATTTGAAATGCTATTTATTAAATATTAAAAATCATTTTAGTTTGAGAGGTGGGATTCCAAAGACCATTCTTTTCTTTTTTTATTACTTTTTATTATTATTTATTTATTCACATGTGCATACATTGTTTGCGTCATTTCTTCCCCCTGTCCCTTGTCCCCACTCTCTCCAGGCAGAACCTGTTCTGCTCTTATCTCTAATTTTGTTGAAGAGAAGACATAAACAATAATAAGGAAGACAAAGTGTTTTTGCTACTTGAGTTAAAAGATAGCTATTCAGAGAGATTCCTAGCCCCACAAATCATAGAACTACCTTTTGTAGTAAAGTATGCTAGTTTCCTCTTTCTTAGAAATCTGGATACTGGCTCTAGGGGGCTTTATGAGGTTTTGTTGCTGGTTACTACAGTTTTTTCCATTGTTTTCCCAGCAATCCTAGGATTAGTTTCCTGCTCCCTACATTGCCATCAGTAAGCTACCTGGAGGACATTTTCTTTTTTTTTTCAATACCTTTCTACATAGTTCATTTTAATATTTTGCTCATTATATTCAGTAATATGAATATTCTTTGATTTTGTTTTCTTTCTGGACAGAAATATCATGTTTACTCTCAGAATAAATAAAAGTATTTCATTTTGAAAATTTACCAGTGTGATCCCAATGTATTAACAAAACTTCTTAAAAGCCTCCCTATATAATAAGACTGAAATAAGCATGAAAACTGGCAGCAATTGCCAGTGTCTGTCTCCATCACTGTGCTTACCAAATTATATAAACTTTACCTGTTTTAGCAATGACTGAGGCTCCTCTGCCTTTCTTCTAACTATCCCCACCTTGTGTTGAAAGTCACATATTTTCTGATAGTTAGGATACTTTTAAAAATAGTTTATGAGATATTTTGCATTCAATTTGGAGAGCAGTGATGAGGAGCATGGTATTCAATGGGAAATATAAGCAAGAAATTAAGAAGTAGAATACATAGCTTTGGGTACACAATAAGACAATGTGAGTGAAAGATATTTTCAAATTGAATGATCAAAGGGCACCAATTAATGACAGTAGTTAAAAAGCCAGAGAGTTAACTTTGGAAAAAAGTATGAAGTATGGAGGAGTCTACTCAAGTTTTTAAAATAGAAATAATCTTAGTTTCTATCAGGAAGTAAATATACAAGAGATGAAAAAAGTAAAATAAAACATACCCCTTGAGCTTATCATACACAGTCATATCAGTCATTTGTTCTGTATAGTTATGCCATGACATGCTTTTTAAAAATGTGTTTGATATTCTTCCATATTAATTTATTCTACCAATTTTTTCAATCCTTATTAATTCAAAATTTTTGTCTACTATGAGTCAGGTTCGATGATAGTCGAACTATCGATGACTATTGATGATAGTCATGAACTGGGCAGAAAACAGTGTCTGCCTCATGCAACTTGAGCATTTGATATTCAGGAGATGTATTTTGTTAATTTAGGCTTTTCAGAATTTCATTCCTTGAATAGCTACTTTTGAGTGGGCCAGAAGACACATTCTGTATATGCATTTTAGTGTAAGAATTAAACACGAAACTCATTAAGCTTTTAAAGAATGTGTGAAAGTTTAAAACAAACATGAAAAAACATAGTGAAATATTGATCCTTAAGATCTAGAATGAGACAGGGTATCCACTGTCAATATTTGTTTTCCACAAGATATTAGAATACCTCAGAATTACCATTATATCCCAAGAAAATTCAAAACAATATACAGATAATCCATTAAAATTATTAAGTGGATGCACCATGGTAACTGGGTATAAGGGAGACACAAATATACTGAATTTACAAGTTTTAACAACAAAAATGGGAAATGAAATTGAAGATGTAATCTGTAGTGGTTTTTGTATTTAACCATTAAATATATGAGTAAATAAGTAAGATATTAAAGTAACCACATAAAGTTTTAAAAGTTGGCATAAATTAGTAAACACAAATAGGCAGAGAAATATACTTACAGATTGGAAGAAAATATTTTAAGATGTCAGTTTTCTCAATAATAATGCTTAAATTTACACAAAAATTGATGAAAATGCCAAGAGTTTTTATTAAGTTAATAATCAGAATCTGAATTTGGGAGTCTTTACTCCCATTCCCTGTATGAGGGCAGGAAATTTTTCTAGCATTTTTTTTCCACTTCTCCCTACTTTTTTCTGGCTATACTAAATTTCTTTCATAACAAATTTTCCATAATTTTTATGAAAAAAGTATTTTAATTTGTGTGGAATATGTAACTGTAAAGGACTAAGGATAACAGTGAGTTCAAAGAAGGATGATGATAGGAGAATGAGAAGGACGGGAAGAAAGATTTACATTACTCAGTATAAGACATGAAGCCAGAAAAATTGAGACAGTGTAGTTCTGGCATAAAGTTACATAAATAGATACATGGAAAATAATCAAAAGCCCAGTAACAAATACTCTTTTGTATATAATCATCTGGTTCATGACATAGGGGTAGTGAATGCAGAGGGAGTCTATATGCTTATCAGGAAAATAGTTAAAACATACTGTTATGTTTTGTAAAATAGTGAAAATGTATATTTTTATGTATTTTTTACCACAGTTAAAAACATACAAAGTAACTATGCATATTTTTTCAGCTTCCCTAGTTCAAAAAATATTTTTATTAATAGAAGTGCTTGATTTTTTTTGAAGAAATGGAAATAATTACCTATGTTCAGTGTCAAGCTTTAACCCAGTGCCCAGTATATTGTACTGCTCAGAAGATCCTAGGTATCAATTCATAGCATTGTCAAATTATCCTTCCTGCCTTGTGATCAGTTTGTCACATCATTCAAAGTTTCTGCTTGTATACAGTCAAATCACTTTTGGAATATAACCAGCAGCTTCAGCATTGTGACCCAGATATTCTTTCTGATTATAATCCATTTTTATACCTTTAGACCTAGATTCTCATTTTTCTCCCTGAAATATGCCCACAAGCAACATTTATCTGTACCCCAAATTGCTTTTTGAAATATATAACTGCTTCTCATCTTTAGAACAAATTTGCATACATATAGCTTAACTAAAACCATATTTCTTTTTGGCTATCCTTGACTCACAATTTTGATATACTCTTCTGGATTCTTTAAATACTCTTAAAAATTATTTATAATCATAGAAATTGCTAAATAAATCCACAGCTTAGACCTAAAACTTCAGTGCTGTGCTAAGGGAAATGATCAGCTTCAGGTGACTAAAACACTTTTCTTATAATTTCTGGCTGGAAAAAACAAGTTTTCTTTCAGAAGACACTGACTCTGCCTATCTTTTGTTTAGTTTTGCTGTGCCTAAATAGAGATTTCAATTGTATGTAAACACTAAAATGTCATTTATAATGAACCAAGTTGATCTTACCTGACTTCCTATATTTCTTTAGAGTAGCTTTTTTTCTTATTTATAACAGCTAATCATATTTGATACATAAAATAAGCATATAAGAGAACACTGATTTAATGTAAAAATGACAGTTCTAATTGTTGCAATGGTCACTTCAAAATGTAAGTGATGTATGAAAGTGCTACTTTAAGCCCATTTTCTGTGAACATAGAGAACAGATCATCAGAACTCATAACTGGGCCAGAAACAGTTCATGAGCAAAATGCTTTACTTTCATCTCCTGATTTCCATGACAACTGGATAGGTACATGTATTGATTTATCCTTTTATATTTCCTAGATACTTGTAAAATCAAATCATCTTTAAATTGAATTTAGATTCATCTTGAAATTACTATGCTACACCTAAATAAATAGCATTTGATCTTTCAACACATCTACATAACTTGAACTTTTTTTTTAAATGACCAAGTACAGGAACAGTGAATCTGAAAGTCAGATTGAATTGTGAAAAACACGTAATTTCAAGCAACTCTTTCAATCCACAGCATAAAAGATAGTTAACACATCCAACTGATGTCTACAAATTTCTCAAACAAAATTACTGTTTTGTTTTACTACCCAATGATATTTTCTTCTATTAACAGTACAATATCAAATGTATTGCTGAAAATTAGTGTTCCTGATCATTTATGGTTTTTATCCTGGTACACCAGTAATATGACTAGTTTTTTGAAAAATATAATGTGGCTAAGAAATAGCAGCAATGCTTTGTACAGACGTTTAATAAAAATAATAAGAGCACTCAATTATTTTGGATTTTATAAAAATAAATTATTTTGCTTTAGCTGCTATGAGAATAAAATCATAAAATTTGTTTCTAAAATGCATATGCCAAAGAATGCTTTCAAGGAAAAGCAACTGTTATTTATTTGAGAGCAATCTTCTGTGAATTCAAATGTAAAAATTTTGTGATAAAAATAGATAGGCAGTCAGGCATGTTTGTAGTCACCAGTAATCCCAGCATTTGGGAGGTTGAGGCAGAAGGATTGTATCTTAAGGCCAGTCTGGGCCACATAGCAATTAACAGAAGAACCAGAGCTACATAGTGAGACTTTGTTTCAAAGAAACAAACAAATGAACAAAGAAATAAACAAAGGAAAGGAAAGAATGCATAAAATCCCCTTAATCTTGGGAAGGCTACTTTCTTTGACTACACAATTTGGTCATAGATTTTACACAATTTTAGAACAGTTACCTTACTTTAAAGGAAATGTTGCCATAGTTTGAGATACAACATAACTTGAAATTTTATAGAAAATAAAATTATTCATTTAGATTCATTTCACAAACATTTTAAATTTAAAATTATTTAAACTTTCCAGAGTGTCAATCATAATTAAATACAAATGTAAATAGCAAAGATATTTATATGTACTCTCATGTAAGTATTATGAAGCTTATAAGTTGATTGGTACATTACTTCATTGCAGTAAACAAATTTTTTCTTGTCCCAGAACCCCTATTATGAGGTCTACTAATCTTTTCTGGTAGATTGTACCATTGCATATTTATATGATCACTTCAGTGCCCTTGAATAATGTTTAGATTTGCTATCTCTACATTGATTTCTCAAAATTCAGTATCAAAACAAAATTCTTGTTATATAATATTTATTTCATTTAATTTATGATTTATGTGTAAATTTATAATTGGGGACTGTTATTTCTCTGTCTGGAGAGACTTGTATCTTCTTGCTCTATGATTAACCTCTCTATTATGAATACTATGAACTGTGATACCATGGATTGACTTGTTCTCTTTCTTAGGAATTATTGTCACATCAAAGGATCCTGACAAACACACATATGTATGCATTTTCTGTATATACCTTTAAACATATTTTGTGAATGAAAGAAAATGGGATTTTTTTTTGTGGTACTAGGGTTTGAACTCAGAGCCTATACCTTAAGCCACTCCACCAGCCTATTTTTGTGATGGATTTTTTTTGACAGGATCCCATAAGTTGTTTGCCTTGACTGGCTTTGAACCACAATCCTCCTAATCTCTGACTCCTGAATAACTAGGATCACTGTATGAGTCACAGGCATCAGGCAGAAAATGGGATTTTATAATTTAGTTGTTTCTTGCCATTCCTCATGTAGGCTACACAAATAGGTGATATATAAAAGTCAATCTTCATAGGTTAGTCGTTCTCTTGGAATAGCTCCTACTATAGTCCTCAATGTTTTCTCTCTCATTACAAAATGCATGGTTAATGACATTGTTATTTTTCTAATTGTGGCTTTCTCTTCCATGTTTCTACTGAGACTCTAGAATCAACTCTTGATTTGCTCTTTGAATGTTAGATTTTTATTTATTTATTTTTTTGGCAGTACTGAGCTTGGACCTCTGGGCTTCCTGCTTGCTAGGCAGGCATTCTATCACTTGAGCAATGCCTGCATTTCTGTGTTATTCACTCTCACTCACTCTCTTTTCCTCTTTCACCTCATTGTGGTCCATTCAGACTGACTCACTATTGCAATCATACACTTTCTCTCTCTCTCTCTCTCTCTCCTCTCTCTCTCATATGTGTACACACATATGTATATGTATATAAGATCATTTATGTATTTATGTATACATTTATCTTTTAAGTTTACTTTCTACATATGAGGGAAAACATGAGACCTTTGTGCTTATGAATCTGGCTTAACTTCACTTAACATAACAAACTCCAGTTCCATCTATTTACCTACAAACAACATAATTTAATTCTTCTTTATTATTCAGTAATACCTCATTGTGTATATATATACATACACCACATTTTCTTAATCCATTCATCAGTTATAGGGCATCTGACTATTTCCAAAGCTTTGCTATTGTGAATAGTGCTACAATAAACATGGGTTTGCAAGTGGCTCTTAATGAACCTCCATGCTGCTTTTCATAGTGGTTGCACTAATTTATATTCCCACCAAAAGTCTATAAAGTTTTCTTTTCCCCAGCATCCACACCAGCATTTGTTTTTGTTTATGTTATTGATAATGAACATTCTGACTTGAGGTGAAATCCCAATGTGGTTTTGATTTGCATTTCTTTTATGGCCAAAGATATTGAACATTTTCTCATGTATTTATTGGCCATTTGTACTTTGTCTTTTGAGAATTGTCTATTCAGTTCATTTGCTCATTTATTCTTTGTTGGGTTAGTTTTTTGAGCTCCTTACACATTCTGGTTATTAATCCCTTGTCAGATGAATAACAGGCAAAGATTTTCTCCCATTTCCTAAGCTTGTCTCTTCAGTCTAATGACTGTTTTCTTTTGTTGTGTGAAAGCTTTTCAGTTTGATGCAATCCTATTTGTCAATTCTTTCTCTTTATTAGCTGTTAGATTCAGAAAATTATTCAGGAAGTTATTAGCTACACTTATATGTGTTTTCTCTATTCTTTCCTATGGTAGTTTCACAGTTTTAGGTCTTACATTGAGATCTTTGATCCACTTTGAATTTATAATAGTACAAAGTGAGAGACTAGTTTTAATTTTCTATATGAGAACTTAGTTTACTAAAAGCTGTGTGGTAGGTGCTAGAAGTCAGGTGAGCTTTGAAACTGAGCAACCCTGGGTTGCATCTCAGAAAAGTCTAGGTCTCACAACCACAGTGCCTACAAGGGTGACTGCCAACAGAGGGAGAGATTCTGACTGGAGAAATCTGAAAAACAGCAAAAGGCTCAGAGGTTACCAGCCCCACCATATCTAGCAAAAGCAGCTTCAGTAACTAAGGCTGTACTCGTTATGGCCCTACTCATGGAACAAGTGGCCCTGCCTGCTCAGATCTCTCTGCAAATCAAAAGGAAGTCTTACCCCCTATCTACAGAGGTCCTGCATGCCCAACAGAACTCATCAGCAAGCATATTGCTTAGAAAATGGCCCTGGACTGTGTCAACCACACATTACAAGTTGCTCAACCCCTGAAGCTCCTATGTGCTTCCTAAGCTAAAGGTACAACTCTATACTTCTGAAGCTGTTCCACAACAACTGGGGCAAGATGGACTGACTTGGACAAAATGCAGAGAGAAGGAGAGAATATCAACACTTCTCTCCAGCAAGAAAAAAAATTTGCTTTTCTTTTTTTCTCTTCACCCAATTTATTTTAATTTGGCTGTTTATTCCCTCTTTTATTTCTGTGTCTTTCTTTTTCTTTCTTTCCTTCCTTCTCTCCAAATTTGAATTCTAATTATCAAAATCTTTTTTCTTTATTTCTTATTTCTCTTCTCCTTATCTTCCAAATAATTCTGTTTTTTTGTTATAATTATATAGTGCTCCCTCATACTATTATCTCCTTTACCTACCTCCCCTTCTTTCTATCATATCACTCCCCTCCCTCCCCCATGCCCATCTCATATATTATTCAATATTCAATCATTGCACCTTACAACCTGTTCCATGCAACCTCAGTGGAGAGAGAGTCAACAGCTCCAACTATTTCTTTTTTATTCAGATATTTGATTCATTCTTCAATTATTGGCCTTGTTTCAACAGCAGTCTCTTTGCTTATGTGAGTAAGTAAAAGAGAAACTTAGCCAAACAGATGTGCAAATCATAACATAGAAATTTAAATACAAAAAACCAAGACAGTGTTTCCCCTCCAAGACTCCAAAACAGCTCAGTCACTTAATCTAAAGGTAGCAAATTGGCTGAAATATCTGAGAGAGAATTCAGAAGCCTACTGTTAAAAATGATCAAGGACATCAAAGGGAATTCAAATAAACAGATAAATAAAGTTAGGAAATCAACCTAAGATTTAGATAAGAAAGTCAGCAACATGGAAGAGAAATTCAGCAAGGGAATGGAAATCATGAAAAAAAAAAAAAACCAGAGATGTTCAAAGTGAAAACCTCAATAAATCAAATAAAAACCATAATGAATTGTATTATCAGCAGGGAAGATCAAGCAGAAGAAAAAATAGCTTCATGTTTTAAATCATCTTACAATTTAACATAAATGACAATGATGGTGTAGAAATGTTTATATATATATGCGTATATGTGTATATATGAATTCTACACTAATAGTTGTATTATAAAAGTTAATGTTCATATCCTAGAAATTTTGCTGCTATCTTGGGCTATGTCTGCTTAATTCAGGCATATCCTCCAATCATAGAAACAGATGAGGAAATTGAACAAAGACAAAATTATTATTTGCACGTATTGATCCTAGCAATTAAATACTGGCAGTATGCTAAGCTATTGATGAGCAGTACTGACTCTATAAACTGCTGGCCCAAATACATATTGGGAAAAGAGTTCACCTCGATCATTGTCATGACATGATGGAATACCGAAATTGATACAGCAAAATGATTAGTAATAAGATGTCCTTCCTTTAATCCTACTTTCAACTATTTCCAGGGACACTGTTAGAATTTCAAGAACAAAAGATCATAATACAAAGGAGCATTCAGGTTTTCCGTACTATTTGTTCAATCACAGAAGTGTTAAGCATGGTGCCAGGTGATTTTCAAAAGAACATAATGCTGTTAAAACAAGGATCTTTTTCTTGTAGTTTCACATGCTGGTGGCAACTGCAACAGAATATGTGTAAAGAGAATCTGATCAATGCAGTGGAGGACGTATTCAGAGGAGATGAATCCTTGTTCCAAATAGAGTTGGTGGTATTGACCAACTCTACTACAGATTATTGGAGTTGTGTTTGATAAAATAAATCAGATATTTGGCATCACTCTTAAGACAGATAAAAGATAGACTAAGAATATCATATGAATTGTGTAAATTTTATTATTTCCTGTTGCTTCTAGGAAATTTCTCTTCCTTAAGATTCTGAAAAAAGAGGAAAGTATAATACAACTAGCTTATTTGATGTTAAAAATAAATGTTAACATTTTCTGAAAATCCTTCAAATTCAATTTGTCCACTAGTAAAAAACTTTCTTTACAAACTTACAATGCTGTAGAAAAACAAAACAGAATTGGATGCAGCCTCCTTAATTCTCTCACCAATGTTTTAAATTGAAATATTCACAAGATATTGAAATACTCACAATTCATGTTTATACAGGATTAATGGATACATGCCACATCCATATTTGTAGGTACTATCATGATTCTGCTTCATTACTTTTGATAATCCTGAACTTTGGAGGGTTTGCATAACTTCCTCAAGATTATTGAGCAATGAAACTAATAAGTAGTTAAACTGAAATTTGGACCCAAGAAGTTTAAGACCAGAGCATATAATAACACACTGTTTTAATGTTTCCCTTCATTATTCTTATGTTTGTTACTTTACAATTCTGTATTCTTCAGTCAGATCCTGTGAGATTTACTTAGATTAATATTGGGTATGATGAAGCTGTCATAGAAAGGTTAACTATTTCCACAGATGTTCCAGGTGTACCTATGATAGAATAGTTCTGACATCAAGACCAGAATCTTTCCTTTATTCCATCCTGTTTGGTCATTAATTTTTATATTTTTCTGTTATCTCTATATTCTTTTACTTCAATGACAATAAAGATAGTTTGACATATTCATATACATGCATGTATACATATATAGGTATACATATATGTGTACTGCTTTTGGATATTTTACATATTTTATATTAGCATGATAAAATAGTGCTTTAGATGTGTTGCTGTATTAAAATTTACATTCCTAAATAAATATATTTATTGAAATTTCTTTACTTTATCCTTAGTTATTATATACCATTATAAGTATGTTAATATACTTACAATCAAATAACAATAAAATACTATACATTGAGAGAAACTTACTGTAGTTTTTTTTTTCTTTCCTTCTTTTCCTTTCTTCTTTTTTGACCTCTGAAGCTATATCTTTATATTCAGGTTTCCCCTTTACAGTCTTAGTCTCACCATGGAATCCAATTAAATGTTTTCTCCCATATGTGACAAATTGTATTTGGAAAGTTGGACACATTTCAAATGTAAATATTTAACAATTGCACACTCTTAGTGACATAAAATAGCATAGAAGTCAGGTGATAATTTGTAAAGAGTAAACTGGATTCTGAAAGTACTGACCAATTGTATACATGCTCAATGGTAATTAAAGTCTGCATACTATGCCAAGCAGTGCTTATAAAATGATGAACCAGGCCTGATTGTTATGTTTAAGGAATTCACATTTTATTTTATGAAAAAGTCAATCAACAGGTAAAATGTCAATCAGTAATGAAATTTGTCAGCTTAGATTATTAAATAAGTGTACATATATCTTGAAAAAAAGTCAATAGTAGAGATCTGGAGGTAGAATATATCATTCAAAACTAAGCTAATATTTTCTTTTTCAGCTTAGATTTATATCTTACTAAATCTATGTATATCAACCAACTATTCTACAGTGGAATAAAAACAATAGTAACCATTTACTTTGATGTATATAATTTGATTTGGAATATTTCAACATAGGCTGTAACAACATTGTCTGCTTTCATTCTTTAGTTTAAGCTTTGCATTAAGGACCTTCCTTTGATGTCTGTTTCAAGTAATTCTTCCTTCAAGAATGATCCCTTAGCAGTTAATCTGAAAGTTCACATTCTCAAATATATGCTACAGAAGGTTCAGTTCTCTTTATCTCACATAATCCCCACAAAGTTTGTTAATCAGGATAATGAATGCCAAAAACTGAGTCTTAAATAAAAAAAAAGTTATTGACACTAATCAGGATAGGCTCAAAGTAGGATGTCTAGCTTGTTACAAAGACTTCTTAGAAATCTCAAGAGGTCTTCTTCACCCATTAGCCTTGATCACTAAATGTCTTGCATCACACTGCTCTTGTAGTATATTCTGGTTTGAAGAATTAATTTTCAACTGATTTTTTAGCTGAATTTGGCAATTAGAAATTGTCACTAATCTTTCACACAATGTGTCTTTAAAGCACCATATTTGATAGAGTTCTGATGATAATGCATTATAAGATGGGTTCTAATCCTGAGACCTGTTCTCAATAATTAGAAAAGTAATAATTATTACAGTGTAAGCCAAATGACAGGATATCTCCTAATAGACAAACCTAAAAGAACAATAATGACTTCTATTAGAATATGAATGCATTCTAGAAAAACTTAAAAGCATATCAACCCTGGTTTGTTTCTAACCATTGTATCTAATTTTCTCTTTACTAATTACTTACTTTCAATAATAATTATATGTAAAATTAAAGTTTAAAAGTCCAAACTGTCAAAGAACTCAGAAGTGCCTGATGAACTGTATGTACACACAAACATGTATATATTCTTATACATGACAGAGTGAGAAAAACTTTTATATTTAATACAAATAATTTAGAAATGAAATATAGATTCTATCCATGCTTTTGTAAACAGTGGAAGTGGTCATGGAAGCACAAAATACCTTATAATTGATCTAGCATAATTTTCTTATTTTTCAGCTGACATACTGAGTTTCATGGAGTTAGAGAAGTTTCAAGGAATAGTGGGAATAAATATTCAAGATTTGCAGGAAGAAGGGTGGGGGTGGGGAACATGTGGAAATTTTAAAAGGCAAAAATATTGCATACAGAAACTTCAAAGCGACAGAGGCCAATAGGAGAAGGGGACCAGGAACTAGAGAAAAGTCAGTTCAAGAAGAATCAACTTAGAATGTAACACATATGTACATGAAAGCAAGGCAAAGAATCTCCTTGTATAGCTATCCTTATCTCAACTAGCAAAAACCCTTGGTCCTTATTATTGTTTATACTCTCTCTTCAATGAAATTAGAGATAAGGGCAAAACAGTTTCTGCCGGGAAGTGAGGGAGTTGGGGGGAGGGAGAGAAGAAGGGAGTAGAGGGAAAGGGAGGGAGAGAGGAAGGGGAGAGAAATGATCCAAACGTTGTATGCACATATGAATAAAAAAATATAGCATTAGTTAATGCTGCTTTAGTCAAATGACAAAGGAGACTAAGAACACTCAGGAATTTCTTATAAATTTACTGTCAATCTCTTCTGATGATTTAAAATATTTTTTGGAGTATTGTATTTAAAAAGTGAAATAGATTAAATTCAGTTGTTTTAGTACAATGAAAATGTTCAAAAATATATGAATAGGCACTTCCACAAGGAAATATATGAATAGCAAATAAGAATTTGAAAAACTCCCACACTGTTCATCAATAGGGAAAGAGAAGTTAAAACCAAAATGAGATACCACCCCACAACTTAAAAAATGATTAAAACATTGATAACACCAGACACTGGTAAGGGTGTAGAGCTACATGCACTTGTTCACTGTAACTAAAAATAAAAGAGGTTATAATTACTCTAGGGACAGTGTAGAAGTTTCCTATGAAGTTGACATACGCATACTGTTCAATCTAGTAGTCCCACTATTTGAAGCTTATCCAAGTACACTGAAAATACGTGTTCCTAAAAAGCAATCTGTGTGAATGCTGACAGATTATAGCTGTGCTCAAAACTGGGAAAAACTAAGATGTCCTTCAACAGGTGAATGAATAAAGAAACTGCTACAATCATGCAATAGGAACACCTCCAAGTCATGTAAGAGAATGTGCTGCTGATTTGTGCAGTGATTTGAATAAATCTTAAAGGTGATTTTGTCAAGTGAAAGAAGCCAGATCCAAAGGAAATAAGGAAACACTATGGAAAGAGATTAGCTCAACGATTGCCAGCGAATGTGAGAAGAGGTACACTACACATAGGTTATGAAGAGAAACATTTAGCCTACTGTGGCTGTTCTGTATTTTATTAGAGTTATGAAAAATTAAAGGCATTCATTTGTAGAGTCCTTATAAAATAAATGAGACAAAAGTTAAACTTTTGTCTCATTGTTTTATTCAAAGATTTTGGAGGGGGTGTTGAACTCAGAGTAAGCACTCTACTTCTTGAGCCACTCCTCAACCCATTTTATTTTAGTTGTTTTCCAAGTAGACTCTCCTACTTTTATCCCCTGAAATGTCTGCAGACAGTGATTCTGTTCTCTATTCTCCTAGCTGGGATTACAATGTAAGCCACTATGCCTGGCCTTCAAAGATTTAAGTGATTAATTTTTAAGATGAAAATTGACAAATGTAGCAATTCTGTTGATAGCCCAATTTGTGCTTTTATTTTGCTAAGCAATACACTTTGATAAATTCAGTTGGCTTCAGTGGTAGAAGTAGACAATAAATCACAACAACTCCATTTTGTGATGCTCTAACTTTGTAAATTTATTTTGTTTTTCCTTCTGGTTCTGCACCATATCACTCAGGCTGAAAATATGGAAGTTTTTGTTTGTTGGTTGGTTCCCCCAGAAAACAATTTAATGTGTGTTTCACAGATGTTTCCTTTCATTGGCCTGAGGAGGCACAGATGTCTAACGCTATTGATTTCCAACAGAGAAGAACTATTCTGAACACTCTTTGGTTGCTGTTTTTCTGAAAAGTTCTTAGTTAACACTTCTTGAAACCTAACCTAACTACATACTGTTGATCATGAAAATTTCTATCATACTAGTTAAAAGGAAGTTTAAAGATTAGGGTTGAATTTTTGAGAACTCATTAATTCAATGTTATATTGTTCTGATGACATGTTAAGGATTTTTAGCATATTATGTGTTGTAGATTAAATCCTAAATAAGAAGCATAGCTGTTTCTTTAAAGCATGCAGTCTAGCATAGAAAGAGACAAGTAAGAAATTAATTAACATTTTGCTAAAATAGTATTCTTGAGTATGATTATGATGGTGAGCATAAAAAAATAAATACATTCATAGTAGGAAAAGCAGGATAAACCTCCTGAGGTTACACTTAAACAGGATCTTGATGGCTATATAGGCTTCATCATATACATATTACCTTATTTCTTGTGGTTAGGTTTTTTAAACTATGTTTGGGGGCTCTATAAAAAATTGCTTTGGAAGTGTGGCCTTATGTATGCTCATCAGCTATGACAATAAATGATCAAGCTCATATATAAACATAACACACTCACATTTAATTCTGTATATCTAGAAAGAACCTGATATCTCTATTAACTCAAAATACAAGCACTGCTAATAATTTGATGTATAATTATTTATGTATACCATGCACTGAAAAGTTATACATAAAACTTCTAATGGTTGGTACAATGTACAGGAACTATGAAAGTCAAATAAAGTTGAAAAAAGCTGGATTTGGGCCAATTTCGTGAGCATGACTTATGTTTTGTAAGACTTTGCACTCATAAGATCTCATACTAGTTTAATGCTCCACTGTCATTATCTTAAAATTATTGATACATTTTGTTTTTGAATTTATATTTTGAAAATGAAATATGCTGAGGAAATGGAGCAAGAGTGTGAGCAGAAGGGATGGGCGTAATGCCTTCCTCTGCCATTCCTTGCCACATCACTAACATGCAGTGTGTTCACCACTGTGTAAGAATGAATATAAAATCATGGCACAACCACAGTGTGTGGGAGTTAAGTGAGACTCAAAATGAGAATAAAGCTTTTGCTACAATTGACTTTGTAGACAGACACTGGCAAACCCATCAAACCGTGCTTTCCAATCTAATCAATCTTGATTTGAACTCAGAAGGAAGGCAAAGACCTTCTGAGAAATGAAGACAGCCAATGAAACTTACCATATTCTTTCTTCCTCTTGTTACTTCTCCCTTTTAACTACTTAACCAATATGCTGAAAGTGACATGGAATGAAAGATAGGCCCATTTTTTCTGTCAAACCAAACTCACTCATCAGTATGCCAAAGCTATAGTATTGGCAAAGTATTCATTATCAAAGTAGCATAATGAAACCCTCTAAAACTGTCAAAAAGGTGATAGTAAAAGTGATATGAACATGTAATGGAGGGGGTGAATTGCTCAAATATATTAAATACGTGTATGGAAAATCACAATGAAATTCCTTTTTATAATTAACATATGTTAATAAAAAACAAAATGAAATAAAAGTCATATTTATTGTGCAGAGGTCCATTGCTCTCATGGGGTGAGATGCATGAATGCTTGTAAGCTCTTCTATATACAATAGACTTTGGTAATTTCACATCAAATTTAAATGCAGTTATATTTTCATTAAAACTGGCATTACACAATATAAAAGTGAACACTGAAGTTCACAATAAATTATTTATAATGTTAAGTTTTCTTTAGTCAGAATGATATTCAATATCAAATGTCAATATCAAATTACCTGGGGCAATTAAACCAAGAGCCCAAAGGAGGAAGGGAAGCATGTCACAGTTCAGTATCTTCAGCAGTACATTTTAAACTCTGCTTCTTTTACCATTTGCAATATGCTACCATTTAAACAAGAGACTTTAAGGTTTCTCTTTGCAATGAGACTCACAAATCAGGTAGCTGGGACTATTTCTTTATTTGAAATAGGCATAGGATATATGAGGTAGCATGGATTGGGACTAAGAAAAGGACTGGGAATAATTCATGATTTTGCCTTTACTAGCTATGTGGCAGGGAGGTTGTGTAACATAAATAAAAATATTAAGATTAACTCTTATATAAAGTATTGACTACTACTGTATTCTTAGAAGTCTATAGACTTATAACAATGTTAATGTTGATAAATCTACATAAGTGATTTTCTATCATACAACGATAATTTATTTCCAGACATATGTAGATCTGTTTCTGAACATGGCTCAAAAATAGATGAAGAATGATGGATGATAATTAATTATGAATAATTTGATTTAGTAAGTAAGGACTTAAAGAAGAAATAAGAACCTAATTTTACAAGATGATGTAAAATTGTGTGGGAAATCCTTTGATCTAAAAATGATCTACCCAGCTTTAACAAACACACCTCATTACAGGCTGCTTGATCATGGAGTGATTATTTGTCAAAAGATTGAAGATAGTTGTGGACTAAATGTTAGTGTTATAATAAAATTTGCAGACAGAGGATAGGCTATTTCAGAAGAGAATGAGTTCCCTTTCATAGAATGTAAACAAGCACTAACTGAAAAAGTATGGGGAAAGGTTATCATGCAACAATGTGAGATGTGTGGAACGTATAGTAAAGTTCTTCATAATGTATAAATGCAGGTTGTAAAAAGAGAGATAAAAGTAAAATAAATTAATAAAACAGGCAATTGTGTCAACAAAGTCACCTGTGGATATTTATTATTGCTTTATCTGGTAGAGATTGTAAGTACAGGAATAAGAAATAATGTTAAGAAAGATGGAGAAAGGAAACAAAAAAAAATTAAGGCATGTACAAATATATTCTGAGAATAGTGATTTTTTTTTATTATTCATATGTGCATACAAGGCTTGGGTCATTTATCCCCCCTGCCCCCACCCCCTCCCTTACCACCCACTCTGCCCCCTCCCTCTCCCCCCACCCCCTCAAACTCAGCAGAAACTATTTTGCCCTTATTTCTAATTTTGTTGTAGAGAGAGTATAAGCAATAATAGGAAGGAACAAGGGCTTTTGCTGATTGACATAAGGATAGCTATACAAGGCATTGACTCACATTGATTTCCTGTGCATGTGTGTTACCCTCTAGGTTAATTCTTTTTGATCTAACCTTTTCTCTAGCTCCTGGTCCCCTTTTCCTATTGGCCTCAGTTGCTTTTAAGGTATCTGCTTTAGTTTCTCTGCGTTAAGGGCAACAAATGCTAGCTAGTTTTTTAGGTGTCTTACCTATCCTCACCCCACCCTTGTGTGCTCTCGCTTTTATCATGTGCTCAAAGTCCAATCCCATTGCTGTGTTTGCCCTTGATCTAATGTCCACATATGGGAACATATGATTTTTGGTCTTTTGGGCCAGGCTAACCTCACTCAGAATGATGTTCTCCAATTCCATCCATTTACCAGCGAATGATAACATTTCGTTCTTCTTCATGGCTGCATAAAATTCCATTGTGTATAGATACCACATTTTCTTAATCCATTCATCAGTGGTGGGGCATCTTGGCTGTTTCCATAACTTGGCTATTGTGAATAGTGCTGCAATAAACATGGGTGTGCAAGTGCCTCTGGAGTAACCTGTGTCACAGTCTTTTGGGTACATCCCCAAGAGTGGTATTGCTGGATCAAATGGTAGATCAATGTCTAGCTTTTTAAGTAGCCTCCAAATTTTTTTCCAGAGTGGTTGTACTAGTCTACATTCCCACCAACAGTGTAAGAGGGTTCCTTTTTCTCCGCATCGTCACCAACACCTGTTGGTGGTGGTGTTGCTAATGATGGCTATTCTAACTGGGGTGAGGTGGAATCTTAGCATGGTTTTAATTTGCATTTCCTTTATTGCTAGAGATGGTGAGCATTTTTTCATGTGTTTTTTGGCCATTTGAATTAGTTTTTTAAGTTCCCTATATATTCTGGTTATCTGTCCTTTGTCTGATGTATAGCTGGCAAATATTTTCTCCCACTCTGTGGGTGTTCTCTTCAGTTTAGAGACCATTTCTTTTGATGAACAGAAGCTTTTTAGTTTTATGAGGTCCCATTTATCTACTGTACACTTCTGAAAAAGAGATTGAGGAAGACTATAGAAAGTGGAGAGATCTCCCATGCTCATGGATTGGTAGAATCAACAGTAAAAATGTCGATACTCCCAAAAGTGATCTACATGTTTAATGCAATTCCCATCAAAATTCCAATGACATTCATTACAGAGATCGAAAAATCTACCGTGAAATTTATATGGAAACACAGGAAGCAACGAATAGCCAAGGCAATACTCAGTCAAGAGAACAATGCAGGAGGTATCACAATACCTGACTTCAAACTATATTACAAAGCAATAACAATAAAAACAGCATGGTACTGGCACAAAAACAGACATGAAGACCAGTGGAACAGAATAGAGGACCCAGATATGAAGCCACAAAACTATAACCAACTTGTCTTTGACAAAGGAGCTAAAAATATACAATGGAGAAATAGCAGCCTCTTCAACAAAAACTGCTGGGAAAACTGGTTAGCAGTCTACAAAAAACTGAAACTAGATCCATGTATATCACCCTATACCAAGATTAAGTCAAAATGGATCAAGGATCTTAATATCAGACCACAGACTCTAAAGTTGATACAGGAAAGAGTAGAAAATACTCTGGAATTAGTAGGTACAGGTAAGAACTTTCTCAACGAAACCCCAGCAGCACAGAATAGTGATTTTTTAATGCAGAGAATGTGTAAATAGAACCAGACAGAAGAATTATCCAATGTTATGAAACAGTTTGTGCACATGACTTCTAGAATAACACTCCTCACAGGTCACTGAGACTATGGCAGTGTTGTGACAGTTGTGGATTTACCTCGAAGCTAATGAAGCTGAAGCCTCAGAGCCTTATTTCACATTTCCCTTCAGAACTCTGCTTTACTTTTTAAAAGGCTCATTAATTTCTGCATGCTTGAAGCTGCACAAAATTCAGATATATACTAACTGTGAAAAAGATCAAGTGTTAAAAGTTATATTCACCTTATTTCTTACTTAAACATATCAATTAAATATGATAGTATCTGAGAATTCTGTGTTTCTCTTTGCTCGTTGAATTATTTTTTTATTTTTATATTATCACCTACTTTAGGAGATTGTAAATTACCTAAAAAAGTACCAAGAACTCACCGTATTTTTCTTGAGTTTTGTACATAGTAGGCACTCAATAAATGCACTTTGAACAGTTTAATGGTGAACTACAGGTTGCAGTTTTCCTAGCTTAGAGATTTAATTGCTGAATCTTTGTATCAATCAATTTTATTCTTAGAGAAGCTTATGTGCATTTGGTTAAATTCTTTGCTATCATAGTAAGAAATCACTTTTAATTTTGTTTTTTAATTCAAGATCAAAGATAACATCCTACAAGACAAAGAAAGTTTAATCATGGAGTAGTTTTACTTCAGTTTCTCAATGAAAATACATATTAGTCATTTAAAAAAAAAGGGAAGACTTATTCCATCATTTTTCCTTTCAGAATTATAACTCTATAAACCTATGTTCATTGTATAGTTCATACTTAATGCCTTAATGTAAAACTTAGACATAATGACAGTTTTGTAGACTTTCAAAATTTATACCTGACAACTGGCTGGCTTCATGCATTTTTAATGATTATATATTAATTGTACAAAGGGGTTTCATTGTTGTAGTTCTACACATGTATATAATGTACTTTAATAAAAATTCACCTCCTCTATTATTCTTTTTTATCCCTTTCAACCATTTTAAAAACAATTTTATGGGTTTTATCATTCCATTTTCATAATATGTGTGAAGTACTTTGATAATATTTGTCCCCATTCATCCTTTCCTTTCACTCTCCCTTCCCCAGTGACTCCCTCTGAAATCTGTCCCCCTCCTTAACACTCCTGTCATTCTTTCTTGCTGTTGTTTTGTCTAGATTCCACATATGAGAAAGAATATCATAAAAATGTCCTTACTTGAAGAGTAAACTGACCAAGAACAGGCATATTTTAATAATATAAGAATATTTAGTCAGGGAGAGTTTCCAGCCTTATTTTTCAAAGGCAGGAGGTTTAGAAAACTCAGATGAATTTAAAAATTCAATATCTGAACCTTGGTAACTTCTGGCTTAAGTTAACTATGACCTAAAAGAGCCTCTTCAACTTGTTTATCAGTCCTTCATCTATATATTTGCTTTTATGTTGATAAGTAGAGATTAAAAAGAAATCAAATAGCATGAAACCGAAAAACCCATTAGATCTTGTTGAAGAAAACATAACACAGATGGACATATTAAGTCTGAGATATAAATCTGGGAATATGCAGTGCACTGACACTATGAACTTGCTAATGAGAATTCTGTTGTTGGACATTTTGGAGTGATGGTGACAAAATTTAACCTCCCTCATTAAAAACTAAATAAATAAAATAAGAAACCAGACAATATATGGAACAGCACTTCTAAGATTCTAGGCAGCCCTAAAATTAAAATTCCCCAAAATATTTGGAAAGCAATCATAGAGTTATCATCAAATTGAATGTTATAAAATATATATGTGAATTTTTATTTTATATTTTATAAGCCTCAGTTAAGATAGTGCTTACTAGCTATATCTTTTTTAGGATAAATATGTAATGACACTAAAACCATAGATTAGTACTCTTACAGGAATTAGGAGAATTTATTGATCTCATGAAATTTAGCACAAATAAACCTGTTTTAAGAGAGCTTCATTTAAGGAAATTAAAAAAAATTATCTGCAGAGTATTTGGATGGATAATATTTTTCATTTTCACTTCCAAGCCCTTTGCCAAGAGGGCAAATAAGGTAATTTCTTGTTTGGTTAGGAAATTTCTTTTTCATCAGACATTTCCTAAAAGTTCATATCCACTTAGACATTTCCTAGTTTAATCAGAAGAGACATATCAACTACCTCTAACCCAAACATGCATGAGAGAAAATTTTGCAAAGTGACTTTCCTAGCACTACATGTCCAAACATGTGCTTTTTTAGGTCCTCCTTGCTAAAATGTACTTTGATCTGTGATTTATCTTGTTTCATTTGTGCCATATTTTATCCTGCTTTCTCAAAATCTTTAAATTGCATACATTGTCTCTTTTTTAGATGTATTTGGTTGTTGGAAACTGCAGATATTGTCTGTAACTCAACAATATCTCTGCTATGTGTAAGACTTTTGCCCCAGTTCCTTGGAGCTTTCTCACAAGGCCAGATGCCGACTCACACAGGCATGGTCCCACTGCTGGCTCCAACAGCTATGATCTGGATTTTGATGTCCCCCTCAAAGCTCAAAGGTTGAAACCTAACCCTGCAACATGATGATGTTAAAAGGTGGAACCTTTGGGTGGTGGTAGCTCATGGGGATGGAACTTAAACTGACAGTATTCGGTCCCATATAAAAGACACAAATGAGAACTGTGTGAACACACATAAGGCAGTGTCTCAGAGGAACTGGACCCTTATCAGATACTAAATTTACCTGAGCCTTGATCTTGGACTTCTGAGACTTCAAAACTATGAGAAATAAATATTTGCTACCTAATGACAGTACTTTTGTTATAGCAGCCCAAACTGACTAAGATCCATTTTTATACGTTCCTTGAGAAGAGTCTCACTAAACATCCTTTTTGGTACAGAGGAAAATGCATGTATGGCATAAGAGGAGAGTGTTTCACCTCCAGGAAGCAACAGATGTGCTCAAAGAAAAATGTTCCACAAGCTTTTCCAACATTTTGGAAAGAAATGGAAACACAGTAAACTAGTGTTTAAAAGTGAGTAAAGTAAATTACCTCCAAATTTACACTTTTAGAGACTTAGAAGTTACTTTACATTTCCCGTTTCTGACAGATTGCTTTTCAAACTGTTATGTTTGTCACTTTTTACCAGTGAAAATGTAGAATTAAAATTTTATCTATCTTTTAAAATTGAAATTTGAAGCATTTTCCTCATTCTGTTTGTTTTCCCTCTTTTGGTAGCAAATGAGGACTGGTTGCTACAGCAACAGATTTATTCTCCAAATGCATTTGGACTTTGATCAGATGTTCACTGTGACAGTGAGTTCTGCCTTCTGAATGTCTGACTTTTACAACCACAGCTAATTACAAAACCTACAACAATTCCATTCTGCTGCCCTAAAGGTTAATACAAAACTTGTATCACTGAATAAAATATGTATTGTGAAAACAATTCTGAGAAAGAACAGAGAAAAATAGTATAATTACATTCTATAATCTCTAGTCAAAAATATTAAACTCTAAATTATTTGTAGTTATTAAGTTTGTAAAATACCTTTGGGGGATGAGAAAAAATGTGAATTTTTTTCTTTTTTCATTTTCTTATACCTTTCTTCAAACGAGACTCTTCACGAATACCCAGAATCAAAATAAAATGTTGGTTTCCAATCATTGATCTTTTCAAATACAAAATTTAACTTTTAAATCAGAGCAGTTATATGCTGTGTATAGTTTCTACCATAGTCACTATATTTATATCTCTCTGACTGATTAGCAACTGTAAAAAATTCATTTGTATTTTTATAGATTCAGATTGTACTTATTGTATTAGAAAATAAACAGATATTCAACCTTTTGCTTTGACAGTTTTTACAAAGAAAAAAATGTGAAATCTGCTCAAGTTCTAATACAGTGTTCAAGAAATAATGTAGGGTTAGCCAATGATGTCAGCTATATTATTTCTGAACTTGAATATGCTTTATCTTTGAATTTGGCAATGAAGTACTGGAAGAATATTTTTGGTCATTCATATATAATGTGATACACATATATTTGGGGGTATTGCATAGAATCTTTTCTTTAGTTCAAATTTTATTTTGTAGAATACAAATGACTAATATTTTATGGTCATTGCATTTTAATTAATTTTGAACATTTTTCTAAATAGTAAATCGTGGAATTTCTCCAAATCATTAGGAATATGTTTGCTTTATTACTTTCAATGACTTTCATGATTGTCCTACACCCTAATTGTCTTTTAATAATCATATTTCACACATGCTTATCTAGTAAATTTTTGATTTATGAAAATTGTTTCTAAAGGTACAGTTACTGACTACAAAATAGTGGATTTTCAGAAGAATTTTATAAATAGGAACAAAATCAAAATGAATGAACAAGATTTAAATAATGCAATTATTCTCTAATTATATGTGAAACTGCTCATTTCCTTATGTGAATACAGCAGTAAATATGATAGGGTGGTGATAATGATGGTGGTGGTGGTGTGGGGCATTAGTTATTTCTTCAGCAAGATAAATATGAAGTAATAACTTCTTGCTATTTTCTTTTTATTCTCCCTTCTCTGAGTTTGATCTCCTTTTTAGGGTTTTGATCATCTTGATTAATTTTCTCTGACTTGCTTTACTTTGTGTTTGTAAAACAAGGGCTATTTGAACAAAGGACTGAAATATAATAGTTGAGAGAGCTACCAAGTAACTAATGGGCTGTTAGCATGTACAACATGGGTACACTTGTCAAAGGGAGGATTTACATTCCAGACGGAACTAGGTGGGACACCATGAGATTTCATCACACAACGCAGTGCATAATTGGAAATGTGTTATTTTTTTATTTTTGGAGTTTTCCATTTAATAGTTTTGGGTCATGGTCGATTGCATATATGAAACCCTAGAAAGAAAAACTATAGATAAGAAGTAATTCAGCAATTACAATGAAGAAACTATGGTATTTTTTAGATTGTAATTTTTCTTGGCACTTGTATAGCACAATTTCAGCAAAATTCTTAATGGGTCCATCAAAAATCTCATAATTTCATTTTATATTGGTTATTTCTCTACCACTTTTAAACATCATAGAACAAAATTAATATTTGTGTTCCTCTGATATGAATGCCTATTTAGTAATATTTATTTATAAAGATACTAACAACTTTCTGGAACAGGTGAAAGGAAAATTTTCAAAATCCTTAATCATGCTAGTGATGTGGAAGCCTTTACTTGCCAGTGGTGCAATTATTAAATAATTCTCATAAAACAATTGAGGTGTTTTCTGTATTTGGAAGATATATCCTTACCCTTCATGGAAAACATAACCCATGGTAAATACCAATAATTCAGAGTCTTTTAAAAAACTCCATCCTTTAGTGAGGACATTGTCTTGAAAACTATTATATGCTTCTAGCCTATATAATATAGTGAAGCTGAGTAATACTCAGTTCTTTGATTAAGTTACTTTCTGCAGGACTCCATCCTAGCAGACTGAGCAAGGCAGAGATTATCCTGGTGACCTTGAAAAAGTAAACTGCTAGCTATGACTTTAAAATGGAATGGTGTGTTGGATTAATGGTTTTTAGTACCTCTACATAATGAATGCTGAAGAATGAATTTGCTGTTGTATGACATCTTAAAAGAAACAGATGAGAAGGACATTTAAGGACATAAGAAGTGCCTAGGACTTTTCACAATGCTTCTTTAATTTGCAAAGATGGCAGTAACTTGATATTCTTTAACATTTAACAAAATAATGTTAAAATCAGAAAGTTGCAATTTTATTCAGAGATTTATGTGAAGAAGCATTACTTTAGTAACAATTTTTCACTAAATCTGTTTTTATTTTATGAAAGAAACACTTGGAAATATTTTGACAAGAGACATTTACTATTCCTGTTCACAAAGATTTGATTATTATTATGGATTTTTATAAACATTTTGTCTAATTTCTAACTAAAAAGAGAAACATGGAACTGCTGCAAGGAAATTTATGGTTAGTATTACATTTATTCTATTGATTATTTAAGACAACTTGCCAATTTATTCATGAAAGAAATTTAAAGCTTATGTTCAGAATTTTTCTTGATATAAGATGCAAAATGATTGGTGTTGGTTTGCCTGATAAAATATCACAATGATCACTGGAATTGCATAAGTAATTATATTTTAGTGTATTGCAAAGTTTTATCATGCTGTTTAGACTACTATGCTTTGTCAATGTAACAAAAGAAAGATTTACATAAAGTTTTAATTATTTCAATTGCAATACAAGTTCCATAGACTTAATTGATTTCCTCAGGCAGAAGGTAAATTTTTGACATTTAAGGAATTCTCCTAGCAATATGTTTGCCAGAACCTTGTTCTCTTATAATTATAATCATTCCAGTTCATTAGATGCTGTCTGGAAACAAAAAGAATGAAGCAGAAATACTCCCTACTGATACAATATTTTTGGAAGATTGGCATTACACAATTAACAAATGTTATTAACTGTCTTTAAGTATCATTAGAGAAGAAGAATGGAAAACTGTTTAATGGTTACCCCTCTCTGTGCTTCAAATGGATTGATAGTGCATGAAGCCATTTAAAGACATAAAATATAAGAAGTCAGGCAGGACCATCTGTTTTATATATTCATTATCCTATACATTTTGTTTTACATAATTTTCATTTAAAAGAATTCATTGAACTGGAATGAAGTTCAGAAAAGGTGAACTACCCACACATACCTCTAATTAAAAACTTATCTTTAACAGCACTTTGGCAATTTTTATGTTATGGTTAAAATTTATAGCTTTTGATTCATGTCATTGCACCCCCAAAAATGTTGTTATTAGAAAACCTGATTTATAATATAGGTTAAATTCTTACAATACAATCATCACTGTGCTATTGTTAAATAAATATTTCTTTGTCTTTGAAAATTCAGTTGTGTAAAAACGTGTAATTTTATCTGAAGTAGAATATTTGGACAATAGTTCACTATCCATCATTACAAATTATTTTAAAGAATAAAGCTGAAGATAATTACTTTTGTTCACAAAGTAATATTCACATGATTGTAGGTTAGAGATATTGTAGAGTGTTTTCAGGTTTACACTGAGAAGGAAAAACATAGCAATGGAGCTTGAGCAATAGACATGACACATCAAATCTCTATGTACTGCAAGGAAACAGGCTATAGGGATGGCCAGCTAAATCCCTACAGTAAATTAGAAAGGTGTGCTACATAATTCAGGTGTCCACTTAGAAATTCTTTATAAGGTATGGAATATAAAAGCCTTACTTCACCAAAAAACAAAATAGCACCTTTTGAAAGCCTTAAAATATTTTAAAAGGACTTGTAAAGAAACCCAAAATATTGTTTTGCTTGCATCTGTTTATCTCTGTTGACTATTGCTACATTATGTAAGGAAATTCCACTACCAACCAATTAGATAGCATATTTTCATAAATATTTTAAATAAAAACTAGTGTAAGGAAAAGAATTTATATACACTCTTCTCATTATCTATTCATTCCTATTGAGTATTGCTATAAAATATAATATAAGGTTCTATATTCAGCAAAAAGAACCGCAACAAATATCATGAAAGCAGTCTTGAGAATGTCCCTTAAAGTTGCTGGCCATAGTAATTAAAACATGTGAAAATGAGTAACAAATAAGGCAATAATGTATACTGACAATGAGTGATTTATTTATTATTCTATTACTCAACTGTTTATCATGCTTCCCATCAAACTACAGGATTGGAGGAAGAAAACGGAAAACGGTCTAAAAAATGCAGTAATTTCAAAACAGCAGCAACAAAATGTAACCTACTATTATCATACTTAACTGGCCTGGTGGCAGGAATAATACAATGCTATGGATGTGATGTGAAGTTAGTGTCTTTTATTATTTCTGAGACACCAACAATTGTACCCACTACAGCTTTTGCAAGAACAGTGCAGTGGGTCTTTGCAAATGTAAAAGGACAATGAGACTTGGAACTGTTAAGAATATGGTTTTCAATTTGAAATTATCTTGGAAATCCCAGATTTCCATGGATATCCATTGGAAATTATTTATAAAACTGTTTATTATTTGGAGAGGGGGGAATACCCTCTTTCTTTTTAGTTTTTTTTTTCTCAAACACAGCTCTTTTTTATTAGTAGTATATAATAGTTGTACAAGGGGATAAATCGCGGTATTTACATATGTGCTTATAGTACAT
The DNA here is from genome assembly GCF_047511655.1 of Castor canadensis. Lineage (NCBI taxonomy): Eukaryota > Metazoa > Chordata > Mammalia > Rodentia > Castoridae > Castor > Castor canadensis. Next base: position 93,671,141 of record NC_133391.1, on the reverse strand, counting down.
CTTAGTGAGATTTACCCGCTCCATAATTCTCCCTCATCCCCCTCCCACCTCTTTAGAACAATTCGAATAGATTTCATTCTTCTATTTTCTTTTTTTTGTGTGTGTGTGTGTTTTTTTTTCATTTTTCTTTTATTATTCATATGTGCATACAAGGCTTGGTTCATTTCTCCCCCCTGCCCCCACCCCCTCCCTTACCACCCACTCCCCCCCCAATACCCAGCAGAAACTATTTTGCCCTTATTTCTAATTTTGTTGTAGAGAGAGTATAAGCAATAATAGGAAGGAACAAGGGTTTTTGCTGGTTGACATAAGGATAGCTATACAGGGCATTGACTCACATTGATTTCCTGTGCGTGGGTGCACCTTCTAGGTTAATTCTTTTTGATCTAACCTTTTCTCTAGTACCTGTTCCCCTTTTCCTATTGGTCTCAGTTGCTTTAAGGTATCTGCTTTAGTTTCTCTGTGTTAAGGGCAACAAATGCTAGCTAGTTTTTTAGGTGTCTTAACTATCCTCACCCCTCCCTTGTGTGCTCTCGCTTTTATCATGTGCTCATAGTCCAATCCCCTTGTTGTGTTTGCCCTTGATCTAATGTCCACATATGAGGGAGAACATACGATTTTTGGTTTTTTGAGCCAGGCTAACCTCACTCAGAATGATGTTCTCCAATTCCATCCATTTACCAGTGAATGATAACATTTCGTTCTTCTTCATGGCTGCATAAAATTCCATTGTGTATAGATACCACATTTTCTTAATCCATTCGTCAGTGCTGGGGCATCTTGGCTGTTTCCATAACTTGGCTATTGTGAATAGTGCTGCAATAAACATGGGTGTGCAGGTGCCTCTGGAGTAATAGTCTTTTGGGTATATCCCCAAGAGTGGTATTGCTGGATCAAATGGTAGATCGATGTCCAGCTTTTTAAGTAGCCTCCAAATTTTTTTCCAGAGTGGTTGTACTAGTCTACATTCCGACCAACAGTGTAAGAGGGTTCCTTTTTCCCGCATCCTCGCCAACACCTGTTGTTGGTGGTGTTGCTGATGATGGCTATTCTAACAGGGGTGAGGTGGAATCTTAGTGTGGTTTTAATTTGCATTTCCTTTATTGCTAGAGATGGTGAGCATTTTCGCATGTGTTTTCTGGCCATTTGAATTTCTTCTTTTGAGAAAGTTCTGTTTAGTTCACATGCCCATTTCTTTATTGGTTCATTAGTTTTGGGAGAATTTAGTTTTTTAAGTTCCCTGTATATTCTGGTTATCAGTCCTTTGTCTGATGTATAGTTGGCAAATACTTTCTCCCACTCTGTGGGTGTTCTCTTCAGTTTAGAGACCATTTCTTTTGATGAACAGAAGCTTTTTAGTTTAATGAGGTCCCATTTATCTATGCTATCTCTTAGTTGCTGTGCTGCTGGGGTTTCATTGAGAAAGTTCTTACCTATACCTACTAACTCCAGAGTATTTCCTACTCTTTCTTGTATCAACTTAAGAGTTTGGGGTCTGATATTAAGATCCTTGATCCATTTTGAGTTAATCTTGGTATAGGGTGATATACATGGATCTAGTTTCAGTTTTTTGCAGACTGCTAACCAGTTTTCCCAGCAGTTTGTGTTGAAGAGGCTGCTATTTCTCCATCGTATATTTTTAGCTCCTTTGTCAAAGATAAGTTGCTTATAGTTGTGTGGCTTTATATCTGGGTCCTCTATTCTGTTCCACTGGTCTTCATGTCTGTTTTTGTGCCAGTACCATGCTGTTTTTATTGTTATTGCTTTGTAATATAGTTTGAAGTCAGGTATTGTGATACCTCCTGCATTGTTCTTTTGACTGAGTATTGCCTTGGCTATTCGTGGCCTCTTGTGTTTCCATATAAATTTCACAGTAGATTTTTCAATCTCTTTAATGAATGTCATTGGAATTTTGATGGGAATTGCATTAAACATGTAGATTACTTTGGGGAGTATCGACATTTTTACTATGTTGATTCTACCAATCCATGAGCATGGGAGATCTCTCCACTTTCTATAGTCTTCCTCAATCTCTTTCTTCAGAAGTGTATAGTTTTCCTTGTAGAGGTCATTCACATCTTTTGTTAGGTTTACACCTAGGTATTTGATTTTGTTTGAGGCTATGGTAAATGGAATTGTTTTCATACATTCTTTTTCCATTTGCTCATTGTTAGTGTATAGAAATGCTAATGATTTTTCTATGTTGATTTTATATCCTGCTACCTTGCTATAGCTATTAATGATGTCTAGAAGCTTCTGAGTAGAGTTTTTTGGGTCTTTAAGGTATAGGATCATGTCATCTGCAAATAGGGATATTTTGACAGTTTCTTTACCTATTTGTATTCCTTTTATTCCTTCTTCTTGCCTAATTGCTCTGGCTAGGAATTCTAGTACTATGTTGAATAGGAGTGGAGATAGTGGGCATCCTTGTCTGGTTCCTGATTTTAGAGGGAATGTTTTAATTTTTCTCTGTTAAGTATAATGCTGGCTGTAGGTTTGTCATATATAGCTTTTATAATGTTGAGGAACTTTGCTTCTATTCCTAGTTTTCTTAGAGCTTTTATCATGAAATGATGTTGGATCTTATCAAAGGCTTTTTCTGCATCTATTGAGATGATCAAGTGGTTTTTGTCTTTGCTTCTGTTAATGTGGTTTATTACGTTTATTGATTTTCGTATGTTGAACCACCCCTGCATCCCTGGGATGAAGCCTACTTGGTCGTGGTGAATAATCTTTTTGATGTGTTGCTGAATTCGGTTTGCCATTATCTTATTGAGGATTTTTGCATCAATGTTCATTAAGGAGATTGGCCTATAGTTCTCCTTTTTGGAGGTGTCTTTGCCTGGTTTTGGGATAAGTGTAATACTGGCTTCATAAAATGTGTTTGGCAGTTTTCCTTCCCTTTCTATTTTGTGGAACAGTTTAAGGAGGGTTGGTATCAGTTCTTCTTTAAAGGTCTGATAGAATTCAGCAGAGAATCCATCAGGTCCTGGACTTTTCTTTTTGGGGAGACTCTTGATTGCTGCTTCAATTTCATTTTGTGTTATCTATTCAGGTGATTAATTTCCTCTTGGTTCAGTTTTGGATGATCATATGTATCTAGAAATCTGTCCATTTCTTTTAGATTTTCAAATTTATTTGAATATATGTTCTCAAAGTAGTCTCTGATGATTTCCTGGACTTCCATGGTGTTTGTTGTTATCTCCCTTTTGCATTCCTAATTCTACTAATTTGGGTTTTTTCTCTCCTCATTTTAGTCAGGTTTGCCAGGGGTCTATCGATCTTGTTTATTTTTTCAAAGAACCAACTTTTTTTGGTATGGTTTTTTTTTTGTATGGTTTTTTTGGTTTCTATTTCGTTGATTTCAGCTCTTATTTTTATTATTTCTCTCCTATTTGTTTTGGGATTTGCTTCTTCTTGTTTTTCTAGGAGTTTGAGATGTATCATTAGGTCATCGATTTGGGATCTTTCAATCTTTTTAATATATGCAATCATGGCTATAAACTTTCCTCTCAAGACTGCCTTAGCTGTGTCCCATAGGTTCCGGTAGGTTGTGTTTCATTTTCATTGACTTCCAGGAACTTTTTAATTTCCTCTTTTATTGCATCAATGATCCATTCTTCATTAAGTAATGAGTTATTTAGTTTCCAGCTGTTTGCATGTTTTTTGTCTTTACTTTTGTTGTTGAGTTCTACTTTTACTGCATTGTGGTCAGATAGTATGCACGGTATTATTTCTACTTTCTTATATTTGCTGAGGCTTGCTTTGTGCCCTAGGATATGATCTATTTTGGAGAAGGTTCCATGGGCTGCTGAGAAGAATGTATATTGTGTAGAGGTTGGATGAAATGTTCTGTAGACATCTACTAGGTCCACTTGATCTATTGCATATTTTAGATCTTGGATTTCTTTATTGAGTTTTTGTTTGGATGACCTATGTATTGATGATAATGGGGTGTTAAAGTCTCCCACAACCACTGTGTTGATGTTTATATATGCTTTTAGGTCTTTCAGTGTATGTTTGATGAAATTGGGTGCGTTGACATTGGGTGCGTACAGATTGATGATTATTATTTCCTTTTGTTCTATTTCCCCTTTTATTAGTATGGAATGTCCTTCTTTATCTCGTTTGATCAATGTAGGTTTGAAGTCTACTTTGTCAGAGATAAGTATTGCTACTCCTGCTTGTTTTCGGGGGCCATTGGCTTGGTAAATCTTCTTCCAGCCTTTCATCCTAAGCATATGCTTATTTCTGTAGGTGAGATGAGTCTCCTGTAAGCTACAAATTGTTGGATTCTTCTTTTTTTAATCCATTTTGTCAAACAGTGTCTTTTGATGGGTGAATTAAGTCCATTAACATTAAGCGTTAGTACTGATAGGTATGTGGTGATTCCTGCCATTTAGTTGTCTTAGTTGTTTGAAGGTTTGATTGTGTGTAACTAACTTGATGTTACTCTCTACTGTCTTGCTTTTTCTTATCCTGTGGTTTGGTGCTGCCTGCCTTTTCATGGTTAAGTTGGGTGTCACTTTCTGTGTGCAGGATCCCTTGCAGAATCTTTTGTAATGGTGACTTTGTGGTCACATATTGTTTTAGTTTCTGCTTATCATGGAAGACTTTTATTGCTCCATCTATTTTGAATGATAGCTTTGCTGGGTAGAGTATCCTGGGGTTGAAGTTATTTTCATTCAGTGCCCGGAAAATCTCACCCCACGTTCTTCTTGCTTTTAATGTTTCTGTTGAGAAGTCTGCTGTGATTTTGATGGGTTTACCTTTGTATGTTACTTGTTTTTTTCTCTCTTACAGCCTTCAATATTCTTTCCTTAGTTTCTGAACTTGTTGTTTTAATGATGATATGTCATGGAGTAGTTCTATTTTGATCTGGTCTGTTTGGTGTCCTGGAGGCCTCTTGCATCTGTATGGGAATATCTTTCTCTAAATTTGGGAAATTTTCCGTTATTATTTTGTTGAATATATTAAGCATTCCCTTAGCTTGCACCTCTTCTCCTTCTTCGATGCCCATGATTCTCAAGTTTGGTCTTTTGATGGAGTCAGTGAGTTCTTGCATTTTCTTTTCACAGGTCTTGAGTTGTTTAATTAACAGTTCTTTGGTTTTTCCTTTAATTATCATTTCATCTTCAAGTTCTGAGATTCTGTCTTCTGTTTGTTCTATTCTGCTGGATTGGCCTTCCGTTTTGTTTTGCAGTTCTGTTTCATTCTTTTTTCTGAGGTTTTCCATATCCTGGCAGTTTTCTTCTTTATTGTTGTCTATTTTTGTCCTGAGTTCATTTATCCATTTATTCATTGTGTTCTCTCTTTCACTTTGGTGTTTATACAGTGCTTCTATGGTTTCCTTTATTTCTTCTTTTGCTTTTTCAAATTCTCTATTTTTATTGTCTTGGAATTTCTTAAGTGTCTCCTGTACATTTTGGTTGACCCTATCCAGTATCATCTCTATAAAATTCTCATTGAGTACTTGTAGTATGTCTTCTTTTAAATTATTCTTGTGGGCTTCATTGGGTCCTTTGGCATAGTTTATCTTCATTTTGTTGGAGTCTGGATCTGAGTTTCTGTTCTCTTCATTCCCCTCTGGTTCCTGTACTAATTTTTTGCTGTGGGGAAACTGGTTTCCCTGTTTTTTCTGTCTTCCTGTCATTGTCCTTGGTGTTGTTACTGTCCCTGTACTGTGTGTAATTAAGTATTTTCTAGCTTGTAATAATAACAATGGTAATATTTAGAATGGAAGAGTGAGCTGAGATGGAAAGCAAGAAGTTAAAGAAAAGGGGAAAACAAATATACAGACAAGAGGGAGAAAGCAGAACAAGGTATCAGACAAGAGAGTTTCAAAGGTATAAACAGGGAGTGTTAGTGTACTAATTGACAGTAAGCTGAACAGACATTAGAGAGACAGAGAGAGGATTGAAAATCAAAGATAAAAAAATAAAAGTAAGTAAATGAAAGTAATATCTATATATAAAAATGAATTAAAATAAAATGGAAAATAGAAAATTAAAAAAAAAAAAACCAAAAAACTTCCAAGTTTATATGCAATGCAGTTTCAGTCTTAATAATTTGGGTGTCCGTCTCAATCTCCAGTCCTGGAGTTGGTGCCTCAGATGTTGTTCTGTAGTTGTCTCATCAAAGGGGATGCATAAAGTAGAACAAAACTACACACTCACACACACACACACACACACACACAAAGCCCCACCAAGTGTCCCCAGTTCAAATGCAATACAGTTTCAGTAAGTTTTTCAGCTTGCAGGTGTAATTCAGTTGTTCTCTCATCAAAGGTAGGGACAAAAAGAAAAAAAAGCGTCTGGAGACAGTTCTGAGAGTGGTATCTGCAACTGTGGCTTGCCTGCCTGCTGCTCTCAGCCTGTAGCTGGCGGCGTTATTTATGCAGATCTCTGGGGTGGACTTAGCACTCACCTGGTCCCATAGGCTTTGTTTGCTCAGAGTTCTCCTGTGCGGGAGCCTCTGCTACAGGCTTTCCCCTTTCCAAGCACTGGGAAAGGTGACACTGCCCCCGCGTTGTCAGGCCTGCATGTTTATTTACAGTTCATGTGGGAGGTGGGTCTTCCCCCCTCTCCTCTGAAGTTTTCCTCCCACTGCCACTTTGAGAAGCTTTCCTGCTCCTGCTTACTGGGCGGTGCTGCTGCTCCTGCCGGCCACCATGTTTATTTACAGTTCACGTGGGAAGTGGGTCTTCCCTCCTCTACTCTCACAAGCTGCCCTGCTCCCACCAGAGGCTCTCCGGCCAGCCTGGCTTGTTTATTTACAGTCCTGGGAAGGATTCCCTTCCCCCAATCTTCAGCGCTCAGGGCGCCCCACCCTCGTTCCAGCGTGTCTTAACTGCTCTTTTTGCTTATTACTCAGTTTCTCTTTTTTTTTTTTCCCAGGTGTTGGTCAGTCTGTCCAGGGGGCTATGCTGCTCTGGCCCAGGCTTGTCTGTGGGGGTACCGTGGTACCACGAAGCTCACCTGGTCCGCGTCTTCCCAAGCCGTATGGGCGCCGGCCACTGGCGGCCCCGGGGGCCCTCCTTGTTTCTCCGTTTAACGTGAAGTGGAGATTCTCTGCACCGGCTGGAGATGTGGAGGGGTCAAAGTTATGCCTTTTCTCAGTGATTATGCCTGCAAAGTGTGTCTCCAGCATCTCTCCAAGATTTCACTATAGGAGGGTCGCTTTCTGCTTCCTACCTCTAGCCGTCATCTTGGAATTCCTCCTCTATTTTCATATATGAATACAAAATAATGTGTATTGATCATCCAAGGGGGTTTCACCTTGGTACTTTAGTCCTGTATATATTGTGCTTTAGTCAAATTAAATCCCCCCATTACTTACTCTTTCTCTATCACCATATTTTCCTAGTACTCAGCAGCTTACAAGGCAGTACATTTTATTAAATTAATGTATTGATGAGTGGTTTCAATATTTTTCATTCTCTAGCATTTTCTTTCTTTTTAACTTTTTTTATTCTTTTATTCACATGTGCATACATTGTTTTAGATCAACAAAAGATAGAAAAATGTCAGTGACCAAGCTTATAATGAAAGTTTTATGACCTCCAAGCTACACTCAGTCTAACCTGTGTAAGTCATATCATATATAATTAAAATTTTGTAGTAACCAAATCCTTAAACCTACACCTTCATTAAATCCATATCTTAGAACATATATAGCAGCTGTTCTAAAATTCCTAGGTGATTTAAAGCAAGGAATGCAGGAACCGAAGCTAGGTGGTCTGGGTGAGTATCCTGTTCCTGATACCTTTGCAATTTCCTTGTAGTAATTGTCAGTTTCCTCCTCTGCAATTTGAACATGGTGCTCATAACTGCTTCATAAGATGGTTGTGACACTTCATGAAAGCAAAATACATGGAAAGCAGACACATTAAATAATATTGACATGAAGAAATAAATTTAAAAGACAACATTATGCTTTTACTATTTGGGTATCTGGAAACACAAAATCCAAAGTATTAGAATTTCATGTATCCATACTTAAATAATGAGCACATATGCAGGACAGAAGACTTGATAAATTAAATAAAGACTGATAAAAGAGGAAACCTTCTAAGGTCATTGAATGTAATTTAATATAATCTCTAAGAAATCCTCTGAGTCATAGAGTATATATTTTATAAAACAACACATCTTCCAGTTTTAATATGTAATTCGGCAATCACCTTTCACAACTAAGTGACTAGAATAAGAAATTTTCTTTATGTATTCATTAAGCTAGGAAGTTCTGAAAAGAATTTGGAATGTGTGGATGAAAACTGATACTTGTAGGTCAAAATCCTCAACCTAGAACATGTTATTCATTTCTTATTTATCTATATACTTTGCTGCTTTTCAGAAGCATTTAAACTGATTTTAATGGGCACATAATATTTAAGAAACTATACATTAGATTTTGGTAAGAAAATGTAAAGGAAAACCAGGAATAGAATTAATGCCAGTGGAAAATTCTTCCTAAATATTTTCTATACTTGCCATCAGTGGTCCAAGAAAGGGCTTGTGGTTAGACTATGTCATGAGCTATCCCAGGGTAAAACCACCTCAGGTGTGCCAGGGCTGAGTATGGGCACAAGATCACTTCCTAACACAGACTCAGGAAGTAGAGATTTGCATTCTACCCACCCGTAGCTTAGCTGAGTGGGTCAGATAATTAAGAACCACTAACCCTAGAATCTGAAAGACAATAAGATATAAATTTATAGAAATAACATATTAGCACAGAAGAGATAAAAATATATCATGAGAGAGAGATGTAAGGGAGAAATTAAAATATGTATTAAAAATAAATATATAGCATTTTCATAATAGAACTAAAAACAAACCTCCAACCCTAAAACTACTCTACAAAGGTAGAAAAGAAGTAGTATCAAACATTAAACCAGAATTTGATGTACATCACAGGCAATCTGCAAAGATATTCTAAAGACAGCAAGTTCACCCTTTATATAGCCAAAGATAAACACAACCCATAAAATATTTCTCAGAAAATAAGCCTTTTTTTGGGAGTTGTGGGGTTTGAACTTAGGCCCTCATGCTTACTAAGCAGAAGCTCTACCACTTGAACCATTCCTAGCTATCTTAAGCAAACAAAAGTGTTATTTTTTCAAAAATAGAGGACAGGAAAGTAAGATAGTTCCTTTCTGGGTGTTGATACCAGTGGAAAGGGGAGGACATAAGACAAGGGTGTAGGAGAGTAAGCATGATGTAAATATTATGTACTTATGTATGGAAAAAAGAGACCTGTTGGAACTATTCTAAGAGTGGAGGGAGGGGTATAAAGGAGAATGATGGACAGGGTGAATTTAACTAAGATATATTGTATGCATTGTATACACATATGAATAAATGTATAAACAATAAAAACAAGTATACTCAGCTCAAAGAAAAGAAAAAAAAATTAAAAATTTATAATACAGTAGTGACAGACATAGAAACACATTGTATTTAAATGTTAAGGTGATGTAATAAGTACATTTATAATCAGCTAGTTGATAGAAAAGAACAGTTGTAGCTGTACTTGATAATGAGCATGATATTTGTTACATTTTGAAAATTTCTCTTTCTATTAATTGGAAATATTTATTTTATGCTTAGTATTTTTTGAATTCTAAGTATACAGAAAATTTAGAAATAAATTTCTAAAGACTCTGAGGTTGTATTCAGATATTGACAAATGGATACTTGACAAAGAAATAATAAGTAAAATTTACTCACTCATTATTATGGTCTGAATATTTGAGTCTGCACAAAATTTGTATGTTGAACCGTAAGCCCAATTTGATGGCATTAGTAGATGTGGCTGGGGATGTGACTTTATCCTAAAGCTTCTGTTGTTGCTACTGGGAATAGTGAATTTATAAGGGGCTGAAGAGACCAGAGTTCTTTTCTTCTCCTATGTAGGGAAAAGCAAGAAGTTCCCAACTCTGAACCAAAGAGTTGCTGCATCAAACACTGAATTTGTTGTTACATTGCTTATGGACTTCATAATCTTCAAAACTGGAAAAATAAACTTCTGTTGTTTACAAGGCAAAAAAAAGATATATTGAAAGCACTTTTGTAAATGTCATAATGTATGCCCAGTACTGCAATAATATGATAATAAAGAGAAAGAGAAAAGAAATTTTTAGAATTGATTGTCACGCAGGGTTCATCCTAAATTCACTTTGCAGTTGTAGTTTCCATCTTTGTTAATCAATTAGCCTGTTCCAATGGAAAAAGAATTAACCACTCATCTCTTTATGAAAAGAGATAGTTTTATAACTTTGAGGGAGGAATCCACAGAAGTCTGGCTCCAGTATTCCCATAGTAACTGGGAGACAGGGGTGCTATCCTCCTTCTTGATTACTTTTCAAACAATGGATTCTCGAATCCTTGATAAAGACTTAAGTGAATAATTCTTGCAAGAGACTTATTTAGCTCGAAAATGAGCTGAACACAAACTTTTCCAAGAATTCGACCTTACAATTACAAGTTCTCCTAGTGTAAATGCTCTTAGAAAAAGGAAAGGATAGGAGACTCGTCCTTTATTTTCAACAAGGGGGGATATAGCCTCTTACTTTTAATTTTTATTTTATCTTACAACAGCAAGCACTATTATGAATTATTTATTGACAGGTCAATACAATTATAGTACATGACATTTTACTACCCCTGAAGAAGCCACTTGTATGCAGGTAGTTTAAAAGTTGACTGTGATGTTGCCTATTGCCATGTTTTAGAATTAACTATTGGAAATTTGATGTCACTGTCATGCTGGAGGAGTCCACGGAATCTGACATATATTGATCCACAAGGATCAAAAAGCTGCCCTCACTAATAATGTAGTATATACCTGATATTTTTATGATTAAATTTTCCTCTAGAAATTAGATGGAGTGTAGTCTCATTTATGCCTTTTTTGAATTATTTTATCCTATCAAAAGCCAAGGGCATAATGCTATACCCGTCTCCAAAGACAATAATTTATACTAATTGTTCCTTTCAATGACAATTGATTATTCTAGACTTTTAAAAAACAGACATCTGCATATCTGAAAATTAATTCATGGCTTACATTTTTATAAAAATGAATGTGGATAATATGGCATTGTAATAGGTGGAAATCTAATTAAAATATGCACTTCAAAAATGTTGAAGATTCTATGTAATTTTCAAAGGATGAACTATCAATGTCTGAGTGAAGTCATAGATTAAAAGATATAAGGAGGTGGTAACATTGAGGGGGGAGGTGACAGGGAGAAGGGGTATGAGGGTGAATATGGTTTAAAAACTATGTACACATGTATGTAAATGAAAAAATGATACCTGTTGAAAGTATTCTAGGAATGGTGGGAAGGGGGGTAGAGAAGAGTGGTTTTGGGGGGGTGAATTCAAGTATTATGTATTTGATATGTTGTAAGATCTTCTGTGAATGCCACAGTGTATACGCACCCAGCACAACAATAAAAAATATATATAAAGAGGAGGAAAAATGAAACTGTTGATTTTTTTGTAAAGATAGATACTATTTCTGATTCTGTTTACTTAATAACACAAAGAAAAGCAATATGGTGTTAATGAGTACAGTTAATTCCAAATACTGCTAGAAGTCTTTAAAAATTAAATGAGTATCTGTAGAAATAAAATGAGTTGTTGAAAACAGTAAATTTAGACTAGAAATTGTACTTTTAATTTTAAATTTTATAAATTTATTTGTAAATATTGTAATATAGTCATTTACTTTAGAGTTGTTTTTTATAAAGGTATTTTACCTTCGTGCTATTTTAGTACATTATTTATTTGAAATTTAAAATGCTCAGATGACAGCAACACTATGGAGTCAGAAAATGTAGCTGATATCTGAAGAGTCTAATTAAACATCATCTTGAAACTCAGAGTGTACAGAAAAATGGCACAAATCCTATGAAGATGTGATAATATCTCTCCCCCACATTGGTTTCTTTGGTAACTTATGATATTGTTGAAGCTATTATAAAGGAAAAGTGCAAGTTCCATTTGCACTGAAGTTTTGCCCTTTTAAGTATAAACAAATTATAAAATTTTGGCTTAGAAAGGAACAAATGTCATTCATTGTTTAATCTCCCTTGCTCTACACACAGACTACATTTGTAGTTTGGGACCAGCTGCTGATAGTCAGCTATAGTTCATATATCTTTAGGGTTAATGGTATTATGAAACCCCATCATTTGCTTGAAGAAACTGTCAACTCTAAGCTAATCCTGACAGAGTTTGAACCCATCTATATCTCAAAATCTGAAATCTTAGACATCATTATTATTTCATTATCTTTCTTGTTTGTGTCTCCAAAAGATAACATTTTCAGCATGATCACAAAATAATGATTTTAACACACTAACATATATGCCCTAATTAATATCATCAAATATCTACTTAATGGACTCACATGTTTAATTATGAAGCAAGTCATTTTAACAGCTTAAATCAAGATCTAAATTCTCTCATACATTTGATTTATCAACATATATCCTATATTTACTTCAATCTCTAATTTTCTACTAAAAATAAATGAATCAACATATAATTTTTTCCTATAGAAAATATGTTTTAAATTTTTTTACTTCCATCTTTCTGTCATTGTATAAGATACTGTTCTATGTTTATGTGAAGGTTAATCTTAATCATCAGCTTGATTGAGTAGTAGAGAAATGCCTAACAGATTAGTAAAGCACACCTCTCCATGTTTCTGTGAGGACATTACCAAAGATGAGGAGATCATGAGGGCTATGATGTAATGGATGGATCAATCCCTTAATGGTTTCATAATATGATGGCATTATTGGGAGATGGTGAAACCGGGAGGTAGGGCCCAATTAGAGGAAGTTGGTCACTGGAGGAATATCCTTGGAGACTGTATCTTGCCTTGACCCTTTTTTATATTCCCTTTCTATGCTTCTTGTTACCATGATGAAAGCTCTGACTTATCACATCATCTCCACCATGATGGACTGACACCTTTGAAACTATGAGTCAAAAGAAATAATTCCTCCTTTTAACTTGCTCTCAAGTATTTCAGTCACAGTGATGCAAAAGTAATCAATACAGTTCTGTTTGCTGGGCTCAAGGGCAACTCACTGTTTATGCTGAGTTCTTCTATAAATATGTAGGAAAAATATGTAGAAAAACCAAAGAGATTTACTACACTATATTCATTATTGAAAAAAAATTACACATGGATGAAAGGCATTGGCAAAAAGATGACTGATTAATTCTAAAAATAATAGAAGTAAATTCTCTTATAGAAGAAGTTCATAAAACTTGTGTATCTTTTTCCTTTTGTGTATAAAGCATAAATAAAAGAAAAATAAGTGAGTGAGTCAGAATAAAAATGAAAGCACATCCTGTGGTGTTTTTTCAAATTTTATTCACTATTTTCTCCCTCATTAGATCAATTCATACTTCTGCAAAACCTCTGGGCACCTCCTAGAATAGCTGTGTAGAATTCCTTTGAATACAATATTTATGTTATTTTCTGATGAGTAATTTCTATATTTTGCCATATATAACCTTACCTTTAGAGTGGCTTACAGATCACTCATAGCTGATTCAAAACTGGAGTTAGTAACAGAATTTCATTTCCTCAGGAATGAGTAGTCTGCACTTGGGTTAAATGTAACAATAGTATTATTCCTTGTTGTCTGTTTGGTTTCATGTTACCTACCTATGCATGTATCTATTTATCTTTAGCTCTACTTTTAAAAAATTTGACAAATAAGTATTTGTAGGGGTCATCCTCTCTGATCCCAACTACAATTACTCCAGAAAATGATCAAAACTACAATGACAAATAGGGATATTTTGACTATTTATTTACCTATTTGTATTCCTTTTATTTCTTCTTCTTGCCTTATTGCTCTGGCTAGGAATTCCAGGACTATGTTGAGTAGGTGTTGGGAGAGTGGGTATCCTTGTTTCATTTCTGACATTAGGGAAAATGGTTTCAGTTTTTCCCCATTGAGTATGATATTGGTTATATGTTTGTCATATATTGCTTTTATAATGTTGAAGTACATTCCTTCTATTTCTAGATTTCTTAGAGTTTTTATCATGAAATGTGATGAATCTTATCCAAAGTTTTTCCTGCATCTATTGATATGATTAAGGACCTTAATATCAGACCTGAAACCTTGCAGTTAGTACACAAAAGAGCAGGATACACCATAGAAACAATGGGTGAGGAAAGGACTTCCTCAGTAGACCTCCAGCAGCTCAGCAACTAAGAGAAAGGGTGGATAAAAGGGAGTTCATGAAATTAAAAACCTTCTGCACAACAAAAGAAATGATCTCCAAATTGAAGAGACTACCCACAGAGTGGGTGAAAATATTTGCTAGCTATACATCAGATAAAGGACTGATAATCAGAATATACAGGAAGTTCAAAAAACTAAGCTCCCCCAAAATCAATGAACCAATAAAGATGTAGGCAACTGAACTAAACAGAACTTTTTCAAAGGAAGAAGTCCAAATGGTCAAAAAACCCACGAAAAAATGCTCACCATCTCTGGCCATGATGGAAATGCAAATCAAAACCACATTAAGATTCTACCTCATCCCTGTTAGAATGGCTAGCATTAAGAACACCACCATCAACAAATGTTGGTGAGGATGCCAGGAAAACTGAACCCTCATACACTGCTGTTGGGTTGTACTAACAACCACTTTGGAAAACAATATGGAGGCTTCTTAAAAAACTAAACATATATCTGCCATTCTTATGGATATAACCAAAGGAAAGAACTCGGGCTATTCCAAAAGCACCTGCACATCCATGTATATTGCAGTAGTATTTACAATAGCTGAGACATGGAAACAGCCAAGTGCCCCAGAACTGATGATTGGATCAAGAAAATGTAGTATTTACACACAATGGAATTTTACTAAGCCACAAGGAATAATGAAATTTTTTCATTTGCAAGTAAATGGATGGAACTGGAGAACATCATCTTAAGCAAAGTTAGCCAGGCTCAGAAGGCCAAAAATCTAATGTTCTCTCTCATTTGCAGACTATAGACCCAAAACAAATGCAGTACTATTATTGGACATGAGTCACTCACTAAGGGGAGAACATGCATGGGAGAAATAGGGAAAGGAGAGGAAACCTGAAACTTGAATGTGGTTGATGTGCTCACTGTAGAGGAATGAATAAAGTAATCTCAAATTGGCAGAGGCCACTATGGGAAGGGAACCAAGAAGTAATGAAGAAGTCTGGTAGAGATGAACCAATGTGGGTTGCAAAACACAAGTGCATGGAAGGAATGCAAGGAATATCTCTGGATAGCTGTCTTTATCTCAAACTAGTAAAAACGATATGTCTTTCTTATTATCGCTTATGTTTTCATTTCAACAAAACTGGAGAACAAGAAGTCGGAACAAATTCTGCCCAGAAGCGGGGTGGGGGTAAGAGGGTGGAGGAAGGTGGCACAAACAATGTATACACATGTAAGTAAATGTAAAAACTATAAAATAAAATAAAAATAACCTGTGATGACAAAAGACAGTAGAGCCACAGCTAAAATTTTGAAAAACAGTTGAACAATTAATAGAACAACTAGTTGTTTTCATTGCGTACAGCATTTTCTGATAATAATTATGATTGACAGCGTTGTTATAATTAGTAACACAGGAACATAAATCTGCAAATTCTACCATCAATTGCAGTTTTAATTTGGAGAACATCACCTTCATAGAGTGTTTTACTAAGCTTGGTATTTTAGAACACATATATTTGGGGAACATAAATGCATTTAATATATAAAGAAGCCAGCAAGAATTACCATCTCATATGTCATACATATATATGTTTTTACCTTTAGGGTAAATATTTGAATAATAGATGTACAGCATTGACAAAAATCAAATCATTTTTTTCTCTTATATTTAGGAAACAGTACAAGTGTCCCCAAATAGCCTCCTTATTTATGTTTATTTCATATATACAAAACACTCATTTACTTAAGACAAATAGATATAGGCCAATTTATAAATGGCAGGACCACTCAAACAACAGGTTCTTTTCATCTGAGTCATGCTGATTATAAGCAAATGCTAAAAGTTTCATTGATCATTTTTATATGGAGAATATTTGGATATATTTTGGTAAAAAAAGAGCATCAGCTGGCTATTTTATATGAATTAAACATATATTCTGTTCTTCAAACACTTGCAGAACATTTGGATAAAGTTCAGAAACAGTTCTACATACTCTAATATAAGGAGAACTAAATGCATCAGAACCAAGTAAAATAGTAGTTTTACATATAAAACTGTGTAACCACAGTTACAAGGTTGTCACTTTAAAAACATTGGTATATATATAGATATTTACATGAATTTTCATTGAGTTTAAGGCAATTGTCTTGGTAAAATACAAAATCTTTTCTTAAAACTAGTTTGTTTGTAAATGTTACTAATTGAAGAACAATATTCTTAAGACAACTTTGTTGTTACGGACATGGAGAATGAGATGCTAGTTCTACATCAGCGCATTAAATCTTAGCTTTAGAAAAATCCCTTAGGTAACCTTTAAATCACAATCAACTTCATCACACATATGAACTTTTTATATGCTCCATCTTTTATAATTTCTGAGACCTACTCATGTACTTTTACAACCTTTTGACCTTTCTAGCTGTTGTCTTACTCTTCTTTCCCAATTTGGAATTATCCCACAGGACAAAGCCTACTGTAGAAAATTCTTTGTCACTCAAAAGCATTTGCTTTTTACTTTAATTTTATTTTCCAAAATATATTTCTATACCTTCCTAATTTGTATTTCCTGGTTGCCTATTTTTTGTCTCTTTTTATTTGCAAAAATTTTTTAATTAGACAAAACTTTTTCCAATAAAATATAACACTCTTAGTACCCTACATTTCAATGAAGACCCAGAAATAAAAGCAATCTTAAACTGTTTCTCTGTACAATATCAATTTATGGAAATATATTTGTTAACTGACCCAAACATGTTGTAAAAGTGTTAAGTCTGAATTATTTTTATAGAATGAGTCAGATTAAGATACCTGTCCACAAAGATAGCTGCACAAACCCAGTTGATTTCTGAAATTCCAGGAGCAAATTAAATTTTCTTTGCTCAATGCTTGATAGACTAATAAATAAAAAAGCATATATATTAGTTTAGAGCACTCTTAGAAAATCCTTCCTGACAGGTTAATTACAATTTTTCCTAGAAAGTAACAAGATAGATCTATGCAAATCATAGCAGACCTCCTTAAACTTCTTAGTTTCCCTCTCTCTCTCCATATTTACATATGATACCTATGCAAATATATATGTATCATATATATATATGTGTATATATATATGCTTCTGACTCATGACCTGAATCTGCAGGTCCTGGATCAGGACCAGCACTCTTCATTTCTAGCTTTCTTCTGGGGGCAAGTGAGGGTACAGAGGGGGGCAGGGCAGTCACTTTGGCAGCGGTGGTGGCAGTGCCGGCTGTATTTCCTTGTCTTCTCCTTCAGAGTTCCCTCAGACTTGCAAGCTAGCTGACTGGGCAGCTTCATGTTTGAATTAGAGGTAAGAACACTGAAGTTCTCATTGTTCCTTGAGTGCTCTTTCTTTTTTTTTTTTTTAAATAATAGGCTGACCACAAGATTTTTGCACAGTGCTTCCAGGCCCAACAGAAAGCAGGAGACCCAAACACAAAATGAACACACAACAAACAGGAATTCCCTTTCCTCTTATGTTTGGGCCCTAAGAGGCCTAAAGGTGTAGAAAAAATTTAAGGGAATCCTTCAAGCTGGGGAGCACTTGTTCTGATGCGACTAATAAGATGTCATTTACACAACAATTTTTGCATAAATTCTCTTGGTCTCACAAGAAAATGGAAGCCTGTGCATCAAGGATGGACAGAGTCCAGTGGGAGATATACCCCTGGAGAAATATATCAAAGCCAGAGGAACTTTATCCAATTGATAGCTAAGATAAGCCAAAAGAGAGACTTGTGAACTTCTTGAATATTAACCACCACAGACACACACACACACATACTTGTGTAAGGTAATAATCAAGTCATTCTGGGTTAAGACTTTCCTTCAAGGCGTACAGCAGAAAGGCAAAAATCTGTCCAAATGGTTAGAGAACTAGAAGCACAGAGTGGGAGGTTTCTCGAGAAAAGAATGCAATTCTAGTTTTAATTCCTGAAGAAATATATCAGAGAGCTGGGAAAGGATACATTAGATCTGTGTGGAGTTTAAATGTGGAGAAGGTCTCCATCAAAGCAGATCTTTTTGACTAGTGGCAAACAAGTCCTGAGAAACCAAACACAGTGCTAGAAAAGATGAAAGAAAGATCAGAAGACTGTGTAGGGCTTGGGGGGGCGGAGTAGAGAAGGGAACATCAATACTGTCCTGAATGTTAGAGGCTCTGGGAAATAAGCCAGACACATCTGGCATACACCCCTGCCACAGATCCAGATTCGGACAAAGGAATGTGAAAGCTTTAGCACAGGGACCTTGGACCACCTGGAGCAATTTTGGCAGAAAAAGTGGTGTTTGGAGGATGGCATTATAACTGAAGGTGCTTTTTAGATGTCAGACCTCGCAATCTAGCAGCTTGTGGAAGAGCCAGGCTGCATTATGAAGAAAGATCAGATGCTTCTTTTTGAGTCTGCAGATCAAATTTTGCTCACTGCCAATGCATACCACACAGGGCAGTTCAGATGGGATTGAAGTAGTTAAGATATTTGCAGGGATTAATGTCCCATCTATAAAACTAAAGGGAAAAAGTATGTTGGAGGAGTTGCAACTCTGTATCTCATGGGGTATCCTACCAAGATAGAAGTGACCTGAGCTGTCTGCAAGGAGCTTGAGGTGTCACTTCTGACAAGAGCATCCTATCTAGTTAAAACGACCTGGGAAGACTGAGTGCAACCCTCAGAAATGAAGGGATCTGAGGGTAGGGTGATCAGATCTGACTGGGAAAAGGAAGCAGAAAGGGATGATTCACCACTGGCTCCAGTTCATCCTCCAGCAGGCAAAGTTAACATCTCCATGGAAGGTCCAAAGGGATCTGAAACGAAAGTAAAGATGGAGGGAAAGAGTCACCCCCAGTACACAGGAATTCCCCTAGAACAATGCTGTGTGTTGGAAGTCGAGACACAAAAAAGGAAGGAGAGATAGACTCTTCACCCTGATGTACTTTAGGGAGATAGCTCACCCCTTTTTCCTTAACATTTTTGGATCTCACCAGAGAATATCCTTGGTCAGACACCTGCAATTATTAAAGCAGGGAGGGCCAGAGGAGTGGCCCAAGTGGGAAAGCACTTGACTAGCAAGCATGAGGTCCCTAGTTTAAACCCCAGCACTTCAAAAAAAAAATAGAATTATTAAAGCAGGAGACAGAAGAGGAATCATTCAATTCTACCAAGGGGTTATATGATGCTCAAGTCCTTTAGCTCTAAGGGTTATGGTTTCTTGAAACCCAAGAAATGGGGAACTTTGGGCTTCACCAAGCTGATCCCCTGACTGGATACCATCAATTGTCCCCAAGTCTGAGGACAGTACTACCAAAGGACCCCATATGAGAAAGGAAAGATAAAATCAGCTGTAGAGGCCACCAAAATGCCAAGGATTCTCAAACCATGGATTGGTAAAAGAATTTACCAAGATGAGAGAGTAGAATCAAAGTATTTGTTATAATACTGTTAAAGGAAGCAGGTAACCAAGCAATAAGGGAATGTCACAGTTGCTGCTATTGTTATATTTAATGGAAACATAAGTATACAAATTTATAGGGTACAGTGCAATGTACAGAACCATGTATACATTTTATAATGATTAAATGAGTATAATTAGCACATCCTTCATGTCACAGCTGTTATCGCTGGTGAAATAAAAAAATCTCTCTTCAGCAATTTTGAAATATATAATACATTGTTTACTCCAGTCACCTTAGGGCATAATTATATCTGAGAACTTATTCCTCCTATCTATTGTTACTGTGTACCCATTGACCATATGTTCCCAGCACCCATCTCCCAGCCACCTTATCCTCTAGTAACCGTTCTACTTTTTACTTATGTGAGAATGACTTTAGCGACTCCACAAATGAGATACCATTATAGCTAATATACATCTGTTTTTGCTTTGCTTATTTCAGTAAACATAGCATCTTCCAGTTTCATCCATATTGTAAAAAGTAACAGAATTTCATTATTTTTAATGTCTTAATAATATTTCACAGTGTATATATCTTACAATTTCTTTACCCATTCATCTGTTGATGGGCATTTAGATTGATTCCGTATATTGGCTCTTATAAATAAGCTTATAATAAACTTGGGAGTGTAGATGTCTCTTCACCAAATTTATTGTAGTTCCTTTGAATTTTTATACCCAGTAGTAAGATTGCAAGATCATGCAGTATTTCTACTTTTTTTGATAAACATCCTCATTTTTTTTTTAAGTAATTCATTAACCTAGTTTTCAGCCTATGCCAAAAGGCTTGTCAGTTTCCATTTTTGGGCAGGAAATTAAGTTCTCACCCAAACTCTTTCCTTAGAAAGCTTTCACTCTAGGGAACCACACTTCATTCAATAGCCCTAGAAACAGATAGTTTAAAACTAGGAAGGGTCTTATGACCAGGAGCTTGCAAAATTATTCTAAGTAATCACTCAATAAGGAGCACATGAAACCTTGTTAGTACAACCCCATTGGCCAAATGTAAGTTGCTTTCTACATTTTCAGCTTGCTATTACCCCATTTCTAGGTGCAACCCTCTGTGTACTTTCATGGTAGCCTCCTATGGATTGGAGATGCAGATGAAGGGTTCTGTCTTTTCTCTCTCCCCATGTCAGTGTGTTTTATCCAACCATCAAAGAATCCTTAAATTTTATAAAATGACAAGTCCATTTCCATTTCTCCCACTGTGATGTTTTCAATGCTGCTAAAATATGTTGATTTTTATCATAAAATATCAAGTTTGGTTAAAAGTGAGAAAAATATACAAAATGAAATAATAGCATTTAAGAAATATAAACCAATTAATAGATGAAAATAGTCCTAACTGTTGCTATTTTCAGGTCACTGTGTTAAAGAAATTAATTCAATATGGTATTTTGAATACAAGGTTGAATGGCAAATTGAATATACAGTATATAGAAGCAGGACGTATTTTAGAATAAATGCAAATATTTTCTTAGAATAATATTTATATAACTTGGAAATATTCAGGTCTATATACTTTGGAAAAATTAATTGCTAAATTTATCTAATCCTTTGCTATATTTGTAAAAGGTAAATGAGTTGTTTCTCCATTTGTGAGTACATTTTAAAGACTTTATTATTTGAACATGTGAATAGAAAAGCTACAATAGTTAAGTTTACATGAGGTTTTTCTAACTTATAAAATTTTCTTGCATTACATAAACAAAAAATTACTAATTCCATAGCTACATGATATGAATTAAATTGATATAATCACACATTTATTAATATTAATTTTACATAAAATGAATACTGAGGTGATTTTTCTTCCACATATATCTTATAATGTGTTCAAATATTTTTGAATGATTATTACAAGTTGCATTTCTGGGCCAAAATAAATTGTTATTTGAAAAAGACTACCAATATTCTCCCCAAAATGTTTTATTATTTACATGTATATGAATTTTCTGTGAACAAGCGCATCTATCTCACAGTTTTGATAGCACTAACTAATGATATTTTTATTATGTTCTTAGACAAAATTGCATCTTATGCACCTTTACTCTGCCAGTAAGGTAAGCTTAAATGTTGAGCATATTTTCATATATTTATGAGATAATTAAGCTTTTAATGTTACTAGTCTCCTTACTCAATGCATTCAAAGCTCTATTTTGTACTATCCCAGCCTCTGTAAACTTTCCAATTCCCTCCACTCATCTATTCTTTCCCCTTCCTGCAGCTCTGGAGCAACATTATATAGTTTCTAGACTATCTAAAGCACTCTTTCTCCTGAAAGCGTGTTCATTTTCTGATCTCCATGACTACTTTCTCATTCTTATAAACCATCACACCAATTCTTTGAATAATATTGCTTCTGATTGTTTAAATTTAACTCCATTCTGCTATCCTGTATTATAGTACCTTGTTCATTTTCTTCACAGCAGGTTTTATATCATGCACTCATCTATTTATCCGTTTGTTTAATGTCTGTATATGTGGCTAGTGTCTGCTAAACACAATGCATTTCGGATAATTTCACTAGCACAGGCAGAAATCTAATCTATTTTCCTCTTATGACCAAGAGCTTTCATCACAGAGAGAAGCTAATCACCTCAATTATCTTTTCAGTACTTCTCAATACACCTCACATTTATGCTCTCTTCAGTAATGTTTAGCTAACTTCAATTTCTCTGAAGCATTTGAAATGTCATATGTTCGTTAACATATTCTCTTTCTTGCAAAGTCCTCAGTACAGCCCTCGCTACAGACTTCATCAGTCATGTTCTGCTTCTGCCTTATCTGACTTCAGACTTCATTCTCTTGTTTGCAGAACAGCCAGTAAATAGCACATTTTGAAAGACCTATAGCAAATGAATGCTTCAAAAGCAAGGACTTTAGGGTTGATTCTTGTACCAAATTAGCAGTTGTTGAAGAGTGCTTGATCAATAACTGTGTTCTTAATAAATTAGAAATACTCTGAAATTTTAATGGCATTAATTTTATATAAAAAAAACTGCTTGATGAATGCCATGAACCTAAATGAATCACTAAGAATTCTACAAACTTGATCAGATGCTGGGGCACAGTAGGAGCACATTGTTGCTTGAACAGTTGTACATGCTGAGTCAGAGAAAATATTTAGACTACTGTGTGACAAAACAACATCAAATATATAAACATGGGAAAACAAGACAAAAACTAAGCAGACATTACCAGACAAGGATTTTATTTTAGACATACACTTGACTGAGCAATTTAATCAATGACTTAATAAAAAAGACAAAGTTACTCTAATGAAAATCATCAGATTTCATATACATTTTCTTTTACAAATTTATATGCATAGTAAACAATATTTCTTGTTCCACAGTATGAGTTTAATTTTTCTTCAGGTGATTCATTTTTTCACTTGTTAATTTTCAAGTTGAACAACTGATTCTTGCTTGTTTTATTTTCTGTCCAGGAAAACAAAGCATGAAGGATTAATGGAGAATTCTTCAAAGCATGTCACTACTTTGCCAATAGTGAATAAATGATTTTACCCTTTTGTGTTTTTATTCTTTTTTTCATTCCACACATTAATGGAATGTATTGATATATTTCCATGTATCCATACATGACAGGTTGATCTTGTCTATTTATCTTTCCTCTACCTTTGATCCTCACTTCTGGCACTCTTTCTAGTCCCTAGCATAAATGAATTTAATGGTGAATAACTACTAACACAAGTTGGAGCCAGATATTAAATTGTCTAAAATACTGGAATTAGAGAAATTATAATTTGTAAAATTTTATAAAGGCAAAAAACACTTGATACAACCCAAAATTCAAAACTTCCATACTCACAATTTGATTTGGGGGTGTGTTGGGAGTGAATCCACAGCTTCATGTATACTAACCACTGCTTCACCACTGTACAACCCTAGGTTATGTCTTGTATTTTGTTTTACTTGATATCAAACATGAGTCATAGAAAATCAGCATATAGAAAATGTCTATCTTTGTCTAACACATTAAATGTTTGAATTGTTCTAATGTGAAATCAAATGTAAGAACTGCTGTCTAACTTCATTCCTTGATCTTATTTTGATTTTTCACACAGAAAAAAATTTGCTTATTGTTAAAATATTGCAATTTATTTTACTGAATGCAAAGTCTTTGATTTTTGACTGATATCCTAAGGCTTCCATAATGCATTATTGTTAGGATATGATGGTGTTGTTGTATATAATATAATATAATATAATATAATATAATATAATATAATATAATATAAATTTAAGAAGAACCAAGAATGATTGCAGCATTGCATATAATGGTAAAGATTGGGAAGCATTCTATGTTTAGGATGCAACAATGTTAAACAAATGATACCATCCATGTGCATGTATGTGATAGAATACTATGCCATCATTGAAAATCATGTCTGTACTTTAGAAAGTGCATCTAGGTATATATTACTAGACATATGTCTATGCTCAGAAAGTGTTTCTAGGTATATATTAGCAAGTGAAAATAATGTACAAAACAATTTCTTCTTGTCTATGTTGGGAATACACTGAAACTATTAGGAATTGTTAACACATACTGGTGGGATTTCTGAAGAGAAACACATTATTTTAATCTCATATTTTCTGAGACTTTTAATATTTTTAAAGCATTCATTTAAATATTTATACTTTTTATACAACAAATAAAATTGGGAATATGCCTTTCACACAAAACTGGGAGAAGACTGCTAAATATTTTTATTTATCTAATAAAAATATATAGTACTTACTATATGATAAATGAATAGCTTTATTCATTTGCTCCTCATAATAACTCTCTAAGATAAATCACTGTCTCTGATGAATACCTGAGGACATTAAGGTATTGAGGATTTTAGCATACAACTGTCAAAATCAGATATGACAGTTTTTTTTAACAATTTTCTTGAATTTGTTGAGCCTTGCTTTGTGTACTAAAACATGATATATTTTGGAGAAAGTTCCTTGAGCTGCAGAACAGAATACATTTTGCAAATTGTTGGGTGAAATACTCTGTAGATATCAACCATGGCTTTTTGGTCTGATACGTGCAGTAACTCTGAAGTTTCTTGGTTGGTCTTTTGCCTGGGTGACCTATATATTGGTGATAGTGAAGTATTCAGTCCTCCCACTATCACTGTGTTAGCATCTATCTGTGTTCTTTGGGGCAGTAGGGTTTTTTTTTTTAATGTAGATGGGTGCCCCTATGTTTGGTGCATTATGTTAAGGACTGATATCTCCTCTTGAAGAATTGACCCTTTAATTGATATAAAGTAACCTTCATTGTCTCTTTTGATTGAATTTAGTCTGAAGTCTACTTTGTTGGATATGAGTATGGCTACTCTTGCCTGGACAACATTTTTGACTCTGAACCATTGTTTATTTTTTTCAGTGAGATGAGTCTCTTATAAGCAACACATGGTTGAGTCTTGGTTTTTTAACCCAGTTTGCTATTCTATGGGGTCATTTACATTCAGTGTTAATATTGAGAGGTGCCTATTGCTTCCAGCCATTTTGATTCCCACATTGTTTAATTTTACATATTCCTTGTTTACTGGTCTGCTTGCTCAAAAGGGCTTATTCTTTCTTGAGCTTTCTGTCTCACTCTAGTTTCTTCTGCTATATGTAAAAGTCCTTCAAGTATCTTCTGTAACGCTGGCTTGGCAGTCATGAATAATTTTAGTTTTTCCTTGTGCATCAAAGCTTAACTCTTCTCATCTTTCCATCACTTCAAATCTAGAATCTGTTTTTACATTGCTGTTGAAATGTCTTCTGATCTCATGACAAATTCTAGAACTTTTGCCCCAATTGCCTTGTTGTCATCCTTATGTTGTATAAAAAGATTTGGACCCGATTAAACAAACACCAGTATAGTGAAAATAGAGACAACCAACCAATATATTTGCTATAGTTAGAATTTTAGCTATCAATTAGATGGACTTTAAGAAGCCAATAACATATCATAATACTATCAGATAATAGATTGAAGATTATACTATTTTTCCCCTTACTAATGTGAGACAGCTCAGTTCAAATGTGAGCTATAAATACCGCATAGTTAGCTGCTTCTGTAGAACTATAATGCTAAGAAAACAGCACATGGTGCTAAAATGAGACACAAACCACTTCTTATTGTTTGGCCATCTCATATACAAAAACAGGTACATATGCTCAAATAAGCAAGAGTTTTCATGAGAATTATAAAACCTTAGGAGACAATTTCTGGAGTGTTTATGTTAATTTTCAAATTAAAATAGAAAAAGAAATGGAAAAACACTATGCAACAAAATTAGCCATTTTATTCCCTGAATGAAGCATACAGTTTATTCTACAAGAAATATTTTGCAACTATTCAGCCCTTAACTTCCCTGATTTATTTGTGGGATACAATTATACAAGATTGTATGGCTAAGACTTATCTTAACCACGATAGAATAGAAAACATCTATTTTTAGAATTTCAGAAAACAGTTGAAAAAGTTGTATATTATGTGATCAACATAAAATAAATGACTATAGTCATATCAGCTTTATTTCTCTTTAAGATGTTCCTTCTTTAAATTATCTAAGGAAAAACCTTTCAATAAATAAGGTAGAAACTGAAGTTTATTATTCTATAATGCTTAACTTATAGCTAAGTTTGAAGTAAGCTTAAAAATCTTCCTGCACAGTAGGATGCTTAGAATTTTTCCACAATATATTTCACAAAATTTCTCACATCATTATAGTCTTCCTCACAACTCATACCCCTAATATAATAACAAACATAACATTACTTATTTATTAATTACATTCAAGACTAATCATTGAAATTCTAATGATAGGAATTTGGATACCATAAAATAGAGATTATAGTTTCTTGAGAAATATCAATGGGTACTTTTCAATCATTTCACAAATAAGAAGGTAGAGATGCAAAAAGAACAAGTATTTTGTGGATGTTATAATAATAATTTCTTTATTTAAGCAAATCTTTTTTTTTTCTGAGATAGGATCTTGTTTTATAGCCCAGGCTGTCCTTGAACTCACTATGCACACCACCTTGGTCTCAAACTCTCAACCTTCCTGCCTCAGCAGCAGTGCTGGATTACAAATTTGTGTCTTTTTTAAGGGAATTCTTTCCTTATAATATCATGCCTTAAATCCAAACTAGTTTAGAATTTCCTGAAAGGATACACCAAAAAATGTAATTTGAAAAGACCTTCAAAACAAAAATTGCTATTACTTAACACAAGGCAATGTGTCCTTGTTATAAATCTGACTTGAAAAACAATGTATTAGAAACCAATTCTACATTTTTCTGTTCTCTACTTTCCTTCTATGCTGATTTTCCTCTCAGAGTCTATTTCTGGTAAAGGAGACACAGAGTTCAGTATAGTAGACTAAAAAAATGGAGCTATTTTTCTAATTTAGAAATAGCAATCATTGCTTAAATTTAATTTCTGAAGAATTTTGAGAAGCATACTTTTTCAACCAGAAAAGACTTGATGTTGGAGTCAGAAAAAAATGATTTTTCTACCCTCCTTAGATATTTTAATACAACTTTGACAGAATATTTCATTAGAGTGATGAAAAAGACTTTACAGAAATGTATGTGAAATCTTTCCTGAAAAATTCTGTACAGTTCTCTTAGGTAAGTGTACATTTAAATGATAATTGAAAAATTGCCAGTCATCACATTTAAATAATTGTTTTGGCATGGATTTAATCTTTGAGTGTGAAAATGAAAGATATAAATATATATTATTAACAAATAGTTGAAAAAATAAGAATGGATCTAAAAAAACTTCAAATTTTGTTAAATTAATTAAAAACATCTGATTCAATACTATAATACACCAAATTTAGGCAAAATTATTAGAATAATATAGTTGGCCTTTTGATCTATAGGTTTTGCATTTATGTATTCAACCAACACAAACCAAAAATATTCAGAAAAATAATTCTACTGAATATATGCAGGTAATTTCTTATCATTGTTTTCTAAACAATATTACATAACATCTGTGTACATAGTATTTACATTGTACATCTGTGTACATAGTATTTACATTGTAAGTAATATAGAGGTGATTTAAAATATATAGGATAATTAAAATGCAAATGCTATTCTGATTTATATAAGAGATGTGAACATTCACAGATTTTGCTATTTATAAGGTTCTTGGAGCCAATGGTCCATGTATGACAAGTAACAGTCACATAAATGTAGTATAATAGTGGCACTTTCAGGTTTTGATACTGTTATGCACATAATAACAATAAAAAGTTAGAAAAATATTTAACCACTAAAAATCACATGCAAATAGAAAAGAAATTGAATAAGCATAGCTGGTGACTGGCCATGGGACATATATTAAACCACTCTTGAACACATTTTTCTTTTTAACAGGAGCCATGGAATATGGGAGAGGAGGCAAGCCTAAGTTCCATCAAAGTGGAAAATCTACCTAAAGGAATGTGCACCAATCCAGCACAACCAGCAAATTGACTCCATCAGCATTTAACCTAGAACACTCAGCACGAAGGAAAAGGAGTTGAAAAAAATATACATGTTCATGTCACCATACTGGAAGGGTAGGAATGCAAAGGTGACTCTTCAAATTCTGTACCACCAACCAGCTTTCCAGCGGAGACCTGACTGGAATTAGTAAGCTATATGGGATCAGATATACACACATCCTAAATCAAGGGCATAGTTTAAGTTTATTTTCCTCATGTAAGAACTGATGGAAACAAATGGAAAATGAGAAAGTAAGAATGATTTTCAATCTAGACCACGTTATATTATCACTTTTTTAAAAGAAAGCACATCTTCATATACTATATATGGAAACAAACCACCTTGAGGAAGAATTAATGGGAAAAATTAATTTCACAATGAAAGCCAGCAACTCTACAGATACTAAGATTAACAATTATGAGATATAAAATAAAATATAATATCATCAAAGAAAGAAAGAGGGAATATGAATTAGAAATTCAGTGAACAGTTTAAACTGAAGACTACATACACATGAATGGACATTATAACTGACATCAACTAGAGTATTGTTTTGTTGGATGTCAAATACAAAGACATCAAACATCAATCTCTAGAGAGATTTATAAGAAATGCAGACACAGTGAGAAGCCTTAAGACATATTTGAGTTCTGGAATGAGATATTACATAAATTGGAGAAGAGACAGTACTCAAAGGGATAAATTTTAATTATAATTGAATAAAGGAAGCTTTGGTTCAGAGAACTCAATGTATCCCAACTGTGATTAAAAATCATAATAAATCCAGACTGAAACACATTGTAGTAAAATTTTGGAATGTTAAGCAGAGAGGCCCTTTTGGTAGCCTGATATAAATAATAACTTCAAAATGTTCATCAAGACAGAAGGAAAAAAAAAGGCATTTTAAAGTTAACATCAGAAAGGCTCTCATTATCTAAAGGATGTTAAAGCATCTTGAGCAGAAGAGTGAGCTCAAGAAAAGATAGGATGTGTGTATTCTATGTATAGACGTACAAAACAAGAAAATTATATTTTATTTATTTATTTTTGTTGTTGGGTTATTTTTGGGTTTTTTTTATTTTTTATTTTATTCATATGTGCATACAAAGTTTGGGTCATTTCTCTCATTTCTCCCCCCTCCTCCCCACCTCCTCCCTTACCCTCCCACCCCCTCCCTCTCCCCCCTACACCCTGGCTACCAGATAGAAACTATTTTGCCCTTATCTCTAATTTTGTTGAAGAGAGAGTATAAGCAATAATAGGAAGGACCAAGGGATTGTGCTAGTTGAGATAAGGATAGCTATACAGGGAGTTGACTTGCATTGCTTTCTTGTACATGTGTGTTACCTTCTAAATTAATTCTTCTTGAACTAACCTTTTCTCTAGTTCCTGGTCCCCTTCTCTTATTGGCCTCTGTCACTTTAAAGTATCTGCATTAGTTTCTCTGCATTGAGGGCAACAAATGCTATCTAGTTTTTTGGGTGTCTTACCTTTCCTCATACCTCCCTTGTGTACTTTCGCTTTATCACGTGATCAAAGTCCAATCCCCTTGTTATGTTTGCCCTTGATCTAATGTCCGCATATGAGGGAGGACATATGAGTTTTGGTCCTTTGGTCCAATTATATTTTATAAATTCTTAAATGCCTTCTAGAATAAGTAAAAAATTAGAGGCTTGGATTATTTGTTTAAATTGCATTGATTTGAAATATTTTTATTTAACAAAAATCAACAAATCAGAAATATGTTTATAAATAAACAATTTTTGTCTCCATATCTTAAACTAAGTTTCTTAGTTTATCATATTTTATTTGAAATATTCAATAATTCTTATAGGATAAAATAGAGTATACTTATACTTTTTTATACAAAATGGGCACTGTTTCTTAGTTTCTGAATTGTATAAAAATTTACAAGACAAATAAATGTCTTGAAAATATTTTAACATTTTAAAAACTTTCATTCAGAAATTCAACTAGTAAAAACTCAGTTTTTCTTATTTTTTTATTGTTTTATTATTCATATGTGCATACAAGGCTTGGGTCTTTCTTATTATTGCTTATGTATTCTCTTCAACAAAATTGGAGATAAGGGCAGAACAAGTTCTGCTTGGAAGCGAGGGGGTTTGGGAGGGGAAGAAGGAGGAGGTAGGGAGCAGGGAATAGAAATAATCCAAATAATGTATGCACAGGTGAATAAATGAATAAAAACAATTTTAAATGATTAGTTTGGCTTCTCACCAAGTGTTCCTAGAATCATCTGTCTGACCTGGAATTAAATCTTGAGATGAGCCTAATATCCACACGTATTAATTTTCTATCATTTGATATAACTAACTTCTTTGCTGAGAACAACTGCAGAAAAATGTAAAGATAAATTCTTAAGCTAGCTAATTATAGAATTTTTTAAAAAAGAAATTCACAATTCAAATAGCTATCCACAAAGTTTACTTGGCATAACACAGGAAAGATAAGCTAAAGGTCCAAATAAAGCTGATACGCTGTTTTAAACACTGATGGGAAATTAAATACAACTTTACAAATCTTAATTTTTATCTGTGATTACATACTAACAAGCACATTTTATAACAAAAGTACCAGAATCTAACATTCATCATATTTATACATAACTACAAATTATGTTAAATGTTATAAAGTTATGGCATTTAAAAAATTATAAGCACTATTTTATATCTGACTACAAACCTTTTAAAAGGATTATGGTATAAATTTTAACTCGTTTTTAAATATTCCTCTGGAATCATTTTAAGATCCCATAATTATTTAATTCTGATAAAGCAAGAAGAATAATTAATACATGTTCACCTGAAAAAGTCAGAATAAATTTCATATTTATAAAAAACTCTAAGTTCCCCAAAATAAGGTTAAAGAATTAAAGTCGGTTACAAGTCTGCCCCTTTCTCTAAAAAGTTCTTGTGAATCAAAGATTAGTGTATTTCAGTTTAAGAATTAAATAATTTCTCAACTTAGGTACTTATTAAAAAGCTTAGTCTATTATGATCACAAGAATAACAAATCAAACTTAAAATACAACCTTAAAAATATATTAAAAAGGTTTAAAAAATATATATGGACTCTTGTATAGGAAGTTGAAATCACCATATTAAGGGGACTAAGGTAGAAAGGAGAAAAAAAGAAGGAATAAACCAATTCAGTTTATATTATATATATACGTGTCACAATGAAACACCCTGTGTAATTATCTTAAACAAACAAAAATGTCATTTTTTTTCAAAAACAGGAAACAGGAAGTCAAAACAGTTCCTGTTTGGGGAGTTCTATCAGAGGGAGGGAAGAGGATATAAGGAAAGGGTATGTGGAAATATTATGTAGTCATGTATGTAAATGGGAAAATGAGACCTGTTAAAACTATTCCAAGAATGGAGGAGGTAGATAAAGGAGAATGATGGAGGGGGTAAATTCAACAAAATATATTGCAAGAACTTTTGTAGATGTCACAATGTACCTCATTACAACAATAAAAAAAATGCAATCTATAAAAATAATTAAGTTAAAATAGAAAGCTATCATCATATAAGAGATATGCACAGTTTAACCTTTAATCTTAAAGAAAGGGATAATAAAATGGGTGTATTAAGAAAACATTTATTTCATAAAATGCTTTAGTTATGTTTTATTAGTGAAAACCCAAAATTGCTTAAAACTATTTCATTTTTTTGGAGCTCCCTAATTTTGTGTGACTGGATGACAGAAAATATTCATGTTAGAGTTTTATCAGTGAATACGGAACCCAAGTCAATGATGTCTTACCCCAAATTGACATTAAATAATTTTTACACTGAGTAAGTGTTTCAGGCATCCTATTTTCTACTCTGCTTTGTAATTTAAACTTGCCTTCTTTTTTGTCATAAATAAATTGTGGTTTTGTATAAATGAAACTTTTTTATAAAGGCTACCTTCCTCAACAATACTTTCTTTCTTTTTTTTTTTTTTCTTTTGGCAGTAGTGGGGTTTGAACATCATTCCTCATGCTTACTAGGCAGGCACTCTACCACCTGAGACACTGTGCCAAATCCCAAGTGATACATTCTTTTTATGTGATGTCATCTCATAATTAAGTTGAACCTTTCTTTTTTATTCAGTACTTGAAAAGAGAGTTACACATATAATTTCACTCATAGTCTACAGGAAGGATACTTCCCAAACTATTGAGGTTATTTTTATCATCTTTTCATAGTCCTTCATCTTGGTTTCCCAGTCTGTGATTTTTTACTTAACAAACTTGTAATCAGTAATGACCAATTCAGGTTTGACATCCTTCTGTTTCGTTGATAGGATATCTTTTCCCTTGCTAGGAAATTGGGAGAGTCTCTTCTATTATGCTCAACCATAAAATAACACTGAAAAAGTTAGTTAAAAACTTTGTTATTTGTAGTTTAAATGGGTTTTTTCTTGTTTTTTTTTTTTTTGCACAATAAGTCCTAAGAACAATGTATTTTATGTTTCATCATAACAAGAGGTATATAATGCACTTCATACTTATAAAACAGGCACTCTACCACTTTAGCTATGCCTCAAGTCCTTTTTACTCTGTTTGTTTTGGAGATGGAGTCTCACAAATTGTTTGCCTAAGCTAGCCTCAAACCATGACCCTCCAATCACAACCTCCCAAGTAGCTGGTATTACACAGGCTCCTGGCTGGTGTCTCGCTATTATAGTCAACCCACTTTCACTCATGCAGTTAAATTAATGACAGTTAGAAACCTTCATTGTAGTTTAATATCTTCTGTTAGCAATTAATAACAGGAAAAAATTCAGTCAACCACACAAAATATAATTGGGAAGATTTTTATATGACTTTATTAAGAATAAGTCTCTCAAATATTGTCATTACCAATCTCATATGAAGGAAAATAAGTAGAATGATGGAGGGGGTGAATTCATGTATGATATATTTGATATATTGTAAGAACCTTTGTAAATGACATAATGCACCCCCAACATAACAATAAAAATATACAAAAGAAAAATGAAAGGAAAATAAATTTTTAATTTCAAAAAAACCTTACATTTTCTCATTCAATGAACTTCACTAAAAGTGTCAATTAACTAGAAATCTTAAAGTAGCAATATATTTGAAAAAAACACTTAGCTCATTATAGCTGCATTTTTCAAATTTTATGTATACAGCTATTGATTAGTGTTCCAGGGATGTTGTTTCTTGGGATGGTCTTCTATATTACACAACCTGAAGTATATGAAGAAAATTTGGGAAGGCAAGGAAGAAAATTCTCTCATGAAAGAATAAGCACTTTGTCAGAGCAAAATGCATTGACTTTGTGAAAAAGGCTGATGCGTAGTCAGAATGAGAAGGGGATAACAAAATCCAAATAATTGCATCAGTCAACCTATGACATAAAGATTATATTTACTTAGATTCAGTAAAATTTCTCTAGGAGTGTAAGAACTTGAAAAATACTACTCAATGACTAGAAAATGACATATTAATATTTCTAACAATGTGATTATTTTATAAAGTGCTTATATCCAGTGAAAGAAAGGACATGCACTTAGAAATAATGTGCTTAGGAATATTTGCTCCCCAATTCTCATTTTCTCATTTTCTATTTCTCTCTCTCTCTCTCTCTCTCTCTCTCCTCTCTCTCTTTCATTGTTCTCCATAGCTACTGGGAACCATAGATTAGATAGGTAAATGAATTGGAAATTTACAAAGGAGTTTTCAATTATGAGTGATTAGAAAATTAGATTTAAATGAAGGTACAATTATAACTCAGGTTATCACAAACGACTCTCTCAAGGTCTTTGATTCTCTTACACAGATAATGTTCCATGATGCAAGAATTTATGATTTTGTGTAGCAGACTGGAATTTATGTTTCAACTTCTGACTATCATTAGCAAAGAACATCATTTCTCTGTTACTATTTCCCAGTGATTCATTTGACACATCTTGCATCTCCGCAGATTTCAATGAGTATGTATAATATATCTAATTTTTTTCTTTATTCATTTATTTATATGTGCATACGTTATTTGGGCCATTTCTCCCTCTTGCCCCCACCCCTGTCCCATCCCTCCCCAGCCCTCTTGCTTCCAGGCAGAACCTGTTCTGCCATTTTCTCCAATTTTGTTGAAGAGTAGACATAAGCAATAATGAGAAAGACATAGCTTTTTTGCTAGTTGAGATAAGAATAGCTATACAGAGACTCCTAGCATTGCTTCCATGTACAAGTGTATTACAACCTGAATTGATTCATCTCTACCTGACCTTTTCACTACTTCCGGGTCACCTTCCCATATTGACCTTTGTTGCTTTAAGGTTACTGTATTAGCTCCTCTGCAGTGGACACATCAAATACTTTCAAGTTTTGGGTTTCCTACCTTTCCCCATTCCTCCTGTATGTGTCCTCCACTTAATGTGAGACCCAAGTCTAATAATATTATCTAGTTTTAAATTTCAAGTATATATGAAATCTTATATTTTCATTTGGTATAAATGAATATCAGAAATAATGTGGTTTTTATAATCTTGGTTAGTTTTAAAAGTATTACACCCATACAAAATAACTCTTATATTTGTATATTTTTATTTTTATTTAAAATGCTTCCTGGGTAATAGTTCTTAAAGATTAAAAACTGGTATTTTACTTATATGAACTATTTAGAATTTTCTTTGCACTCAATTGAATGAACAATTGAGTAATTTCCTTTGGTAATAGACTTAATTAATCAGAGGACTCTTGTGTGCTAATGTGCCATCAACAATAAATTTTAGGGAGTTTATTCTGCTATATGGGAATTTGGGTGATGAATGTAATATGTCTAAGTGACATTACTTTTTTTCCTGCTAATTAAGTTGCTACTTTATTTTTCAATTTAAATGCACATGAATTATAACATATAGTTTGCCAAAAAGGAAAGTCATGACTGTGCATCAAGATAAAAATTAAATATTCTTAATAATAAGTAGTTTATTTTGCTTTAGCTTCAAAGATGGACTATAATAATATAAGTGGAAGATTGTTTGGTTTTTATTTCTACATTCACCTTAACAGATCCTGAACTACTAGGGGTTTTCCAGAGAAAGCATTTGGCTCAGTAATTTATATAAGAAGAGAGGTCTTTCTCACAGCTAATATTTCAGTTAATGAGTTATCAGAGATAAATTTGAAGTTCAGAATTCAACTCCATAGATCTTATTAATACTGTTAAGTGTACTACAGTATGTGAAGAGTGTAGTAAAATATCCCTGGTTCTAATGTAAGTGAAATGAATTTAATCATTTTGCTATTCTTTCCATATTTGTGGTACAAAGAAAATTTCTATATTATTCAAGAAAATTTTATCTAAACTTAGTGAACACATCTAAATTATGCTAATCAGAATTCTAGTGTTCTACATAGTTCTATTAAGATTATATTACATATACATTACTGTAATAAAGCATACCTCAAATCATAAATAATTATATTTAATAGTGAAATCTATTTTCTTGTTGGGTATCATGTTCTTCTAAATATTTAATATAATTTATTTCATTTAATCTTCCCTAATAGAATGTGTGTCACAGCCTATTATAATACTCATTTGTAGGTAAAATAAATTTCCACAGCTTTAAATTTAAAGATGGTGGGACAGCTTATTTCTACTCTTCAACAGAACTGGAGAAAAGTGCAGAACAGGTCCTGCCTGGAAGTGAGGGGGGATGAGGGGAGAGGGTGGAAGCGGGGGCAAGAAGGAGAAATGACCCAAACAATGTATGCACATGTGAATAAATGAATAATAAAAAAAAGAAAAAATAACAGCAGCTATTGGAGCCACAGACTGAAATAATAAGTGAAATTCTGTAACACTGTTTTCTGACTCTGCTAGAATGTATGATAAAAGAAACGGAGCAAAAAGACGCGGTGATATACAGTTGCATCTCCCAGGATAAGAGACAGAATATGAATCCACATTCAACTTTGGCCATGTAGCTCTGCAAAACAGCCTTCATAAACTCTCTCCAGTTGAAATGTGAAGTGCTAAAGTGGTTGTCACTCTGTACTTGAGCCCTTCCTCACACAGATCGTGAAATCCTCTCCATTAGGTCACAATTCATAGAACCAGTGCACAGACACGATATGTCTATTTTCCCTCAACTTCTACTGCTTAACTGATGTTTTAAAAGGAAAAATTCTTCCATAGCAGAAGTAACATTCTTTTTGTTAATGACTTTATTTATCATGTAAATAGCACTCTTTTTATAGCTTTTTTTAAGTGTTGTGCTGGGTGGGGGTACATTGTGGCATTTACAAAAGTTCTTATAATATACCATATATATTATAGTTGAATTCACCCCCTTCCTTCACACCCCTTCCCCTCATTCCTGAAATAGTTTCAACAGATATTATTTTTCAATTTACATACATGCATACAGTATTTGCACAATATTCACCCTCCTACAACATTTCCCTACCTCCTGCCCCCTTCCACTGGCACCAAACCCCACAGGCAGAACCTGCTCCTCCCACCCTCCTGTTCTTTGATTTTGTGTAAGTTTTCTTGTAGCACTTCTCAGAAATAACACTCTTGAGATCTGGTTCCAAAAATCTCAGCTTTCTAAATTGATTTCCAATTTATTGTTTTGAATTGATATAGACTGAACTGTAAAATTGTGCTAGAATCTTTTCCTACACCCTTCTTTTAACCTCCAAAGAAACTGTTTTCCATGTTAGAGTCCCAGGAGCAAAAAACAAAAATATGCACTAGCTTTTCAAGATATAAATACCCTTCTAAAAGCTAATTTAGGTTCAGAGGTACTCTATGATATGCACACAGATATTTACAACATAGGGATAATTTCCTAAAATGTTTGTAATAATGTATAATGTTGTGCAAGAATAAAGCAGATTTATTACATTAAAATCATTCACTCTTTAGCATTTCATTTCAGTTACTATTTGTAGAAAACTACTGACTTAATAAAGCACAGTTTTATTGAAAACAACCAATTGACACAAGCATAGAACAACTGCAATTTCTTTCTCTCCAAATCGTTTTTCTTTATTTTTTAGCTGTGCAATTTTTCTAATATACTGTTATCAAGAACAGTATATTGTCTATGGAATTAAGCAATACCATTTTGAATTAACATTCTACTCATACTGAATTAATCAGTTTACTTATCTCTTTGTATCAGAAGATCAGGTTCATAAATTAAATATAATATCAACTTCGCTGTTTGTAAAGATAAAGTAACATGCTACAAAATTGCAGAAGAGCTGGGTGGGGATGTATCTCAGTGGTAGAGTGCTTGCCTAACATATGCAAGACCCTCAGCTAGATCCCTAGCATTGCCAAAAAATAAATAAATAAAGAAAGAACAGAATGAAATAAAACAGGGTTCATGCAACATGTTCAATATGACGATGTGTGTGTGATTACGATAAACTGGTCTAGATAAAATAGGACCCTCAAAATCACAAACTAGTCTAGTTTGCCTGTAAAATATTTCTAAATATTTTTTCTTCTGCTTTATTGTTCATTGAATTTTAAAATTATCTTTGTTTTTACTGTTTGAAGAACAATTTGCCATCTGCTATGTCTAGATATGGAAAGTTATTGCTAATGAGTGTGGCTGAAGTCCACAGGATTAGTCATGATGCCTTGCAGGAAGCCTTTGTTGCAGCCTCTTTCCCATATCTCTGACTGATTACTCCTGTCCATGGTCACATGTTGCTTCACCTGATAGATTTGAAATGTATAAAATTTTCTTCATTTCATGAACTGATTATAAAGCTAAATATTCCTAGAATAATAATTCTGAAGAAAGCTCAAAGTCTCAGCAAAATTTTGGGAAAAAAGTAATTAAATATACTGCACCAGTATTGCCCAATTGCACCCAAATGAGGGACTGTGAAAACAGAAAAGATTTGAATGCCTAAATGTGGAACCTGCCCATTACAAGTAAATTCGCCCCCCTTGCCTTCAACTAATAACTGCTCTCTTGACAGTGCAGTATCTGTGTTTAATTATGTTCTATGTTGATCTTTTTTGAAACAAAATAACTAATTCTGAGTGATGAGCATATGAGTGATTTTCATGTGACCTGAGAACCAGTGATTTTCTGAATGATTTTACTCTAAGTTAAAGATCTGCCTTCAATCACTGTAGAGATACAAGTTCATTATACATTGCAGATTTCCAAAAATAAATTTACTTAGAACTTATCCATAAATGTAGTTACCTAAAATTAAGTGGTTATCTTTTCAAGTATTTTCCTACAATGTAATTCATTACTAAGTGACATTTTTGGTGCACCCATCTTTGTTTATAGATCTATGAATAAAGATCATCATATACATAGCACAAGTTTATAGATCTCTAACTATGTATCATTCACTGACACACAAATGGAGAAAACTAAAGGGGGCATAATTAACAAGATTGTAATTGCTATCATACTTGATCTCTTGAATCCCACTGACTTCCTTTCCTATGTTATTTACAGTAGACTAAATACTACAAATTATTTGCTTCCATAATAACTTACTCTTCTTGAAGCTCTCCATGGTCCTTCAGTTAAT
Organism: Castor canadensis; assembly: GCF_047511655.1. NCBI lineage: Eukaryota > Metazoa > Chordata > Mammalia > Rodentia > Castoridae > Castor > Castor canadensis. The sequence continues at coordinate 93,632,337 of NC_133391.1, read as the reverse complement.
GAATTTCTGTCACTACTGGCACTTTGGGTCTCTATTGAGTAAACTGCTTAATCTTGAATTATTTTATGTACATATACTTTTATTTTAATTATGTTATAAAGTGTTCTTAATATATCTGTGCATGAAAAACTAACTGATGATCTTTTGACCCTATCTCTATTTTTTCTTTATGATGGAATGATTGAATGAATTTATATAGAGAAATTGAAATAGTATTTTAATTAAAATGGCATTATTCAATTTTTCCAATGATTTTTCTCTACTTTTCTAATTAATCTTTATGTTTTTGATTAGAAAATTTGAAGCATTTCTCAAAGCAACCACTGAGAAATGAGCCAGAACTAGCTGATTGGCTGGCAATGCTGTCAAATAACCACTTGTTTTGATTCCAGGTAGTCTCCATGCTCTGATTTCCATATCTGAACCCTGAAGTGATGGCAATAACAAAACAACACTTGCCATTGTTCAGTTTATTTTACACAAAGGAATGGCAGCAATATAATAATGCACTGCTTTTTCACAAAACATGAAGTCCAACATTTTCAAATTTAAATGGCCCTTTGTGTTCATATCTAAAAAAAACAAATTATGGATTATAAATAACTAAAGTTCCTGTTAATGAAAACTTTACCTGAACTAAAACTCTATTCTTTGAATATAACTCAATTAAACTGCATAAGCATTAAGAGAATCTGGGAAATCCTTTAAAAAAGGTTAATCTCATAGCAGAAGCTACATGTGAAAATCTATGTTATAACTTCTCTCCTCTGGTCACACACAACCTATTTCATCAGGAATTGTCCCATCTTAGAAGTCTTAGCTACTCTAGTACACAAGGAGAAAAAGAAGGGATATCCATACACTATTCAGACAAGTTAGGGAAAATCAGCTCATGAAGAACAAACATATGGAATGTGAAATTTTTGTATAAATTTTAATCAATGTTCATATCTTCAAATCAGTGACATATTTGGAAAAATATTAGCTCATTAGCCTGAGAATAATGAAGAACAGGTCAGGTTTGCAAATGTATACTTTTGCTAATAGTTTATTATTATTAATTTTTGAATCACAATTGCTTTCTGTTCATTGCCTATTAACGTTTTCTTTTTTCAATGTGATGCTATTATTTAGACTATGTTACTTTATTTAATCAAAAGCATTAGTGTCTTTTAAAGGAAGAAAAACTTTGGTGTTTTCCTATATATAGATAATGAGATTTCATGATATAGGCAAAATGATCTTCCTTTTAAACTTTTGCATGTGGTTCAGAGTCCACTGAACAAGTAACTAATTAATGCTACTATCAATGAAAAGTAATTTATGTGAAGAGACTGTTATTTGCAAGGATAACGAAGGGATGAAATACAGTACAAGCATCTGAATGATGGAGAGAGTGTTGCAGGAATGTGTCACAGACCCTTCAGCCAGGGAAATTACACAGACAATGCTTTCCTAATCAAACTATTAAAAAGTGAAGCAAGAGTTAGTGAAAGATCTATGCTGAAAGTTTGTTGGTTACTCAACTCTACATTATACCATTAATCTTAACAAAATTTCCAAAGAGCAAACATTTTATTTGAATTTTCTGATATAGTGATAGACTGTGTTACTATTAAGTTTCCCAAACTTACATACACAAGAATTACTTCTATCTTATTTAAAACTCAATGAATATTCCATTCTCTCACATATTCTGCATAGGCCTTTGAAAGAGTAGAATCAAATAGAATTAATGACTTACTTTCATTAACATTGTACTCTCCTTCCAAAAAATGTTTGAAGAAATTGCAATAGAAAGTACTGTTCTGACTTTAATCTGACCACTAAGGAATACTGTTAAAAATTGTATATGATAGTATTTTAGGACAGAAAATGACATCACTCTTAAGAGTGTTTAGCACAGGATGAAAGACAAGGATCTAGTTTCAGCCTTCTACAAGTGAATATCCAGTTTTCCCAGCAACATTTGTTGAAGAGGCTGTCTTTTTTCCATTGTATGTTTTAGGCTCCTTTGTCAAAGAGCAGTTGACTGTAAATGTGTGAATTTATGTCTGGATCTTTTATTCTGATCCATTGGTCTTCCTGTCTTTTTTGTGCCAATGCCATGCTGGCAGTGTTATGGCTCTGTAGTATAGTTTAAACTTGGGTATTGTGATGCCTCCAGAATTGGACATTTTGCTCAGAGTTGCTTTGGCTATTTCAGGTCTTTTGTGTTTCCAAATGTATTTCAAGATCAAGTTTTCTATTTCTGTGCAGAGTATCATTGGAATTTTGATAAGGATGTTCAATCTACATTGAACATGTAGATTGCTTTTGGTGATATGGCCATTTTCACAATGTTGATTCTACCAATTTATGTGCTTGGAAATTCTTTTCATCCTCTGATGTCTTCCTCAATTTCTCTCTTCAGTGGTTTAGCATTTTCATTGAAAAAGTCTTTGGTTTCTTTCATTAAATTTGTTCCAAGGTACCTAATTGGTTTTGAGGCTATTGCAAATGGGATTATCTCCCAGATTTCTTTCTCAGTCTGTTTTCTGTTGATATGTAGGAAAGCTACTGATGATTGTATGTTAATTTTGTATCCTGCTACTTTGCCAAAAGAGTTTATAATTTTTAATAATTTTTGGAGCATTTTTAGGGTCTTTTAGGTATAAGATCATGTTATCTGCAAACAGGGATAGTTTGACTTCTTCCTTCCCTATTTGAATTCCTTTTATTTCTTGATTTTATCTTATTGCTTTGGCTAGGAATTCCAAAATTATATTGAATAGAAGTGGAGAAAGTGGGCATCCCTCTCATTCCTGACTTTAAGGGGAATGGTTTCAGTTATTCTCCATTTAGTATAATGTTGGCTGAAGGTTTGTCATATATAGCCTTTATTATGTCAAGGAACATTCCTTCTATTCCTAGTTTCTTCAGAGCTTTTATCATTAAAGGGTGTTGAATCATATCACAGGCTTTTTCTGTATCTATTGAGAGGATCATGTTGTATTTGTCCTTGCTTCTGTTTATATGTTGTGTTATGTTTATAGATTTATGTATGTTGAACCATCCTTGTAACCTTGGAATAAAGCTGACTTGATCATGGCATATGATCATCTCTATGTGTTGCTGAATTCTGTTTGCCAGTATTTTGTTGAGAATCTTTGTGTCTATATTCATTAAAAACATTGGTCTATAATTCTCTTTTTTGGTTCCATCTTTATTGGATTGTTACCTTTATTCTATGCTGACTTTATAAAATGAGTTTGGTAGTGTTCATTCCCTTTCTATTTCCTGAAAAAGTTTGAGGAATATTGGGGAGTGGGATGTAAAGGGATAAGGGAGAGTGATAGAAGGGTTAACCCCCAAAAGGACCAAAGTAAAGTATCCACACAGTGGGAATACTTTGAATATCAACTTAAATATTAATAATGAAAGACAGGACTGTAAAATAGGTACATTGTATGTGGGGTATATGAAAGGGAGGGGAGAGGGTGAATGAAGGAAATTAAGGTATATGGTTGGTGAACCTCATATACTATATGGAATAGAGCAAAGAAACCTCTCACAATTACTTCACGTGGGGTGGGGAAGGGGTTAAAGGGAGAGACGATTGGGACAATGCAAGTTATGGACAGTGTAAGTGTAATTGGAACTGTCACTACGGATCTCCCTGTGCAATGAGTACATCCTAACAAAATCAGGAGCTGAATCGCTAAAGAATGAAGACCTTGTTTATCTTTGTATACTTTTAGATTTGAGGGGCATATATAACCAAGAATATTTTGGAAATCTACTTTTATGCTTATTTGTGGTAACAGCAAACTCAAAATAGCCATGAATAACAAAAAGTTTGGTATATTCATTAAAATAATATTAGACCTCTATAAAAAACAAATTTCTGGTATGTCAGAGTAGATATTACAGATAAAAGATGGAGGTAGCAAAATAAAAAAATTAAAGGTTGTCATTGTTTGATTTCACTGTGAATTCAATAACAGCTGAAAGTAATGTATAGTGTTAATGATGGTAACTCAGTGACACTGTCTATATATTGATTTGGGAGTAGCTGCAACAGTGCATTCACAATGAATTTTCCTTGAATTAAATGCTTAAGATTTGCATGTTTGATACATTCAAATAGACACACTAATACAGTAGCATACCAGTAGTACTATATTGTCTCCTGCTCTGATGTATTTTAACTTTTAAATTTTTTATTAAATATGCAAAGTCATTTGTAAGTCTGAAAATTTGCCTTTTGCAATAGTGAGAGCATAAGATTAAATGCAGAGCATATTTTCAAGGAACAATTTCTGAAGTAATGGAATTGCCACAGTGGAAGTCTAATTTTCTTGCACTCATTTTCATACTCTCATTAAAGTGAAAGAGAATTTATGTTGTTGGGTTGGAAATTACTCACATATTGTAGCTGGATACAGTTTTTCTTTCTTCAAATATTTCTTTCATGCAAAATGTCACAATAATCTTTGTGACATGTCTACAGGACACTGGATTATGAATACCTGAGAATGTTCTAAATTTTCTGAATATCAAGAAAATCTTTAAATATATTTGCAAACAATATATCTGTCCTCTTTAAAATTATCCAAGAACTCAAAGGGCCACAGTTAATTAAAATTTTGTTGTGTTATCAATACTTAATTTACCAATGAAATACTTCCCAGTAAAACCTAGTACAAAAGAGCATTTAAAGACAAAATGCATTTGCTTGAGGCCAGATATATCTGTTGTGTGGACCAACTATATTGCTCAGGAGGCAGAGGACTTAAAAAAATATAGACAACAAATAACATTTCTGTCTATTTTTATTAGTCCCCCTAATTGTTGACTACAATGTAATGAATGAGGACAGTTACATTAACAAGTGTCTTTTACACTTTTCTAAATATTCTAAAAGGGTTTGCTTTGCTGGCAGTATATGTTTGTATATACATACATAACTGTGTGGGTAGAGAACTTGACCATACCTATCATTTCTTTGATATCTAAACTAAGCTTCCACTCTCCCTCCAATGGAAGTTACAAAAGCCTCATTTCAGTGTCTGTACACATCATACCCACTTATGATTCGGTATACTTTTAGATATATTCTCTCTTATTCCTTTCTCTGTTCACCTAGTTATCTTTTTCATTCTGTAGATAAAATGTTGTGTATCAGTTCCTCTAAGAAACCTTAGTTAATGTTCAAGAATATGTGCAATAACTTCCCTTTTATAAGTTACCATACCATCACAGACCTTTCCTTTGTAGCTAAAAACACAGGGGCAATTTCATAATCATTTTGAAAAAAAGTCATTATTTACAATAAAGGCCATGAAAAAAAATGTTACATTTGGAAAGAATTTTTATAAATATGTAATTGACGTTCTCAGTTAGCAAGCAGTAATTTGGAATGACTTTATAAAGTTTCTGTTGATAGGTAATAGAGAAAAATATCACTAAGAGTCACAACTAGCCAGATCTGTGATTGCAGAACCTGGCAGCCTGGCACTCAGTGGCTGATGTTCTCTTGTTGAATATAAACAATTTCACAGAACATGGTCTTGACAAAACTGCTCAATGACCACAATAGGTTAAGACAAACCACAACCATGTGTAATCATGTCTGAAAACTGACAAAAATTACCAAATAAAGTGCTTTCTTTGTTACTAGAACAAGAGTGTTTCATTTTAGTGTGCCTTGATTCTAAGGCAGATTAATTAACACTCTGAATGTAGATTTAACCTTGCTTTTTGAAAACAAATCTCTAGGCAAGTTTTGTTCCATCTATTGCTCACAAATAACTCTAAATCTTTTTTTACCACTTTTAAAAAAAATTAGTCAATATTCATTGTACAAAATGAGCGTTTTGGTATGATATTTCTATTCATGCCTGTAATGTATTTTGATCATAATGACCTCTTCTTTTATTCTTTCTTATTCCCCTCCCCAGTTTCCACAAATGAGAGAAAGCATGTGATATCTGTCTTTGCAGAACTGGCATATTTTTCTTAACCGGATAGTCTATAACTCACAGATCATTTCTAAACTACTCTGACTAAAAAACCATATTGTTTTCTATGTGCGTTCCTGTGGTCATTGGATGCAGAGTATTAACAGATGCAATTTTAAGGCCAAATTTTAAGTACAAATTCCATGGGTACTTTAAGTGTGCTGATACACAGATGCATTCATACTTGACTGTAACTAAATTAAGTTGATTGAAATTAAGTAACATGATAAAGCTACTTGTAGTTGCTAACCACGATAAATTATCTCATTAAATTCTTAAAACAATCTCATGAGGAGATATTATTATTATCCTTATTTTATATCTAGAGAACTAGAGAGTTTATTGTAAAATTTAAGTAGGTGATTTATCTAAAATTATGTCATGACTATCAGAATTTTGAAAGTTTAAAACACCGTACTACATCATATTCTTAGTCAAGTAATGTTCATGAGATAAAGCGAGAGCACACAAGGGGGGTATGAGGATAGGTAAGACACCCAAAAAACTAGATAGCATTTGTTTCCCTCAATGCAGAGAAACTAATGCAGATACTTTAAAGCAACTGAGGCCAATAGAAGAAGGGGACCAGGAACTAGAGAAAAGGTTAGTTCAATAAGAATTAACTTAGAAGGTAACACACATGCACAGGAAATCAATGCGAGTCAACTCCCTGCATAGCTATCCTTATCTCAACTAGCAAAAACCCTTGGTCCTTCCTATTATATCTTGTACTCTCTCTACAACAAAATTAGAATAAGGACAAAATAGTTTCTGCCTGGTAGCGAGGGGTTGGGGAGATAAAAGAGGGAGCAGGGGGAAGGGGGAAGAAATGACCCAAACATTGTATGCACATATGAATAAAAAGAAAAACAAAGAATATTATAGCCATTCACACAGTTAAAAATAAAGAAAGAAAGAAAGAAAGAAAGTGATTTAGAACACTCAGAAATAGAAATGCAGCAAGCCACATTTACCACTAACCCAGCAGTAATTTAGTTACCAAAATAAACCAAGGCAAAAGAGACTGTTAGAAGGAATATTCCAGTAAAATAAGTGCTGCAAATTCTACCTAAACTAATATAATGTGCAAAATCTCCATTGTTCTTTCCTTTAGTGAAGGGAGCCTTTCCTTGGTGCCAGTGACCAAGTTTTCTTTGTGGACATAAATGAGTACCTAAGATGAACAAATAAACTGTCTACCATACTAATAAAAAAAATGTTCATTAATTTTCTTCTTATTCTGCTAAACTTTGGGCTCATGATCAAATATTTGAAGTCTAAAAGAAATAAGAAAATAGTATGGAAGCAACAGATGCTCTCTTTAAAATTTTTATTAGCGTATATTCATTATACTAGGGGTATTCACTGTGATAATTCCAAACAGCCTTACACTGTACATGGGTTAGATTGCCCTCATTATCTCCTCTCCCTACCCACTCCCTGCCTAACTTAAAACAATTACAAAAGCTTTCATCATTCTATTTTATACATGTATACAAAGTCCATCAACCATATTTCCTCACCTTCATCCCCATCATTCACCCTCTCCCCTCCCATAGGTACTCCCCACTGACACACACAGTACCTATTTTACAATCTCGTCTTTCATTTTTAACTCCAAAGTCAATGTTCAAAGGGGTTTCCCAATGCATCCCAGCTGTGAGTATACTTTACTTTGTTCATTTCATCCCTTCCATTACTTTCTCTTACCCCTTCCCTCTCAACCCCCATTATGCAACAGCTTTCAGTACGTATCATTAGGTCATCTACCTGCATCAATGCAATGTATTTTGATATTGTTGGTTATCATTCTCTCATCCTTTCTCTACTCCTGAGTTCCATAAAGTAGTCCTACTATTTCAAACATGTTCTATATATAAAAGTGTATATGATCATGTTAGAACTGATCCTTATAAAATATTATAAAAATGTTGTTTCTGGGTATTATGAATATATTAAATTTATAGGCCATGAAGCTCAAGTAGATTAAATTGCACACATATATTCTAGATATGCACTCCTTGCTAAGTACAGAATGAAAGGCCTCTGATCTCAAGATTCCAGGATGGGAAGATAAACAGATAATATAATCCATGACAGGATATAATGTGTCACCAGGCAGATTCCAAGGATGTTGGGGAGTCAGAGAAAGAAGAGACTATTCCTGGTCATAGAAAGTAGGACAAATGTTATAACTGTTGTTTATTTAAGCAAGTTAGAAAACTGCTTAGGATTTTAATAGTGGTTTTAACTAGAAGAGAGACTTGGAATGATTAAAATTTTTCTCTTTTATAATTTAAAAATAAAGTATGACTGTTATAATATTTTAATAGAATGATGGTACTCGAGAGAATGAGACAAGGATCAGATTTGTTATACTGATATGGAGCCATTACACCAAAAGTAGATTTTGTGGTGTAATTAATAAATGAACAAATTTAAAATGTTCAAAGAGAATGAATGATGGTGTTATCTTGGGATGATGTGGAAAGCATAGAGAAATGCTGGAAGACATAGACTAAAATAGGATGTGCACATTTGTACAGTAGGAAAAATTAATAGGACTATGCATCATAATTGTGAGGAGGAATTTGAATTATGGTCTTTAATGTAATAAGTCTTGAAGAGCCTTTAGCTATTTCTGGGAATAAAGTAATAAACTAAAATATATGCTTCTTATTAAGTTAAATTATTAATTTTCAGAGGTGATATGGTAGAGAGGTGGGAAAATTGAAACAGAAATCAGTCCAGAATTCATTTCAATTCCTTAAGTCTTAATTAGATGATAGGAATAGAATTAAAGAAATTCAGGAAAAGCTTTGAATAAGATATCAAGACCCAAAAGTTGAATACTATTGAGTAAAATGTGTCAGAACATGCTAGCACAAAGTACAGAAACTTGATACTCTGAGCCTTTGAAACCAAAGCAATTTGAGAAAATGGAGGAATTGGAAGTGTCTCTCCAACTGACACCAGACAATTGTACACCAAACAAGTGAAAAATAATTTCTATGTAAAAGTAGGCTACCTTAAAGTGGGGTATAGGATCCTTATTTAGGGGTCTTCCTTATGCCCAGAAGAAATGGCTAAAGACACAGACAGCAGACTGAACGAAGCAGGTCCCCCAAGTTTATTGCCATTGGAACATATTTTTTGTTTTACCAGCATACTTTGTATTACTATTCATAAATATATATAGATTTCTCAGTTTCTTTGGGTTTTCACTTAAGTCCTCCACATTACATGAAATTTAAACTTGTATGCATTTGTCTTGTTAATCTGTCATTTGTTACTGTGGTCTCAGCCATGAACCTGTGACAAGTGAGGAAAAAATACTACTTTTTTCCTCCCTGTATGTTAGTATTTCCATAGAATAACTAGCTCAATGATGTCAGGGATATTTGGATGGTGATAATGATGACTCTGGTGCTGACAAGAATGCGATTTAACAGATGTTTAAAATGATAATTTGCTAAAATCCACTTTTAAAAGATTGACTTCTCAGGGACTTTCATGATTAAGAACATTAACTGGCAAAAACATTAACTGGATGATTAAACTCGTTGAAAATAAGAACCACATCTTAAGAATCTTTATATACTGAGTATTATACACTAAATGTAGATGTAAATGTAATTCTTATAAAATTACAACTAAAATTAAAATATACTTTGAATATGGTATTCATCTGTTAAGAAAAATATGTTTTATGTAACATTTAATATGTAAAGATCAAAGCATATTTTAACATAAATTTATTGAACTTCATAATAAATGGAAACTAGATAGATGTAAATAATGCTTAGAAGATTTTCACCTGCAAGAAGTTATCCAATATGGCAGACTCTTTAACAATTCAAAACAAATAAAACAGAAAATTCAGATTGGTTTCGGAGGAAAGATGCAGAAAAACAGGAAAAGACATTAGGCTGATAGAAAATATAAGCATAGTTTTAATTCTTATACTGGAGTTAGGTAAAACATCTGTGGATGTGAACATTTTATTGTTGAATAATTTTAAATAAAAGAAAAGAATGTTATATGTGGAGTAAATGTACTAGGAATCAAGATTATGACTGATTTGTTTCTGAGCTTTTAAAGTTTATACATATATGCTGTAATCCTAGCTCCTCAGGACGTAGCAATCTGGAAGATTGTTTTTCAAGTAGAGGCTGAGCAAAAGGTTAGCAAGATCCCCATCTCAACAAATAAATTGGAAGTGGTTATTCATGGTCATAATCTCAGCTATACAGTAGGCATAAGTAGAAGGATTATGGTCCTAATTTAACGCAGGCAAAAGAGTGAAAAATGACAAAAGCAAAAAAAAAAAAAAGTTTGGGAACGTGGTTTCTCTACTAGAATGCTTGCCTACAAGTATAAGACCCTGAGTTCAAAACCCCAGTACTATCAAAAAATAAAAACTGAAAAAATTCAGTCTATAGTTATATTATTCTTAATGTACACAATTTTGCAAAGACTTTCTAAATATATTTGTGTATGTATTTACTTATTCTTGTGAATCTCTGGCTGAGATTTCTAATTAGATTGCTCATAATTTATGGAAAATAGAAGACCATAAATCAACCTTTAATTTCACAACTGGCTACCACTTTGGGGTCTTTCGATGCTCAGTACTCCTTCCTGGTAAACTCCTTTGGAGTGTTTGTGACTCCTTAAGTAAGATGAGTCTTTACTTCTGTTCAAATGTTTTAGAAGTACGATCTTATGCTGTGGAGTTTACTTTCAATTTTAGAAAACAAAAGCCTGTTCAACACATTTCTCAAACACAGCAGAAAATTATTTTTTCTTAAAGTATGAGCTAAGCGACAATAAGTTCATCTGAAGTAAAGATGCTCATAATTTGGATCTAAAGATGAACATGGATTCCACGCCAACACCCAGTTAGAAGAAAACCTTTAAAAAGAAAGACTGTGGACTTTGTATGATTTTAACCTTAGGTATATAACACATGTTCGAAATTTGGAATTATCTTTCTAATCACTCTTGCTGGTATTACTAGTACCATACTGAATAGATGTGGAGATAATAGGTACCCTTGCTTTGCATCAGCTCTTACAGGAAAAGTGTTCGTGTTTTTGTCTATTGTTTATGGCATACAAACCAAACCAAGATGAGATACGAACTCCTACCTGTTAGAGTGGGTAATATCAAAAGGACAAGCCTGATACTTATGTGGCAAGGGGTATACCAGGATCAAGAAGGTGATTCTCTTAGGGTAAGGCAGCTCCAGTAAAATCTGAATATGTGCCAGTGGGTAACAGCCTTTCAGCTCTCCTTTGACATTTGACATGCTCATGTTCAAGATAGATTGTTCTCATCCAGGCCAAGTAATATCCACAGCATTCTCTTTTCTCTCTTTTCTGTGACCAACAATCTACAGCGCTCAGTATTTTCCTCCCACATGCAGATACCCACAATATACATCGTCTAAATTCAATCCCAAACTTCTCTCTCTCTCTCTCTCTCTCTCTCTCTCTCTCTCTCCCTCTGTCTCCCTCCCCTCTCTCCTTCATCTTACCCACAGGACCAAGACCTGCTTAAGGAGCCTTGGAGTACTGTCTCATTTAAACTTCACTCCTCCACATGTACCTCACTTTCCTAACCCTAGGCTCAGCAATCCATGACTTCTCTCATCTCCCTTTAATTCCTGTGAGAACAAGCAAGTAAGAAGGAGTTTGTCTAATCTAAGTTAGTTCTGGGTCAATGGCAGGAAGGAGGATGTGTGGCCTTTGTACAGGCTTTCCCTGGCTCAGAGGCAGTTCTTCACTTTGAGCCCTGTGTGGGTTATTGGGTTTGTATGTGATCATGATGGCTCTTGTTTCATGAGGAATATATGTGGATGAATCCTTGCTCTTGCTCCACACAAATATTTTTTAAAAAGATAAGACGTAACAACTGTTATGTGAAAACTGAAGTATAGACAAAGGAAAACTCTTGTATATTCTTAGAATGCAAATTGGTAAGGCAATCATGGAAAATAATATGGAGTTTCTTTAAAAAAATTAAAAGTGCAAGTGCAACAAACCCCAGCAACCCTTTTCTGGTTATATATTCAAGGGAATAGAAGTCATTTTGCAGGGATATCTGTGTTCCCATGATCATTACCATATTGTTCCCAATAATCAAGGCATAGAAACAACCTAAATGCTCATGGAAGAATGGATAGATGGATAAATGGGTAAATTCTCTCTCCCCGCTCCCTCTCTTGTATACTGAATATTAATCAGTCTCAAGAAAGAAAATGTTACTATTTGTGACAACATGGGGGAACCTGTAGTACATTATCATAAATGATATAAGCAAGGCACAAATATGAAAATACTGTTTGAATATGGAAGTTATAAAATCAAATACATAAAATAGAAAGATGTACGAAATACTTAAAATAGAAAGGTTATGAGAATGGGGGCAACTGTGGAGATGTACGTCAAAGGGCACAAACTTTTTATGATGAGCAAGTTTAGAGAGCTACGTACAGCATGAGGCCTAGAGTTAACAGTGTAATGTATATTGACAATTGCTAAGAGAGTAAATTTGAGGTGTTTTACCATAACAAAAGAAAGTAACTGTGAGGTTATGGTGATTAATATATTAATTTGTTTGCTACAGTAATAATTTCACCATGGATATGTATATCGAACCTCATTGCATATCTTAAAAATACATAAGAAGAAAAACTCATGTTTTGTATACATGAGTATAAGTCAAAGTGATGCAATTTTCTTTTGCCTCCATTCATAGTACAGTTTTATTTTTTGACCTATCCTTTTTAAGTACATTGAGCATCAGGCTTATCTTTTTTTCTTTAGCTAAAGAGAATATTGGGGAAGAAATATCCATATGGAGAAGAAGCAGCCACTTGTGTGGTAAGATCTTCAGATCACTTATGTTACAGAAAGTTTGGGGATTTTTATATGATATGAAAAATATATTTCAGAAATAAACAATCGATAGGAAGATATTAGTAAATGTTTGTATTACTTAAGGAATGTTTTATTTACTGAATGAATATTCACAAAACTACCTCTCTCATTTCCTTTGGAGAGACAGCTTTTTTTTTTGATGGCACTGGGATTTGAACTCAGGGCCACATGCTTGTGAAGCAGGAGCTCTACCACTTGAGGCACTCCATCAGCCTAGAGGGGCAGCTTTACAGGTGTTATAATACCACAGGTTGAAATTCTCAGTTATCCCAATCAGCAAGTATAAGAATGCACTTAGAGCTTTTTCTACATCTTCAAAGGTGGAGCTATGTCTTTCTATTATTTTGTAATAATATTTTGTAATATTGTTTTGTAATAATCTAACATTTTCTATTTTGTTTTATAGGAAATAAAACAAACTGACTTGACGTTAACAGGTTGCACAGTGAAGAAGCACAAGCTGCAGCTACTTGCCCTGCTAATTTCTGTTGTCAAGACATAGTACGAGGGGATTCTCAGGGTGCAGATTCCTGTTTGAAGGTTATTATTTAAGGAAGTGTGTCTGCTTCCTGGCAATATGCTTTTTCCCACCTACTATGTGGGCTCAACTTGGCCCCTAAGTTGAGTATTGCCTCTGTAACTATGTGATTCAAGGGAAGCACACATATTCCTCTACATTTCACCTTTTTCTCTGTGGTTTATAACAAGGAAGAAAGGCCCAGTTTATTCAGAATCCATGTGCCAGCATGCTCTCTGTCACAGTGCCTGGTTCTTGTTTGCAACTGCTCAAGATTGTGGATTTTTTCAAAGCAAGCTGTCAATATATTTATCTACTTACTTGCTTGTGCCTTCCTACACATTACCCTATGTCATTCTGCCATTTACAGGGAAATGTTCTGCTTTTCATGTTTAATGGTGATTACTGCCTGTTTTTCTGTTGATGTCTAGGGGCAAGTGTAGGGATGATGAAATGAAATGTTTGACAAGTTCTGAGTCAAAAGAGCAATGTTAATTCAGATTAAGTTGTTTCTGACAGCAAAAGAGGCAAAACATGACTTATTTGAGCAATGTTATTTTAAAGAAACCCTCAGTAATTTTTTCACTTACCAAGAATCAAATGAATTTTTATTAAAATGCATTTGAATGTTAATATTTTGGCTTTTTATGACATTATGGGGAGAAGCATACTAGATAAGAAATAAGAGAGCATTAAAGAAAACTATCAACTTGTCTTGAATATTCTATTATGTCTTGAATGTTTAAATATACTTTCCTATTAATATTCCATAATTATATGTAAGACTATGTAAAAATTATTTTTCTGTAAATAGTAGTAACTTAGACTATCATTACAAATCACTGAACTAGGGTTCTATCAAAATAATTAACAACGATATTTCAAAGTACATATTTATTTAGCCAACAAATATTTTGTCTGTATTTACAATGTATAAAATATATCCCAGAAAAGACTTGTGATATATACACTTTAAAATGTTTAAGTTATTCGTGTGTACACACACAGATGCATACACATACCACATGTGTATGTGTATATAAATGTGCATGAGAGATAGGAAGATTAAATAAAATTCTAGAATTTAACGGTGCATTGAGTGTCTGTTATTTACAACAATAGAGAAAAATGTAGTCTCATGTCACACTCAACAAGGAAGTAGCTCAGATGGAATGAAAAGGAATTTTTCTAAGCTTTTTCTGTCAAATATGAAAGTGTTTTTCTGGAAATCTGGTGTTATAGGAAACTGTTTCTATTTTTTGAAAAATGATTATTCTTGAAACAGAATAACTCTCTGATGGTTTAATTTGACCAAAATAAATCAAAGTTCTATTGTATGTCTTGCTTATGGCATCTGCTCAGAATAGTTTTATTTATTAGAATGTATTTACATTAGAATGTCTAAGAGAAATTTTAGCTTTTATTGAATTAACTTGTGAAATTCTATATTCCCAGCCTCAGATAAATATTAAATATTAGATTTATTTTTTCCAAGTAGGACAAAAGGAAGAATGAACATGGAGATCAAATTTGTCATTTTAAATAGCTGAGGATGGCTGTTTATTCTACAGTTAAAGTGAAGCATTGTATGAGATGCAGACTTAGAGAAAGAAAGGAGAATAGAATAAATATGAGAATGATGGAAAGGATACAGATAGGCTATTGTGAATGATGACACATGGCGTCAAGGAAGAAAAAAATAAAGGTGGCTAAATGCTTTAAAAAGTTAGTTCTTCAAAAACACACCTAAAAAATAAAGGTATGTTTCTTTTCCTTTATATCAGATTTTGTTTTGCACAACTTCCCATACCCCACCCCACATCTTTTAAGGTAGAATAAATGTTGTATTTTCAGTATTAATATCTCAAAATGTTTGTTTAACATGATATTTGGAGCCAGAGATCAAAAGGAGAGTCATGTTTTAGAAAACAACTGACCATGAGCAACTCTCAAAAAGAGGATGGGACTTCTTTGTAGTGGACCAAAAGACAAACTACACACCAAATAAAGTGATAATCGTAGAAGGCAAAGTAAATGATGAGATGTCCTGATGGTCCCAGTAATCAGAATTGTAAAGGCACCATTTAACCTTAGTACCTTAAGATTATAGCACACAGTTCTAAATTGGCAAGTTTATAAACACTAACTTTATGCAATAATTTATGACCTCTCTACCCATCAGTTGGCTGCAGTACAGGAAGCTAATATAGATGTCTGTGCCTTAAGGTTACTAATAGCCTTCTCTTATTTACAGAGTGAGACATTGATCAGACTCAGCCTCCAGGCCATAGAGTGAATATCAGTAAATACATGTGCTGACATAGTTCTTAACAAGGTAAATATGCACTTTAAAAGTCAAGGGAATTTTAGTGAGGTTTGCAAGAAGCCCATGGACCATCAGAATAAAGATGTTCTTTATTATCTAGTTTAGTGATTTACACAGTTATACTATCAAAGGCACCTTGCATTAATGTCCTATTGACTTCAAGCTTTGAAAAAATGTATTTACCGAAACTATAATATGACATAAACAATGTTTCCCAAGCACTACCAATAAGCAGAGAGTGAGTGATAACTTAGTTACCCACAACTGTTGACAAATTGTGGCAGAATAAAAAAACAAAATAATTTAGCATGTTTTGCCTTCTTACTGTTGATACGTATATATGGTAACTGTTTAATTTTTGTGTTGTTTGTTTATTTGGCTTTGTTGTTAGTAAAAAATTTCCTACATGTCTTAATGTGGCTTTAAGTTTAAGATTTGTAAACTTGAAACATGTGATTATTACAATCTTATAAAAACTCACTTGGAAACAATTATACTTCATATATTTATGAGTTTTGACTAATACATTGTTGATGTGTTTTTTGTTTATTTCAATATTTGCCACTTTTATGAGAGGGAGCGTGAAATACTGAGAACCTAAAAACCATCTTACAATCTTCTTTTCAAATTAAATCTATTTGAAAAATTATAAATTATTTAATAAGAATAGAGATGTTACTTCTCCCACCTATTCAAATATCTCTTCTCAAAAAGCCCATTTTCTTCCTTTTGATATACTTTCTATACAAGAATGAATATAGAAATGTTAAACCAGCTGAAATCACCATAAGAAAGGGACAAAGGTATAATGAAGAAAATTAGAGGTGATAAACCTACTGTGGTTGTAATACATATATACACGGAAATATCACAAGGAAGCTCCCAGTTTCCTTGTTTGTTGTTTATCTCAAACAAACAAAAATGTCATTTTCTTCTTTCTTCTTCTACAAAATTGGAGAACAGGAGGGCTGAACAATTCCTGCCCAAGGAAGGGGGAAACTAACACCAGTGAAAGAGTGGAGGTGTTGGGGAAAAGGGTTAGGAGGGTGAATATGGTGCGTATGCTATGTACACATGCATGTAAATGTAAAAATAAAGCCTGTTGAAACTATCCCATGAACAGGATGGAGATAAAGGAGAGCAGTTTCTTGGGTTGCAGAGGTAGGACTGTAGTCAAAAAAAAGAAACTAAAAGCAGAAATTCTAGGGTGTGTCTCATATAGCAGAGATTGATTGCAATCCGCCTTACCACTGGGGGAAAAAAAAAAGAAAGAAAGAAACTACTTGAGCTTGTGAGAACAGCTGTAATCTAGCTTTGATTTTCTCTTGTTTTCTGTTGAGTGGATATATTTTTCTTATTTCTCATTACAATGAGTAAAATGTTATTTTAAAAGAAGTCACTTCATAATTATTGTTATTTATCTATTCATGCCATAGTATATTTCAATTCTGTATATGTACCTGATAGTCTATCAAGCACTGTATTTGCAGAGATGAAAAATGACTAAGTAACTCTATCTTGCAAGCACTAAATGCTAATACTCAAGATTTAACATTAAATATGTATTCTGAAATAACATATTTAATTCATAAATATTTAAATTAATAATTAGGACAATGATTTGGGTTTCCTACACTAAGAGATTGCTTGTTTTTAACATTTAAAGTAATGTTTGTAAATATTACACTTGTTCTGAGTTGTACTATTTAAGAATTACAGTGAATATCTTTGGAAAACTTACTTTCTGAACATAAGAAGTGAGAAATATATATGGTGAGATTTAATATATTCTTATTTTTCCTTTTAATTTTTCTATCCATTTGTTGACTATCTCAATTTCTTGAGAAATTCTAACTGTCCATCTTATTTGGTTTTCCATGTTTTTATAAAACTCAGAAATGTATGAAATGTATAAAAATTATTCATGAATTATACACTCCAGAAATGTGAGTTGTAAGTTGCTTATGGTTAGCCAGTAGTCCTACAGAGGAAAAAAGAGGGAAAAAAATACTTTACACCAAACCCTGATTAAATGAATCATTTATTTGTTTTTTATTGCTGTGCAGGGTGGGGGTACATTGTGGCATTTACAAAGGTTCTTACAAGGTGTCAAATATATAAATCTTGAATTCACCCCCTCAACCATTCTCTTTTACCCCCTCCCATTCCTGGAATAATTTCAAAAGGTACCACATTTCCATTCACAAACATGTGTGCACAGTATATGCACCATATTCACCCTCCTATACCTTTCCCCACCTCCTTCTTCCCACTGGTATTGACATCCCCCAAACAGGATCTGTTCTGCCCTCCTGTTCTCCAATTTTGCAAAAGAAAGAAAAAAAAGGTCACGCTAGCTTGTTTAGGATAGCTACACAGGGAGTTTTCTCGCGGAACTTCCGTGTATGTATGTATCACAGCCTGATTTGGTTCATCGCCTCTATTTTTCTTTTTTCTACTTTAGTCCCATTCTTATTATGGTTTCAATAGGTTTTAAAATTCCACATTCATTCTTGTATAGAAAGTGCATTAACCATATTCACCTTAATTTCTTTTTACTACCCCTCCATATATGATCTCCCATTAGCGTGACCTGTTTTTCATAGTATTGCTGTATTGTTATTAGGTCTACATTCCACACATTAAAGAAAACATGCAGCTTTTGACTTTCTAAACCTGTCTAAAGTCACTTCAGATGATGTTCTCCAGTTTCATCCATTTACCTGCAAACAACAAAATTTCATTCTTCGTTGTGGCTAAATAAAATTCTATTGTATATAAATACCACGTTTTCTTAATCCATTCATCAGTAGTGGGGCATCTTAGCTGTTTCCATAGGTTATCTATTGTGAATAATGCTACCATAAACATGGGTGTGCAGGTGCCTTTGTAGTAAACTGAGTCACATTCCTTTGGGTATATCCCAAGAGTAGAATTGCTGGATCATACGGCAATTCTATTTTTAGTTTTTTTGAGGAGTCTCCATACTGTTTTCTGTAATGATTGTACTAAGTTACATTTCCACCAGCAGTGTATGAGGGTTTTTTTTCTCCACATCTACACCAACATTTGTTGTTGTGTTCTTGATGATAGACATTCTAACAGGAGTGAGGTGGAATCTTAATGTGGTTTTGATTGCATTCCTTTTATGGCCAGGGATATTGAGCACTTCTTCATGTGTTATTTTTAGCCATTTGGACTTCTTCTTTTGAGAAAGTTCTGTTCAGTTCATTTGCCCATTTCTTCATTGTATCATTGACTTTTGAGGAGCTTAGATTTTTTTATTTTTTTATTCATATGTGCATACATTGTTTGGGCCATTTCTCCTTCCTATCCCCCACCCCCTCCCTTGCTTCCAGGCAGAATCTGTTCTGCTCTTATCTCTAATTTTGTTGAAGAGAGAGTATAAACAACAATAAGAAAGACGAAGCATTTTTGCTAGATGGGATAAGGATAGCTATACAGAGAGATTCCTTGCACTGAGCTCCTTATACATTCTGGTTATTAATCCCTTGTCAGATGTATAGATGACAAAGATTTTCTATGATTCTATTCAATTTAGAGATCATTTATTTTGTTGTGAAGAAGTTTTTAATTTAAGGTAGTCCCATTTGTCAGTTCTTTCCCTTAGTTGCTGAGATATTTTAGTCTATAGAGGAAGTCAGTGCCTATTAAATCCAGTGTATTCTCTGCTATTTCCTATACTAGCTTTAAAGTTTCAGGCCTTATATTAAGGTTCTTCATCCATTTGAATTGATACTTGTACAGGGTAGCAGACATGAATCTATTTTCACTTTTCTGCAGGCAGATAGCCAGTTTTCCCAGCAACATTTATTGAAGATGCTGTATTTTCTCCATTGTATGTTTTTGTCATATTTGCCAAAAATTAGGTGGACGTAGGAGAGTGAACTCATATCAGGATCTTCTATTCTGTTTTACTGGTCTTCATGTCTGTTTTTGTCCCAGTACCATGCTGTTTTTATTGCTCTGGCTCTGTAGTACAGTTTGTAATTGGGTACTGCAGTACCTCCAGCATTACAACCCTGAAGTTCATTTCACAAACACAAAAGCCATCAGTACCAAAGGCAATACTTAGTGAATCATTTATCACACTTAAAGTTGTTATTTCTATTAAGCAAGAGAGAGCATAGCCTTGTGTAGATATAAGAAGATTCCTATAAAAAAAAGAAGAGTCCTAGATAAACCTCTTGCCAGATAATCCATAGAAACTTGTACTTGTCAGGCTAAGACTCTATAAAATCTAAATATATAGAAAGGTGAAAATTACAAGTTAAGGCTGGTGTTACAAATGGATGTATAGATTGAAATCTCATTTAGTATGTGTTCCCCGAATTAGTTCTAGGCAGTGTGTGTGTGTGTGTGTGTGTGTGTGTGTGTGTGTATGAAGGAAAAGGGAGGTAAGAAGAATTAGTTTATATTTAAAATCTGTAAGTCCAATTACCCTTTTATTCTGGCTATTAAGGTAAACATTATTTCTTTTTCATTTTTTTTAGTAGTAGTGGTGTTTTACCTCATGGTCTTGAACTTGCTAGGCAATCACTCTATCACTTTAGCCATGGCCCCAGCCAAACATTATATCTTTGTATTGCAAAGTAAGTATTTTAGTTAAATATTGGGAATTTTGAAAGAGTTTCTAGGAAAAAAAATTTTGTGCAATCTCAGCAAAAAAGCTACAAAATCCGTAAGAGGAAAATTACAAAACAATCATGAAGGACATAGATTTGAATGACAGGAAACACATTCGAAATTATTGGATGAGAAGAATAAACAGCACTGTGGTATCAGTTCTAATACAATCTCAATAAAGATGTTATTGATAGGAACTTTGTTTTTTTTTATACAGATGGACAGGATGATAAAATCTTACATTCAAAAGAGAGTAGTAGCCTGAAAATACTAGAGAAGGCAAAGCTAGATGAGGGAAATGTGTCTCCCATTGTTAAGAGTTGAACTGGGGAGAGGGTGGGAGGAGGGAGAGGTGACACAAACAATGTGTACACATGTAAGTAAATGTAAAAACAAAAAAAATAAAATAAAGAAAAGAAAAGTAAATTAAAAAAACCCCAATGACATGTTGGCTTCTCAAAAAGGTATTAGAAACTCCACAGAAAAACCCCCTCCAGTTTTATTTGTCTGTGTATTATTATCACTACGCATCAAGGAAAACATGATGGCACCACAAATGGGTAATGAAAATGAGCCAATGCATAAGGAAAGAATGATTGTATCAGGAAATAGTGAAAGGAAGAACTTATTTAAAATGAAGAATTAAAATGAGAAAGATAAGGAAAAAATTTCATAATGATGGGTGTGGAACCATGAATAAGATAACCTTAGAATTACTCACCATCTCCCAAAATTCAGGAGGAAAATGTTTGGCAGTCAGTACTATTGTTTTAACAGTCAGACACCTTCTTCTAGTAGCAGAGTACATTTTTTTTTCCTTCTGAGAGTGTGATGTCCTTACCACCATGTCTGTCCATAGTATTTAATTTGGAGACAGTCAGGGATTGACTTAGGCCTGAGTCTTTCCAAAAGTGCATACAACACAATGTGGACCAATGAAAGTCAATGATTAAGAATTATTGAAAAAGATGAGTTGACTTTTTACTGGGATGATTAAGCTGATAAAGCATGAGATTCTGTTTTCTGATGATAAAGCCTGTACTAGATTGAAGCCAGTGAAAGAGGAATGAAGACAGCTAACGTAAAGGCAGAACTTTCTCATAAATATTTGGGTACATGCACTAAGATATTGTATTGGTTGTTCTTAAAATTGTTATGTCATTTTCTGTTACAGCAGAAATAAGAAACTACACTTTGAAATCCAAATGATGATATTTGAAATAGAGAAATTACCACATAAATGTGTACATATAATAGAGCAAGTATAATATCTATAAACACTATTCATGCAGTAATACCAATAAAAATATAAATGGGTTTAAAAATTAGATGAATTGCTGAATGATACAACCATATGTTATGTCATATTTTAAAAGTAAAAACATCATCTAGTACTAGATAAACAGCCATGTCTGCCAATGAATTTTAATTAATGAGGCAAATGATTCTATATTAACTGTTTTACTTTTTTTCTTAGTATATTTTGGAACAGTATGCATGTGCATAGTTAGTAGGAATCAGAAAGGTAGATATTATATTTTTGGTAACATTTTAGTAATTATTTCTTCATGAAGCAATATGTATAACACACTGAGTTCTATCTCAATAAAATGTGTTTGGATGAGTATTTCAACAGTGTGTCTAATGTTTGAAATTTTTTCTAAGAATTTTTCTATAACCTTACAAAAGTAGTGATGTTTGCAGTTATCATAAATCAAGCTTTTGCCATCCAAATAAATAAGTAAGTAAAAGACTGTCTTTTCCAAAAAAATGCAATTTTCTGGCCACACGAGCGTAGTGCAGTTCACTTAAGTGCTGATGTAGTTTATAGTCAGTCTCCTTTTCTCCTTTGCAAGAAGTACTGTTAAGTAAACCAAGTTTTCTAAATAGTCATCCATAAAGAAATTTCAGATTTATAAAGTTAGAAGTAACATTTTATTTAAAGGCCCTTTGTACTAATTTTTTAATGAGTGCTTCAACTTTAAACTTGCATTTGGAATAGCTGCTGCAATTGTAGTCATGTGTGTAACTTTTTTTTAACTTGACATGTGTACTTTAAATGTTACTTTGCTAAAGTTGGATGTTTTCCTATGCCTATGATGAGCTTTTGAACCATGAAGAAAATGAGACTAAATGATGCCTAGATAAGTCAGATAATAGTAACTACAGTGGTTTCTGATGTTGAGATTATTGTTAAACTGTAATTAATAATTTGGATGGCAAGGTTTATCTCTTTGTTATAAACTCTCATAGCTGAATTGCTTAAGTATAATTTATAGCTCTTCAGTGTAGTTAATTCTTAATGAAAAATATAAAACATAAATTACAGATTTGAAAGGTACTGTACAACCATTGTATCTATAAATAACAGCACCTTTTTGTCATTTAGAATAGTATGTAATACAACTTGAGTGAGCACTCTGAGAAGTACTATCAAGTTCTAGTATTGCTTCTTAGTATTGAACTGAATTTTCAGTTCTGTCCTAGACATTTGCACTACACTAACCAACTCCATTCTCCTGTCTTTTTTGTTAATGCACTCTGTACTGTTGGTGAGTGCTCCTTAGTTTCCATACCAGCTGCTACAGAAGGTTATTTTATATCCCTATGGCTATTGCCAAGGCCACAAAAAAGAAAAGCTCTATTTGTATGCAACACCAATAACCCTTTAACTGCTAATGTATGTTTCTGCTTTCTGTGCCTTATTATGACTGCTTTTTTGGGCTAATAAACATGTGTGATGTTGTATAAAAAATAAAATAAAGTATCTTTGGAGGTCTCTTGAAAATTAGCTAGAGAGTCTCAAAAGTTTACATTTTAACTGACAGATATACACTCAGGTTCTAAATGAGTAAGATAACTCTTTTATTTAGAGATATTTCAGTTGTATGAGAGCTGTTTCTTGCACTGAAATGGATTATGTCCTCTTTTAAATTCAAACTATCATCTCTCACTCTGTATTCTGAAACAATACAGACTATTTCAATCAAGTTATCACATTTTCTTTAAAGTACTCTAGTCCAAATATACTCAGCCTCCTAAAACATTCTTTGTTCTCAATAGAACATACTATAGTGCTTGGCTCTAAATATGGTGATAATGCAGAGAGATTTTCTGTTCTCATAAAACTGGTGTCTGAATAAGAAATATGTTGATACATAAATAAAATATTCTAAATTTATGTGAAGATAAAAAAGATTCTAGTATTATATAATCAGATAAATTATTGGAAAATGGTAGAAAGCCAACAGTAGGACAAAATTTTAATAGAAATTAAATGTAAAAGTGATGTCTTCTCATGTGGTTACAGTTTGGGCAAGATTGAATACTTACATGGGAAAAAAGCCATATTGAAAGAGCATTTGGTAGACACAAAGATAGAGTACAAATGAATCAGAAATTCAAATACTAAAGAAAACATTCTGTAACACTAAAATATATTAGTAAATAACTATAACCTAAACCAACAAAAATTTTAAAGCTTTGAATAAAAATCCAGAAGCAGTAAAGAAAAATTGACACTTTTAATCACAAGAATACATATATCAAAAATTGCAAGTAAAACCACCATAAATATAATAAGAAGATAATGATTTATTTGAAAAATACTTATTTCCTTATCTAATATTTAAATATCTTCTAAAAGTAGGAAATAAAAGACCTAACAATTCTGGGGAAAATTGTCTAGAAATTTAAGGAGAATGGTTTCAGAAAAGATGCAAATGACTTTTAACAATAGAGGAATATTATCAAGCTTCTTATAAAAGATGGAAAATGAATTCCATTAAATTATCTATATTTTTAAGAATGGCAGAATCAAATATTAGCATACTTCTTTACTAAGCCTGTAGAATCATATAATTCTATAGGGAGTAATTTAACAATATTTAGTTAAAAATGCATATGTGTCTTATAATTTAAGCTAGCCATTATATGTTTGGTAAACTTTAATGAATTAGAAATAAATATAAAATTTGCAGTCATAAGGCTCTTCATATTAGCAAAGGTCTAGACAAAAGCAAATGTCCATCACTAAGGAACTGGTTTAAAAATGTTATATTCTATCAACATGACTAAAAGCATACAGCCATAAAATGAAATATGAACACTTCTTTTTATTATGAGGCTACAGATCATATGGATATTTATTAAAAGCAACAAATGACTATAAATTCAAGGGGGATATAATACATATTTATACATATTTACTTTGTTGGAATAACAATGAAAAATTGAGGTGAAATATAAAAATCATAGACTTTGTAAGAAATAGGTAAAAAGTTTATATAAAGAGAAGATAGAGTTTCTAAATTTACTTCGCTTAAAAGATGTGTTTGGTTTTGTGAAAGTCTGTGCAAATATAAGTGGGCTTAAATATGATAGCAATTGGTAAACATCAATAATTAAATTTAAAAATAACCTAATGGTGTTTAAGAAGTGGATTCACGACAAGAAAAGAAGTATACCAAGTGGTTTTACACATGGAAAGTTTTCTATATATCCTTATTAGTACATTAAATTTTAACATATAAACCATTTTTTAAGAGTCTCCCTTGAATCTGTGCTCTTCTCCTCAGGGATATCTCTGTAAGGTCTCTGGGGAAGTGCTATATTCCTGCTGTGCTTTGACTACAAAATAATTTACTTGTAGTGCTGGTTTATTTCAATGCAAACACAACAGCTTGCATGTGCTTATCTTCTCATGTTATCTCAGTTCACCATGTTCAAGTCGTCATTTTACAAAAGTTCTTTTTACTTTTGCAAAACTCTCAACAACTGTGTAAGCTTTGAAGCTTTTATTGCAGTCTTTAAAAAGACTTATGTATTTCTCTACCAATTATCTCTCCATTGATTTCCATTTAAGTATTACAGCTCCTATAGTGACTTGCTTTGGACATGATGAAATATTTATTTTCAATTGTTTTTATTTACAATTAATTCTTATTCTAAGCAATTTTAAGAGGGTAGTCAAGGTTTTAAATCCACTAACCAGCTCATTGAATTTTGACCCTATGAAAGCATAAAATAAGAATGTTTACTTTTTACATGCTAATGAGTTACCAGCATTATATACTTATAGGTTAAAAATAATAGAACATGTTGTCTATGTGACTTCAATGTATGTTTTGGAATAGTTTCAATCCCTTCTCTGAAATATATCAGTACATGCTCACTATACTTTAAAAATTTTCCTCATAAAATAGATTATGTTCATTCTACTCAGAACTTGATGGTGTCCAAAATGACTCATGTACGTTTTTGGTCATGTTTTTTTTTTTGCAAACTGAATGCATCCAAACTATCCATTTCCTTTTAAAGTTTTCATTGAATACATTGACAGAATGAATACATTTCCTATTGGAGCTCTCACATAAAGAAAAAGTACACATATACTTCGACGGAAAATATTTTAAAATTATAACTCTGGGGAATATCTTGAATTTGTGGATATAATGCCTATTTTCTATAACATCTGTACATGGATGATGGAGCTGGTAATTTTTATTTGACACTATCACCTTAAATATTACACATCACCTTAAAGAGTGCGTGTGTGTGTATATGTTATACCCACACATATATTAATAAGTCACAAGCCACAGCTTTTTTTGCAATTTAAGTTACTTATCTATCATCTCCCTTATTTTCTGATAGAAGATGCTAAATTTTACTAGATTTAACACTATCATTAAGATTTACACAGTATCTAACTTCTAGGTGAAAACAAAGTGGGAAATCCTGGTTATCTCTATAAATTAAGAAGAAAATTAATTTAGTTTACATATAGGGATAAATACTGATGAGATCAAAGAATTTTTCAACTTGAAATAATTTTAGAATTACAAAAGAGTTATTAATCTAAGGTTTCATTAGTGCTAAATCATATATAAATGTGATAAATTTATCAAAATTGATAAACTAGCATTGATGTCATACTCTTTACTACACTACAAGCTGAATTCAGATTTCCCCAGCTTTTCCATTATATTTTCTTTGTTTTCACTTTCAGAATTCACTACAGGATACCACATTACATTCAGCCTCAATTTAAATTTGACCTGATTTTAAAGGAAAAGAAATTTAATTATTGATAAATTGATTTGTATGGGTGCTTGATTTTTCTGTTAATTTTGTTTTAGAGGTATAATTTTTCACCTTGTATATATATATAAATATATATATATCTTTAGAAAAAAGAAAGCTAAATTGTGCATAAGGTCTCCATATTGTTTAAATTCATATATCATACATCTAGATATATCTGTATATACTACTCTATACAGATACATGCTCTATTATAATATGTATTTGGAGGTATTTCGGTTTAAAACCAGGACATGTACTTGCTGGACAGGAACTCTACTACTTGAACCACACCCAAGCCCTTTTTGCTTTACATATTTTTCAGATAGGGTCTCACATTTTTGTCTAGTGGCCTGGACCACAGTCCTCCTCCTTATTCCTCTGGCAATTTTGCTGACATGGGTTCTCACTAACTTTTTTCTGGCTTGTACCACAGTCCTCCAATTCTGTCCCTGACCTAGATTCTTAATTTTAAAATGACATTACAAGAAAAGTGCTTCAATGTCAAAATTTCATAAACAGATACTACGATTTATTTCTAGCTTTCATATTTTATCATTTGACACATAACTACATTTAGTTAAGTGAGTTAAATGGTAGAGATAACTTGTCTCAATATTATTTAACAAAAGAAAGAAGAAAAAGAAGAAAAAAGAAAATGTGAACAGATGAATCCCTAAAAATGTTGTCTATATACATAATGGAGTATTATTTGATCATAAGAAAAAAATCATGTTACTTATAGGAACATGGATGAAAGTAGACATAATCATGTTAAACAAAATAAGCTAGACTCAGAAAGACAAATAGTACATTTTCTTATATATGTGTAATCTGTATATTTATAAAATGACATGAAAGGAAGAAGGGAGCTATTTAGACTGATTTGAGATACAAAGGTTGTACCAGGGACAGGGAGAGGGTGAACAAGAGAGGGTAATGGAGAGTGAGTATGATCAAAGTTTATTATGTGCATATAAGAAAATGTCACAATGTCACCAGCTTTAATTTTTTGAGTTAATTTTTTTTCCTTTTATTATTCATATGTGCATACAAGGCTTGGGTCATTTCTCCCCCCTGCCCCCACCCCCTCCCTTTCCACCCACTCCGCCCCCTCCCACCCACTCCGCCCCCTCCCTCTCCCCCCCCAATACCCAGCAGAAACTATTTTGCCCTTATTTCTAATTTTGTTGTAGAGAGAGTATAAGCAATAATAGGAAGGAACAAGGGTTTTTGCTGGTTGAGATAAGGATAGCTATACAGGGCATCAACTCACATTGATTTCCTGTGCATGTGTGTTACCCTCTAGGTTAATTCTTTTTGATCTAACCTTTTCTCTAGCTCCTGGTCCCCTTTTCCTATTGGCCTCAGTTGCTTTTAAGGTATCTGCTTTAGTTTCTCTGCATTAAGGGCAACAAATGCTAGCTAATTTTTTAGGTGTCTTACCTATCCTCACCCCTTCCTTGTGTGCTCTCGCTTTTATCATATGCTCATAGTCCAATCCCATTGTTGTGTTTGCCCTTGATCTAATGTCCACATATGAGGGAGGACATATGATTTTTGGTCTTTTGGGCCAGGCTGACCTCACTCAGAATGATGTTCTCCAATTCCATCCATTTACCAGCAAATGTTAACATTTCATTCTTCCTCATGGCTGCATAAAGTTCCATTGTTTATAGATACCACATTTTCTTAATCCATTCGTCAGTGGTGGGGCATCTTGGCTGTTTCCATAACTTGGCTATTGTGAATAGTGCTGCAATAAACATGGGTGTTCAGTTGCCTCTGGAGTAGCCTGTGTCACAGTCTTTTGGGTATATCCCCAAGAGTGGTTTTGCTGGATCAAATGGTAGATCAATGTTTAGCTTTTTAAGTAGCCTCCAAATTTTTTTCCAGAGTGGTTGTACTAGTCTACATTTTCACCAACAGTGTAAAAGGGTTCCTTTTTCCCCACATCCTCGCCAACACCTGTTGTTGGTGGTGTTGCTGATGATGGCTATTCTAACAGGGGTGAGGTGGAATCTTAGCGTGGTTTTAATTTGCATTTCCTTTATTGCTAGAGATGGTGAGCATTTTTTCATGTGGTTTTTGGCCATTTGAATTTCTTCTTTTGAGAAAGTTCTGTTTAGTTCACATGCCCATTTCTTTATTGGTTCATTAGTTTTGGGAGAATTTAGTTTTTTGAGTTCCCTACATATTCTGGTTATCAGTCCTTTGTCTGATGTATAGTTGGCAAATACTTTCTCCCACTCTGTGGGTGTTCTCTTCAGTTTAGAGACCATTTCTTTTGATGAACAGAAGGTTTTTAGTTTTATGAGGTCCCATTTATCTATGCTATCTCTTAGTTGCTGTGCTGCTGGGGTTTCATTGAGAAAGTTCTTACCTATACCTACTAACTCCAGTGTATTTCCTACTCTTTCCTGTATCAACTTTAGAGTTGGGGTCTGATATTAAGATCCTTGATCCATTTTGAGTTAATCTTGGTATAGTCACCTGCTATTTTGTATGATTAAAATGCACTAATAAAAAAATTGAAAGAAAGAAAAAATAGAGTCATATATATATCCATATGTATATGTGTATATATATATATATATATATATAAGGACCCAGTGGCCTTTAGTAACATGAGGCCCTGTGAAATTTGGTTTATAGTAAAACTTGTTTTATAATAAAATTAGTAAGTCAAATGATTGACTTGCCTTAATTTTATTGGTATTAAAATCAAAGCAGATGGCCTCATTGAATGATGAAGTGGAATGGAATATTGAAGATTCAACAGGATGTCAGTTAGGAGACAACACAGTACCGAGTTAGGTACTCTACTGAATGATGCATTGTATGCTTTGAATCAATGACCAGCTTATCATATTTTTTCTCCTGCAGCCAGATGACATAAGGAAGAGGTAGAAGGAGGAATTCTATTTTCGAAGTTAATTCTAATGACTCATGTGTAATATTTTGACATCTTATTTCTT
Organism: Castor canadensis; assembly: GCF_047511655.1. Taxonomy (NCBI): domain Eukaryota; kingdom Metazoa; phylum Chordata; class Mammalia; order Rodentia; family Castoridae; genus Castor; species Castor canadensis. Next base: position 93,602,839 of record NC_133391.1, on the reverse strand, counting down.
CACTTACAGTTCTGCTGATTCCCATGAATGCTTTCGCCCAGAAACATAACAAATGCACCATTTATTCCATTGAAAAAAATCAATGCACCATTTTGCTGTCCTCAGCAATAAAGGGTAATGGACATCACAGAAAGCCATCACAGGCAATGTCTCAAAAGCTGAGACCCACAAAGAATCTTATTTTACTACCTAAGCCTGAAGGTAGAACTAAGGTTATGAATCACAAGTTAGTAATTTTTCATGCAGGGTCTAGTGTTTTGCCTGGAACTGGCCTTAGATGTTGATCCTCCTACCTGTGCCTTCCTTGTTGCTTGTTGCTGGGACCACAGATGTGTACCACCATGCCATGCTTTTCATGTTGAGATGTTGAGATGGGAGTCTCACAACCTTTTATCCCAAACTGACCTGGAACAGCAGTCCTCCTGATCTCTACCTTCTTAGTTGTTATGACTACAGGCATGTGCCACCACACCTGGAACTCTTCATTTTGTTTTTACCTACTATATTTTTAATAGAAAATTTAAACATATAAGCCTAAAATACTTTACATCAACAATTTCACAAGATTCAATCTTTATACATTAACTCATGTTTTAGAAGTCTATTAACAGACTCCCCAGTTGTTGGTTGCACAATTACTACCATTTTGATTTGTATGTTTAATTTGATTCTCAGTTTCTTTTTTGGTGGAACTAGGGTTTGAACTCAGGCCTTCATGCTTTCAATGCTTTTTCAAAGCACTTGAGCCTTACCTCCAACCCATTTTTCTTTGGATATTTTTTGGAGATGGGGTCTCACAAACTATTTGCCCAGACAGGCCTCAACCATGATCTTCCTGACTTCAGCCTTCCAAGTAGCTAGTATTACAGGCATTAGCCACCTGCACCTGGCAAAGTCTCACGCTTTATGTAATTAGGCTGGCATGTAATTCTGGGCAACTGTATGAACTGACATAGAAAGAGTCTTTGTCTAAAATGTAGAGCTAAATAACAAACATTTCTATGTTAAGATACATGATATAAGGGGAGACATTTTCAAAAGAAATGTTTAATACAATTTTTAAACATTTTAAATATAATTAAAATAGCAGGAATATATTGGGTTTTGCCTGAGACAGTTTTGTTAATTATAACCTTGAATCCTATAATGTCTCATCAGAAATCATGATATCAAAGGGATTTTCTAAATGCTTGATGAATTTCTTAAATTTTCTAAATGCCAAGAGAAATTTCTAAAATCCTTCTAACTATGCTGGTTTCTGACTTATTTCAAGTTACTCTCATAATTTCAAAGGGCCACAGAATCTGAAAGGTAGGTCCGGGAGCACAGAACAAAATATTAATAAGGTTTTGATGTATTTACATTTAGTCAATCATTTGGGCTGTCTGAAATAAACTCTATTCACATAAAATCAGAATGACTTTGGTATAACAGAGTTATTATGTTCCTGTATTGCTGTTTAATTGCTTTACCTATGAAAAAAAGGAAATCTGTAGGTATTTTAAAATGTTATATGATCATGTGACATTTTCATTTTTTAAGTTTTCAAACAGGGATTCTTTTGATTATAAAGATGTGTAAACCAGACACAAGGTAAGAAAACAACAGAAGGTAATAATAATTGTTGATGTTTTTGTTGTAAAATGTTAACTTGGTATAGTAGGTAAAATAAATGATCAGTCAGATTTTGAGGACAGATATGGGACTTATTTTCTAGATGTGCCTCAAATGAGATAAACTCTTCATAGTACATAATTCAAGATATACAATATTATATCCTAAGTTATATATATATATATATATATATATATATATATATATATATATAATTATGACTATTATAACAAAGTTTAAATATCCACATGGTTACAACTATACATTTGTTGGCCAAAAGTTATAGTACTGTTAAATGAAACAGATACATGTGGATGCTTCAAATATTCTATTTTAATATACTTTATCCTTCTGGAATATGCAAGTACTTTTTATGGTTCCACAAGTAAGTATCTAGTCTATATATTCTATGAATTTCCTGTTAGAAGCACAGAATTTCAGCAATTTTTTTCAAATACCTAGTGAGATTTGCCTTTTGATGAAAGTAAGTTTAAAGCCTGAGCCTTTCACTGAAGCAGTATCCTTTTTCCCTGTTTTTCTTAATTGGTGAAGTGTCTCTGTCTAAACTAATAGACAAGGTTAGTAAGTGCTAGAGTGCGACTTTCAGAACCAAGTACTTCGTTTATGGTATTGCAGTCGGATGACCACTGATAGAAACAATGCACTGTAGATTTCAAAAAACCTTTAAAAGAAAGCTTCACCATTAAGGAATGGTAAATGTTGGATGAGATAGATGTGCTTAAACAATGTATACATATAGCAAAATATTATAGGATACCCCATTAATATGCAAAGTTTCATGTATCAGCTAACAATAAATTTTAAAAATATTCAAAATTAATATTTTGTTACAAACAATAGCTTTTAAACATGAAGCCTTGAGTTCAAACACCAGTACTGCCAAAAAATGTAAAACAAAGTAATAGCTTTTGCAACCCTCCAATATTATGTAAAATTATTTACAGCTGAGTACTTTTGAAAACTGCAAGTTTGTGGAGGTATGTAAGAATTGCCATTATATCCGCCCCTTTCAGTCTCCATCTAGAGTCAAGCGCATGACTTTCTTCCTGCAATGCCCTATTGACTTTCAACACATCAGTGCTTGTCATGGATTAAAACCTCAAAACGAGTTTTATTAAGAAGAGAAACCTTTCTAAAGTGATGGAACTATTCCATGTCAATTACAGTGCTCTATAACTCACAAAGCTACACATGGAAATTTTTGTTTGAGTAAGTTATAGTTATATGAGTAAATTTTACTGTATATAAATTTTAAGATAAAATATTAAAAAGGTAGATAAAAAGTTGAGTATTTTTCACCTTGATTTAGCATCTATAATAGTTTTCTTTAATTGTGATACAGCCTAAAGGATAAATTATGTTTCAAACAGCAAAAAAAATTGTAGTTCAGATTCCCTTTATTAAAACCTGTATTTTTCAACTTCACAAACACAGCAATTTTCTTTAAAAAACACAAAATTATGTGTCTGACCATATTAGTTTCTTTTGAAGGAAGAACAGTCATTGTGTTAGAACAGACCAACATGACAAAATGAATATGTATATATGTGTATGTGTATGTGTGTATGTATATACATTAGGATGTGTGTATATATATGTATATGTATATTAGAACAAAGATACAAAGATATTGAACTCACATATTCTCTTAAATATTATTTTTTCCTGTTTTAAACATCATTTTCTATCTCTTCTTGAATGTACAAATTTTAATGGGTGAGTTTTGTCTTGGTGTTTTTGGACATGTTTCAAAAACTGATGTTTAATTTCACATAAATGCAAGTCTTCGTTCTGTGTAAAACAGTTTTTTCAATTTTAGCACAATTTCTTTTCTGTTGGTTCCCCAAAGCAAATTATTTTGAAAAGAAAGTTTTCCTTCATGTTCTAACAATTTCTGGTACATATATCTGTACCAATCTCATGCTAGCAAATAAAAATGAAATGTTCTACATATAAATTGCATTATGAATGGAATTTTAGTCTTTCCTTTCCTCCTTCCTGTATTGTTACAGGTTCCCTAAATTTAACTTGGTACAAAATCCTTCAACCCATGTAACTTTTGAGCATATAGTGAACCATGGAATTGGTGGTTTCATCTTCCAGTACAGGAAAAAATTTAACATGTTCAAGAGTCTAGTGGTCAGATTAGTAGTACATTTTCAGTGTAAAACATTCTGAGTTAAGATAACTCTATATGGCCAAATATCTTTCATGTTCAATAATTTTTGCCCAAAGGTGTAAGAGTGTTCAGTGTCATCCATTTTTGTAAGAGACTCTAAGATGCTCAAAAATCCTTTAATTTCTATGTATAATATTGTTTAATATTTTGCATACTCTTGACTTAGAACAAAATGGATGCTTTCTGCATGCTCCATCTAGAATAAACAGTATGTAAATGCCAAGGTTGCTGTGAATCATTGTATCAGGTCCTGACTATCTCATAGTACAAGGACTCATCCCAGTCCATTTGTCAGTATTTTGGAGATTGAGATACCTAGTAACATGTTACACGTAGGTAGCATGTTACTCAAATGTTAGCTAACATTTTCTTATTTTTCTTATTTCAATTTCTTTCCTAGAATTACTTCATCTTTGAACATAAATAATTTATCTCCGTTTTTATTTTGTATTGATGCAGTTCTTCTTTAAATGTATGTATTTAGTTAATCCTTTAATACTTAAGACTTGTTTTCCATGTTATTCATAACATCAAATTTTTTAAGGATTTCCATACTCCAGACAGCTAGTAAGTGTGCAGTAGATGTTGTAGCAGATGCTGTGGCCCTGTTCCTACCTACCTTGCATTCACATCTTTGGAGTTTTGTTTTTCTTTTTTTTTTTTTCTTTCTTTCTTTCTTGTTTTTTGGTTTGCCATGGTGGGACTGGGGTTTGAAGTCAGGGCTGGTTGCTTGCAAAGCAGGTGCTCCACCATTTGTGCCATGCCTCCAGTCCTTTTTGCTCTGAGGTCCTTTTTGCAGATGGGGTCTTGAGAATTATTTTCCCTGGCTAGCCTCTAATCATGATCATCCTGACTTTAACCTCCCAAGTAGCTAAATTATAGGTGTGAACCGTTATGCCCAGTCTGCACTCACATCTTGTGTTGAAGGCTGGTGACAGAATATCTCAGCTCTCTAAGTGCCCTTTATGAATATTTGCTATAGGAGCATACATATTTTCAGTCAGAACAAATCCAATGTAATAGTAATTGTCCTTAGAAGTAATGCTCAACTGAGGGATAATAGGAAAGAATGGATAGACACATAAGTTTGCTCTCCTTTGATGGCATAACTCAGGGTGACTAAATTGTCTCCCAGGGTTTTCCTAGCTATTTTGTCCCCCTATTTTGTCTGCTTTCCCTTGCTTAGTATTTTTACAACTGTCATTGATATTTTCTGAGATCACTTTCAAATTAAAATGAATATCACTCAAACATTACTTCATTGATATTTTCTGAGATCACTTTCAAATTAAAATGAATATCACTCAAACATTACTTCAAGCTCTGCTTTTATCTGACCTACATGAAGACATTGATTCTTGAAAATTTAAACAGGAATAAATGAGAAGCAATTCCAAAATAAAATGCTACACTACAGGGAGTCAGATTATTTAATATGATAAAACCATTACACATTTTCAGAAGATGGTGAAAGGATATATAATTAGATTCATGTCTCTGACCAAATAATTAAATATAATTCCAAACTCAATATGGAAAGAATGGACATTCATTTGCACACTATTGGACATACACAGGAACCAAGCTGCAATTGTTCACCAGTTGCCATGACATATTTCTTTCTAAACCCACAGTATAAGTCAACATGCTTTGTGGTTTCCTGGAAAAGGGGAGAAAAGGGAACATGGAAATCATACCATTATTGTCTCACTCTAGAATTGTAAAAGCATTTATTACATGTTCCCTCATATCCCTTCCAAGTATCTACAGATACTGAGATTTTTTTACATTAATGGCTCCAACTACAACTGTAACGCAAACTGTTGGTATAAAGGAATGGAAGCATCCTACAATGTAGGAAATTAAAAAAATAGTTTTGTGTTGAACAATAAGAACTAAAAATAAAGTCCTTATTCATTTAGCAAGGAATAGTTTTGCAAGATATTAAATGTTAAGAGAATGTAGTCACAAAACTATTCTTTGAACAAAATCTATTAGTGATGTTCATCCATTAAAATCAAAATAGAAATACTGAAAAATTAATTCTTATAATACAAGGCAAATGATTTGCATGATTAAAAAGCTGTGTTGCAAGAAACTCTGAATTTGCTGACAGTCTTTTCAAATACTAAAATTGATTTATGAAGGAAATACAAACTTGGAAGCAGAGGTACAGATTTTAAAATGACATACTATAGAGAGTGTGCAGGATAAAAAAAATGGATTGTAATGTGTGATCTTGAATATACTGAATCAACTGAAACAAAAAAAATGAAGGAATGATCTTGCCTTTTCCTCCTCAATGAATTAGGAGGCTGGATGTTTACACTGTGCATAAACCATGGAGAAAATCTAGGAAGAGGAAAGCATAATTAAGCATATTGAGAACAGTGACGCTTAACGTTGCTATGTTTTGGATGTGACTGATTTCCTAAAGATTTTTGTACTGGCAGCTTGTTCCCCAATGTGACAAGATTAAAAGGTGGAGAAAACTTTAAGAGATAGTGTTTAGTGCAAATTAATTAGCTCATTCTGGGTACTACTCTTGGAATGGATTAATATAGTCCTTGCGGGAGCCTGCTTAGTTATCACAGAGTGGGTTGTTCTAAAAAAGAGCATTTAACCTCAGAAACCTGCTCTGTTCTCCTGTACCTTTTTATCTCTTACCTCATAGATACTCTTGGCATGGCATAATTTACCATTATGTGATGCAGTCAAGAACGATCAACAGAGAAGTAACTGTTACTCAGTGATGCCCAATCTTAGGCTTTTAATCTTAAAAATTATGAGCTTAATAAACCTCTTTTCTTTATAAAGTACTCTGACATAGGTATCTTGCAATAGCAACAGAAGATGGATGAATACAAAAATATTTGGCTTGATGTTAATGTACAATAAATCATTTACTTTACCTAGTCTTTTAAAATATATTTCATCATCTATATTTTGAACCTAAAGTATCTGGGTATATGTTGACTGCACTTATTTGTTCCATGTAACTCTCCACTACAGCAGAATAAAGATTCTAAATCATAATCATATGACAACATAGACCATACACTTTCATGAATTTAAAAGACCCATTCAATGGAGAATAGGCTTGATATTAGAGAATAGGCTTGATATTATAGAAAGTAAGTTATTCCAATAACCACTCAGTGAAAATTTCTGTAGATGGATATACGGAAATAGAGAAGGCAGTCCACTTCATCAAAGGTTTTATGATTAATAATAATTTGATATATACCTAGACATTTAGAGTCCTTAAAATTAACTATTAACAAAATATCTGGTAAGGTATATTTTCTCAGAGGAATTATCAAGCTGGAAATTAGGCCTTTTTGCTCTACAGTTTGTGTGTTTTTTAAGAATTTTCTTAAAATTTTTATTTGCTGAATTTTGAAAGCTATATGAATCAATTCAAAGAATGAAAACAAAATCACAGGAAAGAATGGCTGTACCAAGAATACATTGTAAAAGAAGATCCCATGGCAAGCAAACATTGAAATGGAAGCTTGTGTAGTGTGGTCTCTCTCAGGTCAAGTATGACTGCATTGCTCAGCAAGTCATGGCACCAGATGTTGGAAATACTATTTGAATAACCTGGAGACATTTGTTGTTATTTTGTCGTACTCTAACTACAGTCTATCTCAGAAAAATTTTATATAATTCCATAATTGAAGCATAGAAACACCATGAAATTTGGAAAAGGGAAGTCACAGTGATATCGACTTCTATGTCTTTAAGAAATTAGCAAATGGCAACATTTAATTTAAAAACAAACAAGAATAAGATGCATTAATATTGAAAAACATTTTCTTTTGAGTAAAATAACACGGGACATTTGTAATACTAAGTAAAGAATCAAAAAATGAATCAAAAGAAGAAAGTATGTATTACTACTGAGCTTATAAAGGGTACGTATTTTATATAATTACATATCAGATAGTATATGTTCATGATTGACACTTTTACATAAAAAGAATACAATTTTTCATTAATTTTGCACTAGTGACTGCTCTCTATTTTGAAATTGTGTGCATAAAAACATTTTAAGAAAACCAAGTAAAATACTTGCTTGAATATGACATAAATTTTTATTTTCTCATTGATTATATCATAATAGATCCAAACATATATCTGATTTTATCTAATAATGGTATTTACAGGTTATATATTTTAACCCAACTATATTGACAATACAATTAATTAATTTTCCCAACATCTTCATGTGGCATTTTATTAAACATCATAGATGCTCTAAACCTGCTTTCATGTATTCTTTTATCATTCTGGAAATTTAATTAGAAAGAATAGGGGACAATTGCATAACAGGCATTGCTGTTATTCTACAAGAATATGTTAACCCTTTCTTTATCATACACAATATTTTCACGCTACTCTGACAGCTTAGAAATAGTATTTAATGGTGTTTCCATTGCTCTTATTACTCTCAGTAATAACACTGATACTGTTAAAAATAATTGTGAAATAAAAAGTAATAAATTGGCATCTTCCAAAGCTTAATACACTCCAGTAGTTCATTAAATCAAAAAGGAAAATTTCTTTTTTTTGGGTTAACATGATATACTAAAGAAAGGTTGACTCATTCTGAGTTATTTACATGGTAACTTAATAAGCACTGTGCATTATTTACTGTTATGACTGACTTTATTTGAATTTCTAGTAGCTCTACAGAAATTTCTAAGATATGAGAGTGAAAGATAGGACTTATCCAATATTAGAGACCTTGTTTATCTCCAAGAAAATAGACTCAATCACATTCTTTAAGGAAGTCTCAATTAGGTTGTCTCTTTCTTTAATTGTTTTATATTCCTATTTAAGAAAAAATAACTATTAGATGATTTTGTTTTCATTTATGAAAATACAATGCTAATATGAGTCTTCCTTCTGGAAAAATTCCAAATGAATGATTTTCCTTGAACTCATTAGAAAGTTGAGGCAACACAGGAATAATTATAGTTAAGGGGCATATTTCATACTTCAAAATAACTTTCCTGTTTGCTTAACAATCAGTTGGTAGCTTATATAATATGTATTTAGCTTTATACTGGGAATGTCATTTTAATAAAATATATGCACTTAAGTATTTAAGAGCAATAATATTAAAGTAAACTTACTCTCAAATGGTCACAATTTAATACACACATAATTTTTGATATGCACAGTTATTGTTCAGAAATGAAATGTCCATCCAAGAAGCTCATTCATCGAGTGCTTTTTCCAGTTGATGCTGCTATTTTGAGAAGTGCTAGACAGTTTAGGAGGCCGCACCTAGCTGAAGGAAGTAGGTTACTAGGATTGGGTGCCTGGCACCTTTTCTGCTTCTGCATACCATGAGGTGAACGTGTTCTTCTGTCATCCACTCGCATGGCCATAATGCTTTGAGTGGAGTTAAAACGTATGGATTTTAACTTCTGAGACAATCAAAACAAAGCAGGGCTTAATGAACAATTCCATTGGAACGCAAAAGATCAGAATGCTAATGGAAAGATAGACAGCAAAGACTAGACTTATAATATTTCAGGTGGCAATGAGGACTCTAGTGAAAACTGGACTAGAAACCACCTATTTACATTCTGTCAAATAATTAGTCTAGATTTTTCAATGTCCTGAAACTTTGAATGATACTGAATTTAAGGACAATGGACTAATTAATTCGTTCAAGGAAATTTCAAGACAGTATAGTGTTCAGAAAGTGGCATGGTTATTTCTCTGCATTTAGCTCGGTTTACAGCAAGAATCAGAAGGAAAAAGAATGGAATGATTTGAAAAACCTGCAATTTGGACAGAAAGGGAAGAATTTAAAGTGGCAAAAAGACAAAATCAGGCACATTAAGGGTTGTATATAGTGCAAATACTGTGTACACATGTATGTAAAGGGAAAAATGATACCTGCTGAAATTATTCCAGGAATGGTGGAGGACAAGATGAAGGAGAATGATGGAGGTAGTGAATTCAAGTATGATGTGGGAGGTGGGAGGCAGCAGGGAACAGGGTAGGAGGATGAATATGGTCCAATCAATGTATGCACATGCATGTAAATGCAAAATGATACCTGTTGAAACTACTCCAGGAATCGGGAAGAGGGGATGGGCTAGAGCAGTGGAGGGAGGGATTCAAGTATGATATATTTGATACATTGTAAGAAACTTTGTAAATGTTATAATGTACCCACACCCAGCAAAATCCATTAATGAAAAAAATATATATTTGATATATTGTAAGAACTTTTGTAAATGCCACAATGTACCCCCAGAAAAACAATAATAAAAAACAAAAATAAAGTTGAAGTCAAGGCTGGTATATGTGTTAAAGAGGTTAGCATTGTTCAAAAGAAGTTAGAACAATGCCTTTAAGGCATTTCAAGAACTGGCTGGATCACACCCATCTTGAATTAAAGGGTGCAAAGGTTTTAGCTCATTCCAAAGAATTTGCTTTGAGAAAATAACTTCAATGTGCTCTGCTTGCATAGTGCTACCTAGGAAAGTGATTTGCATAGGGCCACCCAGGAACTCAGGGATGGCCCAAGAGGACTATGCTGCAATTCGAACTGGTAACAGACCTTGGCATTGTCCACATGATATATGTTAGGTTTACGAATGTAAGAGTTGTGGTATCATGATGGCTTCCAGTGAGATTTCAAAGGAAGTCCTTGGAGTCCAGGTAATATGTGGCAGGGTCAGGATCCCTACAGGCAGTCTCTGAGAGGATGATGCTTGAAGCTCTGAGAATGAAGCCTAAACTGCAATGGAGACAACAGGATATTGGGGATCAGAAATATGGGACAGCTACTGAAAAAAAGCCACAAGCAAAATGGGTGGGAGCAGCCCAAGAGAGAACCCATGTGGGTTACAAATGACAAAGCTACAGGAGTGGGGCTACCCACACCAGTTGGAGCTCAAATCATTTCACCCCATGATCCAGATTCTGGATATAGAGCTGCAGGATTTAATGTTTGTCCTGGTGGGTTTTGGTCTTGTTTTTAATCCTTTCTTGCTATTCATTCTATTCTTCCTTTTTGGAATGGTTATATTTACTCTGTTTCATTGTATAATAGAATTAATTTGGTTTAATTTTTTAAGGATTTACAGTTAAAACTTTGCACTTAGTCTCAGAGGAGACTTTGAGTTTGAATTTATGAACAATGATAGGAATGTTAAGATTTTGGGGACTCTTGGAGAGACTTTAATAAGTTCATTTTTCATTATAAGATCATAATAAGCTTCTGACAGCCAGGGTCAGACTGTTATGTTTTTGATATAAAGTGTCTCCCAAAAAAGGCTCATTTGTTGGTGTTTTGGTCCCCAACTGGTGATACTGTTTTGGGTAGATTTGTAATCTTTAGGAAGTGAGACCTGGATGGAGGAAGTATGCCACTTGGTGTGGGTACTGGGATTTATTTTGTCCGTGATATCATCCTGTCCCTTTCTCTGTTTCCTTCCCTCATGTGGTGAATAACTTCCTCTGGCACCCATTCCCACAGTTATATTTGTACTCATAATCAGCCTGGAGTTACTGAGGACAAGGACTATGAAATTAATTTTCTGTAATTATGAGTCAAAGTCAATCTTTCCATCTTTAAATTGTTGCTGTCAGGTACTTTGGCACAACAATGATGAAACTAGTACACACAAAGAGGAAAGAAAACTAAAACTTAGTATAATAGTAAGTTTTAGGTGACATGAGTAAAGAATAAGTGGTTGCTCATTATTCTATTTTCTAACTATTGTGTATTTTTAAATAATTTATTAAAATATCAAATATGTTGAACTGAATGTAAATAAAAAATTTAAATATAAAAAAATTTAATTTACTTAAATTAAAATTTAAAAATTTAAATATCTCAAATATCTCCTTAATAATGGTATCACAATGAGATCAAATTGTACATATGTTTGTAGTCCAAAGTATTTGTAGAAATAAAGTAGTCTAAAACATATGCAAGATAATCTTGCAAATGATCTTGTACTAAGACTACAGTTTCACAAAGGGCCACAAAAGAACACAGAAAGATATTGTTGAAAGTTTGCTTGTTTAAATATGCAGAGATAGAAATTTCATCTAATTTTGTAAATATTTTTCTTTTTGGAAAAATGAACTCAGGAGCTAAATGTAGAATTATATAAGGCAAAACACCCTGGTATTCAAATTAGATTTTCCAGCATGCATTTTTCCTAAATGTTGAGAGATTTTGCTCAAATTGAAATAATGGTGCTAGCAATCAATATTTAATATGAAATATATGAACTCCTTTTCTACTTTTAACCAAATATTATACTATTTTCTATCAGTAATGAATCCATCTTCTCCACTATCAACTCTTAGTGAAGAATTCTCTTGAGTACTGTCTCTAAAACATTGCCATTTTTAATCATTCCCTGTTAATCAGCTTTATTTCCCTTTGCAGCAATGAAGCCTATGATATCTTTATCTTTTATTTCTTCAAGGACGCCCAGCAAGCAGGAGAATTAAAAGAAAATGAGCCAATGTTAAAAACTGATTCAAAATTAAAAAACTTAATTACTAAGTTCACCAAGATACTTCAATGTTATCACTCCCTTAACGTTATATGAATATTCAGGCGTTAGTTTTATGTTTTTTTATTTCCTAGGATGACAATCACAAAATATAATGAAATTAAAGATCTTTGACCTGGTTTTATATCTATAACTGTTTTTTGTAACTGTGTTTGGGATCTTAAGCCTATGTGAATTCTTAGTTTTGGGCAAGAAGGCAATGAATAGTGGAGAGAAAAGGGCACTAATATATAGGCTACTGAGCAGAAACAGTGGTCAGGGTTCTGTGCTATAAAGAGTGAGTTTGAAAATGCTTTTGTGCCGTGTGCTGTAGCTGAGGCCTGAGCTCCAGTTTTTCTGTATCTCCCCACCGGAACAGTAGTAGCTATATATTTAACCTTTCTCAAGTGTCATTTCTCATGCCCAAACAATGGTATAAAATTCAAAATTGTGAGGTTGTGATTGCATTAAATTTATGATAAATTTTAAAAGATATATATATATTCTAATGTTAATTTCAGTGACTAAAATGGTCAACCTGAGAGTGAAATAATGATTAGTAAGGCCTGGGAAGTGGGAGGTAGAAGAAGGGTGTTTGGATAAGATCAATGTATGCTGCATGCAGGATGCATATGTGGAAATACCACACTGAATCTCATTAATATGTACTAATAAGAATGTAATTAAACCTTGAGAAAGAAATTATCAAAAAGTTATGAATAAACAAAAATCATAAATACACACATTCTCACTCACATAAGCACACACAAATATTGATTTGGGAAGGAACATAATTTATTTTTAAAACTCTATAGAATCTGTAAAGTACAATAAAATTTGAAAAAAAAAATGTTAGTGTCATTTAATTTAGGCAGCTCTACAAAATATTAGGAATGAGAATTTAGATAGCCTAAATGTTTGATTTCTGCCCAATTTGAAATTGATCTCAGAATGTCTAATTTGGATATTTGAAATCTATTTTAATCAAATTGAAAATTAAAATAAAGTGAAGTTTAAAAGAATTTGGCTCTTTTGCTTCTTATCGCCTGCTCTCAGATTCCATTTGCCAGCTCTGTCCCATGTTGCCAGTGAAAAATCCATTGTGTTTGGAACTACCTAATTTGCTGATGGAACTGGGATCTGCTTTATTCTGCTTCTATTGAATTAAAATAGGAAGAAATAATGGACTCTATTCACAAGCTCTGGGCTTTGCTTAAAATTGGACCACCTCAGAAGGAGCTTTGCCATACCTGGCTGCTTTGTCTCAGTTCTGTTTGAGTGTGAATTGGCTCTGTGATGTATTTCTGCTTATGCAGCTTGTCTTGCTTGGTTGTTTTATGAATAAGCATCTGATTCGCTCTGTCTTTGCTTTATTGAAAAATACTGCACCACTTTTGGTTTTGCCAGTCAGACGAGCAAAAAATGATTGTATTGAAAGCAAAGTCTGGGATGAAATTTGATAACATTAATGAAGAAGTAATAAATTTTATTTTAAATAAATCATGAATGCTCAGAAAAACCCTAAGTGTATGTAATTGGGAAAAATTAATGCATATCTAGTCAGACAATATGGTTTATGAGTTTTCCTATATTGAAATGTTGTGGGAATGCAAAAATTGTTCTAATTATGGTATGAGTTTCAAGGAATACAAATTAAAATAGTATAAACTCATTAATGGATGCTGTGATTATTTTGCTATACTTAATGGATAGTCTATTGCAATTTCTTACTAGTTAAGAATAACATGATTAATGTGAGAGGGGTTTCTTTCTAAAGCTTCTAGTATTGCTGACAATCTCCTTTCCTGTTCTGATAGTTGAAGACGGAATATGTGTCTTATTCTTTTTTGTTGTTGTTGTTTGTACTGGGGATTGAACCCAGGGACTCATGCATGCTAGGCAAACAATACACCACTGAGCTACATTCCTATCCCTATCTTATTCTTATCTTCTCCATTTGCAAACCTGCCAACTAATAATCAAGACCCCACATAAGAAAAATATGTTTTTAAAATTTGTTCTTAGTTTTGTTAAACTAAGTATTAGTTAGTTTACAGCACACATATATCTATCACATTTTCAGAAAAAACTAGACTTGTGTTCATATAATTTCTTAAGAATATATTTTTCACATAAATTGATTTCCTTGCTCCTTCTCTACCATATTACTTTTTTATCTCATATCATACTAACTCAGAACTTATTTCTAATCTACTTTATATTTGATTCAAATTTTTTTTGTGGGATTGTTTTCAACCAAGAAGTTATTCAGCAAGACTTGTTATGATGTATTTTAATGTTTTTTTCCTGTAGCTATCTGACCACATCCTTACCAATAGACAAATAAGATAACATTATGACTGTCTTAAAAACATGAAAGCTTGTTGGGGGCTGTAGCTCTGTAGTAGTGCATTTGTCATGAATCTGTGTGAGGTCCTGGGTTAATGTCCAGCACCACAAAGTTAAAGAAAAAAAATCAAAGCAACTGCATTGAGGTTCGGTCAGCACAGGATAATATGCCTTCATTTGAAATGTATACTTTAGTAAGTGTTAACATAAGGACATACTTAAGAACTCATCATTACAATTATGATAATGAGTATGTCTGTCAGCCCCAAGTATTTCCAGTGCCTTTTGTAATTAGTCTGGTCCATCCTTACCTGTCTGAGTCCCACGTATTCACAGGCAAGTAGTGAATTTTTGTTTTTAGCGCTTTATATAAATAGAATCATAACATATAATTAGATATTTTCTAGTGTTAATCTTTTCTTTTAACAGGTTATTAAAGTTATCTTTTGTATTTTCTTATTTCATACAATGCTTTGCCCTAGAAGATTGATTTGTTTTTTTAAATGTATTCCTACTTCACTTTTAAATATGTTTATATCTGTTTGATTTTCTTTTCTGCTAATTCTAACATTTGTGTGAATTCTGTAATGGCTCCAGTTGACTGGATTTTGATAAACATTTTTGTGATCTTATGAATTTTCTTGCAGCTTATTTCCAATTACTAGGACAAGTGTTGCTACTTGGAACTATTTCAAAACCTTTTGTTTTTTTTTTTATAAGGTAATACTCATCACACAGAGCCACAATACTGCTATCTCTATAGGTAATCATTTTACATGGCTGAGACAAGTCACTTCTGTGTATAATACATTACACAATGCCTCACCAATCTTGAGATTTGTCAGTCTTGCTGATAGGAATTCACACTATTCCCCCTCTGGGCAAGCACTACACCTTGTTTCTTCTAATTCTTTTGAGTCTTTCTTTCCCCAGTTTTAGGTTATTTTCCTTAATAGTATATGCTGATCAATAATATTTAGATAAATACTTAAACAAATAAAGCTTTTGCAGAAATTTTTAAGTTCCTTTTTTGTCTAGATGCTTATTCTTCAATATTCTGTCATGCTTTCTTGCTCTTCCAAGTTTCAACTCCTCCTCAATGTAAAGTCCTCCATTCTCTGCATCATTGCCGAGAACTCTCTCAAGGCATTAAGCTGATGAAATCCAAAAGCTTACCTCACTTGTTTCCTGTCATTTAAAGATCACTTTCCTTTCCTGTCTGATTGTAAATCTCTTATGAGTCATGTATGTCTTATGTACTTTGTACATGTTTTGTTCTTTCATTTGAGAGGATAAATACGATGCCTATTACTACATTTCTCCTGAAACCGGTAACCATTTTTTTCTTTTCTCTCTGATTGATAGTACCATCTGATGTTATTTTAAGTTGAATAGTTTTTGTAGTTCTTCAATCTCAGCAAAGAAAGCTGAGATTTCTTTACAAAGAAAGCATATACCATTCAGAAAATATGATGATTTAAAGGCACGAAGAACTTAAATAACTTTCACTGACATATAATTTTTAATGGACATATAAGAGATTCTAAATTTTGGTTTGTTAGTTTTATTTTTGACATTACTGGGGTTTGAATTCAGGGCCATGCATTTGGTAGGCAAGCACTCCACCACTGTAGTCATGACTACTCCAGCTAGTTTTGCTTTAGTTATTTTAAAAATATATTCTTAAGCTTTTTGATGGGCTACCCTGAGACCACAATTCTCATCACACACCATACCTCACACATGGCTTGGACTACAGGTATGAGACACCATGCCTTGCTGAAAACATTTGAATGAATAAATAAATAAATGAGTGAATGACTGAATTAGAATAAATTATTCAATGAAAAACAATACTTAAGAATGACAAATGAAACTATACAAAAAATTTTGAAGATAAAATTCTTCTCTAAAAATTTAGTAGAGGTCCTAGTTAACTACAGACAATTAATGGGTATAGTGAACATGAATTCAGGATGGTGAAACTAGAACAATTATCAATACTGACTTATTTTTTTGAATCTCAGATTGCACCAATAGTTTGCATTATTTTACAAATGTTGATGTAGAGTTTTATGCTTTCTATAAGAGAATGCATTTAAAAGCTGAAAAGATTGCTACTCAATGGTTTAAGCCTTTGTTCTACCTTTCTCCTAATCTTCTATTTTTTGATTTATTAACAGGGTTGACCCAAGCCTGTTTGGTCACAATTAAGAAAGATAGTTAACTCTTTACCTATATTTAAAAATATTTAATTTATATCACACACATATAGACATATATATGTATATACCACATATGTATAATTATCCCTCAAGGTATTTAATGATTGACTTGATAATTGTGTGCTAAAATGGGACAGCTTTAATAATTTTGAAGGCAGAATTTTTTTCTCTTGAGAAACATAAATTTGCTTTTCACTTCAGTAAATGTAAAATCTGGAGGACAAAGCATCTTCTTTGGTCAGTAAGAAACAACATAATATGATTGCTAAGAATGAAACTGGGCTTCTCAGATAACACTGGAAGATTAGATTCACTGTTATTAGATTTTCTTTTCCATAACTCAATGTATTGGGGCCTCTGTTCCTTATCATTCTTTCAGGAAAAATAACATGAAAATAAGGATTTGACATGGGAGGAAGAGCTCAGGAAAATTCACAATTCCAGGCCAATTCAGGTGAAAAGTTCATGGTATCAACCAATAAACTGGACAAGTTGATATACCATCTGTCTTCTCAGCTATGTGGAAGGTCTACATAGGAGGACCATGGTCCAGGCCAGCCCAGGCAAAAACTTCAGAGCCTATTAAAACAATAACTAAAGCAAAAAGGACTAGGGGTGTGGCTCAAGAGGTATAGCATTTGCCTATCAAGCTAAAGGCTAAGATATCAAATCCCAGTTGACAGAAGGAGAGAGAGAAAAAGCAATAGAGCAAGACAAAAATAAGAGTTGAACATTTTAACTCTATCTCTAGTTAACAGAATTTGAGAATGTTCAGAGAATTCTCCTTGCACTGCTCAGATATTGTATAAGCAGAGATAGCAAAGTTTATTTTTTTGTCTAGCCAGCATATTTATGACTTATTTAGTAATCATTTCTTGTGTATTTATAAATATATAACTTCTTTCTGAAGTTTTAATTCACAATTTTGGTGGGATTATTGGCTGAAACAGATTGTACCATCTTGTGTGCTATGTATTGTTTATAAATAAAGTTTATGTCTATTCTATTCTATTGTTTCTAAATAAAGTTTATGTCTAGCATTCAGCTCAAGAATCATATGCTCAACCATAAAGTTTTACAGTGAATGCTATTTAAAGTGGAATTTTAAAATAACAAAGTTACTTCAATTTCCAATAAAAGTGAAAAAAAAACCCAGAAATATAAAAATAGTAAAAGATAATCATTTCTGTTCTGCTTTTTTTCTATTAATGTTTTCTATAATGTAACCATTAGAGAACAATGATAAACTAAATAAAGGAAAATGGAAGTTAATGTGGAGGAAATGTGAAAACAGAAGTATGTGTTCTGAGAATTATGTTGTAGTCATCTCGTCATGTTACAAAAGAGCACAAAAATGAAATAAAATCTTGATAAACTTCTATTCATATGTGTGACTAAGTATTAAATCTAATGAAGAACTGGAAAGTATTTCAAATATTAGGGAAAATGTGTGACTACATTTTAATGTTTTTTGAAACTTACTTTAGAACTTAAGCCTTCTTATTCAAAGAAATTTTCTTATCTTAAAAATATCTGTATGAATGCAAAATCATACATATGAAAAAAAAGAGCATCTTCAATGTGACAGCTTGAGGTGAGAGGAATGATTAGAAAACTGGTATAAGTTTACTACCCCAGTGTAAAGAAACATGGACTGCAGTGTGTTTATTCACAACATATCTTATTTAAAGAAATGATATGAGATATTAAAAATATGATTCTATAGAAAGAATGAGGGTAGAATGAATTCACCAGTGATTGCACAAATATAGATAAAATTGAATAAGAAAACTAACAAGGATAGATGAGGTTTTTATGTTTATTCAAAAAATAATGAAAGAAAAAATATGACGATAAGATTTATAGAAAAATAAATATTAAACTGTGATACTTTATCACTGAATGATATGGTAAAAATTAGTGACAAAGAAAATCACTAAGAAATAGGTAACATCATTGAGTTTATACCTCATGGAGTGCTTCTATTCTGTCAGCCTATTATATTTACATCCACAGTCAAAAGTGAGAAACTTCACTGGTTGTTTTTATAGAGAGGATTATGAATGATTACTATATTGGAGCTGTGAAGCATTTATTTTGAAGAGATAAAAATCCCACAATCATTGTCTGAATATGTTCACTTGTGATAGCAAGAATAGTGATATTTTATTATTTTTTGTAGAATATTATTCTGTATGAATGATTTAATGAACCCATTATTGCAGATACAAAAATTTCATTTACAACTATTTCCTTTTTTTGCTCTTGATGTGGAATATCAAAAGTGTTTGCAATATTGACAATTTACTTAAAATCAACCTCTATTCACAAGTAGCCCATAAATTGATACAATTTTGTTGGCCATCAAATCTAGAATATAGTATCTTTAACTCCATAAATCATTTAGCACATTGAGAAAAACTGTAGTCAATTATTGTCATGTATTTTCAGGAATGAAACATGAGGTTGTTACCTAAATCCATTCTGTTAGGACTATTCAACATAGATCCAGAAATGTCACTAAATTTTATTTTTTTCTTAAGTGGCTACTATTATTTATTAATAGTAGCCACATTAATAGGTTTACATTAGTACATATCCTCAGGAAATTTTAGTTGAACATGGATATATGTATAACTTCACAATGTTTTCTGCTTCATAATACAGAGCAAATCTGAATTTCAGCTATGATCATTGATATTCTTATTAGATTATTTGATATAAATATTTGACAAAAATTTATGTGTACTTTATATATTTGTACTGTGTCTTAAAGACAATATACATTTTTAACTTTTTTAATTGTACATTATGGCATTTACAAAAGTTATTACAATATATCAAATATGTTGTAATTGAATTCACCCACTCCACCATTTTCCTTTACCTTCCCCTCCCCCATTTTTGTTGTAGTTTTGGCATATATCAGTTTTTCATTTATGTATAAAAATAAAATATATACACATGCAGACAAATATATGAATACATACTTAATGATGATTAAACTTTTTATGTATATAAATTCCTGTTTTGGGTAAGTTGTCTGTTTTAAATCTCAGTTAAATCACTTTTTTAAAAATTAAAAACAGTATTTAGTTAGAATAAAGAATTATGCAAATAATAAAATGTTATGATTGATCTTGAATCATTTATGATTATTAAGTTATTATTTCAAAAGAATGATTACAAACACCTAGTAGAAATGAAAATATATTTTTTAGTTTCATTTCAATGATTTCCATGACCTTGATGATGTATAGTTGGTTTGGCCATTATGGATGACAGTTCTCAGCAACAACAGCATCTTGGCAGAAGAAGGGAGAAGGCAAACGTCCACCATCTGGCTGTGGGAGGTAGAAGGAGCCTCCCATTAAACTGTTTTAGATCAGCACAACAGGGCTTTTCCATCTTTGCTGATGTTGCTTTGGTTTTGTTTTTAGTTTATTCTTCACCAACAAGTAAAGATTGTTTATGTTTATGTTGTGTGTCATGGTATTTTGATGAATTCTGGAATGTCTAAAGGAAGGTTATGTATGCATTAATGTCATACTTATAGCCTTTATGATGAAAGCACTTAAAATGTACTGTTAGCAAAGTTCCATGTACAATAAATTGTTATTAATTTTATACATTTGGTGACTACCCAATGTATTAAAAAAATCTTAAATTTATTCTTTCTACCTAAGTAAACCTTTGTTTATTTTACCAGCACCTTCCAATCCTCACAATATTGCCCCTGTCTCCAGCTTCAGACAACTACCATTCTACACTATTTCTATAAGACTGACTTTTCATATTCTGCATAAAAGTGAGATTATTTGTCTTTTTGTGCCTGTCATAGCTCACTTAACATAATTTCATCTAGTTTCATCATTGCTGCAGATGACAGAATTTCCTCCTTTTTTATACCTTGAGTATTATACTGCATTCTTCTGATGATGGATACTTACTCAAACTCTTACTGAGCACTAAAGGGACAAACTACCTGTGAAGAGTGATTTTCTGTATTGGTAAAATTTACATTATTCTGAAATAATACCTGATAAAAACACCTTAAAGGATAAATGTTTATTTGGCTCCTGGTTTCAAAGAGGTTTTTAATTCACAGCCAGTTGGCCTCATTATCTTTGATCCCAAGGTGAGGCAGAATATCATGGTTGGGAACACTTGGTGGAACAAAACTTCTTACCTCATGGTGGCTAGTAACAAGAGAGAGAGAGAAATAACATAGGAACAAGATACACCCTTCAAAGGCAAGCTCCAATGATCTGCTTCCTTCAATGGGGTCCCACCTTCTAATAGCCTATTCAGGTATGAATTAATTCCCTATGATTCAATCACTTCTCAATAGCACCACCACCTGGGGACAAAGTCTTCAACACATGATTCTGTGGGGCATTTCATATCCAAGCAACAACACTTCTTATTCACAAGGTGATGATAGTGGCACCTTCCTCATAGGATTGATATAAATCCTTAATCGGCCTATGAACATTAAGACTTTACCCTTGCCTGGGCATAGTAGTACAAACCTATAATTCTTTACTCAGGTGTTAGAGATTGAGAGGATTGCAGCTTGAAGACAGCCTAGGCCAAAAAGTTAGGGAAATCCACCTCAACCAATAAACTGGGCATGGTAAAATGCACCTGTAATTGCTGCTGTATGGGAGATTTAAATAGGTGAATCATGGTCCAAGCTGGACCCCTGGCAAAAACATGAGACACTATTGTAAAAATAACTAAAACAAAAAGGGCTGGGGTGTGGCTCAGGTGGTGAGCAAATGGAAGGCCTTGAGTTCAAACTCTAGTACTGAAAACAAAAGATTTTGGCTCAGAAAACTCAGAGATAGAAATATTACTGAGCAGTAAGGTATATTATTTTCTCACATTGCTTTTATTTTTTCTCAAATATACTTAGGCTGTTTTTTTCTTAAATATTTTCCACACTTATCCAATTATGTCTGCTGAAGGCACTGCAAATTCTTCCAGGTAGCTACAAGTTGCTCACCAACTTTCTCTGTATGTATTTTGAAATAAAATATTAAATACATGTTCCTTTGTTACTTACCTCCATATTCTTCTCTATGCAATTTCTTTGTCTCATTTCAAATATTTATTTATAGTGTATTTTAATAATGTATGCCCTTATAAAACATTCAATATAATACACATTATTTGCTATGTCTTTCTACTTCTTCCAGCATCTAAATAATTTT
Source organism: Castor canadensis (assembly GCF_047511655.1). Classification (NCBI taxonomy): domain Eukaryota; kingdom Metazoa; phylum Chordata; class Mammalia; order Rodentia; family Castoridae; genus Castor; species Castor canadensis. The sequence continues at coordinate 93,580,695 of NC_133391.1, read as the reverse complement.
CATCATTTATCTTAAATCATTATCCTTTATTCCCATTTTCTCCGTTTCTCATTGCTCACTTATTAATATTTGTAGTTTACTTGCCGTGTGTTTTATTAACTCCAAGTATACATTCTCTAACTTGTCCTTTTTCCTCACAGAGATTTTCACAAGCAAGCAACTAGGTGACTGGTCTAATGGATCAAACTCATTTTGCCCTTGAGAAAACCACATTCCATCTGGGGGACAGCCCCACAAACCACTCTGCAGTTTAATATTGGGACACATGCATGTCAGAGCTGATTTCAGTTGATTACAGCTGAAACTGTACAAAGTTTGGACTCATCTCTATGAGAAAGATTTTCACTACCAAAAAAACCCCCATAAAACTGAGTGAGAGGGCTGTTGGAGTGGCTCAAGTGGTAGAGAACCTGCCTGGCAGGCATGAGGCCTTGAGTTCAAATCCTAGTACTGCCAAAAAAAACTGAATGAGGCAAAGATTCTACCAGATGTGCAGATATCAATATAGAAATTTTTAAAATGAAAAAGGCAACACTAGACTTTCAAAAGAATACAATAATTTTTCAACAACAGATTCCAAAGAATGAGAAATCTATGAAATATCTGAAAAATTAAAAATAAAGATCTTACTGAAACTCACTAAGTTATAAGGGAATAGAGACAGATAATGCAACAAAATTAGGAATATAGTTTATGTTGTGAATGAGAATTTCAAGGACAAGACAGACAAGAAATCAGTCAAGAAAGTTTCAAGAAATCTTGAAGATAAAGAACTCAATTATTGAAATAAAACATAGTTGAAAGTTTTAATGACAAACTAAGCAGAATTTCTGAAATTGAAGACATGTCTTTGTAAATGATCCAGTCCAACAAAAAAAAAGGAATGCAGAAAGCCACTGAGCCAGAAGGAACATTAAGCACACAAATATGTGTAGTATGTAGTATAGAAATTATAGAAGAAGAGTTATGAAAAGGCATAGAAAACTTACTTTATGAAATAATGGCTGAAAACTTCCTAGTTCTCAGGAGACATCCAGATCCAAGGAACTGAAAAGCCAATTATAATATATCCAAAAAAGTTCTGCTTCAGAATTGAAAGAGGAATTCAGTGCTTCCAGACAAGCAAAATCTGAAGGAATTCATTATCCCTGTTCTAGCCTTACAAGAAATGCCCGAGAGACTCCTACAGACACAGTGAATGGATGAAAACTATGACAGTGGGAAAATATATAAAACTCACTGGCAGCACAGAAACACAAAGAGAAAGACAAAATGAATCAAAATTTATCACTACAAAGATCCACCAATAGACAAATATAAAGAATAGGAAGATACAGAAGGATTAAAAACAGATAAAATAACAAGAAAATGGCAGGAATAAATTCTTGCATATAAATAATAACCTTGAATGTAAATCAAAAGCTCACTCTATCCATAATGACACATATTGTCTGAAACTGAAGGGATAGAGAATGGTCTGAATACATCGCTATAGTTCTTTAAATGTTTCATAATATTTTGGTCTGCATACAAGTGGAAATTGAGAACAAAAATGCGAAAGATCAATGAAATAAAGAGATGGTTTTTAAAAAGTTAAACATAATTGACAAAAAATTAGCAAACCTACCAAACAAAAATATAAATGAATAAAATCAGAGCATATAAAAGAAACATTAAAACTGATACCACAAAAATACAAGCGGTAATGAAAGAATATTATGGTCATCTATGTGGTAACAAATTGACATTCTTAGAAGAAGTGGATAAATTCTTGAACATATAAAATCCATAATTTTGGAAGGAGGAGGGTAAATGAAGAGGGTAAAGGAGGTCAGAAGAGGGTAAAGTAAATATAAATGTCACAACAAAACTTCCTGAATAACTATCTTATATAAGACAATGCTTAAAAATATTGAATAAGAATAAATAGAAAAATATAAGCAGATATTCAATAATGACTAAGAAAATTGAATCAGTAATGAACTGTTTCCTACCAAAGAAAAGATTAGAACCTGTTGGTTTCATTGCTAAATGAATAAAAACTATTGTAATTTTCTTCAGAATATTTTTAAAAACTAAATATGAAGGAATTCTAAATTCATTCCATGAAACCTGCATCACCCTTATGCCAATAACAGATACAGACACCAACCACACAACACAACAGAAAACTGCCTCCCAACTTCATGTACATGGATGATAACATCCTTAACAAAATGCTAGCAAACTGAATTCAACAAAACCTTAGAACAATCACTCACCTGAGTTATACTCAAGTATAACTCAGTATCTACAAATAGAACAATCATTCACCTGAGTTATACTCAAGTATAACTCAGTATCTACAAATCAGCAAACATGATCCATCACATTAGCACAAAGTAAGACAAAACTTGCAATAGGTTCAGAATTATCATTCAATAAACTTCTACATCCCTTCATGATAACAACTCTCAATAGATAATGTATACAAGGGACACTCCTCAGCATAATAAAGGCTGTATATGACAGTCTCACAGTCAGCATCATGTTGAATGTAGACATTTTTTCCTGTAAGATCTGGAACAAGACAAGGATGCCAACTTTTACCACTTGGTAACAAAATAATTCAGGAAGTCTCAGTCTGGAAGGCTGAGAAAGAGATAAAAGGCATTGAAATCAAAAGGGAGGGTGCCAACTTGTTACTGTTTGCAGAAATTGTAACATAATATTTAGAAAATGCTAATACTCCATGAAAATTTGTTGGGACCACTTAGTTAATTTTCAGAGCAGTTTCAGCAAACAATATTCAGTAGCATTTCTGTTACAAAACCAGCACAGAATGAATTGAAGACTTAAATGTAATACCTGAAACTGAGACTATGAGGAGAAGAAAGCAGAGGAAATCGTGCAGAACATTAGAATGGACAAGATGCTTTGGAAAAGATTCCAAAAATATAGTAAACAAAAGCAAAGCTAGACAAATGGAATATATCAAATGAATGCACAGAAAAGGAAACAAGAAAGTGAGAAAACAACTTAGTGAGTGAGACAAAATATTTGCAAACTGCACTTTTGACAAGAGGATAAAGTCCATGCATATATTAGCAACTCAATAGGGAAAATGTAAAAATCAACCTTTACTGATCTATATATTATAATAGAGTTTTGTCCATGAAATATCACGAGCTAAAAAAGTTAATTGCTCTCCAATGAAGATTTGGATACTAATTCTTCATTGTATGCTTTATTGCATTTTTTGTTTTATTTATTCATTTATTCGTATGTGCATACATTGTTTGGGCCATCTCTCCTCCTGCCCCTCACCTCCTCCCTCTTCCCTCGATCCCCACCCCCGCCCCCGCCTTCCGGGCAGAACCAGTTCTGACCTCTTCTCCAATTTCGTTGAAGAGAAGACATAAGCAATAATAAGAAAGACAGCATTTTTGGTAGTTTGAGATAAGGATACATATACAAATAAAAAACATCTATATACAAAAAATAAATTACAAAGTATATTTTAAACCTCATGGTATGTAATGGTTAAGATTCATCATCTCTATGTAGATTTTATGTTTTTTATATCTGTTATATTATATCATTCATATTTCATGTGTTATCTGAATTTATAAATTAATAAGTATTGATCCAGTTTTTCTTTTTGTAATACATATATATAAGAGTAGTCTTTGGTATTTCAATTTCTCTTTCCACCTATGAATCTAACTACCATCTTTGAATCTTCCTGTTTTCCGTACTTGCTACATACATAGCATTTTTTTTAAATAGCAGAATTTTCAGACACCCATTTTACCATTTTCTTTTTTCCATGTATATGTGATACCTCATTTTGCTTGTGATTTACATATTCTTCATGGTTAGTGATGCTGACATTTTTCATATATCTGTTGTCCATTTTTATGCTCTTTTGAGAAATGTCTATTAAGGCTTTTGCCCATTTTAAATTCAATTTTCTGAATCTTAACAGTACACTATTAAATAAATATAAACCAACCTACTACAGGAAGCATTATGTGCTTTTTACAAAGTAACAGATAGGGTTGAGGATGTAACAAAACAATAAGTCATGCATTCTCATGGAATTGATTTTAAAATACATGAAGGGCAGGCTGAATGTGGGATTCCTCATGAGGATCTCTTTGGGAAGAGAAAATTCAGAGGCTCTGGGTACCAGATGCCCAGAAGTCAGATGTGGGTTATTTTCAGACTTTACCTTTGACTTTGATAGTGAATCTTCATTATTAACTATATTAATTAATTGTCTGAACAAAAAATGGGTCATCAATATACAAATCATACACATGTCACAAGATCTAAGTATTGTGATTAATAGAAGATCCAAAAAGTAATAGTTATATTTTAGATGTTAGCTTGTATTAAAATAATTGCTATTGAGTTTGATCCTCTTTTAAATATTACACAGTCACTTTCACTTCCTTTGCCAATTGCCTCTCTTCTGCATTGTTCTATAGTAGCATTCAGTCTTTTGTTATGTTAATAATAACAAATTCTATTTTTTTACAAACTGGGATTTTTAAGACATTCAATTATGTATAAGATCTGTCATCCTCACTTTTTCTATTGTCACTCTGACAAACTTTGCAATGAGATGGACACCATGTATTTATAAAGTCATTGACATTGAGATTTTTGGCTTTCTATTAAGGACATCTATCTATCATATTCCTGTAGAAGTGAGGCAGTTTTAAAGGTACTCCAATAAAATATTTTACTTTGTTATATTAAAAATATTCAGATTCTTATTTTAATTTATTTTTTATTTTGAATTTATGACCATGTACTAGATCCTCTTACCTCATTTAAAATGACTACTCTATCTTCAAGAGTTTCACAGAGTTCTGAGGCATTTATATTTCTATGTAACTAGCTGCAATGCAACAGTGGTGTTTAAACCCCTTTACTTGTATTAGGAAATATGCAGAAGGGAGGTTGCATTTGGACTGCTAAAACTGTGTCACTGAGATTTTAATTTGCAGCATAAGCAGCAATATATGTTCCTATAGATGAAATCCTCAGAGAAAATAAGTGCATTTATTGAAATTAGAATATTTATCAAAAACAAATTACATTTCTTTATTTGTTCCTTGAGCTTAAATGTTAATGAAATTCTCCCTTGCAAATTACATCCACAAGGCAAATATTAGATAAGACCATGTTATCAAGGATTAAAAAAGTGATTGAATTGCTGGTTTTACATTTAATAATCTGGAAGAAAGATACAGGTCAATGGAGAAAAAGGGTATTTAAGATGTTACTGTTGCTTAGATAAAATGATAGTACATTCAAAGAAATAATCAACATTGTGCACGTTTGGAAAATATGATTTCTTTTATTTCAAATGCCAACTGAACTGTAAGTGTTGACATTTTGAATAAAGGAAAGTAAAGATGAAAAAGGGTAAAGAAAAGAATGCTTATCAAATTGCTTAGACCAAGATCTCAGGATCCTGACTTTTATTATATGTTTAATTGTTCCAGTTTAGTTGAATTCAAATTGTCTGGATAGTCAGTAGAATTAAATACATTTTTGCAGAAGATTCTTATTATAAAATCTCAGTAAAATGGAAATATAGAAACTTCTACCACAAACCATCAGCTGCTCTGACCTCAAACCATTCACTGCAAATTTTTTGGTGGTAGAAAATAATAACAGTATTATAGCTTGGGTGAATTTATATTTCACAGAGACAGAAAAGCTTAACTATTATGTTGGATGTTTTTCTATTTGTTTTTCCTTTCTTTTACACTATATAAATGAAGATGAAGGAACTTGACTGAAATTTGAATTTTCAAATAAGGAAATGAAAGTAGAGAATTATCAAGGTAGAAAGTATACATGATTGGATTTTAACTCCTAAGATTTATACTAGTTTTTTTATACTCAAATGTAGGACTATTGGTTTTGTTATAATCAAAGTAAATTTTAACTTGTCATGATTTATTATCCTATTTTAAGGATGTACTGATATTATATAGCTATTTACTGATATAATATTGTACTGATTTAATAACTATTCTAGCAAAATATGTGCATAAAATATATTTATTAATGTCTGAATCCAAAGTAAGTAAAATAGACCTTTTTTCTAGGAATAATATGCTATAATGTTTGGTAGCTATAAGGAAAGACTTTAACAAAAAACAGTGATAGGTACAGAAATATAGACAATCTTCCTACTAATCTACAAACATACAATAAATACATTTGTATTAGGAATAACTTGTGTTTCCTCAGGACATTCTAACTTATATTCTAATCATCCTAAATACATGCAACCTCAAAATTTCCTCTGACAAATTCAGTCACTTGAAATTCTTACAACACCTTTTATTAGCAAAATAGTGTCATTATAACTATTCATATAACATACCTAAGTAGAAGCTCATGCAATATTTAATTGAATAGTATCTATGTATATTCACAATCCAATCAATAATGCATAAATAACTCTAAGTATTTATTTATTTATTGGGTTCTGGTTGTTGAACTGAGGGCTTTGCACATGCTTAGCTTTATTTTACCACTGAGTCACACCTCTGATCATAACCCTAAGTATTTTTTAGTAAGACTTTTAATTACTGGGACAAACACCTAAAAGAACAATTTAAAAGGAAGAAAGATTTATTTTCACTCACACTTTCAGAGGTTTGTGATCTCTTGACTCTATCATTTCTGGACCCCTGCACAATAAGGAAAATCATAGCAGGGAGCATGTGGCAGGAACAAAGTGAGTTGGATTATGGTACACAAGGGGTAGAGAAAAAAGAGGAAGGGGCGTGAGTCAAGATACAGACCCCAAGAACATGTCCCCCGTGATTTTTCTCCATCTAGGACCCACCTCCAAAACTTTCCACCACCTCCCAATAGTACCACCAAATTATGAATCCATCAATTGAGTCATCCACTGATGAAGGCAGAACACTTAGGGTCCAATCATTTCCTCAAATCCCCACCTCTGAACATTGCATTGGGAACCAAGCCTTCAACCTGTGAAACTATTCATATACTAACTGCAACAGTACTTAAATGGAAGAAAATTACTATAGGACATTGATTATCTAGATAATTCAATTGCTGCGAACCCAAACAATTTGCTATGAGCAACTTCTGAAAATAATTAGAAATAAATAACAAATTGTTACATGAACAAATGTATATGTCCATGTTACTAAAACTCATGTCTGGAATTGACTGGTGGAAACTAAAGATGCAGTAGGCCTCCATAGTAGAAGATAGAACCATAATGATAATTGTATTTATAGCAGAGATAAAGGGAGAGAAACTCCAGCTTTACTTCTACTTTCCACTTCCACGCTAGTTATTCTACCAAGACAGCCTGAAAGCAGCAGCACAGTTGGTGGCCATTTGCTTCATTTGTGTGTCTTCGTAGCAGGCTGGGGTCAAATACTTTATGACAATATTACTCTATTACTTTCTTATCCCCCTTCACTTCTCCTTTTTCCCTTTCTGTTCCATTTTCTCAGTACTCTCCGTCTTACTGTCATTACCTTGTTTCCTTTTTTGCTTTGCTTCCCCTCTCTAATTGCCACAAATGAGAAAAAACATGATAATATTCTTTGTGGAACTGGCTTATTTCACTTCATATGAGGATCTTCAATTCAATCCTTTTTCCAGCCAATTAAATAATTTCATTTTTCTTTATGGTTGAATAAAAATCAATTTTGTATAAATACCACATTTCCTTTTCCTATTTATTTGTACATGAGCATCTAGTCTGGTTCCATAGTTTGGCTATTGTTTATAGTGCTGCAATAAGCATGAGTATACAGATATTTTGCTACAGTAAGCTGACTTTGGTTCTTTTGGCTATATAACTGGAAGTAGTATGGCTGGATCACATGGCAACTCTGCTTTTATTTTTTTATTATTATTGTGCTGGGTGAAGGTACATTGTTGCATTTACAAAGTTTCTTACAATGTATCAAACATATCATACTTGAATTAATTTTTTGTGGAACCTCCATACTGAATTCTGTAGTGGCTGGATTAGTTAACATTCCCACAAATCAGTGGATAAGAGCTCCTTTTTCCTTGTACTCTTGCCAGCAGTTATTATTTATTTACTTCAGGATAGTCATTCTGACAGGGATGAGTTGTAATCTCAATGTAGTTTCTATTTGAATTTTTCTGATGAATGTTTACTTATTGGTCACTTGTATTTCTTTTCTGAAAAATGTCTATTCAGTTCATTTGTCCACTTATTGAATGGATAATTTACTTTTTGTTATTTAGTTTTTAAATTCTTTATATATTCTAGATATTATTCCCTTATCAGGTGAATCTCTGGTAAAGATTTTCTTCCATTCTGAGTGTTCATCAATTCTTTTGCTGTGTAGAAAGCTTTTAATTTGATGCAATCCCATTCGTCAGTTATTGATCTTATGTCTTGTGCAATTGGATTCTTATTTAGAGATTCATTACTTATCCCTACATCTTAAAGAATTCACCTTATATTTTCTTCCAGTAGTTTCAAAGTTTCGGTATTATATTAAGGCCTCTGATCCATTTTGACCTGATTTTTGTACAGGGTTGGAATTTGCAAATAAGTAAATGAATAAATAAATTTCCAAATAAATAAATTTATTTACTACATATATTTTCTATATCATTAGATCCACTCATCTCTAAAATTCAAGTGGTGGAATTTCATATAATATCAAAAAATTATTTCAATGCTTTCTTTTCCTGTGTCCTTCTCATGAGATTATGGATGCTCTGGCAAATGTGTCAGGACAATACCTTAAAATGTAGAGCACATTAACTGTGAAATTCAAGGAAATCCTACAATCAATGCAGCAAAATATCCTTCATGTTCAAAGGGCTTTACAATAATACTCAGAATTCAGTAGCTCAAGGAAATTCATTGATGGAATAAGCAACTAAATTTTAGTCTAAGAATATGACATATATACATATGTGTGCATACGTGTGTGTATATATAGAGAGATATAGGTATATAAATGTAGATATATAAATATGACTTACTCTGATTCTTGTTACTTTTTGTTCAAGTTTAATCAGAACTATGTCATCATTATAATGTATCTTATGTTACATTGTATCTAATGTATCTAATGGTAATATTTCTCTATAATACCAAACAACCAAGGACTCTGTGCACCCAATTCTGATAAAGTTCAGGTATAAGAAAGTGAAGGTTTGTTGCTACCTTACTGATTAAAGACAATATTTTATCAGATTTTACATGTGCCACACACTTTCAGCTCAACAGTTTTATAGGAAGTGCCATGAAGTGTAATGGTTTACTCCATCCAAGATACATTTTTTAGCATCTGAAACTATACAGATAATCTGAAAAAGTTTATAGTAATTTATATTTATTTTCAAAAATATACTCTTTTTCCATAATACAAACAGAAGAATTATTTTCATATCTTTGAGGATAGAACTAATCCCTGAGATATAGATTAATGCTGTTGTTTTCCTATATTCACAGTGGTTTTATAACCCTAGGTTCTTTTATTTGATAGTTCTTACTTTAATAGGCTTTATTTTATAGGTGAGGGATTCAGTGTGAGGAATTTGACAGGGTGAGCATAATCTGCATTCATAACAGGTAAATTAATTATATCTTAGGTCTGAAATTATTCTCCAATCAAAACTTCACTTATCACCTAATCTACAAACTTCCTTCTCCACCAAGAAGATTACAATTCCGTTTCATTTTCCCAGGTTTAGCAATAATTCAGAGTCTGTTTCTAATCATCCCATAAATACCTGAGTATTTCTCATTTCTTACAATGTAACCGCTCTGGACAGAAACTTCAGGGCCCTTTATGGAGATAGGAAGGTCAGGGCTTGAGGTGTTTCCTCAAGGAAATATAATCAACCCTTCAGTCAAGTCTGAATGTTTATACACCAAATTATCTAGATCTGAAAGTTGAGTAGAGAGTGATTTTTCTTTCTGGTAGATAATTCCCAGCTACAGATTCTATGGAATGTATGGTTAAGAGGTGGTTATCAAGATGATATATTATTAATATAATTCAACAAAACAACTGCTAGGGCCTTCATTCTCCTTTCTCTATACGAGTCTTTTAAAAATAGGTCTACATTAGTAAAATACAGGACAGGCCTTGAATACGAATAGGGAAAATATTTTCTATGTGCTAAAAACATTAGTACTTCTCACTAGAAATGGAAGAAAGAAAAAGTTAGTGGTATCTGTGGATTTGCCAACTATAGGAAAATTTATATGATGCCAAAATAAACTGCTTCCAATATTTAAAAACATCACTTGCATACATCATACTTTAAGAACATGGTAGTTAAAAATATATTTTTATCTTGGTGTTTAATATATTATCAAAAGTCACATATGTATGTATCTATATAATGATATCATTTTTTAAAGTACACATTTATTCACTATTTAGTTTCCTCTATAACCTTTGATATTTTTGTTTTATGCATGCAATCAGTTATTTGTCAAAGAGATCCATTGCTTAGCCAAATGGTCAAATGGGTTCTGGCGTCACACGTGTGTACATGTACACACACATGCATGCACATATTTAGAATTTCTTCTCTAATTATTCCAGTGAAGTTTTGGCATCTGAATTTTAAAATTTATGAATCATCATTAAATCAAGTCTTCAACTAGCCAATATGACCACTTGAACCATCCTTAGTGCTCAAATTGACACTTTAAATTTTGCCTGTATGTTACATGCACCCTATCATTAATTGAAGGCATACATATTCTCTCTATAACACCCTTTAAAATCCATGTGTTCCCACAATACCTACAAGTCCTTTGTTTTTCCCTTATTGTTGTGCTGGATAGAGGTACATTATAGTATTATCATTTATAAGGGTTCTTACAGTGTATCAAATATATCATATTTGAATTCATTCCTCTCCCCTGATGCCTGGATCAGTTTAAACAGATACCATTTTTGCATTTACATACATGTGTACACATTATTTGCACTGTGTTTATCCTCTGCCACCTCCTACCCTCCCACAGGTGCCAATCCTTCCCCTCCCCACCTGTTCTACCCTCCATTTCTCTGCTTTTGTAGAAGAAAAAAGATAAAAGAGAAAAAGAAAAATATAATGTTTTTGCTAGTTTGAAATAAAGATAGCTACACAGGGAGTTTCCTTGTGTTGTTTCCATGCATGTATTACAACCCCAACTGGTTTATCTCTCCTAGTCTCTTCACTCCTCGCTAGTCCCATTCCCATGGTGTCCTCAACCAGTTTAAGATTCCTATATTTATTCCCCTATAGAAAGTAAGTCAACCACATTCAAGTTTTTTAGTTTCCTTTCCTTGCCCTATCCCTCCCATGCATAACTTCCCCTTAGTGTGACCAGGTGTTTTGTAATATTGTTACATTTGTGTTAAGTCTATATTCCACAAATGATAGAGAACATGTGGCTTTTGACCTTCTGAGTACGGCTAACTTCACTGTAGATGATGTTCTGCCAGTTCCATCCATTTACCTGCAAATGTCAAAATTTCATTCTTCTTCATGAGTAAAATTCCATTGTATATAAACACCACATATTCTTAATCCATTCGTCAGTAGCGGGGCATCTAGGCTGTTTCCATAGCTTAGCTATTACAAATAGTACTGCAATACACATAGGTGTGCAGATATCTTTCTTGTTAAGCTGATTCACATTCCTTTGGGCATATCCCTAGGAGCTGTAGTGCTTAATCACATGGCAGATTTGCTTTTAGATTTTTAAGAAACTATACTGTTTTCCATAGTTGTTGTACTAGCTTATATTCCCACAAGCAGTGAATGAGGGTTCCTTTTTCCTGCACCCTTGGTAAGAGTTGCTGTTTTTGGTGTTCTTGATGGTGAACATTTTTTCATGTGTTTTTTAACCATTTGGACTTATTCAGATCATTTGTCCGTTTCTTATATAGGTCATTGATTTTTTGGGAGTTTAGGTTTTTTTGGGAGTTTAGTTCCTGTTCAGGTTATCACTCCCTTGTCTGATGTATACAGCTGGCAAAGATTTTCTCCCATTCGGGTGGTAGCCTCTTCAAGTCAGAGACCATTTCTTTTTTGGAGCAGAAGGCTTTTAATTTATTTAGTCCCATTTGTCAATCCTTTCTCTTAGTTGCTGAGCCAAATGAGTTCTACTGAGGAAGACATTGCTATGTCTATTGCTTCCAGTGTATTCCTTGCTCTTTCCCATACTTGCCACAAGGTTTCATGCCTTACATTAAGGTCTTTAATCCAGTTTGAGTTGGTAATTGTACAGGGTGACAAACATGGATCTAGTTTCATTTTCTGCAGGCAGATAGCCAGTTTTCCAGGAAAATTTGTTGAAGAGGCTGTCTTTTCTCTATCATATATTTTTGGCACTTTGTCAAAAATAAGGTGGGTATAGCCGGGTAGATCCATATCTGATTCTTCTATTCTGCTCCACTGGTCTTCATATCTGTTTTTGTGACAGTACCATACTGTATTTATTGCTATGTCTCTGTAGTATTCTTTGACATCAGATATTGTGATTCCTCCAGCATGGCTCTTTTTGCTCATTATTGTCTTGGCTATTTGCAGTCTTTTGTGCTTCCAAATGAACTGTAGGTTTGATTTTTCAATCTCTGTGATGTATGCCATTGGGATTTTCATGGGAACTGCATTGAACATGCAGATTGCTCTTGGTAATATAGCCATTTTTACTATGTTGATTCTGCCAATCAATGAGCATGGGAGATCTTTCCATCTCCTGTAGTCTTCCTCACTTTCTTTCTTCAATAGCTTATAGTTTTCCTTGTAGAGGTCATTCACATTCTTTGTTAAGTATATTCCTAGGCATGTTGTTTTTTTTTTAAGCTATTGTAGGTGGAATTGTTCACTGTTGGTGAACAGAAAGACTACTGAGTTTTGGTGATTGATTTTTCTATCCTGTTTCTTTGTTGAAGCTGTTTATGGTATCTAGGAGTTTTCTGGTGAAGTTTTCAGGACTTTTAGGTAAAGTATATCTCATCTGCAAAAAAGGGATAGTTTGACTTCTTCCTTACTTATTTATATTCCTATCTTATAGCTCTGGCTAGGAATTCCAAGACTATGTTAAAAAGGAGTGGAGAGACTGGCACTGTTGTTTCGTTGTTGACTTTAGAGGAAATGGTTTTATTTTTTCCCCATTAAGTATGATGTTGGCTATAGATTTGTCTTATATGACCTTTATTATGTTGACACACAGTAATTCTATCACTAGCTTCATCAGAGCTTTTTTAATGAAAGGATATTGAATTTCCTCAAAGGCCTTTTCTGTATTTATTGAGATGTCCAAGTGATTTTTGTCTTTGTTTCTGTTAATATGTTGTATTACATTTAATGATTTGCATATGTTGAACCATCCCTGTATCCCTGGGATGAATCTTAGTAGTGTTATGTCATCTTTTTTATATAGTGTTGAATTCAGTTTGCCATTACTTGACTGAGGATTTTTGCATCTATGTTCATTAAAGAATTTGGACTGTAATTCTCTTTTTTTTGTTGTGTCCTTGTTTGGTTTTGGTGTGAGTGTAAAATTGAGTTTATGGAATGCGTTTGATAGTGTTTCTTCTCTGTCTATTTCATGGAAAAAGTTACAAAGTTTTAGTATTAGTTCTTTTTAAAGGTCTGATAAAATTTATCAGAGAATCTGTCAGGTATTGTACATTTCTTTTTTGGGAGACTTTATTACTGCTTCAATTTCATTGCATATAACAGATCTGTTTAGGTAATTAATATCCTTTTGGTTCAATTTTGGATGGTCATATGTATCAAGAAATTTGTCCATTTCTTTTTGATTTTCCAATTTATTTGCATATGGATTTTCAAAATAATCCCTTATGATTGCCTGGATTTCCTTGGGTTTTGTTTTTATCTCTCCTTTTCCTTGGTGATTTTATTAATATGGGTCTTTTTCTTCTTCCTTTTAGTCAGATTTTCCAGGGGTTTGTCAATCTTGTTTATTTATTTTTTTTCAAAGAACCAACTTTTTGTTTCATTGATTCTTTGTTTTTTTTGGTCTCTATTTCATTGAGTTCAGCTTGTATTTTTATTTTTTCTATCCTTCTGATTGTTTTGGATTTAGAATGATCTTGGTTCTCTAGGAGTTTGAGATGCAACATTAGGTCATTTATTTGAGATATTTCAATATTTTTATTATATGCACTCTGGCTACAAACTTGCCTCTTATAAATGCTTTTGTTATATCCCATCAGTTCTGGTATTTTGTGTTTTAATTTTCATTAAATTCCAGGAAATTTTTCATTTCTTCCCTCATTTCTTCTATAACACACTGATCACCAAGAAATGTGTTGTTCATTCTCCAGTTATTGAATATTCTATAACGCTTCTTTTGTTATTGAATTCTAGTTTCATTGCATTGTTTTCTGGCAGTATTCAGGGGGTTATTTCAGTTTTTTTATATTTGTTGAAAATTGTTTTGTGACCTAAGATATGATGTATTTTGGAGAAAGTTCCATGGGCTGTTGAGAAGAACGTACATTGTGCTGTTGCAGGATGGAGTACATTGTAAACATCTGTCAGGTCTATTTGATCTCTGATATCATTTAGTTCTAGGATTTCTTTGCTGAATTTTTGTCTGGATGACCTATCTATTGTGATATATATGCATTAAAGTCTCCCACTAATACTGGGTTGCAGTTGTGTGTGATTTGAAGTATTTTAGTGTATGTTTAATGAAGTTTGGTGCACTGGCTCTAGGCACATATAGGTTGATAATTGTTATTTGTTTTTGTGTTGCTCCTTTTATTAGGATGAAGTGACCTTCTTTGTATTTTCTGAGGAACTTAGGAATGATGTCCACTTTATCTGATATACATATTGCTACTCCTGTCCGATTTGGGGATCATTACCTTGGTAAATCTTCTCCCATCTTCTTTCTTTCTTTCTTTTAATTTGGCATTTTTACATTTACTTACATTTATATACATTGTTTGGGCCACCTCCCCACAACTCCCCCCAGCCCCGCTTCTGGGCAGAACCTGTTCCACCCTCTTGTTCTCTAATTTTGTTGAAGAGAAAACATAGAAGATAATAATAAAGACTTAGCATTTTTGCTAGTTTGAGATAAAGATAGCTATACAGAGAGATTCCTAGTGTTGCTTTCATGCACTTGTGTATTGCAACCAACATTGGTTCATCTCTGACAGAACTTTTCACTATATACTAGTCCCCTTCCTAGAGTGGTCTCTACCAGTTTAAGAATACTTTATTCACTCCTCTACAATGAGCATATCAGCCACATTCAAGTTTTAGGTTTCCTTCCCTTTCCTCCTTTGCCTGATGTTTAGCTACCAAATATTTTCTCCCACTCTGTGGTGGTCTCTTCAATTTACAGACCATTTCTTTTGTTGTGCAGAAGTTTTTTGATTTCATTTTGTCCCATTTGTACATCCTTTCTCTTGTTGCTGGGCTGCTGCAGTTCTGCTGAGGAAGTCATTGCCTACACATATTGTTTCCAGGGTATTCTCTGCTCTTTCCTGTACTAATTGCAAGGTTTTGGGTCCTATATTAAGGTCTTTAATCCACTTTGAGTTGATACTAGTACAGGGTGATAGGCATGGATCTACTTTCAGTTTTCCATATGTAAATAACCACTTTTCCCAGCAACATTTGTTGAAGAAGTTGTCTTTTCTCCATTGTATGCTTTTAGCACCTTCATCAAAAATAAGGTAGGCATAGCTGTGTGGATTCATATACTGGCACTCTATTCTGTTCCACTGGTCTTCATATCTGTTTTTGTGCCAGTACCATGCTGTTTTTATTGCTATGGCTTTGCAGTATAGTTTGAATTCCGATATTGTGATACCTCCAGCATTGCTCTTTTAGCTAAGTATTGCCCTGGTTATTCATGGTCTTTGTGCTTCCAAATGAACTTTAGGGTACATTTTTTGATCTCTGTGATATATGAAATTTGGATTTTGATGGAAATTGTGTTGAACAGTTAGATTGCATTTGGTAGTATACCGATTTTTACTGTTGATTCTGCCAGTCCATGAGCTTGTGAGATCTTTACATCTGCTGTAGTCTTCCTCAATTTCTTCCTTCAGTAGTTTGTAGTTCTCCTTGTAGAGGTCATTTATATCCTTTTTAAGTTCATTCTTAGGTATTGGGGGGTTAAACTATTGTAAACAGAATTGTTTTCTTATATTCTTTCTCAATTTGTTCATTGCTGGTGTATAGAAAGGCTACTGATTCTTGTAAGTTGCTTTTGTATCCTTGTATAATACTGAAGCAATTTATGGTGACTAGGAGTTTTTGGTGGAATTTTTTGGGTCTGTAAGATATAGGATCATGTCATCTGCAAATAAAGATACTTTGACTATTTCTTTACTTATTTGCATTCCTTTTATTTTTTTCCTCTTGCGTTATTGTTCTAGCTAAGAATTTGAGGACTATGTTGAAAAAGAGTGGGGAGGGTAGGCATCCTTGTCTCATTCCTGACTTTTGGGGAAATGGTTTCAGTTTTTACCCATTAAGTGTGATGTTAGTTATGGGTTTGTCAAGTATAACCTTTATAATGTTGAGGTACATTCCTTCTATTCCTACTGTTCTTAGAGCTTTTATAATGAAGTGTTGTTGATTCTTAGCAAAGGATTTTTCTGCATCTATTGAGATGATCGAGTGGTTTTTGTCTTTGCTTCTGTTAATGTGTTTATTACATTTATTGATTTGCATATGTTGAACCATCCCTGCATCTCTGGGATGAAGACAACTTGGTCATGGTGAATGATCTTTTGATATGTTGTTGAATTCACTTTACCATTATTTTATTGAGGAGTTTTGCATCCATGTTCATTAAGGAGGTTGGACTGTAGTTCTCCTTTTTTGGATGTGTCCTTGTCTGGTTTTGGGATGAGTATAATGCTGCATTCATAGAATGAGTTAGGCAGTGTTCCTTCCCTTTCTATATCATGGAAAAGTTTAAGGAGAGTTGGTTGCAGTTCTTCTATGCAGGTCAGGTAGAATTCGGCTGAGAATACTTAAGGTCCTGCACTTTTCTTTTTTGGGAGACTCTTTATTATTGCTTCAATTTCATTACATATTATGGATCTGTTTAGGTGGTTAATATCTTCTTGGTTCAGTTTTGGATGGTCAAAATTGTCTAGTAATTTGTGCATTTCTTCAAAAATTTCCAATTTATTGGATTATAGGTTCTCAAAATAGTCCCTGGATTTCCTTAGTGTTTATTATTATCTCTCCTTTTTCATTTCTAATTTTACTAATTTGGGTCTTTTCACACCTCATTTTAGTCAGCTTTGCCAGGGGCTTGTCAATCTTGTTTATTTTTTCAAAGTACCAGCTTTTTGTTTTGTTGATTCTTTCCTTGTTTTGTTTTGTTTTTTTTGGTCTCTATTTTATTAATTTCAGCCCTTATGTTTATTATTTCACTCCTTCTGCTTGTTTTTGGGTTTCCTTATTATTGTTTTTCTAGGAGTTTCAGATGTAGCATTAGTTTGTTTATTTGAGATCTTTCTGTCTTTTAATATATGCAGTCATGGCTATAGATTTTCCTCTTTGGACTGTCTTTGTTGTGTCCCATAGGTTCTGGTAGGTGGTGTTTTTATTTTCATTGGCTTCAAGGAAACTTTAGATTTCCATTCTTATTTCTTCTATGACCCACTGATCTTTGAGCAATGTGTTTTTCAGCCTCTAATTATTTGCAAATTTTCTGCTGTTGATTTTGTTGTTGAGTACTAGTTTCAATGCATTGTGATCAGATAGAAAATAGGGGCTAATTTTAATTTTCTTCTATATGTTGAGGCTTGTTTGTGCCATAGGATATTATCTATTTTGGAGAAAGTTGCATGGGCTGCTGAAAACAATGTGTATTGTGCTGTTGTTGGATGAAACACTCTGTAGACATCAGTTAGTTCCATTTGACTTACAGTGTTTATTTTTTGTTTGGATGATCTATCTATTGTTGATTGAGTGGTATTAAAGTCTCCACTACCACAGTGTTGGAGTTCATATGTGCTTTTAAGTCCTTTAGTGTATGTTTGATGAAATTGGGTGTACTGACATTGGGTGATAATTTTTATTTCCTTTTGGTGTATTGGCCCTTTTATTAGTATGAAGCATCCTTCTTTATCTCATTTGACCAATGTAGGTTTGAAGTCTACTTGGTCTAATATAAGTATTGCTACTCTTACCTGTTTTGGGAGGCCATTTGTTTAGTAAAACTTCTTCAAGCTTTTCATCTTAAGCTAGTGTTTATTTCTGTCAATATCATGGGTCTTTTGTAATCAACAGATTGTCCGATCTTACCGTATAATCTAGTTTGCCAAATGGTGTCTTTTGATCCGGGGAGTTGAGTCGATTGACATTCACTATTAACATTTTTTTGTTGTTCATTTATTCACATGTGCATTTATTCACGTGTATGTTTCTACCCCCTCCCCCCTAGCCCACACATTGACCCCTCCCCCACTCAGTTCCAGGCAGGTCCTGTTCTGCCCTTATCACTAATTTTGTTGAAGTAAAGATATAAACATCATAAGGAAGACAAAGCATTTTTGCTAGTTGAGTTCAGGATAACTATACAGAGAGATTCCTACTATTGCTTTCATGTACCCATGTGTTACGAACCATGTTGATTCAGCTCTAACTGATATTTATATTGGTTCCTGATACCCTGCTTATGATAACTTGTTGTGTTAAGGTTTCTGCACTAGTTCCTCTGGAGTGGGGACATCAAACACTTTCATGTTTTGGGTTCTTTACGTATTCCTATAGCTTCCATATGTGCTCTTTCCTTGCCATGTGATCCAAGTCTAACCACATTGCTGCATTTGCCCTAGATCTAAGGTCTACATATGAGGGAGAACATATGATTTTTGGTCTTCTGAGCCTGGCTGACCTCGCTCAGAATGATGTTCTCTAGTTCCATCCATTTACCTGCAAATGATAAGATTTCATTCTTCTTCATGGCTGAGTAAAATTCCTCTGTGTACAACTACCACATTTTCTTGATCCATTCATCAGTAGTGGGGCATCTTGGTTGTTTTCATAACTTGGCTATTGTGAAATAGCGCTGCAATAAACGTGGGTGTGCAGGTGCCTCTGGAGTAACCTGTATCACATTCCTTTGTGTATATCCTTAGGAGTGGGATTGCTGGATCATATGGCAGGTCTATGTTTAGATTTTTAAGAAGTCTCCAAATTTGTTTCCTGAGTGGTTGCACCAGCTTACATTTCCACCAGCAGTAGATTAGGGTTCCTTTTTCCCCACATCTCCACCAACACATGTTGTTGTTGGTGTTTTTGATGATGGCTATTCTAACAGGGGTGAGATGGAATCTTAGTGTGGTTTTGATTTGCATTTCCTTTATGGTTAGAAATGGTGAGCATTTTTTTCATGTGCTTTTTGGTCATTTAAATGTCTTCTTTTGAAAAAGTTATGTTCAGTTCAGTTGTCCATTTCTTAAATGGTTCATTGATTTTAGGAGAGTTTAGTTACTTAAGTTCCTTGTATATTTTTGTTAGCAGTCCCTTGTCTGATGTATACCTAGCAAATATTTTCTCACAGTCTGTGGGTAGTCTTTTCAGTTTAGAGACCATTTCTTTTGTTTTGCAGAAGCTTTTTAATTTTATGAAGTCCCATTTTGTCATCCTTTCTCTTAGTTGCTGGGCTGCTGGGATTCTATTAAGGAAGTCTTTGACTATATTTGTTCCACAGTGTTTCCTGCTCCTTCCTGTAGTAACTTCAGAGTTTCAGGTCTGATATTTAGGTCTTTGATCTATTTTGAGTTGATACTAGTACAGGGTGATAGACATGGATCTAGTTTCAGTTTCTTGCAGATGGGTAACCACTTTTCACAGCAACATTTGTTGAAGAGGCTGTCTTTTCTCCATTGTATATTTTTGGCACCTTTGTCAAAAATGAGGTGGGTATACTTGTGTGGATTCATATCTGGGTACTCTACTCTGTTCCACTGATCTTCATGTCTGTTTTTCTGCCAGTACTATGCTGTTTTTATTGCTATTGCTTTGTAATATAGTTTGAAGTCAGATATTATGATACCTTCAGCATTGCTCTTTTTGCTGTGTACTGCCCTGGCTATTCGTGGTCTCTTGTGTTTCCAAATGAACTTCAGGGTAGATTTTTCAATCTCTGTGATGAAAGTCATTTGGATTTTGATGGGAATTGCATTAAACATGTAGATTGCTTTCTGTAGTATAGCCATTTTTACTATGTTGATTCTACCTATCCATGAACATGGGAGATCTTTCCATCTTCTGTAGGCTTCCTCTATCTCTTTCTTCAGGAGTTTGTAATTCTCCTTGTAGAGGTCATTCACATCTGTTGTTCAATTTACCCTAAGTCATTTGATTTTTTTTGTGGCTATTGTGAATGGAATTGTTTCCATATATTCTTTCTCAGTTTGTTTGTTGTTGGTGTATAGAAAAGCAAATGATTTTTGTAAGTTGATTTTGTATCCTGCCACCCTACTGTAGCTGTTTATGATGTCTAAGAGTTTTTGGGTAGAGTTTTTTGGGTCTTTAAGGTATAGGATCATATCTTCTGCAAATAAGGATATTTTGACAGTTTCTTTACCTATTTGTATTCCTTTTAATTCTTCTTTTGCCTAATTACTCTGGCTAGAGATTCCAGTACTACGTTGAATAGGAGTGGGGATAGTGGGCACCTTTGTCTCATTTTTTATTTTAAAGGGAATGGTTTAAGGTTTTTACTGTTAAGTAAGATGTTGGATGTAGGTTTGTCATATATAGCCTTTATAATGTTGAGGTACACTCCTTGTATTCCTAGTTTTCTTAGAGCTTTTATCATGAAGTGGTCTTGGTTCTTGTAGAAGGCTTTTTATGCATCTATTGAGATGATCGAGTAGTTTTTGTCTTTGCCTATTGATGTTCTCTATTACATTTATAGATTTGCTTATGTTTGAACCACCCATGCATCCCTGGGATGAAGCTGACTTGGTTTTGGTGTTTGATCTTTCTGATGTGTTGTTAGATTCAGTTTGCCATTATTTTATTGAGGATTTTTGCATGGATGTTCATTAAGGCGATTAGCCTGTAGTTCTCCTTTTGGGAGGTGTCTTTGTCTGGTTTTGGGATGAATGTAACAATGGCTTCATAAAATGAGTTAGGCAGTGTTCCTTCCCTTTCCATTTCATGGAACAGTTTAGGGAGAGGTGCTGTTAGTTCTTATTTAAACGTCTGATAGAATTCAGCAGTGAATCCCTCAGGTCCTGGACTTTTCTTTTTTGGGAGACTCTTGATTGCTGCTTCAATTTCTTTTTGTGTTATAGATCTATTCAGGTGATTGATTACCTCCTGGTTCAGTTTTGGGTGGTGGTAAGTTTGTAGAAATCTGTCAATTTCTTCAAGATTTTCAAATTTATTAGAGTACAGGCTCTCAAAGTAGTCTCTGATGATTTCCCGGATTTCTGTGGAGTTTGTTGTTATCTCCCCTTTTGCATTTCTGATTTTACTGATTTGGGTTTTTTTGCTCCTCATTTTAGTCAGGTTTGCCAGGGGTCTGTCAATCTTGTTTATTTTTTCAAAAATTTAGCTTTTTGTTTTATTGATTCTTTTATTTTTTTATTTATTTATTTTTTGGTTTCTATTCCATTGATTTCAGACCTTATTTTAATTATTTCTTTCCTTCTGCTTGTTTTGGGTTTGCTTGTTCTTGTTTTTCTAGGAGTTTGAGCTGCACTGTTAGGTCATTGATTTGAGATCTTTCTGTCCTTTTCATATATGCACTCATGGCTATAAACTTTCCTCTCAGGACTGCCTTTGCTGTTTCCCATAGGTTCTAGTAGGTTGTGTTTTCATTTTCATTAACTTCCATGAACCTTTTTATTTCTTCTTTTATTTCACCAATGACCCATTCATCATTGAGTAATGTGTTGTTCAACTTCCAATTGTTTGCATGTTTTTTACTGCTTTTTTTGTTGTTGATTTCTAGTTTTAATGCATTGTGGTCGGACAGAATGCATGGGATTATTTCTATTCTCTTATATTTGCTCAGGTTAGCCTTGTGCCCTATGATATGATTAATTTTGGAGAAGGTTCCATGGGCTGCTGAGAAGAATGTGCATTGTGCAGAAATTGGATGAAATATTCTGTAGACATCAGCTTGGTCCATTTGATCTATGGTGTGATTGAGTTCTAGGATTTCTTTATTGATTTTTTGTTTGGATGACCTATCTATTTGTGATAGAAGGGTATTAAAGTCTTCCCCTCTCACTGTGTTGGAGTTTATATATGTTTTTAGGTCTTTCAGAGTATGATTGATGAAATTGGGTACACTGACATTGGGTGCATATAGGTTGAGAATTGTTATTTCCTTTTGGTGTATTTCCCCTTTTATTAGTATGGAATGTTCTTCTTAATCTTGTTAGATCAATTTAGGTTTGAACTCTACTTTATCAGATAAGTATTGCTACCCCTGCCTGTTTTGGGGGACCATTGGCTTGATAAATCTTCCAGCTTTTCACTCTCAGCCAGTGCTTATTTCTGTCAAGGAGATGGGTCTCCTGTCAGCAGCAGATTGTTGGATCTTCCTTTTTAATCCAATTTGCCAATCGGTGTCTTTTGATGGTGGAATTTAGTCCATTAACAATCACTGTTAGTGTTGATTAGGCTTGTTGTATGGATATCATGCAGGCCTGTGCAGGCCTGGGAGGCACAGCCCAGCAGAAAGGAGATTGTGCATGTGTGGATCCCCAGCTAGGCAGGCGTTGGGGGTGTGACCCGGTAGAGTGGTGATCATGCAGGCCTGAAGGCATGGCTCAGTGGAGATCTTGAATGTCTGTGGATCACTGGCTTGGCAGGCCTTAAGGGCTCATTGGCAGAGATCATGTGGGTCTGAGGGGTGGGAGTTGGGATAGCACAGCCCTGGCAGGGCTGAGGAGCAGGGCTGGAGGATAAGAGATTCCATGATATGAGGAGCAGTGTCTCCATGGGCCTATGGGGAGTGGCTTGGTGTGCAGCACCAACTAGTCTTTTACTATATCATGGCATGGAGAGGCATTCCATGAGCTAGGGGTTCAGATAGCTAATTTTTCAGCTCTCCCTGGTGCTTTACCTCAGTCAAGCATTTCAGCCTCTCAGCAAAGTCCCTGGATCATGGAGCTCAGGAGGTCTGTGGCTGTGTCCCACTTGCTATCTTGGATCAAGCTCACACTGTTAATATTGATAGGTGTGTTTGATTCCTGCCATTTAGTTGTTTTTGTTGTTTAAGGATTTGATTGTGTGCAGATGAATTGCTGCTACTCTCTGATTTCCTGTCTTTTCTTCTCCTGTGGTTTGAAACTTCCCATTGTAGTTTTGTTTGAGTTCATCTTCAGGTGCAGAATTCATTACAAAATCCACAGTATTGGCTTGCTGGTCATGTATTGTTTTAGTTTCTGCTTATAATTGAAGATTTTCATTGCTCCATCAATTCTCAATGATAGTTTTGCTGGGTAGAGTATCCTAGGGTTGAAGTTATTTTCATTCAGTACCCAAAATACCTCACTCCATGTCCTTCTTGCTTTTAAGGTTTCTGTTGAGAAATCTGCTGTTATTTTGATGGTTTTACCTTTACATTCATTTGGTTTTTTTTCTCTTACAGCCTTCAATATTTTTTCTCTGTTGTCTGTGCTTGTTGTTTTAATGATAATATGACCTGGGGAGGTTCTATTTTGGCCATGTGTGCTTGGTGTCCTGGAGAATTCCTGTACCTGAATGGGCATAACATTTTTAGATTTGGGAAATTTTCTGTTATTATTTTATTAAATATATTATGAATCCCTTTTCCTTGGACCTCTTCTCTTTCTCCAATGCCCATGATTCTCAGGTTTGATCTTTTGATGGATTCACTGACTTCTTGCATATTCCTTTTACAGTTCTTGACATAGATTTGTTCATTTTTTTCTTTAATTTCTATTCTATCTTCAAGCTCTGAGATTCTGTCTTCCACTTGCTCTAGTCTGCTGGATTGGCCTTCCACTTTGTTTTTTGTTTGACGAAAGGGATTTTTTTATTTTCAGGTTATCTGTTTGATTCTTTTTTCTGAGTTTTTCCATATCTTTGTTCAACTCATCTTTTGTATTTTATGTTGTCATCTTTAATTCATATATCTCCCTTATTAGAGTGTCCTTTGTTTCACTTTGTTTGTTGAAGTCCTCTCTGAGTTCCTTTATTTGCTTCTGTGTCTTCTCATATTCTTTATTTTTGGTGTCTTGAAATTTTTCAATTGCATCCTGTACATTCTGGTTAATCATGTTTGTACCTTCTCCATGAGTTTCTTGGTGATATCTTCCAAAATTTCTTCTTTGAGGGTTTTTTTGTATGTGTCAATGGGCTCCCTAGTGACATTTATCATTGTTTTATTGAGGTAAGCATCTGGGTATCCATTTCCTTCATTTCCCAGTGAATTCTGTGTTGAATTATTTTTCTGAGGAGGATGGTTTCCATCTCTTCTTTTTCCTATCATGCCACTTGGTGCTGTGCAACTATACTTGTGATAGGCTAGTTGGTGGTATTCATTGCCTGATTTCTTTCCCTAATTTAATTTTTGTGTTGTTAGTAACTTGGTTGTTAGCAAGGTTGATGTGCTCTTTCTGTCCTGGCCTCCAGGTGTAATTCAGCAATAATAAATTCACAAGTTCAATATTATACCAGTTGTTTACATATTATATGGAAAACCCTTTGATCTTAATATCTATAAAGAGTTGAAGTTGAGGTGGATAATGGTTATTAGGCTATTTATAGATTTGGGGGAATTGGTAAAGGTGGCACAAAAATGGGATGACAGGAAAAGATGTGGATGGATGGGGGAAGACATATAGTAGCTCATGTGTTTTGTGGCTTATGTGTGTGTTTGTGTGTATTTCTGTTGTAGTTTAGGTGCATGTGTCAGTAATTGCAGTGGGTTGGGGTTGTGTACAATTGGCACAGTACACTAGTCAGAAGGTCATGAATGTGTAGTGGGAGGGGTAATGTGGTGACGGATTTGGGAAGGACAAAAGGGGGAGGTGAAGTAGGGAGAAAGAGTGGGTGGGAAGGGGCAGAAAGAGTAGTTGGGAGGGAGAGCAATGGATTGTAGTGCAGGGGAAGGAGGGAAAGTGAAGAGGGTTAGAATAAGGATAAGAGAATAGTGATGGTAAGTTAATAATACAGGAAAAATAAAAATAAAAATACCCACCAGGTTCAGGTACCACAGAGAGTTCAGTCTTCTGGTAAAAGTTCTGTACTTATTGCTTAGGTGTCCAATCCTGGTATTGGTATGCAAGCAGAAATTCTGATGTGGTCTCACCAGGTGACTAGCTTGTGAGTAGTATGTCCTTCCTTCTGTCGATAGATTAGTTGGAATTTTGAGGGGAGGTAAGACTGCCAGCTCGTGCAGGGTAATCAGAGCTGTTGTTTTCACCAGGCAGAAGCTGTGTTGTTCTTCTGCTGCATTTTTGTTTGGGCATGTCTGTCTTGAGATTAGGGAAATTTTCTGCTATTTTTTTGCTCAATATATTGTGTACACCTTTGGCTTGCTTGTCTTCTCCTTCTTCAATGCCCATTATTGCAGGTTCCATCTTCTGGTGGAATTGCTGAGTTCTTACATATTCCTTTCACAGCTCTTGAGTCTTTTGTATAAGAATTCTGTTTTTTTCTTTGATACCTATTTTGTCTTTGAGTACTGAAATTCTGTATTTTATTTGTTCTAGTCTGCTGGAGTGGTTTTCAAATGTATTTTTTTTTTCATTTAAGGAATTTTTATTTTCAGAATTTCTGTTTGATTCTTTTTTCTGAGATTTGCCATGTCTTTGTTGAACTCCTCTTTCATATCTTGTGCTGTCTTCTTAATTTCATATATCTCTTTTTTTATAGTGTCCTTATTTTCATTTTTGAGTTTTCTGAAGTTCTGTCTGAGTTCATTTAGCTGTTTATATGTCTTCTCAAATTTTTTATTTGTGTTGTCTTGATATTCTTTGAGTTGGCTTTGTATGTTCTCTTTAAGCTTCTCTTGGAACTCCACAATGAGTATCCCTGTGAGTTCTTCTATAACCTCCTTTTTGGGAATTTATGGTCCTTCTTGAGCTGTTGGACATACTTATCATCATTCTTCTGGGGTCAGTACTGTATATTCATTTCTTTCATTTTCCACTACATTTTCTATTGAACTGTTAGTGCTTTGAGGGGTTGGCTTCTTCTTCTCCTCATGATTCTATTTTGTGCCCTGCTCCTATGTTATTGATTGACTAGCTAAAGGTTATAATCACCTGTTATCTTTCACTTGATTTAATTACTGTGCTATGACTGGCTTAGTTGTTAGCTAGGTTGATGTGCTATTTCTGTTTCCTGACCAGGAGGTACAAATTTACAATTTCAAATTTAAAAATTCAATTCCAGACCAGTTATTTATATATTATATAGAGAACCCTTTGGTTATATTATCTATAATCAGTGGGAATTGGGTGGTATTTTTTGTTTGGGAAGAGATAGATACTTAGGTAATTACAAAGATGGTGCTATGGGGGGCAGAAATGGAGGAATGGGATTAGAGGGAGAATGTGGGTGAGATGTGTGGGCTATAAAGTGTTAGGGCCCTTGTGTTTGTTAACATGTAATTCAGTTGTGGGGAGTGGTGCTTGTGTCAGGGATTGCTGAGGGATAGGATGGATGTGGGTAACATGTAGGGTTGGTACAGTAGACTAGTTCATGAGTGATGAGTGTGGAGGAGGTAGTGTCAGTGGGATTAAAGGTGAGGGAAGGTGAAGAGGGGAAGATGAAAACAGGAAGAGAGAATTGAAGAAAAGGAGAGAGAAAAGAGTTGGTAGAGAGAATGGAAAATGGGGCAAGTTAGGGCTAAGCTGGATGATATTTGGAAAGGCAGGAAAAGTGAGGTAGGTAGCAGTAGATTGTAGCACAAGAAAAAGAGAGAAAGTGAAGAGAGTGAGAATAAAGATAAGAAAGTAGCAGTAATGAAATTGAAAATACTAAATGAAAAAAGGGAAAAAAAAGAAAAGAAAAAAAATCAGTTCACTGGACTTATTTTTTTTGGCATTAAATCCAAGTATTGGTGCTTTTGACTGGAGCATTCTCAACATCCCTGTTCCTTCTCAAGGGTGGTGTGCTGGACTCTGTGATGATGGATGCTGCCCCTCATTGTTGGACAGTGTAGTGGGGAGTCAATTTGGTGGTTATGAGTGCTGTCTTCTTTGGTGTGATGGGCTGTCTGGTGCAGGTAAGATCTCTAAAGGGGTCTTGCCAGGAGGCTGGTGTGTGGGCAGTCATTGATCCCTTCTGTCCACAGAGAAATTTGCTATTGAGCTCTGTGGTTGTTCAAGTCCTTGATAATTGAAATTTTGCAGGATTTTGGTACACAAGTTAACTTCTCTGGAGGAAAACTTTGCAATTCTCTCTTTCAGACATTCTAAGATTTAACTTTTTACATGATTTAAGGAGCACTAACTAATGTCACTTCTAAATATAGGGGCTTCTCTTTGTGAAGAAACAGTCAAGTCAGAAACATGAGTAGTGTTTGTGCTAACAAAAGCTAGTTTCCTCCATCAAGAGAAATTTTTTCAGTAGAGAGAGCATTCTTAAAATCCCTGACATTATTTTTGCCATTGCTGCTTTTAGTGTCATCATTTTCTTTTTTTTTTTTTTCATTTTTCTTTTATTATTTATATGTGCATACAAGGCTTGGTTCATTTCTGCCCCCTGCCCCCACCCCCTCCCTTACCACCCACTCCGCCCCCTCCCTACCCCCCCAATACCCAGCAGAAACTATTTTGCCATTATTTCTAATTTTGTAGTAGAGAGAGTATAAGCAATAATAGGAAGGAACAAGGGTTTTTGCTGGTTGACATAGGGATAGCTATACAGGGCATTGACTCACATTGATTTCCTGTGCGTGGGTGTTACCTTCTAGGTTAATTCTTTTTGATCTAACCTTTTCTCTAGTACCTGTTCCCCTTTTCCTATTGGCCTCAGTTGCTTTAAGGTATCTGCTTTAGTTTCTCTGCATTAAGGGCAACAAATGCTAGCTAGTTTTTTAGGTGTCTTACCTATCCTCACCCCTCCCTTGTGTGCTCTCGCTTTTATCATGTGCTCATAGTCCAATTCCCTTGTTGTGTTTACAATTCTATTTTGGCTTGAAAACTGGGAGGAAGGATGAAACAGCAAAACATATGCAGTAGCTATTAATCCTTGACAGGACTTCACCCAGGACACTGCATTGTCTTGGTTCTTTGCAATAGTCTGGTCTTTCTGTTCTTGCCACCAATCTGACTTTGAAGTAATTTTTGTATTGTGTTTTTTACTGGAATTCTTATGCCCACTTTTTGCTTTTGCTGTGTTTTATATATCCTTTTTCTTGTGATTTGTTTATTGGATTTGTCTGCCCATCTATTTTAAGGTAATAATGCTCGGCATTTTCACCTCTCTCTTTTAAAACTCTGCTCTAGTCCCTCTGGCTTAACTCACTCAAATGAAGGACTGGAGAAAGGAGAATGCCTCCAGCATTTATGCTTTACATTTATACTTTTGCTCACAAAGAAGTGAATGTATACTCTTTCTTTTGTCTGTGGTGGTTTGGAGGAAATGATGGACCCATTTTTCAAGATGTATTTTAGGCATAATGGCTTATGCTATCTATGTTCATACTGAGCTGTACCAGAAAATTAAGAGGGAGATAAGGAGCACAAGTATATGCCATGTCATGAAGAGAGTTGTTACTTATTACTTATTTATTGATTTTTAAGTAGAATCCTAAAGAGATTGATTTGGGTTGATCATAAATCTCTAAGACCTCTTTAACCTCACCCTTGATGATGCACATAGATGGGCTAAAATGAACTACTTACAAGTATCTTTGAATCTCTCAAATGCATCAGCTTAAACTTATAGGATTAAAAGTAATTGGAAGTAACTAGAAAATTACATGATATGCAGCATTTCTTAAGTAATATTACTCTTGAGTTATTCATATAAATATTAAAAATTTGGAGATACAATAAGGTTTCATAGAATTATGGAATGTAGATTAGAGTAAGAAAATACTACCAAAGCAAGCTACAAAATCATTATACTAGTGATTCCCTTGGAATGATGCTCAGCTCTCTTGCATAATAAAATAGGTGAAAGATGATTTAAATATACAGGTGAAAGAAAAAGTTAAAAATCTGATCTTTATTATCACTGATGAAATAAGATGAAATTTTGAGTCCCATCACCTTTATAAACAGGTATATAATATACATGCAATTATCATGGAAATCCTTATAATTATTCATTGTAATGTTAAAAACAGTTCATTAAAACTTGAACATGTTTCAATAGTGGCCAATATTTTTTTGTTTTTTTCTGCTTTGAGCATAGAAGAGCAGCCATAAATTACAATAAAGGACATGTAAATTTTATAAGTATCTACTGTCTGCCCTCCAAAATATGCATACTAATCAAAATGCCAAAGTGTCAAACGTATAAAAGATAAAATGATATGCAAAAAATCAGCATGTTCTAACTACAAAAGTCCATTTTTATTATAATATGTTATAACCCAGTATGTCAAATGGATATCTGTTTCTGTTATCTTGAAGGGGAATAAGTTACTGAATTTCTTAATTACACTTAACAATGTCAGATTAAATGAGGCCAGTTTGTCCATCTGGCTTTCCCCATTCACACTAAACATGTACAGACCAGTTTCACTATTTGATTGATGGTTAATATTATGGTAATGTCTGGCAAATCATTTATTTGGTAAAACTGTCAAAACAATGAACTGACCATAAAAGATCAGAGTCTTTGTCATTAGCAGCTGCTGTCTGTTAAATTTCAAAGACATGTGATGCAAAGAATTCTCAAGGATAGTTAACTTGAAACACCAAGGACAAAAATGACAAAATTTGGGAAGGCAATCTTCTCATACAATGTTTACAATTGTATAAATTATTCAAGTGAAAACATATTTGCATCATGTATAATTCAGCTTTACTTATCTTCTCAGTGAACTACCACTGGGCTAGTATTTAATGTCTTAGACAATAACAGTTTCCTCCAAAAATTTTTATGAAATAATTTCAAATAAAATACTATAACATGTCACAATGAAGAATTATCTTATTTTTTTAACCTTTAATTTTGACATTACTTTTGTTTATCTGGAGTATTATTGTCTTATTTCCTTCATGTTATGTTATTTATCAAATACATTTCTCTTACCATAAACCTTTCAGAATTAATTTCTTAATTTAATGTACTCTGATTAATCTGTAGATACTTATTCCACTTGCATTTTTTACAGGTTTTTAAATTTTCTGAAAGTATACATGCAAACATTCTCTCTACTCCAAATATAATTTATATATCAAGAGAAATAGCAACTATGAGACTAATATATCCCCACTTGAACAATTTTAAACACATTTAACAATTCAAATTTTGAGGTATTAGAACAATTTCTGGAATTAAAATCCTTTGTATACTGTTTCTTTTTAAACACTTTCTGATGTACTTTAGTTCAGCTTCTTGTTCTCTATGAGTGTTAATAAGAATGATATATGTGCTGTGGACTAAGATTGTAAGGCAATTCTTTCAGAGGACACTCTAGACATGTAGTCTGTATTTAAGTAAACTGGTACCTAGCAAAGAGTTGGATTATCAGAATTTTTATGTGAATTTAGGGAATGTGACTCAGTATAATATTTTTTTGATAATTTTCACTCTATTATGCACTTGTAAAAATATCAAAAAGTATTAAAACAACAAAGGAATAGACTTTAAGAATAAATATTCTTTATAAATATTTTGGTTATGATTTAAAATTACAGATTCCAGATATATAAAATATTCTGAATGATTTTGAATGAAGACACTGTTGAACACACTAGAGTTGTGTAAGACTCATGTTAAATCCTTTCTGGGCTTTTTTAGCCTTTTCTCACTTTGACTACAGTGACATGATTTTTAGCCAAATAATCTTTATAAGACTGCCTTCTGTTATAGCCAATAAACTAAATGTTTTCTTTGGAGGGGGAACCAGTGTTTGAACTCAGGGCCTTGCACATCCTGAGGAAATGCTATGCCACTTGCCCTTCTGTTCTTATTTTGTTTTTGAGACACAGTCTCACTACCTTTTTTGAGCACCACCATGTCTAGCTAAAGCCCAACTACTTTTTAAAAAAGACTTAAAATAAATATGCCAATTTTAGATATGAGTAATCCATTTAATGTTTGTCTAATATGTTCAAATGTTAACAAATCAAGTATCACTTCATCTTTGAAGAAATCCTTGACCTCGCCAGTCTATATTGACCATTACTTTTCCAGTCATTAAATTATTCTTAAAGCCATTAAATTCTTTTAAAAGGTATATTTGAATTTAAAAGTCATAAAGACATATCTGTTTTAATAGATTCTCTGTATACATCTTGAAAAAAGTAATTGTGACTTTAAGGTCTTTATATAAGACATGTCTCGATGAAATTTTACATAAAATGCAATGATTCTACTTTAAGAGTACTAAACCATTGGAAAAAATTCCAGTTTTACCAATGTGGCAAGTGTAGTTCAGAGATGCTAATTGACTTGTTCAAGAATCTGTTTTTATTTACTATTTCATCTCTTCTTCCTTTTCAGTGAATATGCATTTTACCACACTATAAAGTAATTGTGGTCATTGATATTTGACAACCTGCGTTGAAAAACTATGTCAACACAAAGCCTGCAGGCAAATATCATGCAACATCATTTAGAACTGCCCAAAATTGAAACCAAGCCGGTGAACACACAAGCAGAGGTACTTTCATACAATAGAATATTATGCACTAAAAATTAACCGAACTAATATGCCATGAAAGACGCTGAGAAACCTCAAGTGTGCAATGATGAGTTGAGGAGACTAATTTGAAAATGATGCACCCTATTTTATTTAAATGATGCATATTATGGAAAAGCCAAAGCTATGAAAACAGTACAAAGATCAATGGTTGTTAGAGGTTCATAGAAAGGAAGAGATGAATAGGTGAAGAACAGGGGAAGTTTTGTTTGCCTGGAAACTACTCTGTGCCACTCTACAATGGTGGGTGCATATCATTATATTTGTGTCTTAATGTCAGCTGTGGAGTTTAGTTAATAATACAACAATGTAGGGTATTCGATTATGTATTTGTCAAATTCTCAAGAGAAACAGAACTAATAAAAGATACATAGTCATGCACTATTTAAAAATGGACATATATTCTGAGATGTATCATTGAGTTATTTCATTGTCAAACATCATAGAAATCATTTTGTACCAAATATATGGCATTTCTCAGTCTGCTTAGGTTGATAACATAAACTTAGCTCTCATAGACTACCACAAATGACTACACTAGTGAATATGTTAATAATAGTGGGAAGTCTGGAAATGGTGAGGAATATATGGGAAGTCTGTGTACATTCTGCTCAATTTTATTGTAAACGTAAAGCTGGTCTAAAAGTTAAAGTGTCCTAATTTAAAACACAGACACATACATACACACAGCTAGTTATAAACTTTTTAGTAAAAAAAATGTAGTTTAAATTATCTCAGAATAGAATTATTGGGTCAGCAAACATGTTCAAATACTTGATGACAGAAGTAGTATCACAATGAAATACAGAATTAGATGTAATTTCCAGAAAATGTCATTGTCACATAAGATTTATAAGAAAGTATTATTAATAACATACATATTTAACAGAAAATATTCTGTAACAGACAGAGGATAGCCAGTATGTTAGAAATCATAGATATGTATCCATATTTTATGCAAGTTTGATCAACAAAATCAAACTTACTGTGTTAAAATGAATTTATTTCTATGTTCTCATGTGCCCTGATTTTTTTGAACATACATGTAAGTTACATTGGGAGTTAGTAAGGTGATTACTATATCAAGTATATTAACATATCTGTTACCTAGCACAGTTACTTTTATTTGAGTATGTGTGAGTGTGTGTTTAGTTTTAAATGATGTTCATTTCTTTTCATGTTTTTACTTACTTATTAATGCCTACACATAGCAAAATAAACATTCTGCTAGGACTCATACATCTATAATAGTCTACTTTAAATCTCTCTTCTCTGCTAAAAATCCCAGAATAAAATTCAAGTACACTAAAATAATTCAGGAATTTGAAGATTTATATTTTTACAGTATTGGAAATTAAACCCAGAGCCTCATGCATGCTAGTCCAGTATGATATTGCATGAGCTATATCCTCCCACCCCACACATTTTGTTTCTATTGTGTTTTCAGACAGTATCTCATTACCTTTCTTTCTGGGTTGGTTTCAAACTGATGATTCTCCTGCCTCTACTTTCTAAATAGCTGGAATTACAGGCAGGCACTATCACATTTTATAGGAATTTTCTGATTAAATGTATTTCTTTTCTACTCCTGAATGAGGTTATTTAGAAGTTCAGAGTAATGTGTTCAAATTTCAAAATAGAATAATCTGAGCCTTAAATTCCAGTTATGATTCCCCTAAAATTTGTCCTCAGAGTTCATCACATCTAAGATTAAATCAAAGTTACAGATTTTTAAAAGAAAACTGGACTGTATTTTTATTATTAAATGAAAAAGATATTTTTATGCTCTGACAAACCACAGAAATTTGTTGCATGATGAGCAGATTAACTAATTTAGTAAGAAAGGCTTTCAAAAATATAAACTATCTACCATGCATTCATTATAGGGATTTTGTAAACTCAGGTGCTTCTACTGGGAATATACATAGATGCAATTCCTTGGCTAAATAGTCTGGCAGTTCTTGGGAAGGCAAACACAGAGTACTCACTTTTTTGGTATTTACTTGGAAGTAGATTTTTTTCTTCCAAGATACATCGTTTATATGTGAATGTCCCAAACTTATGTCTGAGTGTTTATAGCAGTATTGTTCATAATAACCAAAAGTGGAAACATTTTGTATATCTATCAACTATTCCTCAAGGGTAAACAAGTATGTGATATTTCTATACAATAGAATTTTTAAAAATTATCTTTAAATTTATTTTTATTTTGGTTGTTGGGGGTACATTTTGGCATTTACAACAGTTCTTGCAATATATCATATATATATATATATATATATATCATATATATATATATATCATATATATATATCATATATATATATGATGTAACTTGAATTCAGCCCCTCCACCCCTGTATCCCCCATTCCTAGAATATTTTCAACAGGTATCATTTTTCCACTTAATACAATAGAATTTAGAATAAATAGAATAAATGAGGTATGCATCCTTGCCACAAAGAAGGTGAACATTGTAAAGATTCTGCTGGGTGAAACAAGCTGGACATAATGACCACATGAGGTCTGATTTCACTTTTGTCTTATCTATGGAGATACTAAGTAAATTGTCATTTCCTTAGACAGGTACAGATGACACCCATAGACTCAACTTAAAATATGATATTTTTTAAATCAAAGTTTCATTTGCATTGAGTGGATGACTTGAATCTAGTAATACACTGTGTGACCCCTAGTTTGAGGTCACTGTGAAGGAATATGGTAATATTCCTTTCTTTGTTTTGTACTGGAGTATCACTTCTTGCATTCCATCTTGCTTTTTAATCTAAGTCCTAAACATGATTACTTTGAATGAATCCATATTCCATCAAATGAGGTTTTATATCTTCATCTTCTCACTTCCTTAAATTCCTGTCTTATTTTGTATAAAGGTAGCATACCCAGATGTTTCTACCTAACACCTATCATTGAAGAGGAGTTTCTTTCTGGCTTAATCTTTTCCTTTAGCTGTCTAGCATTCAATGTTGGAAAAAAGTATCTAGCTGTACTTCTCCTATTGATAATAACATTTGAAGTAGCTTTTTAGGCTGTTTTTCCAATTGGTGCTCAGACTTTTTAATAAATACTGAAATATGTTTGAAATTGAAAGAAATACAATGTTTTTGGCAATTTTTTCAGGGAATACAAATTAACATAATAAATTAAAACTTGATTTCTTATATGATGAATATTTTTATTTCAATGAATATTTTACTTCTTGCATATCAAACTTATGACTTTCTGTCTAGTCACTTAAGTATTTAATATGCAGCTTTCTGAATATTAGAAAATAGAGATTCACAAAATCAACTTACTATTTAGGACATTGAACATCACAAAAAGGCCTTAATGCTAAATCAATCATGTTTAGCCATAGGAAAATATCTAATTTAGAATACAAGATTATCATTTTGGATATTTTAGAACATACTAACAGCAATCAATGAAAAAGAAGATGTATAATACAAACCTTAAAATCAGTCATACAGAGGATATTACACAGAACCAATTTTTAATTATATAATCTACTTAATACCTTCACATCTCTCACTTTAGTTTTCTTAAAGGTTTCTCTCAAGGGTTTGATTATATCCTGCATTTTTTCATTTCTTTTCTGATGTGCTCTTTAATACTTCTCTCAAGATCATAATCTTACTACCATCTCATGATTTACACACTTAGCCTTTTAGAAGATGAAAGTCACTGAAGTGATTTTGTAATGCCAGAGCACTTCATCGTTGCTGTTCCTATGTCAGAATATCTATACTTCCCATTAAGCACTTGAATCAAAAGGACTAATGGGATGGCAGAAAGAGACATATTACAAAGCAGAAGTAAATCAAATTAGAAATCTCAAATCAAAGGGCATGTACTTACATTGATAATTTAAAAATTTATAAAAATACCTCTGTAATTAAAAATGAGAAAAATTGTTTCAAAGAATTATAATATTTAATCTTATATAATTGCACAAATATGTTTTATGGTGCATTACCAACTGTTAAAAGTGTACAAATCAATCTTGAATAATTAAGGATACAATTTAACAAAAGCAGGAAATCTATTTTTAAAAGTCCATTAGTAGTAGCATATTTTTGAGTAGGTGTCATGCTTTAAAAGACAGTGTACATAGAAAACTGATCAAATCAGGTCATTTATACAAAATTCCTGTTTTCATAAACTGAATAAGATTTTTTTTTGTACTTGGGATTAGGCTCAGCATCTCCTTCTTTCTAGGTATGAGATCTACCACCTGATCCTTATGCCCAGTCTGAAATAAATGAGTTTTTCATGGAAAAATTAAAATATCACCATTCTGTTCATGCAGCGGCATAGCATGGCTGACATGATTCACTGATGTAATGATTTTCATGCCATTTTAATTCATAAAGTAATTTGTTTTAATTATTTTAATCAAAGATTATCCACTATGAACCTTGATATAATAATCAGATTTCAATTGCATTATTACCTTCATTCAACTGGAGCTGTACTTCTCACATGTGTTTTCCCTGTTTATTTCCATGTCTGCTCTACTTTATTCTAAGGAAAAGAGTTATATTGGATTAAGGATCCATTCTATTCCCTTATGACCTCATGTTAATTTACATCTTACTTATAACAGTTAAGACTCTATTCCTAGATTAAGTCCAATTGATAGTTACATGAGATTAAGGCTTCAACAGAGGTTGAACAGGATTAGGAGTATTCAAGATTTCTAATCTTTCAGAATAATTGCTGAAACTATACTTTGGGGTTCCAACATTATATAGATGCATAAATCAATCTACCATGATTTTGACAAGACCTGTAGAAGTACTTCTACTTGAAGACCCATCATACTAAGTACTTTCACACAGATATGGATTTTGAGTACAAATTGAGAAACTATTTGTTTTGCAGACAAATCTAAATGTTATCAGTTATATAACACTCTTAAAAGCTGATTGTAATTGTACCCTTACATTTTTTATTAATGGGATATTATAAGACTACAATGAATATATTTTTCATTAAGTAAATTCAGAAAAGGTAGGTTAAACAATATCATATTTGTAGATTTACTATAAAATTAATAGAAAAGTTCCTTTACTCAGGGTAAAGCCAGGCCTTCAATTAATTTAATGGTGCCCATACACAGTAAGGACAATCTGTTTATTTCTATAGATTAAAACATTAATCCATAAACATCTTTGTAGAAACACCCAGAATAATATTTGAACAAATATCTGGGCACCCATTACTCATTTGTGTTGAGAGGTAAAATTAATCTTCACAAACTGCATAAGAAAGATACACTATCTAGTATCTCCCAGATGTGTTTAACCAAATAAATCTTTCTTTGAAGAGGAATTTTGTGGTATATCAGTTATCCAAAATACAAATATTTATGTGGAAGTTTGTTCTGCTTTTGTCTGATGTATTGATTAAACATATACTTAATCTGTATTGTTTTGCCAGAACTTCTGTAGCAAAGTACCACAAAATGTTGGCTTAACACTAAAATGTCATTATCTCATGGTTCTGAAGACTAGGTAAGGTCATGATATAACTAGTTGCTTCCTGTAGAAGCCATTACTTACCATTCTTTGGCTTCTAGCCTTATCTTTATTATCTATTTTCTCTATGTATCTACTTCCAGGTCTCTTCTTTTTTATAAAAAGAGTAGTATTAGATTAAGAATCCATTCTATTCTCATATGACCTTATGCTAATTTACATCCTAATTATATCTACAAAGACCATTTTTCCAAACAAAGTCACATTGACAAGCACAAGTGATTAGGATTTCAACATATTTTTAGGGAGATACAACTCAAATAATAACATCAGACTAAAAGCCATCTTCATACAATTTGAAAAACTTCAAAAATTTCAAAGTTTAGAGCATTTTAGATTTCATAGTTTTGAATTATGATTACTCAACCAGTAAAAGTCTGTTCAAACATTATTGCAAAACCTGAAAAACTCCAAAATATAATACATTTCTCATCTCAAGAATTTTGTATTAGGTGTGCTCAAAGTGTGATATTCTAATGATTTTGATTTTAAATTTCAGCATTATAATCTTTTTCCTAAGGTAACATAAAAGTTAAATATGTTTAATGCCATTTCTAAAGTTTATACTATTTTTCAGATGAGACCTACTCAACAACAGACTATGTTATTAAATGCTGAATGAAATGTGTTAGCAATATTAGCAAAAGGTAAGTGCTTCCATGTTTACACCTGTACATTAGAGATGTGATATGATGATGTAAGGGATAAGACAGATAGAATACATCCAAACAAAATCATACAAAAAAACAAATGTCAAAGGAAATAGTGAATAGTAATTTTGTATACATTTTACAAGTGAGAGCTAGCAAGCTTGTCACTTAAAATGATTTTGATAAATGTCTCATAAATCATGTAAAAATAAATAAACTTCATTTTAGTGGTATATAGTTATATTTATTTAAAAATAAAAAATAGTAAATTCTGTGTTTTTACAAAATATCTATGTATGTGCATTGCAAGCATTTGACAGATGGAGTAATTGGGTAGCCACTCAACATAAATACATACTATAAACCAACAACTCTGCTATGTGTTTTTTTTATTAAAAACAACAA
Source organism: Castor canadensis (assembly GCF_047511655.1). Classification (NCBI taxonomy): domain Eukaryota; kingdom Metazoa; phylum Chordata; class Mammalia; order Rodentia; family Castoridae; genus Castor; species Castor canadensis. The sequence continues at coordinate 93,542,246 of NC_133391.1, read as the reverse complement.
AGCTCATATGTTCATTTTAGGAGTACTTAGTCAGACAAAGAAGATAAATAAAACAAAAATATATATATGATTACTACCATCATCATACAATTAAATAAAAGCTACATTGACCCACACAGTTCCTGCAAAAGGGCTAGAGCCATGTCTCTAGTGGTAGAGCACTTGCCTAGCAAGCACAAGCACTGAGTTCAACTGAAAACCACCAAAAAGAAATGAAAAGATATGCTGTCAGAGAAAATAATTTAACATGAACCAGGGAGAAATAACCACTAATATTGTGGTTGTTATAGTGAGATTTAGGAGCAACCCGTGTTTATATGGAGGGAATTATTAATAGGAATAAGGACAGTGATGCAAGAAAGTAGTGTTTGTGTGTCTTGGATGCCTGCTTTCCTTGGGTATACAAACTGGGGGGACTTCTGGAGCAAGTGGGGTCTTGCCTGGCCTATGTGCTATAAAACTCTTGGAGTCAACAGTGGTTCCCACTACACAGAGAAGGAAATCTTCTTCAGTGAAAGCAGCACAGAAGTGTACAACCAAACCTTCTACAAGAGTCCTGAACTACTTTATCTCAATCTATGCAGTGCTGGGGATCAGGCTCTGTTACTTGAACATGGGGAGAATGCTTGGCTACTGAGCTATAAACACAGTCTAGTAGTAGGAAATAGTATCTGAAACCAACCTTTACACTGTCCTTAATAGGACAAGTGAAATGACTACAAGTGATTAAAACTTTCAACAAATGACTTTCTCTTAGATGTGTGAATCCCAATGCAGAAGCATGAGAAATACAAAAAACAAAGCAACATGACTTTTCCAAAATTCAATAACTCCCTAGTAACAAACAATAATTATAGTGAAATGTACAATAACTCAGACAAAGAATTTTAAAAAATGATTATAAGAATGATCAACAAAGCTGGGCATGGCAGTACAAACCTGTCATCCCAGCTACATAGGATGCTGAGATTCAAAAGATCATGGTTCAAGGCAGTTCCAGACCAGTCTGTAGTTCATGACACCCTGGTCTCAACAGAAAAAAAGCTGGCATGGTGGTGTACACCTGTCTTCCCAGTTACTGAAGAAAACATAAATACAAAGATTGCAGTCAGGATGACTAATGTCACTAAAAAAACTCTTAAGTCTGATAAATACTTTCAAAAAAGTTGCAGAATGCAAAGGGAACATACAAAAAACAGTTACTTTTTCTATATTCCAGTAAACATGCAGAAAAAGAAAGGAAAATAGTCCAATTTATATCAGCTTCAAAAAATAATCAGGGGAGAAGCATAAATAAGAAGATAAAAGACCTGTACAATCAAAACTATAAAACAATGAAGAATTTGAAGATTGCAATAGAAAATGGAAAGATTTCCCATGTTCACAGATGCACATAATTAATATTGTAAAATGGCCACAGTACTAAATGCAATCTATAGATTCAATGCAATACCCATCAAAATCCCAATGCAGTTCTTCACAGAAATAGAAAAAATAAAACAAAAATTCATGTGGATGCAGAAAAGATCCCTAAATAGCCAAAGCATCTTAAGCAAAAAAAGCAATGCTTTACCTTACTTCAAATTATACTACAGAGCTATAGTAACCAAACAGCATGGTACTTACACAAAACAGATACATAGACCAATGGAATAAATACAGCATCTAGAAGTAAACCCACCAAGCCACAGCCAGCTGATTCTCAACAAAGGTACCAAACATGTAAGTAGGCAAAAAGACAGCATCTTCAAAAGAAAATAATGGTGTGGGGGAGATTTAGACATCCCCACAAAGAAGACTGAAACTATATCCCTACCTTTCATCCTAAACAAAATCAATTCAAAATGGATGAAGACATTAATACAATACTTAAAACTTTGAAATTACTAGAGGAAAATGTAGTTGAAACATTTCAAAATGTAGGTATAGACAAGGACTTTCTGAATTGGAATGCAATAGTTCATTAAAAAATAGGGAGAATTGACAAATTGGATTGCATCAAGTTAAAAAGCTTCTGAAAAGCAAGAAGTGTGAAGAGACAGCCTATGGAATGGTAGAAAAACCTTTGCCAGCTATTTATCTAGCCAGAACTTCCTATCCAGAATATATAAAGAACTAAAGTTTTAAACAAAAAGAGAAAAAAATCCAATCTACATATGAGTAAATGCATTGAATGGACAGTTCTCTAGGAAGTAGTAATGGACAATAAGCACACAGAAAAGTTCTAGCTGTCAGGGAAATGAAGTTCAAAAGGCATTGAGATCTCAAGTCACCTCAACCAGAATGGCTATTGTCAAGAAAACAACAAATACTGTTGAGTCAGGAGTGAAAAAGAATCCTCACACACCATTGATGGGAATGTAAGTTTGTCCAGCCATTATGGAAGGACCATACCCATTTTTATCACAGCATTATTCAAGCTATGGAACAGCCAAGTTAGGGGAATCAGCTAAAGTGCCTGTCAACAGATGAATGGACAAAGAAAATGTGGTGTATACATGCACGATGGAGTATTATTATTCATCCATGAGGAATGAAATTTTGTCATTTGCAGGAAAATATATGGAACTGGAGACATATATTTCTTATATTACATATAAGTGTAATAAGACAAATCCAGAAAGAAAATATCACATATAGCTCTTAAATGCAGTAAAGAGAGAGAGACAGACAAAGAGAGACAGAGAGAGAGAGGCAGAAGACAGAGCGATAAAGAGGGAGGAGAGAGGGAGAGAGGAGGAAGGGAGGATCTGATCATAAAAGGGAAATATTTCTGGGGAGGAACAAGTGGGTTGGGGGTAGGGGAAGCTGATTTAGAAGTGAAAACTATTGAAATACATTGTGCACATGAATGAAGGTATCATAATACAATCAATTAAAAATGAAGGAACAAAAAATTTAAAAATATATTATCATCACTATGCTCAATTGTAATAGAGTTCAGATAATCAACTCCTAAAAATGTTAAACAGCTTTAAGTCCATCTCTGGGGAAGTTTTTGAAATTTCATTATCTTTTAAAAGGTATATTCACTGCACCAGGTCTGGATTTTACATGATTCCTCTTCAGGTATTTACATTTTACAATCGTGTAATGTGTCCAGCCCCGAGGAGCTGTGATGACACTACTATGGGAGCAGCTACTTGTACTCTTTAAGATGAAAGACCCCATTCATATCTTTCCTATGAATTTCCAGTGAACCATTCTATCATTTGTGTGTGACAAAATCACTGGCCAACTAGAACAATTCCTCCTCAATATCTCCTTTCTTATTCTTTCCTTCATATCACACTACTCCTCCTGAAGTATTCAGTTTAATTTGCTTCATTAAATATTATTGATAACTTCCTGATTAGGAAAAATGGCATCTTCTTGTCTATCCTTTATTATTTTATAAAATAATTTCACCTTTGATCATGTTTTAACTGCTGTTTTGGTTTTGGTTTTATTTGAGTATTTTCATTGTATTGTTTTGCCTCATCATTTAACAGCCTTCTCCATTCAGGCTTGTGAAAACTCAAGTTCAACTCTCATACTCACTCATAATGAGCTATGCTTTCAAATGCATGCTAAATATGTCCTTTCTCTTTCATTTCTTAGTCACTGTTCTGTATAAGGGTTCTTCTTCCCACAACTTGATTTTGAAAACAAAGTGCCCAAACATTGTATGCACATATGAATAAAAGAAATAAAAAAGAAAACAAAGTGCTGTTTTAAAACCACAAAACTTTGTGAAGTCATTCATTGTTTTTGTTTTAAATAAAATTTGTAGCTGCTCACTGTTTTGCCTTAATTTATTTTATATACTTCCTGTCTCCATATATTTCAGGTACCCACATATGTTTGTTATAGTGCCAAAATTGAGTTTGTGTCTCTCTTCTCTTTGAAGTAAGTTCCATGATATTTTAGAAATATTACTTCCCCGATTATGCCTCTCCTGATTCTGGATACCCACTATACATATGGGCCTTCATTTCTTCATTCCCATTAGAAACTTTGCAGTTCCTAATCTTCTTACCTGGAGTGATATTCTCCACATAATGCATTGTACAATTTTTCCTGATATCTAGAACTTGATTCATACTTCATCTCATCACAGATGCTTTCCTTGACCTAAGATAGAAAAATCTTCATAACAGTTCTTAACATGTAAAACTTGTCCCTTTGTTTTACATATTTACCATTTACTCTTACTGTCTATCCACTGAAGCTCTATGCAACAGAAATTATTTTTGCTTGATCTTGTTCTTGGCCGTACTCTGGGGTTTAGCACATGGCAGTTACTCAAAGAGTATTGGATAAGACTTTCAATAACAGGTTTTGATAATTCACTGTATACTAGTAAGTCTACTAGATAATTTGATAAAGATGAGGTACATAACATGTTTATATCACTACCCCATTACATAGTATGGAATATTCTGTGTTAAATTATAATTGTTCACTGAATCACATCCATACTAATAAGATTCCAACTATTTCAGAGACAATGGGCTGTAGTAAAAAGACATAACTGAAATGTTTGGGAATTTATGATGTTACAGGAACTTGGGTGAAGAGATTATACACTACACATGATACAAATAAGGAAACAAGAAGAAATTTTGCCAAATTGTTCAGTTTATAAGAATAGTTGTTTTTTTTATCTGTATGTTTTTAATTGCAACATGTTGCTTCTTCAACTATGTACTCCTATTTGGAATCAGATAAGATACCCCCACAAATAAGAAACAAAAGTAAACTATGTTTTTCACTTGAGGTTTAATTTCTTTATCCTTTTTTGGCAGTACTGGAATTTGAAGACAGGGCTTTGCACTTGACCAATACCCATATCCCCTACCGACCCTGTTTGCTTTCAGATGGTATCTCACATTTTCACCAAGCTGGTCTTCTCTATCTCTGCCTCCCAAGTAGCTGAATTTACAGTTATAAGCCACTATGCTCACACCAATTTTCTCATTCTTAAAGTAGGAAAAAAATGCCTACTTTGTATTTTTACTGTGTAGATTGTCAGACAACATATTACTAATGCTTAGTGAGCTCAATACATAATGCTAAAAAACTACATTTCACTGTTTGAACTGTAGCATTAATTGTATATTGTAGCTTCATTGTTTAAAAGGACAAAATGTAATGTGGGAAGTATGGGTATGAAAATGCTGTTTGAAGGAAACTTTTATTGTGTTTAGCCATCAGTTTAGGGCTAAGCAACTTCTACATTGTAAACTAGATACACTATGAGTCATTAGAAAGAGAATCACAAAATATTAACTTCATAAATTTGTTACTTTCAAATCAAATGGTATAAAAATTCCATATGGAGACAAAAGGATTATGTAAAATAGTAAAACAATACCTCTCATTGCTTTTTGACATCTTAAAGAAAAGGTGTATTATTATCTTTAAACTTGTTGAATGACATTACAACTGTAATTAGTAAGTTATTTATAATAAATACATGTATATATATTTTTATTCATATATCAATATATATTTATTTATATATACCCACTTTAATCATGCTCTGTATGATTCCAGAATTCACAGTACCATTAATTCATCAGTACAAAAACCTGATAAGGCTTGTGACAAGAAAGAGTTAAGGAATAATTATGAAGTATACTTCTTCTACTCTAATTTTATGTGTATGTGTCATAAATACAAAGGAACACATTTGTTTTAAATATGAGAGAGAAAATCTGCCAACATACATTGAAAGTATTCAGAGTACATTCTAGTGATAAGAATCCAGACCATTACCCTATCATCTTTTAAGAAAGGTTTATTTAAAATTCTGAAGTATTAGAACTATTTAAATTAAATCAACTTCTATTAGGAGACAGTTTCAATAGAATGTAATGGAAGATACAGAATAGTTATAAATCATGTGCCGATAGGTTTACTGACAATAAAATGTCACTGGATGTTTAAAAACATGAAGAAAAATCTTAACACTCAAACACAACATGGAAAATTTTCAAGAAACAAGTCTGTTTTGCTTCAAATTCAGGCTTAAGACAAGAGCCTATAATAAGTTGTGTACTTTGTTGCTCATGATATTCAACAAGTCCAAAAGTTAAAGAGAAAAATTCCAATAAGTCCATCTCCAGATACTGTTTTCCTTCAATCCAACAGTGAAATATATAACAATAGCTAAAGAAAAACTCCTCTCATGGAATAACAGTAGATGGTAACAAACCGTTCTTTCTTGGAGATATAGACCCTTAAAATAATTGAGTTTTACCAAAGATGCCTAGAAATTTCTCTAAATATACTAAAGTGGGATTATTCTGACACAATAACATATGCCACAAACTACCTAAGGCTGTAAAATGTGCCAACAGTATAAATTGTTTTAAAAACAGAGTTGGGCAAGTGTTTGGAGGAAAGAAATATTGAAGGGCAGACCTGCTAAATCAAAAGGAAGCAGTGGGCAATAAATGCCAAGACACTGAGCTCTTGTGAGATTTACTGCAAATTCTTACTGTGCAGTAGTCTCATTTTTTTCCTGTGAGGAAAATGAAGTTGTTATAAGACATCATGTCAAATCTCATGTAATGTTATGAAAAAGCACTAAAAGTTGGTAATTTCCTGCATGAAACTCCTAAGAATGATTTTCTGAATATTAAAACCCCTCAGTGAACACTAGCTATTTTTAGAAAAATTTTAAAAATTAGGAGTGATTTCATTATCTCCTTTCTTAATATAGAACATTTTACTCGTTTTTATTTCTTATAGTAGCATATATTTGAAAGGCATTTTATAATTTGTCATTGTTCGTGTAATATATTATTTTTAATGATGAAGATGTTATTGACTCCTCAGAAGGAGTATGTATTTATTTCACTTTTAGTCATTCTCACTCTTCTTGACCCATGTATTGCCATGTACACACATTTATACAGTATATATATGTATAAATACATACATACTACTGAGATTTGTTTAACAACATTTCACTATCCCGCATGTGCATAGAAGTTGAAAATGGCGTTGTCATTATAAGAGCTATAACACTTTAGAAAATTTACATTTAAAATTTAGAAAATTTCAGCTGATTTCAGTGGGCCTAAACCTGAATTCTCTAGACTGAGTACACTTTATCATCAATATATTGCTACTCTTCCTGCAATCATTTTATTGAATCATTCCAGAATCATTCCAGAATTCTTCTTTCAAATTGCAAATGTCACATTCAACTTTGGTTGCTCTTTCGCTCTTATATTTACTCTGATGGACTTAGGGGTGTTCTACTTCTCTGCAAAGATAGACTTGCTTCAGGCTCTTAGTAGTGGTGTCAACCGACAGCTCTCAATGTTCACCCCTTCAGAGACTGCCTTTAGCCCACATCCAATGACAAATTCTGAGAGGTTAATACAGACTAGTCCATTTTAGCTGAATACAGTTATCCCTGACTTGCCATCTCAGGCTTAGGACTCCCTATGTGGTCTGGGAATGTACCCCAATTGACTTTCTCCTTCTGCCCATTCCCATTTATTTTATTTTTTTAGCTTCAAACACTTTCTAAAGATATAGACACCATGAGTGATATTATCTTGAGTACTAAACTGTCTGAGTTCTCTCCCCAGAGAATCTTATTTACGACACTTTCATACATTCCACTTTAAATATTATCAGTTGTATTTCTAACTGCATTAAAATGTATCTGAGTTTATCATTTCTACTGACCTGCTTAATGGTGCAGTTTAGTCATTCCTATGCTGGAACCATTCCTAATGGTGTTCTTTTCTAGTCCTGTTCACTTCAAGTACAACACTCTCATGCTGGAAAAAAAAATTTAATGTAAAATAGATTGTAGCACTCATCTCTCTTTCTCTTTTCAGTGATAACCCAACAATTACAGAATAAGGTTTAACATACTTTACATTGCATGCAGTGTCTTCTATTTTTAAATTGTAGCATACTTTTCCAGACTCAACACAGTTTTATTCGAACTTATGTACCTTGGGATTTAACGTTTCTAATAGTATTACACTGGCTGCTTTCTCTCATCCATCTATTTATTAATTGTCTTATTTTTCTAAAACCAATTCTTTGTCTTCTCAATGTACCTTCTTTCTTCCCAGACTCAGCTAAAATCACATGTTCTCTTTGAAGTGTAAATCTGTTGAATTTATTATCTTATGGTTTTCTTATGATAGGAGTTATTTGGTATCTTTCTCAAGGTTATTGGCACACTTTTATGGTTCCATAATTAAGATATAATGAATAACTGAATGAATACAGATGAGTAACTTGAACTACCTTTCTTTTCTTGGTTGAGTGTAATTATTCTTAATAGAAAAACAGTGCAATATTTATCCAGTATCTTTTGTAATTATCTGGTAAACATTTTTTTTTTTCTGAAGAGACTTATCAGCTATGACTTACTGGTTTAAATTGCATACATGTATAAACTTAAACATGCAATATGTCATTCAATTCCATACAAGTCGAGTTCACAATATATTCCATTTCAAAGGTTCTTGATTGAATTTACCCAGATTATGGAAGGGTAAACAAGATCTTTTGGTTTATAGAATTTATTTTCTACTACATCAATGCCAAGTTTTTAGAAAAGGAGTATAAGCAGAAATTTTAAGTCATTCAGACTAAATGTTATTTTAATCAACTCTCTTTTCAACATTTCTGGAAAGATAAAAATCTTTATTGATGATAAAGTGTACTCAGTCTAGAGAATTCAGGTTTAGGCCCACTGAAATCAGCTGAAATTTTCTAAATTTTAAATGTAAATTTTCTAAAGTGTTATAGCTCTTATAATGACAGCGCCATTTTCAACTTCTATGCGCTTTACCACCTTAGCCCTTTTTTGTGTTGGGTACTTTCAATATGGGGTTTCACCTATTTTTCATTCATTTATTCATATGTACATACACTGTTTGGGTCATTTCTCCCCCCTGCCCTTCCACCCTCTCCCTCTTCCCCCAACTCTCCTTTGCTTCCAGGCAGAACCTGTTCTGCCTTTTTCTTCAATTTTGTTGAAGAGAAGACATAAGCAATGATAAGAAAGACAAAGCATTTTTGCCAGTTGAGATAAGGATAGATATCTTCTGTGTGGTTCAAGACTAAAAATTAACTTCTTTTTTGAATTTTTGGCAATGCTGGGACTTCAACTCAGGAACTTCTGCTTGCCAGACAGGTGCTTTACCACTTAAGCCATGCCTTCAGCCTTAATTTCCTTTTAATTGCTCTTCAAACATCACTTAATCTACATCCTGTCCTGTCTGGTCACACTGTTTTTTTCATATTCATTTTTCCTAGGTTCCTGTTAAAAGATGACATGCAGATCTGAGTATCAATGTTCCTGTAGTCTGCTAGAGGAAACTGCAACTGATTACCATAATTTAGGCTTATGCCAGTGTCACCTAAAGTCACATGAGCTTTTTGGCAAATTAGCTGGAACTTGTGATTCATCTGCCTATGAAGACTTGGAGCAATTAAATATTTTTTCAAAAAGATTGATTTTTTTCAGCATTTTTCCATTCACTAGCTCTCCGCATTCCAACATTTTTTGTAAGCGTCTTTCATGCTTCTCCTATAATATCTGTCTTATAGCTGTAATTATTTAAAATTATCTCTCTGACTCCCTTTTGCTTACAGTTATTCTTTGTGGCTTTTTTTGTTTTTACTGAAAAACGTTTGTTAAAGATCTCAGTCTTTAAATGTAATAAATTTCAGGCAATCATGGCAAGAGTTTTCACTTTATATTTGCACTTTATATTTGACACAATTCACTCCAGATTTCCCTTGAGCCCCAGATTGAATGACCTCTGCCTTGACTTCAGCTCCTCTTTATTTTACTTCTCTCCTCAACCTTGTTCAGACTTCCAGCAAGGCAATCCACTTAATGACTAATTAACCAAATGATTCTTTCACTTAAACTTTGCATTTGCTATATATATTTTAAAAGTAGTTTTGACTACTCCACATAAATTATCATTTGAGTTGTCATTTTCACACTATGTTTTAAAATTTCAAAATGATAAATTGGTAGTCAGAAATTGTAGGATTCAGAAAAGGGAAATCCAGTGCATTAAAAAATAAAACAGAAAAATGTCTCCCTTTAATCAGGAAGAGGACATTCAAAGATTTTCACAAGTATTGTAACCTTTACTGTCACTCCCATTCTGTGGTCTTGAGTGTCTAGGAAATCTGAACCTTACCTCCCACCTTCTTTGTAAGACATCAAATGACATTCATTTTAAATGTGTTAACATTGTAAACTGTACAAAAACTAGACTAAAAAAAGAACAAAATATTACCAAATATCTGTATGTGGGAAAGATTAGTTCATGGATGAGGGAGTTTCAGATATTAGTAGAGCTCATTAAAGAAAATGATGAAGATATTTCAATGTTTAAAATGTGATGTACAAAACTGTACAAAGTATATAAGGAGGCAGAAGCTAGAGCATATTAAATAGAAACAATTATTCTATAGTGTTGATACCAGTGGAATCGAGCATCACATGCATTGCTGAGGCATTAATATAACCTTTTTAGAAATTAATGACTAGGCAGTATGTTGCATGACTTATAATAATATTCACAAATTGACAGATCGGTTTATCTGTGATATAACACACTCAGTTTCCTAATATGTAATTTTATTTTGGTAGCCATTATTGCCAGTTTATTTATATTATTTGTTCATTTATTAGTGGGTGCACAGCCTTATCTCCCACTAGTCCTATCATTCTACTCAATTGCTCCAGTCCTCTTCAATTCTACATGCCTATAGTCAATATAATTAAAGTGAGGGCTTTCTCTTTCTGTTTTATCTGTTTATTTTTCAGCACTGAAAATATCAGTGTTAGACATTTAACAGATGCTGTATTTGTTTCAGTTGCCCACATAGAAAATACATTGCTGCACAAATTCATCAGTTTTTCAGCAAATTTTAGAAGTTAAAAACTGGACAAACATAAACATCAAAAATTTTTAAGAATTAGAGCAAAAATGTCAATACTTAATCTAATTAAGTGAAAATATGAAATACTTGGAATGTCACTTATTTTTTAAGACAATGTTATCAAACTGATGCTGAAATGAAAAATGCTAAATTCACATATTTCATAAAAAGTAAAATATACATGTGTTTTGAAATAAACTGTCACTACATGTAAAGAATTTGAATGAATGATTTCAAATCTCATAAACTCATAAACCCCTTGAGTTTCCTTGCAAAGCTTACAGTTCCAGAAAAAGAAAAGCTTAAATTTCAAGGAGTTCTTGGCCATGTGAGGTGTTCATGATAGCAAACATTATTTTAAATAAATGTTTTTAGTCAAATTTTAAAAAGTACACAATAATTGAAGGAAATACACCAAAATTTACAAGGCTAGTTACTGGCTCAAGAACTGAAGGATATTTCTTTATTTTTATATGTTTCTTCAACTTTATTTAATAAGAAGACACTTTAAAAATTTTTTTTATTTTATCATTTTACATTTACTTACACATTGTTTTAAAAATAAATCACATAACCTCTTTAAAATTAGGTCAATTATAATTATATGTTAGTTAACTTTGAGATTTCATATTATATTAATGACATTAATAAAAAATAAAATTCATATTTTAAGCATTATGATATACTTTAATATGAATTTTCTTGAAATTTACATATAAAAAGAAAATATGCAAAGTAAAAGCATGAGCATAAACAGTGCAAATAGAAAACATTAATGAAATTCATACATACAATAAATAATTTAAATACTATGGGAAATATGGAGGCAACACCATGCCTTTAATTACGTGTATACTCTTTTAATGGTCCAAACTGGATTAATTAAAGAAAGACACATTCAAGTTTAAGTATATAAAATAAAACCACAATTTATTTTATACATTATCTTTTATATTTATCCAAACATTAAACAACAAAAATTGTTTAAAATTTTACCAAAACCAAGTTATATCTTTGATCAATAAAAGACCCTCCCTAACTGATAAAACTGTGTTATATTATTCATGTTGTAAATATGACCCAATCTGCTGCCTGCGGTCTCTTTGCTCTTCTTGGAAATCACAAGGTTAGGACTTGCAGCATCAAGTGCTGAGAACAAGAGACTTATATGACTCCAGCCTGCAGAGGCCAGAAACTTAGGGCCTGCATGCTCAGATTGGAGGTTTATTGCTCTGGGCTTTGACTACCACAAGTCCGGAGCTGGGTAGCTAGTGCAATCCTCAGGTCTTAGCAGCAGCTAGTGGTAGCCAAGGTCAGTGGCAGCAGTAGTGCTGCAACTCTTAAACCATGGGTACTGGGACCATCACCTCCTAATAGAAGCTCCTGGACCTTTGTATTAGGTCCTTATTATTGCCACCCCGACTCCCTTACAGAGCTGGTGTTACAGCTCTCAGGACGTGGGTGTCAGGATCCTTACCCCTTCATTCTTGGCAACTCCTTAAACCTCTTCCGGTGACAGGGGCTACCATCACTCCCGTTTAATCCTACACAGCCTTCTGCCTTCTCTATACTTCCACCACCCCTTGTTCTCTCTGCACTGTGTTGTTCTCTGTAATCTTCGTCTTCTTGCGGTTGCTACCACTGCTGCTATAGATGTCATTGCTCTTACAGTTACCACCTCCTCGAAGGCAGCAGCTGCTACTGATCTGCTACGGCTATACCACCATTTTCTCTTTATGTTACCAGCTCAGTCCATTCTACCTAAGCAAAAATCACAATTAGGAAGAGATCATTTGGGAGAAGCCTTTAACTGAGCCCAATGTTGTAACACCAGTTTGCATTACAGAAAGGTGTCTTTTGCCTGACTTGGCAGGGAGCCAAACATCCCGATTTTATAGCCACAAAAAAGGGTTAGGTGTTGCATGCAAATGTGGCATTGTATTTTGAACCAATGACAGTGAAGCATCCACTTGCACCAATCACAGTCCTAACATAAGAACAAATCACAAGCCTTACATGAAGACCACACAAAAGCCTTGTATAAGAAAAAATAACAGACTTCACATTTCACCAATCACTGACTTTCTGCTGAGCTAATGGAGAAAGTTCCCCTTAGCCACCCTAGGAGAATAGCTGCAGGGTGAGCATGCTCACCTGGACACCTGGAGTTCACTGAAGCTTGTCTTGACGTGATGTCTTCCTAGGCCATGACAGGGTGTCTGGTGTGGTTATGCCTGGATCAATGATTGTGGGGCAGGAGTTGCCAAAATCACATGACTAAAAGGCTAGCCTTTTAATTTTTGAAGCTGCATTTTAAATGCATGCTTAGCAACACATGGTTCATTTCTAATCATGAGTGGGAAGCAAATGCATTCAGAATAATGTGAAATATACATTTAAATGAAGTAACATGCTCTTGGATTGGGACTACATTGATCTAGTTTTTTTTTTTTTTTTTGATTATGTATGAAAAACTTCAAGAAAGAAGACAAAACATTTTTAATGTATTCAAAATTATCTTGTTAATTTAAAACATAAAATGAAATTTTATTTTTATTCATGACAACACCTAGTTAGATAAGTTAATTACCCTGTAGTTTCATTCTAAACAAAGTACCTAATTTAGTGACATACTTTAATCCAGATAATATTTTCATTTGTATTAGCCTAAAGTCCAAATAAACTTAGAACAAAGGTGGAAGTGATTCTTTGTCCACAAAATAGGCATATAAGAAAGGAATGACATTGGGTAAAAATTATTTATTTCATACAAGAAAGCTCTAGTGTTATTCATTTTTATTTGATTTTTGTTTTTGTACTAAAATGCAAGGACAAGACATAACTTGGGGTAGGCCAAAGGAGACTTTTCTCTTATTTCTGAAGTTATTTCAGATTACCAAGTCTTTACAGAATATTAAAGGTCAGGAATACAAAATTCAAGGCAGGGACTGAGATGTAGCTTAGTGGCAGAGCACTTGTGTAGTTGTGCAAGAACTTGGGTTTGGTCTTCAACACTGCAAGAAAACACACACACACACACACACACACACAATGTAATGCAGTGTATAATACTGTTGAAGAAACCAAGGGGTTTCAGTAAATTTAGTATGAAGTGGGAGAAAGAGCATTCCTAAACTCAGATTATTCTCTCTTATTTTCTGATATTTTGTTTGGTTTATAGGAAATGCTACTAACTTCTGTTTCTAAAGTCTTGGAATAAGAGAATTTTCAGGTACTTTTCCTTTATTTCAGGTATTTTGGGAGTTCAAACATGAGGAAGGAGGCCAATAGATCATCAAAGACCACATGTAATACTTCTAAATAACTATGGAACTCATGGAACATAAACTTTCTAAAATGCCCTTTTTATGAATCATGAATGCACAAAAACCAGTGATCAATTCTAAATGAATGATTGTAGGCACTATTCAATTGCTTCTCTTGATAAAACTTAATTCATTTAATTCTATTTTTGGTATCTATGTCTTTGGAAATACTCTCAGTAGCTCATTAAAATACATAGAATACTCAAACACTAACTGTTAATAAAAACATTTGTGATAGAAAAAAGTGCTTATTTGAAGGCTCATATGTACCTTCCAATATAGGGAATGCGTATATGATGCAGAGTTATTATTAAATTTGCATTATGGAATTGCCTATGCAACTAAGACAATGGACCTTTACTAATATAATCAGCTCCACCCACTGCTCTAAATTCAGTTATGGGAGGCAAAACATAGTTCAAGTAAGAAAATGTAGCTTAATTGTTCCTGCTCTCAAAATGCAGTGGCAGACCTCAAAAAGCAGAAGGAGCACCACAGTGCATTAGAAACTTTGGACTCTACAGCAACTAACCTGATGTACACCCCAGCTCTTCTATCAGTAGCTGTGAGGCTCTGGGCAAGTCACATCATCTTTAAGTATTTCAGTTTCTTCATTCATAATATGGATATATTAATAGTAATCTTATCTCACAGGGTTATATGGAAGTGAAATGTATTTCTAGTTGTAAAGTATTTAGTAACAAATCAAGCATATTTGAATACCATATTCATAAATTAGAAAAAATAAACCACTCCATTCCTCAGTTTGTTTTTTCATCTCACCCTGCAACAAGATCTGTCCTGGTGACTACTCTCTCCCTAGAGCGCCAATTGGTTTCCTTTAACTTCAAACGTGTAGACCATGCTCCATTGTGATGCACATGAGATTCATAATTGTTCACTAAATGTTTCTTGGATCTATTATACATTGTTGCTCTGTCCTTATGCTTTCAAATAACCCTAGAACACTTTTTTGATTATTTTTGTTGTTTTGAGGCTGGGTTTCACTAGGTAGCCAAAGGTCACCTGAAACTTTCAATGTAATCCAGGCTAACCTTGAACTTCCAGTCATCCTGAGCACTGAAATTACAGGCATGAACAACAATGTCCAGCAGAATCCCCTTTTTTACTCTCCTCATGTACATGATTTCCATGATTTACCGATCTAGTATTTTTGAATGCTAAATAAACCTATTGATCTGTCTGCAGTTCTTTTTTGAGCATTCTCTACATGACAATTATTGAGCTAAGTGTTTTACTTTTATTTAATCCTCACAGTAGCACTTGGGAAGTAGAACCTAACATTATCCTTTGTTTATAATCATGAAAAGTTAGAGAAGTTAAGAAATGTGCCCAATTTTATAGAGCAGAAACTCACTCAAACACATTTGGCAACTATGTAACAAAGTTTTCTCTGGAAGGAGAAAGCAAGTCTGAAGTAGAAGCAGGTAACTAGTATCTTCAAGTCCCCTTATGAAAAGGCTTTCCTTGTGTCTTTGTCTCTTTTTTTTTTCTCTCTGTTTTGGTAAATTCTTTTTACCAACCCAAAGTTCCCAAACCCTGACATTAACAAATCAGTGCTTTTCAGCAAAAGGATTATGCACTGAGATAACAATAAGTACAATATTGTAGACACATAAACCAGTAACATAGTCATTCATTGTCATCACTTATTAGGTACTGTACATAATTGTGCTATGCTTTTACATGACTAGCAGCATAGTCTGTTTACACCAGCACCAACTGGGTAATACAATTGCATTATAGCCTTAGGATGACGGCCTCATAGATAGGCAACAGAAGATTTTCAGTTCAATTGTAAGAAATATGTCCACTATGTTGTAAGTGGTCTGTGTTGGCAGAAACATGGCTAAGAGACCCTTGACCATACATTCATAATGTGCAATCATCACTACCATCCATTTCCACAACTCTTTTTTACATTATTTTTTTCTTGGGGGTTAGAACAAAAGCCAGGGCCTTATGCATGCTACACCAGAACTGTACCAATGAGGTAGACCCCAAGCCAAGTAAAACTAAACTTTATACCCATTAAACAATAACTTCCCATTCTCATCTCCCTACCTCTTCTGGCAACCACCATTCCTTTCTTTTTCAATTGGTGGTACAGATACAACCCAGGGCTATGCACATGTTCAACTCCTGCTCTACCACTGCATTACATCCTCAGCCACAACCTTCAGAATTTTCACTATCTTAAGTACCTTATATAAGTGGACTTCCCTCCACAGTCACAGATTTGTCACAGGGAAAGTATGACCAGGCTCACCACCTATGACTCAAATTCCCAAGTCCCCATCCAATGGTAGACTTGCCCTCTGCTCTGTCTGGACCTACTAAGCATGAGCATATGGGCTCCTTTGGAGGAACCACTTAGCTCAGGTTGCCATCTTGGATGAGGGAATTTTGGTTCCTGGATTCCTCCCCACTTTGCCTGAGTCTCGCTACTTACCTCACCTCCCACCAGTCCACTGCTATTTACTAGGAAATGTATTGGGTTGAAGGAGTGTCTCAAGGGTAGAGTGCCTGCCTAGCTCAGTCCTTCTCTTAATCTACCTCCTTCTTCTTTTCTTCATTTCAGCTTGGCTCTAGCAGCAATCTCAGAATGTGGAAATTAAGCTAGTACTTAATTTCTAAGGTTTACTTACCATCAAATCTATCTTTTTATTCATGTAACTATTCTTCATGAATGTCAGCAGGTAGGCCTACTTCATTAAATTGAGTCCTACAACCTATTAGTAAGCAATAAATGTGTACAAAATGTGGAAATATAGCAGATCCTTAAAAATGACAGGAAAAACATTAATTTCCTTAATGGGAAAGAGTTGAGGATAGTAACAATATAATTGAAAAGTATAAAATATTTTCTTTATTGTTGGCTGTATATGAAAAAGGATATATAGTGCTAAGATTATTGTGATAATGATCATGAAACATGTTGATGTGTCTAGCTGTGGCATTTCATTAGGGAGAGATCATACTCACATTTTTTAACTTAAAAGGGTAACACTATAATCTGTTCATCATAACATGATAATAAAGATGCTGATGAGTTTTTGAAATGTTTTAACAGGACCCATTCAAGTTTGATAGGCATGAAGCTGTGACTTTACTGGTTGTGCAGATATTAAGGTGTCTGTTTTTAAGCCTAAAGATGACACAGCTCATGAGATGATGTAATAAATACATCTTCCAATGAATTAATACGCAAATTGGCATTTGATTGGTTATTGGTTTAAAGTAGTGGTAATCCTGGTGATTTTAAATTTAGTGTGAATTACATAAGAACAAAAGTTTAAAACTGTAATCTATATACTCATGGATTCATTTTCATTTATGACCTAAGGGTCTTGCAGTTAATGATTATTGATTAATTATGAGTGGATTTGTAGAGTCCATCCCAACTAGCTCATGTGCAAAGGAGAATAGTATATTTTTGTAGATTGTAAAGCATAATCTACTGTTCAGATAATAGAAATATGTTCTAAGTCTCGGTGATAAAGAGGAGACTATGTAACCAAAAATGCCCAAAAAGAAAGGAAATGAAAATAAAATTTTTAAAAAGTGTCCCAATAAGATAGTAAAGATATTTAGGAGAACCAAGAAATTTTAAATTTCTAACACATCCTTCTTAAATCTATAACTGGATTAAAATGTGTCATGAATTTAGTATTTATATCTATGCCTGGAAAAGAATCTACATTAAAATACATAAATCCAGACAAAACAGCCCAAGGAGAGGGGAGGAAATTTGTCATTGCAGTCTCAGCTCAAAATTTGCAGCCATGAATCGGAGTGAATCAAATATTTTATCCTATTACTTGAATACTGGATTAAATTCCTATTGCAATCTGTTACTCTCTGTCCATTTCAGGTTCTCATTTAACTGTTCCCCTTACTACCAATCTCAGCCACTTATGTATGCTAATTCTAATCAAGACAGATTGGTTGCTTGCAAAACAAATATGTCTGAAACAAGCTAATAGGTAATACCAACATAATCAAATTGTTCTGAGACCATTCTATTATTTTGTATGAAGTAACCTGGAAATGAGACAATTTAAAATTTTTAGACTACTTACATACTCTAATCAAATATCTCACTTTATCTCTAACATCTCATATGTCTTAAGAGGATTTTTTTAAGAAAATGTACTTAATTTTCTAATATGAATTTTGTGTTACTGTTTCATTCACACCCAAGTATACTATACTTGCTTACCTCTCAGAATGACATTTATAAATTAATCATTTTAGTACATTTGTATATTTTAGAGTCCTCAGTACACAACTATGGGAAGACAGAGATTTAGAACATGTATTTCACAGCAGAATTGCCATTTTATTTTTAGTTTGATTTTGGGGTGTGTGTGTGTGTGTGTGTGTGTTGTGTGAGTGTGTGTGTGTGTCACCAGGGTTTGAACTCAGGACCTCACACTTGTAAGACAGGTGCTCTTACTGCTTGAGTCACTCTGCCAGTCCCAGAATTAGCATTTTAAAACCTAGTTGGAATATGCCCTACATTCTGGTTCAGATCCCTTTTAATGAATTTTCTATAATCCATGTGGCATGCAGCTACTTTTTCAGGCAAGCTAGCAGAGACAGAGTTTTTTCTTAATTCAATATCACCTATTCCATATTATCCTATTCATACCTTCACAGCAGTGAAAGCTTCAGACATAGATTTCATAGTCTTTGTTTTTGTAAACATTTTATCACTGACAATACACACTACTTTACTTTTTCCACAGTTCCTAGAGGAGAGAGTCTCTCATGAGTAAGCCCATTCTTTTATCCTAATCAAGGAAGCTGTGGAGGTAGAAGAACAGGTGAAAAGAATACTCTGCCAGATGTTCTGAATTCCCAGTACCTATGACCATTACTGTTCATTCAGTTATGTTCTTTGGGAACCAACTGACAATGAATGCTCAATGGCAGCTGTGACAAAGTACAACAAAAATTTCTACAACCGTTGTCAGTGTTTTTATTTAGCTCAAGTTCATCTAAGCAATGGTATGGAAGAAAAGAATTTTCTTTCTGTATCTTCAGAGCTTCGTGTGAGCTTAGAACAGCTTCACTGGGTAAAAGTCTTATCTGTCCCACTATAATGACCACACTGTCCTAGCATTCAACCAGGGCAGAATACAAAAGGAACTTTGGTTTTTGATTGCACATCTTCAATTTCTGTCACTTTCTCTGGAGACAATTCTTGCTGCTTTTGGACCATCTAAAGGTTTCCCCACTAGAATCTTGACTTTTACTAAAAGGAAGCTGTGCTACACTGGGTGTGGAAACTTTTACTGACAAATGTTTTGTTAATCTCATTAATGGTGGCTACACAAGAGCTTGTCTGGCATTAGAATATTTTTCTAATGAAGCCAAATGAATTATCTCTTCATGCCCCCTTTGTGGACCACTCATGCTCTTCTATTTATTGCACTAAGCTGTGAAGTCACCTGTTGTGTAGTCACCTGCTGTGCCAACTCAAGGTTTCAAAAGGAGAAAACAACATCAAACTGGACAAGCGAAACAAGGCCAATCCATAATGAGTTGATTTCATAAGGGATATAATATTTCATTAATTCCTGAACATGTGGAAAGAGGTAACATTTTATTTTTAATGATTAACTTTTAATGTACTGGCAAAGGTTTGAGTTATATACTTCATGAAACATTATTGCTGTTAATTTGCATTACTATATTACTTTTGCTGTCTCACTTTTTCTCTTGTCTTCTCATTTACTACTGAGATTCCTAGAGATCCCAGAAAAGTAACTATGCTATTGTTTGATGTAAATGCTTCTGTTGTCATGCATCATTCTAAAATGAATGCTCTTATTCTAGTTTTAAGAATGTTTTGCCAACAAAAAATGATCTTGTGCAATAATTTGAAACTTTTCTGGTTCATGTTATTTCCATACTATTTTTAAATTCATCTAGTCTGCTGCTTTGCTTTTTTGTTTTTTGGCTTCATTGTACAATATATTAACAAACCCATCAAGTCTGTTGCTTCCAGCTGTCATGTGGTACTCAACTGTATTTATCACCCACCATTTCCTATGTATCCCCACACTGATTGCTTCTTAAATTGCATCCAAAATTCTGTCAAAACAAACAGAACTTCAGAACCTCTAGAGGAGTTTTTATAGAGTATATTTGCACTGCACCTAACTAAAGAATGTCAATGTTTGCTATAAAATATAGCAGTTCATGAAAATTACTATGTACCCAATTCCAAACCAAAAGGTTGCATTATTCACTTTTCTTTTGCCAGACTAATGAACATAAATGACATCAGTATTTTCCTTTAGCAGTTTTATTGACATACTTGACATAAAAGAATCAGAATACAGTTAAATTACAAGATTTTACAGGTTTTGGTATGAAATTATCTCTGCTGTAAAAAGAGAAAAGTATCCATCATACTTAAAAGCTTCTTCATGTATGTGTCTAAGTCTTCTTCTCCTATCTCATTGTTTTTCTTTTCCTTGACTTATTATAATGGCTAAAAAATCCATTGTAATGGTGAATAGAAGAGGATTTCTTTCCATTGTTCCTGATCTTTGGACAAAGATTTCAGACATGCTCTACCAATTTGTGTAAGTTCTCTTACTTTCTAGTTTCATGAAATTTTAGCAAGAATAAATGTTGGATATTGCCAATTCTTTTTCTCCACTTGCAATTTATATAATCATATGACTATTTCATGTTAGATTGTAAATATGATGAATTCTATAACTTTATTTTTACAATGTTAACCATCCTTGAATTTCTAGGATAAATGATAATAAATCATGATGCATTATCATGAGAATGTGTTGGAGTTAGATACATTTCTTTTTATTTGCATCTTTGTTAATTGATTGTAAGCTATAATTTTTAAGAACATTTTCCCTGGGTGTTTCACAATTAATTTTTTTCTTAAATATAGATAAAATGTGAAGCCATATGGTCCTGAGTTTCCTCTGTTGAAAGACTTTTAAATAAAATTTCTTTCATACAAATATGACATAAGGCTACTCAGGTTTTCTATAGCTACCTGAAGGTTTTGGTAGTATCTTTAAAAACAAGTCCCTTTCATCTATGTTATAAAATTTGTTATCATCAGGACTTCTTTGGTAAGTAATATATATTCTCAGACAACTGTTATGTTTTTATTGAGTTTTTCTATTATTTTCTTAAAGTCAGAGCCTCATGCTTGCTAGGCAGACACTCTACCACTTGACCCACATTCAGTCCTTGCTTGATGTTTATCTGAGTTGTTAAAGTGCAAGCTGAGGTCAATAATTTCATAAATTTCTGTTTCCAAATACCAATGTTTGATACCATGAATTTTGTCTTAACTACTGTTTTAACAGTTTCTCACACTCTTAATTTTTTCTTATTTTCACTCATTTTGATATATGTATAAGTTTTACTTTTGTTTCCTGATTAGAGCATGTTGACTTGGAAATATGTTTAGTTTGCAAACAGTGGACTTTTGAGCTCAATAAAATTCAGCCACAACTGCTTAAATTTACCAGTTTTTATTAATTTTGTATTATATTTTCTTGTTCCATTTTTAAATGTCCCCTACGTTGGAATTTTATCGTATTGAAGACTCTTTTGTATTCCTATAAATCATAAAATTGATTTTGTAAAGTAGTTAAGTAACTTGTGAACAACTTGGTCATTCTGGATCATATTCCTTAGATTCATTAGGTGTCACAAAAGTAACATTTAATTTAGAACAACTCATTCACCATCATTATGAGAACTTTTTGATTTGTGTTCCAAATGACCCATGAATTATGATGATTTCCAGACTGTCTCCTAGGAACAGTTATTATGTGAGGATCGGCAAACTTAACCTCCAATTTTCTCTGGTACAGTCTTTGAAGATCTCTTGCATTCTCCCTTTGTGCAACATTCTCTTCTTCTATACTATAGCCTACTTGTTCACTCAGATTCTTCAGCTCTGCCTCCTGAACTTGGGTGGGCTTCTGACTTCTACACTTGACTCAATTACTCTTGGAGTGATGTAAACCAGGGCAAACATAAATTGTGTGGTATGTCCTTTGTCTCTCAGAGATCAGTGCATGCCTGGGGCCTAGACTCTTGAAAAATCATTGTTTGATATGTTTATGTCTTTTAATTTATTTTATGTGAAAAACTAAAATACCCTTTTGGTGAAAGAGCTGTGTGTGTGTGTATATATGTGTGTGTGTGTGTGTGTGTGTGTGTGTGTGTAAATAAAAACTAGTTTACTTCAATTGGAATGCAAGGACATTTCATACATTGTGTTTGGTAAGTCTCTCAGTATTCACTTATTTTGCATTACTAATCATGCTTAAGAATTTCTTCAGATTCATAAGATTTCTGGAACGTACCAGTGATCATTTTTCAGTATTCATGCTTTTAACTTTTGGGTTTTCCTTTTAAAAATACATGCTTTAATTCTTCTTATTATTAGATAAAGGAAATATATTTTCATAATTAAAAGATGTGTGATTACTCACAGATCTTTAATTAATATACATATAAAATTTTTAAGTTATGGATGTCTTGAAATTTTGCTCAAAAACAATTTCTTATCTTTTGTCATAAAGTTATTTTGCTATATTCTGAACTATCATCTATATAATGTAATTTTCATTTATGTGTTTAGTTTTTCCATAACCAAAATTAACATATAGTACTAAATAAGTATCCAGTTTTCCTTATAGTATCTACTAAATGGTGTTTTTCTTTCTCATTAGAGCTGATATTTTCTTTAGCACATCTTAAGTGTATAAGTTTAATAAACTTAGGCAATACTTTTATTGAGAATACATAGAATTTATGTATTCATCTGAATAAATGTCATATTTGAAATTTGCCATCTAGTTCCAGATTACAGAATAAGTCTACAAATATCCAGATAATTATCTTCATTTATTGGTTTTAATTTTTCTTGATGGAAATTACATCTTAATTTCAAATTTTTGATTAACATGCAATAATTGAACATATTCATGAGGTACACACAGTGTAATTCTTCAACAAACATAGATAAGTGTACTAACCAACTCAAGGTAATTGGCATTTCCATTTTCTTATCATTTTTTATGTTTGGAGCATTCATGCTCCCCTCTTCCAGCTCTTCATAAAACACAGAATAGGTTATTGCAAGCTATAGTTGTCAACTTGTTATCAAGAAATAGAAACCATTTATTGTATCTGGGCTTTGGCATTCTCCCTCTATCCCCATCTCCTCCTGCCCCAGTTTATGAATGACCATACTACATTTAAATTGAATTTTTTTAGCTTCTGCATATGAGGAAATATATGTGATATTTGTCTACCTGTGTTGAATTTTTTTCAAATAACATTTTCACTTAACAAAATGTCCTACTGTTCCATACATTTTGATGTGAATGGCAGAAATTCATTCTTTTTATGACTAAGTAATATTTCACCACATTTTCTGCATGTTTTCATCCATTCATGGGCTCATAGATTGATGTCATGTCTTATTTTGTATATTGCTGCAGTAAAAATGGGAGTGCAGGTATATTCAATCAATGCATGATCCTATTATGATTAGCTAAACTAAGAAGTTTCTACACAGCAAAGGGAATACTAAAGAGAGCAGAGAGACAAGCTACAGAATGGGAGAAATTTTTGCAAACTGTTCCTCTGACAGAGGACAATTACCTACATATAAGGAACCCAAAATCTCCACAAGAAAAAAAAATCTAGTTTAAAACTGGGCAAATTGTTTGAATAACCATTTCTCAAAAGAAAACACAAAAAGTGAACACATGTAAGAAAATTGTTTAATATAATTAGAAATTAAGAGATTGAAAATCAAAAACAACGATAAATCTCATTCAAGTTAGATTGATATTATCAAAAAGGCAAAAACAACTGAGTGCTGGTGGCTCAGGCCTATAAATCCTAGCTTCTTAAGAGGCAGAGATCAGGATGATCACAGTTTGATACCAGGCTCAGGCAAATATTTCACTAGACTTTATCTTGAAAAAACCCTCCACAAAAAAGGACTGGTGGAGGGGTTCAAGGTGTAGGCCCTGGGTTCAAGCCCCAGTACTACAAAAAAAAATTGCCAGGGGTGATGGCGCTCACCTGCAATCCCAGCTACGCACAAGTCATAGGTAGGAGAAATTCAGTCTACCTAAGTAAAAAGATAAGATTCTATTTGAAAAATAACTAAGGAAAGGGACTAGGTTTGTGGCTCAAGTGTTAGAGAGCCTGCCTAGCCTTGAGCTCAAACCCTAGTGCCCCTCCAAAAAAATAAAAGAAGAAAATGAAAAAGAAAAAGCCCCCAATAACAAATATTGGTGAGAACTGGAAAAAAAAGAAGTTTTATATATACTATTGGTGGAGATGTAAATTAGTACAGCCTTTACAGAGAACAATATAGCAATTCTTCAAATGACTAGAAGCAAATCTGTCATTTCTTTCTTATTTCTAAGTATATATAAAAATGCATATCATTAATGAGTAGACATTATTTTGTTTTTATCTTTTGTTCCTCTGGCCAATTATATTTTATTTCTTCTGTATTAGTTGTTGCCGGCCTACATAATATTATATATTATTTGTTCATGCATTATTACAAAAATGCATGATTATTTCAATTATATTTGTGTTACTTTTATCTTTTTAAGAGTAATTTATTGTATCATGTGAAAATAATGAAAAACTAATCTCAACATTTCCAATTTTTGTACCTCCTTTTCCTCTTTTCTTACTGAAATGTTGACAATGGATCCTTTCTTTTTCAAAAATTATGTCTAGTTTTTTTATTACTAATATGCATTAAAGACTAACCTTTACAAAGACAATCTAAGGTATTTGATTATCTCTATTAATCTCTGTTGTCATGTTCTTGTATTTATTTACATTCTTTTTTAAGTTTCAGAATATTTGTGTATGACAAATATTCTGAGGCCTCCATTGAGAGCACTCTTTTTAAGCAGTGGCTCAGGAATAATATTCTTGCTTGAAACAAAATCCCAGACTCAAGTGTTTAAAAACATTTGTCTGCTTTTATATTTCCCTTCATTAATTTAAATAATTAATCCCTGTTTTCCTGCATTCAGGCTATTTGCATTTTACCTCTGATAAGTATGTTTGTAAATACTGATAATATATAATTTTTAAACTACACATTATCTTTTTAAGTATATTTACTTATTCATTAGGCATCATTCCATCTGTTTTGTTAATTCTGTTTCAATTGGTATAAATTTAATTTATTGTTTTTGTTTTATTTTACTCACAACCCTCACCTATGATTTTTATTTGTTATTGTTAAACCAACAATAGTCTTTAAAATGTGTGATTTGAGGCGGTTTTCTATTTCTGTGGTTAGATACCCCGTCCATGGTGCATGTCAAGCAATAATTCTCATCGGCAAATCTAGAGCTGTGAGTGGAAGTACAGAGTCAAGTGTTAGGAGTAGGGTTAAAGTAAGTGAATATGCCACAGGAACAGCTATAGCAATATGCAGAATGCAATGGAGAAAGGATAAAAATAACCACAGTTCTAGTCTTTCCAGCTGAACTGGACAGAGAGAAACAATAGTCCTCAGCATGTTATCTCCAATTTGCACAAGACCCAGTGAGGCTCATATCCCTTGCCTTTTATTCCAACAGGCAATCCCTCTTTCAAACATTCATCACAACATTCTAAGAAATATAGAAAATTGAAGGAGTTAGCCTTTCAGGTTGTAAACAAATATCTCTGAAGGTGAAAGGGAGAATAAGAACTTATGGAACAGTAAGTCAAGAGTAGTTCAATCAGTATTACAATCTTTTAAAAACTGGGTTTTTTTTTTTTTGTCATCCAAACATAATTTTACCCACCCTAATGACTATTTATAGACAGTCATTGCCATTTACTTTAGTGAAGAGTCAGACAATTATTATTAAAATATAATGATAGCATGGAGAAATGGTCAAAGCCAAACTTCAAGACTTTCCTTCATCCAATAAGCTCACAGATTTCCACCCCCCATATGTGTTTCTCACTGTGAAAAGGCCCCCTCTCCTTATACCAACATACAGATACACAGAGACAGACAGGGTGGAGACTGAGCCTCATTCACAGGAGCCTTCATTTGCCCAAGGGTTTCCAACATTTTATCATTTTTTGTTCTGTTGTGTAACTCTTTTTCCCTTACTTAGGTTCATCAAGGCAGATCCAGAGAATGGAACAAAATTCAATTCAGTTGTTTTTTTTTAAAAACATTTTAAAACAAGAAAGATATCCTGACTCTCATCATTAAGTAAAGATGGAGAAAAATGTCCTCCTGTATTTCTCTTACAACACTCTAGCCTTGAAGTTTCTTGTGCACTTAAAAGGATAATTTATTCTACATTCAAATAGAAGTTACAGTAAGATTTGTAGCTAGTTCTACCAAAATTGGGCATCTAGAGATATGTGACTATTAGGAATAACTGGAAATATTTATAAAACTGAACATCTGAGCATGATAATTATGATACTCACATGGAGGAAGAATCAGGTTTCATCTTTAAACTTAAGGACAATTTACTACAATTTGAAAGAATATTGAGATTAAGTGTTCACAATGTGTATAGGATCATTATACAGAATGGTAGATTTTAGAATTCTGATCTGAAATTGTTCAGAAATTTGAAAAAGAAATTTTATCCTCTGAGATAAAGTGATTAATCTCCTTGACTACAGCTGCACATAAAATTTATGAAAATGTTACACTTTAATATCAGGGGATTTTCTTTAGTTTCTGCAAAGGAAAAGTAAATTTTAAAATAAATTTCCTTAACATGATGTTTTCTAGTTCCATCCATTTACTTGCAAATGACAAGATTTCATTCTTCTTGGTGGAAGGCCAAAAAGTCACATGTTCTCCCTCATATGTGGACTATAGACCGAAAATAAATGCAGTAATATTATTGGACATGGGTCATCCACTAAGGGGTGAACACACATGGGAGAAATAGGGAAAGGAAAGAAAACCTAAAACTTGGATGTGGTTGATGTGCTCCCTGTTGAGAAGCAAAGAAAGTAATCTTAAATTGGCAGAGGCCACAATGGGAAGGGGACCAAGAAGCAGTGAAGAGGTCTGGTAGAGATGAACTAATGGGGGTTGCAATATACAAGTGGATGGAAACAATGCTAGGAATCTCTCTGTATAGCTGTCTTTATCCCAAACTAGCAAAAATGATTTGCCTTTCTTATTATCTCTTATGTTTTCTCTTCAATAAAATCAGAGAACAGGGCAGAACAGGTTCTGCCTGGAAGTAGGGGATTGGGGAATGGGAGTTTGTAGTGGAGGTGACACAAACTGTATACACATGTAAATAAATGTAAAAACGATAAAATAATAGAAGAAAAAAATAAAATAAATTTTCTTATGTGAATTGTGTTTTCCTTTAAAATAGTGAAGTTGTAATATTTGCTATCTATATAAATCTCTTAAAATATCAATTAATATAGCTGATATAACAGAAAAAAACAATATGGTTGTAAAAGTTGAGAGCTGAAAATATTCAAGAAAGACCAATAGTTATATTTGTGTTACCTTTTTAACAACCATAGAACCAAACACGTTTCCTTTGGCCCAATAATAACTTTGCTGTGAAACTCAGTGATGAATCATTCCCCTGAGATGAGTAAAGCTACTCAATCATTTTGTAATTTTCAATATCTAGTACAGCTGGAAAGAAAGTATAACCTCATCATGTATAACCTAAGATGCATTTGACACTTTTACTAAGGGAAAAGTTATTTAAGTGAGCACTTAATGTTGCTACAGGGAGAGCTCACCATTTGTAATTTATATTCTAGAACTAAGTCTGAATTAGAAAAAAATATAAATTTAATACTTGAAAACAGTCATTAATTAATATGATTTTTATTCTGTAGATCCAAAAGTTACCAAATCTAACCATTTGCAAATACTACATCCTTAAAAGTTTAAATAAACGAACTTACTAATGTACATATGTTAAAAGTCCATTTAAATGTGTACAATTTACCCTTTTAAAATTATACTTTTGGTCACAGTTTGTTAGTACTTTAAGATTAATGACTCTCCACAAGTGTTTCATAATTCAATAATTTTCTAATTCTGTTAATGATTTTAAATACCATTATTTATTCAGTTACTACTTCGTTTTTCTTTAAAATCTGAAGTAATGGTAATATTAATATTTAATTAAAACATCACAATTAATTTTTTACCAGTCCTAAATATTCATGTATGCCATCCGCTATTGCTTAATAAACTTATAATTGCTTTAAGGACTGTCACTCATGAAAACAAACTGGTCATGTGGTTAATATGCAAAAATAGCCAGTATATGAGAATACAAAATGTATTAATATTTAGTCAAACTTTTACATTAAAGAAAATATCTTTACCTCTTGTTTGGGATTTAAATGAAGGTAGGATTTTTCATTTTTTTCAGGGTACATTATAAAAATCATGCTTCCTCTCAGAGATTGCATGCACTGTCATAATAAAAACTTTCTCTACTAAATGAATGTTAAATGGTCATAATGAAAATAATAATAAAGTTGTTTTTCGTTGAAATCTTATGAGTCAGGCTTATTCAGTGTGCTAGTTACCTTAGGAAAAATATTATAGTTGAGTATCACAATACACACAAATATCCATAAGACAAAAATAGTTTAATGAAACAAATGATATATTTCTTTCCTAACTTAAATTTACATTTGTCAAAAATATCATTGGCAAAAATTGATGCCAGAGATCCTAAATTGTTCATATTGTACAAGACAACCCTAAGTCTTCCAAATATGTTCACAATGTCAGAAAAGTCTCTAGGCAACAGAGTTGTTTAGTGCAGAAACAAAGTAAAATCAGATGAGGGTAGAATCAATGCAAATGCACTGCAAGGTAATGTGTAGAAATCCGATAGAGTTTTAATTTTAGGAACAGATATTTTCTATTGCAATCAGAAGTAGCATAGATAGAACAATGGACTCACATATAAATGTGAAACTGAAGACTTAGAAGAGCACTGTTTCGAAGTCCCTTTAATCACTCCTTTTGTGCATTTGAGGTTATAAAAACTAACCTACTGTTATGACAACTCATTTAAAAATAACAAATTTGTCATTAAACCAGAGCTATAAATCCAAGCTTATTGATATCTCTATTGGCACTGTGGTATGAGAAGCTATAAATATTACTTACATTCTTATTACTAACTTGAAAGTTGAACTCAGAAGAAAGATAAATCACTCTTAGATGTTAGAAAATAAAGAAATGGGCAAAAGGATTATGTAGTGTTCAATCTAATGAAAAATTGGATTTAAGTAGTTACTCAAATTTCTGCTTAATTCAGTTTTAATAACTTTCTCAAATTTTAATTTTGCAATTAAGAAGAAGCTATTACAAAATTCACATTGACATTCTTCATGATTTCATTCCACATGCATTTATGTAACTGGCAGAATTCTAAGAAATGGAGAGTTAGCAGGGATCAAAGTTAGATAGAGTTTAGATGATGAAAGCATCTGGGGGGAGAGTGCACAGAGGATTAAGTGTAGAATAGGATGGAACTAAGACTTTTAATTTTCTTCTTGAATGTGAAATGCTAACTCCCATCAAAGTTTTATTCCCAGTAGTCTTCTGAAATTGTTCTTGATAAGACTCTCAATTCCCTCCACAGTGCCAAATTCAATGACTTAAGTTTTAGTCTTCATTATGCTCAAATTCTTTGTCGTATTTATTATAGCTAGCTACTGCCTAGGTCTTTACTTTCTTCACTTAACCTACAGGTCACCTCACTGTCTTGGTTTTCCATCACATTTTTGTTCTCTTTTTTCCAATCTGTGTTTTCAAGTCGAATCTTTTCTATTTCAGCACTTGTTTTCACAGTTCTCTGAATTTTCTTTCTTTACATCCCATCACTTGGTGATATCAGCCATCCACTAAGTTTAAATGCCACCCATATTCTGATAACTTTCAAATTTCATCAAGCTTGTTTGACAAAAGTATCCAAGTATTCCTTGGACCAAACTAAAATACACATTTCTACCTCGAACCTCTGCTTTTGGAAAAAAAAAAAAAAAGAAAAGAAAAGAAAGAGAAAACTTTTGTACCACCTTTGAATCATTTCTTTGTTTCACATCAAATGTGTCTTGCTTTTCAGGCATAGGTTCCAGCTATATCTGTTATTGTTTATCCTACTGTTAAGGCAACTTACTTCTCCATTCCCACCATTCATTTTTCAGCTACAGTCCCCTTCCCTAAGGAACATGAATGATCTTTAGAATATGCCAATCTTATTATATCACTTCTATTCAATTCCTCAATTAGTTTTCTACAATACATAAGATAACATCTGACAGCCTAATAGTGGCTACCTCACTATATGAATGAACACTTGAAAAATTTCTCAACTTCCAATCCTCTTACTATTTCCCTTGCACATGCTGTTTCAGTCAGAATGCATTCCCTATAGCTCTTTGAGCAAACAAAACAAACACTTCTGGGTTCTCCACTTTTCTCATGCATTGTATTTAGTCTGCTATGATCTGAATGTATATACCAAAGTTCATGTGTTGGAAACTCAATCCTCAATGCAGCAATATTGATATATGTGGTATAGTGAGAGGTTTTTAGGTCATAAGGGACCTTATGAATGGATTAATGCTTAAAATGGCCTTGGGAAGGAGATACTAAAGAATGTATTAAGCAAAGAAGTGATTACCATGTAAGGTATCATGACGGACGATTGTTAGTATCATAATGTGAAGAGGATAAAAATATTCATCTTTAGAGTGACACAATTGTGGCATACCTATGCTAAAATAATTTAATTTATGAAATACTTGGATACAAATTCTTTAAGTTTACTTGAATTTAAATGTATACTTACACATGTATATAAATTAATTGAAGTTTAATGTTAGTTTAAGTTAAACTAAGTGTTCTCAAATAAATTCTAGTTTCATGTAAATCAAAACTATACTAAGATTCCATGTCAAACTAGTCAGATTGGCAATCATCAACAGAATAAACAACAAATGTTGGCAAGGATGCAGGGGAGAAAGGAACTTCGTACACTCTTAGTGTACCTCGTACACTCTTGGTAACCACTAAGGAAATCAGTATGGAGGTTCCTCAAAAAGCTAACAATAGTATAATACAGGACCCCTTCATACCACTTAGGGTGTATATGTAATGGAGTGTAAATTAATATACAAGAGAGATCATTGCAAATCCATGTTTAGTGTAATTCTATTCATAATACCTATGGACCTAACAATCAATGAATGGGTAAAGAGAATATGATTTATATATACCAAACTCAGCCATAAAGAAAAATTAAATTATTGTCATTTGTAGGAAAACAGATGGAACTGGAGATCATCATGTCAAATGAAATAAACTCAAAAAGCCAAATATCACATGTTCTTACTCATTTCTGGAAACTAGACCTAAAATTATGATGATAATGGGACATGGATATGAAAAGGGGAAAGTCTTGGGAGGATTAATGGAAGGGGATGGGGGAAAGAAAAAGATGTTGAGGGGTAAAGAGGATTGAATTATACAACATATATATTTTGAAGATAGCATAATGAACTACATCACTGTTTGTAAAGGGCGAGGAGGGAGGGAGGGAAAATGGTAATATAATGAGGGGAGTGAACCTGTTCAAAGTACATTGAATGCACGTATGGCATTATCACAATGAAACTCATATTACTAATGCAGACAAATTAAAAAATATAAAATTATTGCAAAATGTTTACTTCATATATAATTATTTTGAATTACTGTATGTTAAATAACTAGCAAGTCAATATATAATCAATAAAATATGTTATTTAATACTTATTTAACTTAAAATAACACTAAAAAATAGAAAATTAAAAGGTTCCAGCAAAAAATCCTACTTTGTTCTGGAAATTTAGCTCAGTGACTGACAGAGGGCTTGCATAGTATACTCAGGGCCATGAGTTTGATCCCCAGTACTGTAAGAAAATCTACCATATGCTGAAATATAAATAGTGTTATTCAAGAAAGTGAGAAATGAAACATCAGGCATTTATCTTAATTGTACCAAGAGTACATCATTCACCATAGTAAGAAGTTAAGATAAAGACAATCAAAATGAGATATGGTGAAAAGTCCGCCAAATGGTGATAATTTAAAACAATGACTTTGATCCACTATCATTGATAATGTTATCATAATAGTATATTATTCTTTGAAATATTTTCTAACACTTAACAACTAAAATGTAAAAACATACTTCTGTAATTTGTTTTAGTGATATTTAAAGTAATATACTCCTCATTTCAATATTTTGCAAATTGATCAATTATATATATTAGAAAACCTTTGTTATTTCTAATAATTATGTACAATTGAGAAAATTTTTCAGGCTCCAACTGTACAGAATAAGCAAAAAAGATATACAGAAAGAATATAGGAATAAACAAAATCCACTCATCTTTTAGCAAATGATATTTGGTTTTGATTTCCTCTTGCAGTGCTGGTTATCAAACCCAAGACCTGTACATAGCAAGCAAACATGCTACTACTGAGCTAAACCCCGAGAGTCCTATACTACTGAGCCCCTATACCACTGCACTGTGTGCCCTTTGCCCCCAAGCCCACAGAGCTACTGATTCAGCCACCACAAATGATATCAAGACTTGAAAATGACAAACATTAAGAAATTAACGGAAATTTCTCAAGTCTGAATCAAAAATGAAGCTAAAATATTCAGAAGTTACTAGAAGAGAGATTAATTCACATAAGATATATGCTTACTAATAAATCACATTTTAAAAATTGATAGATTCATAGAAAATTTAGGACATTGTAAGAACTATATATTAGTTTATTTAATTGGTACTAAAATGACTCAGTGATAAATGTACCTAGTTTGTAGTATCTGTTTCAATCATTCACTAAATGATCCATAAATGAAACGATAATCCTAAGACTTTGATCCAGTATTTTCAATATATCACACATTTTCATCAATGTGATTCATTTTATATAATCAAAGCATTTAAGGTATAATAAATTATGAAAATACTTTCCATGAAAGAGGCTGCAGCTCAATACAATAGCACTGTACTGTCTGTTCAGTATTCCATTCAAAATGGTTGTTATAAATTTGCAGATGAAGTTTGCACTAAAAAGTGACTTACAGCAAATGGTCTCAAGCAGATATTTAAGGAGAAAATAATTCAGATGCAACTAACCTACAGAATCAAAGTAAAATTACTGTTTTAATATGAGTGACCAAATGTCTTGTGTGAAAATTGCGTTACATGGAGAGTATTTGGAAAGGGATATTTGAAGTGTTTTCAATATTATATAATCTTTATGAGCCATGCTGTCCTCCATATTCTTGCCAATGCTTGAATTCTGATACTTGCCCTGTCTTGCTTGTCATGGTTTCTCACTTTGGTATTCATGTTCATTCCTCATATGAGTGGTGACGATGAGCGTGTTTCCATGTGTTTATTAGTATAGTTCGTGTTCATTCGTTCAAATCCTTTGCCCATCTTTTAAACAAATTTATTGTTTTCTTATGCTTTGAAAATAAATAGATGATTTGAAAATAGTTTTCCACTAGTCTGTGGCTTGGCTTTTAGTTTTTCAACAGGTTTTTTTCCCAAATTGATAGTTAAGAATTTGGATGGAGTCCAGTTTAACATTTTTGTAAACTTATGGTTAGTACTTTTGGTGTCTTATTTAAAAAGGTTTTCACTAACCTGATTTCACAAAAGAAATGTCTCCTGTATTTCCTTTTAGAAGTCTTATGATTTAACTTTTGGCCTAAAGCTTTTGAGTAAATTTTGATCGCTGGTGCAAGGCATAGACGTAAGGTGTTTTCTTTGCCTCTTATTTGCTTATTTGTTTTGTATATGGATTGCCACTTGTCCCAGCAAGAATTACTGAAAACATTCCTTAGCATGGTGCTACAAATCTGAAACCCAGGACTCAGATGGTAGAGTCAGGAGGATTGAGCATTGGAGGCCATCCTGGGCTACATAGAAAATGAAGGCCAGCCTGAGTTGCATAATAAGACACTTTCTCAAGAAAACAAGGGTTGACTTGTTCCTTCCTATTATTGCTTATACTCTCTCTACAACAAAATTAGAGATAAGGGCAAAATAGTTTTTGCTGGGTATTGAGGGGGGGGAGCGGGAGGGAGTGGAGTGGGTGGTAAGGGAGGGGGTGGGGGCAGGGGGGAGAAATGAACCAAGCCTTGTATGCACATATGAATAATAAAAGAAAAATTAAAAAAAAAAAAAAGGAGGAAGGAGAGAGGATTAGAAAAATTAATGTACACGAAGTGATTTTGGTCAAAGTCCATTAATTATATGCACGTGTGTATATATCACAATGAAACCCCTTTATACAATTAACTTACGCTAATAAAAAATTTTAAAAAGCAAAAAAAAAAAAAAAGAAAACAAGGGTTGGTAATGTAGCTCAGTGACAGAGTGCTTGCCAACCATGTCAAAGGTGAGCAAATGTTTATTGAAAATGTCATGCTTTTGAATTTCCTAATGGTTTAATTAAATTTATTATGATTTAATTAAATTTATTATGAATTAGTTAAATTCATAGTAATTATTAATTACATCATTTCTTTAAGAGTTCATAATCAATTTGAAAATTTCTACAAAAAAGACCTGTGAATTTTTTAAGTATATTGCAGTGAATCCATGGATAGTGTATGGAGAATGAACATCTTAACAATATTGAGTGTTCTCAATTACCATTAACACAGTATATATCTCCAATTATGGAGTCATTCCTTTATTCTTTGATTTCTCCCAGCAGCATTTAGTTTTTCATAAATTGTTGTTTTAGCCTTAAACAATCTTTTTTGCAGATTTTTCTCTATTTCATATTTTGAAGTTAATATAAATAGTAAATATTTCCATTTATAAAGAACACTGAATTGCAAACAAAAGAAAAATATAAATGTAAAAAAATGATAGGAAACAACTTCATTGGAAAAGTGGGAGCATTTATTGAAATTTTATACAGAAAATATGTAAAAATTAGAGAAACATTCATGATTAGAAGCTGCGTCATGTAAGTTTGTCAACTCTACCTACATTAATCCATAGATTTAATGAAAAAATAAAATACTAACATATTTTAACATGCTGTCTATGTGTGTTTGTATACACGAATAAAACCTTATAAATACATTCTAATATCTTATGAAGAATTAAAATTAAGTAACCAATGCACCAATAAAAACAGTATGTGGAAACAAGACTTACATTGCTTATAATTCATAAAGCTACAATAACTTAGAAAATAAACTATCAGAATAAGAATAGATTCAATATCACAAGAATGAATAATGTTGGTAAAGAAACTTCATGACATGACTAACTTTGTAATTTATTGGAGAAAGTACATTATGTGCATGTATGGAATTTCACAACAAAATCCCTGTACAACTGTTAGAAACCAATTAAAACATTTAAAAAAAGAATTTTGAATACATAATGCAGAATCATCCAAGAGAAATTGGAAGCCAGCTTCATATATACCAAAATCTTTTCCAGGTAATTACCAACTTACATGAGAAGGATAAAAAATATAAAACTCTAAAATCTTCTTTATATCAAAATATACTATAAAACAAGCTGAATGCCAAGAAGAAAAGTGAAAGAAGACACTTGTAACAATGATACTCCTTGTGGATTAGTACCTATAAAAATAAAGATGTCAAAAACAGTAATAATGGTATAAAAACATACAAAATGTCTAATAGTGAAAAAAAACCCAAATGCCTTGGGTAAGAACTACAGAGAAAATATGAATGGCCATGTAGAAACATGCTCAACTTGATTATTAACTAGAGAATCACAGGTTAAACGGTTAAACATTTAAACATTTCACTTCCCCCATGTTGTTAGCAATTCAAAATGATTGCCATATAAATTATTGGGGATTACTCACAGCAATCTATATACTTTGAGACTGATACAAGCATTGAACACTGGAAAATAACGACGTCTACCATCGATTGTAATACAAAAGCCTCATTCTCCATAGCTCTAGAAGTTCTACTTTAGGAATACCTTCAGGGAAATGTTTAGACATGTTCTCTGTGAGACATCTGGAAGATCATTTCTAACAATAATATCTATCAACAGAATTATTACCCTATGCATATCTTAATAAAATTGCTCAAATCTCCCCTCCCATTTAGCTTCTAGTAGTGCTTACCCAATTACATAAATTAAAAGTTAATCCATGATATAACCTGACAGAGATAATACTCTTAAAATCTTCAGCAAGTCCATTGTCCTGGCACCTTGATTATTCCATCCAAAAACTTAGACATGAGACATCCATCCAGGGAAATGAAATAAAAGTTAACTAGCACAATAGCCCACATTGATTAGCTGAGACCATAAAGTATGGCTTTCCCTATTAAACATTGTGACAATGATTTGAAGGTCAATAAAGCAGTAAAACTTTCATCTGAATGTCTAAGTTTCTCTCCTTTATGTGTTTGCATCTAGAAATAGAGCTGGAGTAATTATTTTAAAAAATGTTACTATAGGGCTCTTTGTGGTGTACTCAAAAGATGGATGTTGAGAGAATCATGAGTCAAGGCTAGCCCAGGGAAAATTTATCAAAACCCCATCTCAAACTATACGTAACATATTGTGACATGGGCCTATAATCCTAGCTATAGGAGAAGCATGAGTAGGAGAATCTTGGGCTGAGGCCATGCTCAGTCTAAAACATTAAACCCTATCTGAAAAATAAGTAAAGTTCAATGGGCTGTGGATGTGGCTCAAGTGATAGAGTGCCTGCCTAGCAACCAGGAGGCTGTTAGTTCAAACCACAGGACCACCAAAATAAATTCACTATAAATTACAGTACTGTGCGTGTGTTGACAGTTGATTAGTGTAAAAGCACCACAAGAGAACAAGGCAGAAAAGAATCTTTCAATAAATGGTGCCGTATCAATTTTATATCCATGTGGGAATTAGTGAAAATCCAGCCAATCTAACGCCTTATACAAAATCAAGTGCATTTAGATTGCAAATCTACATTTTAACAATAAAAGCAAGCCTTACAATGAATAATAGTAGCATATCTTACTGAGTTCAAGGTAAGAAAACAACTTTAATAGATACAAACCACACTAATTACTAAGGAAACAAAAAATTTACTACTTAAAATAAAAGCATTTGTTTTCCCATATGCTATTATGAGAATGAAATAGAAACCACAGTTGATATTTGTAACAGTGATAACCAACAATGAATCATTGTTAACAATTTTTCTTACAAATTGGTAAGAAAATTACATAGTCCAGTAGAATAGGTGTAAAATACCTTAACAGAAACATTCAGGAAGTCAAATATCCAAAGATATTTGGATAGTAATAGTAATGGAGAAAACACAAATACAAAACATATTTTAGTAATACAAAATGAATGAATGAAAGTAAAAAGACTAGAAACATAAAGATTAGAGTGGATAAGGAAGGGCTGGTGGAGTGGCTCAAGCTTAAGACCCATTTGGTTTGTTATATTTAGTCAATGTATTCAGAGACTGAGCTATGTGTGGGGGTTTCTGGTTTCTCTTTGTGCTCTATTCATGTCACCTGGTAGGTGGGTGGTGATTATCTGAGGGGATTTTTAATGGTCTGCTTCCCCTCATCTAAACACTTCCCCTTACATGTGTCTCAGAGAGGGTTTTCCTGTAGCATATTAGCATACTCCAGTAATATTTGGATACAAATTGTTTTTCATTTTTTGGTCTCTGTATTTTATGGATCATTCAGCTATTCATGTTATAAAGGTATAAATAGTGTTCTTTCAAGCTTTCTATATCCTAAGGCAAAGCTAAGAATCCCTTATTTTCTTGTCCCTCTTTTTGTGTTTTTATACATTTAAAATTTTTCTATGTCCAATTTTTATAAAAGTGTAGTCAAGAGTGAAGTGTTTAACATATTTGCTGCAATATGTTTTTATTTTTTTTTAATTTCCTACTGCAGGGAGTTAAGATGAAGTGAATAATAATTTGAGTTAAACTGGGACTGGAGCTTTATTTAATTTCATGCAACTCTGAATTGACTTCTAGCTTGGACCTTGAATCTAAGATTTAGATAAGACTTTCATAGCTTTCTGTGTTTGCTACCCTCTAACGAATACTTACTTAGCAAATTCTTATTGGTTACAACTGACACAAATTTTATTTTATACTGCTTACTCTTCCAGATCCCCATCCAACTTTCATTAAGCATTTAGCTTGCACTGAGCACTTGTGGCTCATGCCTGTAATCCTAGTTGTTCAGGAGGCAGAGATCAGGAAGATCACAGTTCAAAGCCAGCCCTGGCAAATAGTTTGTGAGACCCTGTCTCAAAAATATCCATCACTAAAAGGGCTGGTAGAGTGGCTTAAGGTGAAGGCCCTGAGTTTAAGACCCAGTTTCACAAGAAAAAAAGAGTTTACGTGCTTCCTTTGTTCCAGAAGAATTTGTCCTTTCCAGGCATATATACTATTTATCCTCCCCTAGCCAGCAGCTCCTAGTTATTTCTACCATATTTCTCTTCAGAATTAGGTCTTTTAGGCATTGTTGCACCTAACGCACCTAAGTGGCTTCAAACAAAGTATTCTTTTGGTTTTTGTTTTCTCAATGTTTTCTACTTGTGTGATTAGAGTAATTTCACACTCTTAATGGACCTAGATTTAATAGGCATTAATTTAAATTTTTTTAAAAAATAGAACTCAAAAATTTCTACTTTACTTGTAAAGTTCTAGCCAAAATGATCCAATAAAACAGAATTGAAACCTATTTCTTTTTCTGTCAAAGCTAATACTTCAAATTCTCCATTATGACTTTTTTGTGTAGATCAAATGTTGATGAACCAATGTAACTTTTTTGTCAAACTAATGTCATTTCCCATTTAATAATCATGTGTGGTTAGTTGGTAGAAATCTGTGTTGTTGTAGAATAGGCAATAGCTTCAATTCTGTTTAGAGATGTGTTTTTCTCCACAACAACATTCAGAAGCCTTTACTTTGAGTAAAAAACTATATTCTACAATGTTGATCAGGTTCATACTTTGCTATATTGATAGAAAAATCACTCACTAAGTTCATGTCGTTCAATAGATTTAGTGATAATTTAACATAAACAATTAAAATGAAATAAAAAAACTTTAAAAAACTCTTGTACAGCAGCAATTGTTCCATCATTTTTAACCCTTTTCTTTTTTAATTGGCATATATAAAATTGTACATAGTTAGAAACGTACATGACATTCCATACATGCTTTGGCCCTTCAGTCCAAAGCAGCTGTAAATCAGCTGCGAGGTGCTGGTGGCACCAAAGGCACCTGCAGAAAACTGCGAATCCCCCACATACTCTAACCCTGCCCCCACAGGGGAAGAGGAAAACAAACAGGTGTACACATGCACAAGGATGCCAGCCCCTGGATGCAGCTGAAATGCCTATCATAGGCAAGTTAATCTATAGAGAAAGACCAGCATGCATCCAAAGCCACCAGCCATACACAGTGTGCTGCAGGGCCAGGCCTGGGCAGACAGGGTCGCTCATCCAGGAGTGGGGGGGGGTGCGAAGTTTGGTGCAGGTCCTGTTCCCAGCCCTACCTTAAGCCTCAGCTGAGCCCTTGGAGACAGTTTTTATCTCAAGGTTATGGTCCCGAAAAGTAGTAATATAACCTTCTGAGAACAGCAAAATGGGCATTGCTATGCTTCTCGTCTAAAATTTCCTATACATTTGGCCTCAGTATAAAATTTTTTTCCCTCTAAATATTAACGCTAGTCATCCCTGTGGCACTGTGATTGCCTGGGGACCCCCTTTCAATGCCCTTCTCTAACCTTACAGGCAACTGTCCAGGTGATGCATTCCTTTGTTAAAGAGGCTCTCTGCTGTTAGCTAAAAGGCAGGATCCTAGAGTTTTTCTCTCACTGTGTCAGTCAGGTGGCCCTATTCTGATGCAGCCACTTCCTTCAGTCCTGGTCACGGATGGCAAAAGTAGTCATGAGATGTGGATACCTGATTTCATTAGTTAGGTCAATCCCCAGTTGGGATACCAACAAGAGGGGAACTGACTCAGTTTTTCTGTTGTTGTTGTTCTTCTTCTTCTAGATGGCACCTTCCCCCTCCAGTCTTCTGGCCTCAGTACCCAAGAAGTCTCCTCTGGCCTGTCTACTGAAATGTTGGAAGGACCTTGACACTATTAATCTCAAGAAAAAAAACCCTCATCTTTCTTTGTACTGAGGCCTGCCCTTAGTATCCATTGGGTGACCAAAAGAAGTGTCCTTCACAGGGTTCCTTAAATTATAATACTATACTCCAGTTACACCTTACCTGTAAAAGGGAGGAAAAATGACTAAGGTATGCTATATACAACCTTTCTTTTATCTCCAAGACCACCCAGAATGGCTCCATAATTGCTATCTAGATACTCAAACACTGGCCATTCTTTGTAAGCCACAGGATAAAACATGGGGAAGGAGAACCAAAAAAGTCCCCTACCAATGACAAGGCCTCTGTCCTTACACTCCACCCTCTGCCCTACCTTCTAAGTCACCCCAATATTCAGAACCTCCTAACGGATGTTTCTCCCTTCAACAGGCAATTGTAGGAAGAGGACAACTCTATGTCTCCTTCCAGTATCAGATCTAAGGGATATTAAAAAATATCTGAGTAGCTATAGTGATGCCCAAGACCAATACATCCAAGCCTTTATCTCTGTGATCCAAACCTTTGAATTAGCATGGAAGGATATTATGCTTCCACTAGACCAGACTCTTTCCTCATTAGAAAGCAATGGGTCCTGTCCCAAGCCACCAAGGTTGGGGATGATTTCCATCTACAACGAGCCCCAATACCCATGGCACCTGAAAATGAGGCAATAAATGTGCCTATACCCACAGGGGCACAGGCAGTCCCCTTGGCAAATCCACATTGGAATCAAAATGGTGAGGAGGATGATTGGCATCAATGCCACTTCGTCCATCTCACAGTGGAAGGGCTAAAAAGAGCCAAAGTCAAACCTCTAAACTATTCCCAGGTGACTGTAGTATAACAAGGCCCTAAAGAAAACCCTCTTACCTTTTTACAGCATCTTAAGGACGCCGTCAGAAAGCATACCACAGTGGACCCAGAGTCACAGGTGGGAGAGGTTCTCCTCAAAGATAAATTTTTAACTCTATCAGCCCCACATATACATAGAAAACTCCAAAAATCTGTGGTTGCAGGAGATAAAAAATCACTGAACAAACTAATGCAGCTAACCATATCTGTATAGAATAACTAGGACCTTACTAAAAAGAAAGAAAAGGATAAAAGACACCATGACCTTATCGCAGCTCTCAGGGAGTACCTCATCTGACAGGGGCCTACATCCTGAGTTTGCTACCATTGTGGACAGGAGGAGCACTTCAGCAGAGAATGCCCAAAAGGGGGACAGCCTGGGAGACAACTCCAGCCCCCATTGGGACCCTGCCCTCTCTGCAAAGGTAACCACTGGAGGTCTAAGTACCTCCATCTCTAGATGGAAGGCTGGGTGCCACCTCTTAGGATAGATGGGTCTCCAGGACTCCTATCCAGTCTCTTAGCATCAATGATGAGGAGCCTCTGGTAGCCATAATGGTAGAGAAGCAAAAGGTCATTTTCCTCCTAGGCAGTGGAGACCGTTTCTCTGTCTTAACACTCTCTCCTGGTCACTGGTCCAATGACAAGATTATCATTCAGGGCATATCTGGCCAGCCTCTAAACTGCTATTTTACCCTGCCTCTGAACTCCTCTTTGGGAGACCTCCATTTCTGTCAACTCTTTTCTCAGTCCCTGAAACTCCAGTGCCCCTGCTAAGATGGGATTACTATCTCAACTAAAGGCTCAAATTCTACTTCCCCCAGGAGGCTGTCTCTAATGCTTCCTTCTTCAGGAACAAGTAAATCTCACAGTGTGGACTGATGGAATGACTGTAGGGTGAGCCAAAAATGGCCTCCCAATTCATATAAAGCTCAAAGATCCCTTGCAGTTTCCACATCAAAAACAGTATCTCCTCAAGCCTGAGGGACGAAGAGACCTCTTACCTATCATAAATTCCTTAAAAATCAAGGTTTGCCAATTAAATGCTCCAGCCCCTACAATACTCCTATTCTTAGCAAGGGGCCAAACAAATGGAGATTGGTGCAAGACCTATGGCCCATTAATGAAGCAGTCATTCCCCTCCACCCAATTGTTCCCAATCCCTATACTCTATTGGCTCAAACACCCTCAAAATATTCACTATTACTCTGTACTAGATTTAAAGGATGCTTTCATTTGCATGCCTCTGAATCCTGACAGTCAGTCTCTGTTGGTCTTTGAAGATCCCACTAACCCTTCACAACAACTAACTTGGACAGTTTTACCACAAGGGTTTAAAGACAGCCCTCATCTTTTTGGACTGGCCCTAACCAGGGACTTACTAGATTGGCACTATCCAGAAGCCACCCTTCTTCAATATGTTGATGACTTACTTCTGTGTGGAGCCACACAGCCCCTCATCTCTAGGATGACTGAGTCCCTTTAAACTTTCTAGATTCTCAGGGATACAAAATCTCCAAGGAAAAGGCTCAATTATGCCTCTCTCAGGTCACCTACCTAAGAATGATCTAAAAGGGACAGACCCCTTCCCTGAGTCATGAGTGGATCAACCCAATCCTCCATTTCCCATACCCCTAGACCATTAAGCAGATAGTCTTGAGCTTTCTTGGGAGTTACAGGATTTTTCAGAATCTGAATCCCTAGATATGCAGCCCTTGCCAGATCTCTTTTATGCTCCTACTAATATTCTTGTTTGGGCCTTGCATAATAAATGCTCTCTCCAGATTCATATCTCAACAGGTCCAACAGATCAAACTCCACCTCTTACTCAAGGAATACTCACCTCTGCCTACACATGAGCCCTCCATCCTGTTCTATTAGGGCCCTGGGAGACTAAACTGGTCAACCCTGAAATAAGTACCACACCCCATTCCCTTGTAGCCCCATTATCAGCACGAAGTAGCTAGATGAGTCTTCATCCCTCAGAGGGGGCACTTGTTGGGTCTGGAGACCTATGGCAGATGAGTGAGTATCCCCCCCCATGGAGAGCACTATGATTTCTATATGCTGAGAAGGAGTTATAAACCTGCATTCCTGCACCCTGAAATACAGGTTCTGATAGATCTACCA
This sequence comes from Castor canadensis, assembly GCF_047511655.1. Taxonomy (NCBI): domain Eukaryota; kingdom Metazoa; phylum Chordata; class Mammalia; order Rodentia; family Castoridae; genus Castor; species Castor canadensis. Next base: position 93,498,742 of record NC_133391.1, on the reverse strand, counting down.
CAGGGCTGATGAGCAAAATGCTCTCAAGATTGTTTTCCCTCCCCCAATAAGGGGCAAACAGACTAGTTCATCTAGGAAAGCCCGTGAATCCATGGCCAATTAAAAGAACCCACCTAACCCAGATTAAAATGTCCATAAAAACCCCAGTCTTTATTTGAGCAGGGAGCTACCAGTTTCCAGGCTCTGCTGCACTGCTCTAGTTGTAGCCTATCCTTTCTCTCTAATAAATCCTACTTCATATACTGGTTTTGGTTCATCCATCAGCTGCCTTACAAACCAGTTCTCTGGCCTGTAAAGGCAAGGACCCTTGACACTGGCCTGCAACACTTCAAACCAGAACATAACACTTTCATTTAGTTCCATAGGGACTACTTCAAAAACCCATATGAGAACTGAAGATTTATTTCAGTAGTACAGTAATTGCCTAACATTCACGAGGCCCTGACTTCAATCCCTAATATTGCAAATAAAACAAACATAATGTTTGATTAGTAGCCCAAACATTATCTTATACCATGTGGTTTATTTAATAAATGCCTCTAAATGATCTTAATGTTAGAGCATGAACTTCTTCTTCCTAAATCCATAATTAGAAGCTCTGTAATCTTTCATAAATAAATATATGTACATGATATATTTAAACAGAAGTTTACACACTTACATTTTAGCAACATAATCATTACTTGCAAATTCATTAATAGAGACCAGTAATCTTCAAATATCTGAAGAGCAAAGCATTTCAGCAGTCAACATAGTGTTTACTTCATGTAATGCCATCATCTTACCTAGTTTATTCAACTGTGACTAAAACGTTTAATATTATTCTTAATGCTTCATATAAAAATCACAAAATTATTTTATTAAATCCCAATTAATATCTCAGATGTCCATATAAAATAATACATGGCATAAATCTCTAGGTTAAAGTAAAAAAGAATATTGAATCAAAACAAAAATAATTTTCTCCATTTAAAAATATCTAAATTATAACCATGATTTATGTCCTTCCAAATTGTTAGTTTTGTAATATTACTAATAATTTAAATCTTCTTTATAGAATAAAATGATGCTTTCATCATCCTGTGTTCATTTGTTTATATAAAAGGTAAGCTAAACTATTTCAGTGTCAGAAAAAATTCACAGCATATGATATATGGCGTTAACAGACAAAAATGAAATTATTATACTTACTTTTCTGCTATTCCATTTCAAACATTAGAAGCAGTTCTGTACAATACTATTTACATAGTACTTTTTTACTTTGTGTTTTTGGTAGATGAGATTTAAACTTGCTTCTACTGGTAATGGAAGAATAAGGACTGACACATGAGTGCTAAGCTATATTTACCTTTGCCAGAGTAGGAAAATCAGCCCTATCAGAGAGAATTTAGGCTCTGTGTGATGATACAGTTAAGTAAAGAGATGCTGATGTGCATTTAAAGCTAAAGCCCTTAACCAGTCTCATGGACCAGATTAGGCTCAGAAAAGCAGCTTAGGCATTTACCTAGAGCTGTTATCTGCATTATCATGGAGTCAGAAAATGTCAGCAGCTTGCTGTTTTGTAACTGGTTCAGATCACATTTCCCAAATGCTATTGTGGTGCTTTCTTCCACTGAAGTTCTAGTCATTTGTCGTCTTGCAGATTCTCATGTATAGTAAATCCAACTTATTTGCGAATTTATTATGGCTTTTACCAAGCTTGGTCAAAGCTAAGCATGGTAAAAATAAAATAAGCTTTTTAAAATCTGAAGAAATTTCAAAAACAAAAGTTTTAAATTCTGACATATGCATTATGCAGCTTAGTTGAAGTGAAGAAGCTTCAGGCAGTCCCATGTTATCATCAGTTGTATTTAAATCCTTGTGTGATCTGCTATGTGTTTCCCTGCCTTTAAGTTTATGGATATATGCTTTAAATAACAAATGCTGCCCAAAAAAGCAAGGTAAAAGTTAATGTGTTTAGTTTTTGATACAGTGAAAATTTTATACTTCTTGAAAGGCAATATGCTTTTAATGGAAGTTGGGTGGATTTATGGGAGAAATAATTCAAGCATCTGCAGTACAGTACTGAACTCTATATGCAATATGAGCATTGGTGATCTTTCCTCAGTGGCAGTTTGCTTGGAACCAAATATGCAGTGATACCAAGGGTCTATTGTATATTTTCAAGCTGCAGACTTTCACATAAAATAAGCCCAGGATATGTCACCTCCATGGATGAGACCTGTCAAATAATTTCTATTGTTATTCTCTTTGAGAATAGTGTAATTAATAAACTATCGTATAGGGAGAATGTCAAGAAACGCACCTGTCATGTAGTATAAAATTCCCAGACTGACACTGGGCTACAATTCACTACATGAAAAATTAAACATATAAAAAAAACACAATTAGTTGTAGAACTTACAGGAATAAAAGATGAAAGGAGATGGCACTTTTCCTCCTTCCTCCCTCATTTCTTGCTTCATTGGCTGAAACAACAATTATGTCTGTTGTAATTACCTACTGCAAATAACATACAACTGTTCCTAAATGTATCAAAAGGATATTTTGTTTGTTCTCTGGCTTCAAATCAAACTGTAGGATGAAATTAAGAATTTGTTTTCCTAATATCTCAATATTATCATTAGAATTTGTATAATTTTAATTCCCGATTTTTCAAAATTGCCAAAGTGAGCTTTGCAATCAATGTCATTAACCTGATTATGATAAACTATTTTTTCCAGATACAGTCTCTCTCAACAGGGATGGCATTTGTTCACATTTATACTTACTATCACACTCCGGAGAGCATGACTGTCAATTCTCAGAGATTCACCACCGACCCCCCACCTACATACACACTGGCAAATACATCTTGTGAAACTTCAACCAGAAGGTTCTCAGGCTTAGCAGTAGAAGCAGTTTGAGGGCAGCTCCTTCATTCTTGGTGTTGCCAGGCCTGCAAAAGAAAAAAATGCTGTCAGGAATGCAGCTTAAAAGTGGTCATAATAGGGTATGCCTAGGTAGGAAGGGCAGGGTTGGGCTTACCTCTAAAGCAACCTTTTTCTGGTTTAACTTGTTCTTCAGACAGAGTATGACTTAAGACCTTTTCACCCACCCCCTCCGGACCAAATAACTCAAATGATAAGCATGGGAGAAAATGAAGCATCTTTATCCTGTATCTACTCAAGAAGGAAGACCAAATTTGCTATTTCTTTAAATCTTTTTTTTTTCTTATTTCTTTTTAAATTTAATTGCTTGTTTTGTTTGTTAATTGTTTTCCCTCACTATTATTTGCTACACTTCCTTCCCATGTACTTTTTCCTTTCTCTCTCCCCATGTTTTTACAACTTAACTATTAATACTGTTACCTGTATTAATTTTTAAATTCTTACTTTATTCTACAAGTATCCTAGCTCCTGACTTTTCTATCCTTATTGAGGGTGCAGTTAATGTTTCCAATTATTTTTATAGCATTTAAACACTCGGTTTGGTTTTGAAATGTTGTTTTTATTATTAATGTCTGCTTACTCTCCTCTGAGTGCTAGTTAGGAGTGAAACCCAAAGACCTTTGCTTTCACACTAAAAATATACCCATACAAAACTGGAAGAGATAGGCAATGCAACAGATGTGGAAATCATAATGTGGAAACAAAAAAAAATGTGAAAAAACAAGGCAATGTGAGTACTCTAAACATTCATAACTCCTCAATAATTGAAAGCAAAGACATTGAAATGGTTGAAATGATAAAGAATTCAAACATTGTGATTCGGTTGCAAGGTCTAAAAGAGGAATCAAATAAAGAGATGACTGAAGTAAGGAATTGAATTCAAGATTTAAGACATTCAGCAATGTCAAATTCATCACAGAGAATGTGATTTGAAAAAAGTTGGATATCCTAGAAATTAAAAACTCAATAAATCAAATACAACTCAATATAAAGCACTGCCTTATCTATAGACTTAATCAAGCTGAAGAAAAACTATCAGGGATTGGAGACAAGGATGAAAAACTTTTACCTTCAACAATAAAGAAAAGAAAAAGTAATAATATCCACAACTTTCAAAAATTCTAGGACATTAATAAAAGATCAAACTTAAGAATCAATGAGTTAAAAGATGGAGTGTGGAGTTGGTATACAAACAAAGGGCACAGAAATACTAGCCAAAAACATTATAACAACCTTCCAAAATTTGGGAAAATATATGAATACCCAAGTATAAGGGGCATTTTAAACTTCAACAAGTCATGCTAAGGAAAGACTTTCTCCACATAACATTGCAGTTAAAAAAGGTAAGCATATAGACCAAAGGAAAAAAAATTAAAAATTTCAAGAGAGAAACATCATTACTTAAAATGGTTAACTCATCAGAATTGTATCAGACCTCTCAGCAGATAAGCCAGGAAACCTTGAAATAGTACATTTCAAACTATGAAAATAGATAACTGCCAATCAAGATTGCCATATCTAACAAAGGTATCTTTTAAAAAGAACACAGAAATAAAGACCTTCCAAGATATGCATAAACTAAAGCAATTCATGATCACTAACCCAGCACTGCAGAAAATACTTAAAGAAATTCTACACACAAATGAGGAAGAAAGACAGTAAGAATCCAGAGGGGTCAGGAAAGAAGTTTCATGAGAAAAATTAATGAATAATAAGAATTAAGAAAAAAATCAATCATGTTCATCTCAGCAAATCAACAAACCCTTAAAAAGAATAAGAGAGAAAGAAAAGAACAAAAAATGTGCCATATTGAATCATTCAGGGAAAAAACACAACAAAATTACAGGAATTATCAAATACCTCTCAACAATAACCCTTAGGGTAATGGTGTTAGCTTCCTAATTAAAGGATGTGGACTGGATAATTGGGTTTAAAAAACAAGATTGAACTGTTTGATGTCTAGAAGAAATTCATCACCATAGGAAAGACACAGAGCAAAGATGGGCAATGTTATACCAAATCAAATGGAAATAAAAACAACAGGAGTAGCTCTACTCATATCTTTCAAAGTAATCTTTAGCCAAACTAATTCAGAATATGTTTAAAAAAGTCACTAAATACTAATGAAGGTGACATTTCATCAATAAGATATTATGGCTGTAAATACTAATGTGAAATGGAATATTTCTAAATATAAAACACAAAGCTATCAAAACCCCTAAAGAGAACATATAAAACTGTCTAGATAACCAACAATTTTGCAGCAAATTTCTAAATAAAATACTGAAGACACAATTCATGAAATAAGTAGTTGACAAAGTTGGATTTGATTAAAATTAAAAACTTCTTTACAGAAGACACTGTGAAGTGAATTAAAGGACAAACTAAAGACTGAAAGAAAGTATTTACATAAGCTATGTCTGATACAAGATTTTTAATCAAAATATACAAAGAACTATTGAAACTTGACAAAAAGAAATGGAAAAACTTGATAAAAAAGTGGGAAAAACTTGATAAAAAAGTGGGCAAAACATATGAATAGATCCCTAGAAAAGAAGATACAGAGATGGCAAATACATCTGTGTAACATCAAATGTTAAAGAATTTCAAATTAAAACAAGTACACCTACACACATATTAGAGTGTGTACAATCCAAAATGCTAACAGTTATAGCCACAAAAAACTTGCACAGACATGTTCATAGCAGTTTATTTATAATTGGCAAAATTTGGAGCAAACATGGTGTCATTTTTAGATTAATGGATAAATAAACTCAGACAGATCCATACAGTGGAATATTAGTCAATGATGAAAAGTTAATTTTTGAACCATGATAATATATGAAGAAATCTTAAGTGATATTACTATGTAAAAATGCCATATGAAAAAGCTACATATTATATCATTCCAATTACATGATATTCTGGAAAATGTTATGCTGTGGAAATAGTAAAGGCATTTGTAGCTACCAAGCATGGCGGGAGGAATGGATGAATGGATGGATGGAAGACTTTTAGCGCTTTGTAACTATTCTGATTCATGCTTGAATTGTGGATATATGCCACTATATATGCACTAAAACCTACAGGATGTACAATATCAAGATTTTCATTGAGTAATAAGGATGTGTTAATGTAAGTTCATCAATTATAATTATTTTACCACTCTGACAAAAGCTCAAATGGCATTTGTCACTTACAAGTTCTGCTCCCCACATAATATCAGGACAAATATTAAGGTTTCTGCTTCCACAATTACCTACACTTTTATATATACTTTCTCTAGTTGCCAATAACATATATATACATATTCTTCATTCCATTCTGAGTGTTCACATGCAACACAGTGGGAGTTTTGTTGTTGTTATTATTTATTTTGATTTGTCATACTGGTGTTTGCACTCAGGGCATTGTGTTTTCTAGGTAGGGACTCTAACTGCCTGAGACAAGCCTCCAGCTCATTTAGCTTATTAGTTAGTTTCTCAGATAGAGTCTCACATTCTTGTCCAAAACAACATTGGATCCTGATCATCCTACCTATGCCTCCCAGTAGTTGGTATCACAGACACATGCCAACACACTGGCTGTTTGTTCAGACTGAATCATAGTAACTTTTTGCCTAGGTGGACTTCAAATAGTGATCCTATCTCTATCTTCCAAATACCTGGTACTTCAGGGCATGGGCCATCACAAGTGACTAGAAATAAATTAGAAAGTTTTAAAATCAGGGCCTCACACTGGCTAGACAAGCCCTCTACCACTTGAGCTACAGCTCCAGTCCTCACAAGTAACATTCCTAAAGTCCACATTTCTAATAAAGGTTTGTTTCTGTGAATTAGACTTTTGTAAAGACAATTGAGAATTTCATTACAAATGTTCCTCACTTTCTTCTGAACCCTAACTAGCATTGCCTTTGATGCCCATATTTCTACTAGCTGTCCATTTAAGGGAACAAGCTTTCTAATGATACCACTTACAATTCTCCTGCACTCCTTCTACTCACCAATTCTAAACTCCTTCCCTCAATTTATATGTTTGCTATGACAATGTCTCAAATCTAGTAGGAAAAATGTATTCTTTTTTCTAATTGCTGTATACATCTTGATATGAATAACATAGAAGCTTCCTTCTTTATAACCACAAATTTAGCTTAAACTGACATCTTTTTATTAGTTATACTACTACAGGTCAAAAGATTAAGACTGTGGATGAGTTATTTGATTAGGGTACACAATGCTGAAATCAGGGGATTGGTAGGATTTAATTCTTATCTAGTGGGTGTGAAAAAATTTCTGCTTCCAACTCATTCTTCTTGTTGACAAAATTCATTTCTTTGAGAGAGTAGACTGAAGTCGCTGCTTTCTGCCTGGCTAACAGCTACAGGCTGCTCACAGCAACTGCACTGCTGTATTATTTCCCACTTAGTCATCCCCTCTACTTATAAGCCAACAGTGCAATATCATTCTTTGACCCTTTACATTCTTTTTTACCATCAGGAAAAAACTATGTTAAAAATGATTTCAAGAGATTCATAACATTACTTCAGGCACATAAAAACACTCTTTTAAGGTTAACCATATCATATATCATGAGATTTTACTCCTGTGAACATAATTGTGGAAATAAAATCCATCAAATTAATTTGGATTTGTATAGACATATTGTACACTGGGAAAAGGGGTACATGGTATCTCTGTGCTAATGTTGTAATGCAGTCTACCAAACTGTTTTAAGGAAAATAATAAATCATTGAAAACCTAAGAAAAATTTAATATTTGTTTATGACAAAAGGTTTATATTCAAAACAAATGAGAACACCATAATGTCAACAATAAGGAGGTAAAATATCTAAAAACGACTTGAAAATAAAATAATAAAACACATGAAAAACTACTTAGCAAATTTATATATCAGGAAATTACATATACAAACCACAATGAAATATCATCAAAAGATTTTAGTTGGAAAAAACACAATAGATGATATTGAAAATTGGGGAAGATATATAGCAACTGAGACTTACCTTTTTATGGAAGTGTAAAGTATTGTAACCAATTTGGAAATCCATTGAATACTTTTGTGTGAACTTGAATGTACATCTTCCCTGGGACACACCAATTCCACATTTAGACATATTTATTCAGGAAAAAATGAGAAAATCATTTATAGTAATACATGTATAAACATTATCATGACAATATTTTTCTTATATTAGAAAAATGGAAACAAGAAATGGAAATCAATAGGCTGGATAAATTATAATATAATCATATAATAGAATATCATTAAGCAGTAAAAAAAGCCAAGAACTTATACAGCAGCATGAAAGAATTTTATAGACTACCAAACAAACAAGTCATATACAAGGAGAGTAGATACTTAATGATTCAATGTATACAAAACTCAGACACAAAAGCAGTCTACAAGGATAGAAAACATGCAGGGGTAACTTCCTGGGAAGTAGGATTGAATTGGAATTGCCTGGAAAGGGCTACAAAGAAACATTCTGATGTGAGAAAAAATATTCTCCCACCTGATTCAACTGATATTTTTCAGAGTAGAAATTGTCACTTAATTCATAGTTATGTTACTCATTCAACTGAAAATTCATTAATATTGTCTTAATGAAATACATAATAAAGCTATGAAAATAGTTCAATAATATTATTTCATTTCTAGGTCTCATAATTCTGAATTATTTACTGAGAAAGAAAAATATCATGTAAGAACTATTTAAAAACTCTGTTTAAATTGTATTCTTGTATTAAGTTTTAGTTTGAGAATAAAATGAAATACATACAAATAGACTTTTATTACTATATATACAACACTGAAGTTCTTCTAATTATATGTAAAATGTACTCAACTGCAATCATTTCTTTCTTTACCACGTGTACTGATGTGTATTTTAAGATAATTTCTCATCTCATAAAAGTATTAATATATAATGAAAGGAAGGATATATCTGTATTTTAAAGATTTTTATTAGTGTCTGTATCACTGGGAGAGACTCAATAGTCAATTCAAACATTTCAGTTATGAAAACAGGAAAGGTGGACTCTCATACAACCTGCAGCATATATTCTCTGGCACTTTGATGACAGGAGTTGTGATACTCCAGAACAATTTTAATGATATATTCAGTGTTTTTCTTTTGGCTATACTGGAACTTGAACTCAGGGACTTCTGCTTGTTAAGCAGGCACTCAACAACTTAAGCCACTCCTCTAGCCATTTTCACATTAGTTAATTTTAAGATAGGGCTTTGCTTTATGCCTGGGCCAGTCTGGGCTGGATCCTCCTATTTGTGTTTCCCCATGTAACTGTGATGAGTGGCACAAACCAATGTACACAGCCATTTGTAGAGATGGTGTCTCACAAATGTTTTGCCTGGGTTGGTCTTGAACCCCAATCCATCCAATGTCTGTTTCTTGAGTAGCTAGGATTAGCTACTCAAGCTAATAACCCACTATGCCTTACTTTAAAACAAAATAACCATAGTTGGGAGAGTCAACTAGAAAATTTGGAATGTAATGATTCATCTATATGCACAAAAATTAAAAATGCAGACCTCTCAAAGAACCAACCATTCAAAATGTACCCTTATATATTCACTTAAGATAAATAATACCTCTGAACACTATGGAAGTAATAGTCACAATAAGCAAATAAATAAATCTGATGAGAAACAGTGCTAGTTCCATAGTTCACTTTTTTTTTCTTGCCGAAACATAATGTTGCTTATTGTAAATTATTTTTCAAAAGGTTATATTTTTTAGTTGGGGAGTCTCGTAAGTTTTCCAGCTGATCTCAAGCTCCTTTACCCAAGCCATCTTCCTGCCTCATCCTCTCCAACCTTCTTAGTGGCTGGGGTTGCAGGTGTAAGCAACCGAGCCTGGCTTGATAAATAAGTGCTAATATATCAATGGGATGTCTCATAAAATGAATATTATACTACCTTTAGAATGAACGCTAATAATCCCCCCAAACTCAATTACATGTCTTATGTACATTATTTACATCTTAGTGTATTTTAAACAGATCATGCATTAATGCATTAATTTAGCTCACGATATGTTTTGTGAGTTGCATTGTGCCCCAAAATATATATTGAAATCCTGACCCTCTGTATCTATCAATATGATTTATTTTGGAAGTAGGGCCTTTACGATGTAATCAAGTTTATAATGTATTAGAATTGTTCCTAATGGCCAATATCTGTTCTTTTTATAAGAAGACACACCTGAAGACAGAGATGCACAGGATAGATGATTATTTGAAGACAGGAGCAAAAGTTGGAGTAATACTGACATAAAACAAGAAATGCCAAGGATTATCGGCAACACTTAGAAGCAAGGAAGGATTCTTTCCTAGAAACGTCAGGTGACACATTGGCCTGGCAGATACCTTGATTTGAGATTTACCTCTGGAACTGGGAGAAAATATATTTGTTTTTTCAAGCTGTTCGCTTCGGGTAAGTTGATACAGAAGATTTAGAAAACTAATATGATATGTGTCTTCTTTTTTTGTGAGGGGCAGTACTCTGTTTTGAACTCAGGGCTAGTGCTTGCTAGGCAGGTGCTCTATAACTTGACCCATGCCTCCAACCCTTTTTGCTCTGGTTCTTTTGAAGATAGAGTCTTGCTTTTTGCTCAAAATGGCCTGAACCACAATTTTCCTATTTAAGCTTCCTGCCATTGCTGTGATGTCAGTGAGCTCCATCACACTCAGTTTGTTTTTTTTTTTTTTCCCTATTGAGATTGGCTGTCACAAGCCTTTTGTGCCCAGAATACTTTTGAACACCAATCCTCTTGATTTCAGCCTCTCATGTAGCTTGAGATAACAGGCATGTATCATAATAACTACACCCAGCTATTGAATAAAGCATTTTCCCAGTCTGGCCTTGAATGCTGATCCTCCCAATCTCAGTCTCCCAAGTAGCCAGGATTACAGGTCTGTATCACTGGTGTGTGGTTTATGACATACTTTTTGTAAAAAAAAAAAAAAATTTGTTGTCTAAGGCTGAGCACGATGGTCACACCTGCAATCCCACTTACACCATTGGCAGAGATAGGAGGAAGAGGGTCCAAAGCCTGCCCTGGGAAAAAGTCAAACCGTATCTGAAAAACAGCAAAAGCAAAATGGACTGGACTGTGGCTCAAGTGACAGAACACCTCTCTAGCAAATGGGAGGCTCTAAGTTCAAACACAAGTACTCCCTAAAAAATGAAATTACCTAAGGAACTAGGAAGAATAACCTGTGCATTTATATGAATGAATTCACTTCTTGTGTTGGTTATTTTCAGCTTTGCCTTACTTTTAACCATTTTATGAAAGTTTTCAAAGATCTTATTAGTATCATTAAAATATAAATTTGGATGCATTTCTATTTTATTTTTGAAATATAGGATAATTAATTATGTTTAACAGTGGCATAAAATTTGCTGTTCTGTGATTCAAAAATAAAACTAACATTTGAATAAATGCTTTTAAGCAACAAAATCTCACATGTTCATTTGCTGTCTCTTTCACTATGTTCAGAGTAGTAATTTTCATGTTAAAGGCCAATAACCATTCATTTTAAGATAAGGACTTCTCTCTGTTATTTTGGATGAATTGCACAGAATTTGATTAACTTCTTAGAATGTGGATTTAAAATAATGATTTAATTCAATTAATAGCCAATGTAAGAAGAGCTAAATATCTACTTGCATATACATAATATACTTCTAATAAAATGATAGTTATTTTACTAAGTATGACTATTAAGTTGCCTAGAATATTAATAGGTTAGCAAGAAGGCCAAATGAGTCAACATCATCACTACTGAGTTGTCTTTTTAAACCATGTGTAAATTTAGAAGTAAATTCTATTAAGAGATGGTTCCTGGGCTACACATTGTATAGGGTTGAACAGAGTATATTTTTGCTAGCAGTTTAAACCCCTGATGATCTGATTCACTACCACAAATGTTGTAGTAATAGCTTGGTGTTCAGTCTGGCCCACCATCAATGACCTTTGGACAGATAGATGCTTAGGTGAGAAATGACTGAATGAATATCTAAGCTGACACTATTAAAAAAAATCTATGGGGAGAAATGAGTACCATCCAGAAATATGTTATTTATACCAAGGATAAGATCAAAAACTCACAGAACTTAAATATATATTATTGAAATTTAATCAGAACACATATCAGACATTGTGTCTAGTTAGCACTAATTCCTGCAAATTATTCATGTGATTTTTTTCCTTTTGATGGTCCTGGGGTTTGGACTCAAGGACTTGAGCTTGCCAGGCAGGCACTCTACTAGCCATGCTTTGATTATCTTTTGCTTTGATTATTTTGGGAGATAGGGTTTCACTTTTTTGCCCAGCTGTCCTGGACCATGATCCTCGTCTTTATGCTTCTCAAGTAGCTGTGGTAACAGGCACTTACTACTGTGTCCAGCTTTTCATTGGTTTAGATGAGTTCTTGTAAACATTTTGCTGGGACTGGCCTCAAACTGCAAACCTCCTGATCTCCCCTTCCACCTCCTGAGAAACTAGTATTCAAGGAACCACTATAGCCAGCCCTCTTTCTGCCATTTTTATAAAATGATTTATAACACAGGTATTATAATTTAAAACAATCACTTATGCATTTAAGTATTTCTGAATATTTTATCTTTGTGTTCTTCTACTTTATATACCTTTCTTGTACCTTAATTACCTAATCAGAAAATAATTTCTCAGCTTCTGAGTACAAGAAACACAAAACATATTAAAAGTGCCAACTTTATGAAATTAGTCAAATTTAGTTGTATAATTATCACACTTTAAAATTATCATTGTCATATGTTTAAGTGTTTAGATTTCTATGTGTTAATATTTATCAGTTTATTACTATGCATAACATGCTTATATTAGTTATAATAAAATAAAAATAACAATAAAATAAAACAAAGTACATAGATTATGATAACAAAGTGCATAGATTAAAAGTCATGATTTCAATATAAATCCCAGTGTTTGTGTTCTAGCTGTAAGAAGAAGAAAAATGCAAACTAACGGACATTTTATTCTAGAAATCTGTCACTTCTGCTATCCATCCCAAATTCAATACTTAATCTAATTATGAATTATATCACTAAGTAATACTTTATGAAGAGAAATGAGTATATTCAAACTATACATCTAATATCAAATTTTGTCATTTTATTACAAAACTCCATTTAAAATAGTAAAATTGTCACTGAAAATTTTTCTTCTAAATGATTCTGTTTTTAAAGAAGTTCTTTCCTATTTAAAGTTTTCATGATGTAAAATATCCTAACAATCAACTTTAACTTCATGAAAAGACAGAGTCATTTTGTAGATGTCAGTGTTAAAGGTTGATGAAGTCATATTTTGCTCAAGCTGATGCATACAATTTGAATTAATCAATGGCTACACCTTATAAATTACTGCTGGTGAGGCACTGTGAAAAGAAAATTGGCCTAAAATATCTACTTAACTTCTCAGGTTGCAGATACTTGATATCATCAATCTATTTCTCAAGTACCTGGCTTAGGTTGTCCTTAGTGAGATCCAAGATAGTTCTAAACTCATTTCCAAAACCAGTGAGCCCAAAACTCCACATCAGAAAACTTTGACTATAGCTCAATTCAATAATAGAGTATCTGTACTGTAAAACTCACTAAAATTCATATTTTATTAACTCTTACATTGACATGAGACAAAATAGGCAAAAACAAAACAAACCAATAGAAGTTAAAACATACAAAGTTATGTTTTTTCCCTTGCACAAATATGCCATGTAACTTTTTTTGGTCTCCATTAAATCTGATCTTACTTGTTTCTTAATCTTCAGCAATTACAACAACCGAGCTTTCCAGTAACACCAAATGAAGTGAACCAATAAATTGCATTGCCTCCACAGTAGTTTACTCTTTAAGTACTGTCTATTACAAAACTGGTTGGTAACTGTTATCAGATGTAGCATAAGCTGCAAAAGTTTCACAGCTTGGATAAAAGACTAGATTGAAAACTGGATGTCCTTAGCTTTTGACATTTTTTTCTGTGTGCCTGACATTTATTATGTAGAAAATTGCTTTATCAAATGTCACCTTGGAAAAATTGTAAGAATCTCTGTCCTATATAAGATCAAAGTAAGCCTCTATTTATAATGCATAAGTGTGAGGAACGTGTAGTTAGCACTCTTGGTTGTACTATGAGCTCCAGTGGCAAAGACAGCCAATTATTTTAATGTTTTTTACAATTGTTCTTAGTTTCGTTTTGGAAGAGGTTTTCTAAAGCAAATATAATGAGGGAATCTAGCAGATAGCATTAAAAAAGGAACTATGTAATCCACCTCTGTAGTGATAACAATCACAGAAGAATAATGATTTAAGGGTCCTTAGCTCTCAAAATAGTGAAGACCTTTCTAGCATACAGAAAAAGTATTTAACTTTAGTTTAGCTAACTGAAAATTGGTGATTTTCATGTTACAATTATTATACTTCTTCTATAATGAAGATGTTCTTTTTGTCTTAGTATTTATAAAGCTTTTCCTTTGTCTCCAATGTCTATAGTCTGAATATACTAGGCTTATGTGTAGTTTTTATTTGTATTTGTTTTACATTTATTCTGCTTGGTAATCTCTAACTTTCCCAGATGCCCTTAATTTTGGAAAATTCTCAGTCCTCCTTCTCCTATTTTCCTCCTTTTCCTCCTTCTCCTTTTCCTTCCCCTTCTTCTTCTTCTTCTTCTTCTTCTTCTTCTTCTTCTTCTTCTTCTTCTTCTTCTTCTTCTTCTTCTTCTTCTTCTTCATGACAGAGCCTCGCTATGTGTCCCATGCTGTCCTCAAACTCACAATCCTCCATCCTCAGCCTCATGCGTTCTGGGATTATAATTGTGTACCTCCATGCCTAACAGGTTTAGTCAGTATTTTTCACTATTCCTTCAAATAGTTCTTCTTTTCCTTTCTTCTTTCTTCTCCACCTTATATTCCCAATATACATAGACATATAGATAATAGATGATACATAAATAATAGATGATAGATAGATGATTGATAGAGAGATAGATGATATGTAGATAGATAGATGATAGATAGATAGATAGACAAATAGATACTGCAGACTATTAATTATCTGGTACTTCTTAGATATTCTATTCGACTTTTTAAAATTCTATTTTCTCTTTACTTTCAGTTTGGGAAAGTTCTATGAAGCATTTTCTGTTTCATTCCTTGGCTGTCAGTCTATTGATGGGCACATCAAATATCTTCTTTATCTCTACTATGGTGCTGTTGATTTATAATGTTTCCTTTTGATTATTTCTTAGCAATTCCATCTTCTGCTTAATTACTCAGGTGTTCCATCGTGTTGCTTGTCTTTTCCATTAGAAATATTTGCATACTATCCATAACCATTTCAAATTCCTGCTCTGATAATTCCAAAAATCTCTGTCTTTTCTGAGTTTCATTCTGATGTATTCATTTTGTATTTTCAGACTACTCTTTAGTCTTTTGGCATGACTTATAATTTTTTACTGAATTTTGGCCATGTTGTATAAAGTAAAAGTCCATGGTAAATCATTCTTTATTGTGGGGTATTATGTTCAACTGGTTACAATTTTTTTGTCAGGGGTGAAAATTTCTCCCAGTGTCCATGTCTTATTTTACCTGAACATGCATAAGGTTTTTCTAGAATAAAAACATCTGAGTAGAATTTCTGGGCCAAGAAGGATACACTTACTCAGCTTAGCAATCCAAAATTATGTGTTTTCCAATGTGGGTACACTAATTTATACTTAAATATGTGAATAACTTTCAGATAACTATTATCTTGAAACATTAATTTAATATTATTTGATTACTTCATCTACGTCTGCATAATATTTAGCAATGAAATTAGACCTCACAAATTCCTGATATTTTCAGCTATTTTAGTTCTAGCCATAATGCTCTTTTTGTTGTCTGACCCCCTCATTGTTCTGTTTGTTACATGCATTTACTTGCTCAAGCTGCTCACTCTATTCAGAATTACCTTTACTCTTGTAGCATTTCTATACTATAAATCTTTTCTATTTTTAGAAACTCCTACTTCAGTAAAACATACCTTCCAAGGAAACCTTTTGTTATTCGTTCAAGATGAGTTAAATGAATGTTTTATTTGTGTCTATAATACCTTATATAGAAATAAATCAAGAAAATTAGTTTGATATATTTGATAAATTAAATAATTTTCAAGCCTGGCTCATTGAGCCCTATATATTCCTAACAAAATAGACTAATATATCTGTATCTATATTTATATCTACCTATCCATATATAACATATTTATAATAAGTGTATAATGCATATACATATATATCTCTATTTATATGAAGTTCACTTTAAAGTTTTCTAAAATATAAATTGACTTCTCATGAGGCTATAACAATTATGTTTCTCTTTGTAGATGGATCATATAGCTACAAGTCAATTTTGTATCTACCTATAAAAACCAAAGCATAAATAGGATGCTAAGTATGTATCAATTTAACCAGTGTTTTCTTGTTTTGCTACATAGTCAAGAAATAAGAAGACTTAAGTGGTTGTCACTGAATTATGATATTGCAAGTAACATGAAAGATCACTTCTTTCAACTTTCCTTTTCATTCCAGATACTCTTCAGCATTCTTGCCGATGGGTTACACCCAATTCCCTTGGAACAGCTACAACTTATGAGTACCCTTTTCATCCTTAGGCAACATTGCTTTTCCCTCCCTGGCTTTTGGAAACTTTCTTACTGTTGCTTCTATTACCTGTTTCAGATCAACTCCTTTGGACTTATTTTCACTATCTTCTTTTCCATACCTACGTAGTAATTGATTACCTGTTTCCTTGTTCTAACAATTGGCACATAGTATATTCAACAGTGTTTTATTTTTCCTTTGTTCATTGACCAAAGTTGAATTCTATGTAGGAAACACTTACTTTAAAAATAAGCAAAACTTTGAATATTCATAGTCTGATGAAAAAATAGTTAGCACTTGGATTATTTGTGTCAGAAATTAGCAATTCAAAGATCAGTACTAAGTACTTTGAAATATCCATCAGAAATATCTATTTTTAGTAGGATTGTCAGAAAGTGCTTTATACTGGTGAAATGAATGGTTTCAATATTGGCCTTGTCATAAAGAGATTCCAGAGGCTCCACTACATTTAATTTAAGAACATGGTATGCCCTGGATAATAGTGCTGAAGTCTAGCACATTGCTGTGCATATGACCTTCCCATCACTGAGCACTGTCACTATTTCTGACTACAGGGTCTAGGTATTCAGCCCTAGAGCTGGTATTTATACTCTGAAGAAAGTATTCTTGAAGGTGATAGTTTGAGTGCCTAAAATGAGTGTCTAACATGAGTGTCTGAGGACAGACATGGGATCACCTCAGAGAAAAGAATGGGTCGCCTACTTTGTGCCCTATGTCTCCAAGCTTTGATAGTTGGAATTACTAATATGTAGAAAAAGAATCTGACAATTATACATAGAATGATTACTTTTGTCAGTTCATACTACCACACTTTTATAAAGTGTACTTTAGCTTACAACTAAATCTGCCTAAAATTTACATCTGTCTTAGGTGATATTGAAATTGTTTTTACCTGTCTGTTACTTCTGAAGCAGTGTGATGATGATCCTAGTATCACAAGCAGTGAGTAAGAGATGAGTCATTGAAAAAAACTGAAAGAATTTTGGTGCATTCTATTATGTACGTGACTCTCAAATGGAGTGTTAAATATTTGTAATTTGTATAGCCTTTGAAATTACACTTTGTTAATAATCTTCCCTATTTGTAACGAGGCCTCTTAAATGACTTCCCTAAACCTATGTTCCTAGATGCCTTTGGTATAAAACATGGATAATGGGCATGGATTAATTACTAACAATTATTGTTTAATGTATACAAACTTTTACGAAACAGTAGAGATATAGACTTGTATACAGATTAAAAAATACTAAATGTACTGGAACTAAACCACTTCATTTTATTGCTTTGTGAATTATGCTGTTGAGTAATAACAAAAGATAAATCTACACAAACAAGTAGGAAAATTGCTTACAAAACTTCAGGGATTTTTTTTTTTCAGAAAAACATGCTTGTTTATGTAGTGTTCTATTCCTCCCTCAAGAAAGTTTTATAGCCTTGAGCCATGAGAAATGCTCCAGATAAGATGAAAAGATTTGGAATAAAGAAACTGGAAGAAAATTTACAATTTTCTTAGTAAGCAAACACAAAACCTAAGGTAACCATATATAGTGACAGAACAATATAGTGGGGAATGTGGGAGAATGAATGGTGAGTGTTTCTTATGAATGGATTTTTTAAGCTAGTAATTAAACAATTTATACAGGATTGTCACTTTCTAAACATACGAATCAAGGTTCAATTAAATGGGAAGGCTTCTAATACTAAGTCAGTTAAATCTATTTTAATAACCTTATAGTAAAGTTAGTCCCAAATTCTTTTGTGATCCTGGTAGTCTTTATTCTGCCTAACTGGCCTCTTTATCTCTGGAAAAAGTATTTATTTCAAGTAATTGCATTTCTTATCTTTAAAAGGATGCAAGTCTGAGTGTGGGAAGAAGGCTATCATATAAAATATATTAATCACTCCTAGGTTGCAGAGGCATTTTAGTGCATGTCAGGCATTGTAAATGTACTGGTGTATCATTATATCATTGTCTTCACATTTCCAGTCATAACCTATTACTTGCTGTTCAAAAATATTAGTCTTACCATGTCAGAGGCTGCTCCCTTTGTGTTTCAGTTCATGCCCATAAAATGCAATGGAAGTAGAACAAAAGGGCACTGATTAACTAGGGTATGATGTTAATTTATCATTGCTATTTAATTTGTAGACTTTACACAAATTTTCTTTCTCAAACTGTTCAAACATATTTCTACAGCTCTAGAAAGAGCAACACGTGAGCCACAAGATTAATAGTGCAGTAAGAGAAGGGTTACATCTATAGCTTAACTCTTCTGTTTTTTGTTTGTCTGTTTCTCAAAATAGACATTTTGAAATCTTAAAAAATATACTCTAACTAATGGAATGAAATATTTCTGAACTTTCATAGCATAAAGTACTTTCAACTGTAAGCTCCTTATGACTGGGAAGCAGGGGAGGCCCAAATATCCCCTAGAATTCTTCCATGATAGGTAGTAGTAAATGAAAACAGTCAGTCCCTTAAAATGATTCAGGTTTCAACTGTTCTCTAGGGGATCATGGTGCCCTGTGGTAAACTGGGGCAAATCAACATGGAAAGAAAGCAAATGATACAGAATCGATAGAATGATGTGTCTTTTATTCTTGCGGTTATAGAGATAAATACATTTTGAAACCATGGTAAAAATAAACACTCAGTTTTAGAAAGATGTTATTTCCAAGGGTATGTTTTTATAATAAAGCAAATGAGTATTTGTAAATTGCATTCCAAAAATGATTTTAGAGATACTGATAACAGAGACAAGCATGCAGGCACCTAAACATGATTCTTTTTATAGTATGGATCTGGTTATTTGAAACAAGTGGTTATATTGGTTGGCACCCGTGGGAACTAGAGACATGGAAGTTTTAGAGGAGCACTTGACAGCTTGTTAATTACCAACAGTTTATAGGAGGCCAGACAGAAAGAAGCTGGCTCCTTCTGAGAAAAATCTATAAACTTTCTTCCTCAGTAAGTTTTAAGCCATTGAAAAATAAATAGTTTCTATAAATGTTCTCTTTTTTTAAAGGTGTTATAAATAGTATGTTTTCATTTACAAACCATTATTCAAACATAATATAAATGGCTTTTGCAATGGAGCCTGGCTTTATATTCTGCTCATTTTCTTACCTTTTTTAGGGCTTGTAAATTCTTTGATTTTCTTATTTAAGTGCATTTTCACTCTTTCAAAACACAAAACCTAAGTTAATATTCACATGAATAAAAGCTAATTTATTAGAGTAACTATTTGAAACCAAAACAAATGAAATCTTGCAGCTGTAAAAGGATTTTGCCGTAATGATTGAGAATAAGAAAATTGAATTAATATTTATCCTTTCATTTCTGCAGCCAGTATGAATATTCATTGCATGCAGAGTTACAAATGTAGTCTTTATAAATTTTTCACATGGCTGAAACTCACACTGCCAGTCAGTTTGCATTTTTTTTTCTTGGAAGTAAAAAGAGTCTTCCATCTAGAGGCAAAAAAAGATTCAGTGAGTAATTTTCAATAAGAAATCACCTGTCATGAGGGTTGTGAATAAAGGCAAACTGGACTGCAGGTATTATTTGATAGAAAGTATTTAAAACCATAGGTCATGACTATCTTCTGTTTAAATGGGAATCAGAATATTTATTTCAGCAATTGTCACATAGAGAGTTCTGACAAATAAATATGATATTGATAGAGTTAAGAAAAGTGAGAAGTTATGGCAAAATTGCTAAAACCTAATGTGTATATTAAAAATAGCTGAAATCAGATTTAGGCACCATTTTGCAGAAAATATATTGCTCATCACTTTAAGTAAATAAGGTCAATTAAGTACAGTATGTACTGCCCATCATTCTTTTTTAAAATTATTTTTATTTTTATTAGTTGTATTAATGATATAATGGGAGGTGTTACAGAGTAATCATAATGTACTTTGATCACATTCTCCCCTTCTAGTACTTTTCTCTTATTCCCCTTAACCCACCACCGCATTTTCAGCTTTCTTGAAAAAATTTTAACTTGGTTTTATTATGATCTTTTCATATGTGTAGACATGTGCTTTAATCACTTCTCCCTTCCTTCCCCTCTTTCTTTTCCCAATCCCAACTCCCAGGGGTTCACCACACATGGTCCGCCTTTTATGTATGTGTCCTTTTCCACTTTAGATCTAGATTACACAAAAGAGAGAAAGCACGCAGTATTTGTTTCTCTGAGTCTGGCTTATTTTGCTGAATATGATAATCTCCAGTTCCATTCATTTTTCTGCAAAAAACAAAAGTGTATTCTTCTTTATGGAGGAATGGTGCTATACTGTTTATATATATATCACATTTTCATTATCCATTCATCAGTTCATGAATACCCAGGCTGATTCTACAACTTGGCTGTTGTAAATAGTGTGGCAAAAGACATGGTTAAGGAGGTATGTTATGCTGACGTACATTCCTTCTGGTATATATGAAGGAATGGTATAATAAGATCATATCTTAGTTTCATTTTTAGTTTTTAAGAAACATCCATACTCTTTCCATAGTGGCTGCACTAATTTACATTCGCATTCACAGTGTATAAGGTTCCTTTTCTATTCGTGGCCTCACCAGTGTTTCTTTTTGTTTGTTTTCTTGATGATAGTCATTTGGACTACAGTGACATAGAGTGTCACTGTCATTTTGATTGCATTTTCCTTCTGGCTAAGGATACTGATTTAATTATGTTTTTACTGGCCATTTGTACTTTTTAGAATTGTCTTTTCAATTTATTTGCCCATTTATTAATTAGACTACTAATTTACTTTGGTGCTTAATTTTTTGAGCTCTTTGCATGTTTTGTATATTAATCCTTTCTCTGATTAAAAAGTTGGCTAAAATTTTCTCCCATTTTATAAACTGAGTCTTCACTCTGGTAATTGCTTCCTTTGCTCTGCAGAAGCTTTTCAATCTGATGCAGTACCCTTTGTCAGTTCATGTTCAATTCTCTCAGTTATTACAGTCCTATCAAGAAAAACATTGGCTATTCTTCCATGTTCAAGGGTTCTGCCTATATTGTTATGTAATCGTGTTAAAGTTCAGGTCTTAAATTAATATCTTTTATCCACACTGAGCTGATTTTTGCACATAGTGAGAGATAGGAATCTAATATCTGTCTTCTACATATGGTTATTCAGTTTTCCCAATGCCATTTGTTGAAGATGCTGTCTTTTCTCCACCATATATTTTTAGTACTTTTGTCAAAAAATTGAGTGGCTATAGCTTTGTGGATTTATTTCTGGGTCCACTAATCCTATTCCATTGGTCTATATATCTGGTTCTGTTTCAATATCATGCTAATTTCTTGCTCCTATGTCTCTGCGTGTATAATTTGAAGTTAGGTATTGTGATACCTCTAGGATTGTTCTTTTTGCTCAGGATTGCCTTTGTTATTCAGATTCTTATGTTCTTTATGAGTTTTATGATAGTTTTTTTGTACTTCAATGAAGAATATCATGGGATTTTGATGGTAATCAAATTAAATCTGTAGATTTCTGTCAATAATACAGACATCTTCACAATATTATTTGGAATAATATTGGAAGTCTTTCCATCTTCCAATGTCTTCAAGTCCTTTCCTCAGGCCTTTCACCTCTTAGTTAAGTTTATCTCTAGGCATTTTTTGAGACTATTGTGAATGGAGTTGGTTTCTGGATTTCTTTCTCAGCATGTTCATTACTGATATATAGGAAATCTATAGATTTTTGTAGATTTGTATTTTGCTGTTTTGCTAAAAAGGTTTGTCAGATCTAAGCATTTTGTGGTGAAGTCTCCAGTATTTTTTAGGTTTAAGATCATACCATTTACAAATAGATCTATTTTGACTTCTTCTTTTCCTATTTGTACCCTTTTATTTCTTTCTCTAGTCTTATTGCCATGGCTAAGAATTCAAGTGCTCTATTGAATAACAATGATGAGAGTAGATATCCTTGTCACATTCTAGATTTTAGGGAAAATATTTTCCATTTTTCTTTATTTAGTACAGCATTGGCTACATGTTTATTGTGTACAGCATTTATTGTGTTGAGACATGTGCCTTCTATTCCTAGTGTCTTTATAAAAGGATTTTTCTTCATCCATTGAGATGATCATGTGATTTTTGTCTTTGATTATGATTATATGCTGTACTACATTTATTGATATGCATTTGTTGAACCATCCTTGCATGCCTGGAATGAAACTAACTCAGATGTGTATGATCTTTTCAGTGGGTTGTTGAATTTGTTTGCAAGTATTTAATTGAGAATTTTTGTATCTATGTTCATCAATGAAATATGTCTATTGTTTTTATTATTGTATCTTTATCTAGTTTTTATATCATCAGGGTGATACTGGCTTCATAGAATAAGTTATTTATTGTTATTTTTGATTTTATGGGAAATGTTCAGTGGTATTGGTGTTAGCTCTTCTTTAATGTTCTGGTAGAATTCAACAATGAATCTATTCAGTACTGGGATTTTCTTTGTTGGGAGACTATTTCTTAGTGCTAGTTATAGATCTCTTTAAGTTGTTTATGTACTGTTTTTTAATTCTGGTAGATCACTTGTCAAGAAATGAATCCATTTCTTCTAAATTTTCTAATGTATTAGAATATAACTTTTTTTCAAAATGTTTCAATACCCTTTTCATTTCTACTTTTATTAATTCGGATCTTCTTTCTTTCTTTGGTTAGTTTGACTTAAGGTTTGTTGATCTTGTTTATATTTTCAAATAACCAGCACATTGGTTCACTGAGTTTTTGTATCATTCTTCTATTTTCAGTTTCATTAACTTCTGCCCTGATCTTTATTACTTTTTTCCATATACTAATTTGGGAGTTTAGCTTGTTCTTGCTTTTTTAAGACCTTGAGGATTGTCTTTAAGATATTAATTTAAGATTTCACTGATTACTTTTTTTACTTTGTTTCCAGTGATTTAAAAATTTTCCTCTATAGACATATTTATTAGCATAGAATAGTTGTTCATGGATCTCATGAAAGTTTCATTGATGTTTACAATGTACTCCTCACCTTCATTCACCCCGCCCTCTTCTCCTTTACTTAAAATAATTTCAAAATGTTTCAATGTTCTATCTTTATGTAAGTACATAAAATGTACTGACCTTATTCAACATATTTTACACTGTCTATTCACCCTTCCTCTCCTACTTATACCCACCTCCTAACAGGACCTGTTTTACATTTCTATCCATTATTATTGTATCTGGATCTAGCTGTCCATTTATGTCCCCTAGCATTTATTTTATGAAAATAAAACCAATTAATAGGAAATTCAGCAAGGATATTGACATTATGAAGAAAATTAGAAATGTTGTGAATTTTAAAAATCTCAATAAATCAAAATACAATAGAAAGTACAATCAATAGACTAGACCTAGCAAAGGAAAGAATAGATGGCATAGAAGAGAAAATTGAAAAATATTACATTCAGACAGAAATAAAGAAAAAAAATGAGAATGAAGAAAACTTTCAAGAGTTTTTGGACATGATCAAGACCAGACCTAAGAATCCATGAACTAGAAAAATGAACTAAAATACAAACTAAAGGAATAGAAAGCCTATTCAAGGAAATTGAACCATTGGGGCTCTAATTGATGCCCTTGAATTTATAATTCTTGTACCTTCTTAATGGGCCATTCTCTTTATTAGTGTGTAGTGACTTTTATCTTCTCTAATTTTTGCTTGACCTCTACTTTAACAGATATGAGTAAAGCTTCTCCTGCTTACTTTTGTATGTCACTTTCATCTCTTCACTTTTAGTCTACATGTGTCTGCTCCTGCAGTCAGCAAATAGTTGGATCTTGTTTTTAATGTGATCAGCCAATCTGCATGTTTGAACTGGAAGGTTAAGATTATTTAGATTCAGGGTTATTATTGAAAGGTGTTTATTTATTCCTGCAATTCCATTGAGTATTTTCCCTTTTTGATTTGAGAACTTTTTGCTCTTTTTCTTCCTTGCTCTTCTTTGGAGTTTGTTGGTTATTGGTTGAACATATTTGGTTCTTTGCTAATTCTCGTTTACTTATCTGTTATCCTCAAAAAATGTGTTCTTACTTGAGCTCTTATGTTTGTGACTGTTTTTGGTCATCATCTCTGTGTAATATTCCTTCAAGTACCTTTTACAAAGCTGGCTTAGTGGTTAGGATTGCTTTAGTTTGTGCTTATCATGGAAGGTCTTTTTTTCCATCAATTTTTAAATAAACATCACTGGACATGGGAATCATGGTTGGCAGTAATTTTCTTTGTATGCTTGAATTATATCATTCCACACTTCCCTGGCTTTCAGAGTTTATGCTGAGATATCTATATAATTCTGATGGGTTGGCTTTTGCAAGTAATTTGATGTTTTTCTTTTGTAGCTGTCAATATTTTGTTGTTGTTCCACAGGCTTAGAATTTTGACTGTAATATGATATGGAGAGTTTCTTTTCTGGTCATGTCTATTTGGAGTTCTGTATATCTCTTATATTTGGATGTTCATATGTTTCTTTAGATTTGGGATCTTTTCTGCTATAATTTCCTTGAATATGTTTTCTCTCCCTTCATTTTGTATTTCAGATCCTTACTCTTAACTCATGGATTCTTAGGCTTGGTTTCTTGATATGTCTGAGAGTTCTTGAATGCTGTCCTCATTCTCATGTTTTAATTTATTTCTAAGTGGAATATTTTCTCAACTTGGTTTTCAATCCCTGTTTGGTCTAGTCCATTAGTGATGCTTTCTAAATTAAACCACTAATTTTTGAAGTAGTTTTTCATGCAGCAACAGATAACTGGAACCATCATTGACAACCCAGCTTAAACTGTAGCTTCAATCTTTCTCAATTTCCATTCTCTGCTATGCATTTCTTTCCATAGCTCTCTTGATCCTTAACAAATTGGTTATCTTTCATACATATAGCTTCCAACAGCTGAGCAAGGTAGTAAAATAATGATGCTGAAAAATTTTATTAATCAAAAATAAGAATGACATTCTCTTAGAATAATAAAGATAGAATAAAACATCATATATCATGGATCAGATCCTCCTCCTTTATATTATATTCAGATGTTCTGATTGAAGATAAAAACTGTTAGAAAAACTTCTTATTTGATACATTTAAAAAGTTAACAAAAGTGACTATAGCTGACAAGTACAAGAAAATTCTCAGTCACGATTAGTACTATATTTACTCTTTCCACCTTTAACACCAATTTTAGAAATTAAAATCATTGGCAAATATTATCTTCAATTTTGTTTGATTTCAGTTGATAATTTAAAATATAGAGCATCTTATGTTAAATGCAACTTTTTAGTTTTTCTAGAAAAACTGGAAGGTTCACACCCACACTTCCATGATCCAGTAGAAAAATAAAGGTTGCAACCTTCAGACAGATCATTTGCTATTTGAATGTCACAGTTCCTATCTATTCCTATTGGTTCCTGCTGCAAAGCCTGCATGTAATACATGTGTGTTCATATATATATATATTTCTGCAATACTTTTTTAGAGTTTCCCTGACACAGAAATAAAAACTACTCAATTTAAAAAGAAATGCATATCTCACAGTTCTCAAGACTTGAAGTCTAAAATCAAGCTATTGGAAGGGAAACATTCTCTGAAACCTGCAGGAGAATCCTTATCTATTCTGACTTTCTGGTGAGAGGCTGGTACTTGATGTTCATCTGTTTGCAGATATTAACTCCAATCTCTCCACCTTTGTTCTCTCCCTTTGTGAATCCCTCTTCACATGGCCTTCTTCTTAAAGGGACACTAATCATATTAGATAGAGAGTTCATCCTACTCTAGTATGACCTCATCTTAACTAATTACAATGCCATGGGTCCATTTTCAAATGAGGTCACACTGGAGGAACTGGATGTTAGAACTTTAGCATATCTTTTTGGAAGGGGCATAATTTAATCCATATTATGCCTTTAGCCCCAAAGTTCCTTACATGCAAAATACATTTACCTCTTCCAGTATCCCCCAGAGTTTTAATTCATTCTGTTATCAAATTCAAATCTTGTATACCTATCATCTAAATCAGGCATGGTGGAGATTTAAGATATGATCCATCCAGAAGCAAAATTCCTTCTCATTTTTTGAGGTAAAGACCAAAGAACAAGTTATCAACACAAAATAGTTATTTCTATGGGAGAAACAGGAAGGAAGAAAAGGAAAAATTGGTTTGAAACAACTTGGGAACACAGTTTTGAAATTTCATTGAGTTTTCAGGCCTAAGATTAATGGATTAAGGATTTTTGCTTAGACACTGTTTTCTATAGACCTGAAGAGGTGCTCTGCCACCTCTTGGTAGCAGCCCCACCCTCTGTAAGCTAGAAAGTTGTGGCTCTTCCTTGGAGTCATTCTTCCTTCATTGTATCCCATTTCTGTTCCCTTCAATACAAATTGGCAGTGTTTCTCCTAAAATAATAGTCTCAAAACCTTTTCAGTCTCTTGTGTGATTCTCTGGTGACTATGGCATAAGGCAAGAGAGTCCTCCACAGAGCTCACCTAGATAATCACATCACCATTTCTGGCTTCTGCTGAGTGGTTGATTTGTTCTGAGTGTCACAGACCTAATTTTTTTTCTTAGCAAAATGTTGCCTTGACACACCATTGGCACTGTTTCTACAATACATTATTGGGATAGGTAAAGAATTTTCTAAACCATCAAATGCTTTGTTGTTTGTTAGCTCTTATTTGTGTTAATTAATTAATTGTCTTACCATCGATTCTTCAACTCATCTCCTTTTCTTATTTTAATACAAGAAGTAAGGAGACCCCAGGCTGTGCCTTCAACATTTTAGTTGGAATTCTTCTTAGGTACATATCTAAGTGCATTATTTACAAATTTTCTGCCAGCAAGGACCACCTTGCTTCAAGTTTCCAGTAACATATTGTTGATTTTCAACTTATCCCTGAGCAGAATCATCTTTATCATCTATAGGTAAACTAGCAGACTCTTCAAGCAATCTATGATTCTCTCCTATGTATCTGAATATTAATACATCTATCTATGATCTAATTCTATGTTCACTTCAACATTTTCTAGTGTTTGTTATATTAGCACCCTAGTTTTCAGTACCAAAATCTGTTTTAGTTTTATAAGACTGCCATAACATGTTCTCATAATGTGAGTCACTTAAAAAATAAATTATTGTACTTAGAAATCTGAAAACTAATTGTTGGACTAGAGTTATATCTTACTCCAAAATGACTACATCTTAGCATAACTAAAATCTGCTATAATCCTAGTTCCAAACAAGGTCATTGTAAGGTACTGAGGTTGAGATTGAAATGTATCTTTTTTGGTAGACACATTTCAATATATAACTATTTCCCTAGCATATCTTTATTGAATGTAAAAAAAAGATAGTAAGGACTGCTTTGTTGTTTTTGAAACATTGCCAAATTTTGGCTTTCATATTTTTACCTGGTACTTCTAGGGATTTGATGCAATGACTCAGGACTAAAGCAGTCATATAATGGAGACATAGAAATAAGAAAAATATAGATACAGATAAAAAAAATCACTAACAATTCTGCAGGCTTATTAAAACAGCAATTAAATTTAAAAATGTGATACATTTTTACATTTGACATACAGTACCAAATTTACAACAATGTCTAAAAATTCTAATACTCTGAATTAAAATGTTTCTTCAGAGTCTTAGTATTATTTCTATAAACTAAAGTTTCTTTTTCTAACTAAACAAAATTATTATGAAGCATACATATTCAAATGTGAGTTTTCATGTATGCAACCCTTCTGTTTATGATCAAAACTCATGGGATATTTGTATTTGCTTTTATATTTTTTGCATAATAAAAATAAGAATAACTATTTCTTTGGCCACCATGAAAGCAAAAAAAATAGCTACTTACTTTTATAAATAATTTAACATATCAAAATTCAATTTTCTTTAAATATAATTATAATGGGTATTCTCAGATTAATTTAATATTCTCCCCAGTCTTCTCTCTCTTACTGTGATCATTATTAATATATTGTAATGTGTTAGTTTTCCTCATGACCAAACAGACTGATGGTCAATTAATATCCAGAATTATATTAACTCTGAGGTCCATAACAGCTTAAACTCTCCCAGAATGCAAATAAAATAAGTTATAGGAAAATATCCAAGCCAGGAAATAATTTCATTTTAATGACAGATATAACTTATGAAAGTGGTGTTTTGTTTGCAAGAGTTTACTAATACAAACTACTTTTATAGCTTTGAACATATTGCTAGTTTCTTTATCAGACTGAACTTCTAAGAATTCCTCTTTTATTTGCAGTATAATTGAGTCAATTTTTAAACAAGTTACAAAGGAATAATTGCATGTAATATTATAGTATCCATTGCCAGGATAAAACCCCAAAATAGAACTAAATTATCTGCCATGTTATACCACTTTTGTTGGTTTTCTTCCCTTTATTTTCATAAGCTATCTCTCATAATAATTATTACCTTCATTTATGTCCAGGCTTCAAGTCCAGATCCTGTATCCACTAGAGTCTTCACATTCTTTCTCAGTGACTTATCCCTATCTGTTATGATTCAGGCCTACATTTAGCAATCCTGAAACAGTATCTGGACTCTACTCAGCTCTGTAACATAAAATGCTAACATGATATTCTATTGAATCATCAGGAACATCATAAAAATGAAATGGTGCAAGTCATTTTAAGCTAAAGAAATCCCAAGAGAAAAGTCACAGCCATGCAGAAACAGAATGAAATAGAATGTGTGTTGGTCAGAAGTGGAAGATACTAATGGAAAATGTACAGCCAGATAAGAAGATGTCAGTACCAAATACTGGAAGTTACTAGGGATCAACTAGAATGATTATAAAACAAATGATGTGTTAATGGATCATTTACTATGGGACAGATAATAATGCATACTGTTGAAGTCATGAGAATTGACAAATTGAAGTTTAAAACTTGGTGTTCTTATTGGTCTGTGATACATTTTTAGCAATAACTGAATTATACACAGAAGTAAAGGCAGTTAAACAATGTGTCCACTAAATCTAAAGAAATTGTATCTAGAACTTAATTCTCTTTTTGTTGTGTTCCCTAAATGACTGTAGTTACTCAAAAGCAACATAACTATCTGCAATGATGCAAAGTAAAATAGGTAAGGAAGGCATATTCAAGGGCATGGATTAGGAGAGAATGGTCTGAATGGAGTCAGAAATCAACTGCACCAAAACAAAGGACAGGAGAGTTTTTAAGAGCTGAGTTGGGAGAGGTCATAGGCCATTTCTGTTTGCTAATTGGCCTTACTCAGTGGACAAGTCAACAGTCTCATTTTTCATGACAGGAGGCACATTTACAACTTGAGAATGATTTCCACAAAACTAGACTTTCTCCCTTACAGACTGAGAGGTAAGGGTGCCATCTTCCTTGGCATTTCAAGGGGATAATTTCCATGTCCTTGAGAAAGAAATTCCTGGGTTATAAAACTAGCAAAAGAGTTTTCTTTCTTTTTGTGTGTGTGTTCATGGTGTCTCAAATAAGCTGGTAAAGAATTTACAATGACAAGTTTTTTAACTGTAAATGCTCTAAGAAAATGGAGGTCAGGGGCCTAGAGTCAGCATGAAGCCCAACTAAGGTAAAGCTGCCTTCATCAAACTCAATATATGGAGGATTAGAAAGAAAACTGAATTTGGGCAGAAAGATAGGGGAAAGAACCAGAGTTAAAATGTTGTTTTTTTAGCTATGTTAATTTCAAGTTTTTCTTTTACATTTTTATTAGCATATATTAGTTGTACAATATTCATTGTGACATTTACATATATACTTACAATGTATCTCAATTAGATTTATCCCCTCTATCATATCCTTCATCCATTCTCCCCTCTTCTTAGAACAATTTCAAAATATTTCATTGTTCAATTTTCATACACATATACAAAGTATATTCGCCATATCTGCCCTCCATTGTCCTCTGTGTTTATCTTCCTCCCTCTACTGGTAGTCATCCCTGAATGGGACATGTTTTACCTTTTATAGAAGCATGTGCCCATGACAGCATATTGCTAGGGCCACTCAAATGCATCTGAAGAAAATGAAAACTGAGTAAGTGAACAGTACTGAATTTGAAATTTCTTTCATTACCTACTGTGAAAGTACATGGGCCACTGAGTCAGGTCCAAGCTAAAATTCCAGCCTTGTCATTCATAAAATCTTCTCTTGTATAAATACTTACTCTTTCTCTACCACTCATTCTTTATGTCTACTGCAAGACTAAGATCCAAAAATTAAGATCCACAAATGATTCTCCTATCTTTTCTTCTATATTCATAAAAACTCTGCCAGCCCAGGGCATTATGGTTTTTCACTTAAAGTACCTAGTATGTAACTATGATTCTGTGGCTTTCATGTAATCCTCATACAGAAGCCGTAGTGATTCAGAGTTTTAAATTCAGTCTGTTATCTGTTGCTTAGGGCTTCACATTCTTTCCCCACGACTACATGTACTAAGTGGGTGTTCCTTCATTGACATTACTCCAAAATCATTGGCTTGCTTTAAGAGCTTAAGCATGTTAAACTGTCTTGGTATGACATTTTCACAGTGCAATCCCTCCGTAAATACTGAACAATTCATATATTTCATCATTATAAATGTGATGGAGACAAGAGTTGGAGCCTACCTTGGCTAGTAGTGAGGTTAAATTACTTTTCATGTCTGTATTGATCATCTTGCATTCCTTTTCAAATGAATTTTTCACTCACAATATTTTGTTTATAGTTGCTATTGTGTACACTCATTGTCAAAGTATTTTGTATAACTTGGTGGTCATTTTTTATGTATTTTCAGATTTAT
Source organism: Castor canadensis (assembly GCF_047511655.1). NCBI lineage: Eukaryota > Metazoa > Chordata > Mammalia > Rodentia > Castoridae > Castor > Castor canadensis. The sequence continues at coordinate 93,467,239 of NC_133391.1, read as the reverse complement.
AAAAAGTTTTCATTCAATGTTTAAAATTATTTCCTCCCTTTTGTGTAATTTTAATAGTGTAACTTATACAAAGGTATTTTATTATGATATTTGTAAAATGTATATAATGTACCTTGATCAAATCCACACCATCTCTACTACTTATTCTTAACCTCCTTCTCTCCAACCCCCTCATTGTCAATGGTTTCTAGTGGGTTTCACTGCACTATTTTCATAATATTCACCATTTGTCATGTTTTCCTTTTCCACTTCTCCCATCCACTGTTCAAACTTTTACAATCATGTCATATTATTATTATAAGTCTACATTCACATGTGAGCAAAAATATGTGATAATTGTTTTTCTGAATTTGGCTTATCTCAGTGAACTTTATGATTTCCCTTTCCATCCATTTTTCTGTAAAAGACATAATTTCATTCTTCTTTATAATTAAATAATGATGCATGTTGTACATATACACATTTATACATTTTCGTTATCCAGCCATCAGTTTTGGCCATATAGGCTAGTCCAATAGCTCAACTATTACAAATAGTGCTGTTATAAACAAGGGTGTGCAGGTATCTCCCTTGTATGCTGACTTACATTCTTTTTAGCATACAATAAGGAGTGATATAGCAAGATCATAAGGTAGTGTTAATTTTAGTTTCTTAAGAAATTTCTATACTGATTTCCATGGTGGTGCAACTAACTTACATTCCCACTAACAATATGGGACTATAAAAGAACAAATTATCCAATTAATAATGGGCAAACAAATTTACAGATATTTCTCAAAAGAAGAAGTACAAGTATCTAATAAATACATGAAGTGTTCAACGTCCTTAGCCATAAAAAAATGCTTTCTGTTAAAATATTTCTGCATTGATTTGATCTACCTGTGTAATTGCTAGGTATTTTTTTACCTATCATTTCCTTTCTGCACAGAGAATAGCCTGAACATTTAGCAAATGGAGTCTATTGGATACTTTGCTAAAAAGAGTTTCAATCATATAGGGGAGATAAACATCTGCTTGAACAAAAACCAAGAGAGTATGGGAGAAGAGAGAGTGTGAGATTAAATTTCTCTTTCAAATTAAGTATGAGCTAAAAGTACATTATAATATGGCCATTGTCTAGAAGAAATATGAGATCAAGGGAGATTCTTTTAAATAAATTTCATGCCATACTGATGACTTCATTGACCGAGTAGAGAGTAAAAAAGTAGGCTATTCAGTGAAAGGTTGGGAAATTTCTGGGAGAAAAGTAGAACACAGAGCCTAAGTCAAGGGGTCAGACTCCTTGGCTATAAGAGGAAATGCTGAGTACATGGGCTTGAGTACATGTAGGTGGGTAGGCAGAGTGGAGCTGTGCTATTTTGCAGTTGTCTTATTTTTCTCAGAAAAATGATAAGCAGTAATGATTTGTGAGTTGGAATAAGATGTTATTGGCTTTGAGAGAAAATAATAAGATAAGTACTAAATTAGGAAATAAGACATTGGAAACATACAGGTTTTCTGTACTACACTACTTGACAAATCCAAACATGCATTTATTTGACAAATATTTATCATGCTTCTTCTATTTTTAAATGCTCCTTTTGCAATTGTATAGTAACAGTAAACTACAGAGGGTCCTGATTTATAGAAGATAGGTTAGTGATTAGAAGTTTTAATTCAGAAAAGCTATGTTTTCCTTTAGTTATGTTCCTTTGGGAAGGTTCATTCATGAAGTAAAAGAAAAGGCAATTAATGAGAACTGAGGTTAAGCTGGACAGTGACATGAAATGGGTATAAATAAGAAAGGGATATTAATTATGGACCAGAGAGTTTTAGCTGATAAGAGATAAAGCAAAATCATTAGTGCTGTGAAAGACAGGAAATTCAGCAGTATGATAAGCAGATCCTGATGGAAGTCAAAATATTACTCAAGTTGGAACATTAGAGAGAGTACACAGGCAAAAGGGGCTGTTATTTGATAAAGAGATGCTCGAATTTTATATTATAAATTGATGTGTTAAAGTGAATAATGATGATTCTTGATTATTTTAAAGTTATATCAAAAAAAGTTGTGGGGTGGGTCCTATGCTTTCATATTTTTTGAGTGCTTCTCAGATGACACAAATTCAAACCTATACTAGGGTATGATCATGGGCATGAATGGCAAAAGTAGGATGGAAGTTGAGATCTTTAGAGAAACTGAGAAACCAGGGAAAGAACAGGTACATTTCTATCAGAATTTTGAAAGCACCATGATTTACTACAGAGCTAGTGTTGGACAAAGTAAAGGTTATCTAGAAACTCTACAGGAGAATGAGTGATCCTAGAGTAAATATTTAATGAATGTATAGTTCACAACATGCAAGTCCAAGCTTGATGGCTCTGTTTTTGTTTTGGAGGAGAAATAGAAAACGGCTTTGAGGTATAATTGGAGAATTAAAAGAGCTTTCAAAGTACTTCCAATTCATAGGTTTGGGTTGGGGGGTGGGACAGTTGAACAAAAAAAATGCCTGCTATCAGAAGATGAGGAGAAAATGTATGATCTTAAAAATGAAACAAATCTTTAAAGTTTTACCAATTGTTGTATATAAATTTTGGAGGGATAGAGATCATTGCAGAATTTAGAGAATGTGAGAAGGGCAGTGAGCAAACAGATTGGTCAGACCGAAATGATGAAGGCTGGAATGAGTCTAGAGCTTCTAAGTTAACAGATACTACAGGAATAAAGGGAACAATTGTCTCTGCTATCAGACAATAGTTATTCTAAATAAATTGATTTTTGTTGTTGTTTTTAAATAGCAGGAACTCTCCCAAAGAAGATCTGATTTATAAAAGCTTAACAAGGAAATTAAATTAAAAGTTAAAGTGATTTCAGCAAATTATATAAAAATTTAGATAATCAATGTCCTAAAATTGTGTGGCTCAACTGTTTTGTTTTCTTTTTTTCCAAGGACCATAACCTCTCCACTAACTAATTCAATGATCTCTGAAAGTGGCTAAGTCCTATTAGAAACTTCTAGATCTTCACTGTAAACATTTATACTTTCTCTTCTGTGAGGAAATTGGCCTTTGTTGTCAGTGTTAAACAGTAACTATGAAATATAAGGTCTCCCCTGTGCTGTGCATTTCCCTGCATAGCTAACAAAAACCTGGGTTTAATCTTAAAGACATACATTTAAATCCTAACTCTGCTATTCCGTACCCATGTGAACTTGAACAAATTGTTGGGGGATATTTGAGTGGGGAAATTGGGCACCAAGTCTTTTCAGAAAGCAATATTTATTAGTGTCCAACAGCTACTCAGAGGATTCACATCAAAGGCTGAGCCCTGGGAGCAAAGGGATCTTACCTTATATACCCTTGCAAGGGGTTACAGAAGCAAAAAGGAAGATTTAACCCATACATGGTTTCATGTAACTTTATTGGCTACTTCACCCCTAGTGCTATGTGATCTTCTTCACATTTAGATTCTTTAAGTTTTATCTCCTTTTTATGCCACCTCCTTCCCACTGCTACATTACAACCATTATGAACATAGACTTGCTTGCTTCTTTTTTGGCCCTCCTCCTTGCTACAAAATGACTACCATTGATCATATATAAATAGTGCATTATAATTTGACCTGCTAACTGTGGGTAATTATAAAAATGAGAGAATCTGAGGAGATTCAAGAGGGTGACAACAGGGCAGAAGCAGACAGCATGAACTCCATAAATCAAAAATTTTGGTGAGATGCTTGAGCCACAGTTGGCAGAAAAAAAACACCAAGAAGAATCAAAATTCTGAAAACCTGAACTCCCAGCCCATGCAAAGCTTCTCCATGCCATGTTTACTGAGAAAACAGGAGGGCTCTCACACCACCAGACATCAGCTCCAAACCTGCTTGGGAGACACAGACCAACAGGTAAGCAAATAAGCACCATGCATTATTCCCACAGCTACCCCTAGGATAAACCAGCATAGCCTCCTGGACAGACTTACCCCTGATCCACAAAAAAAAAAAAAAAAAAAAAAAAAAAAACTGAAAAAACTGAATAATAAACAAGGAACTGAAAAGGAACATGCAACAGAGGGGGCGGGGTGATCTGAGCACACTGGAGAAGGGGGGAAGGCAAGGAGCTGATCTGTGCTTGAACTTTCAGTAAACAAAAAATGGAAATGCAGACAGGCCGACAAGAGGGTGATAAGCTGCTGCCTGAAATAAGGCAGATAGCAGTCCACAAAGCTCATTTACTGAGCCAGTGAGCAACATCCAAAGTCAGACGATGTTGCAAAATTGAGAAGCAATCAGCAAACCTGCATAACATGCTGACAGCAGAGAGCCAGCTGATGCATCTTTAACCTTGCCCCAGAGAAAGGGGGCAAGGCAAAGAAATAAGCCCCCAATAAAACAACACAATGAAAACGCCACTCCAAAGCAGGATGGCTAGGTGGCCACAGAGCTGATCTCCAGAACCTGAGGATAAGCCACACCTCACTGAAAGAGGAGCCGACTAAGCAGCTGCTAATGAAAGACAGGGAAAAAAATGGGCAAGGCTAAGACAGAGCTTCTGCTTAAATAACAACACCAGGAATGGATGCTGAAAGAGTAACACCAGAACTACTAAGACTGAAATTCTGTTGTTCCTGAACCTGATTTTTTTTTTAATGTTTGTTTGTCCACCACCTCTCCCTGTTGATTTCTTTGGTTCTCTCTCTTTTTTTTCTTTCTTTCTTTGTTTTGTTAATTTTACTATTGTAAGTTTGTTAATACTAAATTACACACAGACCAGGGACAGAAATAGCACCAAGTGGAGCAATGGGAAGACGAACAAGGGTTGGAAACCATTCTCCTCACAACAATAAATTAATACAGGATTCAGAGGGTAATGAAGAAAATGGATACCTAGTTCTAGACTCCAACAAAACAAAGATAAACTATGCCAAGGAACCTAACAAAGCCCAAAGGAACAATCTGAAAGAAGAAATCCTGCAAGTAATCACTGAGAATTTCATGGAGATGTTACTAGACATGGTCAACCAAAACATACAAGAGGTGCTCAAGAAATTCCAAGACATCAAAAATAAAGAATATGAGAAGACACAAAATCAAATAAATGAACTCATAAGAGCCCTAAATAAATACCTAAGTGAAACAGAGAACACTATAAATAGATAAATGAATTAAGGATGAAAATTCACAATGTTAAAGAGGAAGTGACCCATGATATGGAAAACCTCAAAAAAAGAATGAAGCAGAAATACAAAACAAAATGAAAGGCTACTCCAGCAGACTAGAACATGCAGAAGACAGAATCTCAGAACTTGAAGATGAAATGGAAATTAAAGGAAAAACTGAAAAACAATTAGTCAAGCAACTCAAATATTTGCCAGCTCTACATCAGACAAAGGACTGATAACCAGAATATACAGGAAACTCAAAAAACTAAACTCTCCCAAAATCAATGAACCAATTATGAAATGGGCAACTGCACTAAACAGAACTTTCTCAAAGGAAGAAATTCAAATGGCCAAAAAACACAAGAAAAAATGCTCATCATCTCTAGCCTTAAGGAAACGCAAAACAAAACCACAATAAGATTCCACCTCACCCTTGTTAGAATAGCCATCATCAAGAACACCACCACCAACAGGTGTTGGTGAGGATATGGGGCAAAAGGAACCCTTGTGCATGATTGGTGGGAATGCAAACAAATGCAACCACTCTGGAAAAAAATATGGAGGCTTCGTAAAAATCTAAACATAAATCTGCCATATGATCCAGCAATCCCACTCCTGGGGATATACCCAAAGAAATGCAACACAGGTTACTACAGAGGCACCTGCACAACCCATGCTCATTGCAGTGCTATTCACAATAGCAAGTTATGAAAACAGCCAAGATGTCCCACTACTGATGAATGGATTAAGAAAACGTGATACCTATACACAATGGAGTTTTACTCAGCCATGAAGAAGAATGAAATCTTATCATTTGCAAGTTAGTAGATGGAATTGGAGAACATCATTTTGAGTGAGGTTTGCCAGGCTTAGAAGACCAAAAATCATATGTTCTCCCTCATATGCAGACTTTAGATCTAGGGCGAATACAGCAATGTTGTTGGACTGGAGTCACATGTTAAGGGGAGAGCACATATGGGCAGAATGGGGATAGGTAGGAAACCCAAAACTTTGAAGTGTTTGATGTTCCCACTGCAGAGGAGCTAGTGCAGAAATGTTAAAACAACAGAGGTCAATATGGGAAGGGGGTCAGGAACTAGTGAAAAGGTCAGGTAGTGATTAATCAACTTGGGTTGTGACACATTTGTACATGGAAGCAATGCTAGGAATCTCTCTGTGTAGCTGTCCTTATCTCAGCTAGCAAAAATGCTTTGTTTTTCTTATTATTGCTTATGTTTATTCTTCAACAAAATTAGAGATAAGGGCAGAACAAGTTCTGCCTGGAAGTGAGGGGGAGGGAGAAGGAGGGGGAGGGAGGGCAAGGTGGAGAAATGACCCAAACAATGTATGCACAAGTGAATAAATGAATAAAAAATAAAAATAAATAAATAAATAAATAAAAGTAACAAAAAAAATTAAGAAAATCCATGAAAAAGCACAACACTTTGACTACATGTTCTATCTAATAATGTTGGTAATTTTCTAACCTATCTGTTCTCACAACATGCTACTACAGATACTATAATCACTACTTTACAGATGAGAAAGCTGAAGTAATACCAAATGGCAGCACTCAGCTGAATGACACAGAGCTGCCTCTTCACACTGCAATTTGATTCTTTTCACTTAGCACAATGGCGAATTACTTTTTCTTTCAAGATTGAAAGAAAAAGGCATGGAGAGGAATATGAACTTCTCCAAGAAGATTCCCTGTCAAAAGGATCTACAGTTAGCACAGGGAAAGAGCCTCCTGCATTCATCACCACATTGGGAACAAACCAATAATCTTTTAACCCTAATTCCTCAAAAGTTCCATGGGTACAGAATCATTCAAATTAATTCCCAGTATAACCAAAACTTATGTGTATCAAATAGCATCTAAAAGGAGACAGTTCAGCTAAAATCTAACAAGTACCCTGCTATGACCACTAATAAAAATAAATGTAACAGATTGATTTTTTTAAAATTACAGACTTTAAAGATTTAGTGATGGCAGAATTGAAAACTTGTATTGCTACTGCATTACAATTTTGGAGAGTTACCTCAGTAGCAGATATTATTTAGCAACATTGAGGAGAAACATGAAATAATTTTTGATCCTAACTAAACCTCATATATATCTTTATATACTTAGTAAAGTTATTTACTTAATAAAATAAAGTAAGTTTAAACAGCTAGGCTATATATTTTCCTTTGTAAGCATCATTTAACTCCATTCTTTTTCTTGGAATATGAAAATGTGGACCTTCCATATATTTTATTTTATAATGAGTTCTAAAAAGACAAAGAAAATGAAAAAAAAATGGTCAGCTTTGATAAATACAATAGCTTTTTTTGAATGAGAAAAATCTTTGTTTCATACATGATTCAAAATTCAACTGTTACAAGACTGTGAGTAGTATAGGACAAAGACTGAGAACTTGTTGCTACACCAGAAAACACTGGTTTTCAAAATTCTGACAGCAACTTGTTTAAACACTTTAAGTCTTGTTTTCCATTTTAAAAAATCATAAGTATAAATTTATACTTATGAAACTGTTGTGATGTTTAAATAGAAAATGCCTTAAAGTACAATTACCATATGATGGTCACTCAATACTGCTAGCATTTGGGCTGGATATGGCTTCAGTGGTAGAAGCACTAAGCCATGAATTCAAACCCCAATACTAAAACAAAGAAACAAACAAAGAACGTATATGTGTGGTGTGTGTGTCTGTGTGTGTGTGTGTGTGTGTGTGTGTGTGTTATATGATGGCTGAAATGTTACTGAAATTATCATAAGAAAGGGATTAGAGGAATTCCAAGATGGTGGCTAGAGGGAGGAAGTAGAAAGCGAGCCTCCTATAATGAAATCTTGGCGAAACAATGGAGACACATTTTGCAGGCATAACCACTGAGAAAAGGCATAACTTTGACCCCTCCACACCTCCTGCCAGTGCAGAGAATCTCCACTTCACGTTAAACAGAGAAACAAGGAGGGCTCCCAGGCCGTCAGTCACCAGCGCCCAGACGGCTTGGGAAGACGTGGACCAGGTGAGCTTCATGGTACCGTGGTACTCCCTCAGACAAGCGTGGGCCAGAGCAGCATAGCCCCCTGGACAGACTGACCTCCACCCGGGGAAAAAAAGAGAAACTGAGTAATAAGCAATAAGCAATAAAGACACCAGAAAAGAGTGTGGGGCGCCCTGAGCACTGAAGATTGGGGGAAGAGAATCCTTCCCAGGACTGTAAATAAACAAGCCGGGTGGGCCGGAGAGCCTCTGGCTGGTGTGGGGGCGCATGCCCAGCAACCAGGAGCAGGAAAGCTTGTGAGAGTGGTGGAGGAAGGAAAACTCCACAGGAGAGGAGGGAAGACCCACTTCCCACGTGAACTGTAAACAAACATGGCGGCTGGCAGGAGTAGCAGCACCGCCAAGTAATCAGGAGCAGGAAAGCTTGTGAAAGCTGAGGTGGGAGGAGAACTGCACAGGAGAGGGGGGAAGACCCACCTCCCACTTGAACTGTAAATAAACAATAAGGCCTGACAACATGGGTGCAGTGTCACCTTTCCCAGTGCTTGGAAAGGGGAAAGCCTGTAGCAGAGGCTCCCACACAGGAGAAATCTGAGCAAACAAAGGGGCAGGTGAGTGCTAAGCTCACCCCAGATATCTGCATAAATAATGGCTCCAGCAATAGCAGGCTGACAGCAGCAGGAAGGCAAGCCACAGCTGCAGATTCCATTCCCAGAACTGTCTCCAGACTCTTTTTTTTTTCTCTTTTTCTCCCTACCTTTGATGAGAAAACAACCGAATTACACCTGCAAGCTGAAAAACTTACTGAAACTGTATTGCATTTGAACTTGGGACACTTGATGGGGTGTGTGTAGTTTTATTCTACTTTATGCATCCCCTTTGATGAGACAACTACAGAACAACATCTCAGGCACCATCTCCAGGATTGGAGACTGAGACTTCACTGCATTTGAACTTGGAGGTTTTTTGGTTTTTTGGGTTTTCTTAACTTTTCTATTTTTTCATTTTATTTTAATACATTTTTATAAATAGATTTTTCTTTCATTTACTTATTTTTTATTTTTATCCTTACCTTTTTTTAAATTTTGATTTTCAATCCTCTCTCTGTCTCTCTAATGTCTGTTCACCTTACTGTCGATTAGTACACTAAAGCTCCCTTTTTACACCTTTGAAATCTTCTTGTCTGATACCTTGTTCTGTTTTCTCCCTCCAGTCTGTGTATTTGTTTTTCCCATTTCTTTAATTTCTTGCTTTCCATCTCACCTCACCCTTCCATTCTAAATATTACCATTGTTATTATTACAAGCTAGAAAATACTTAATTGCACACAGTACCGGGACAGTAACAACACCAAAGACAATGATGGGAAGACAGAAAAAACAGGGAAACCAGTTTCCCCACAGCAAAAAATTAGTACAGGAACCAGAGGGGAATGGAGAAAATAGGTACTCAGATACAGACTCCAACAAAATGAAGATAAACTATGCCAAAGGACCCAATGAAGCCCACAAGAATAATTTAAAAGAAGACATACTACAGGTACTCAATGAGAATTTTATAGAGATGATACTGGATAGGGTCAACCAAAATGTACAGGAGGCACTCAAGAAATTCCAAGACAACAAAATAGAGAATTTGAAATAACAAGAGAAGAAATAAAGGAAACCATAGAAGTATTGTATAAACACCAAAGTGAAAGAGAGAACACGATGAATAAACAGATAAATGAACTCAGGACAAAAATAGACAACATTAAAGAGGAAAACAGCCAGGATATGGAAAACCTCAGTAAAAAGAACGAAACAGAACTGCAAAACAAAATGGAAGGCCAATCCAGCAGAATAGAACTAACAGAAGACAGAATCTCAGAACTTGAAGATGAAATGGTAATTAAAGGAAAAACTGAAGAACTATTAATTAAACAACTCAAGACCTGTGAAAAGAAAATGCAAGAAGTCACTGACTCCATCAAAAGACCAAACTTAAGAATCATGGGCATCAAAGAAGAAGAAGAGGAGCAAGTGAAGGGAATGCATAATATATTCAACAAAATAATAACGGAAAATTCCCCAAATCTAGAGAAAGATATTCCCATACAGATGCAAGAGGCCTCCAGGACACAAAACAGACCAGATCAAAATAGAACTACCCCACGGCATATTATCATTAAAACAACAAGTTCAGAAACTAAGGAAAGAATATTGAAGGCAGTAAGAGAGAAAAAACAAGTAACATACAAAGGTAAACCCATCAAAATCACAGCAGACTTCTCAACAGAAACATTAAAAGCAAGAAGCGCGTGGGATGAGATCTTCCAGGCATTGAATGAAAATAACTTAAACCCCAGGATACTCTACCCAGCAAAACTATCATTCAAATAAATAGAGCAATAAAAGTCTACCATGATAAGCAGAAACTAAAACAATATGTGACCACAAAGCCACCACTACAAAAGAGTCTACAAGGGATTCTGCACACAGAAAGTGAAACCCAACTTAACCATGAAAAGACAGACAGCACCAAACCACAGGAACAGAAAAAGCAAAAAGGAGAGAGTAACCTCAACTTAGGTACACACAATCAAAGCTTCAAACAATTAAGACAACTAAATGACAGGAATCACCACATACCTATCAGTACAAACGCTTAATGTTAATGGACTTAATTCACCCATCAAAAGGCACCGCTTGATGAAATGGATTAAAAAGGAAGATCCAACAATTTGTTGCTTACAGGAGACCCATCTCACCAATAGAAATAAGCATAGGCTTAGGATGAAAGGCTGGAAGAAGATTTACCAAGCCAATGGCCCCTGAAAACAGGCAAGAGTAGCAATACTTATCTCTGACAAAGTAGATTTCAAACCTACATTGATCAAATGAGATAAAGAAGGACATTCCATACTAATAAAAGGGGAAATAGACCAAAAGGAAATAATAATTATCAACCTGTATGTACCCAATGTCAATGCACCCAATTTCATCAAACACACCCAGAAAGATCTAAAAGCATATATAAACGCCAACACAGTGGTTGGGGGAGACTTTAACACCCCATTATCATCAATAGATAGGTCATCAAAACAAAAAATCTATAAAGAAATCCAAGATCTAAAATATGCAATAGATCAAATGGACCTAGTTGATGTCTACAGAACATTTCATCCAACTTCTACACAATATACATTCTTCTCAGCAGCCCATGGAACCTTCTCCAAAATAGATCATATCCTAGGGCACCAAGCAAGTCTCAGCAAATATAAGAAAATAGAAATTATACCGTGCATACTGTCTGATCACAATGCAATAAAAGTAGAACTCAACAACAAAAGTAAAGACAAAAAATATGCAAACAGCTGAGAACTAAATAACTCATTACTTAATGAAGGAAGGATAATTGATGAAATAAAAGAGGAAATTAAAAAGTTCCTGGAAGTCAATGAAAATGAAAACACAACCTACCGGAACCTATGGGACACAGCTAAGGCAGTCCTGAGAGGAAAGTTTATAGCCATGAGTGCATATATGAAAAAGACTGAAAGATCCCAAATCAATGACCTAATGATACATCTCAAACTCCTAGAAAAACAAGAACAAGCAAGTCCCAAAACAAATAGAAGGAGAGAAATAATAAAAATAAGAGCTGAAATCAATGAAATAGAAACCAAAAAAAACATACAAAGAAAGAATGAAACAACAAGTTGGTTCTTTGAAAAAATAAACAAGATCAATAGATCCCTGGCAAACCTGACTAAAATGAGGAGAGAAAAAACCCAAATTAGTAGAATCAGGAATGCAAAAGAGGAGATAACAATAAACACCATGGAAGTCCAGGAAATCATCAGAGACTACTTTGAGAACCTATATTCAAATAAATTTGAAAATCTAAAAGAAATGGACAGATTTCTAGATACATATGATCATCCAAAACTGAACCAAGAGGAAATTAATCACCTGAATAGACCTATAACACAAAATGAAATTGAAGCAGCAATCAAGAGTCTCCCCAAAAAGAAAAGTCCAGGACCTGATGGATTCTCTGCTGAATTCTCACAGACCTTTAAAGAAGAACTGATCCCAACCCTCCTTAAACTGTTCCACGAAATAGAAAGGGAAGGAAAACTGCCAAACACATTTCATGAAGCCAGTATTACACTTATCCCAAAACCAGGCAAAGACACCTCCAAAAAGGAGAACTATAGGCCAATCTCCTTAATGAACATTGATGCAAAAATCCTCAACAAAATAATGGCAAACTGAATTCAGCAACACATCAAAAAGATTATTCACCACGACCAAGTAGGCTTCATCCCAGGGATGCAGGGGTGGTTCAACATATGAAAATCAGTAAACGTAAGAAACCACATTAACAGAAGCAAAGACAAAAACCACTTGATCATCTCAATAGATGCAGAAAAAGCCTTTGATAAGATCCAACATCATTTCATGATAAAAGCTCTAAGAAAACTAGGAATAGAAGGAAAGTTCCTCAACATTATAAAAGCTATATATGACAAACCTACAGCCAGCATTATACTTAACGGAGAAAAATTAAAACATTCCCTCTAAAATCAGGAATGAGACAAGGATGCCCACTATCTCCACTCCTATTCAACATAGTACTGGAATTTCTAGCCAGAGCAATTAGGCAAGAAGAAGGAAAAAAAGGAATACAAATAGGTAAAGAAACTGTCAAAATATCCCTATTTGCAGATGACATGATCCTATACCTTAAAGACCCAAAAAACTCTACTCAGAAGCTTCTAGACATCATCAATAGCTATAGCAAGGTAGCAGGATATAAAATCAACATAGAAAAATCATTAGCATTTCTACACACTAACAATGAGCAAACAGAAAAAGAATGTATGAAAACAATTCCATTTACAATAGCCTCAAACAAAATCAAATACCTAGGTGTAAACCTAACAAAAGATGTGAAAGACCTCTACAAGGGAAACTATACACTTCTGAAGAAAGAGATTGAGGAAGACTATAGAAAGTGGAGAGATCTCCCATGCTCATGGATTGGTAGAATCAACATAGTAAAAATGTCTATACTCCCAAAAGTAATCTACATGTTTAATGCAATTCCCATCAAAATTCCAATGACATTCATCAAAGAGATTGAAAAATCTACTGTTAAATTTATATGGAAACACAAGAGGCCACGAATAGCCAAGGCAATACTCAGTCAAAAGAACAATGCAGGAGGTATCACAATACCTGACTTCAAACTATATTACAAAGCAATAACAATAAAAACAGCATGGTACTGGCACAAAAACAGACATGAAGACCAGTGGAACAGAATAGAGGATCCAGATATGAAGCCACACAACTATAAGCAACTTATCTTTGACAAAGGAGCTAAAAATATACGATGGAGAAATAGCAGCCTCTTCAACACAAACTGCTGGGAAAACTGGTTAGCAGTCTGCAAAAAACTGAAACTAGATCCATGTATATCACCCTATACCAAGATTAAGTCAAAATGGATCAAGGATTTTAATATCAGACCCCAAACTCTTAAGTTGATACAAGAAAGAGTAGGAAATACTCTGGAGTTAGTAGGTATAGGTAAGAACTTTCTCAATGAAACCCCAGCAGCACAGCAACTAAGAGATAGCATAGATAAATAGGGCCTCATAAAACTAAAAAGCTTGTTCATCAAAAGAAATGGTCTCTAAACTGAAGAGAACACCCACAGAGTGGGAGAAAATATTTGCCAACTATACATCAGACAAAGGACTGATAAGCAGAATATACAGGGAACTTAAAAAACTAAATTCTCCCAAAACTAATGAACCAATAAAGAAATGGGCACGTGAACTAAACAGAACTTTCTCAAAAGAAGAAATTCAAATGGCCAGAAAACACATGAAAAAATGCTCACCATCTCTAGCAATAACGGAAATGCAAATTAAAACCACGCTAAGATTCCACCTTACCCCTGTTAGAATAGCCATCATCAGCAACACCACCAACAACAGGTGTTGGCGAGGATGCAGGGAAAAAGGAACCCTCTTACACTGTTGGTGGGAATGCAGACTAGTACAACCACTCTGGAAAAAAATTTGGAGGCTACTTAGAAAGCTGGACATCGATCTACCATTTGATCCAGCAATACCACTCTTGGGGATATACCCAAAAGACTGTTACTCCAGAGGCACCTGCACATCCATGTTTATTGTGGCACTATTCACAATAGCCAAGTTATAGAAACAGCCAAGATGCCCCACCACTGACGAATGGATTAAGAAAATGTGGTATCTATACACAATGGAATTTTATGCAGCCATGAAGAAGAACGAAATGTTATCATTCGCTGGTAAATGGATGGAATTGGAGAACATCATTCTGAGTGAGGTTAGCCTGGCTCAAAAGACCAAAAATCGTATGTTCTCCCTCATATGTGGACATTAGATCAAGGGCAAACACAACAAGGGGATTGGACTATGAGCACATGATAAAAGCGAGAGCACACAAGGAAGGGGTGAGGATAGGTAAGACACCTAAAAAACTAGCTAGCATTTGTTGCCCTTAACGCAGAGAAACTAAAGCAGATACCTTAAAGCAACTGAGGCCAATAGGAAAAGGGGAACAGGTACTAGAGAAAAGGTTAGATCAAAAAGAATTAACCTAGAAGGTAACACCCACGCACAGGAAATCAATATGAGTCAATGCCCTGTATAGCTATCCTGATCTCAACCAGCAAAAACCCTTGTTCCTTCCTATTATTGCTTATACTCTCTCTACAACAAAATTAGAAATAATGGCAAAATAGTTTCTGCTGGGTATTGAGGGGGGAGGGGGAGGGGGCGGAGTGGGTGGTAAGGGAGGGGGTGGGGGCAGGGGGAGAAATGAACCAAGCCTTGTATGCACATATGAATAATAAAAGAAAAATGAAAAAAAAAAGGATGATTCTTATTGTAGAGTAAACGTAAAAGTTATTACTCTGTTCTACTGCTACCTTAAACAACAACAGCAACAACAAAAAACAAGCTTTCAAACTTATTTCAGTCAGGCCTCACCAGGATGCAGACACTCAGGGGTTAACACTCTGGCTTAGCTAGGAAGGGAAAAAAAAAGAGGCTACAGTCTGCAACAAAGTCTTGGAATTTAGGTAGTTAAAATGACCTTAGCCTGTTTCATTCTGTCGTAAATAAAATCTGGGATTTAATTCTCTCTTATAATATATGGGTCTATTAACAAATGAGTTTTCTATAAATTGCTTTTATACAAAAAAATAATTTCAGAGTTGCTTTCTTTCTTGTTTTTTTTTTTTCATGCAAATACAAGGCTCTAAGTTAAAAGATTTTATGAGTTATTTTCAACAAGTAACAAAATATATAAAAGGTATTAAGGATATGGTTTTTTTCAAAATAAATAAAGGGTTAAAAAAATACTTTTAGATAAAAAAGAGGATAAAGACCAGCTCCCCAGAGGATACAAAATAAATTGTCACAAAGATACAGAGTAAATTGTCATAAAATGATACAGCTTATAGATGGTATATAACTAGTTAAAGTTAACTAAAATCCAGTTACATTAAAGGTTTTATAACTTCAAAGTTTAATGTACTGATGTTAAACTAAAATTTAATTCTCTAAGTTCATAACAACAAGGTTACCTTAAAAATATTATATTGGTCTAGACAACATTTACAAAAATTGTCTTATAATTGTTTTGTTTTGTCAAGATAACTCAAAAATTTTTGATACTCCAGGTTAATCCATAAATTTGTCAAGATAACAAGAGTTTATTAAAACACAGAGAGACAAGAGGCAGCTGAACACAGGGAGTACTGCTGCACTGATATGAGGGTTAATACAGATTTACTTATGTAAAGCCAAAGTGCACCTTCCAGATAGGATAAAAATAAATAAATAAATAAGTAAAAACTCCAAGAGGAGCACTACACTGGAAGTCAAGATCTCCAGTTTTTATTAGATATAACAGAGTGGAGATGTTAGTCCTACTCCTTCCACATGACAGGTGGAGGAAATTTTTCCCTGAGATGACCAGATTGGGGCTGTTATTTTAGGGGGGGTTCCATTGACTGCAGGTGATGGGATTCTGCTATATGTCAAGAGCCATCTGTTAATGTCAACAATCTGGGATATGATTTCTTTTCAACATCTGAGCCATGGTTCTTTGCCACTATGTTTCCTAACTTCACACTTAGTCCCCATAAATATTTACCTGTGTTCTCTGGTGATTTTTGTCAGGGTTTTAACTACTAAGGTAACTGAGTCATGTTCATTTAAGAGTTGGTTTATGTTGGGGTTAACAATGAGGACAGCCATGTTAGGACTAGAACCCCCCCTTGCAGCTGGCTCACCTTTGTCATCCTGGATATATGCCAGGGACAGCTGGGCAGACAGTGACTTTCCTGGTACTTTTCCACTAGCCCCCTATGTCTAGCCCAAGCCTGTATATGGCAATGGGCTCTTGCTGTCTTGCTGGGGTCCCCCTCCACAAGGCTCCTGCCTAAATAATAAACCCTGTACCAGTGTTTCAGCTATCTCTGTGCCTATTCCATGCCTCTTATTTTCTAACAGTTATGTAAAACTTTCTAGATGACCTCATGGTTAAACAACTGTTGTC
Organism: Castor canadensis; assembly: GCF_047511655.1. Classification (NCBI taxonomy): domain Eukaryota; kingdom Metazoa; phylum Chordata; class Mammalia; order Rodentia; family Castoridae; genus Castor; species Castor canadensis. Next base: position 93,450,480 of record NC_133391.1, on the reverse strand, counting down.
TTAGATGATTCTAATACAGTTTGTACCCTATGCTAGTTTGTGACTGGGCTGTTTGGGTTTGCTAAAACTGTTCTTTCCCCCTACAACTGATAAAAATCTAAAGTTTTACTTCAAGAGCAACAACTAAATTAATATGTGTATTAACCTCTATAGAGTTGTGATGCTGTTGCTGGTTCCTGTGTATAAAGTATATTTGTATTTTCAAGTATATCAAGTCTACAATACAAAATTTAGATAAACATGGTAACAAAAAGCTAGTGGTACTAATGTACTGTTCTGTTGGTTGCTAAATTGTCCATCAAAATTTTACCATGGCTCTTTTAAGTTTTTGTCATTTCAGTTCTGATCCTCCTGGGACATTTATAATCAAGTCCATAAAAATGTCTAATGAGTGCCTATGTGTCAACCAAGGTAACTACTTAGACATCTGCTTTTGTTAGATTTTGTTTTGTATTGTCCTTGTCTAAAAGTGCACTGCCTAAGAGCCGTTCCTTCTAAGCCTCTTTGTTGCTTAAATTTGGCCAAAAGGGTCTAGTTGGCACTGACTCCCACCTGATCTGCTCATTATTCCCTCCCAACGTGGGACTGAAACCAAACAAACAGAATCCAGGAAAAAGCAGCCAATCAAGAAAGATCTTCAGTCTGCAGCCATACCACCCTGAATGCACCCGATCTTGTCTGATCTTGGAAGCTAAACAGGGTCAGGCCTGGTTAGTACTTGGATGGAAGACAGATCTTCAGAAGAGACTGTTCGGAGACTAACAATTTGGAGACAAAGGGGGGAATGCCATCAAAGTTCCAGTGGAGTCATTGGTGCCAGACCTCTCAAAGATAACCAAGGCCAAGAGGATTAAAGAAATGGTTCTTATGCATGTGTGGCTATCTGACATTAAAGCTTTTCCAGACACAAACTCACATTTTTAGACAGGATCTTCTACTTAAATAGAGACAAAATAACTATTTTTACTGGATCTAAACATGTCCTTTAATACTTAAAGATGGTGTTTTTAACTTTAAAAAAAAAAGTTTTCTTGGACATATATACTGACAGTATATTGTTGCCAAGGTAATTCTACTCAGCTAAAAAAAAAAAAGGAGAGATATGATATATAAAAAAAATTAAAAAGAAACTACTCCAACCCAGTTGTATGGGTCCCCATCTAGTAATGTTGGCAGCTCTTAGGACTGTTGAAGTTACAGGAGTCACTCCCGGGACTCATCACTCCTGGATAAAAGGACAGCTGCCCCTGGCAGAGCCCAATGTCTGACAGGCTCTCCATGATTCAACTAATACCCCTCAGATTAAGGTTCCACAGAACTTCACAACAGCATGCCATCACTGTTGAGATCTCCAGCCCTGCCCCAGCCATATCCCGGAAGCTGGTTGGTCAACACACGGCAGAAGCCTGAGGATTCATTCACCAGGACACAGATGTATCCTCTTCTCTGTCACCCATACCTTATCCTGCTGATTAGCATTGTGCAATCTGTTTACATGAGGACTGGCTGTCACTGCTCCCCAAGATTGAAATGTAAGCCAGAGATTACTGCTGGCCTTCTGTTACCTCCTCATAGTAGGAAGCCTTACTGCTGTTTGGTGTCGTCTGTAGCCCAGACTCCAGTCTCAGGCATGAGGTCTCTGATGTGTTATTGCCTTCTGACTCTACTACATTTTGAGGTTGTCCAATTGGGAGGCTGGGATGACTGCTAGGCCTGCATAAGGCCGCCTTCCTTCCAGGGAAAACTGAGGTATGCCTTCACCTTTTATCAGTATCTGTCACCCGTGTGCAGCATATCAATCTCTGAATGCACCAGGAGAGGGATGATTTACTATAAAGAAAGCTGATAGCCTAACTGGGTTACAAAAAACAAAGATATTATAGGGCATATGGATTGCTGGGAGAAAGACAGGAACACCTTAAAGTCATAAAACAGTGGAGGAAATAAACCTCTTTGTACCACCCTACCCTTCTACCCCACTCCCATATCAGTTTACTAAAGGGAGAGCCACAGATCTAGAGAGGCCACCCAGAGCTGATTACCTAGGTGGACCTGGGCCAACAAAAGACATTGATCTGCCACCACCATGACCCCCGTTAAGGCTTCCTTCTAGGACAGGAAACCTTAACTTGGAATCTCAACTGTACAGCTATCGCCATTCGATGTACAGTTGACAGGCTATGGTGCACCAGCCTGGGATTCTTCCTTGTCTGAGGGACCCTTGCTTACCAGTACTTGCCAGCTGACTGGAAGGGCATTTGCACATTAGCATTCCTCACCCCAGATAAACATAGTGCCTAACAATCAGACACCCCCACCTTTAATGGCTCATGTGCGGTCAAAGAGAGCTACCCAATTCGTACCTTTATTAATCGGACTGGGGATAATGACTGGGAAAGGAACAGGCATAGGAGGGACTGCCTCATCAGCCGCCTACTATAATCAATTATCTGTGGACCTAACAAATGACATAGAACAAGTGGCTAGGTCTATAGTGACCATGCAGGACCAGCTAAACTCTCTAGCATCAGTGATCCTCCAAAACGAGAGTGGGTTGGATTTACTCACTGCCAAGAAGAAGGGCTTTGACTTTTCTTAAACACAAAGTATTGTTTTATGTAAAGCAGATAGAAAGTCAGAGATACAGCTGAGTGTTTTGCCTTGGCATTTCAGACATGAAATTGTGCTCTAATCAGATTACCTCCCCCATTACTTACTTTTTCTCTATCACCCTGCTCCCCTATTTTTCAACAGCTTACAGTGCATTACATTATATTATCCTCATATCTAGGTGGAATGTTTCAATATTTTTCACTGTCTAACATTTTCTTTCCCTCTCCCACTTCCCATAGTTGCCTCACACAGGCACATTAATGCAATCTTACTTTCTCTTTCTCTCTGCATAAATATATATGTTTATATATATGCATATAAGATCATATGTGTTATTTATATGTACATTTAACTTACAAGTCTAGCTTCCACATGTGATGGAAAACATGCTATCTTTGACCTTTTGAGATGGCTTACTTCAATTAACATTATGTCCTCCAGTTCTATCTATTTACCTACAAACAATACAATTTCATTCTCATTTACGGCTGAAAAAAAACTCATTGTGTATATATGCCACATTTTCTTAATCCATACATTAGTTGCGAGGCATCTGAGCTATTTCCAGAGCTTTGTGAATAGTGCTGCCATAAACATGAATGTACAAGTGGCTCTGTAGTATCCTGGAGCACATTCCTTCAGGTATATGCCCAGGTACTGCTGGATTATATGGTAGTTCTATTTTTAGTGTTTTGAGGGGCCTCCATATTGCTCTCCATAGTGGTTGCACTAACTTACATTCCTACCAACAGTGTAGAAGTATTCCTTTTTCCTACATTCTCACCAGTATTTCCTTTATTGTCAAGGATGTTGAGAATTTCTTCATGTGTTTATTGGCCATTTGCACTTGTTCTTTTGAGAATTTTCCAGTTCACCTGCCCGTTTATTCAGTGGGTTGTTGATTTTCTGTAGGGTTAGTTTCTGAGCTCCCTGTGAATTCTGGTTATTAATCCCTTTTCAGATGTATAACTAGCAAAGATGTTCTCACATTCTATAGGCTGTCTTTTTAGTCTAGTGATTGTTTTCTTTACTGTGCAGAAGCTTTTTAGTTTCATAGAGTCTCATTTGTCAATCTTTTCTCTTAATTGCTGAGCTATTGGAGTTCCATTCATAAAGTTATTACCTATGCCTATGTGGTCCAGTGTGTTCCTTATTTTGTCTAGAGTCATTTCACCATTTCAGATCTTAAACTAAGATCTTTGATCCACTTTGAATTGATCTTAGTACAAAGTGAAAGACAGAAATCCAGTTTCAATCTTATTTAGGAGGATATCTAGTTTTCCCAACACCATTTGTTGAAATGGCTGTCTTTTACAAGATCCTGCAGGACAATGCAAAGGCAGTCTTAAGAGAAAAGTTTACAGCCATGACTGCCCATCCCTCTCTCTTTTTAAACTTGTGGCATAACTGAATTTTGAGAATAATTAGCATCATTTTATTTTCTTAATTACTTATACTAAGTGGACAAAATTAAATCTTAGGTTCAAAATCTACTCCTTATATTTATTACCAGGATGAGCAGGAACTGATTTCTTCAGTCTAGCAGCTTTTCGTTCCTGATGTCTACAGATGGTAGCTCAAGTAGCCCTTAATGCTGCTTGGGAACTTCCATTCAGGTATCTCAGTGACCTTTATTGACAATTAGGAAAACTCATCTTACAAAGGCTATTTACAAAAATGTACAATGACAACTTAAATTGGGACCAGCAACTAAATGTTATCATTAGTGGAATTTAAAAGGTGAGAAAGACATTAGTATAAATTAGGACAGAGAGTGATTGGTCTATTGTTTATCTGAAGGATTTTATTATAAGAATTGCCAGAAGGACTTTTTAATGGGAATTGATGTGACATTAATATTATGATATTTTCTAATCATAACAGAGATTGTAATTGGGTTAGTTGATGTAGTTATAAACAAAAGCATGTGACTGAAGTCATCATTTGGTGGCTTACCACAATAATAATGAAAACCCCTCAAGATTAATTCGGCTACAACACACTATAACTCTTAGAAAATATCTGTAACTCACACTTTTCAGTCCTACAAAATGCAGAGAATATGTTTGCCTTTTGATATAGCAGAATAAAAACACAATCTTGATATAAATGAAAAATTGATTTAAAAATGTGATCAAAATCACTGTACAAAAGAATATATTAAAACTTTCAGTTGGTGTTTCAAATGTCTATTACAGTTCACAATCATTCATTTATTCAGGCCTTTAAAGCAATGTACTGAGTATCTATACTACAGTCTAAACACTGGGAATACTCAACTATACATACACATATATACATATATTTATAAATATATATACATATATTTGAAGAGCCCACAACATTTAAGGCTGATGAATATGCAAGCCAGATGATATTTCATGATGATTATCTTAGCTATAAGGTGCTAGCATACCACAGAAGTTGATCACCAGACTGTCTGAAAGAGGAATACTAGTAGGAGTTTATATTAGAACTGAGCCAGGCCAGCAAACTCAAGACATGTTCTAAAGCAGAAAGGAAATATTCTTTTAACAGAGACTAGCATGCATAATATAATGGTTCAAATTCTGTTTCTTTTTCTAATCAAAACTGAGGTCAAGGATTTTGTCATTTTTATTCTTTTGCCTCTCATATGACAAAAGCGTTTTCACAACATTAATGTTCTTTTAAGATTATTAACTGAGTGAAATGTTTAAATAAACAAATTGCTGTGATTATTTTTTGCCACTGAATGCATACATATGTAAACACTGCAGTTAAATACAAAGACATCGTACAATGAGTAAAGTATACTAACAGTCAGATCCAAGGAGGATGTAAAAACAGAAATAAATGAATGAAGAAGTATGTTATACTAAATAAAATTGACTTTAGCAGAGTTATTGACAAATATTAAAAAACAGGTTTCAAAACTAGGTGCTCACGCATATAATCCTGTCTACTTAAAGAGGCTAAGATATAGAAGATTGCAGTTCAAGGCCAGTCCAGGCCAAAAAAGTAAATTGTGAGACCCTATCTCAAAGGTAAAAAAAACTGGGTCTGGTAGGGTATGCACTTGTTATTCCAGTTATGACAGGATGACTAAAATAGGCAGATCACAGTCCAGGCCAGCCTGGGGAAAATGTGAGACCCTATCTCAAAAATTACCAGAGACAAAAGGGCTGGAGGTGGGGCTCCAGGTAGAGCATCTGTCTAGCAAACATGAAGCCCTGAGTTCAAGCTCTCATTCCCCCCCCCAAAAAAAGAATAAATAAGAATAAAACAAAAAGAGGCATTAGGAAGAAAACACAAGTGAATGTGAAATAGATGCAATTTGTGGTACAAGATTATGCTAGATTCAATAAACACTGAACTTTAGCTAGTGTTGACAAATTATAGTAGTGATAATGCAGATGTTGAGGAGACAAAGATAGAGATGGTGAGTCTTGAACAAAAGACCGACACACAGACCATTATAATTAACACATAAGAAAATTGCTGGAAATCTGAAGTGTGGATGTGCTTTCTTTCCTGGAAAGCAGCAGGAATTCATCAGCTTGCTTCTTGGGGTAAATGGCATAACAAAAGGAATAATAGAAATAAAACATAATTAGTTTTCAATTGCCATTTTATTTCTGGTTATTCTGTCCAGAAAAATCAAAAAGCTATGAAGGAGGGAAGTAGTATTTGTGAAGTTTGAGCCATGAGAATAACACAAATACACAAATGTGAGTTCTGTCTCTAATAGAGACACGTTAACTTAAAGCTTATCGCATGAATACAAGATTGATGGCCTTAAAATAAGATATCAATAGGGAGCAAGAGAGCAAAAAGAAGACTAGAAATGTCAAAAATAACTGTATTAAAAGACAAATATATATCTTTTATAATATAAGTTTTGAGATTTCTGTTTGGAGCAGAAGTCTATAATGAATAACTTAAAACATTATTTTCTTTAAATAGGGTTACAATAATGAATACAGTCCAATTTGATTTTATCTGAAAGTCTTCATGAAAACAAATTGATTTCTTTTTTCTTTTCTCTCTTTTACTTTTTTTGGTGGGATTGGAGTTTGAACTCAGGTCTCTGTGCTTGCAAAGCAGGCACTCTACCACTTAAGCCACACTTCCAGTTCATTTTGCTCTGGTTATTTTGGAAATGGAGGTCTTGTGAACTGTTTGCCTGGGCTGGCCAAACAGTTATTCTCTTCATTGTAGCCTCCCAAATAGTTAGGATTATGGGAGTGAAGCACCAGCACCTGGCTGATTTCTTTTTTTTTTAAATTTCCATCCATGCATGTCTATGTTCATCAACATTTATTGAAGAATATCTTTGTGTTGCAAGTGTAAAGAGTAAAATAATTCAAAAAACAAAACTGTGATTTATGTAAAGTACCACATTTTGGGTTCAACCAATCAGCTGTAAGTATGAATAATTTTCTACTGTCAAAGGTGAGAAGAGACATACTTATAAAAAAAGAATCTTGAAAATTCATGTGTTCGTATGGGGACCACTTTAATATTGAGAAAATGAAAACTTTTCTTCAAACAAGAAATAAGGGAAGTAGTTTGAGATTTAGCTTGAAGTAGTGCTGACACGTAGGAAAAATAGTAAAAGAAGAATTTGGGAACTAGTAGGCAAAAATTCGCATGATTCATTTAGAATTGAAGAAAATTGTCTATTAAACAATTCATTCAGACAAGAGAGACTATTGATGGATTTTTATGATATCTAACCTAGTAAAATGACCTCTTATGTTGATTTTAAAACTAGAATTAGTATGTATATTTTGTTAAAGTTTTATACTTACTCTGGTCTCATGGTTTAAAAGGTATTTGGAAGCTAAGTGACTGTAAGTGAAATGATGTAGTCATCTTTTTTGCACTGGGAATTGAAACCAGGCCTTGTGCATGGTAGCGAGTGCTTGATCACTGTATCAAACCCAGCTCTAAAAGTATTTCCCTTTTAAGACAGAAAGTTTATTTAGAATTATGTAAACTGGAAATGATACAACCAAGAGAGCAAATGATTTTCTATGGATTTCAAAATGTTCTGCTCTAAGAAAAAAATGATCTTTCATATACCCTGTAGACAATGAGTTTATATAACATAAACAATTTTCTGCTAGAATAGGTACACTGAAAAACAGTCTCTTACTAATTTTCAAGTGTGAGATAGGCTTCAGAGCAAGATTGTGCACCTTTTTCTATGATAGTATAATATATTTTGGAATGTTTTGGACATTCTCACCATCCACATTTCAGAGTCTATCACTAGTGTCTGCATCATTTCCTCTTCCATTGCTGTGTTATTTGAAAATTTACCTATGTGTCACAATAGTTTCAGTCCCCTACTGCTATGAGAATAGCTCGCACATTGATAAGTAACACTTTGCACAATTTAATTGTATGGTGTTCATTAGCACTTTATTTATTGCTTTCAATTAGATGAATAAATCACTACCCATTTTATCTGTTTGTCATTAGTTAAAAACTTGGATTATTTCAACAAATGTAATACCCATGTGTTCATTTTTGCATATTTTTCTAATACACATTTTCTGATTTGAGGTGTTATTATTAACATTAATAATGTTCTCATGAACAAGAAAATTTTTTCTTATTTAATTTTTAAATATTATAAAATAAAATTGAAACCATTCCTCTCTTATTAACCCTATCATTGCTGAATCAAGCCAAAATCATTTATTTGTGCTCTTTTATGATTTATTGCAAAAAACAATGAGATATTCAATAAAATTTCCTTTTGTACTCTTCATTTACCTTTTCTGATTTTTAAATTGATGTATTAAACTATTAGAATAATGCTTATTTGAATAAAATATAAAAAATGCTTAAGCAAGTTTATTTACCATATAAGGTCTTAGATGAGTCCAGGGTTTGTGTGGACCATTTCTTATGCTGGCTTTTATTTTCCTGCTCAGATATCTTTAACTGAAAGAAGCAACAGGCAAAAACCAGATGGATTTCTCCTCTTTTTAAATGATTTCTTGAATTCAAACTAGCAATTCCTGCTTATGTTGCATTAGCAATGATGTGTGATGGACCACTTCTAGTTACAAGAAAAACTGAGGAATCAGGAAACTTATACACTGCTTATTTAAACCAAATCAATTGATGTCAGTTAGAAAAAGGGAAAATAATAATTTCAAATTTGATAGAATGGAAGGACTCAAAATTACAATGAAAGCAAGATATATGAACTTAGTATTTTGAGAGGCCTTTAGAAAGAAAGCTGTCTTATAATTTGTACTTAATACCTCTCTTGCTGGCTCAATTTGAGGCAACCCAGCTGCCCTGTTGTGAGCTCCCCAGTGGAGAGGCTTACATGGCAGGACACTGATGTCCTTGGCCAAAGCCAAAAAGGACTTGAGGACTACAGCAACCTTGAGAGTGAATTTGGAGGCTAAGCAGTAGCTTGGCTCCTGACTCACAGAAACTGGGACACATATATATGTGTCATTTTTAACAGATAAATTTAAGAATCATTTGTTATGCAAGAATAAGTAACTAATATCTTTTAAAAAAAAAACACTGCAGAAACTGCCCTTTCCTTCAAAATATTTTGTTCAAAAAGAGGCAGATGCCTATCGTCAATCCAACAAATATTAATTGAGCTCCTCACATGATTCAGAAATTCCTCAGAATAGCTCTTAAAAAATGTTCATTTTTAACATTCAGCTCATAAATGTAAAGAATATATGGAAAAGAAAAATGATACAGATTCTTGACCTCAACAAGAGTGAAAAAGAACATTCATAAGTAATTATATCATAGTGGTATACTGTTACATTTTAATATAGAGAAACAAATAATTTATTCTCACCAGCATAGGGAAAAGGTCAAATAAATTGAAGGTAATGAGGAATAAAGGATTAAAAGAGCTTTTCAAAAGGGCCGAGGTTTAACAGAATGTGCTTGGCAGAAACAACTCATTTTTCTAACAGATGTATATAGTCATGGATTTATAAACTTTTTAAAAGAACCTTCAAGATGATAATTTCAAAAAATAGAATTTATGTTCAGTGTTCACTGACCCATTAAATTGCATAGTTTTCCCATATCCCCATGGCTAGTTTGTCATAGTCATAATTTGAAAAAATTTCTTAAAACCCATAGACTATCATTGTAGTGTTGGAAATGATAACCCCATGGGTAAGATTATCGCAGAAAGCATCCATATGATTCTTGGCTGATAGAGTAAGTCATCTTTCATATCAGGAGACATAAAACACTAAGTAATATCAAATGGCCATGTGAACTATCTAGTTGCATTTTACCCTTTTAATATTTTACCACTGCTTAAGTTATACTCCAAAATGACATTCCTAAAATCACAATCCATTATTTATTCACCTGATTAGTAATACATGGGAAACATGTAAAGTATCAACAGAAAATTCTTCACAATACCCTTTGATTTTAATCAACCTCAAGGATTAAAAAAACTGTCATTTTATTACTTCATTTTTAAATATCACCACCTATAACCATAGTCAAGTGTAATTATCATTCTAGTAATATCCTCAGAGATGAAATTTATTTTTTAAAAAAAGAAAATGCAAGGCAGAAAACCAATAAAAGGAAGGACAAACACAAAAGCAAAGACAGTGAAAGAAAACAATTGAATCCTATAAGGCAAAGTCAAAAAGGATTGGATTTTGAAAAATAATAAATCTCATACAAGAGTTTAATACTTTGCTCAATGTATAAATTAAGTGATACAAGTCACATGATGGCCAAATATGGTCATTTCATTCAGCACTAATGGAATTTTTTAACTATTATTCTACATAAGAAAGCAATGGATAATGTGAATAAAAACATTACATTGGTAAGGCTCTTTTTTTTCATGACTTTTCACAGACTTGTGAAAGATGAATCTAAACACAGACTAGGACAAACAGTCAGTAAAAATAAGGAACTAATATTTCTGAGAAAAACACTGTTTTAACATTAAATATAATACCTTATTCACTACTGATGCAGACAAGCTTTATTTTAACAATATTTGCAGCTGTAGTGCTCATGAAAATAAAATGATTGCAAATGTTTCCCACCAAGGAGGGTAAGTGTAATTGGCACGTGAATTATATATTCCCTACTTTCTTCCATGTTCCTGAGAGTGGCAAAAGACATAATAGGGGCTACTCATTTTTAAGTCACTCTTTTATGTCATGAAAGGGAGAAAAACTTATGCACAAAAAACGAATTGATCCAAAAAACCCCCAGAAAGATCAGTTTTCCAATTTTATTTACATAAAGTTTTCTTCAAATATTAAACTGCTTAAAATTCAGTATTTTTAAGCTTTATTATTAGTTGAAAATGGCAATAAATATTCATCTTTGTGAAGGTTCCTTTTACTACTACCCTTCATGCATTTTATCTTCATTTGAAGGCCTAGGTCACCTTGGATATGTTTAGCAATTCTTACAAAGGCTCTGGAAAATCTAATAAAGTTGCTTGTTTCTGCCTCTGGCTTTGTTCACCTAACCTCATCTCTATCTTCTTGAGCTTAAGAAACAGGATTTTCTACTTCATGTACAAGAGAAAATGAGGGAAAGACAATTTAAAATAAAAAATAATCCTTGATTTCATATTTTCATAGTGTACATGGACAAAAATAGAAGAGATTATCTTTGCTTTCAAGAAGCTGTGGGTAGCTTCATAAGTAACTGTAATGTAACAAGAGCAAAAAAGCTGTATGTCTTTAATTAGCATTCTTAATTTATTTCAAAGTTTAATTTGTGAGTATTATAACCATATTTTGAGAATATGAATTTCAGTAACCCAAATATAACATATAAATATATGTATATATATATATATACACACACATACACATATGTATAAGATAGGAGAAAAAAGTACTGTATCATTTCAGAATATTCATTTTTAGAATCACTAGGACATAAATCTTAGCATTCTGCTACAGATATATGCTATTGAATAGCAGCTTAAGTTTTCTAAGTCTCAATTCTTCTGTAAAGTGGGATGACATTTATTTTACAGGACTTTACAAAGGGTCAAATAAAAGATAGCAAATGTAAAAGCTTCATAATACTTGACATATAAATATTAAAATGTTACTTATTTTTCCCTTGGCAGCTAAAATCTATGTCATTAGGTGTGTTATGCATCATTTTGAACTAGGAATTAGAAATTAAAGTAACATTATAAACTTTGTGATTTCATAAAATCAACCATATATCTGATTTTGCAGAAAAATATTTTTAACATATTGAAATGATTAGGTTAAAAGTCAGCAAATCTAATAATCAGATCAGGTTTACTGGTTGTGTTCTTATACTTTGTCTCCTTTTGGGGTTCAGTGTTAGCCTTCTTGAGTTAAAATGTACCACTATTTATATAGACTTCAAAAAATAATTATTTTAAAAAATCTATTTGATGAAAAATAAAGTGCTAGAAAATTTTGAATGTGGCTAAAAGAGAAAACTCATGCTCTGAAGATAAGAAAAAATCATTAACAGCCTTTTATTTTTTCTCTTAAAAAATCACATGAACAAATAGTTACTGATTTAGTGTCAGATGAATGTTTCTATATATATATGCATTATTTCCCTGCAGATTCTAATATAATCAAAATAAACAAATAATTTTTTAAAAAAATGACTGACTTTCACAAAGATAGTGTCAAGGGTTTACGTGGGCTTATTATTCAAGTGGAATTTAAAATAACTTGAATGTGTACAAATGTACATTAAAATTCACAATTTCTTTGCTTTTATAATGGCTATAACATTTGGATGATACTAGTTTTAATTTTACTTGATTTTGTAAGTATTGTGTTAATGTTTCAAATAGAAATTCTCAAAGCATCCTTAAAATGACTTTATTGTAAATACATTCTAATTATTCATATTGTCATTTGCTAGTAGATTAAAAAGAGCAATCAGTATAAAGTAGATTTCAGAGATGATGAAAGGTTAATGGAAACTACAATTCTCTTGTTTGTATGTTTGTTTCAAACAAAAATGTTTTCATTGTGAGAGTCAGAGCAAATAAAAAGAAAGCATAGCATGGTGGTGGAAAAGTCATGAAGTTTAGAATCACAGAACCTAATATACAACCTTAGTATTTAGTAGTTATAACACTACATATAACACTATAGTTATTATATATATATATATATATATATATATATATATATATATATATATATCAGGTTATCATGGGCAAGTATGCCATGGTTAGGCTCACAACCCCTGTGGTACATCAGATATTTGACAAATTATGTCATAGTTACAGGGCTTTCTGTCCTTCTACATCTTATTTACATTTTCTACCATTGCATTTTAGTCTTGAGGGTTATCTTGGAAGTAAGCTACCTTTCCATACATCCATGTTTTTTTTTAAATTATATGTATAATACCATGAAGAAGTTGTTAGTAAAAATGGTTTTAAAAAATAAAGGAAAGTTAATAAAAATTTCTTTGATATTCTTATCTTGTACACACATGTACATATTGGTAGGTAAGGAAGCTAGGACTGGCTAGCTTCTGTTGAATGTTAACAAGTCACCAGTATTATAGTACAGGAATTTTTTCATTTAATTATAACCAGAAAAATAAATGCTCACTCAGTTTTTTTTTTAACTGGGGTTTGAACACACCTTGATCCATTCCACCAACCCTTTGTTGTGATGTGTTTTTGTTTTTGCCAGGGCTGACTTCGAACCACAATCCTCCTGATTTCTGCCTCTTGAGTAGCTAGGATTATAGGCAGGAGCCACCAGCGCTCTGCTCATTCAGTTTTCACAGATAGAAAATTAAACACTACAGAGCTTAAGCATTTCATTGTCCATGTTAGTCAGTTTTTTTTTCACTATGACAAAATACCTGAGAAAACCAACCAATGGGGAGAAAATTAATTCTGCTGATGGTATCAGAGATTTTAGTCCATGGGTAGCTCTATTCCTTTGTGCTTGAGCTGATACAGAACATCTTGATGAACAAGGTGTGATGGAGCAAAGCTGCTCATCTCATGGTAGACAGGAAGCAAAGAGAGAGATTGAGAGAGAGAGAGAGAGAAAATTTTTCAGGAATAAAAAATACCCTTCAAAAGTGCACCCTGTAGTGACCTACTTCTTCCAAACAGACCTCATCTCCTAAAAGCCCATTTAGTATGAACTCATCAGTGGATTACTCATTGATATAGTTAGTATCTTTATGATTCAATCACTTCTCCATATACCACCAGCAGCTAAGGTGCCAAGCCATCAATCCATAAGCCATGGTAGAGGACATGTTAGATTCAAACCACAATATTATTAAAAATCTGTTAAGTTATAGAATAGGGATATAATCGTAGAATAATTTACCACAAGAGCTTCAGGTCCTAACACTCCTTTACCTGTCTGAAAGAGACCAGGGTTACAGTTAACTGTGGGAATATATATTTAAAACCACAAATAAAAAAGGGCTCCTCTCAAATCTTAAAATGAATGAATTAATATCTTTAAAACTTAAAGGAATTTATTGCATCAAACTATAAAAATTGACTATCAAAGTATCTATATTCTGCTGTTCTGTAGATTTGACATTAGCTGAAGATATTTTTCTGTATAATTTGGAATAATATAATTTTCAAAATTTTTAATTTTATTTTAAATTATTAAATTTTTAAAAATCTGAAAGTACACTTGTATGTTCATGAGACATTACTTTTTTCTTACATGTCAATATTTTTTATAAACTCTTTATTTTGAAATATAAATTTTATTACAATTCTGTCAAAGATTTTTTTGTAGGCTTAGGCACAGTGGCTCATGCCTATAATCCCAGCTACTGTGGAGGTATAGATCAGGAGAACTATGTTTTGAGGTCAGTCTGGGCAAAAAATTAACAGGACCCTATTTCAGTCTATAAGCTTGGTGTGATGGCATGTACCTTTGATTGCAGTTATGTGGAAGGCTATAGGTAAGAGGATCACAGTGCAAGGCCAGCACTTAAAAAATAAAAGTGAGATTCTACCTTGAAAATAGCTAAAAGTAAAAAGAACTGGGACTGGCTCAAGTGGTAGAGCCATGTCTATCAATCTCAAGGTCCAAGTTCAAACCCTAGTACCACCAAAAAAAATTAAGAGTGGTTGCTACTTTTCATGTTGTGAAACATACGTATTTCTTCCATTCTGCACACAGATATAAATTATTAATTGTAATTATCAATGTATCTAAGTGTGAAAACAGAAACAGAATGCCTGTTTTGAGTCCATAGACATATTGGATTAAATAATATATTGGTTAGTATAGCTGAAAATTAAATGTGGAATTTATAAATATCCATTTACTTTTTTATATATATTTGTATGCATGTATGTATCTATATATACAACTTCATAATACACATATACGAATTGCATATGTATATTCATATCATATATATATGTATATATAAAGGAATTTATTGTAAGGATTTGACTGAAATGATTATGAATATTAGCAAGTCCCAAGATCTTGTTGGCAAGCTAGACACACAGAAATGCTGATACTTCATTTTCAGTCCATAACTGAAGGCCTAAGAACCTTTCTGTCAAGTATGAAAATGATGGCACAATTTGACAGCTTTTAGGCAAGAATTCTTTCTTATTCTGGGGTGAATCAAACTTTTCATTCTATTCAGACTTTCTTCGCTCCTCTGAAATCTAATTTTGTCTGAAGCATATTTCATTAACAAGAGAACTATATAATCAAATTATTTTCTAACATGTTGCAGTAGATGGACTAACTGACCACTATCCATGTGCATGTCCCTTTAATGTGCCTTTAAACACTTGTAACATCAAGTGGTATTGATTTTTCTTTTAAATATGGGCTGGCTGAGTGACTTTGCTATTTAGTAGAGTTTAGAATAATTGACAGTTTGCTAATTCTAAATCTAGGGTCCAGGAGTCCAGAGTCATTTTCATTCTTTTTCTGGTTTCTTAAATGTTAGCCATGCAAACCAGTTCTAATGGCCTGGTGAAGAATGAAAATCCACAGAGACCAGACATATGCCCAGAAACAGCCTGCCCAATTGTCAAATCACAGAATCTGTGTTAAATAAATGATTATTCCTTTAATCAGTAGATTCTAGAGCACTTTGTTATGTCACAAAAGCTAACTGATATATATATATAGTCAATATCTTTGTGGAACAGGAAAAGGTTATGTTATTTTATCACACAGGAAATCTAAACACAATCCTACTCTATATGAAGTAATTTTCATTGACACTTTGCTCAATTATAAGGTGGACTTCTTTTTCACCAAAACACGTTGGAGGTGTCACTCTTGCTTTTTTAAAGTCTTAAGTTAGCGATTAATATGCATCACAATTTTATTCTATACTGATTTTTAAATTTCTGATCCTATCATACAAATACTGGGAGGATTGTACAACCCACTTTCAGAATAAAAAGAAATAATACTGATTCCTTTGTAAAATTCTTTTCCATAATATAACCCCAAAATCATCAAAGGAAAAGAAAGAAATTCTGTTTAAAACACTTAATGTATTTTTGGAAAGACACAGAGCAACTGCATATTGAATGTCTTTCCAGCATTTTATGGAGTTGTTTCTATGTGCTGAGTGTGTGTGCATCAAATAATGAATAGTAATATAAAGCAAATTGCCTTTCTTATTGTCTAATGTTAATTAAAACCAAATGTCCTTTACACAATGCAGCTAATGTATTTTAATTATTTGGTTTTGTGCAGATGTGACAAAAAAGAAGCACGCAATTATTAAGGGGGGAAAAAGTACACATTATACCAATAATTGTCCACAATGTGAAATGTTATTGCTTTTCCTTTTAAATAATTTGAATGCTTGCCAAATAATCTACTTTACACTATTTTAAATAATGGAAATAATTCTTCCTAAATAATATATATTTGGGTTACCTTTTTATTAAATCTAACCTTTCCATAGTTTTAAACAATTCAAAGCTACAATACATTTTTTATGTTTTCTACCGCCATAAAATTTAAACATAATAAAATCTTTACAGAGTAAAGAGATTAGAAAGCAATCAGAATTAGGTATGAATGCTAACATTTTTTCTTTAAACTCAAGCAAATCTGGTACCTTACTGAGTTTAATTTTCTTCATCTACAAAATTGGGATAAGAATACCTGTAACGATGATGGATGTGAAGGACTTGATAAGGACATAACATGGATAAAGTGGTTAGGCTTCAAATAGTCTTTCTTATAATGCTCAAGCATTACGAAACAGAAATAGAATGTTAGGATAAATTCAGTTGTTTAGACATTTAAATTGTTTCTTGGTCTCTCATTCTCTTGAGTTCTCTTCCTTTGTTTTTCTTTTCAATAATTTATTCTACTTGATTCCCTTTTACTTCCTTCTAAATAATGAGATTGTATGAGAAATATTGGAAGACCTTAAATGTTTGCGTATCAGAAAGATAGTCTAAGGAAAACCTAAGGACGAAAAGAAAGGCAGCCATTGTCTCTCAGGGGATTTTTCTCTCCCCTAGGAAGGAGGCTGATTTTTTCCAAAGTGGTGTTAAAAAGGAAAATAAAAAGGAGAAAGTAAAGCATAGACTACCTTTTACCTCAATTTTGTTGGTAACTTTTCCAAAGCTGTTTCATTGTGTGTTTCTCACTGTTCTGGGCGCCAAGTGTCAGCTCCAAAAGTAGCTTTTGGTTTTGAAATTAACTGCTGTGGTGGTTTCAGAGAAAGAGGCAACTCTAGTGAGTTACTTTTTTATTTCCATGAGAATTATCATAGAATCCCAGTCAGAATCTGGTTTTCAGTCATCAGCATTTCCATCCTTAATTGCATACAATGAATTACTTCCTTTCTCAAAAAACCAGAGTATTTTATATGTCTTGCATTAAACTGTGACTAATACAATTTCTTTCTTTTTTTTTTTTTACTTTATTTCTGTGCTGAGTGGGGGTAAATTATGGCATTTACAAAGTTTCTTACAAATATCAAATATTTTACATTTCAATTCACCCTCCCCCCATTCTCCTGTATCCTACCTTCCCCGATTCCTGGAATAGTTTCAACAGGTATCATTTTTGCATTGATATACACATGTACACATTTTTTGCTTCATAGTCACCTTCCTACAACCCTTTCTCACCGTCTTCCACTGGTACCAACCCCCCAGACAGGACCTGTTCTATCGTCCTGTTCTCTGATTTTGTAAAAGAAAAAAAAAATGGCATTTTATTTGTTAAAGATAGCTACATTGGGAGTTTTCTTGTGACATTTCCATGTATATATGTATATATTAAAACCTGAATTGGTATATCTCTCTTTTCCTTCCTTCTGTCTTAGTTCCCTTATTATGGTGATTTCAACAGGTTTAAAAATTCTGTATTCATTCTTGTATAGAGAATACATCAATCATATTCACCTTCATAGGGAAGTTGGAACAGGCATTGCCTATATTTATGATGTAGAGATAAACCTATGAGATAATACCTCCCTCCTAAATAATAGACATATATTTGTTTACAATGTTATTAGAAAAGTGACCAGGAAAAAATTAATATATTATAGGCAATGTTTAAAATATAATTATACCATGATATCCTGAAAATAAACAAATATGTTTCCCAGCTGACAGTATGAGTACAGCAATATGCAAATGAATGGAGTATGAGAAACAATTATCAAATATCCTTTCTTTTACAGAGAGTTCCTTTCAAATGCAGCACTTCTTAAAGCTCCATTATGCAGGTTTTTTCAAATAAGCCAGTAAAACATTGGCAACACTAACTCAAATATTTCCCAGTAATGAAAGCAAGTGCTTGGCCTTGGAAAAGTACACAGTGCATATTGAGTTCTCTTACTTTTTAAAATACCAATAACACTAAAAGCACAATGGTATGTCCAGTCAATGCTAGGTATTCTCTGCAGTAGGATGGATCCATAAGCAGAGATATTTTACCTGTAGAATACCTAAGTAACTCTGCCCACTGAATAAACTGGTTTAAGTGCCATAGGAGAAAATCATATCCTCTTCTTCATCAGGAAGAGGATAAATCAAGTGCTGTTATAGAGTCAGGTAAAAAAATTTTTTGATGAATATAGCACTTGATATGGGCCTTGAAACGAAAATGTAAAAGTTAGCTCAAAGGGAATAGTATGAAGAATGGCACAAAAGTAATTATAGAATACATACAGACAGAAGGATATAAAGTGCCTACCCAACATTTCTACATGTAATTCCTCAGAGAGATAAATTTAATTTTTCCCCATAGGGTTAGTTTACAAAGGTTTATAAAATTCATTTTGTCAGCATTTGGAAATTTGAATATATTGCTATTATAAAGTCCAGGTTTCTGGATTTTTTAAATCCAAAGATATATAGCAGGAAGGTTGAATTCCTGCAGAGCTACTGTAATTGGCTTAGAGATAAAGACTTCTGGTGTCACATTTGAGGCAGCTACTTGGAACTCTCTTTTTTCCTGCTTTTATAACTTTCACTAACATACTTCCTTAATCTATGGTCTCAGAATGCCAGATAGATATGAAATCTGTTGTATCCCCTTTCCTAGAAAATATCCTACCCTGTAGGGGTTCACAAAATACTTGAATGGCTTAGCATCTCGGGAAACTGAAAGATTTTTGGTACTATTTTACATAGAAGTGGATAAATAAATGGTTTATTTTACATCTATTTTCTTGAGCAATTGCTTTGATTAAAACCTAAGAATTAAAGTGAATAAAAGAAGCAAGTATAAAAACAGATGTCATAATTGATCATGTCTTCATATTTATTATTTTATAGAGAGTTAAAATGCATTCCTTCTGTGACCAGAGAAGAAAAACTTTAATTTTAAAATTATACTTAAGTCATATTGATTTATTACACTTGTCAGTCTATAATGAATTTTGTCTGCATGTTTATTTAATTTCATTTCATATTTAAATAATGCAGAGGCATTTATTTTATCTTTATGATGGAAAGTTTTGCATCAAAATAATTTTTGATACAGTGCATAATAGTTTAGCTAACTAATTCTGTGAAGTTTCGATCATTTAGTGTCTATTGATTCAGCACATGAGTTCTTGCTTCTATGAACAGAAAAAAGTTTTTAAAATGTTTGCAGTTGCATTGCTGAGATATTTAGAAAAATACCGTTTTGACACTGTTGAAGTTGCATGTGATTGCTTTCAGAGTAACTACAAGCCAAAGTCAAGGAAGACAGAAATGAAAGGACACAGCTGGGCACGATGCTCCCATTGCCTGCAAAATCAATTGTGATGCCCGATGAAAGCAAAAAAGGGATTTCCATATCTGAGAGATGTGCTGTGTCAACCATAAGCTCAAGCAAACACAGGTGAAATAAAACTAAATGTTACTAGATTTTGCAACTTTTAAGTTCTAATTTGGTAAGTTTGAACCAACTGATTACATAACCAAACAGCCAGGCACACACACTTAAGAATAATTATTTGCTCACTGAAATAATTTCTTAAAAGAAACCAAATCTTTTGCTTTTAAATTAAATATCATGTAGATATAATACCATTTCTGAATATTCATGTAAAGTATGTAGAAATAAGGTTTTCTTGTGGTAGTTTGATACTGTTTTGAGAAGGATTTTAGGAATACCTGACCAACTGCCTATGATGTCCCTCACTTAAACACATCAGTGTTATACTTCATGAAAAGGGTGTTATACAAAAGAAGCAACCTCCAAATTTAAATTTCACATTATGAGGGGATGAGCTAAATCCACAGTATGACATAGTGTAGGATCATGAAGCATATAATTTAATGGAAACAATTACCTCCCTTTTTTCTTACACTTTGAATTTATTCTTTTCATCCATCTCCCTAATCAGAAACAAAGTAAAAGCAAGATAAATAGATATTTATAGCCAAGTTTTGCCCGGGTTAATAATAGGGGAGTGAGTTATGTCAAAAAAGTGAAAACTGAAATAATAGAATAATAGGTAGCACAATGATCATACTCTCTAAAAAGTATAATCCTAGTTTAATCCCTGTACTCAAGTAATTTGTTTAGCAGCTACCCCTCTCCGTAGGAGCTAGCAGGATGGGAGACTGGGAGAAGGACACTGCAATACAATTTTTATTCTTTTTGTCTTTTCCACTTCATACTGCATTTTATTTGTATTAAATTATTTTGTAAATATTATTTATGCTATAAATGATAAAAACAATTTCCCCAAAATAATCAGCAAATGGGGTATTTGTACTCAGGTATATATATTTTATATATGTCCTTCAATAGTATGCTGTTTCTAAAACAAAAAGTTCTTCAGGAAAAGGTCTATGGTGAAGAGATACAAAATTATAGCATTGTACCACTTCACTTTGAGATGCAGTTCTGCACTTTAAGAATTTTAAATTATTCCTCCAATCCACAGATGAAATAAAGTTCAGTGAGGCAATATTCTTCATTAAGAAACATTTAACTCAGTAATGGTCTAGGCCAACTGGAGAATGAAGAAAAGCAATTTAAAAGAGTGCAGGATCTTTTAAAAAGAATAATCACTTGTTCACCATACAAAATGAATAATTTAGATTCATTTAGATTCATTTAGAATTATTACATGTGGGCAAAGGCAAATGGAAAATTGTATAACTTCAAGTATGTTAGTTGAATTTTAGTTGAGGAAGAGAAAATTGTGCAATTGCTGAGTTGAGCTACAGTATTAAGACAAAATAAGTATTTGGTTGCTTGTGATCTCATCAGGATTTCAAATTAGGTATTGATCTACGATTTTCTAACTTTTAACATTTTATTGTGGAAAATTATATAAATACATCCAAACATCTATGTGTAACAAGTCATGGCCAATATTGTTCTACTGAAATCTCTCTCCAGTTACTCCCATAATTGTATCTAGATTTTTTGGGAGGGGAAGTTTAGAATCTGTCAGCACTCTTTTATTTAATTAAAGTTTATTATGAACAAGTATAACTGAAAGAAGGAAATGTATAACAGCTACTTCAAAACATTAGACATGTATTAGACATTGCACCAAGCTTGTCACAGTGTGTGAGACAAGAGATAGAGTTTCAAGTACTTAAAGTTTTTAAAAGCATTCATTTTAAATTCAGTTACATCTACAGAGATTAATGAGCTCACTTTAAGAAAATTACTACATCCTGTATTAGCTCTGTTATCATGACTTCCAACCATTATCTAAATATTTCTCACAAAAGTGTGCATTTCATATGAGAACAGATTGGCTCCCATGTAAGATGAATTGACAAGAGTACCATTATGTCATTGCATCTAAAGAATATAAAAGAAAAACCTACCACATAAAATAGAATATAAAGTATAGCCAAATTTAATCTTACTTGTGAGATTCACCCTGATGTACCTAGATTTTTTGATAAAAAATTTTTGTCTTATCATTTAATTTGTAAATTGATTAATTCTATGTTTGGTTTTAATATTAACTCTTCATTCTTTCTTTGCTGTTCTAAATGACTCAAGAAACATATATCACATTTAGCAACATCACTCTTCACTTTTTGTTTATTTTTTGTTGTATTTATTTAACAAGAACAGAATGATGCCTTGATATTCATATGTGGTGAGGTGATGGGAGTTAAGTAAGCTGTCCATGCATCCGCATCCTTTATGAACATATATTGTTGCTGTTGCAGTGAGTGATGGTGACATAAACTCACACATTTTATTATAAATTTTCTCAAGAATTTATAATCATTGTTACAGATTTTTCCTGTAATAGGGCTGAATTAATATTTTTTGAACAAGCTTATTTATGTATTTTCTATCTTATGACTGGTTACTCTTACAGAATTCATTCATCATATGTGAGCAAACATTTCTAATGTAAAAGTTAAACTAGTACCAACCACACTTTCTCAGGTTAAAAAGCAAAATGGCTGACCCATGATAAACCATTAAATATCAGTGCTGTTGCTTATTATTAAAACCAATTTCCTAACAGTTACCAGAAAGAAATGAGGACCTTCCAACTTTTGCTGGGGCAGATTCTCCCACTCAATTGTGGAAAGTTCTTCTCATCCATAAGAACAGTTGAGAGCTTTGATTGGTTTCTTCTTCATTTAGTGGTACCAAAATAATATGTTTTGAATATACTTAACCTATAAATACGAAACTCTAGCTTTTATCACCAAGTAAAGGACCTCCAAATTCTGATTATAAGCCATGTAGCTATAGTTAATGTAAAAGTTATTCTCAAACCTTTCAGGATATGCTAAGTGTCCCTTTTCAAAGGTCACATATTACCCTGTTTTCTTGTAGTACATATTTTCTGCCACATAGATTAAGTACTGAGAACATTGCTTTATCCTTGAGGAGAGTAATATCTACTTAACTATGTAAAACACTCATCCATAAACCACCAGCAAATCAATTTCTTTGATCTCTTGTTAATGAAAATATTTATACTTCAGAACAAATAATCTTAGCAGATGATACCTTCATTTTGATTTACAGAAATTTTCACTCATCACTGAGATAGGGTTGGAAAAAATGCTACTCTAGCTTTGCCATTTTTCTTCTAAAAGTAACTTTGTATCAAATCATGAGTTTCCCAATTCTCAAGATGTGGACACCTGGAGCATTTTAGAAACAAAAAGCATGTCAGGACATAGTAATATCTGAAATGCCTTTTTTAAAATTCAAATGTGATTTGCTTTATTTCCTGAGGTGGAAGAGACACATTTCTGAAGGAACATGGATGAACTCTGAAAATTTTTGAGTTCACTTCCCTAACTCATTAGAAGGTATCACAAACTAGATACCACTATAATTACAAAATCTGTTCAAGTTTGCCTCTGGCTATCATCTGTTTACTTACACAGAAAATAAAGATCATTATATGTGTTTGCACCTTTCTTTAAAAAAAAGATGACCATCACCATGTCTTCAGGTTACAAAAGCTCCCAACAACTCTACAAAAGCCAAATGAATTTATTTCAATTTATTAACATAGTCAAATAATGATCAAATATGAGTCCAAATTTTAACATATCGAAATAAAGTAGGTGGTTTTCCATTGCTGCCAATTGTTTTCTTTATATTATAGTCTCTTACAAAACTAAATTGCCAATATCTGCCAGAAAATAATTGGCTTATACTATTGAATAAGCACTGAAATACCTAATTTAAGTTGTCCATTTGTTATTTTCAATTTTTTTTTCTTTTTTACTGTGGCATTTGTAAATGTTCTTATAATATATCAAAGATATCATACTTAAATTTACCCACTCCATCATTCCCCTTTATCCTCCCTCCCCCCTATTCTTGGAATAGTTTCAACAGGTATCATTTTTCCATTTATATGCATGTGTACACAGTATTTACACTCTATTCACTCTCCTATGCCCTGTTCCCACCTGCCTCCCCCCCTACCGGTACCTGTTCCACTTTTCTAAACAAAAAAAATGACATTTTTCTACACAGAGAGTTTCTTTATGGCATTATATTATATATAGATAATATAACCCAAATTGGTTCATCTCCTCTATACTTCTTACTACCTTAGTCCCCTTTTTATA
Organism: Castor canadensis; assembly: GCF_047511655.1. Lineage (NCBI taxonomy): Eukaryota > Metazoa > Chordata > Mammalia > Rodentia > Castoridae > Castor > Castor canadensis. The sequence continues at coordinate 93,426,347 of NC_133391.1, read as the reverse complement.
GTGGCCTCAACAGGTTTAAAAATCCTATATTTACTCTCGTACAGAGAGTGCATCAATCATAGTCACCTCTTAATTTTCTTCTTTTACACTCCCCCTCTCATATGTGACCTCTTCTTAGTGTGACCTGTTTTTCATAAAACTACTGATGACCAATAGCTATGTCCCCCTTTCCCCTAATAACCTTCCTAGAATCCCATTAATTACTAAACTAGTAACTTTTTGCCCTTTAGAGCCCTCTAACTTTGTCTCAAAGACTAATTTATTATTTTAAAAAGTGCATCAGCCAATCAAGAACAATTTCCCCCCCTTTGGCGATATTGAGGGTTAAACTAGAGACCTTGCTCTTGCTTGGCAGATATTCTACCACATGAGTCATGACACAAGACTTTTTGGCTTTGGTTATTTTTGAGATAGAGTCTCACATTGGGCTCAAGCTGACCTGGAACATGATCCTCCTAAGTGTGTTTATCCAAGTAGTTTGGTGCATGCTTCCACCCCTAGTTGTTGGTTGAGATGGGGTCTCATGAAATATTTGCCCATGCTGTCTTCAAATTGCTATCTTCCAGATTTCTGCCTCCTGCTCAGCTAGGATTACTGCACCTGGCCTAAGAACACCCATACAGTCATTTTTTAATGTAAAAGTAAATAAAATAACATAAACATGGGGATGTAGCTCAGTTGTTCAGCACTTGTCTAGCATGTTCAAGGCCCTCTGTTCAGTTCCCAATACAGCAAGAAAACTGAATGTTATCATCGACAGTGTAATGCTAGCTACTTAGCAGGAAGAGATAGGAAGGACAGAGGCTTGAAGCCAGCCTAGCAGAAGTGTTCACAAGACTCCATCTCAACCAATGACAGGGTCCGGTGGCATCCATCTGTCATCCCAGATAAGCAAGGAAACACAAATAGGAAGACAATGTTCCAGGCTTGCCTGGACATAAACTAAGGCCCTATCTCAAAAGTAACCAAAGCAAAAAGGGCTGGTAGCATAGCATGAATGGTAGAGTGCCTGCCTAGCAACCATGAGGCTCTGAGTACAAATCCCAGTACAACTGCCCCCAAATTCAACCAAACAATAAACCAATCAACCAAACAAAACTACATTGAGATATCCTAGTTAGAGTGGCTGCTATAAAAAAGAAAACTAAATGGTGAAGATGTGGGGAAAAAGGAACCCTTATATACTACTGTTGGGAATGTAAATTAGTGCAGTCACTGGAAATTAGCACAGAATTTCCTCAGAAAACTAAAAATAGAGCTATCATATGATCCTGCTATGCCTACTACTCCTGGTTATGTATCCACAGGGAATATAACTCCCCATACAATTGGGATACCTACACACTGATGTTTAGAGTTGCACTATTCACAATAGCCAAGTCATGGAAACAGCCTGGGTGTCCATCAACAGATGAGTGGATAAAGAAATATGATATGCACAGTAGGTAGTTTTTGAAATTAATTACTGCCTATTTTGTAAAAATTAATGTAAACTAATAAAAATAGCAAAAATGACAATAAAATAAGACCAACCAACAGATATATCTCATAGTTCTAAAGGCTAGAAGTTTTAGATCAAGATATCTGCAGAGCTGATTTCTTCTGAGGATGATGAGGCAAATCTGTCCCATGCTTTTTCCCTTCCTTCTGGAGGGTGTTGGTAATCTTTTGTGTTCTTTGATAAAAAAAAAATTAATGTGCCTAATACAAAGGTACTAATCTGAATAAGAATACATCTTGTACCTGGAAATATTATTCCACTAAGATGGGAACTGATGGCATTCTATTATTAATGAGATCATACAAAATTTAGTAGTATTTAAAGATAAAAAGCCTAAACCCAGTTGGAGAGTTCAGAAAAGACACAACCAAGGAAATGGTGCTTTCGAAGGGGGAGGAAGGAAGAGATTGATTGCATTTTGTTGGAAAGCATTATGGAGACTATGGCTTTTCAGAAAAAAAGAGAAAAACATTTCTTTTTAAAAAATAGATATTAGAAACAACACATTCAGGAGAATGCATGCAGGATTCTTTATTACTTTTTTTCCTAGAGTACAATATGGAATGAAAAATACACAGGGAGATGAGAAAGAATAAGTAGTCAAGTCATAAAGTTAGACTGAGGAATTCAATCTGCATATGTTTAATTTGGGGGAGGTATCAATAGAATTTAAACAAACTTGATAAAAGAATTTCTTCTGAGAACATTAAAAAGAGAGATTAAAGTTTAGACACAGAAGAGTTAGGAGATTATAGCAACCATGTGAAATACAATGAATATTTGAAGTAGATAAAATACTTTAGCATCCTTCACAGTTCTTATGGAAAAAAAGTGCATGTTGACTGGAATGGAATTCTAAAGTAAGCCTTGGATAACGACCTGGGAGCTATAAAGGAAATTAGGTTAGATTAAAAATTGAGTAATTTTGAAGTAAATTTAATAAATTTAATTTACATTTAGGTAAAGAAATGATGTCCAGTGGTATTTCTAGGAGATGGCATACAATAAGAATGAAATAAAACATAGACCCAAGAAACAGAGCCTCAAATTTAAAATGTGTTAGGAGCAAGAAGGAAATCAGGAATTAACACATATCTGAAGAAGGAAGAGAGTCCAATTTCATAGTGGCAAAGGAAGTTTCAAAGGAAAATAATGGTCAGCACTAACAAACAAATGAGAGAGAAAAAGATCCCACTGGACTTTATTACAAGAAGGACTTTGCTAAATTTATAAAATATTTAGTTAAAGATGATTAATAATCTGTGTCATTGGGGACTCAAGGAAATGTAGGATGAGAAAGTAGGTTTATTGATTGTCCCGCTTTTTGATGAAACTTAGCCTTTAAGACTAGGAAAATTATGTTAGCTTGTGACAAATGTTGGGACAAGAAAGGATTGATAGTTTATAAGAAAAAGAAAATTGAGTTAATCAAATGAGCAAAAGGATTAGAACAGGATTTCTTATGGATGAATTAAAGCTTGCAAAAGGTGTGTTTCAGGCTCTTTGCAGTTTATACCACAGTGAAATTTAGCATGGAAGTATATTGTAGTCAATATAATACAAATATGGAAGCTTTTTTGGATAAGTAAACAAAAGCTTATTATTTTGAGATCATTTACATGTGCAAGTAATTGCTATCATCAACTGAGGTTTTTCAATTAAATTCAGATGATAACATATTAATATTAAATGAGAACAACACTTTGTCAAGAATTAATTAGTTTTTAGTTACAGTATTTCAAGTATGTTTTCAAAATTAATGACTCCTTGGGATTTTATTATTTTACTTTGAATAAATATGTGAAGCAAATAATTTTTGAGTCTGATTATTAACACACTTTGCTTCTATATCTGTAATATGTTAGTTGAAAATTTTAAGGATTAAGACACATCAGATAACAATATTTATAGATATAGATATAGTTGTAAATATAAGTAGCTAGCCCTCTAGGCACCCAGCAGCTCTTGCTTACACACACACACACACACACACACACACACACGCCCAAAGAGATGTGACAAGAGAATGTCTCTTTAAAAAAAAAAGAAAAAAGCACAGTTAAAGACAGTATTAACTGCAAATCAACAAAAGCACTGTACATAAAATTTTGAAGTATTTGATTGTCATGCCCTTGTTCTTTAAAATTCTTTGTTTCTCCATTCCATCACTTTGCTTCCGTCTGTCTCACTATTTTAAGAGCAGCATTCTGGCAACATTTTACAACAGGATGATGCTAGCAAAGAGCCATTGTCAGCTCCCTGGAAGACCATAAACTAACCGCTATACTGAGAATTGAATGGGCAATTGTAACACATAATTATGGAAAATGTTATAAAAGTGACTTACACAGGTTGCTGGGAAATACATGACTCCTTTGAAAGTCCACGATCCCCTTCTACAAGGTATTGCCTAGCACCAGCCTTACAGTATTTCCACTACTATTTTGAAAGTTGTTTATGAACCTGAAAGACATTTCTGAATTACAGGTCTCACATTCTGAAAGTGTGTTGTATTCTTTTGTTTTGGCTTAGTTTTGCTTATTTAAGAAGATTGTCCAAAAGTATCCAATTAAAAACTTACTTGTGCTATGCATTATATCTTCCATTCAATTTTCTCAATAGCCTTAAGCAATATTTATAAATGTCAATTTATTCTTTGTTCAAATATATATTAGGTATTATTAAATGACAAAATCTCACATCTTGGTGTTATAGTGGTATAGTGTCTGGATGGAGTCCCTGTTTGCATTCTACATTCTAATGAGGACCACAGTGGAGGGAAAACAAAAAGTCCAGGCTAACAGATAATTCTGTTAGGACTAATTTTTTGTCATTTAAGGTGGATTATATGTATATATATATAAATGTTTATATTTTTATATAAATATGTATATATAAATACACATAAAATATGTTTTTTTTCTTGTGCTGAGTGAGGGTACACAGTGGCATCCACAAAAGTTCTTACAGTATAGCAAATATATGATACTTGTCTCTCCATGATTCTTCTTCATCTTTTCTCACCTCACTACTGAAATAGTTTCAACAAGTCTCATTTTTCCATTTATGTATGTCTACACAGTATTTGCACGTATGCACCCTCCAACACCCTTTCCCCAACTCTTCTGAACTCTCAATGGTACCACCCCTCTCAGACAGGACTTGTTCCTATTCCTCCCTCCTTTTCTCTGACTTTGTGGGAAAAAAAAGATGCTTTCATTTGTTCAAGATACTACACAGAGAGTTTGCTTGTGACAGTTCTGTGTATATATGTATTATAATGCAAAGTGGTTTATCTCCATTATTTTTCTTCTTTCTATATTAGACCCCTTGCTTATGGTGATTTCCTCAAGCTTAAAAATTCTATATTCATTCTTGTATAGAGAGTACATCTACCATATTAATCTTTTTAACTTCCTTCTTTATACTCCCTCTTTCATATGTTACCACCCATTAGTATGACCTTTTTTTCATAATATTGCTGTATTTGTATTAGGTTTATATTCCACATATGAGAGAAAACATGCTACGTTTGACCTTCTGAATCTGGATAACTTCCCTTAAGATGAGGTTCTCCAGTTCCATCCATTTCCCTGCAAATTACAAAATTTCATTCTTTGTGGCTGAATAAAACTCCATTGTATATAAATACCATGTTTTTTTTTTAAATTCATTCATCAGTAGTGGGACACCTTGGCTCTTTCCATAGCTTAGCTATTATGAATGATGCTTCAATAATCATGGATGTGCAGCTGCCTTTATGTAACCTGACTTACATTCCTTCACGTATGTTCCTAGAAATGGTATTGCTGGATCATATGGCAATTCTATTTTTAGTTTTCTGAGAAGCCTCCATAAGGTTTTCCATAGTGGTTGCATTAATTTACATTTACAGCATCAGTATATGAGGGCTCCTTTTTCCCCAAATCCTCACCAACATTTGTTGTTGATTGTGTTCTTGATGGTAACCATTCTAAAAAGAATTAAGTGGAATCTTAACATGGTTTTAATTTGCATTTCTCTTATGGTCAGGAATGGCGAGAATTTCTCCATGTGTTTTTTAGCCATTTGGATTTTTTCCTTTGATAAAGTTCTCTTTTTTTCTTCATTAGAAAGTTACTTGTTTGGGAGTTTAGTTTTTTGACTTCTATGTATATTCTGGTTCTTAATCCCTTGTCAGATGAATAGTTGAAAGATTTTTTCCCATTCTGTGGGCAGCATCTTCAATTTAGAGACCATTTCTTTTGTTCTGCAAAAGGTTTTTGATTTCTTCTAGTTCGATTTATCAATCATTTCTCTTAGTTGCTGAGCCATTTGAGTTCTATTGAGGAAGTCATTGCCTATGCCTATTAATACCAATGTATTCCCTGCTCTTTCTTGTACTAGCTTCAATGTTTCAGGTTTTATATTAAGGTCCTTAATCCACTTTGAGTTGATACTTATACTAGGTGAAAGACACGGATCAAATTTGAGCTTTTTGCATGCACATATTCAGTTTTCCCAGCAACATCTGTTGAAGACACTCTTTTCTCTGTCATGTGTTATGGGTACCTTTGTCAAAGTCAGGTGGGTATAGCTGCATGGATCCATATATAGGTCTTCTGTTCTTTTCTCCTGGTCTTCATAGCTGTTTTTGTACCAGTACCATGTTGTTTTTATTGCTATGACTGTGTAGTGTAGATTGAAGTTGGGTATTGTGATACCTCTAGCATCACTCTTTTTGTTTGGTATTGCCTTGCCTATTTGCAGTATTTTGTGTTTCCAAATGAATTTTAGGGTTAATGTTTTCAATTTCTTTGATAAATATCATTGGAAATTTAATGGGAATTACATTGACCACGTAGATCACTTTTGGTAATATAGCCATTTTCACATTAATGATCCTACCAATCCATGAACATGGAAGATATTTCCATCTTCTATAGTCTTCTAAGATTTCTTTTTTCAATTGTTTATAGTTTTCCTTGTAGAGGTCTTTCACATCCTTTGTTATGTTTATTTCTAGGTATTTTCCTTTCTGGGGGCTACTGTAAGTAGAATTATTTTCTATATTCTTTCTCCATCTGTTCATTGTTGCTGTAGAGAAAGGCTACTAATTTTTCTAAATTGATTTCATATCATGCTAATTTGCTGAAGCTGTTTACAGTGGCCAGGAGTTTTTTGGTGGAGTTTTTGGGTCTTTTAGGTATATGATCATGTCATCTACAAATAGTTATAGTTTGACTACTACCTTTCCAACTTGTATCTCTTTTATTTCTTGTTCTTGTCTTATTGCTCTGGCTAGAAATACCAAGACTATGTTGAATAAGAGCAGAGAGAGCCGACACCCTTGTTTCATTACTGACTTTGGAGGAAATGATTTTAGTTTTCCCCATTTATATGATGTTGGCTATTGGCTTGTCATAGGTACTATTTGTTATCTTGAGTTATTTTCCTTCTACTCCTTATATTTTCAGAGCTTTCATAATGAGAGAATTTTGAATTCTGTGGAAGGCTTTTTCTGCATCCATTGAGATGATCATGTGTTTTTTATCTTTGCTTCTATTAATATGGTGTAATACATTTAATAATTTGCATACATTGAACCATCCCTGAATTTCTGGGATGATATTGACTTGATCATGTTTTATGATCTTTTTGATATGCTGTTGAATTTGATTAGCCAATATTTTATTGAGGGGTTTTTGCATCTATGTTAGAGATTGGCCTGTAATTCTCTATTATTGTTATTTTTTTGTCTGGTTTGGGGATGAGTGTAATACTGGGCTCCATAGAATGAGATTGGCAGTGTTCCTTCCCTTTCTTTTTTGTGGAAAAGTCTGAGTGTTGGTATTAGCTCTCCTTAAAGTTCTGGTAGAATTTAGTGGTGAAACCATCAAGTGCTGGGATTTTCATTTTTGGGAGAATATAAATACTTCAATTTCACTTCTTGTTATAGATATGTTTATATGAGTAATATCCTATTGATTAAATTTTGAATGGTGAAATGTGTCTAGAAATTTGTCCATTTCTTCTAGATTTTCCTCTTTATTGGAACATAGGTTTTCAAAGTAGCACATGATGATTTCCCTAGAATTCTTGGTGTTTGTTGTTTTCTTCCCTTTTTCCTTTCTAATTTTATTAATTTGCATCTTTTCCTTCCTCATGTTGGTTAGATATAGCAGGGGTTTGTCAATTTTATTTATCTTTTCAAAAAAGCAGCTTTCTGTTTTGTTGATTGTTTATTTGGCTTTTTTGTTCTATATTTCATTGATTTTGGCCCTAATTTTTATTATTTCTCTCCTTCAGCTTGTTTTCATATACATTTTAAGGAGTTTAAAATGCAGCATTTGGTTGTTTATTTGAAATCTTTCTGTATTTTTAATATATGCACTCATGGCTATAATCTTTCTCCTTCAGAATTCCTTTGCTGTATTCCATAGATCCTGATAGGTTGTGCTTTCATTCTCATTAAATTCCAGGAACTTTTTGATTTCCTCCCTTATTTTTGATGACCTAGTGATCATGTTACAGTGTGTCATACATACAGTCTCTAGTTTTTAAGCATTTTCTGCTATTTCTTTTGTTGTTGAGTACTAGTTTTATTGTGTTGTGGTCAGAGAGCATGCAGGAGTTATTTCAGTTTTCTTATATTTGTTAAGACGTATTTTCTGACCTAAAATATCTTCTAGTTTGGAGCAACTTTCATGGCCTTCTGAGAAAAATGCATATTGTACTGTGGCAGAATGGAATACTATATAAAAGTTCTATCAGGTCCATTTGCTCTATGGCATCATTCATTTCTAGAGTTTCTTTTACCCTTTCACTCTGAGGCAAGATTTGGTTCTGTCTATAAGGTGGGCTTCTTGCAAACAACAGATTGTCAGGTCTTCCTTTTAATCCTATTTGCTAACTGGTGTCTTTTGATGGGGAATTAAGTCCATTCAGCATTAGCATTGCAAGATATGTGGTGATTCCTGAAATTTAGTTGTTTTTTTATGTAATGGTGTATGTGTGTGCAACTAATTCTATGCTACTCTTTGATTACTTCTCTTGAGGTTTATTAATTCCCTTCCTTTCATGGCTATGCTTGTTTTCATCTTCTATGTGTAGGATTCCTTTCAGGATTTTCTGTACTGGTTGTTTAGTGGTCATGTATTGCTTTTGTTTCTGTTTATCATGGACGGTTTTAATTTCTCCTTCCATTTTTAATGATACCTTTGCTGGGTAGAGTATCCTAGGGCTGAAGTTTTCTTTTATTGATCAAGATGCCTCACTCCATGCCCTTCTTGCTTTTAAGGTTTCTGTTGAGAATTCTGCTCTTATTTTTATGGGTTTACCCTTATATGTTATTTGATCTTTCTCTCTTATAGGCTTCAATATTCTTTTCTCAATATATGTGCTAATTATTTTAACTATAATATGCTGTGGAGAGTTTCTATTTTGGTCATGTCTGTTTGGTGCTCTTCAGGAATCTTGTACCTGAATGGACATCTCTTTCTCAAAATTTGGGAAGCTTTCTTCTATTACTTTGTTGAACATATTACCTATGTTTTTGGATTGTACCTCTTCTCCTTCTTTGATGCCCATGATTTTCAGGTTTGTCTTTTGATGGTGTCACAGATTTCTTGCATATTCTTTTCACAGTTCTTGAGTCTTTTGCCCAAGAATTCTTCTGTATTTTTCTTTAATATCTATTTTTGTCTTTGAACCCTGAATTTTCTCTTCCACTTGTTTCAGTCTTGGATGGCTTTCAATTGTATTTTTTTTATTTCTTTTAATCATATGTGCACACAATGTTTGGGTCATTTCTCCCTCCTTCTCCCTGCACCCTTCCTATTGCCCACCTCCTCCCTCTCTCCCACTACCACCTTGCTACCAGGCAGAAACTATTTTGTCTTTATCTCTAATTTTGTTGAGAGAGAGTATAAGCAATAATAGGAAAGACCAAGGGTTTTTGATAGTTGACATAAGGGTAGCTATACAGGGAGTTTACTCACTTTGCTTTCCTGTACGTATGTGTTACATTCTAAATTAATTCTTATCGAATTAACCTTTTTTCTAGTTCCTGGTCCCCTTCTCCTCTTGACCTCTGTCGCATTAAAGTTTCTGCATTAGTTCCTTTGCATTAAAGTCATCAAATGCTATCTTGTTTTCTTGGGGGGGTTTCTTGCCTATCTTCATACCTCCCTTGTATGCTCTCGCCTCATCATGTGATCAAAGTCCTTGCCCTTGATCTAAAGTCTACATATGAGGGAGAACATATGATTTTTGTTCTTCTTGGCCTGGCTAACCTCGCTTAGGATGATGCTCTCCAGTTCCATCCATTTATCTGAAAATGAAGAGATTTCATTCTTCTTCATGGCTGAGTAGTATTCCATTGTGTATAGATACCACATTTTCTTAATCCATTCATCAGTAGTGGGGCATCTTGGCTGTTTCCATAACTTGGCTATTGTGAAAAGTGCTGCAATAAACATGGGTGTGCAGGTGCCTCTGGAGTAACCTGTGTCACATTCTTTTGGGTATATCCCCAAGAGTGGTATTGCTGGATCATATGGCAGATCTATGTTCTACTAGTGTTCCAGATTGGTTGTACTAGTTTGCATTCCCATCAGCAGTGTATAAGACTTGCTATTTGCCCACATCCTCACCAACACTTGTTGTTGGTGGTGTTTTTGATGATAGCTATTCTACCAGGAGTGTGGTGGAATTGTAGTGTGGTTTTCATTTGCATTTCTTTTATGGCCAGAGATGGTGAGCATTTTCTCAAGTGTGTTTTGGCCATTTGAATATCTTCATTTGAGAAAGTTCTATTTAGGTCAGTTGCCCATTTCTTTATTGGTTCATTGATTTCGGGAGAATTTAGTTTCTTAAGTTCCCTGTATATTCTGGTTTTAAGTCCTTTGTCGATGTATAGCTGGCAAATGTTTTCTCCCACTCTCCAGGTGGTCTCTTCAGTTTAGAGACCATTTCTTTTCTTACACAGAAGCTTTTCATTTTATGCAGTCCCAATTGTCCACCTTTTCTCTTAGTTGCTGAGCTGCTTGGGGTTCTATTGAAGAAGTCCTTGCCCATACCTGTTGCTTCCAAAGTATTGCATGCCCTTTCCTGTACTAACTTCAGAGTTTCAGGTCTGATATTAATATCCTTGATCCATTTTGAGTTCATGCAGTGCAGGGTGATAAACATGGATCTAGTTTCAGTTATTGCAGGCAGATAACCACTTGTGCCAGCAACATTTGTTCAAGAGGCTGTCTCTTCTTCATCACATGTGCTTCTTGTCTTTGTCAAAAATAAGGTGGGCATAGCTGTGTAGAACTCCCATGCTCATGGATTGGTAGAATCAACATAGTAAAAATGTCTATACTCCCCAAAGCAATCTACATGTTTAATGCAATTCCCATCAAAATACCAACAACATTCAGCAAAAAGATTGAAAAATCTACCTTTAAATTTATTTGGAAACACAAGAGACCACGAATAGCCAAGGCAATACTCAGCAAAAAGAGCAATGCTGGAGGTTTCACAATACCCAACTTCAAACCATATTACAAAGCAATATCAATAGAAACAGCTTGGTACTGGCACAAAAACAGACATGAAGACCAGTAGAACAAAATAGAGGACCTGGATATGAAGCCACACAACTATAATCAACTTATCTTTGACAAAGTTGCTAAAAATATACAGTGGAGAAAAAGACAGCCTCTTCAACAAAAACTGCTCGGAAAACTGGTTAGCAGTCTGCAGAAAACTAAAACTAGATCCATGTTTATCACCCTATACAAATATTAACTCAAAATGGATCAAGGACCTTAATGTCAGAACCCAAACAATAAAGTTGGTACAGGAAAGAGTAGGAAATACTTTGGAACTAATAGATATAGGCAAGGACTTTCTCAATAGAACCCCAGCTGCTCAGCAACTAAGAGATAGCATAGACAAATGGGACTTTTTAGTTCATAAAACTAAAAAGCTTCTGCTCAACAAAAGAAATGGTCTCTAAACTGTACAGACCGCACACAGAGTGGGAGAAAATATTTGCCAGCTACACATCAGACAAAGGACTGATAACCAGAATATACAGGGAACTTAAAAAACTAAATTCTCCCAAAACTAATGAGCCAATAAAGAAATGGGCAAGTGAACTAAACAGAACTTTCTCAAAAGAAGAAATTCAAATGGCCAGAAAACACATGAAAAAATGCTCACCATCTCTAGCAATAAAGGAAATGCAAATTAAAACCACGCTAAGATTCCACCTCACCCTTGTTAGAATAGCCATCATCAGCAACACCACCAACAGCAGGTGTTGGCGAGGATGTGGGGAAAAAGGAACCCTCTTACACTGTTGGTGGGAATGTAAACTGGTACAACCACTCTGGAAAAAAATTTGGAGGCTACTTAAAAAGCTAAACATTGATCTACCATTTGATCCAACAATACCACTCTGGGGAAATACCCAAAAGACTGTGACACAGGTTACTCCAGAGGCACCTGCACACCCATGTTTACTGCAGCACTATTCACAATAGCCAAGTTATGGAAACAGCCAAGATGCCCCACCGCTGACGAATGGATCAAGAAAATGTGGTATCTATACACAATGGAATTTTATGCAGCCATGAAGAACGAAATGGTAATATATTCAACAAAGTAATAGCAGAAAGCTTCCCAAATTTTGAGAAAGAGATGTCCATTCAGGTACAAGATTCCTGAAGAGCACCAAACAGACATGACCAAAATAGAAACTCTCCACAGCATATTATAGTTAAAATAATTAGCACATATATTGAGAAAAGAATATTGAAGCCTATAAGAGAGAAAGATCAAATAACATATAAGGGTAAACCCATAAAAATAAGAGCAGAATTCTCAACAGAAACCTTAAAAGCAAGAAGGGCATGGAGTGAGGCATCTTGATCAATAAAAGAAAACTTCAGCCCTAGGATACTCTACCCAGCAAAGGTATCATTAAAAATGGAAGGAGAAATTAAAACCGTCCATGATAAACAGAAACAAAAGCAATACATGACCACTAAACAACCAGTACAGAAAATCCTGAAAGGAATCCTACACATAGAAGATGAAAACAAACATAGCCATGAAAGGAAGGGAATTAATAAACCTCAAAAGAAATAATCAAAGAGTAGCATAGAATTAGTTGCATGCACACACACCCTTATATAACAAAACCTACTAAATTTCAGGAATCACCACATATCTTGCAATGCTAATGCTGAATGGACTTAATTCCCCCATCAAAAGACACCAGTTAGCAAATAGGATTAAAAGGAAGACCTGACAATCTGTTGTTTGCAAGAAGCCCATCTTATAGACAAAACCAAATCTTGCCTTAGAGTGAAAGGGTAAAAGAAACTCTAGAAATGAATGATACCATAGAGCAAATGGACCTGACAGAACTTTTACATAGTATTCCATTCTGCCACAGCACAAGGATAGTGGGCACCCTTGTCTCGTTCCTGGTTTTACAAGGAATGGTTTCAGTTTTACACCTTTAAGTATAATGCTGGCTGTAGGTTTGTCATATATAGGTTTTATAATGTTGAGGTACTTTCCTTCTATTCCTAGGTTCCTTTGAGCTTTTAGCATGAAATGGGGTTGGATCTTATTAAAGGCTTTTTCTGCATCTATTGAGATGATCAAGTGGTTTTTGTGTTTGGTTCTGTTAATGTGGTTTATTACATTTATTGATTTTTCACATGTTGAACCACCCCTGCGTTCCTGGGATGAAGCCTACTTGGTCGTGGTGAGTGATCTTTTTGATGTGTTGCTGAATTCGGTTTGCCATTATTTTATTGAGGATTTTTGTATCAATTTTCATTAGGGAGGTTGGCTTATAGTTCTTCTTTTTGGAGGTGTCTTTGTCTGGTTTTGGAAAAGTGTAATACTGGCTTCATAAAATGTGTTAGGCAGTTTTCCTTCCCTTTCTATTTCATGGAACACTTTAAGGAGGGTGGTATTAGTTCTTCTTTAAAGGTCTGATAGAATTCAGCAGAGAATCCCTCAGGTCCTGAACTTTTATTTTTGGGGAGACTCTTGATTGCTGGTTCAATTTCATTTTGTGTTACAGATCTATTCAGGAGATTCACATCCTCTTGGTTCACTTTTGGATGATCATAAGTATCTAGAAATCTGTCCATTTTTTCAAATTTATTTGAATATAGGTTCTCAAAGTAGTCTCTGATGATATCCTGGACTTCCATGGTGTTTGTTGTTATCTTCCCTTTAGCATTCTTGATTTTACTGATCTGGGTTTTTTCTCTCATCATTTTAGTGAGGTTTGCCAGGGGTCTATTCAGCTTGTTTATTTTTCCAAAGAACCAACTTTTTGTTTCATTAATTCTTTGTATGGTTTTTTTTTGTTTGTTTCTATTTCATTGATTTCAGCTCTTATTTTTTATTATTTCTCTACTTCTATTTGTTTTAAGATTTGCTTTTTGTTGTTTTTCTAGGAGTTTGAGATGTATCATTCATCAATGATTTGAGATCTTTCAGTCTTTTTAAGATATGCACTCATGGCTAGATACTTTCCTCTCAGGACTTCCTTTGCTGTTTCCCATAGGTTCCAGTAGTTTGTGTTTTCATTTTCATTGACTTCCAGGAACCTTTTAATTTCTGCTTTTATTTCTTCAATGACCCATTGTTCATTAAGCAATGAGTTGTTCAGTTTCCAACTGTTTACATGTTTTTTGTCTTTATTTTTGTTGTTGAGTTCTAGTTTTAATGCATCATGATCAGACAGAATGCATGGTATAATTTCTATTTTCTTATATTTGCTTAGGCTTGCTTTGTGCCCTAGGATATGATCTATTTTGCAGAAGGTTCTGCGGGTTGCTAAGAAAAATGCATATTGTGTAGAAGTTGGATGTAGAAGTTGGATGAAATGTTCTATAGACATCAACTAGGTCCATTTGATCTATGGCATGTTTTAGATCTAGGATTTCTTTATTGATTTTTTTGTTTTTGGGGGCCATTGGCTTGGTAAATCTTCATCCAACCTTTCATTGTGAGCCTATACTTATGTCTATCTATGAGATGGGTCTCCTGTAAGCAAGAAATTGTTGGATCTTCCTTTTTAATCCATTTTGTCAAACACTGTCTATTGATGTGGAAGTTAAAAAAAACATTAAGTGTTAGTACTGATAGGTATGTGGTGATTCCTGTCATTTAGTTGTCTTAGTTGTTTGAGAGTTTGATTGTGTAGCTAAATGAATGTTACTCTCTACTTTCTTGCTTTTTCTTTTCCTGTAGTTTGGTATTGCCTGCCCTTTCATGGTTATGTTGGGTTTCACTTTCTGTGTGCAGAGTCCCTTGAAGAAACTTTTGCAGGTGGTGCCTTTGTGGTCATATATTGTTTTAATTTCTGCTTATAATGGAAGACTTTTATTGCTCCATCTATTTTGAGTGATAGTTTTGCTGGTTAGAGTATCCTAAGGTTCAAGTTATTTTCATTCAGTGCCCGGAAGACCTCACCCCAAACTCTTCTTGTTTTTAATGTTTCTGTTGAGAAGTCCACAGTGATTTTGATGGGTTTTCCTTTGTATGTTATTTGGTTTTTTCTCTCTTACAGCCTTCATTATTATTTTTATAGTCTCTGTGCTTGTTGTTTTTATGACAATATGTTGTGGGGTAGTTCTATTTTGGTCAGGTCTGCTTAGTGTTCTGGAAACTTCCTGTATCTGTATGGGCATAGTTTTCTCTAGATTTGGGAAACTTTCTGTTATTATTTTGTTGAATATATTCTGCATTCCTTTTGCTTGCACCTCTTCTCCTTTTTCAATGCCCATGACCAGTTTTGGTCTTTTGATAGAGTCAGTAACTTCTTGCATTTTCTTTTCACAGGTCTAGAGTTGTTTAACTAACAGTTCTTCGGTTTTTCATTTAATTACCACTGCATCTTTTAGTTCTGAGATTCTGTCTTCTGCTTGTTCTAGTCTGCTGGATAGGCCTTCCATTTTGTTTTGCACTTCAGTTTCATTCTTTTTTCTGAGATTTTCCATATCCTGAGTTCCTTCCTCTTTAATATTGTCTATTTTTGTCCTGTGTTCATTTATCTATTTATTTATCATGTTCTTTGTTTCTCTTTCGTGTTTATACAGTGCTTCTATAGTTTCCTTTATTTGTTCTTGTGTTTTCTCAAAATCTCTATTTTTGTTGTCTTGGAATTTCTTGAGTGTCTTCTGTACATTTTGGTTGACCATATCCAATATCATCTCTATAAAATTCTCATTGATTATTTACAGGATTTCTACTTTCTGGGTGTTCTTATGGGCTTCATTGGTTTCTTTGGCATAGTTTATTCCATTTTGTTGGAGTCTGGATCTGAGCATCTATTTTCTTCATTTCCCTCTGGTTCCTGTACTAATTTATTATTGGTAATGGTTTCCCTCTTTTTTCCGTCTTCCCATCATTGCCTTTGCTACTGCTACTGTCCCTGTACTGTGTGTAGTTCAATATTGTCTAGCTTATAATATTAATGATGATGATATCCAGAATGGAAGAGTAAGAGGAAAGGGAAAGCAAAGAAGGTAAAGAAAAAGGGAACAAAACAAAACAAAAAACAGAGCTGAAGAAATAAACAGGGAGAGATAGTGTAGTAATCAACAGTTAGCCAAACAGGCATTAGAGAGACAGAGGATAAAAATAATAATATTTAATTAATTAATTTAATTTAATTTCCCAAGTTCAAATGCAATAAAGTTTCAGTCTTAATAGATTTTGTGTTAATCCTTCAGCATCCAATCCTGGTGTTGGTGTCTGAGTAGTAGTTCTGGTGGTCTCCCAAGCAGGTTAGGAGCTGGCATCTGGTGGCAAGGGAACCCTCCTGGTTTCTCCATTTAATGTGGTGTGGGGATGCTGTGTGTGGCCTGGGGGTGTGGAGGTGTTGGAGTTTTGCCTCTTCTTGGTGGTTTTTCCTGCCAGGTGTATCTCCAGCGTCTCTCCAAGAGTTTACTTTAGGAAGCACGCTTTCTTCTTCCTCCCTCTAGTTGCCATCTCAAATGTATTTTTTATTTGACTTAAGGAATATTTTATTTCCAGGGTATCTGTTTGGTTCCTTTTTTGAGACTTTCTGTATCTTTGTTAATCTTTTTCATATCTTGTGCTGTCTTCCTTATTCCATTTTCTCTACTTTTATAATTTCCTTAGTTTCATTTCAGAGTTTGTTAAAATCCTCTCTGAGTTCATCTAATTGCTTCTGAGTCTTCTCAAATTTTTTTTATTTCTGTTTTCTTGGGACCCATTAGGTTGTTTTTATCTACCCTCTTTAAACTCATTGAACATTCTTATCAACATTCTTATGATTTCAGAAAGTAGGTATTCATCCTTTCATTGTTCATCAAATCCTCTATTATACTATTGTTAGTCTTTTGAGGAGTCGTATTCTTCTGCTTTCTTTTTTCCCTGTGTTTCATTTTGTGCTTTGCTTGTGTGTTGTTGATTGATTACTTGTGGATTTTAGTCATCTGTTATCTTTCCCTCAACTTAATCTCTATGCTGTGACTAGATTAGTTGTTAGCTAGGTTGTTGTAATATTTCTGTTCCTTGACCTGGAATTATAACTTACTAATAACAAATTCACAGAATCAATGCCAAATCAGTTATTTACATAATAAATAAAAAACTCTTGATGATATTATCTATAAACAATGGGTATTGGGAAATAGCAGTTGTTTGCATAGATATAGGTACTTAGGTAATTAAAAAGATGGCACTAGATAAGGGGGCAGGGAAAGGGGATGAGGTCAGGGGAAGAGGATGTATGAGGTGTGGAGGCTACAGGGTAAAAGGGCCTTAATGTGTATAAAGATGTACTTCAGTTGTGGGGGACAGTGCTATTGTCAGGGGTTGCAGAGGGATAAGAAGGATGGGAGTCATGTGTAAAGTTGTTATAATAGACTGTTCAGTGAGTGGTGAGTGTGGAGGACATAGGTATGGGGGGAAGTGAGGGGGAAGAAAAGAAGGTAAAGAGAAGAAAGGAAGAGAGAAAAGAAGCGAGAAGAAGAAAATGGGGAAGAGAAAGGAAAGAAGAAGAGTCAGCTAAGCAAATTGATATTTTGACAGAGGCACCGTTTGACAAAATGGATTAAAAAAGAAGATCCAACAATTTGTTGCTTACAGGAGACTCATCTCACCGACAGAAATAAGCATATGCTCAGGATGAAAGGCTGGAAGAAGATTTACCAAGCCAATGGCCCCCGAAAACAAGCAGGAGTAGCAATACTTATCTCTGACAAAGTAGACTTCAAACCTACATTGATCAAATGAGATAAAGAAGGACATTCCATACTAATAAAAGGGGAAATAGACCAAAAGGAAATAATAATCATCAATCTGTACGCACCCAATGTCAACACACCCAATTTCATCAAACATACCCTGAAAGACCTAAAAGCATATATAAACGCCAACACAGTGGTTGTGGGAGACTTTAACACTCCATTATCATCAATAGATAGGTCATCCAAACAAAAACTCAATAAAGAAATCCAAGATCTAAAATATGCAATAGATCAAGTGGACCTAGTAGATGTCTACAGAACATTTCATCCAACCTCTACACAATATACATTCTTCTCAGCAGCCCATGGAACCTTCTCCAAAATAGATCATATCCTAGGGCACAAAGCAAGCCTCAGCAAATATAAGAAAATAGAAATAATACCATGCATACTATCTGACCACAATGCAGTAAAAGTAGAACTCAACAACAAAAGTAAAGACAAAAAACATGCAAACAGCTGGAAACTAAATAACTCATTACTTAATGAAGAATGGATCATCGATGCAATAAAGGAGGAAATTAAAAAGTTCCTAGAAGTCAATGAAAATGAAAACACAACCTACCAGAACCTATGGGACACAGCTAAGGCAGTCTTGAGAGGAAAGTTTATAGCCATGAGTGCATATATTAAAAAGATTGAAAGATCCCAAATCAATGACCTAATGATACATCTCAAACTCCTAGAAAAACAAGAACAAGCAAATCCCAAAACAAATAGAAGGAGAGAAATAATAAAAATAAGAGCTGAAATCAACGAAATAGAAACCAAAAAAACCATACAAAGAACTAATGAAACAAAAAGTTGGTTCTTTGAAAAAATAAACAAGATCGATAGACCCCTGGCAAACCTGACTAAAATGAGGAGAGAAAAAACCCAAATTAGTAAAATCAGGAATGCAAAAGGGGAGATAACAACAAACACCATGGAAGTCCAGGAAATCATCAGAGACTACTTTGAGAACCTATATTCAAATAAATTTGAAAATCTAAAAGAAATGGACAGATTTCTAGATACATATGAACATCCAAAACTGAACCAAGAGGAAATTAATCACCTGAATAGACCTATAACACAAAATGAAATTGAAGCAGCAATCAAGAGTCTCCCCAAAAAGAAAAGTCCAGGACCTGATGGATTCTCTGCTGAATTCTATCAGACCTTTAAAGAAGAACTGATACCAACCCTCCTTAAACTGTTCCATGAAATAGAAAGGGAAGGAAAACTGCCAAACACATTTTATGAAGCCACTATTACACTTATCCCAAAACCAGGCAGACACCTCCAAAAAGGAGAACTATAGGCCAATCTCCTTAATGAACATTGATGCAAAAATCCTCAACAAAATAATGGCAAATCGAATTCAGCAACACATCAAAAAGATTATTCACCACGACCAGGTAGGCTTCATCCCAGGGATGCAGGGGTGGTTCAACATACGAAAATCAATAAACGTAATAAACCACATTAACAGAAGCAAAGACAAAAACCACTTGATCATCTCAATAGATGCAGAAAAAGCCTTTGATAAGATCCAACATCATTTCATGATAAAAGCTCTAAGAAAACTAGGAATAGAAGGAAAGTTCCTCAACATTATAAAAGCTATATATGACAAACCTACAGCCAGCATTATACTTAACGGAGAAAAATTAAAACCATTCCCTCTAAAATCAGGAACCAGACAAGGATGCCCACTATCTCCACTCCTATTCAACATAGTACTGGAATTCCTAGCCAGAGCAATTAGGCAAGAAGAAGGAATAAAAGGAATACAAATAGGTAAAGAAACTGTCAAAATATCCCTATTTGCAGACGACATGATCCTATACCTTAAAGACCCAAAAAACTCTACTCAGAAGCTTCTAGACATCATCAATAGCTATAGCAAGGTAGCAGGATATAAAATCAACATAGAAAAATCGTTAGCATTTCTATACACTAACAATGAGCAAACGGAAAAAGAATGTATGAAAACAATTCCATTTACAATAGCCTCAAAAAAAATCAAATACCTAGGTGTAAACCTAACAAAAGATGTGAAAGACCTCTACAAGGAAAACTATACACTTCTGAAGAAAGAGATTGAGGAAGACTATAGAAAGTGGAGAGATCTCCCATGCTCATGGATTGGTAGAATCAACATAGTAAAAATGTCTATACTCCCAAAAGTAATCTACATGTTTAATGCAATTCCCATCAAAATTCCAATGACATTCATCAAAGAGATTGAAAAATCTACTGTTAAATTTATATGGAAACACAAGAGGCCACGAATAGCCAAGGCAATACTCAGTCAAAAGAACAATGCAGGAGGTATCACAATACCTGACTTCAAACTATATTACAAAGCAATAATAATAAAAACAGCATGGTACTGGCACAAAAACAGACATGAAGACCAGTGGAACAGAATAGAGGATCCAGATATGAAGCCACACAACTATAAGCAACTTATCTTTGACAAAGGAGCTAAAAATATACGATGGAGAAATAGCAGCCTCTTCAACAAAAACTGCTGGGAAAACTGGTTAGCAGTCTGCAAAAAACTGAAACTAGATCCATGTATATCACCCTATACCAAGATTAACTCAAAATGGATCAAGGATCTGAATATCAGACCCCAAACTCTTAAGTTGATACAAGAAAGAGTAGGAAATACTCTGGAGTTAGTAGGTATAGGTAAGAACTTTCTCAATGAAACCCCAGCAGCACAGCAACTAAGAGATAGCATAGATAAATGGGACCTCATAAAACTAAAAAGTTTCTGTTCATCAAAAGAAATGGTCTCTAAACTGAAGAGAACACCCACAGAGTGGGAGAAAATATTTGCCAACTATACATCAGACAAAGGACTGATAACCAGAATATACAGGGAACTTAAAAAACTAAATTCTCCCAAAACTAATGAACCAATAAAGAAATGGGCACATGAACTAAACAGAACTTTCTCAAAAGAAGAAATTCAAATGGCCAGAAAACACATGAAAAAATGCTCACCATCTCTAGCAATAAAGGAAATGCAAATTAAAACCACACTAAGATTCCACCTCACCCCTGTTAGAATAGCCATCATCAGCAACACCACCAACAACAGGTGTTGGCGAGGATGCGGGGAAAAAGGAACCCTCTTACACTGTTGGTGGGAATGTAGACTAGTACAACCACTCTGGAAAAAAATTTGGAGGCTACTTAAAAAGCTGGACATCGATCTACCATTTGATCCAGCAATACCACTCTTGGGGATATACCCAAAAGACTGTTACTCCAGAGGCACCTGCACATCCATGTTTATTGCGGCACTATTCACAATAGCCAAGTTATGGAAACAGCCAAGATGCCCCAGCACTGACGAATGGATTAAGAAAATGTGGTATCTATACACAATGGAATTTTATGCAGCCATGAAGAAGAACGAAATGTTATCATTCGCCGGTAAATGGATGGAATTGGAGAACATCATTCTGAGTGAGGTTAGCCTGGCTCAAAAGACCAAAAATCGTATGTTCTCCCTCATATGTGGACATTAGATCAAGGGCAAACACAACAAGGGGATTGGACTATGAGCACATGATAAAAGCGAGAGCACACAAGGGAGGGGTGAGGATAGGTAAGACACCTAAAAAACTAGCTAGCTTTTGTTGCCCTTAATGCAGAGAAACTAAAGCAGATACCTTAAAGCAACTGAGGCCAATAGGAAAAGGGGACCAGGAACTAGAGAAAAGGTTAGATTAAAAAGAATTAACCTAGAAGGTAACACCCACGCACAGGAAATCAATGTGAGTCAATGCCCTGTATAGCTATCCTTATCTCAACCAGCAAAACCCCTTGTTCCTTCCTATTATTGCTTATACTCTCTCTACAACAAAATTAGAGATAAGGGCAAAATAGTTTCTGCTGGGTATTGAGGGGGGGAGCGGGGGGGGGTGGAGTGGGTGGTAAGGGAAGGGGTGGGGTCAGGGGGGGAGAAATAAACCAAGCCTTGTATGCACATATGAATAATAAAAGAAAAATGAAAAAAAAAAAATAATAAAGTATTTTCTCTCCAAAAAAAAAAAAAAAAAAAGAGAAGATAGGTAAGATAGGTAACTACAAATTGAAAAAAATGTGAAATTATATACATATGTATATATATATATATATATATATACACACAATTGTCCAAAATTCTTCTTTATTATGAAGAGGATGGAGAAATGGGTTCCTCCTCAGTTCTGGGCTCTTTCTTCTGATTTCTAATCCAAGTGCTGACCCTTTTAGCAGGGGCTTTCTCTGTTTCTCTGTCCTGTCTTAAGGTTAGTATGCTGGGCTATGTGATAATGGATGATGATGTACCCTGTCAGATAGTTTTGGGGATTGGGGGAGTCAGCTCAGAGTTTTTGAGCACAGGTTATTCTTGGAGAGATGGGCCCTCTGGAGATGGACAGGTTCTCTGATGCAATCCCTTGAGGAGCTGGTATATAAGCAGTCTCTAGCCCTTACTACCTGCAGGACAAACCTGGAAGCTAGAATTGAGCTTTTTGGTCTACCACTCTTCTCTTAGGAGTCTGTCAGTTTCAGCTCACTACCAGATTCTTCATTGTGGTTGAACGTGCTTTTGTTTTTACTGGACTGAATGTGGGCTGCCCTAACCCTACACAGGCTGGACTAGCTCAGCAATCTAACCCACCCCTACCCAGTAGAGCTAAAATATTCCATTTGTTTATTTGGCCACCAGTTTTGTCCAGTGGGGTGCAAGTTCAATCTGCCTACCAGCTGCTCTGGACTGTGTGGCTGTCTCCAAGCCAGATGATGTGTTGTGCTCATCTAGATGGGTTGCAGAGTCACTCACATGGAATGGGGTCAACCCCAGGAAGGCACAGGTAAGCAGGAGTCCAAGGTTCTGAGTCTGCAAATTATGGTAGACCCAGGTCATTTCACATGCTTTCAGGACTCATTTTTGCAGTTTTCTGTTTTGCTTTGATCTTCCAAGAGAAGAAAAATGAAACCAAGATGGAAAAATGGCTTTCTAGCTGGTGGTTGGCAACTCTTCATTCTAGTTGATTTAATGTTATGAAGAAAGAAGAGCATAGTGATGTAAGAGAAAATGGCAGGAAGATATGAAGTCTGGTAACTTAAAGAATTGCCAGAGAAGTTGACCTGGGAATCATGTATTTGTTGAAATTGAATCACTCATCTTTTGTATTGGGTTTTATATATGGCATGTTACTTTTCTATAATCATTGTGAACATAAACCATAGAAAATCCAGGCACCAATGGCTCATGTCATCCATGTGGGAAGCTGAGATTCAGATTATCACAGTTCCAGGTTAGCTTAGGTAAGAGTAAGGTTGCAATACCGCATCTCACCTGAAAAAACTGGGCATGGTGTTGCATGCCTGTCATTCCAGCCATGATAAGAAGTGAAAAACAGGAGGATCATGATCTAGGCAAGCTTTGACAAAAAGTGATAACCTATCTTAAGAATAACTAAAGCAAAAAGGGCTAGAGGTATGCAGTAGAGAGACTGCTTAGCAAGTTCAAAGTCATTGCTTCAAACTGCAGTATAATAAAAACCCAATCAAATGAAACCATATAAAATATTTAAATTGAATTATTTTCATGTATAAGGAAATATGAGAACTGATTTATTGAACTTTATAGCCCATGCTTTATTGATATCAATGATATCAGTGAGTAAAATAGACATGTTTTGAGGGTATAGCATTTAATTCCATACATCAGATAAAATTGACTGAAATAGAAATCAAATGTGAAATTCTGGTCACATAAACATATTACATACCAAAAAGAAATAAAAAGTGAAAAAAAAATTATATCTCTTACTTACCTTTGAGATCTTCTTGCCCACATTTCTTACTATATGAAGAAGCAAGATGAAACAGATAATTGATGTGTCCAGTGAAACTGGTTCTGGTATCCAGGGACTTATTTAATCCTACTGCCAAAATCTAGTGTTCTCTGTTCATATTGCAGGAAATGAATTCCGCTGACATTGCCAGGCAAAGTGAGAGAGGTAGAAGTGAGTATCATTGTTATTATTTGAATATGAAATGTCTCCACAGGATCTTGTATTAAAAGTTTGGTCTCCAGCTGGTGATAGTACTTTGTGAGGTGGTGGAAACTGTAGGAGGTGGAGCCTAACAGGAGGAAGTAGGTCACTGAGGATGTGCCTTGGACATTTCTTGTCTCTCTCTGTGTCCTGGTTGCCATAAGGTGGGCAAACACTCTAGCAAACATTCCCACCACCATAATCTTCTGTATCACCACAGACCAAAAGCAATGAATCCAGTCAACCTCAGACTGAAACCTCTGAAACTATGAGCCATAATAAATCCTTCCTCTATTAAGGTGCTTTTGGCAGGTATTTTGCCAAAGCAATAAAAAATCTGACTAAGGCAGTCATGAATGTTTTTAAAATAGGAACTAATGGTTTTAGACATGACTTTCTTTTCATGTGTATGAATGTTGCTAATGTTTTGAAAAGTAAAGTTCACAGGGTCTGTAGGAGAGCTTCCAGAGGTGTGTCCTACCTTCCCTTATGACTCAGTAGTTGAAAACATTCACTAAATATCTGGTTTCTGCAAAACACTAGGTACTATGCATAAAGCCATAAAGGAGAGATGATTCTTGTCTCTTTCAAGGGGCTTAAAATCTTCAGTGTCTTCCCCAGGTGGTTATAAGCACATGGGTCAATACAGTTTTTAAATGTGTTTTATTAACTGAAAATGCTTTTTGTTTAATATTTAGTATCTGTATCAAGGGCATGCGTGATACAGATTAGTTCCTAACTTCTGATTTATGTTTTTGCCAAATATAAAGATTTTTGAAAAGACATAGCAAATATTTTTCAAACACAAACTGAGTATCAGACAATATTTTAGGTAGAGGGTAGGACAGGAATCGGTGATGCCTCCAAATTTTGATTTCTCTTGGCAAGTGTTTGATTATGCATGTTATTGACATGAAGAAGAGAGAGAAGTAATGGGTCAATAATTCATGTTGTTTGTTTTTGTTTGAGATATCTACTTCACAGATGTTAAAATGTTTTTTGTTTTTGTTTTTTCTTTTTGGTGGCAGTGGGTTTGAACTCTGGGCCTTGTGCTTGCTAAGCAGGCATTCTTACCACTTGAGCTACTTGCCAGCCCTACAGATGCTAAAATGTGAATGGGCATTTTATTAAATATTTTGAACATACTGGGAAATAATAATGGCAGGAATATAAATAAGTATATACATACAGGTAGGTGAGAAGTTGAATATCAGCTATTCATGGACATAATTTACTGCAGTAGATCAAATAAATAGAGAAGTATTTTGGATAATTATGTTAAGGAGAAATTTTTACATTATTATTTTTTGGCAGTACTGAGGTTTGAACTTAGAGATTCCTTCTTGCTAGGCAGACTACACTTGAGTCACTCTGCCAGCCTGAGAATTTTAAGAGTTTATGTTAAAAAACCATTTCTGACCCAAATGACTTTAAAAACTTTCCAAGTAAATATTGTTGGTGTTATATTTGCTTCATAGTATAGTTGAAGCAATACATAAACTGCTTATAAGAAATGCTCATAAATAATGCAAGTATTTGCCTACAACTATTGTATAGTTTAAGTAAAACAAATTACCTCAGATTAATATCTGATTATCTTGTTTTTCCTAACTTGATAATTTTAATGGACTCAAGAAATGGAAATGCCATTTAGAAAAACAGTGAAAAAGGATAAGTTTCTGCCATTTATTCTTTATTATTCCATTTTTCCTTTAGTATCTCTGCTGATATAACAATACTGTTCTGTCTCCACTTTCAAAAATGTAGTTATGATCACACCTAATTAAAATAATAATGATGTCATATACATTGTCATTAACACTAAATAATGATTTCCTTGTTCTTTACTTTTTCAGTACAATCACAGACATTCCATTACTAGTTACTCTTTGCAGATGTATATTCATGAAGAAAAACAGTCAGAATCCTATAAATCAGAACTCTTTGTTATAGATTGAATTTAAGATGTGGGTATATAGAATTGAAGGCTATGTAGAAGATGTACATTTTGCATATATAACATGTTTTTCTGTATAATACACTTAGTATAACCATCATCATGGTTTGATCAGAACTGTTTGAACACTAAAAGCCCATTCCACAAAGCCTCTCAGATTCAGTAAAACTGTGGCAGCCTATCCCCATACACCTGAAAAGCATATTTATTATAAAAAGAAAATACAAATTGTTTAAAAAAACTTATAAACATTAGTAATTTATACAGTGTAATACCATGTGCTTACATTGTGGAAAAGAAAATATAGTCTCTGAGGTCTATTCTGAAAATTATTTCATGCAATGAAACAATACATAGTAACACATAAATATGCACAGGTTTTATATTTTGTATAGTAAGTAAAATCAGATCAATTTAGATTAAAAACAAGAATTGTTTCAAATCTGTTTTAGAATGTACACTGCATCAAAGAAAAGAGTTATAAGAGCCAATCATATGATTTATGTTTTGCTAAGCTACTCTCTTGAAGCCTGGGATGAATCAATACTTGTCAATTTGCTTTTAACTTTAAAGCTTTTGCAACTACTGCAACACAAGAGTGAAAACCAGAGAAATAGATTCCCAAAGCTTTTAAAATTTGGAGTTTAGAGAAGGGGAATATAGTATAACATTATTCTAAAGAAACAGGAAATGTTTGTCCTATAACAAAAGAAGAAAAACATTACACAAGCTGAAATGTTCAGCATTATGTTCTTAAGTTTTGTGTCTGAGAGATTTGGCTTTTTACAATATAATTAATTTCAATAAAATCCATGGACATTAAGAAATATTAAGAATGCAGAGTTTTAAGATGACAGAAAACAATGATGGGAGGCAAAAAGTAGAAATGTGAGCTTTTACTGAATTTAGGGAGTGGGAAAAAGTGCAATGATAAAGAAATCTATTTTCAGGGACATCATAAGAATGAAAATTATTTAATTAAAAAGAAAAATATGTTGTAACACATGCAAAATTATCTCTCCAACTGTCATGGCAAAACATATCTTTAAACATGCTATATGATAGTTCAGTTGAGCTCAAATACAAATTCAAGATTGTCAGGATATATTAAATCAGTACACACAGAACTCAATTTATCTAAAGCAATTAATTTTTCTACAAACCAAGGTACTCTACATATTCAATTTTATATGTTAAATTCTGTTTTTGTAGCACTATCCACCCTGTACTTCTGCTAATATGCTCCCAACATTCTGCTTCTTACTTTGTCAATCTGATCTGTCTATCTGTCTAGTGTGGCTTCTTCCGATATCTGCATACCATCTCAGTATCTCTCTCACTATGTGTTAAGGGGGAAGCTCAGAGATTTTAGCATAAGCTGCCTTATACTTTTTCTTTGTAACTCTTTAAATATATATATGAGTGCCTTGTACATGTCAGACACTAGGCCAAACATTTACATTTATTATTTCAATAAAACATCACTTCAAGGAGGTTTTATTAAATATTCTATTTTACATATAAGAAAGATAGAAGCTTAGATGAATAAAGTAATTTTCAATAAGATAATGAAAGTGATATGGATTGAAAGCTGATAATGCAGTTAAAATGTTATATGACAAAACCATGCATATACAAACAATATATGCATATTTAATTTATAGTTTCTCATCTAAAGAAAACACCTAATACAGGCTTCTTTGGGCTATTTTAAAATAGCAATTAAGAAATTAGAAAGCTTAATATAACCAGAGAACCAATATATATCTACTTGTCAGTTCTTGAAACAAGAATTTCTATTTTTTTGTACAAACATTGCAAAGAAAGTGACAGTGCAAGATTTCATTTGCACAGTGAATTTGAAGATCACAGAAGCTTCCCAAATCTTGCCTATAAATTCCTGAAGGAAAGGAATGGGAAGCTCTTTAGCCTACCTTACAAAATACAGTTTTTATAAACAAATAATTTTATATGTACACATGCATTTTCTATATATGAAATAGAATAAGAACAATAGACTGAACGATCATAGATAGATAGATCATGGGTACACAAAAGATAGATGATAGAAGATCAATGATAGATAGATTATAAATAGATAATAGATAGATGAGAGATAGACAGACAGATAGATAATGGATAGTGCATTAGTCAGACTTTGCCTTTTTGTAATCAAATACCTATCAGAAAAAACCCAAGGGAGGAAACATTTACTATTGGTTCAGAGGGTTCAGTCTGTGAACACTTGGCTCAAAATACCTGGGCAGAACATAATGATAGAGGGAGTATGTGGTTGAGGAGATCTTCACATCATGTTGGAAAGGAAACAGAGTGGCCATAGACAGAAGGGCCCAGGGCAAAGACAGAGCCCCCACTCACAGGCCTCCAGTTACCTACCTCCAACCAGGCCTTACCTTCCACAGTTCTATCACCTACAAATTCTATTCAAATATTTGATCCTTCAATAGATTAAAACATCTATTAAATCAGAGCATATATGATACAATATCTGTGAAACACCCACACAGACTCTTAGAGGTGTGCTTAGATGTCCCTAGGCATTTGTTAATCCAGTCATGTTGACAGGATTAACCAATACAGGTAGATAGAAAAGACAGGTCACTGAATACAAATGAAAAGTAGTAGAAGCTGTGATGTTACAATGGGTGGGAATGTTGGTCAAAAGCTACAGAGCAAAAACAATATCCTTAAATCATAGGAAAACATGAAGTACAATGTTCATTTAGGAAGGACTAAAAATGCAGAAGAATTTAAGTTATGCATAAGGTATTGTTTTCTTTCATATTCTGATCTTGACCATGAACAATTAAGTTTAACTCAATAAGGCAATGATTTGAGTATGAAATGTAAAACATATTGCTTTATATGAAAGTATATCCACTATCCATAAAAAGAGTAAATCTTTCAATTCTATCTTCTCACCAATCCTCTGAGCCTTTCTAAAACAGTTTATATTTTGCTATAATCATACACCAGTTATTTATTTTTCTGTCAAATTCCAGTAAGTTTCACAATATCACTCAGCCAGAATGTATATGATTATACATCTCAGCTGTTTTATTGCCTTCTTTGTTTTGTATACATAAACAATAACTGCTTTTCTCAAATGTATTTCCATTTGCAATTCTGGCCAGGGAGAGAAACATGACTTTGCTTCAGAATACTAGAGCTTCATGGACTTTTTGTTTTGTGATGCACACTTTCATAGCATTCCTCTGCAGAGGTTTTTTATATATATCACTTTGGCATTTTCATTCCTTTTTTGTGTTCATCCCTTTCCCAGGAGTCTTCTGGTGCTTTACACTCTTTCCCTCTGATGGCTAGTGTTTCTTCAAAGACATTTATTTCATAAACGTGTGGAATTCATTCACCCTACAGAAATTTCTAATTTCTTGCAAAACTGAAATCCATTTTGCCTATGCCTCAAGCTAAGTTTTGAGTTTTATGTTTCTCCATGCCTGTGCTTAAATGAGGCACATCCAGCATAATGAACTCTGATCAAACTTCAAGGATGGCTATATGGGAAAGCAAATGAATTGTGCTTCCATTTCACAAGGTTACAGTATCCAGAATATTCTTCACTATTGTAAAAGAAAGGAAATGGTGAGACTACATTAGTATCAAAGCATAGTCATAAAAGATGAGGAAAACTCAGTTTGACATAGATTCTCCTCTCCGGGGAACTACACTGATTTCAAAGCATCATAAACAAATTTTAATACCTGTTCTCGGAGAATCAAAGATTCCAAAACCACCTCTCAAAGGGAAAAAGCAATGTGGTTATTGCATCTTACTTCTTAATACTTACTCTTTTTGTCTTCAGTTTTACATCTTGCATGTTAATCATGTCCCATACATCATAAAGATACAAGAGCAAGATTAGAAATACAATTACAAAGATAGTGGCCAGACTTAGTCTTTCTGCCATTTTTCTGAAACACACCCACATATAATAGCTGCACTTGAATAAGGAGATATGTAGTAGATCACTTCCACATTCTACCTCAGTCTTTATTTAGCATAAGTGTTGATATTTAGATCTTTGTGAGAACTACCAGAAACAGTTAATACTATTTAATTAAAAATCTGATACAAAGTAATAGTTATTACATGCATAAGGTATTATTATAACAGTATATTAGAAGCTTATTATAATTTATTTTGTACTATTACAAATCAATGCAAATCTACAAGTAATTATGGAGCACTATTCTAGGTATTTGCTCATGAACCTAAATAAAACTCATACTACATTGTACATACTTCATGTTACACAGTTAAGAGGTAGGTAACAATTGTTTGTAAAGAATTCACTACTGATTGTAGGAAAGATGAACCAGATCCTCAAAGAATTAATTTGTTTTAATTAACTTTAACCCATACTCCCACAGCCCTCATGTATGATTAATTTAATTCATCAATCTAGATCTTCATATCACATTGCACCCTGATAAAGAGGTACGAATATTGTAATAGAGAACCTTCTATCACTTCCCTAGATGGTAAATCTATTCTACATGATTTGTGAAGTATGAATGACTTTGTGGCTAGGTTTCTCTAACACTGTTCCTCTTTAAACTAGATTTTGCTCCTGGTTCTAGCTGATACCTACATATCTTGGGCTGATAATTTCCAGGTATGTTATAGTGAAATACGCATGCCCTTCATAAAGATTCACAAGGTATTACTGGGTAATTGTCTGTGCTTCAGGATTTTCCTGGCTGCAGGTTCATGCTGGTACAAGAGATTCTAGTCATATCATTTAACAGCGATGAAGCTATATAAAATAAGCTGCTCCGAGACTGTAGGAGTCATTTTATGGTCTTGTCAAGAGCAGGATCGGACCTAGTAAGAACATTTATTTGAATACTTATCAGTAAAAACCATCATTCATGTAAACTATTTCTAGCTTGGAAACTGGGAAACATGGTATCTAATTAATTGTCTCATTAATTTGAAAATATATCTAAATATTTCTGGCTTTTATTTTTTCAAGTTTGGTTGAGGAAACAATACTGTATAAGTTCAAAACAGCTTTAAGGAAACCTAAAACAGTACCATTTCCCTGAATTACCTATAGAAAATGGAAAGCTGCTTACTTTGATGTAGGCATAAATGCACTGACTACTGGACTCCATTGCATATATCATCAATAATTTAAAAGGTAGGTAGAATGATTGCATTATTATTGAACATATCATCCCAGCATTCCAAACAATTAATATAATTTCTAAACACGAAATATACTAAGAAAATAGAGTTACTAATCCATAGTGTTAAGAAGACCTTACAGTGAGTCCTCAAAATGTTCATACTATTTAATCACCTGTTTTTATTTAGTATTTGCTCATTTCACTTGCTCTGTGCTCTGTATTCTAATAGTATTGTCATTTCAGAACATTCCAGGAGAGGCTAGTGAATGATGACAACATGAGTGAATGAGTGTCTTTTCTGAATATAGCATTGTTATTCTAAAAAAAAAATCATAAAATGCACATATTAACAGTTGATTTCTTTGCCTAGAATATTCCTATATTCATAATTTATAGCTCAATCCTAAGAAGGTATGTTTAAATGTATTTCTAAAATATATTAAGCCACTATTTGCTAATTCTTGACTGTAAAATAAAAGATACATAGAAATATATTTATTTTACTCTCCAAGTTTTTGAATTTATTTTTATGATTCATAAATTCCTTAAAGAATTTTTTTTCTCAGAAACATGCATACTGGAAAGTTGTAGACATATCAAAATAGTACAAGTAAATCAGGATTAAGTATATCAATAAAAGCCTGGGCTTAAATAAGATTTTAGCAATCTTGACTTCTTTAATCTCTCTTGTCACCTTATCCAATGACTTAGGAGAAGTGCTCAAGAAAATAACAGAAGAGATATGGTATATTAAAAATAATTTATTCCACAATTTCTATGACAGGTCTTACTTCTTTCATCTTTCATTAACAGTATATAATGCTAGTACTCTGTTGTTAACAGACATATCTTCTTGAACTATAGCAGAAATGTTCGTGTTTCTTTCTATAGTTATGTCTGCTTAAAAAAATGAGTTAGTAAAGAGCTACTGAGGAAATAATTTTCTAGCTTCTTTTTGTGTTTTAAAAAAAATCATTGCAGTATTTGTCTTAATTGTGAAATTCCTTAAAGTTAAATAATTGTATTAATTAACAAGAGCCTTAGAAAACCTGAAAAACTCTCAGTGAGATTTGAAATTCAACATTTTTTCATAAGTACATTTATTCTTTCCAATCTTCCAAAATAAAATGAAGCAATGTGATTTTCACTAAATGAAGCACCTAAGGAATGGCATGAGAAGAAAATTCCAACACAAATTATTTGCAAGCTTCTTTGTGGGATTAATTGAAGATTTCAGTGCTACCAAATGATTGAAAAATATCTTGAAACATAGTAAAAAAAACATATAATAAAAAAGTCTGCATATAGTTATATCTGCAATGCTTGGGACAGAAAAGTACTACTATTATTCTGTAACTCCTGAAACAAAAAGGAGTCAAAAGACAATAAATTTAACATGTGCAAGTTTTTTGGAAAACAAGATTCCATACCGGTGTGCATTTAGGATCATGGGAACATTTATAATATCACATAATGCAGACAAAACCAAGACCTGTTTTGACTCAGAAGTGGAAAAATGTTTATAGGATAATATGATTTATTTGAACCTAAATTATTCTCTGCAAAAATATCTCCTATCAGACAAGATAATTAATAATTTTCAAAAGAACAACCAAGTGTTAAGTACAAAGGCAGTTAGAGATATTAGGTCAAGAGATCCAAAATGGCAACTAGTGTAGGGATTCAGAAATCCTAAGCACTATGATCCCAGAAACCCCCATGGGATGTGGGAGCTACACTAGTTAATTCTGATTGCTCCTAAGCAAAATAATAACTGCCAATACATTAGGTGAAGATAAAAATACAAAGACTGACCCTTAAATAAGCTTTTAATTGCATCTAACAGGTGCAAAAATCCAGCTTGGCACAGCCAGCAAGGCATGACTGACCTCCAGCCCTGAGAAAACAACCCCCCAGTCACTTCTCTTTTCTTTTTTCTTATTTTCTTTTCTTCTGCCAACAAGCAGAAGACAGAGCATCAATCAGAATGAAACTCTGCAATATCCTGGAACTTTAGTCCGTGGAAAGCCTCCCTATACCACACCACACTGAAAACAGTAGGCCATTTCTTCTTACCAGCTGTCTCCAAAGTTGCTTGTGTGAAACCACAATACAGTGCAGCCCCTGGGCAGACTGAACCCCACCCCTCCAACAAAACTGAAAAACATAAACTATAGTTTGACACCAACAGTGGAGATGGGGGTGGAATGCTGACCCTGCCCCAGGGAACAAGGGTGGGGCAAGGAGCCAAACTATCAGCACCAAACTCTCAGTGATCTAATTCAGCAAATGCTGAGAGCAGGATTAGGGCAACAAGCTAACTTCCCAGAGGAGCCACCAGCAACCAGCAGAGATCAGAGAGGCATAATATCTGAGAGCAGAAGTGGGGTGAAAAGACAACCTCCCAAAGGAGCTGCTAGTACACAACAGAGATCTGGAAAAACACAAAGGCTGAGAATAGGGGTGGGAGAACAGCCAACCTCCCAAAGCAGGGCAGGTGGTGAACCCTGGAGCTGATCTCTGGGACAGAGGGCAGCAATCCAAACTGGAAGCTGAAGGGCAACACAGCTGCTACCTGGTGAATACAACATCTCTGACCACCGTACATGAATTTGCAGTCTGACCTTACCTCATAATTCTAACTAATTTTGTAGACAGAAGGAACAAAATACTACTCACAAGCCAGTCAACTGGGAACCATGTCAAAGCTTCTGCTTGTATACCAATACCAAGATTAGACACCTTAGGGATAACTCCAGAACTTTTACCAAAAGACTGAACTTTCTGTGGTTCCTGAACCTGGTGTTTTTGTTGCATTTCTTTTATTTTTTTTATTCTTGTATTATTAACTTTACCATCACTGTTCTCTTAATCCTTATTCTTACCCTCTTCAGTTTCCCTCCTTCTCCTGTGCTATAGTTCATTGAGCTTGCTCCCAGCCACACTTCCTGAGCCCTCTCATCCACTCTTTCCCCTGTCTTCACCTCTCACTCTTATCCATCCACAACCTGCCACCACACTACCCCTTCCTTCTACACACTCACCACCCTCTGACTAGTGTTCTATAAAAACTGAACACTATCCCAGCCCCCTGCAATCCCTGACACAGCACCCTCCATTACAACAGCATGAATACACCTAAATACACACAAGGATCACAAAATCCAGCAGTCCCCCATATTTTTCCCACATCCACCCACCCCCACTTTTTAGTACCACCTTTACCAATTTTCTCAAATCTATACCTAACTTAATAACAATCACCTGCCCCAACTCCCACCATTTATAGATAATATTATCAAAGGTTTTTCTGTATAAAATGCAAACAACTGGTCTGGCATTGAACCTATGAATTTGTTATTGCTGTATTACACCTCCAGGAGACAGACAGAAAGAGCAAATCAAACTAGCTAACAACCAAGTCACTCACAACACAAAAATTAAGTCATGGAAAGAAATCAGGCAATCAAAAACACCAACTAGCTTATCAAAAACATAGTTGCACGGCACCAAGTGGAATAATGAGAAGAAGAAGGGATAGAAACCATGCTACTCAAAAAAATAATTTAATACAGGATCTGGTGGGAAATGAAGAAAATGGATACCCAGTTCCTGACCTCAACAAAATAATGATAAATGTCAGAAAAGTGCACAGTGACAGCTCAAAGTGGATCAAGGACCTTAATATCAGACCAGAAACCTAGCAGTTAAAACAGGAAAGAGCAAGGAATACCCTTGAAACAACAGGTATAGGTCTGAACTTCTTCAGGACAACTCCAGCATCCCAGCAACTAAGAGAAAGCATGGACAAATTGGACTATATGAAATTAAAAATCTTCTGTACAACAAAAGAAATGGTCTCTAAACTGAAGAGACCACCAACAGAGTGGGAGAAAATATTTGCTAGTTATACATCAGACAAGGGACTGATAAACAGAATATACAGGGTGCTCAAAAAACTAAACTCCCCCCAAATTAATGAACCAATAAAGAAGTGGTCAACTGAACTAAACAGAACTTTTTCAAAGAAAGAAGTCCAAATGGCCAAAAAATACATGAAGAAATGCTTACCATCCCCGGCCATAAAGGAAATGCAAATCAAAACTACACTAAGATTCCACCTCACTCCTGTTAGAATAGCTATCATCAAAAACACCATCACCAACAAATGTTGATGAGGATGCAGGGTAAAAGGAACCCTCCTATACTGATGGTGGGAATGTAAGCTAGTACAATCATTTTGGAAAACAATATGGAGGCTTCTTAAAAAACTAAACATAGATCTGCCATATATTATCCAGCAATACAACTCCTAGGGATATACCCAAGGGAATGCAACTCAAGATATTACAAAGCACCTTCACATCCATGTTTACTGCAGCACTATTCACAATAGCAAGGTATGAGAACAGCCAAGATGCCCCACTACTGATGAATGGAATAAGAAAATGTGGTATTTATATACAATGGAATTTTACTCAGCAACAAAGAAGAATGAAATTTTGTTATTTGCAAGTATATTCACATCATCTTAAGCAAAGTTAGCCAGGTTCAGAAAGAAACATCATATGTTCTCCCTCATAGGTGGATTACAGACCTTAAATAAAGGCAGAAATATTATTGGACATGGGTCACACGCTAAGGTTAGAATGCACACAGGAGAAATAGGGAAAGGGAAGGAAACCTAAAACTTAAATGTGGTTAATGTGCTCCCTGTAGAGGAGTGAATAAAGTAATATTGAACTAGCAGAGGCCACTATGGGAAAGAGACCAGGAAGTAGTGAAGAGATCTGTCAGATAGGAACCAATGTGAGTTGCAATACACAATTTCATGGAAGCAGTGCTAAAAATCACTCTGTATATCTATCTTTATCTCTAACTAGCAAAACACTATGTTTTTTTTTACAATTTTCTATGTTTTTCTCTTCAACAAAGTCTATGAAGAAGAGAGCAGAACAGGTTTTGTCTGGAAGTGGTGGTTGGGGGGCATTGTCACAAGCAATGTCAATGTATACACATGTAAGTAAATGTAAAAATGATAAAATAAAATAAGATATTAAGTCAATTAACAAAAGACTAAAGAACTAGACATTTTATAAAATAAAGGAACTAGAGGATAAAAAATAGTGAACAGTTTCTCAACAGGTCATCTTAGAGTCTATCAGTTCTCATGGTCTTAAGTTTTTTTGTGGTCCTGCAAAAGGTTTTAGGATGAATTTGATGGGAATAATGTGGGTGAGTATCTAATCTCTTGCATACCTAAGTGAAAGGATAAAAATTCAATTGATAGCTCTTCCAAAATCTAAAGGAGATGTTTCATCAAAGTAAACCTGGTGATCCTGGTACCAAAGGAGCAAGCATTTTCTCTTTGGTCATCCTGGGGTTTGAATTCAGGGCCTCACATTTGTTAGGCACACACTGTTTCACTTGAGCCACTCCACCAGCCCAATTTTTATGTTGGGTATTTTTGAGATCGCCTCTCGCAAACTATTTGCCCAAGTTAGCCCCAAACCATGATCCTCGTGATCTCTGCCTCCAAGGTAGCTGGGATCATAGGTGTGAGTTACTGGCACCCAGCTCAAACAATGATTCTTGCTTAAGATAAAAGAGACTAATGTCCAAAGTGTTGTTTTGCTACTTCAGTTATTTTCTTTCTAAATCACCATAGAAGGAAAATAAAAATGCAAACACAGGTTGAAGATAATATTTTAAAAACTCAGATAATTTGGTGTCATATAAGGAAAAAATCTAGATATCTATATTTCTGTCTTAGTCAATTTGGGCTGCTGTAACAGAATACTGTAGGCTTGGTGAATTAAACAACAGACATTTCTCTTAATTGTTTAGTCTCATATCAGAGTGACAGCTAATTGGGGTTTATGATAAGGCTTTTTTTGTGGTTTGCAGACAGGGCTTTCTGGCTGTATCCTCACAATGTCAGGCTTTTGATGATTTCAACCTTCTGAAACCCAAGCATAAGATCTAGCTATCCCATACCAAATCACTGAACTGCAGAATATGTGATGTAAGAAAATTATGGTATTTTAAGACATTTTTTTAAAACTATAGGCCAAATAATATGTTTCTGCCTGAACATTTTTGTTTGGACAACTGTAATTTCAATTTTTGAGTATTTTCTAAGTTTATTTTTTAAAATGTAAGCCATGAATTCAAACCCCAGTCCCACTAATAATAATATTTTTAAAGATGTATTTAATGCTCCATACTTTTTTTAATATGTTTGACTTAGCAATCAAACTGTATTTACCACTTGATGACTAACCACTCATGTCATCAACTTTCACAAAATAATTTAGTGTTTCCACATTATATTGAAATGGCACCTACATGTACAATTTTTAATAATTTTAGAAATTAAAAACTGTATGTAAATAGTATTACATAATTTTAAATGGACAACAATGATTAAAATAGCAATAAACATGTGAGACTTCCTTAAAACTTCTTTCACTAATAATTTAATATCATATTTGGAATATAATGTTAAGATTTTTACTATATTAATTCACTTTGTTAATTCTAACCATTGATTATTGAATTAGAGCAGGAAATCTTAGAAAGAGAACTTGATTTGACACATTTTTTTGTAGCAGATAACTTCTCTACAAAATTCACAGGATGAAATTACAGATTGAATTAATTAACATGAAAGTTAATCTATTTCCAAGGCTATACTGACCTTACTTACAGCCATGGATAAGTATGCTAGCCAACGGAATGTGAACAGGAGGAGATACACCTGTTCCAGATCTAGACCCTGAAAACTCCAATATAGGCTCTTCTCTTATCTATTTTGCCTTTCTTGGTAGCTAAAATAGAGATAATTCCCAGGGTGACCTTGAAAGTCAATACTAACCATGCATGAGATACCACTCTGTCAACCTGCTTATCTTCACAGCACTGTTACCTTAGGAATAAACTTTCATTGCTTTCAAACCTTCTTAAAGATTTTATGTTTTGTTTCTTTTTCATACTGATTTGTTTGGATCTTGTTTTATTTTTTTTTTTTTGCTCAGCAGATTAGCCTCTTAACAAATGCCAACTAAATGTCAATGAATTTTCTAGTAATTTTTAGATTCATTGCTCCATTTAAACATTCAGGAAGACTCCAAGAAAAATACAATAATACTCTGAGAATTACAAACGGAAATGTGCACTTTCAATTCTTCTTGTGTTGCTTTCTTGTTACTACGCTATTACCTTATTCAAACATTTAATGATTGACGTATTAGAAGATCAGGTAGATACTGCTCTTAAAGAGGGAGAAAACAGTAAAAATAATTAAAATGGATGAAGTTAAGTATACTTAGGATTCTTGGCTGCATTAGAACTTGCATTGCCATTGAACTCTTTAAATAAATATTTTAGTGCTTAAGGATTTTCCTAGAAATATTTTTGTAGGCACATAATAAGGGTGGAATCTTATTATAATATAGAGTATAACTTTTTAAAAAATCAGGGCAGGATTTTGGGGGTTCAATGCAAGGCCTTGCACTTGCTACTACTAAAGCCATACCATGAGAACATTTTCTTTAATTATTTTTTCAGATATGATCTCACTTCATGCTCAGGCCTTCCTGGACCACAATTCCCCTTTTTTATACTTCTGCCATAGCTTGGATGAGAGGTGCATGCTACTACACCCAGACATTGGTTAAGATGGGGACTCAGGAATTTTTGTCCTGGCTGGCTTCTAACCATGGCCTTTCTGATCTCTGCCTCCCAAGTAGCTAGAATTACAGGTTTGAGCCACTGTGACCAGCAATTTAAAATTTTTTATTAACATATGGTAATTGCACAAAATAATGCATTTCTTCACGAATTTCCAAGTATGTATATAAGGTGCTTTTATTACATGCATTCCCTTTTCTCCTCTTCCCCTCTCTTTTCTCCTCTTCCCCACTCCTACTCTTCCCAAAATAGTTCCCTTTCCATTTTCATGTCTTTTTAGAATTTCGATTCTGCCTATGGAAAAATAGGTGATTTCTGTCTTTTTTGAGTCTGACTTATTTAGCTTTCATTATAATGTCCAGTTTCATTTATATCCCTACAAATGACATGATTTCATTACTTTTTCTTATTTCCTTTTTCTCTCCTTTTTATGATTTCATTCTTTATGACTGAATAATTCTCATTGTGTGTTCATGAACTGAGATAACATTTCACAGATGACAAAACTTGAACATTTTTTCAAGTTATGGAATTAATTGGAAACTTTCCCAAGATTACTTACAACTCATAGTGAAGAAACCAGGATTGAAACTCAGGCAACTTGACTTGAAAGCTTGCCCTCTGGAGCAGAATGCTATGCTACTTCATTTTGCCACTTTTATTTGGCCATGCATATACTCTACCAACTTAATGCACCTTAATTGCTGACATTGCAAGTCCTCCAAATGACTTTATAGAATGATCATTAATTCTCAAGCTAAGTTAGGAAAAGTGACCTGTGAGATCAGGTGGAGGAAAAGTATGCACACATTACATAATGAGTTGGTAGACTAAGGAGAGGCTCAGAAGTTGCATTTAGAGTCACCAAGAAAAAAAAAAAACGTCACCAGGTACCCCGCTACTGAATGTATGGGCAGAGCACTATCTACTCACCAGAGAATAGTCAGTAGCATGCAGTCATTTAAGAAGCTGAAAAATGTGAGCTGGGAGTGTAAAGCAGGGGCAGAGCACTTGCCCAGCATGCATAAAGACCTGGGTTTAAACCCATAAACAACAAAAATATGAAAAAAGAAGTAGTAAATATTTTCAGAGACAAATTTATATTGTCAGGCCAAAAGCTGTTAAGAAAAGTAGGACTATATTTGCAGAAAATGACAGACAAAAGGGCAATTTCCTTATCAAAAAAGATGCTTAAGTTCATCTAAACTATTTTTAAAAATGCACCTCAACATATACAATGGGTCAGACAAGCAGAAGATTATTTTGTATTTACATAATAAATACAAAAGTCCAAAACAGATGTCAAAATTCCACAGCAATTCTCCCCGATAAAATTTACAGATCCATGCTCTTTTCTACTTGATCTACTTGATGCTCCACCATCCCTCCACAACTTGCATTTTCTACACTGCATTCAAAGAGAGAGAAAAAATGCATGTTGGAGGCAGTTGAAGTACAAAAGTGATAATATTTTGAGAGGTCTAATTATAATTTCAGTAATGCTACCTAATAAAAGGCAATATCTATTTCCTGTGCTAGATAGTCAAGAGGTATTTATCCCACTATTTAGATATATCACATAAATGATTTTGCTTGTATGTATGTGCATATATATATATGTATGTGCAAATGCATTTGGAAAAATATATATACCTGTTTATTTTCACTTGAAAGCTGTTTTTATTTGTGATATACTGTACATTCCATACAGTATATATACAATATCTATCAACCTATCCACTACCTATCCATATAGTTGTACTCTCCTGCTAGCTATTTAGAACTTTTATAACATCTTTAACTTTCTTTTTGTTGTTGTTCATTTATTCACATTTGCATACATTGTTTGGGTCATTTCTCCACCCTGCTCCCCTCCCATCTTTAACTTTCTAACTCAAATATACTTGAATGTTCAAAAGTGTACACACATTTTCAAACACACACCATAATTCAGCCTGTAAATTTTCAACTAAGAACTATTCAAAGTTGTGTTAAAACAGGTAAAATTCTTATGCTGCCATAAAATGGTTATAAATACCTAATTTTTACTTTTAAAATATGAAATACTTGTGCTGAAACTTACAATCAATGGTTATTAACGCTTCAATAAACCTAAATTGTAGAATACTAATCATTCATAGTATGTGAATAATACTGAAAATATGGATATATTTTTATGTCAGAATAAGAGTAAGGATTAAGTGATCATGCATTGGTTTGAAATTAGGATCATATGCTTTATAAACACCTATAAAATATTATCTGCTAAGGGCACTGCTCATAAGTTTCACTCAACAAAGCAAAAATTGCATGTTATTTTTGAAAAGTGAATTACATTTGACCTTTATATTTTTCTTACACATACCTAAATTTAAATGTTAGTAACATGCATTAATTCTGCATGTATGAACCAAGGAACATTATTAAAGCTTTTAGATCTAATAGATAGAAGCACCAAGAGTGATTATTTTAAATGTTTCTGGTAAAACCATCAAACACCATATGGTATCATGCCATCCTTGGCTGCAATATTCAGAGAAATGTGGTACTAGAAATGAGTGATGAATTTCATCTTATACTTAATAGAATTGTTTTCAAGACCAAATGCAAATAAATTTTAACTGAAACCTATTATCATTGGGTTAATTTCTATACATGTATTCAATGTGAATTGTTTATATCGGGTTAAAAATATCTGTCTTCCCAAATGTTTACCATTTCTTTATGGTAAAAACTTTCAAAATCCTTTCATCTATAGTCACTCTTGTGTACAATAGCACACTAGAACTTCTTTTTGTCATCTAACTGTAACTTAGTTCCCCTTAATCAACTTCTTCTTATACTCTACACACCCTTGTTTCTCCAGCTTTTGGTAACCACAATTCTACTTTCACCTGTGAGATAAACATTTTCTTTTTTAGATTTCATATATGAATCATGCTGTATTTTTCTTACTGTGCCTGGTTTATTTCACATGACAATCACCTCCAGTTCCATTAATTTGGTTGAAAATGACAGGAATTCATTCTTTTTATTGCTGAGTAGTATTCCTTTGTGCATATGTACTACATTTTCTTTATTCATTCACCAGCTGATGTATAGTTAGACTGTTTCCATATCTTTGATTCCTGTAGACATCTGAAACAAACATGAGAAAGCAGGCATCAGTCAACATCCTGGTTTTGTTTCCTTTGGATATCTATCTATTAGTGGGATTGCAGTATCATATGGCAATTCTATTTTTAATTTTTTGAATGAGTGCTCTAATTTACCTTTCCATCAGCACTGTGCAAAAAATCTCTTTTCTCCACCTCTTTGCCAACATTTGTTATTAGCTTTCATTTTTTTGAGATATTTAATTAATTTATTTATTTTCTTTTTTTATTTAATCAGTTTTATATTTACTTACATGTGTATACATTGTTTGGGTCACCTTCCCCCACCTTCACACACCGCTTCCAAGCAGAACCTGTTCTGCCCTCTTATTCTCTGATTTTGTTGAAGAGAAAACAAAAGATAATAAGAAAGACATATGGTTTTTGCTAGTTTGAGATAAAGATAGCTATACAGAGAGATTTCAGGCATTGCTTCCATGCACTTGTGTATGACAGCCCACATTGGTTCATCTCTACCAGACCTCTTCACTACTTCCTGGTCCCCTTCCCATAGTGGCCTCTGTCAAAAACACACTAAGATTCTACCTCAATCCTGTTAGAATGGCTAGCATCAAGAACACCATTATCAACAAATGTTGGTGAAGATGTGGGGAAAAAGGAACCTTCTTACACTGCTGGTAGGAACATAAGCTAGTACAACCACTTTGCAAAACAATATGGAGGCTTCTTAAAAACTTAACATGGATCTGCCATATGACCCATCAAAACCACTGCTAGGGATTTACCTGAAGGAGTATCACTCAAGTTATTACAAAAGCACATGCACACCCATGTTTATTGCAGCACTATTTACAACAGTTAAGGTATGGAAACAGCCAAGATGCCCCACTACTGGAAAATGGATTAAGAAAATGTTTATTTATGCACAATAGAATTTTATTCAGCCAAAAAGAGAATGAAATTTTGTCACTTGCAAGTAAGTGGATGGAACTGGAGAACATCATCATAAGCAAAGTTAGCCAGGCTCAGAAGACCAAAAATCATATGTTTTCCCTCATACACAGATTATAGACTCAAAAAAATGCAGTAATATTATTGGACATGGGTCACACCTAAGGGGAGAATGCATACGTGAGAAATAGGGAAAGGGAAAGAAACATAAAACTTGAATGTGTTTGATGTGCTTACTCTAGAGGAGTGAATAATGTTACAGCTTTCTAATAACAATCATTCCTACCAGGATGAGGTGACCGCTCAAGTGGCTTTGATTTGCATTTCCTTATAATTAGTGATATATAACATAGTTTTCATATGCTTATTGGTCATTTGTATGTCACTTTTTGAGTAATATCTACTTAAGTCTATGGAACTTTTGAAGAGGGGTGGATTTAGCTCCTTGAGCTTGCTAGGCAAGTGCTCTATCACTTGAGCCCTGTCACCAACCATGTTTGTTTTAGGTATTTTTTTTAAAGGATCTAATGTTTATGCTGTGGCCAGCCTGAACCATGATTCTCCTATTTATACCCAGCTTTTTATTGGTTGAGACAGGATCTCATGAACTTTTTGGCACAGTTGGCCTTGAAACAAAATCTCTGGATTCCAGCATTATGAGTTGCTACAGGATTAGAGGCATGAGCCATTGCACACAGCTTATTGTCTATTTTTATTGAGTTAATTAGGAAATTTTTTAGCTGCTGAGTTATTAGAGTTACTTATATTTTCTGGATAGCTACCTCTTGTCAGATGTACAGATTGCAAATATTTTCTCAGATTCTGTAGGTTGTTTCTCCATCTCTGTTCATTGTTTCCTTGCCATGCAGAAGTTTTCTATTTGCTATAATCCCACTTACACATTTTTTCTCCTATTTCCTGTGCTTTTGAGTTTTGTAGAACCTTTACGGTTCTGAAGCACACAGCTATCTGGCATCAGTACATGCATTAAGAAATGTGTCTCCATACTTAACAATGTAATCTTGTTAAGAAATGTAATGTGTTCTGCACAGACACTTGTGGACAGTGTTTCTCTATCTTAGCCCCTTTTATAAAGGGTAAAAATATGCATAATTTTTTAAGTTGCATTTTTCTTTTCAGGTAATACTATGCAAACTTTTAGCACTGGTAATTATAATAGTAAGGACAGACACCTCTCCTAGGTATGTAAATTTGTCTCTTTATCTCAACTTTTATAAATGTAACCACTCAGAAAGGGAAATCTCAGCCTCAAGGAAATTTGAGAGAAGCTGGTGACAGCATTGTGAAGGAAGATGTTCTGTTGTCAGAATAACAATCTCTGCAACACAATCTTATTCAAAGGAGGCTCATTTCCCTCCAATTAATCATTCCTGCTCAGTTATTAGGAACAACTTCTAATTCCTCCAATTAGTTATTCCTGCAATCAATGTACATGAAAGAAAAAATTACCAAAAATTCCTAAATTATCAACCATGTTCCTACTTTTAGCAGAGACTATTGAAGGCACATTCTTAGTTCCTTCACACAGAATTCTACCTGCCTGCCAAACAGGCCTCTAGTGGAGCTGAAGTGTATTATGCCTGTTCTTCTTCACCTGAAGAGAAAAGGCAACTTTATTCTGACCTTCAGCATTTATCAATTCACCACTGGCTCTTGTTTAGATATCAGGAGTGAGCATGACCTACTAGAAAAAAACAGAAATGTGACACTGATATTTGAAGGTTTGAGCCCATACTAGCCACCAATACCAAATAGCAGAGAGTATATAGTTTGGTATATAAATATAATTAGCAGCAAAAGTCAAAAATTCAAAATGAAACAGACAAATAAGGTAAATTGAGCAAATGCACTACAGTGAAGATAAAAAATAAGACACTTAGAAAAAGGGGAATTATTTTTATATGAATTATGAAGGCATGTAGGGAAAAGGAAAGAAAGAGAGAGAGAAAGTCCA
Source organism: Castor canadensis (assembly GCF_047511655.1). Lineage (NCBI taxonomy): Eukaryota > Metazoa > Chordata > Mammalia > Rodentia > Castoridae > Castor > Castor canadensis. Next base: position 93,381,642 of record NC_133391.1, on the reverse strand, counting down.
AAAATCAAAAATATTCAATACGCTTGTGTATCTCTTAGCATGATGTATGTTGAAAGAAACTGTAGTACCTTTTCTATCTGATCAAGCAAAAGTGATATTTATATGAAATATATTGTTCCTTTAGTGACAGAGCTTTGTTTATATTTATTTCTTTTTGAACCTGGATCTATGTCTAGGACATGATACAGTTTAACAAATAGTTCTTGGATAACTAGAAAAATGAAAGAAGGAATGGATGAAATAATATTTAAGGTGTTACTATCTTAGAAATTTCATATTTAATTTAAACATAAAATTATTTTTCTGATTGCTAACAGATGGTTTAGTATACTTACATGATAAATTTATTTTAGGAGACTCATAATTATGTTATAAGTACTTTTTTGTTTATTCTGATGTTAAATATTTAATATACATCCTCTTGGGATAGAGAGCAGCTAAGGTTACTTAGTAAGCGCTTAAGAGGACTGATGTATCCTTAAATAACAATGCTCAGGCATAACTGCTTAACCAAGAAACTTAAATGGAATAAAAGAAAACTCAGGAGGGTGACTTATAATGGGATGCTAAGCTTTCTATCTTTATGCTATCATCAGTCATTGACATATTTACCAATTTGTGGAAATTAATATTCTCCTAAAAGGCAGTTTTATCTGAAATCAGAATGCACTAGGACATAAATGGGATAATCTATAGTTATGATAATTCAAACAATAAAGAATATTGAGTTTCTGTGAGTTCAGAATAAATACATTCATGCAAATCTGTCTTACACCTGAGAAAAACAATTTCTATAGAGTTTAAATCCTTCTCCAAAGAGGAGCTCCAAAGTGGCTAATAGCTGAAATTTCAAGGTCAAAATTTATTATTCATGAACTCCAGTCCACTGTCATGTACACCTGTGGGGCATTATTACACCAAGAATTGGTAATACAAATAAAAAAGATGAAAGCTGTGTAAGAAAATTAGCTACATGGTTCTTTTATTTGAATGTTATTCAATCTATATCATTCTCTTTTATTTGAGATTATTTATGGAGAATTGGTTGAAAATTTCTTCCTTCCAGTAGTGTGAAACTTTTTAGAATTTTTTTCTGGGCTGGATGTATAATTCTGGAGTGTAATTCATGGTAGCTTAATAAATGTACATATAAAACAGGAAAGCATCTAATGACAGTGATGAAATATTAGGAGAAAACATATTGAAATGAAAAACAGCAATTTTCTTCTTGGGGCTTATTGAGATTCTGACAATTTCCTTTATTTTCTAATTATTTAATGTTCTCACATTTTAGTGACCTTTAAACAGATGTTAAGAGAAGTTGATATAATTAATACTCTTTAAAGAAAATTAAAAAATCTTTTCTATAGTACCTAGCACATAGTAGGCATAAAATTAAGTTAAATTACTTAATTTTTTCTGATATTTCATGAAAAAAAATCTGAAATGCATGAACACTATGAAAAAAATCAAACCCAAATAAAATAATGTAATTTGTTCCACTAAAATATTACTCTTGCTTCTTTCCTTAGTGTATGAAAAATAAGTAATTTCAAAAACTAGTTTACACACACTATATCAGGGCAGGTATTATTGAATAATATAGGATCTATTAATTATAAAAATCTTTATCACAAACTACCAAAATGTCATGTTTCTCATTTTATTTTTTATATTTTTCTTCTACAAAATCAGAAAACAGGAGGATGAAACAGGTTCTGGGGGGGTGAGGCTGTAGTAGGAAGGAGTTGTTAGGGAAAGTGTTAGGTGGTACAAACAATGTATACAAATGTATGTAAATATGAAAATGATACCTATTGAAACTGTTACAGGAGTCAGGGGAGGGAGAATGGGGGAGAAAAGTGGAGGGGGGTGGATTTCAAGTGTGATGTATTTGATACATTGTAAGAACCTTGTATATCCTACAATGTGCCCATAACCAGCACAACAATAAAAAATAAATAAAAATAAATTGGGTTTAAAAAAATAACCTGTCAAATTTGAATAAATAGTATTATTAACTGTTCAAAAATGACATCTGTTGTACCTTTTAATTTATAAGATTATACATTTTGTTTTCTAGTACTACTTTTCTATTATCATATGTAATGTAACATTGTCATAATTTAGCCAATTTTAAAGTACATACTAATAAATTTGTCATATTTCTTCAGAAGAGAACTTTGTACATGACAATTATGCCAAATATTTTAGCTTAAACAATTATTTTTCACAAACATCGTATACATATTAGAGTGCATATAAAGAACATTTATTTGTTTGAACAAAAACAGAAGGATCTGCAAAATTTATGATTTGTGGTTATTGGATCTAATTGGCTGCTGTCATTGTTTTCAGAAAAGAAAGTTGGTTATAAAATATCACGAAGTCTGAAAAAATTCTGTTTAAATGAACAAATTTCCTTCAGATAGGATACAGCCAGTTACTATCTTTCATCACCCTTACTTTGTTCATAAACTCTTTCTTACTTCCTTTATATGTTCTTTTCTTCTACTCTATTACTTGTGAATCTTCTATTTCTCCAAAGTTTTTTATTTTCTTACCTTGTGGTCTCTTTGAGAGACACTCATGTCTCTTTTCCTTATGGTATGCTACATAAAATGCATATTGGTGATGATCTTGTGTATACCTCTAATCATATAATCAATGAATGCCAATAATGTGCATGTAATATATTTATATGTTAATGTATAATATATGTGAAACACATATACATATGTGTGCATATATGCACATATATTATAAATGAAAAGGAAGTGTGCATATTTTAGAACAAAAATTGAAAAAAATATTTTTCTTAAGCAAGCATGCAGATTAACCCAGCAGAGTTCAACTCAGTATCTAAAAAGGAGGCAATGAAAAGTAAGTCAATTCTCCATGGGACCACTAAGTAGCTTAGAAATAAAAGAGAGCCAAAGAGCTGAAAAACAAGAAAGTAGTTTGACAGTCTACTATAAATGAAATCATTGTTACTGGATTCTGCTTCTCTGCTGTCAAGTAAACAGTTAACTACCTCCATACCTCATATTTCATGACATTGAAAACTTTTCTCAGATAGCTATGAAGTAGAAGAACTATCAACTTGTGGACATCATGCAGAAACATTTTTATGACACTCAGTACTAGGACAAGGAAAATTCACTAATGTTGCATACTAAACTGCTAGATTCTTAATTCCTTTCAGTAATTTGGTCTTACAATGAGCTATAGTTTGGACATAGAACATTTCTCAAAAGCCCAGTGTTTAAGGCCTGGTTCCTACTCCATGTCCCTATTGGGAAATTGTAGAAACTTTAAGCCTCAGTGGGAGACTTTAGGTCATGGTGGGCATACCCTTGAAGGGGATAGTGAGACCCAGCCTCTTGTTTTTGCTCAATTGTCACAAGGTGAATAGTTTTGCTTTACCATGTACTCCACCATGAACTGGGCTACCATAGGTCCAAAGTAATGATGCCTATTGATTGTGGACTGAAGCTCTTAAAACTAGGAACCAAAATAAACCTTTTAAAAGAAGTTGATTATCTGAGTTATTTGTTACAAAGAAATATAGCTGACTAATGCAGAATGTTGGGGACAAGACCTGTCCTGCCCTCCCCTTCTCTCCATTAGAAAAATTCATGTAGGCAAAAACTAAATAATCAAATGAAAAAAAGTCCAACATAAGTTGATTTTTGCAGTCTTAATGCTCCACTGTAAAACCCATCTATCTATAAATCGCCTGTATTTATAGACACATACCATGTTCCTAGTCAAGGTTAAGTTACTCACTCTTATTTTCCCTTTTTAAGTTAAAAGTTATGTTTCTTTGAGTATTTATACTTGATGAGTTAAACTCCATTTAACTTTCCAAGTTTTTGCATGGTGTTATACCTTATGATTCTATATATGTTTCATATTTCATTATTTCATTATATATTATTAGCAGTATTTATACAGTAATACTCATTTATACTTACTTTTTTTATTCATTTACTCACATGTACACACATTGTTTGGGTCATTTCTTCCCCCTGCCCCTTGCCCCCACCTTCTGCCCCCCATCCCTCTCACTTCCATGCAGAACCTGTTCTGCCCTTATCTCTAATTTTGTTGAAGAGAAGACATAAGCATAATAAGAACGACAAAGCATTTTTGCTAGTTGAGTTAAGGATAGCTATACAGAGAGATTCCTAGCATTGCTTCCATGTACAAATGTGTTACAACCCATTTGATTCATCTCTAACTGATCTTTTCACTGGTTCTTGATCCCCTTCTCATATTGACCTCTGTCGCTTTAAGGTTTCTGTATTAGTTCCCCTGGAGTGGGGACATCAAACGCTTTTACTTTTTGGGTTTTCTATCTATTCCCTTATCTCCCCTATGTGCTCTCCCCTTGTCATGTGATCCAAGTCCAACCACATCGCTGCATTTGCCCTAGATCTAAAGTCCACATATGAGGAAGAACATATGATTTTTGGTCTTCTGAGCCTGGCTGACCTCACCAGTTCCATCCATTTACTTGCGAATGATAAGATTTCATTCTTCATGGCTGAGTAAAATTCCATTGTGTATACTTACTTTTAAAATACTCTTTTTAATTGCTTTCTGCTTTCCCCTCTCTCCATCAGAAATTAATTTCCTTCTCCTAAAGAAATGCCTTTTTCATGTAATTTAATATGGCTTAAAGACTTAATTCAGTTTTTTCAAAAATTTTGCCTAAACTTTATTTTTGAAGGATAATTTAGCTGGTATAAAAGTTCTCAGTTGACAGTTATTTTCTTTCACTGCTATTGAAACAATAGCCTACTATTTTGTTTGATTATTTGATTTTTAATTTTACTATTGATATCTTTTTTTCTCTGCCTCTGACTTTCTTTGTGTTTGTGTTTTAGGTTTTTTTATAATGTGTTTCATTATAGCTCTTATTCTGCTTTTATTTCTCTAAGCTTCTTTCAATATCATGTTCATACCATTCCTCACTTTAAACACTTCTACCCTATTTTTTTTTAATATTGCTTCTCTTCCGTTTTTCTTGTCTTCTGCAATAGGAATTCCAATTATGCAAATGTGACTCCTTTTTTACATAAGTTGTACTTCCTTTAGCATTATAGTATCTTGTTTCTGCATTTTGTTTCTGTTAGATTTTTCTTTTAACAGTCTTCCTGTTTAACCTATCTTCTGTTGTAACCAATTTGCCCTCTCATCCAAAGACTTCTTAAATGCTGATATGATAGTTTTCATTTCCCGAGTCCCCAACTGACTGTTTTTGTGAAGATTTTATTAATTGGTTATATTTACTTCTTTTTAACTCTTTTTTTCCTTTTGTGTGTTAGTTATGTGAAAAACATACCCTGTATCATAATTGAACATATGTACAAGAACAACATAAAGTAAATCATAATAACCTACCTTAAATATTTAAATATTTGTCATGTTGAGACTGATTATCTTGATTTTTAAAGTAAATATAACCAATAAGTTGAAATGGTAGATAACACTTTAGTTTGAATGTTAGAAAATGTTTTATTGACCATAATATGGTAGCAAAGGTCAAAAGACCAGGTATATTCAAGATGTATAAAGATAGTTAGATAGAAATGTCTTTTTACTGCTTGAAATACCCAGCTAGTACATTGAAAGAGTATTTTCAATTCTTGAAGATTTTCATATGTATAATGTTTGATACTAATGAACTGCTTAAGTACCTAACTAAATACAGATACTCCTCAGATTCACAATGAGGTTGTATCTGGATAAAGCCATCACACATTGAAAATACTGTAAGTGGAAAATGCATTTAATAAAACTGCTCTATCCAGTACCACACTTGTTAAGTCAGTTTACTAAGAGTTTGTTGAGAGTCTTGCCTTCCCGCTGCTGCCCAGCACTGCAATAATATGGCTTTGCATATCACTAGCCTAGGAGAATATCAAAATTCCAAATTTGAATTTTTTTACACTGAATATGCCATTTTAGCATTATCTCAAAGACAAAAGTTAGTCAGTGGGAACATCACATATTGGGGACTTTCTGCATATGATTTTTGGGCTTTGATCCTGAAATTCTATCTTGATAAATTCCCAGTTAATTTTTTTCTTTTCATTTATAATTATTGTTGATTCTTTTAGTTTCTTGTGCCATACATGCAAGTATATTTAATTGAAGATCAAATGCAGATATGAACTCTGAGAAAAACAAGCTAAACATAGAGATTAGGGATTTCAAAATGGCTGAAGGGATTTCAAATTGTCTTCTATAAAAAACTGTCTGAAATTTAAAATATGCATTTCCTCATTTCTTAAGGAAAATAATTTTATGCATGGAAGATTTCCTGAATTAAATAACTCTTCTATAAGATTCATACGCATAGTTTATTTTCTATATTATGTATGGAAATCTACACAAAAAGCAATTTTTAAGTAAAAGAAAGAATTTCGGAATATCTTTTGAAATTATTTTTACTGCTACCCTTTTATTATCTTCTCTATTTATTTTGCCACTGTTCATCCAGATTTCAGGATATCTTCATCCACTTTCATTTTATTCATTATTTTTGGTGCATCTGTCAGGCTCCTGTGATGCTCTTTTAAGCTATAATTAGGTAGAGATTTATACTTGCATTTTCATTGTAGTACCCACATTATTTTTCCTACCTTCTGTGATATTTTACCTCTTCAGGGCTTGTTTAAAGTGTAGTTTTATTTTGTCTTATTGTTTTATTTTATTTTTTTGTTTTGGTGGTTTTAACCCAACAAAATAACTTCATCTGGTGCATATGAGGGTTATAATCCCAGTTCTAATTGAAGATTTTTATCTCCAAGAGATACAAATAATTTCTTTCCAGAAGAGATAATCCCACAGGTTACATTGAATGCCCTTGATGGACATTAACCAGCTTTGTATCTAACTCAGAAATCCTATTGCAGCATTATCTATAAATACCTAGTTTTTATAATGCTCTCTAAACCTGTCATAACACATCTCTGTTCCTCATTAGTTGGGTAAGACATTTGAAATTTTAATTTATATGTTTGCATGACAGCCATGTTTTTGCACTCTGAAAATTGTGCTTTAACACTGCGTACTTTTTTTTATAACATTAGCTAATATCCTTTATAAAACTTTGAAGACATTTTATTTGCTTTTCCTAATTGAAGCATCTGTTTTCAACTCATGTAAATTTAACTAATACAGTCCATTGACTAAAGTGATTCATTTACTTAAAAAATCCAAAGTCAGACAATTATAAGCTTAGCTCTAGGCATGTGCAATTTATTAGCATGTTTACTTGTTGCTATTAAAACATCTTTATTTCCTTTCTTCCCTCCCTCTCTCCTCCCCTCCCTCCCTCCTTCCCTCCCTCCAACCCTCCCTTCCTTCCTGCCTTCCTGCCTTCCTTCCTGCTGTTTCTTTCCTTTTTTTCATAAATATTTTAATAGCTGTGTGATCTCTTTGGTGTATTACATTATTTTTTTCTCATATTAAATGTTAATTTATCTGAATTTAAAAATTCTGTAATAAATTTAAAACATACATAATCATATAAATAGAGATAGATCTGCAGTTAGATAGATGAATAGCTAATAGGTAGGTTGAAAGATGAGCATCGAGACCTAATCCCCAGTATCCTGTAATGATATAACATAAGTCCACTAAATTTATTTTAAAACGTTCTACATGCAAAAATACTTCTGCAATTCCAAAAGATAAAAAAAATCTGAAATAAACAAATAATTACATTTCCTGACCAAAGGGAGGCTTCTCAACTTAAACTTCTTACACTGTAAAAGTTCAAGAATTTTAAATCTAAAATTGAAATATTGGTTTTTAAGCCATGGTAGTAATTTAATTTGTTAATTAATAATGTGCTTTGCAATATAAAGTAATCAGGAAAGTTTATACGTCCTCAGAATAATCCGTGAAGTCACTGGCCTGATTTACCTTATCATCACATCCTATAATTTGTGCTTATTTTGAGTAGCAGTCATTGAGTCATTGAGTAAGTGGCATTGATATGTCATCTCTTTGTTATGTTACTCCTGGTTTATCTTAAGAAAGGTTGGTATATACAGGTTTTACTCATACACTCACATTTTGTACTTCTAACAAGGTAGAAGTGATAGGAACCTTGTTCATTGGAAAACAAGTTACTGAAATAGACTCTCAAAGTCAATCATGAGCAATAGTTCTTGGATCAGTAAGAATCAAGCATATTTACTCCTTCTACAGCCTGTATTTATTTCATTTCTATTGACCATTCACTTTTGTTCCAAAGATCTTGAAAGTAATAGCTCATGAAAACAATGGAAAAAGACCTTTATAAAAACATATTTATAAATATTTTATAGCTAACATGATTTACAAATATTCTAATGGGGTAAATTGATAACACATCCAATTATTATCCAACCATCTAATAAATTCAATTATTGTTCTTTGGAGAATTATTTTTAACTATACTGATTAATGTATATTCTTTTATAGGCTTCAAATTGTATATGGAGTATAATTAAGATCAAGTAAAGTAACATTTCCTTAGAGAGCAAATATATCAATTTATTACACCAAGGTCTAAATTAATATTCATCACATTTTATTACCTCTGATAAAGGGATTAGATAGTATAAAGACTGCATTAAACAAATCTACAAAGAATTTTTGCAATGCACAAACTTAACAATGATAAATTTAACATTATTTCTTCTTTGAATTGCTTTGTCTTTTCTCCTTTGTCTAACACAAATATCTTTTTATTTGCAGAAAAAAATTATAACTAGCTATCAGTATTCAACACTCAGGTAGAAGTAATTGCTAATAGAGATTACATTTGTTTTTAATGTAGAAATTGATGTTTAAAAAATTTGAGGATCTAAGTCAGATGCTGGAGGGTCACATCTATAATCCTAGCTATTTGGGAAACTGAGATCAGAAGAATCAAGCAAAAAGTTTATAAGACTCTATCTCAGTGGAAGAAAAGTAAGCATGGTGGTGTGTGCCTGTCATCCCTGGAGGATCGCCATCCATGGCAAACTGAGCAAAAAGGAAAACCCTGTCTCCAGAATAACCAGAGCAAAAAAGGCTCAAGGGGGAAAGACTCAAATGACAGAGCACCTGCCTAGCAAGCATGATGCCCTGAGTTCAATCCCTTGCACAACCACCAAAAAAAAAAAAAAAAACAGAATGAATTGAGGATCTATGCAATATATCTCTTTTGAACAGACAATCTGTACATTCATTTGAAGCTTTATTTTTAAAGTATTTTTGATCCATGTTGAAGGTGAATCACACAAGAAAATGAGATATGTTCTACTTACAATTTTAGCTGTCTTTCATCTAAAATGTTTCAGTCACAATTGAAACATTCAAAATTAAGTATGATTTCAGTGGTTTTCAGCCTTGAATGTAGAGTAGAATAACCTGGTAAACTTTTATATGTCCTGAAGTGCATACCATATCCCCAACTAATTAGATACATTCCCAGGGGTGGCATTGAGTTATTTTAAAAGCTCCTCCATGATTCTAGGATGAAGTTAAAATATATGAGTATAATTTGACAATGCATCATTTATTCTCTTTTTGAAACACATCTTGCATAGAAAACTACTGTTCATGTGTCTTAGATGCAATTCCCATAATTCCTGATCACATATTGTGTGCTTTAAGGTAATAGCCACAAAAAATGTTGAGATATGTTACTGAATATTTAATACCTACAAAATTTTGCTTATTAGAGAGAAGAAAATATTTTTGGCTGTTTCCTCTGATTCTTAATGATTCTATTCCCTTTTTAAAATATTTTCTGCTCTCAAAAAGGCAAGGCTGGAATTAATGTACTAAAATAGAATTAGCATTTTTAACAGAAGAAAGAATATTAACTAAAGTATAAATTCAAATTTTTATCAGAATTTGAAAAAAAACTATTTAGCACTGTCCGATTTTTTATTTTATGTCATGTTAAAAGGAATCCTTTAAACTTTTTATATATTTCTTGTCCCCATGAATCATTCATAAATTTCCCAATTTCTTGAAACTTTCAGCTATCGTGCTTATAGTAGTTATCAATTTTAAAACTGTATATGAGTAACAGTGATTATTTTATTGATTCCATAGTAATGTTGAAAGTGTTGTGATTGTTTTGTCTTTCAATAAACACATTTACTTTTTTTTCTCCTTTTAACATAGTATTTTAGCCCACTGAAAATGCATTAACGATAACTAAAAATTGCTACTTAACTTAAAAATATTTTCCCAGGAGAAAGGGACTTAATAACACATACTAGCCTTAAACTTAATTTAAAATTCAAGTTCATTTTATCAGAAACAATATGTTAAAAAAGTAATATTTTTCAATTTTCAATGATTGCAAATGCACTTGTGCATTTGCTTTGCTCATTTTTAATCAGTAAAATTATTTTTCTTATCATACCGTTTAATGTTGTCCCAGGATTTATGATCCTAGAAATAAAAAAAAGTCATAACTGACTCCTTTCTATATAGAAACAAGGTGAAAATTAATCTATTGTAATTAGGGTAATCTGAAAAGACAAAAGTAAATGGGTAAAGAGCAAAAGTATAGATACCAAGAAACTCATGAACCAGCCATCCGGTAGAGGAGCTGCCAAAGGTGGGACTTAGATGACTGGAAGAGATGCTGGAATTAGCTGGAGTTACTAGTAGTAGATGATGTGTGTCCCCAAAGGCCCATGGGACAGTCTTATACCAGGAAACACACACACAAAATGACAATAATAAGAATGATAAAGAGAACATTTCTTCACTTTCATTTACTCTTTTGCTATATTGTGGATCATACCTGAGTTTTGGGTCTGCTATTCAAGTGCTCTACCATTGAACTATAGCATCAGCCTAAATAGGAGTATTAGATACTTCAGCCAGAGTTCAGTTGAAAAGAACCAAACATTACCTTGCTGCCTCTCTTCCACTGCCAGAGGAACTCACACAATTTCTTTTCCTTTTTTCCTTTATTTTTTTAACTAAACACATAAAAGTGGTACATATTTCTGGATAACAGTGTGATGTTTTGATAAATTTATACATTGTGCAATAATCAAATCAGGATAGTTAGCATATCCATGAACTCAGACACGCATCATTTAATTGTGGTGATAGAACAAAAAATTCTCTTTGAGCTGGGTGTCTAGTTCAGTAGTACAATGCTTGTCTGACATGTATGATGAGGTCCTAGGTTAGATGCTAAGAAGTGAAAACTTAAATAAATAAATCACCTAATTATTTTCTGTACTTCTTTTTCAATGTGATATGGTAACTCAATGTGTTTAGGAAATGCATTATTAAGCAATATACACACAAAAAATGTGCATGTATATATACATATATATGCATACCTACCTACATATGATTTCATATTTTTTAACATCCTCAGGTATTCTGGTCAAATGATATTTTGGAAAGAGTAGCTCTAAGTGATTAACACTCCTTGAAAGTAACAGTACTTCCAAACAAAAGTTTTATTTCCTCTCTAAGCCTTGTTTTTTAATCTACTGAAAGAGGATGGTAATAAGTGATTCATGTTGTTTGTTATTATGAATTAATGACATAATTCAGGCAAAAAATGCTCTATGCCATGGGCTCAGAAATAATTCAGTAAACTGAAAAAAATGCCTTTTGTGACAAGTTGGAAGATTTTTCAAGACACCTCAGATCACACCAGTTAGTAGTTGTCATTTCACTATGTAATATTTTTTATTGTGTAACAAATATCTTCCCATTAGTCTGCCATGGTGGCTTGAATGCTAGCATTAATGATTTCTCTGATTAAAGGAAAGAAGACCTTATTTAAAAACATAGACAGAGGGTCATGTTGTTCAATCAGATTTATAAGAATCAGAAACTTTTCAAACTTTAAACTTTACTAAAAATTTCAACAAATATATAAAACTTGAAGCCATAGTTAAATCATGCAAAAGTCAGGATTGCCATTATTGCTCCTTGAAGCACTAGGTTAAGACCTGGACCAGATTTAATATTTGAACACTCTAAGCAATACATATGGGGCATAACTTCTACAAAGAGACTTATTTCATTCGGGAAATATCTTTGTTTTATATTTTAAAAATTATTTAAAAATTTTTGACATTTTTCCATGATCTACACTCTTAAATGAGTTAATTCCAATTTGTGTATCATAAGCAACTTAGACATACTCCACTAAAGCAATACGGAGGACAAAGTAATTTTTCCATGATTCAATACTATGCAAATATCTGGTTAATCTTTTTACAAGGAGATTTGACCTCATTGTTGCTCCTTGGATATCTCAAGTTGCAATGAATCACACTAACAGCTATACTTTTCTTCCCCTGAGAACCATGATAAAGTTAGATACCCCACCAAAGTGTAATTTAATTAATATATGTTACAATTATATTTAAAGCATTTTCATGTTCTTACACTAATTAGAATTTGTTGTTTTGTTATTTTCCTCTGTAAGTGAGGTGTGGTTAATGTGTTTGGCAAATATAAATGAGTTTTATAAGCTTATAAAAGATAAAGAAGTCTGTAGTATACATGTAGGAAATTTCATTTTGCTATATAACTGGGAAAAAACAATACACATGCATTATCACTAATATTCCAAAAGCAAAGGACACCATTCCCATAAGGTTCACATATTTTTAAGGAACAATGTGGAGGAAGAAATTTTGGGGTATCCAGGGGAATATGCGAAAATGAAAATTTCATTGTATGGAAAGGGCCCTGCTTAGAACTGCTAATGTGTACAGCACAGCGTCTGGCATCAGACTCTTCTTCTCTTGAGCTAACTCAGAGCTTTGAGCAAGCTTTGAAGCAAACTCTCAAAATTAGGGAAGAAATGATCATCCAAGGCCATTTGGATTTTTTCTTCCTCTACCTCTTGGATTTGGGGATTGTTAAATAGGACATCCATTGGGTTCTGTTTAAAACAAACTGTAGGAATTTCAAAGGTGCATAAGTGCCAATAGATACATTTTCAGTCACAAAAAATTGTAGGATTTGGATTGCTAATTTATTATGTTATCATTCAAACAGAGGTGGCATTGTTTTTGTTTCCTTTTCAGCTCCTTATGGTTGCTGTCAATGCATATTTTCTTAAGAAAATCAGATCCAGTCTTATAATAGATATGAGAACAATCCTTTAAACATCATACTGATCCACACTATTATTAAGATTTATATTGTTTAAAAGGCATCAGCATGTCAACTACTGATGATAAAATGTTACTATGTTTTAAGGAAAATAAATCTTCATGTGTGACATTTGGCAGGAAAAGATCAATTCTTTTTGGCTCTGTCATTGAGAAGGGTCATCAGTGTCCTTGTGTAAATTATGTCAATAAAAGTCTCTAATTAATTGAAAAATATAAAGTCAATTTAAAATATGCAGAAACTCTCTTGTGGAATGATTAAATACATAATTCAATTAAAATAATATTTTTACCATGAACTTTATGATATAACACCCTGTTACTTAAACTTTAAAAAGTAAGTATACATTCCTTGTGTTCATATAGTTTTTTTTAAAAGTACAATTATCAATTGAATGTGACCTTAATTTAAAACCAACAATATTGGAGTCAATAATATTGATTGACTATGTTGGATAATGTAGATTTAGGTGTTACTTTGACAAAATGTATGTTTATCCTAAAATTTGTGTTCATTTGTAAAATTAACCATTTCATTTTTCTCTAATTAAACTAGTAAAGAACTTTTGTTTATAGATCATTCCATAAAACACTATGGCCTTATCTCATCACAAGTAATATATATCTTCCTTTCTTCTTTCTTATTTTTCTGAACAATTAAAGCAATACAACTCGGCACCAATGTGATTATAAATGCAAATAACAATATTAGCAGTGACATAATATGGCAGTATGCATTTATAGCCATTTTCTGAATGACCAGAAAACACATTAATATTTTGAATTTAAAAATGAAAAGTAGTTCAAATTACACTAGATTTGCAAATGATTTATAAAAATATATTTTAAATATCACTTCAGAAAATAACTCAATTTCTCTAAACCTTAGGTTGCTCATGTGTAAAATAGATAATAAGTGTAGACTCATTGCTTATGCTTTCTGTTCAACAAAATTAGAGAAAAGGGAAGAGCAGATTCTGCCTAGATGTGAAGGGAGTTGGGGGGGTGAGGGAGGAGGCAGGGGGCAGGGGAGAGAGATAACCCAAACAATGTATGCACATGTAAATAAATAAATAAAATAAAGAAGTATAGACTCAATGATTGATTAGACTTTCATTTATTACTTTTGCCATTCTCAGTTCAATTAAATTCACATAAAATATATCTATTAAGTGACTAATTCCAAGAAATGTGCTTGATCTGATTTTTCTGTACTTCTATACTAGCAAGTTAGCCTGCCATACTCAATGGATGTTGGCAGAAGATACCTGAAATTCCTGGGACAGAGACAAAGAACTTTGATTGCTAATGGCAAAGAGACCCACACAGACTTCTTACTGGTACCATTTCCTTCTTTATCCATAAGCCCATGGAGAAAACATGGAGCAGTTCATGTAGGTGTTGCTCATGTAGGTGTGTTTAATCAAAGCTGAGAATCTGGAACCCAAATATTTCCTAATGAACGTCAAACAAATATTTCCTTTGTGTGATGGGTGATCTTAGTTTAATTTCCTTAGAAGTAGAAACTTTGTCTTCCAAGGTTTTTGCTATAAAAACATCTTTGACAAGACACTGAAGACTGTCAAAAGGCTATCAAATGAACCAGGAAATGTAATAGGTACTTGAGAAAACACACATGGTCTTTCTAAAAAAATTAACTAACTAATAAAAGAGAATCATATTTAAATAGTTGCACTGCAATAAATAAGTGGTAAACAGAATCCTAATGTGAAATGTATGGGAGGATTTTAGACAGTAAAACCCGTTGGGCTGAGGTTTTGGAATAAAGTAGAAATGGAAATGAACAGAAAATAAGAATTTGACTTGAAGGCATTTTGGAGCAGAGCACTGTTGTGTATACCTATAATCCCAGAAACTCAATAATTGAAAGTAGAAGAATCATGGTCCAAATCTGGCCGAGGCAAAAGCTTGAGACTCTGAGTAATAAACAAACTATAAGCAAACAAAAGATTGGGGTATGGCTCAAGTGGTAAAGTGTGTGTCCAGCAAGTGTGAGCCCCTGAGTTAATCATTAGTACTGCAGAAAAAATACAAAGATATTTTGGATTCTATTACAGACTGACAGTACGGCTTGCCACAGTCTGAAAAGCAACAAGTATAGGAATCTTAGAAATACATTTTTATGAACTTTTCTGCTGCTTTATTGTAATATCAATAATTCAGAAGGGAAAACACTGCACACAGAGGTCCACACTAACAGATCCCATTCCTAACTCATCACTGTTTACCTTCAGCATCGTACTGTGTAGTAATTTGGGAGTTTGCATACTAATGGTCCTGAAACACATTTGAAGAGTGAGTACATTCTGAAACTTTGAAATGGATTGTCTAATGCCATGGTTTTCATATTTGTCTCAGTGTTTATTCCTAATAAAAATTTAATGCTGTTTTCCTTATTGAATTATTTTATTTTGGCCATTTGAACTTGTTTTCATTTCAAAAAATGAATTTTACACCTACTCCATGTATCAGATCTGTTTACATTATACAACAATTGCTTTTGTTGTGAACTCTTATCATAGAGGCAAGATAATTTAATCTGTAAAATACTTCTTGATGTTTTGACATTGAAGACACTAAGGGATATAGTGTACAATTCTTGATGATAATATCTATGCTAAGATACTCAGTGGTAAAATGTAGAATCCAAAATACTTTATTGTTAGTCTGTTATCATTGAAAATAAGAATAATAGTTAAAAATTACAATTCACGGCATATTTCTGTTTCTTAATACAAAATTTAAAATTCAAGTCTAATGAGAAAGTATTATTTTCCTTCTTCCATTTTAATTTCACTTGAGTTGTGATTTTTTTCCTTCTTTGCATTTGTGTTCTCTTACAGCTTTATTTCCCATATGACATTTTTATTCCACCAATGGAGGTTTTCCATAAAAAGAAGTGCCAATTCTAATCAGGTCTAAATTCTCCTTGGTAACATATTTTGTGTTAAATATGAGGTGGACAGAGGAGGAGGAATCTCATTTACAATAGAGCAAACACCTGACAGCAAGTGATCTATATATAACTGTCATGTGGCCTTAACCATGGAGAAATACTTCTGTACATATTAATAATTCAAAAGTATTTACTAGAAAAAATGATTTTTAAATAATTCTTTCAGTAATAGTATATTTAAATAATTTTAAATTATTTACCATTGAGAATTTCTGTGCATGTGTAAATTTCCAGTGCTAGTAATTTTCTCTGAACAACATTCTTTTTCATCTGTTTTGTAAAAGGTTTATGCAAATACAGAGATTGCATATGTTCCATTTTACCTTTAGGGAAAATCTTCTGTGTTTTTAAAAGTTTTTGAGCATTCTATCATCCTCTGTTCAACTAAATCTGCTGAATATACATAAATCACTTCAAGGGCAGAAAGGAGCTTTGGCTACAAAAGATGCATATGATACTTTGTAATTAATTTGGGTTTAAATTTAACTTCATTATATAGAAACTGACACTCCTGGCCTGATAATTCAATTTAGGAGTAGCCAGTAAAACAATTACTGGATCTTATTCTTACACCCTTCTAAGCAGATGTGAAAACTCTATGACAATATAAGCAATTTGTTATCATTTTAAACACATGGTTCATGATAAACTTTAGCAATTGTAATGCTTTCTACCGCTAGATAAAAAGAAAAACAAGGAAAAAATATACATAATGTATACATACATAATTAATAGAAAGGTTTTAATCTGTAAGAGTATTATTAGGTTCCCCTTTTCAAAAACTTTGAAAGAAAAATAGATTCTCAGGAAGTTAAAAGGTAGTACAAAGAGGTCCCATGTATCCTTTACCTTGGTTCCCCAAAGGTTCTATCTTCCATAACTATAAAAGAATGTCAATACTAGAAATCATGTGTTTGTAGATTCATGCCATTTTATCATCTGTATGGATTCATGGAACCATCACTGCAAGTAAGATGCAAAGTCTACCATCATCATAAATATTTTCTTTCTGCTACCCCATTATACTCATCCTCTTCTCTTCCTAAAAACACCAATTATTTGTAATAGGTTGAAAGTGTCCCTGAAAAGTCTGCTTCTAGCCAAAACCTCAGAATGTGACTTTATGTGCATATAAAGTCTTTGAATATATAGTTAATTATGCATCATGAAGGACAGTCATCTTAGATTTAATATGCAAATTAAATCCAATGACTATAGTGTCCTCATAAGAAGAGAAAGAATACCAAGGAAAATACCAAGTTGAGAGAGACAGGGAGAGATTGTAGTGATGCAGCAATAAGCTAAGGAATGGCAAAGGCTGTCATCAACTACCGTGATGAAAAGAGGCCTGGAACACATCTGTCATCACAAACTGTAAGACAATAATTTTGCATTGTTTTAAGCAACTTGGTTTGTTGTACCTTGATACAGCAGCCCTAAGAAAACAAAATACACCATCCTTAGATCCCACCTACTACTATTATATTTTTTATTTTGTCATTTTGAGAATTTTAATGAGATCAAACATCATGTGTTCTCTTCTCATATGATTCTTCACTCAGAATATTTTTAAATCCGTCCAAGTTGTTGCTTGCGCCTATAATTCATTCCTGTTTGAAGCTTCATAGTATACCCATGGTGTAGATGTAGTAGAGAATATTTAATCATTCACCTATCAAAGGGCATTTTGTTGTTTCCAGATTTTGGATATTACTTATACAGCTGCTATAAATGTTCATTTACGTGCTTTCAATACTCAGGGTTAAATACACTGGAGTGTGATTATTGGGTCATATGGTAAGTGTACACACGTTTCAAAAAAACTGCCAAATTATTTCCCAAAGTGACTACTTATAAGTTTACACTCCTCAAGCAATTTATTAGAAATCAAGTTTCTCTATATTCTTGCTACCTTTTAGCATTATCATGGTTTCTTAATTTCAGCTGATCTACTGGGAAGTATTGTTCTATCCCTTTGTGGTCTTAATATGTATTTCCTTAATGGCTAGTGATGTTGAATATCCTTGAAGGTACAACCTGCTTAGAAAGAATGTTTCATATCTCTTGCAAATTATCTAATTGAATATATTTGCTTTGTTTTTATGGTTTTACATGTTTTTTCTATCACGTTTTGAGATCTAATAAGCACTGGGAATTAAGTAGATATGATAAGACTCTGCAAGATGGAAAGGAAAGGGCAGACAGGTAGGGACCTCAGCACCTGAGAACAGTTGTGATTTCTCTGAGTTTTCTTTTTGCCTAATACCTTTCAGAATAAGTGCATGGGTACTGTTGGAGATACTAACACAAAAATATTGAATATAGCAAAGAAAAAAATACAAAAGAAACTATTCTCTTTCTGTTCAAAAGACCTAAGAAAAGTCAGCTTAGCAAGAAGGAAAACTTTTAGACAATAACTGCTCTACTTCAGAAAAACACTAAAAAAATACAAATAATCTACCATGCATCACACAGAAAGACCAAGTGGAGAGGCCGTAATTATTTGCTCCAAGTTTCTGCTGGGTGAAATCAAAGAATAGAGCTGATACTTTCATCCTAGCTGGGGAAAATGTACCTGCACGGTTATATCAGTGCAGAACATAGAGGGAGCTTTGTCTATTAGTTGGCTTCTATTCATACACTATATTAGAAGGTATCCTTTTCCTCCTCAAAGGGTAATTTCAGAAGAGGAAATAAGGATTTAAATACTACTCACAAATAAAGAGGTGACTTACTTGGACAGATATTGAGAGGTACAGAGAGGAGCTTGAAGTAGCAAAATAGTCCATCAAACTGTCCAGCCACCTTCTCACTTACAATGAAGAGCCTCTCCATTCTCAGTCCCTAGAGGGAAAGAAAACAGTGAAAAAGTCTAAATTCTAGAACATACCTGGCCATAGTGAGAAAGTGCCATCATCTCTCACAACATGAAATAGTGTCAGAGAAAGCCTGCTGCAACAGAAGGTTTAAATAATGTTCTTCAAATTAAAATGAAAGTATGCTAAACAGCAATATGATAACCAAGAAAAATATGAAACTCATCAGTGAATGTAACTATATAGACAAATGCAAAATATTATATTATATTATGGTAGTGGGTAAGTCACTTTCAATAATAGCTTAAAATTAAGACAAGAGTTTAATAATATTAAAGTTTAATACATTAAGAGAAATGCAAAGGTTCATAAACCTTGACAACTGGTAAAGTCAGCAATAGAGATGTAAATTGTAGAGCACCTGTATGCTATTGAGCTTCACTTGCCACCTGAAAGTCTTCTGTCAACCATATGCTATTTCCTACAATCTCCAAGGTGACTAAAAAACTAAAAAGTTATGCAATAGAAAAAACTCAAAGGATATCAATGACAAAACGAACAAAACACAAGGCAAGATTGAATGAAAGGTACAAAGGAATTATCAAACATTCAGTAAACAATTGAAAAGATGGCAAGTTTTATTTTTCATTATTAATAATTACATTAAATGTAAACAGATTAATTTCCCCAATCTTCCCAACCAGACTTCTAATGGGTGAATAGGTGATAGTATAGAGACCCAAACACATGCGTTTCCCAGGAAACTCAATTTAGACCTAACTCACAAGCTGAATGGGAATTAATGGAAAAAGATATCCTATGCAAAGGACAGTCAAAAGAGAGAGGAGTTGGAAATACTTACATCAGACAATATAGACTTCAAGTCAAAAACTATTACAAGAGTGATGTATAACTGTAATCCTGGCATTGAGGAGACTGAGGCAGGAGAAACTTTTTAAAAAATCAGAAAAGCTATTACAATAAAAAAGGAGGATGAATTATAATGACAGCAAGGTGAGTACACCAAGAATAATATATATATATATATATGTGCACATAATATCAAAGCATCTTGTATATATAAAACAAACATTGACAGAAATTAAAAGCAGTGAGACAATAAATAGTATGACACTGCACCAACCCCCTTTGATGAATAACTAATAGTGGCTAGAACATACAGACAGAAGCCTAATCAAAAAACAGCAGTCTTGAACATCATTATAAAGCAAGTAGATCTAACATACATAGACAGAACATTCTATCGATTAGCAATAAATTAATCATGCACATTCTTTGAAATCACATCAAACTTTTCACAATGATAGACTGCATATCATGTTACAAAAAAGCCTTCACAAATTTAAGAAGATTAAAATCACGCAAAGTATGTTTTTTAACTCCAATGAAATGAAAATTGGTTCAAAAGCAGGAAGAAACCTGGAAGTTTCCTAAACATGTAGAAATTGAGCCAGCCCTACATATTTTTGAGCAACCATGAGTTGAAAGATAAAGTCTGTAAAAATCAGACTAAAATTAAAATGAACAAAAATGGAAGGAAATCATTATAAACCATATGAAATGTAGCAGAGTGATGAGAGAACTTTTTTGTAGTGTACACATTCTTTTAAAAATGGACCCATATAAAGAACCTACTTTTGCATGTCAAAGAGCTAGAAAAAAGGAGAACAAACTATGCCCAATTTGGACAAAAGGAAGAAAGTAAGTATTATCGTGGAAGCAAATGAGGAAGAAAATAAAAAAGACACTAGATAAAAATTAATGAGACCAAGAGTTAGTTTTTTGAAAATATATTTAAATGAATCAATAAACACTTAACTAAAGCTGGATAAAAGAAAACTTAAAGAAAAAAATCAAAAGAGAAACAGTATCACTGCTGTCACAAAACAGAAATGATTGTAAGAAATTTTTATGAATGATTGTATCCCAATAACCTGGGTAACTTAAAAGAAATGGATAAATTTATAGAAAAATAATCAGGACTAAAAAATGAAAAGGAAACAATAAGTCAAAAAGCTCCAAATCTTGTTCAAATTGTGGCCTAGATGATACAGAAATTTCTTCTTTGAAAAAGCTAAACCTGTATAAAAGAATAGCATTAACTGAAAAAAAATGAAAATGGAAGAATACACACACACACATACACACATACATGTATATGTATATTCCAAGGGGATTACACAAAAATGATAAAAGTTATGCATCGTAAAAATTAGAGAAATCGAAGCACATCAATCACAAAATGAACAAAATACAAAGGAAGATAGTAAAACTGAATAAATGGTACAAAGGAACTGTAAAACATTCAGTAAACAACTGACAAAATGACATGATAAATTTGCCATTATTAATAATTATATTAAATGCAAACAGATTAATTTCCTCACTCTTCCCAACCAAACATAGAATGGCTAAATGAAAAAAACAATCATTTTCTATACTATACAGTATGGAATTAAGGTGCAGACATTCCAATGGGATTTAAAGGTTCATGGACGCCTTTCATGCTTGATGAGCACTCGGGTCTTTGTAACTCTTGGACACCAAGAAGCAAGGCTATCACTTTATTGAAATTTTGGTTTTAGTATCTTTTTGCATAAGGAAATTCCACATTTGTACTCATTATCTACCAATTTCCAGTGCTTGTTTCCTTGTTTTTAGATGTTTTATCTTACAAAAATGGGTAATTTGGTTATAATCTATTTTATGATTATTCTCTGTTTAAATAATTAAGCTCAATATTTCTGTATCTTTCCTATCAT
Source organism: Castor canadensis (assembly GCF_047511655.1). NCBI lineage: Eukaryota > Metazoa > Chordata > Mammalia > Rodentia > Castoridae > Castor > Castor canadensis. Next base: position 93,359,900 of record NC_133391.1, on the reverse strand, counting down.
TCTAAAATTTCAGAACAATTAAAATAGCTATGATAAAATAGAATGCTTTTTTTATTTGTGAATAGAGTAGCACATTTACTATTTTATATAAATACTGATTTCATTTATGTTTAAACTAGTATGCCATCATGTTTTACTTCATTCTGTTTTTTAATTATAGCAATAGTCCTTAAAACATCATGAATATGAGCTGAAATTTATAACAGATTGCATTTTATTGCCCCATTCTTGCATTCTATTCAGCCATAGTGGATTAGTCTTTGAAAATTATTGATTTAAAGACTATGAAGTATTAAAGCCAGTGGTTTTACTTTTCAGATTTTGGTTCATGTTTATGCAAGTATCATGGAAAGAACTGGAAAGGTTTCACTTTTTTTTTCTAGGTTCTCACAGATAATTTAGGAAAAGAAAATGTAAAAATGTGTAACCTTAAAATTTAAAAGATAAAAACTCATCTCTTAGGCTCTATGGGTAAAGATTATTATTTTTTTTGTCTTATCTTTTTTGGTGCGGAGATCAAACCCAGGGCCTCACACATGCTAGGCAAGCGCTGTACCACTGAGCTACATCCCAGCCCTGGGTAAAGATTCTTAATTGGAGGCATAAATATTTGATAACCTGAATTCCACAGAGTATACAATGGTGAAGTGGATTTTTTAAGATCCTGGAATCTCTCTTATAACTACATTTCCACAGCTTGGATACACACATATCAGTCCCTGAGAAGAAGAAGAATGGCAAAATGCAGTGGCAGTTATGGATATCAGCTCTGGGGCCAAACATTTAGATTTTAATGCCAACTTTGGTCTTGTGGCCTGATTTTACCTTTCTAAGCCCTGGTTTCCTCTAATGTAAAATAGAGTAAAAATAGCTTGCTGATAGGGTTCTGTGAGAGTTAAAATATGTATTACCTAGAGTAATTATTAATGCATGATAATTATTATTGAGTTGAAATGTTTCAACCCATGCATGTAAACTAGTTCACATACATTTTGAAAGCCAACATCCTTATACAAACATTTCTACATGATTTTCATATAGCACATAGCCTGATAAGCAGTAATGGCCTTTCTCTACACCACAAACATACCAGAGAAGTAAGAAATGCCTTTACCTGTTCAAAAAAAGCATTATTTACCACATTTTCAAGCTCTACTTCTTATTCCTCTAAAGAAATAAGGTAGATACAAGGAAAGAATACCATAATTTTTAAGTTCCTCTATCCTCTGCACAGCAAGAGATTGGATTTTTCTTGATGGTTAGGGCAGTCTTGCTGGGCATTACCACTCCTGAGGCCTCATGCTCCAAGATGAAGAGCTTACTAAGTAACTTGTCTGGGAGTATGTAACAATCACAGACTCTCTCTTGCCTAGCACTGTTCACAAAACACCAGGAAATATTTGGGATGAAAAACTAAGCAAATATTCCTACAATGAAGGTCTGTCATCTAAAGAGAATCTGACATGACAAAAATTAATTTTTCCATAAGAAATAATTCAGCTGGTGATTGGGAATGCTGCAGTGATAGGGGTAGCAATAAGGGATTGACAGATACAATAGACTAATAAATTTTTAAAATTAATGAGGAAGACATTGGATTATTTTAATAATTAAACATTGAAAGTAAAATTTTCCTTTCATTTATGTTGACATAGATTCATTAAATTTGAACCAAATATATTCTATCTTAAATTGATTATTTCTAGTTAATTTATTTTAGAAATGAGATGTGCCAGAAACCAACGGAACAATTTACTCTCCAGGAGCAAGTTAGGCATTTTTAGAACCTGGATTAATTCTTTAAGACTGTGAGGATATTTCAGACACTGGAGGAATAATTCCTTAAATACAATTCTACTAGCCTAAAACATCAACACACAACATCTTCAACTATGCATTTATTTTCAAACATTTCCTCACACATTAGAGATTAAGAAAAGTGTAAAAAATCATTTTTGTTATTTGCCATCGTTTTTAAGAAATTCAAGAATAGCACACTTTGCCTAACATTAGATGTGGAACTGAGTTATTCATCAGGTCCTGAATCTTGCCATATTGTCAACAAATAAATTTTAAATGTTTGATCCATACAGTGTCCAAGATCTCACATATTTCTTGCCCAAAGACTGTCATTTCTAGCCTGATTGAATTTCTCTATTATAATGAAAGCTGCTGCTATTGCCAAAGAAAAATGGGTCATTAATCTTTTTTAAAATTTCTATCAGCAAAAACAGATACAGGCCTCTGATGTGAAAAGATGCAGTCCAAGTTCAATTTTGGATACTGGGAGACATTTTGTACTTTGAAAAGTAGCAATATAAAGAAATTTCAGGAATAAACAACGGGCTGCAATTCTGTTACTTAGAGCTTTTATGTTGACTGATGGCCATCTGAATGTTTGAGCTGAGACATAATAATTAGATACTGCCTATCTTGCCTTCAGTATGACATTGGGGGAAATTTAGCATTCCAATGATTAATGAAGTAGGTATTCATTAGTGTACCTGGTGACTAAGAAAATGCATGGGAAGAAATTGCAGGGTATGACAACCATGAAGTTTTAAAAAGCCTTGACATTAATGTTAGTCCATGAGAACTTTGAGTGGTTTTAACTAGGAAGAAAAGTAAAGATAGGGCCAGGGCTAGTAGATTTCTTAAGGGGACTTATAGCTGAGCTCTTAGAGTTTCATAAGACCCAGAATGATGTAAAACTGGGATCGTGTTTGATACCAATTACACAAATGCTCAAGTTTCTTGTATAACTTGGCACAATATTTGTGAATAACCAAGGCTAATCCTCCTATGTACTCTAAACATCTCTAGACTAGTTATAACACCTAATCCACTTAAAATGCAAGACAAATAGTTGCTATACCATATTGTTTAGGAATTAATAACCAGAAAATAGGTCTTCATGTATTCAGTAAAGATTAATTTTTAAAAAATTTCCATCTGCACTTGCCTCAATATTTGGATATGAAACTTGTAGATATAAAGGGTTGAATGTATAGCAGATAGGAAAAAATTAAAAAGTCCTTTAATGACCTGACTACAGTATGCTGACAGAAAACATTTAATGCTTAACAGGATTATGTCACTAATATTCCTTTCAGAATAAACTGGTTTATACAACTAAGACTCTGCTCATTATTACCCATTTTTGCTCTTGCAAACACAATACAATAATCAGCCCCTCACCTAAATTACAGCTCTCATTTCTTTCTCATAGGTATGAGAAATCAGAATTCATTTTGGATAACCTTCTTTGCCCTTGTAACATTTTGCAAATATATATATATATATATATAAATAAATATTCTCCAACATCCTTTCTTATTTAAATATGTTATGACTAATACAACATTATTAACAATTTAATCCAAGAATTTGTTTTAAAATTATCCATTCTAGGTTTCTTATTTGCCATGTTTATGACAGATGCCATACTTCTAATTATAACCCAAACTGAATTACTGTGTTCTGCCCATATTCACAGAAAGATATACTCCAAGACCCCCCAATCGATGCAATGGATGATGGGAATCACAAGCAATACTGAACCATACACATACTATATTTTCCTTATATATATTTATAAACACGTAATTTTAATTATTTTTCTCTTTGAACTAAGCACTTACCATGGACCATGACCAAAACTTTTGCAATTTGACCTCTGACAGCAAATGTAGCAGAATTTTTTTCTTTCTTCATAATTTCATGGATAGATTTATTCTTACTGTAAATCTTGGCAACTTCAGCATATTGTTTTTCCTTTCCTTATTAAGTACTGAATGGTCATCTTTTCACTCCACCACCTCTTTGGCATGTACAATGCCCAAAAAGATACTATTGTTATTCTTGTGCTTTGGAGCCATTGTTGAGTAAAACAAAGGATACCTAAACCTAAACATGATAGTGTGTCTAGTAACTAAGATGCCTACCATGTGACAAGCAAAGTGGCCCTCACATGAGAGCTATAGTTAATTATATTGAACTATATTAGAGACTTCTGCTGAATAACTAGAAGTCTCTTTTTCGTGCTCTTGTCACAAAAAAGACACCTACATGAAATGATGGATTTCTTAATTTGCTTCACAGTCATGATCCCCTACTATCCATTTGCATTCCACAACATCATGTATATCTTATGTATGCACAATTTAAAAATAATAATAATCATAACCTAAATTCAATGTTTTTAATTATAACATACTTAATTTTCAATTAATTATTATTTAAATTATTCATATTTGTAAGCTCCAGTGTGCAGTTTGATATATGTATAAATCTTAATTATCAAACAAGAGCTGTTAGCATTTCCATCTCTGTATTCATTTAAATTTTTTAAGCAACAAATGATTATTATACATATTTAGAGATACACTGTGAATTTCAATACATGGTGCATTGTCCAGAGGAACTGCATTTTCTTTATTAAGAAATGAAATCTTGTTTCTATGAGCTTGTATTAAAAAGTACAACAGTTAGAAACTGGCATGCCTATCCCTCCCACATATGTCATTATTACACAAGAAACCAACCTGGAGGGCCCAACAACTGTATACCTTCTAAAAGACCAGACACCAAAAATACTTTTTCCTCATTTATCCCTAGATTGGTATGGTCCCATAAGAACCATTCACTTGATGTAACTAAATACTATTCTATATTTTAGTGTACTATTTCCACACCTTGGTAGAACTTAGTATTACTTGTGAATATCTAAATTCCTGATGCCTAACATATAACCCAGAAATACTATATCACAATGCCTTGCCCCAGGCCAGTCTGTTTCGTTCTTTTTTTATTCAAAAAGCAGAAAAAGTTAAGGACAACATTTACAAAAATAAGTGAACACAAATTTCTTCATATAGAGCCAGTAAAGAAAAAGATGGATTTGATAAAGAAAATATAACATTTCTTTCAAAGTCTTATAGCATTAATTATCTGGTCCATAACAGAAAATGTTTATTGATTTCTATATTATACACTTCTTCAGGTACAAGTTTTGACGTGTCACTGCATAGCACATTAATTGCTTGAAGAATCCAATTATAAATTTGGTGGAAGCACTTCAGTTGCTCAAACACATAGATTTTCAAATATGGAAATTTCCATTTTGTTTTAAAAGGGTTGTTCTAAATATAGTTTACACTTTAAAAACATACTTGTCTCAAACTTGTGTAGGGATATGGATCTCACTGCTTGATTTATTTTTGACATCATGGAGAGTGTTCAAAAAATTTTAAGACTTCTTACAATTTACATATTACTTGCCATTCAAACGATTTTATAGCCATGTAGCTTTTGCTCATAAGTGCTATTTTGCCTTTTAAATTTTCAGGTTGTAGTGAAAAAAATAACTTCTAAAGCCATTGAGTGGAAGACATAGTGTTTGAGACCAGTTCTCCTCATTTAGAATGAAGGAAAAGAATCTTAGATTTGAGATCAAAATATTGTCATAAAACTTTGTCATTGCTAATCTATGGAAATACTACTTCATCTCAGAAGTCATCATTTGCTCCTTTAATCACAAGAAGACAATACCAGAGTTATTTCTTGACTCATCAAGACCCAAGAAAACCACTCAAAATCATTTGTTTTGTCTTTCAATTCACACTTTTTCTAATGTCCCAAGTCTTCTCACAACTGTTTTATTGAAAGGCCATGATCTTACATAAGTGTAGCTACCAAAGATACATCTTCAGCAGCTGCATTTAAGAAAGATTTGGCACAATCTTCCTCCCTAAAACTCTTAGCAACTTCCCTGATCCTATAAAGGTATTTACACAAAACCTAAGCTAACCTCATTCTTTTTTTGTTGTTGTAATTCTTTTCTTGGATTTAGCTTGTTTTTCAAGCTAAATTACCTTTGCCTAGGCTAGGCTGTAAACACAATCTTCCTACCTCCTTCTACTGAGTGGCTGGTATCATAGGCATGTGACACTATGTTCAGCTTGTTTGTCAGGTAGGGTTGTGCTCACTGTAACTGAGTCAGTTTCAAACCATGATGCTAGTGTTTCCACCTCCCAAGTAGCTGGACTTACAAGTATATGATAACATGTCAGACCCTAACCGACAGCAATTTTTAGGATAAAAATATAATAATTTTCTCCTACGTTCAGGGAAAAGACAAAATTATCTGCTGTCAATATGTCTATTAAATATTGTATCAATAGTCTCATCAGTGCAATGAGGAGGGGAAAACAAATAAAAGGCACTCAAATGAAGAGAAAGAGAGAGAGAGAAGTAAATACATATTTATTTATATACAATATCTCCTCTGTGTGTAAAATTGAATAGAATCCATAACAAATTGCAAGAACTAAGAAATGAGTTTCACAAATTATAGGATCAGTTTACATAATTGAATTGTATTTGTGTATGCTATCCATCAGTGATCAGGAATTAAAATTTAAAGTAATGTTATTTATAATTGCTATAAAATGAAATACTTAAGGAAAAATGTGAAAACATGAAAGACTCATACATTATAAAATGTGAAACTATGGGAATACAAAGGAAACTTACAAATGGAGAATTGCACTGTGTTCATGAGACAGAAATGTTGATGTTTTCAAGAGTCTTAAATTAACCTATGAACTTGATCCTAATTGAGCAAAATGTGCAGCCATATTTTGATAGAATTTGATAAAACAATTCTGAAATTCATAAGGATATGAAAGTGATCCAGACTACTAAAATGTTTTTGCAAAGAAATAAATTTGAAGAAAAAACAACACTTCATTTTAAAACAGCATATACAGATAGGGTTCAAGAAAGTTTTATTTGCATGAAGTTAAAACATAGGTCAGTGAAACAAAACCTATTCCAGAAATGTGTATTTTTTGACAAAGGTACAAAAACAATTCAATAAGGAAATTGCAATCTTCTCAGTGTAAGGAAAGAATTTGGTTATCAATACCTAGCAAAACTGAGATTTAATTCATACCAAATGTCATAATCAAAATCCAAAATGACCAAGAGATGTGCCTCAAGTTGTAAAGATCCAGTCTAGAAATGGCAGAGCCCTGAGTTCAAACCCAGTAGAACACCACCCCCCAAAAAATCCAAAATAGATTATAAATGTAAATGTAAAGTGTTATAAATATTAACAAAACAATAGAGAATGTTGTTACTTTGGTTAGACAGAGATTTGTTAAATACAACACAACAAAATAGCATGTGGATTTCATTACAATTTTTTTAAAAGTCTGCTCTTCAAAAAATACTGTGAAGAGAATGAAAATATAAATCACGATATGGAAGAAAATACAAATCATTTATTTGATTAAAAAAAACTTGTAACTGAATATCTAAAAATGTCTACAAAATTAATAAGAAAGGGAACAATCCAAAATAGATATTAGACAAATATCTGTATGGACACTTCATCAAAAATATAAAAGAATAGAAAGATTTTCATAAAATTATGGTTAATATTGTTAGATATTAGAAAAATGCAAAGTAAAATGAAATCCTAATGCACTATACATGTATTAGTATTGCTAAAATTAAAAACAATGACTTTTACAATTAGTGAAGATATGAAGTGACATAAAGTATAGTGGAACTAGGACTTTCAGGTTGATGGGGAAATGCAGTGGTATATTTACTTAAGAAAACAGTTTTAAAAAATAATTCTATATATAAAATTCGTTTAAGAAACCTTGAAGGTTTTCAACAAATTCTCTAAAATATTACTCTAACATGAATAATGTAACTTATTTTAAAAGCATAATAAATTTTATAATGCTTCTTAGTTTTTACTTATAAATTAGTTATCCATATGGACTTACAATGGAGAAAGAAAACTTCTGCCAATGACAATAGGCATAATACTTAAACTTTATACAGCATCAGTAAGTACAAGTTAGGAAAATGGAGATGTGTTAGACCACATAATAAAGCAGGGACGTTAATGGTGTCTAAGCATTGGGAATACATCATTGAGAAGGGATTTTTAATAGAAATATTTTGTATAATTTGGTAATATTCAATGAAAAAATGTAAGGATTATCCCCCCAAAAAATTCTTAAATTCAGTTCTCTCTGTTACATTTCCAATTTTGTCTATCATATGAAAAATAATAGGCAAAAATAAATTTGTGATATTGGATATCTTTTACAGAAAAGGGAACAATGGGAAGTAATTTAAGTATAATAATAAGCAAACCTATACAAATCTCAAAATATACACATTTCAGAAAAGGTTTAGTTAAACCCACAGAACACTTTGTACATAATACTCTGTTAGTCCACATTAAGAAAGACTTTTAGCTTTTTATATAATTCATTCTGCTACATTTTAAGCTTTTAAGACTTCCCTAGTTTGCAATCTGGCACAAGTAGGGAAAATATACTTTTTACTGTACAAATTTTTTTTGCATTTTTCAATTAGATAATGTATTTTTTCTATTATAGAAGCTGTTTTAGTTTAATTCAATTTGACACTCATTAGTGTAATCAATTCCATTTTAAATATTGGTTGGAAGTTTCATGGTTAGAAAATAAGGGAAAAAATATGGAGTGAGCTCTACTACTTTAAAACTCACCATGTTAAAAGGCAAAGTTCCTTAGAAATGTTTTACTGGTCTTTTGGACCAGGCTAACCTCACTCAGAATGATGTTCTCCAATTCCATCCATTTACCAGCGAATGATAACATTTCGTTCTTCTTCATGGCTGCATAAAATTCCATTGTGTATTGATACTACATTTTCTTAATCCATTCATCAGTGGTGGGGCATCTTGGCTGTTTCCATAACTTGGCTATTGTGAATAGTGCCTCAATAAACATGGGTGTGCAGGTGCCTCTGGAGTAACCTGTGTCCTTCATATGTGGACATTAGATCAGGGCAAACACAACAATGGGATTGGACTATGAGCACATGATAAAAGCGAGAGCACACAAGGAAGGGGTGAGGATAGGTAAGACACCTAAAAAAGTAGCTAGCATTTGTTGCCCTTAACGCAGAGAAACTAAAGCAGATACCTTAAAAGCAACTGAGGCCAATAGGAAAAGGGGAACAGGAACTAGAGAAAAGGTTAGATCAAAAAGAATTAACCTAGAAGGTAACACCCACGCACCGGAAATCAATGTGAGTCAATGTCCTGTATAGCTATCCTTATCTCAACCAGCATAAACACTTGTTCCTTCCTATTATTGCTTATACTCTCTCTACAACAAAATTAGAAATAAGAGAAAAATAGTTTCTGCTGGGTATTGAGGGGATGGAGGGGAGAGGGAGGGGCGGAGTGGGTGGTAAGGGAGGGGGTGGGGGCAGGGGGGAGAAATGACCCAAGCCTTGTATGCACATATGAATAATAAAAGAAAAAAAAAAAGAAATGTTTTACTGGTTATAAAAGTGTGTTTCCCTTCCCTTCTCTTCCCTCTTTATCCACCAACACTTAGGCTGGAATAAGTGTGAGAAAAGTATTGAGTTTTCATCCCATATTCAATTAAGTCCAACTCTTTTCCTAGACATTTTTTTCTTATCTGTAGGCTCTCCTCTTGTCATTTCCTACTCATTTTTCTGTCACTTTTCTGTGTTTATAAGTAGGTATATTTTAATGTAAAAATTCCCAAGGGTAACTTCATTACATATTTTTCAAATAAAGCACTTAAAATCACTGTTATTTTAGTTTTTGTTATGAATATTTATAAGACAATTATACATTTACCCTGACTTATTTTTTATCATTAAATAAATCAAATCTGCTATTAAGGCATGAGTTAAATATTCATGATTAAAAATTAGGTTACACATATTCATTCTGGACTATTAATGAAAATTGTCTTCATTAATAAAGCAAAGTAAACTAGTCCAGTGAAATCCAGTTAAAGAACAATTTATTTAAATTCAATTATATACAGTATTGAATGTTCTGTTTAATATATTAAACAGTAAGTTAAATCATGGCTCAGGTAGCATAATCATTGCAAATGTCAAAGTGATCATTACATAATTCTCTATCTTTCTTTTTAGCAAAATGATCCTATACACATGTACATATATATACATATTTCATGATATAACATTTTAGCAATAACTCATTTTAGGAAGTGTGATCATGTCTGTTGATATAAAACATAATACAATAAAATGAATGCTAGTCTAGGAGTTTGTAGAGCACCTGTCAATCACATCACCAAAAGTAAATGTTTGACCTTGGAAATCACATTGATTTTCTGTTCACTCAATTTGCTCATATATAAAATACAGTCTCCTCTGCCTATGTTACTTTGTGGTTATTAACGACACAGAGTTCCAATCATGGTCTTTGACTCTGCAACATGAAGTAATTACTGTGAGATCTTCATTTTGTAGAAATAGTTGTACGGTATTCTGCTGAATCAATATGCTCACATTTTTCTCACAGCTAGGGTACAAGTATTGACACTTTGCTTAAGATATTTTCAGGTTTGATATTTTAGCTTCTACTCTGCCTGACAAAACTCACTTAAATCAACACAGATCATCAGTGGAGTGGTAAATCTAAATACACTGGATGACAAAACAACCAATTGATTGAATCATTGTACTTAATTTCGTCTTGATAATACTTAATTTAAACATTATCACTTATTAAAAATGTGGTGAAGAAAATTCTCTCTCTCTCTCTCTCTGTTTCTCTATTTTTGTCAGTACTGAAGTTTGAACTCACAGCCTGCTAAGCAGACACTCCACCACTCAAACCACAACCTCGTAACTCTCTGATTTCATTATTTTTCCAATAACATCTCACTGTTTTTGCCAGTCTGGCCTGAGACCATGATCTTGTTACCTACACATCTTGTGTAGCTGGGATTGCAGGCATGTACAACTGTGTCTGACCAAGCATTTTCTCTTGACTTATAAAAATCCTTTCAATTTGTGAACTAGATTAATACATTGAGTTTAAAGAAAAGAAAGAAAAAAATAAAGTATATGGAAGACCATCCCTTCCTGCCACCCATTTTGTAGGCCAACATGTATTCGCCAAAAAATTAAAAACTTGATGTGCACATATACACAATTGAATAGTAATCACCTATAAAAAAGAATGATAGCCTGACATCTGTGATAGCATGAGAGAGATAATAGAGCTGGAGATCACTGAATTATGTGAGCTAAGCATGGCACAGAAAAACCAATACTGCATGATCTCACTCAGATGTGGAATGTAAAAAAAACTTGCTCTCATGGAAGTTGAGAGTAGACTGGTGGCTACTAGAAGCTGGGATCATTACAGGGGTAAGAAAAGAGGGAGAGAAGTTGAGGACTGGGTATTGAAGCTGTTAGATAGGGTATGAAGTGCTGAGGGGCTGTCACACAGTACAGGGACTATAGATAACAATAATGTGCTGTATATTTAAAAAAGCCAGAAGAAAGGATTGGAAATCTTCATCGTAAAAACATGATAGCTGTTTGAAGAGCTGAATACATTTAGCACTAGGTAATCATCAAATGATATACAAATGTATTAAAACATCACATGCAACACATTAATATGTAAAAATTCTATGTTTTTATGTATTAGTCCTGAAATTAATTATATTCCTATTTCTGGATTTTTTTCCTAATACTAACATTCATGACAAACAAAACCCTTTCAAAGCATTTATTTAAAGCTAGGCACGGAGAAGCACACCTGTAAACTTACTACTAAACCTACTACTCAGAATGCTGACACAGGATGATTATGAGCTCAAGGCGAGTCAGAGCTGCATAGCAAAACCCTGTCATTCATAAATAAATAAATAAATAAATAAATAAATAAAGCATGTTCTTAACAAGTATCTCAAAGACATTGAGTTTCAAACTATGTGTTTGCTGAATGTTAGAATGACTTACACAGATCCAAAGAAAAAAATTTTTGGCTACCTGATCATTTTTTCTTATTAATTTATTAAGCTTATGTTAATAACCAAATAGCCACTAAAATATTTCTGTTCAGCTTTTCATTAAGTCCATAAAATGATGCTCTGGCAGGGTTATTGCTATTATTTTATTTTTCATATATAGGTAAGGTTTTATGGAGACTGCATAGCTTAGTTTAAAGAGCTAGTAAGTGGTAGAGTTTGACTATGAGCATCATATGAACATACTTTTCTACGCCATATCACCTGCACTTCTTTAACAGACTCAGCCATAAATAGTGGAATTTTTTCCTAATCAATGAATAATAGCACACATAAATAACATTTTAAATGTATGATATTTAGTTCTGTATATGTGTAAATGTTGATTTTACCAGCTATGTTATATGCAACAATTTTTAAGTTACTTTATGTTTTTCTACCATAAGCAGTGCTGTTATTAATATTCTTAAAGTTACATCACTGCACACACTTTCATTTATATCAAGGTAACTTCATAGAAGGCTTTTACTTTTTAGAAGATATGAACTCATTTGATTTTTTTGACATATGCGTACACACAAAAAAAATCAAATTTAGCTGTGGACAAGCTATTATTAATTAGATTTCCATCTACTATATTACAAAGCCTATTTCCTCCTAACCTTGCCAAATCTATATACTATGTGTTTTTATTATTCAGACCTATATATGTGTTCATATATTGGGTATGTATGTATACGAGGAGGAAGAAAGATAGGGGGCAGGAGGGCTAAGTGTATTTATTCATAAATATATTTAATTATGAAATAAATATTTTTACCATTTTGCTATGTGAAAACGTATATGCCATACATGTTCTTTTATTCAGAATCTCCTGCATAGTAGTTCTCAGTGAAAGAGGGAATAAATATTCCATAAAAATAGGGTTCTCATACCCTCAAGTTTGAATAAGATTATAGGTACGGTAAAAGGAAGGAAAATTAGAGATATTCATATTTGTGTTCAACTCAGAGATTTTGCTGTATACCTCAATTTGATCTTATGTTTTTCCACAAAGAGACAGACCTATGTGCTCACCAGTCAGGACCCTGGTTCTTTGAATTTTTTTTGGCCTTGGCCAATGCAGAACACGATGAATAGGAGAAATGAGTGCCATCAAAATGTGTGCCCCTTGCTTCTTCCATCCGATGATGAATTAGGTTGCTGCATCTACAAGTATAATTCACCCCATACTTGTCTGTCTTTTCATTGAAATATTTTGATCATATATTTTAGTTATCATAAGTATGCTGCAACTTTGTATGCAATTTTATTTTTAATGTAAATGATATAACTATTTCTACACATACATCTGAACCATATTGGATGGTATTTTAATTATTGTTTGAATTGTCATTTAGAAACCTCAAAAGGAGAAGAGTCTATTATTTTTGCCTTGTTTTTTGCTTACTTGTTTTCTTTTTTCCTGATAATGCACAGTTCCTTCCTTAATTGTTTCTTTTAATTTAAATGATTTTCCATCCATTATTTTACAGTAAGTCTTATGAAGACAAATTCTTCCAATTCTTCTCCCTCCAAGAATTTCTCAATTTCCACTTTAATATGTGCAGTGGGCACAGGATTCTGCCATGATGGTTATTCTTTTTCAGCACCTAATGTTGATCATGATACTTTTTTTGGGTATCCATGCCAGTTGAGAAATCAACTGTCATTCTAACTGGTTTTCCCCTGTAGTTAAGATGTCTTTTTTTTGTGTGGTTTCTCTCAAGGTATGCGTGTTGTTATTGTTTTGGTTTTGGAGACAGGGTACTTGGTGTGTTCAAGGATAGCCTTAAACTCTTTTTTTTTTTTTTTTTTTTTTTTCATTTTTCTTTTATTATTCATATGTGCATACAAGGCTTGGTTCATTTCTCCCCCCTGCCCCCACCCCCTCCCTTACCACCCACTCCACCCCCTCCCGCTCCCCCCCTCAATACCCAGCAGAAACTATTTTGCCCTTATCTCTAATTTTGTTGTAGAGAGAGTATAAGCAATAATAGGAAGGAACAAGGGGTTTTGCTGGTTGAGATAAGGATAGCTATACAGGGCATTGACTCACATTGATTTCCTGTGTGTGGGTGTTACCTTCTAGGTTAATTCTTTTTGATCTAACCTTTTCTCTAGTTCCTGGTCCCCTTTTCCTATTGGCCTCAGTTGCTTTAAGGTATCTGCTTTAGTTTCTCTGCGTTAAGGGCAACAAATGCTAGCTAGTTTTTTAGGTGTCTTACCTATCCTCACCCCTCCCTTGTGTGCTCTCGCTTTTATCATGTGCTCATAGTCCAATCCCCTTGTTGTGTTTGCCCTTGATCTAATGTCCACATATGAGGGAGAACATACGATTTTTGGTCTTTTGAGCCAGGCTAACCTCACTCAGAATGATGTTCTCCAATTCCATCCATTTACCAGCGAATGATAACATTTCGTTCTTCTTCATGGCTGCATAAAATTCCATTGTGTATAGATACCACATTTTCTTAATCCATTTGTCAGTGCTGGGACATCTTGGCTGTTTCCATAACTTGGCTATTGTGAATAGTGCCGCAATAAACATGGATGTGCAGGTGCCTCTGGAGTAACAGTCTTTTGGGTATATCCCCAAGAGTGGTATTGCTGGATCAAATGGTAGATCGCCATTTGATAAGAGTTAAGATAGCCTTAAACTCTTGATTCTCCTCCCTTTGCCTTTGGAATGTGAGTGCTCTTCTTACAGGGAAGTACCACCACACTCAGCAAGAGTTTCCTTTGTCTTCAGTTTTCAGAAGTTATAATTATGATGTTATCCTGTTTGGAGTTAAATCACCTTCTTAAATCTGTATATTTATATCTGTTACCAAATTTGGGATGTTTTTTAATATTGCTTTTTCTAATAGCATTGCAGATTGGCTGTGTTTCTCTTCTCCTTCTAAGACTCAAAAAACACATAACTCATAATCATTCTTCAGCCTATTTTCTCTATTCTTTATAGTAGGTAATTTCTCCTGTTCACTCCAATGATTCCTCTTGGTTTTCTCTCTCCTGCTCTTGAGGACATTGCTGAGCATTGTATTTTAGTTATCATATTTCTGTTTTTCCATTTAACTCTTCTTTATATCTTTTCTTTGCTGCAACTTCATTTGTTCCTTCCTTTGTTCCTTCCTTCCTTTCTTCCTTTTCCTTCCTTTCCTTTCTTCCTTTTACTTTTTGCTGAGACCATACTTTTATTTATTTTATGTACTTCTATTTATCAAAGCTTTTTACTGTGCTTTTATTATATTTTATTTATTCATATGATCATAGGTGCATACATTGGGTCATTTCTCCCCTTGCCCTTTGCCCCCTCCCTCTTCCTCCCACCCCCTCGCTTCCAGGCAGAACCTGTTCTGTCCTTTTCTCCCATTTTATTGAAGAGTAGACATAAGCAGTAAAAAGAAAAACAAAGCATTTTTCTAGTTGAGATAAGGATACAACAGGAGATTCCTAGCATTGCTTCCATGCCCAAGTGATTCATCTCTACCTGAACTCTTCACTTCTTCCCAGTCACCTTCCCATATTGACCTCTGTCACTTTAAGGTTACTGTATTACCTTCTCTGCAAATCAAACATTTTCAAGTTTTGGGTTTTCTACATCTCCCCATTCCTCCCTTCTGTGCTCTCCCTTTAGTGTGTGACCCAAGTCCAACAATATTACTGCTTTTGCCCTAGGTCTAAAGTCTGCGTATGAGGGAGAGCATACAACTGTTGGTCTTCTGAGCCTGACTAACCTCACTCATGATAATAGTCTCGAGTTCTATTCATTTACTTGCAAATGATAAGATTTCATTCTTCTTCATGGCTGAGTAAAATTCCATTGTGTATAAATACCACATTTTCTTAATCTATTCATCAGTAGTGGAGCATCTTGGCTGTTTCCATAACTTGGCTACTGTGAATACTGCTGCAATAAACATGGGTGTGCAGTTGCCTCTGGACACAACTGAGTCTCATTCCTTTGGGTATATCACTAGGAGTGGGATTGCTGGATCATATGGCAGATCTATGTTTAGATTTTTAAGACTCCTCGATATTATTGTCCAAAGTGGTTGTACTAGCTTACATTCCCACCAGCAGTGTGGGAGGGTTCCTTTTTCCCCACAACCTGGCCAAAACTTGTCATTGGTGCTGTTTTTGATGGTAGCTATTCTACTAGGGGTGAGGTGGAATCTTAGGGTGGTTTTCATTTGCATTTCCTTTATGGCCAGAGATGGTGAGCATTTTCTCATGTGGTTTTTGGTCTTTTGAATTTCTTTATTTGAAGAAGTTCTGTTTCTTTCAGTTGCCCATTTCTTTATTGGTTCATTGATTTTGGGAGAGTACAGTTTCTTAAATTCCCCGTATATTCTGGTTATCAGTCCTTTGTTGGATGTATAGCTGGCAAATGTTTTCTCCCACTCTGTGGGTGGTCTCTTCAGTTTAGAGACCATTTCTTTTGTTGTGCAGAAGCTTCTTAATTTCATGTAGTCCCAATTGTCCATCTTTTCTCTTAGTTGCTGAGCTGCTGGGGTTCTATTGAGGAAATCCTTGCCAATACCTATTGCTTCCAAAGTATTGCATGCCCTTTCCTGTACTAACTTCAGAGTTTCAGGTCTGATACTAACATCTTTGATCCATTTTGAGTTGATACAGTACAGGGTAATAAACATGGATCTAGTTTCAGTTTTTGCAGGCAGATAACCATTTGTCCCAGGAACATTTGTTCAAGAGGCTGTCTTTTCTTCATCGCATGTGTTTAGCGCCTTTGTCAAAAATAAGGTGGGTATAGCTATGTGGATTCATATCTGGGTCCTCTATACTATTCCACTTGTCTTCATATCTGTTTTTGTGCCAGTACCATGCTGTTTTTATTACAATTGCTTTCTATAATAGTTTGAAGTCAGGCTGCGTATTGCCTTTGCTATTTGCTGTCTCTTGTGTTTCCAACTGAACTTTAAGGTAGATTTTTAAATCTCTGTGATGAATGTCATTGATATTGTGATGGGAATTCCATTAAACCTGTCGATTACTTTTGGTAGTACAGCCATTTTTACTATGCTGATTCTACCTATCCATGAGCACAGGAGATCTTTCCACCTTCTGTAGTCTTCCTTGATCTCTTTCTTCAGGGGTTTGTAGTTCTCCTTGAAGAGATTATTCACATTCTTTGTTAAGTTTACTCCTAGGTATTTGATTTTTTTTTTGAGGCTATTGTAAATTAAATTGTTTCCATACATTCTTTCTCACTTTGTTTGTTGTTGTTGTATAGAAAAGCTAATGATTTTTGTAAGTTGATTTTGCATCCTGCCACCTTGCTGTAGCTGCTTATGGTATCTAGGAGTTTTTGGGTAGAATTTTTTGGGTCCTTAAAATATAGGATCATGTAATCTGCAAATAGGGATATTTTGACAGTTCCTGTACCTATTTCTATTCCTTCTATTTCTTCTTCTTCTTGCCTAAGTGCTCTGGCTAGAAATTCCAGGACTATGTTGAATAAGAGTGGGGATAGTGGGCACCTTGTCTCATTCCTCATTTTAGGGGAAATGGTTTCACTTTTTCTCCATGAAGTATGATGTTGGCTGTAGGTTTGTCATATATAGCCTTTACAATGTTGAGGTATGTTCCTTCTATTCCTAGTTTTCTTAGAGCTTTCATCATGAAGTGGTATTGGACATTATTAAAGTTTTCTTTGCATCTATTGAGATGATCAAGTGTTTTTTGTCTTGGCTTCTATTAATGTGCTGTATTTCATTTATAGATTTGCATATGTTGAATCAACCCCGCATCCCTGGGATGAAGCCGACTTGGTCATGGTGAATTATCTTTCTAATATGTTGTTGGATTTGGTTTGCCATTATTTTGTTGAGGATATTTACATCAATGTTCATTATGAATATTGGCCTATAGGTCTCCTTTTTGGAAGTGTGTTTGTCTGGTTTTGGGATGAGTGTAATTCTGGCTTCATAAAATGAGTTAGGCAGTGTTCCTTCCATTTCTATTTTGTGGAAAAGTTTAAGGAGGATTGGTATTAGTTCTTCTTTAAAGGTCTGATAGAATTCAGCAGAGAATCCCTCAGGTCCTGGACTTTTTTTGGGGGGAGAATCTTTATTGCTGCTTCAATCATTTTGTGTTATAGATCTATTCAGGCAATTAATATCCTCTTGGTTCAATTTTGGATGGTCATAAGTATCTAGACATTTGTCCATTTCATCAAGACTGAAAATTGTTAGAATATAGTTTCTCAAAGTAGTCTCTGATGATTCCCTTGATTCCATGGTGCTTCTTGTTATCTCCCTTTTTGAATTTCTGATTTCATTGATTTGGGTTTTTTCTCTCCTCATTTTAATCAGGTTTGCCAGGGGTCTGGCAAAGAACTAGCTTTTTGTTTCATTGTTTCTTTGTATGCTTCCTTTTTGTTTGTTTCTATTTCATTAATTTCAGGCTTTGGTTTTATTATTTCTCTTCTTTGGCTTGTTTTGGATTTTGCTTGTTCTTGTTTTTCCAGGAGTTTTGATGTAGTATTAGGTTATTGATTTGAGATCTTTCTATCCTTTTAGTATATGCACTCATGGCCATAAATTTTCCTCTTAGGACTGCCGTTGCTGTGTTCCATAGGTTCAGGTAGGTCATGTTTTCATTTTCATTAACTTCCAAGAACCTTTTAATTTCCTCTTTGATTTCATCAATGACACACTGATCATTGAGCAGTATGTTGTTCAGCTTCCAATTGTTTGCATGTTTTCTACTGTTTTGAATGTTGAGCTCTAGTTTTAATGCATTGTGATCAGAAAGAATGCTGGGATTATTTCTATTTTCTCTTATTTGCTGAGGCTTGCTTTGTGCCCTAAGATATGATCAGTTTTAGAGAAAGTTCCATGGCCTTCTGAGAAGAATGTAAATGGTGTAGAAGTTGGATGAAATATTCTGTAGACATCAGCTAGGTCCATTTGATCTATGGTGTGATTTAGTTCTAGAATTACTTTATTGATTTTTTTGTTTAGATGATATATTTATTGGTGATAGGGGGTATTAAAGTTTCCCACTACCACTGTGTTGGAGTCTCTATATGATTTTAGATCCTTCAGAGTATGTTTGACGATATTGTGTGCACTGACATTGGGTGCAAATAGGTTGAGGATTGTTATTTCTTTTTGGTGGTGTATTTCCCCTTTTATTAGTATGATGTATCCATCTTTATCTGGTTTGATCAATGTAAGTTTGAACTCTACTCTTTCCAAGATAAATATTGCTACCCTTGCTTGTTTTTGAGTGCCATTGGCTTGGTAAATCTTCTTTCACCCTAAGTCAGTGCTTGTTTCTGTCAATTAAATGGGTCTCCTGTAAACAACAGATTGTTGGATCTTCCTTTTTAATCCAATTTGCCCAACTGTGTCTTTTGATGGGAGACTTAAGGCCATTAACATTCATTGTTAATATTTACAGGTATGTGGTGATTACTGTAATTTAGTTGTTTTTGTTATTTAAGGGTTTGATTGTGTGCAGCTGAATTAATGTTATTCTCTAATTCCTCTCTTATCTTCTCCTGTGGGTTGGTGTTGCCTGTCCTCTCATGTTTTTTTTGCTTTTATTTTCGGTGTGCAGAATTCCTTGAAGACTCTTTTATAGTGGTGACTTGGTGATCATATATTGTTTTAGTTTCTCCTTATCATGGAAGACTTTTATTGATCTATCTATTTGAATGATAGTTTTGCTGGGTAGAGTATCTAGGGTTGAAATTATTTTCATTCAGTGCCCAAAATACCTTATTCCATGCCCTTCTTGCTTTTATGGTTTCTGTTGAGAAATCTGCTGTGATTTTGATGGGTTTACCTTTATATGTTATTTAGTTTTTCTTTCTTATGGCCTTCAATATTCTTTCTCTATTCTCTGTGCTTGTTGTTTTAATGATAATACATTGTGGGGTTGTTCTATTTCGGCCAAGCCTCCTGGAGGCTTACTGTACCTGAATGCGCAAAGCTTTCTCTAGTTTTTGGAAATTTTCTGTTATTATTTTGTTGAATATATTACAAATCCCTGTTGCTTACACCCCTTCTCCTTCTTCAATGTCCATGATTCTCACGTTTCATCTTTTGATTGAGTCAGTGAGTTCTTGCATATTCCTTTCACAGGTCTTGAGTTGTTTGCCTAATAGCTCTTCAGTTTTTCCTTTAATTTCCATTTTATCTTCAAGTTCTGAGATTCTGTCTTCCACTTGTTCTAGTGTGCTGAAGTGGCCTTCCATTGTGTTTTGTATTTCTGTTTCACTCTTTTTTCTGAGGTTTTCCCTATCATGTGTCACTTCCTCTTTATTATTATCTGTTTTCATCTTTAATTCATTTATCTCTCTAATTGTAGTGTTCTCTATTTCACTTTGGTGTTTATTTGGGCTTCTATGAGTTCATTTCTTTGTCGCTGTGTCTTCTCATATTCTTTATTTTTGGTGACTTGAAATGTCTTGTGTGCTTTTTGTATGTGTTGGTTCACCATGTCTAGTAACATCTCCATGAAATTCTCAGTGATTACTTGCAGGATTTCTTCTTTGAGGTTGTTCTTTTGGGTATCATTGGGTTCCTTGGCATCATTTATCTTTGTTTTGTTGAGTCTAGAACTGGGTATCCATTTTCTACCTTTCCCTCAGAATCCTGTATTAAATTATTTTTGTGGGGAGAATGGTTTCTATCCCTTTTCATCTTCCCATCACTCCACTTGGTGCTGTGCAACTATGTTCTTGATACGCTAGTTGGTGGCTTCAGTCACTTGTTTTCTTTCCCTTGGTTTAATTTTGTTTTGTGACTGTATTGGGTTTATAGCTAGGTGTGTGTGTGTTATTTCTGTCCCTGGTCTGGGTATAATTTAGCATTTGCTAATTCACAATAGTAAAACTAACAATAACAAAAAAGAAATCAATGTGAATAGATGAACAAACAAACAAACAAGAAACATAACAAACAAACAGGCAAACAAACTAAAATTCCAGGCTCAGGAACAATAGAATTTGAGTCTTATTTTAAGTTCTGGTGTTATTCCTCCAGCATCCAATCCTGGTGTTGGTATTTAAGCAAAAACTCTGTTGTAGTCTGTCCAGGTGGTTGGGTAGTGTTTGTTTTTTCTTTCTTCTGTCTTTTAGAGGCAGCTGCTTGGTCAGCTCTTCCCTCAGTGGAGTGTAGCAGTTTAAGTTTGTATGTTGTCTTCAGGTTCCAGAATCAGCTTTGTAGATCACCAGCTGTCCTGCTTTGCAATTGGGGTTTCACTGTGTTGATTACTAGAGGTTTGTTAATTTACCTTGCCCCCTTTCTGTCAGGCAAGGTCAGTGATCCATCAGCTGGCCCCTGCTGTCAGTGTGTTGTGATGGTTTGCTAATTAATTTTCACTTTTGCAGTGTCATTTGACTTTAGATGTTGCTCACTGGCTCAGGAGATGAGCTTTTTGGACCGCTACCTACCCTGTTTCAGGCTATGGCTTATCTCCCTCATGCTGTCAGCCCTTCTACATTTCCAGCCTTTGTTTACTGAAAGTTTGCACAGATATCAGCACCTTGCCTCTCCCCCTTCTCCGGTGTGCTTTCAGCAACTCCACCCCACTGCTGTGTTTTCGTTTTTGGTTCCTTGTTTATTGGTACTGTTTAGCTTTTTTAGTTTTTTTTTTTTTTTTTTTTTTTTTTTGCAGTGGATGTCAGTCTGCCCAGGGGATTATGTGGTATGCTGGTTTATCCTAGGGGTGCTGGGGGAATACTGCATGATGCTTGGTGCTCACCTGTTGGTCTGCTGAATGTCTCCCAAGCAGGTTAGGAACCAGTGTCTGGCAGCACAGCAGCCCTTCTCTTTTCTCAGTGTCACATGGCATGGAGAAGCTTTCCAGAAGCTAGGGGTTCAAGGTGTCAAAGTTTTGATTCTTCTTTCTGCTTTATTTCCATCAAGTGTGGCTCCAGTGTTTCAGCTAGGTTTTGGAGTCACAGAGCTCACACTGTCTGCTTCTGTGCCCTAGTGATGCATGGATGACATGTGCAGGAACCCCTCAGAACAGGGTTCTTGAGCCTGCTCTGAGAATGAAAGCACAGACAGACTCTAACAGCAGAGGTTGGAAAGATTTTATTTCTAGAGAATTTAGTTGTAGAAAAGAGAAGAGAAAGACTGCATATTAGGGAATGCAGGGGGACCCGGCAACCAGTGATCCTATGGGTCAGGGTGGGGAGTGGGTTTTATAGCCTATTTTTGCATTGCCTGAGGCCAAAGATGCCTTTGAGATGCAAATGGGCATTTCCTAGGGAGGAGAAGTGTCTCCTCGACCTCCAGCGGTCTGTCCTTCAAGTCCCCCCTCTCAGTGACCACCCTAACTGCTGTTAAGAATAGGGACGATGAAGTCTGTTCAGTAACTGATTCCTGCTGACAGGGGACCATGAAGGGGCCTGCAGAATCAGGGCTGACCACGAGAGGGGCTGTCAAGGGGACCACAGTAGTAGGTTGTTTTTCTCTCCACCAGAGACACTTGTAGTTTGATGGATTCTAGTCGAGAAGAAACAAACTTGACAAGTAAGTTTAAAATGCAAGGCCCAAACACAAGCAAGAGAATAATGGCAACTATAGGCCCCAGAAAGTGTAGGAACCAAGTCCTGGAGGGGAGCCAGGATTTTATTTGGTCCCATACCTGTGTAGAAACCTGAGTTTCAAGAGATTGCTCCCAGAGCCACTTAATCTGTTGGAGAATGTAATCTGCATGTTCCTATACAATGCCTGAAGTGTTTATGTATGTGCAACAGGAAGTATTGGTGATGGCACATACCCCTCCTTGTTTGGGCCAAGCAGTGGTCCATTACCATGCAGGCAAGGGATGACAAAGACCTTTGCATGTCCTTAATGGCAAGGACTACCTGGTCTGAGGTGTCCTTTACCACTTTGGATAGGTTTTTTGTAGTTACATGATTGACAATCACCCCATAACTAATTCCAGCAAGGGCTGCAACTAACGCTGTTATCCCTAAAACTATTAAAGCAACCTCCCTTTTATCTCTATGGGAAGCTGCTCCTGTTGTAGTTAGCATTCCCCTTTCCTTCCAGATGGCTGCATGAGCATGCAGGATCAGGAAGGCATACTTAGAATCTGTATATATGTTGACTCTCTGTTCTTTTGACAGTTTTAGGGCTTCTGTTAGGGCCACTAATTCTGCCAATTGAGCACTTGTATTAGGAGGAACAGGACCTGATTTGAGGATGCCAAATTCTGTCACAACTGCAAACCCTGCATGTCTGACACCATTCTTGACAAAGGAACTGCCATCAGTGTATAATTCTAGATCTGGGTTTTGTAAGGGCTGATCAGTTAAGTCAGGTCTGGCAGCATAATTTTCCATAAGTACCTCTTCACATGAGTGTTCAGGATTTCCCTCTGGTAGAAGGGATGCAGGACTTAGGCTCTGACAGGTCCTTAAAATTATTTCAGTTCCTCTCAGAAGCTGGGCCTCGTATTTATGTAGATGGCTGTCAGATAGCGAAAGTTCTCCTTTTGAATTTAAAATTCCCCCTAGGTCATGTGGGGTATAAACTATTAAGGGGTGTTTTAGAATAAGTTTCTGAGCTTCAGGCACTACAAGGCTTACTGCGGCCATTGCTCTGAGGCATCCTGGCCATCCCTGGGATACCTGATCTAACGCTTTGGTTAAGTAGCCTACTGGCTGAGGAGTAATGCCCTGGAGTTGAGTCACAATGCCCAAGACCAGTCCTCCCTTTTCATAGACATATAATTGAAACTTGTCTTGTATTGGGAGAACCAGGGTGGGAGCTGTCATAAGGGCCTTCTTTAACCTGTGGAATGCATTTTCTGACTTGTCATCCCACTCAATAAAAGGCTGGGTATCCTTTTCTGGTTCCTTAAGGATTAGATATAAGGGCCGGCTAGGTCTGCATATCCCAGGATCCAAATTCTACAGTATCCTTTAACTCCGAAAAAGGCCCTCAATTGCTTTAGAGTATTAGATAGAGGAAACATCAGGATTGGACGAATTCTATCTTCTCCTAGAGACCTCATTTCTTTCTCCAGGACAAAGAACTAAATATGTAACCCTAGACTGACACAGTTGGGCTTTTCCTTTAGAGATCTTATAATCTCTATCTGCTAAGAAGTTTAGTAATGACTCAGTGGCTCATGAAATGACAGGCTCACTTGGTCCACAGAGCAGGAGGTCATCTACATATTGTAGCAGAGTAGCTTGTGGATATTGCAATTCTGCCAAGTCTTGGGTTAGAGCTAACCCAAAGAGGTGGGGGTTGTCTCTGAATCCCTGGGGGAGGACAGTCCAAGTGACCTGTCCAGACTTTCTTGTGGGGTCCTCAAAGGCAAAGATAGGTTGACTTTTAAGGAGTAAGGGAATGCAAAGGCATCTTTTAAATCCAGGACAGAATAGTAAGCAGTACCTGAAGGTATTTGGGCTAAAAGTGTATAGGGATTGGAACTACAGGGTGGAGAGGCACTACTGTTTTGTTGATCAGGCAGAGATCCTGGACTAGCCTCCATTGTTAGGTCCCTTCCTGACGCTGAGAATAGGAGTATTATGTGGGCTGGAGCATTCTATTAGCAGTCTCTGTCTCTTTAAATCTTTGCTTATGGGAATTAGCTTCTCCTTAACTTCTGGCTTTAAAGGATATTGTTTTTGATGGGGAAACCAGGAGGGGTCCTTGAGATGAATTAGGACTGGAGCAGCTGTTTGTGCCCATCCCACAGTGTGTCCATACATCCACACTGTGGGATCTACTTGTTCCTCTGTTAGGGGCAAGCAAAAGTACTCTCCTGGTTGTAAAAGGAGCTGTACCCCCAATTTAGATAGAAGGTCTCACCCTAGTAGAGGACTCAGAGTTTCTGTGACAATTAAAAGGAGTGACAGAAATGGAAATCTCCCCAGGAGCAGGCTAAAGGCTGAGGTAGCTTTCTTGGGGGGCACTCCCTCCTAAAATGGGCTGCCTGTCCACATTGAAAGCATGTGCTCAGGTTTGGACTTTGCCCTGGGGAAGCCTCTTTGAGCACTTCGATGAGCTCCTCCTGCTGCCTATCCATTCTCTTTTCCTTTTCCAGGCCCTTCTTTTCTTTTTCTAAGTACCTAGTATAGTATACAGACATGGCTACATGGGCCAATTTTTCCAGATCTCTGCTCTCATCAGCCACCAGTTTCTGAAGCTTTTTACTGATATCTGGTGCTGAATGTGTTAGAAATTTATCTTTTAGGATGATTTCCTTTTCTTGTGACTCTGGTATAATGTTGGTATGCTTTTGTAAAGCATGCTTAAGTCTCTGTAGGAAAGCTACTGGAGTTTCTAAGGGTTCTTGCTGTACAGCTGTGACTTGGGAGTAATTAAGAGGTTTTACCTTGGCTCTCCTTAGACTCTCAAGAATGCAGTGGAGGAAATGGTTATGGCTCCATTCACCCATGTCATTTTCAGGGTCCCACTTAAGATCATACCTAGGTACTGCCTGATCTCCTGTTGTAATTGGGAATTGTGGTTCCCTTTTAGGTATCCCATGCCTTTATCTTTCTTCTCCCTCCCCCTCATCCTCCTCCTGTGAGGGCCCAGTCTGAGAGAGGCCTGTAAGGCTGCTTTTAGCTAAGTGATAATTGTCTCCAGCTGTGACTGCCTAATCTAGAGCCCACTGTTTCTCCAGAGAAGTAAGAGTCTGAGATAGCAATAGCATTACGTCTTTCCAGCTCAGTTCAAAGTTTTGGCTGACTTCTTTAAATGCCTGGATGTACAGATCTGGGTTTTCTGATTAATTTCCTAAATCCTTTTTTATTTCTTTAAGTTCACTCACTCTAAAAGGAACGTGAGCCCTATCCCCTCCAGGAATTAACTGGAGGAGGTAGAGTCCTGTGGGATGATGTCTAATGTGTGAGGTAACTGGGTAAGGGGGAAGAGAGGGAGCTGATGGAGCATTAGAGGGGTTTTTTGGTTCAAGGGAGTTTGGGGGCTTTTTTGCAAAGGGTTACCATGGTCTAGGTATCTAGCCTGCATTTGTTTAGCCATTCTGGGTGGTCTCTTAGGAAAAAGAACAGTTGAATATATGGAACTTCAGTCCACTTTCCCTCCTTTTTACAGAACATATCTAATTGAAGAATGGTATTATAATTAATGCTCCCTCCTGGCCATCTTTCCTCATCTCCCAGAGGATACTGTGGCCAATCCTTGGTGCAGTAAAACTTCAGTTTTACTGAAGACTTTCTGGATCAAGATCTTTCAAATGTTTTAATGAGCAGGCAAGGGGGGGGATCCTTCCTGGATCCTGAGGCTTGACTCCCCATCTAAAAAGAGAAAGAGGGAAAATTGGCCACCTTAACAGAGGTTTCTCCTTTTATCTAGGTGTCCCCAGATGAGGAAAAACTCTAGTGGGAGCGGGCATCCCTCTCTCCCTTGCTCCTTTCACTGCCACTTGTGGTAAAATCGTGGAGGATTTACAGATATCTCAGTTGCGGCCACCCCCCCTGTGATGATCTTTGACCAATCTCTCATCTATTTTGACTTGCCTGTTTGCCCTGTGACCCAAGTAAACTTAATTCTCCTCTACCAGCTGAATGCTTGTAATTTAAAAATAACTCTATCAAAGTAACCAAGAGGGCTTGCATGGCCAGAAGGAGGACCCCTGTAGAAGTATGGATGGGGACTCCTGATGAAGTAGATTTTTGTCACCCTATATATACTGTGAGGCATACATGCTTTTTATGAAAAGAGAGAGCGAGAGCATCTGAAGGCTTTTGCTCTGGTAAGGGGCAAAAACAGAGAATACTTGAGGTTTTTGCCTTTTAACTGTTTTTTTTCATTCCCTGAGGTCAGGCTGCAGAACCTGCTTAACCAGTTAACCTGATGCTTGACCAATACAGTTAAACCTAAATCAGAGACTAGCACTTTCTGGTGGCTGTAGGGATTTTTCCCAAATTCTCTGAAGAAAGAAGCTCACAACTGTTTAGAGTAAAGGGGGGAGGGGGACATTCATCCTGAACTGCCTGGGAAAGAGGAAGAAGATCTGATTGTCTGTTTGCCACAGACATGGCTGGAGGGGTCCAAGACTTAGCTGCTTTTGGAGCCTCAGGGCCCGTCAGGAAGTTGCATATCCAGCCTTTGGGGACTCTGGGGAGGGGAGTGCCCTGGCCACAATACCTTTTGTGGCTTGAAGATAAACTTTCCTTCCCACCAGCTGTTTCTCTTAAGCAGGTCAGATCTTGAAAAAGAGAGTTAGAGTTTAAGGAGAGGAAAAAAGAAAAAAGCCTGGGTGCACTGAAGTCGGGTTCTGCCCACGTAGCATTGGCAGTACGGTAAAATCTCCCATGTGGTGTCCGAGTTTCCTCAGATTGCCTGCAATACAGCTGTAGTGGGCTCAGAGCCTTTCCTCAATTTCCTAAGGGAGAAACCCTCCTTAACAAGACAGAGAGAGAGAGAGAGAGAGAGAGAAAAGTTCGACCTGAGAGTTCCACGGTAGCTAGGGTGTGGTGTGGGGGTGGTCTCTCCTGGAAAATAGACTCCACTGGAGTGCCAAATGCTAATGGCCACATTCCTAGGCAGTCTTTCCCAGTTTGACACAATCTATACTGACCTCACGTGACGGCTGGTCCCTTCTTGTGTTGCCAAATATGATGCATGGATGACACGTGCAGGAATTTCAGGTGCTCAGGGTTCTCAAGCCTGTTCTGAGAATGAAAGTACAGACAGACTCTAACAGCAGAGGTTGGAAAGATTTTATTTGTAGAGAATTTATTGTAGAAAAGAGAAGAGAAAGACTGCATATTGGAGAATGCAGGGGGACTTGGAAACGGGTGATCCCATGGGTCAGGGTGGGGAGTGGGTTTTATATCCTTTTTGCATTGCCTGATGGCATGTTTTTCAGATGCAAATGAGTGGTTTCTAGGGAGGAGAAGTGTCTCCTTGACTTCCCACAGTCTGTCCTTCACTAGTCTCCATCTTGGATCTCTCTATACCATGCTTTAAAATATCAAATAATTCTAATATTTCTGTCATCTCAATTTTGTTATCTATGGATTGCCTTTTTCATTCAATTTTATATCATCTGTTTTTGCTATAATTGGAACATTGTTATGTTATATCCTAAGATTCTGGATTCTAGTCAAACTTGTGCTTTAGTTAAGATTGCCCCAGCAAGGAAAGGGACAATGCCACTCTGTTAGATGTAAGTGTACATTCAAGCTTCCTGGTTAGCTTCTGGTAATTCTCATTGTAGGGTTTCCTTATTATTGTTGGGAGGAGAAAGGTGTCTGCTTCCCCACATGGTGTCACTGAAACATGGTGAAAGTTGTCTTCTTTTTACTAGACTGGACCATAATAGAAGTTCTCACTCTCCAGTGGCCTCTTTTCATATCACTGCCAATTATTCCAGGTGAACACAGCTCCAGAAACCAAGATCACTATGTTTTTGTCTTTGTCTACTGACAATATGGAAGTGGACTTATTACCAGTCAGCACACTGGAAGTTGTAGCTTCTACTTGGCATTCTGTACTCCCTGGTAGCAGTGACATGTGCCTCATCATATCTTTACAAACTTTAGGCTACTCACTCTTCCTTTGTTAGAGAACAAAGGGGTGGTGCAGCAACATTTTCTGTGGAGTTTGAGCAGACCTATCTATGTCTTACTAACCTCTCTCTCTTTCTCTCCTTTAAGGGGTATGGAGTACACACCTGTTGGTAATTCCAGTTTTCTATGTTCATTTAGGTCCACTTTTGGATGCATACACTGTTAGGAAAAACACCACTCTCAAAGAAAGCTCATGAGAAAACTCACGTTCATAGAGCAAGGTTCAATGGCAGGCCCAAACTGCCAGGCTGGCCACGGAAAAGATGGTGCAGCCCAGAGCCTGGGCGAGCAGAGGCTTTTATAGAAGGGGGAGGGTAAGCAGGTTAGGGCATGCACAGTAGTCTGTGGTAGGGGTGGGGCTGTCTTAGAGCACAGGAATTTGTTTAAGGGAGGGGCTGCCATTTTGGCTGATTCACAAAATGGCGACATTATTGTTCTATCATTCCCCCATTTTTTCTTTAATAATGATGAGGATAGGGGCTGAGGATCAGGAATTGGGGCAAAACATCAGTCTCTTTAACTGCTTCCTGCTGGCAGGGGGGTTGTATGGGGCAGGATACTCAGGCTTCTGTGGTGTCCTGGATGGGGACTTCACAGCAGTTTTCAGGGCGGTTTTGGAGAGGTTGGTATCCCTGGAAGTACAACTGGTTAAATTTTTGATCAGCAATAGCAGACATGTAGTATGACACAAGGGAG
The DNA here is from genome assembly GCF_047511655.1 of Castor canadensis. Taxonomy (NCBI): domain Eukaryota; kingdom Metazoa; phylum Chordata; class Mammalia; order Rodentia; family Castoridae; genus Castor; species Castor canadensis. The sequence goes on along the minus strand of NC_133391.1, from coordinate 93,330,770 downwards.
GAAGCTTAAGAATAGGAGAGCAAGAAACATAGGCATTAGGATGGGCATTGGCCAGGAGAACCACTGTGAAATGTTCCCTAGACAATTTCAAGAGTCCTCCAACTACAGAGAGAGAAATGGGTGGCCATACATTATCTAAGACCCAAATAGGAATATTAGGAGGAACATAAAAACGTGTCTGTTCAGGGACTACATACCTAGGGATCTAAATTCTGCAAAATCCTATAACTGCCAGGAAAGCTGTAAGCTGTCTTATGGTATGGGGGTTGGGAAATGGAAGATTAGGCTGATGCATTTATGACTCAGGGAGTGAGTCTGTCCCTTTAAGGCCACACCTAGGTAGGTGACCCGTGGGAGGCAGGGACTGTCAGGATTTAAATGTAACACTCTTGGATAAAAGAGAGCTTTAGCTCATTATTTTATATAAATTGACACTTTTAATCTTTTAAATGTTTGTACCATATTTAGATAAAGTATAACAAAACACTGTTACAAGGTGATCATTTAAGATACATAGGCAAATATATAAATGAACTCTGATTTAGTAGTACTTAAAGCTTGACAAGATCAGCAGAAAGCACAAATAATTTCTTTGATAAAATCTTTCTCTGTAATGTTTTTTTGTAGATGTTACTCAGAGCAGAACAATATTAAGATAACCTTGTTATTTCATAGACATAGAGAATTTATTTTAGTTTGACATGACCCTAAAAATCTTTTAGGCAGCTCTTAGATTATATTCAACTTTAACTTTATCACACACTGAAGCTTTATTATACACTTTTCAAACTTACTCAAACCTTCATACAACATACTAAACCCTTCGATGGTTTGTCCTTATCCTTCCTATTTGAAACAATCTTTAGGACAAACCCTTCTTTGTAAAATCCCTTCTCATCCAAAAAAACATTCCTTTTTCTTTAACTTCTCAAAAAATACATTTATTACCTATCTATATCCTTTCCAGTTGTTTACTTTGTAACTTGTATTTTAAAATTAACTTTTATAAGAATTTTAAATTTATTATAGGGGCTGGAGCAACTAATTAGCAGCCCTTGTTGTTTTAAGGAATTTATGACAGGCATAAGGCCTCATTGTCCCTCAGGCTTGAGGGGATATTGTTTTGGGTGTGGAAATTGTGAGGAATTTTTGAGTTTTATTTGAATAGGGAGGGCCATCCTGGCTCACCCTACACTCATCTCATCAGTCCACACTGTGGAATCTCTTTGTTCCTGAAGGAGGGGGCAGCAGAGATAGCTGCCTGGGGGGAGGAGAATTTGAGCTTTTAATTGAGATAGTAAATCCTGTCCCATCAGGGGCACTGGAGTTTCAGGTACTATGGGAAAGAGTGACAGAGGAGGTCTCCCCAAGAGCAGGCCAGAGGCCAGGTAAACTAGCACTCTAGGGGCTAGCCAGATTTGCCTCGAATGATAACATTTGTCATTGGACTGGGGACCAGGAGAAAAAGGTAAAACAGAGAAACAGGCTCCACTGTCTAGGAGGAAAATGGCCTTTTGTTTTTTGCCATTATGGCTCCTCAACATTGATGCCAAGAAGTGGAATGTGGACAGGAGGCTTGGACCCATCAATCCATAGAAGGTGGCACCTCGTCTTTCATCTGGTGATGGGGGAGCTTAGACCTCCAGTGGTTACCCTTGCAGAGGGCAGGGTCCCGGTTGGGGGTGGAGCTGTCTCCTGGGCTGTCCCCCTTAAGCATTCTCTGCAGAAGTGACCCTCCTGTCCACCTTGGAAGCAAGTTCAGGATTCAGGCCCCAGTTGGGTGGGGCCCTCTCTGAGAGCAGCAATGAGGCCATGGTGTCTCTTATCTTTTTCTCTCCTGTTAGGAAGGTCCCAGACATACAGACATAGCCATAAATACAGACATGGCTAGCTGTGTTACTTGCTTCAATGACTTTTCCCTTCAGCCACAGTCTGAGTTTTTTAACAAATATCCAGGACTGACTGTTAGAAATTTATCTTTGAAGAGAACCTCTCTCACCTATGACTCTGAGACCACCGTGGTATGCTTTCTGATAAGTTGTTGCTGTAAAGTAAAGTTGTTATTACATTGACACCTGACACTCTGGAGAGCAAGTCTCTGAACTGTCCTGGGCCTCAGTTTCCTTGCTTGAAGAATGAGGGAGCTGGTCTAGGTTAAACTATGTTTTTCCACTATGAGATGGCCAAAGTGACATTAATGCCACTTATCTTCTTTACCATTTTTTTAAGTAATGCTGGGGAATTGAGCCCAGGGCTTTGCACATGCTGGGCAGACATTCTCCCATTGAGCTACTTCCTCAGCCCCAAATATTATTATTATTTTTTACTTTGGCTGTACTGGACTTGAACTCAGGACTTTCTGCTTGTAAAGCGGCACTCTATTGCTTGAGCCATATAATCATTTCCAACCTGAGTGGCCTGGGCTAGAACCCATTGCTTTTCTAATGAGATAAGAGTCTGATCTAGTAGAAGCAAAATATCCTTTCATGTCAGTTGAAAGGTTTGGATCACAGAGCTAAAGGCTTGAATGTATTTGTCTGGGCATCAGTACAGCTGTTTAGATGTTTTTAAATTTCCCTTAGGTCTGATAACTGGAAGGGGACATAGGACTTGCCCTCTTCCTACCATTATCTGTTGGAGAGGGAAGCACTCATTAAGTGGTTCTGAGTACTGGGGTGGCTTAGAAGGTAGAAATTTGTATAAGGGACCTCAGTTTACTTTTTTACTTTTATAGAAAAGGTCTAATTGGAGTATGGTATTGTAATTTAAGGAACCTTGTGAAGGCCACTTCTCTTGGTCACCCAAGGCATACTGAGGCCAGGCCTCAGTACAAAGCTTCCAACATCTACCAGCCAGAAGACTGGAAGATGCAGATCCCATCTAGAAAAAACAAAATGTTAGGATCCTGTCTTTTAGCTAACAGCAGGCAGCCTCTTTAATAAAGCCTAACTTTTAACAAAGAAATCATTTGTAAAGTTAGAGAAGGGCATTCAAAGGGCATTTTAGGCCAACAACAGTGCCATATGGGACAACTAGTATTAATATTTGGAGGGAAAAATTTTTGCTGAGGCCAAAGGTATAGAAAATTCTAAATGAGAAATTTAGAGACCACAGTAATGTCTATTTAGTTATTTCTGGAACTATTACCTTTTTTTTTTTTTTTTTTTCCAGAAGAGGGTTTTTTGCTGTTTAATCTCCTTAACAATAAATTGTTGGCACTATTGTAATAGCAATTTCATCAGTCAGTTTTTTTTCTTTTATTATTCATATGTGCATACACTAAAAAATTAGCTAGCATTTGTTGCCCTTAACACAGAGAAACTAAAGCAGATACTTTAAATGCAACTGAGGTCAATAGGAAAAGGGGAACAGGTACTAGAGAAAAGGTGAGATCAAAAAGAATTAACCCAGAAGGTAACACCCACGCACAGGAAATCAATGTGAGTCAATACCCTGTATAGCTATCCTTATCTCAACCAGAAAAAACCCTTGTCCCTTCCTGTTATTGCTTATACTCTCTCTACAACAAAATTAGAAATAAGGGCAAAATAGTTTCTGCTGGGTATTGAGGGGGTGGGGGGGAGAGGGAGGGGGTGGAGTGGGTGGTAATGGAGGGGGTGGGGGCAGGGGGGAGAAATGAACCAAGCCTTGGAACTATAACCTTGAGCTAACAATTGGCTTACAAGGGCTGGGTCTGATGCCCTGAGGTGTGAGGTGGGGCTAGGAGCAGGACTTGTACAAGGCACCACTCCCTCCACACACACCTGGGACAAATGACCCTGACTGCCTAGGCCTGATCCTGTGGCCTGTCACCCCTCCCCCCTTCCTGTGTACTCTGCGTGCATTTGTTCTAGGGGAAGTGGCGGCGGTCTGCAGCCATCGCCACATGTGGCTGGCGGCCAGGATTTGCTGGGTCTTCTATGGATTTTCTTAGCTATGGCAGGCATTTTTGCTGTGTCCAGGAGCCGGCATCCTGTGCACAGGTGCTCCTGTTTGCTTCCCCTCCTCCCCTTGTGGGGGCGGAGTTAGAGTGTAAGAATGGCAGCTGCAGGTTTTTGCAAGCGCTTTTGTAAAGTGGCTGACTTAAAGTTATTTTAGACCGAGAAGCCTGGCAAACTAGTTGGAGTAACTTAAGTCATAAGGTACCATGCTATAGGTTTTTCATGGGAGGAAGGGTCCCAGTAAGCCCAGGGAGGGGAAGGCAGACAGAGACAGAGGACACATGGTGAGACCATGGAGGAGGCAGAAAGGTGTGCTGACATCTTAGGTAGGGAGGGGAAGGCACACTTAAGAGATTTAGCCATCACCTGTGTCTCCAGGTTGCTCCCATTGATTGGTACTGGCAGACTTTCAGGATACTTGAAACCTCCATTCTCTGGTCACCAAATAAAGCATGAGCTCTCTCAGAGCTGGAATCGCCTCGAGGTCAGAATTGGCAAGGAGTGGCTTGCTTAACTCCATGATGGGGAAAGTTTTTCAGGAAGATAGAAGGAGATAGCTATGTTAAGCAGTGCAAGAAGTCTGCTTACATGGGGAAGGAGGAGGTTTGGAGAGGAATTGGCTGATTTAGAAACTGGTTTACAGGCTGATAGAATCTGCGCAGGGGAACAGAAAGTACAGAGGGAGGGTTTGATGCAGAGATAGGGAAAGGATTGGACGTAGGAAAGTTTCTTCCATTTACCAGCATGCTCACAGAGATTGTATAAATCCCTTAAAATATTGGGATTGAAAATGCCATTAAGTGGCCATTTGGAGGCATTGTCCAATTGGGGCCAGGCCTGATTACAGAGAAAAATGAGCTTTCATGGCTTAAGATCAGGCGTTAGGCAGAGGAGCCCAAGATTGGCCAGGAGACATCCCACTGGGGAGTCTAAAGGAATTTGGGATGGTCCAACTCCCATGGTGAAGGCCTGACCTGAGGAGAGATATGGTGGGCATCCCTGAAATATCAGGTCCTCAGGAGAGAGAGAGAGAAATGTGGAAAACAACCCCCGAGGGAATGTCTTTCCATGGGGATGTCCATAGTCCCAAGTGGGGAACCCAGTTTTCCCCAGGATGAGAGTGAGCTGCAACCTAGTGCTAGGGTTTTCAAGGAAATGAGAGAAAGACCACAGCTCTGAGTGCGAGGTGGACTCACCAAGGGAGAGAGGACCTTAAGGGAAGATTGGCTGGTGGTGGATGGCAGTTGGAGGCGTGCTGGGGTGGAGGAACTTCCCTGTGAGCTAGTGAGAGAGTGGCGCTTTCTAGGATCAGGGGTCCTGGTAAAGCAGCTCAGATCCCGGAGGAAAGCCAGGAGAGCAAGGTCAGTGCTGGGAACTCAACCCGATCGTGGGTCTCAGCACCAAATGTTAAGAAAAACGCCGCTCTCAAAGAAAGCTCACGAGAAAACTCACGTCCATAGAGCAAGGTTTAATGGCAGGCCCAAACTGCCAGGCTGGCCAGGGAAAAGATGGTGCAGCCCAGAGCCTGGGCGAGCAGTGGCTTTTATAGAAGGGGGAAGATAAGCAGGTTAGGGCATGCGCAGTAGTCTCTGGTAGGGGTGGGGCTGTCTTAGAGCACGGGAATTTGTTTAAGGGTGGGGCTGCCATTTTGGCTGATTCACAAAATGGCTACATTATTGTTCTAGCATGCACTAAAAAGAAAATACAGGAATCCACCATTCTCTATATCTTAGATCTAAGGACCTCAGCCTGCCTCTGTTCTTCTCCCTACCTTTTAGTGTCTTATGTTTCTTTCTTTTCCATACATAAGGTCCAGAGGTTTAAGTTTCCCTTAGCATAAGACAGAGACATTTTGAAAAAATATATATGAACATATTTAAATGATTGTGCATTTGATTCTTGGAAATCCTTTATATTGACTATAAAAACTATGCAATCTGCAGAGTAAAAATATGAGTAAAATATTTTGATGTGGTCTGAAAACCTTCAAAGAATGAGTTGTTTTTAATTAATTTATTAAACATTAAAATCCATTGCCTCCATATTAGAAGTCCTGCAAATTAGCATAATAGTCCAAATTTGTGTATCTGCAAGGTAAAAATCTGAAAATGAGTACTAAGATTAGAATACACAATCAAGGATACATTTTTTTCATTTCAATCTATTGTATTCTGCAGTGATCTTTTTAGTTATGACAGCCATTACAATCAATTATAGACACAAAGTAAATTTGGAACTTAATTCTTGAATTGTTGTTCCACAAAATAACAAATAATATTCACAAAACAATGACATAGATAACAAATCTAATAAGAGCAAAAAAATGTTTGTGCCATAGATGAGTTAAATAATTTTTATTTTTATTTCATTTATAGCATAATCATTTTAACATCTAACTTATGTATAATTTCATGACACTCTATTGATATAGTCATAATTTATACAATTTACATGTGTTTGTTAGTATAAATGTACTCAATTTACTGATGAAAATTCATAAGCATAAACTTTGGAACCTAAGATTCTATGAATGCTAAGTTTTCCTAGGTAACACTGATCGTGTATTGAAACTGCAATACACTGCCAGATAATGATATATACTTCAACAGATATGCTTGGTATCTGAACAGTAAAAATATGTTCAAATATCATATATGCTTGTATATATGCTTGCTTTATGATCCCAGAAGTAAGATCTCTTTAAAATTGAATATTACATCATTTTTCAAGTACCACATGAACAATTTGATTCTCTGTCAAAATGAGGAAAGAACCTGAAAAGAAAACATTTAATTATTTGAATTATTGTACTTAACATTTTAATAACACAAAAGGGGAGAGCAGTCAAATCTAGTTTAATAAGTATTGCACTAACATTCCATTTCTAGCAACATCCAGTTACTGCTAAACTTGTACAATGTGATTTCATTAATATAAATCTTTAGCTGCATTTGAAAATTTCAAGTCTATTAGTTGCTGCAGCTCCAAGCCATCTTTTTAAAAACTTCATCATGGCACCTACATAATAATGAGAGAAAACTAAATCCAAGTGACCTGAAAGGACTCACAAAGCAGGCACAGTTTTGCAATGTTTTCAGTATCTTATAAATGAAGGCTCTGTAGTGCTAAATATTGACACTGTGTGTTATAGTTTTAATCCTTATGGATCATACATACATGCATAAAGAAAAATTCTCAATTTCTACATATTTTGGAATTTTGTGATTTTATATGGGTCTGGAAAAGTTATCATTTTCCATCATAATGCATTTATGGAAGTGAAATATAGTGCCAGTGGAATAATGAATGGTTAGCGATGTGTTTTTAAGTCTGTAGTCTCACCAAATTTTGCATTATGGTATTATTAGAAATTGTCATTTCTTTTAATACAGGATTATATGTAATTTTTCCTTTCCACTGAAATACTTGAACAAGTTCTGGGTACCTACACTACTTTCAGAAGGGTGCTCAAGCAATCTAAAATTGACTTTTACATTAAGACATTATTGACTAAAAGCTTTTTATTTTACTTATGATAATTTAATCTGTCCTAAGAGATTCCTTTGTATAAAGAGTTAGTTCTTACTAATATCAAATCATTGACAGAAAGGGGTGAATTATTGAATCTTTATCCTATCTTCTGGATTATCCATTCCTTCTTTCTTTTGCTCCTTCTCTTGGTTTGTTTTTAGTGTGTTTTATTCAGTATGCTGTACATTAGAAAAAAAAATCTCAAAGGCTTAACTAAGTGTAGTAAGCTTAGTGTGGGTATCAAGAAAATAGCCTTTCAAGTTGATTCATAGGTATCTCTGGAGCATAATTTTACATTTTGGATTGCCTAACTTTCTGTGACTACATTTGGAAAACTTAATATTTCAGATTCCTCTGTGCTTCTCCTGGACAGCTAGTTGATTGTGTTGTAATCAATTTCTTAGCATACGAACAATATAACTGAAAAGTTGCTTTCCTAGAAGTCATATCTCTATATACTCACTAGTATCAGGATAACTTCACTTCCAAGGTAGCAAATGGTGCATTCAGGTTACATTCTAAAGAGACAAAAGCCTACAAAGGATTATATTCTACCATTAAGAGGAATAACCTTAGTCTATCCCAAAGTTAGTAGTCTTTTCCAAGGCTCTTTTCTCATTGTCCCCAAAATAACTCGGTAAAAGTGGAAAATGACAATGAAATTCAATGGCATTAAAAATCCATTTGAAAAAGGTAAAATTGGGATTGGAGTGGTACAATACATGCCTAGCAAGCACAGAGATCTAAGCTTGATCTCCAGCACGCACACACACAAACACACACACACACACACACACACACACACACACACAGAATGACAACCCTTGCAAGATGACCAGAAGTTTAATTTCGAAATCTTTTATTGAAAAACTCATTTTCTATATAGAGTTTGGATTTTAATTTAATTGCAGTTAATTAAAATAACAAATGGTACTAACACAGTTAAATAAAAATAATAACCAAATGACTGTGTTTCCTTCCACTTTCTGCTGTGTGACTAATTTTTGAACTGTGGATTCAATTTGGAGAATGATTATGAGCATCTTTGTATTTTTATCCTTTTGATCACAAATAAGATATAAGCAAGAATTTGCAAACTAATAACTCAAATATACCTTGTGAGCTCTATTCAGTATAAGAAAAATCAGGAAAGCTCACAGATAATGTGGGGCAGAATTGAATGGAGTAGATGCTGGCATCCTCCTTTTAATACAGAATTTATATCCAGCTTGCCATAATTACTCACATACACCTCCTATTGCCAACATTCTGTAACATCAGGCCATTTCACTTGTTTGCATAAGTGTATCTTCTCATTTTTCTGGTGGCATTTAGATGCAAAATTCTTAGAGATGGAGGCTAGGGTAGGGAATCAGAAATCCTAAGCTCCATGAATCCAGAAACTACCTTGAGATGTCAGAGCTACCCTATGAAGACAGATCAGAATCAAAATCTGAAGATCAGAATCAAAATCTGTGTCACCATGGACACCTAGCCCATGGAAAGCATCCCTATGCTTCTCTGCACTGAGAAAAGTGATGGTATTTCTCCCCACTGGCTGGCTCCAAAGCTGCTTGTGTGAATCTGAAGAATGAATAGTTGAGCATCATGTACCACACACGATTCCCCTACTCACCCCCAGGAACATAATCCAGTGTAGCTCCTGGGAATACTGAACCTTTCCAACAAAACTGAAAAACATAAACAGCGAAATGTAATCTAACACTAACTGTGGAGGTAAGTGTGGAATGCTGTGCCTGCCCAGGAGAACGGTGGTGGGGCAAAAAACCAAACTCTCATAAATATGAGTAATATGAATAAATATGGGTAAAGCAGCAAAGGTTGAGGGTGGGAGTGGGGTGAAAAGCAAAACTCCCAAAGGAGCTGCTAGCACCCAGCAGAGGTTGGGAGAGGCACAAAAGCTGAGAATGGGAATGGGTTTACAGGTCAATCTCCCAAAGCAGAGCAGGTGGTGGATCCTGGAGTTGATCTCATGGGACATAGGACAGCATTCAAAACTGAATTGCCCCACCTTGCTGGGGAAGGAGCTGAACAAACAGAGCTGCAACTGAAGGGCAAAGCACAGCTGCTGCCTGGTGAAAACAACAGCCTGAAATGACAGACTTACCTCACCTCACAATTGCAAGTAACCTTGTAGACAGAAGGACCAAATATACTCACAAGGTAGTCATCTGGTGAAATCACACTGGAGATTCCCCTTGTATGTCACTACAATGATTGGACCCCAAGGAATAACCAAATAACTTTTACCAAAAGACTGAACTTTTATTGTTCTTGAAACTGGTATTTCTTATTGTGTTTGTTTTTTATTTCTATATTATTAACTTCAACATCACTATATTCTTATCCTTATTCTTACCCCCTTCCCTTTCTCTCCTTTTCCTGCACTACACAAACCATTGGTTTCCCTCCCAACTACTCTTTCTGCCCATTCTCAACCATTCTCTCCTCTTGTCTTCACCTCCCCTTGCTATCATCCCCCAATCTGTCACCACACTACTACTCCCTCCTACATACTCAGCAACTGCTTACTAGCCTACTGTACCAACTGTAAACAATCCCAGCCAACTACAATTCCTCCACTACAACAGAAAGACACACAAACACACACAAGAGCCATTAAACCCAGCAGTCCTCATAACTCCTCCCCCACCCCCCACCCTTTTTCCCACCACCTCTTTTAGTGCCACCAGTAACAATTTCTCAAATTTCTATATTTAGCTTAATAACCATTACCCCCCAACTCCCACTGTTTATAGCTATTATCACCAAGAGGTTTTCTATATAATATGTGAACAACTGGTTTGGCTTTGAACCTATGAATTCATTATTCTAAATTATACCTCCAGGCCAGTGACAAAAAGAGAACACCAACCTAGCTAACAACCAAGTCAGTCACAACACAAAAATTAAATCCAGGGAAAGAAAATGGGCAATTAAAACCACCAACTAGCCTATCAAGAACACAGTTGAACCTCACCAAGTGGAGCGATGGGAAGAAGAAGAAGGAATAGAAACCACTCTTCTCAAAAAAATAATTCAATAGAGGATTCAGTGGAAAATGAAGAAAAGGATACCCAGTTTCTGACCTCAATGAAACAAGGATAAATGTCATTGAGGAGCCTAGTGACACCCACATAAAAATGCTCAAAGGCAAAATCTTTGAAGAATTCTCTGAGAAAGTCGTGGAAAAGATACTAGGCATGGTTCACAAGAATGTACAAGATGCACTCAAGAAATTTCAAGATACTAAAAATAAAGAACATGAGAAGATACAGAAACAAATTATTGAACTCAGAGAGGACTTCAACAAACACCAGTGTGAAACAAAGGACACTACAAAAAGAGAGCTATATGAATTAAAAATGACAACACAAATTTAAAAGAGGAGTTGAACAAAGATATGCACAATCATAGAAAAAGTATTCAAAGAGAAATCCTGCAGATTAAAGTCCCTTTAGTCAAACAAAAAGCACAGTGGAAGGCCACTCCAGAAGACTAGAACAAGTAGAAGACAGACTCTTAGAGCTCAAAGACAAAATAAAAATTAAAGAAAAAACAAAAGAAACCTTAGTTAAACAACTCAAGAGCTGTGAAAGGAATATGCAAGAACTCAGTGACTCCATCAAAAGACCAAACCTGAGAATCATTGGCAATGAAGAAGGAGAAGAGGTGCAAGTGAAAGGGATATGTAATATATTCAATAAAACAATAACAGAAAAATTTCCAAATCTGGAGAATGTTTTGCCCATTCAGATACAGAAAGCCTCCAGGACACCAAATGGACTTGACCAAAATAGATCCTTCCCACAGCATTTTATAATTCAAACAAGAAGCACAGACAACAGAGAGAGAACATTGAAGTCTGTAAGAAAGAGAAAACAAATAACATATAAAGGTAAAGCCATCAAAATAACAGCAGATTTCTCAACAGAAATCTTAAAAGCAAGAAGGGCATGGAGTGAGGTATTTTGGGCACTGAATGAAAATAATTTCAGCCCTAGGATACTCTACCCAGCAAAACTATCTTCTGTTTATCTACTATGATAAACAGAAAGTAAAACAATATATGACTTATGACTACCAAGTCACCACTACAGAAGATTCTACAAGGAATTCTGCACACAGAAGATGAAACCAAACAAAACAACAATAGGACTGGAAGTATCAAATCACAGGTGAAGAAAAGATAAGTAATCAGAGAGTAGCATAGATTTGGCTGCACAAAATGAATTCATTAAACAACAAAAACAACTAAATGGCAGGAATCACCACATACCTGTCAATATTAACGATGAATGTCAATGAACATGACTCCCCTATCAAAAGATGCTGTTTGGCAAAATGTATTTAAAAAGGAGGCTCTGACAGCCTGTTGCTTACAAGAGACCCTTCATATTGACAGAAATAAACATTGGCTTAGGGTGAATGGCTGGAAGAGGATTTACTAAGCCAACGGTCCCCCAAAACAGGCAGGAGTAGCAAAACCTATACCAGATAAAGTAGACTTCAAACCTACATTGGTCAGATGAGATAAAGAAGGGCACTTCATACTAATAAAAGGGAAATACACCAAAAGAAAATAACAATTATCAACCTATATGCACCCAACCTCAGTGCACCTAATTTCATCAAATGTACACTAAAGGACTTAAAAGCACATATAGAGTCCAACACTGTAGTAGTGGAAGACTTTAATGCCCCTCTATCATCAATATATAGTCATCCAAACAAAGAAATGAACAAAGAAATCCTAGAACTAAATGTCACCATAGATCTAATGGACCTAACTGATATCTACAGAATATTTAATCTAACAGCTCAATATACATTCTTCAAAGATGCCCAAGGATCTTTCTCCAAAATAGATGGTATCTTAGGGCACAAAGCAACCCTCAGCAAATATAACAAAACAGAAATTATCCCCTGTATTCTATCTGATCACAGTGCATTAAAACTAGAACTCAGTTACAAAAGCAACAGCAGAAAATATGTAAATAATTGGAGATTAATAACACATTGCTCAACCTTCAGTGTTTCATAGAAGAAATAATAAAGGAAATCAAAAGATTCCTGGAAGTTAGTGAAAATGAAAACATCACCTACCAGAACCTATGGGACACAGCAAAGGCAGTCCAAAAAGGAAGTTTATAGCCACGAGTGCATATATTAAAAGGACATAAAGATCTCAAAATAATTGCCTAATGCTACCTCTCAGACTCCTAGAAAAGCAAGAACAAACAAAACCAAAATCAAGCAGAAGGGGAGAAATAATAAAAATAAGGGCCAAAATTAATGAAATAGAGACAAAAGAATCAATGAAACAAAAAGCTGATTCTTTGAAAAAACCCCATAAGATTGACAAGCCCCTGGCAAATCTGACTAAAATGAGAAGGGAAAAGACCAAAGTAGTAAAATCAGAAATGAAAAAGGGGAAATAGCAACAAACACCAAAGAAATACAGCAAATCATCAGAGACTACTTTAAGAAACTACATTCCAATAAATTTGAAAATCTTGAAGAAATGGACAAATTTCTAGGTACTTATGACTATCCAAAACTAAATCAAGTGGCTATTAACCACCTAAATAGATCTATAACATGTAATAAAATTGAAGCAGCAATAAAGAGTCTCCCCCTGCCAAAAAAAAGTTCAGGACCTTAAGGATTCTCAGCTGAATGCCAGACCTTCAAAGAAGAACTAATACTTAAACTTTTCTGTGATGTAGAAATGGAAGGAACACTGCCAAACTCATTCTATGAATGCAGCATTACACTCAACCCAAAACCAGACAAGGTTTTCCTGTGCTCATAGATTGGCAGAATCAACATAGTAAAAATGGCTATACTACCAAAAGCAATCTACATGTTAATCTCAAATCCCATAAAAATCTCAATGAAATTCATCACAGAGATTGAAAAATCTACCCTAAAGTTCATTTGGAAACACAACAAACCATGAGTAGCCAAGACAATACTGAACAGAAAGAGCAATGCTGAAGGTATCACATTACCCGACTTCAAACTACACTACAGAGCCATAGCAATAAAAACATCATAGTACTTGCACAAAAACAGATATAAAGACCAGTGGAACAGAATAGAGGACCCAAATATGAATCCATGAAGCTATACCCACCTTATTTTTGACAAAGGTGCCAAAGACATACCATGGAGAAAAGACAGCCTCGTCAACAAATGTTGCTGGGAGAAGTGGTTATCTGCCTGCAGAACACAGAAACTAAATCCATGTCTATCACCCTGTACTAGTATCAACTCAAAGTAGATTAAGGATCTTAACATCAGACCTGAAACCTTGCAGTTAGTACGGGAAAGAGCAGGGAATACCCTGGAAACAATAGGTATAGGTCTGGACTCCTCAGTAGAACAGCAGTAGCCCAGTAACTAAAAGAAAGGATGGACAAATGGGACAACATGAAATTAAAAAGCTTCTGCACAACAAAACAAATGGTCTCTAAATTGAAGAGACCACCCACAGAGTGGGAGAAAATATTTGCTGGCTATACATTAGACAAAGGACTGATAAACAGAATGTATAGGGAGTTCAAAAAACTAACCTCCCCCAAAATCAAAGAACTAATAAAGAAGTGGGCAACTAAACTAGAAATAATTTTTTCAAAGAAGAAGTCCAAATGGCCAGAAAACACATGCAAAAATATTCACCTTCCCTGGCCATTAAGGAAATGCAAATCAAAACCACACTAAGATTCTACCTCACTTCTATTGCTGTTAGAATAGTTATCATAAAGAACAACAACAACAACAAATGTTAGTGAGATTGCAGGGGAAAAAGGAACCCTCATATACTGCTGGTGGGAATGTAAGCTAGTACAACCACTTTGGAAAACAATATGGAGCCTTATTAAAAAACTAATCATAGATCTGCCGTATGATCCAGTAATACTACTCCTAAAGATGTACCCAAAGTCATGTGACTCAGGTTATTATAAAGTTATCTGCACACCCATGTTTACTGAAGATTTATTCACAATAGCCAAGCTATGGAAACAGCCAAGATACCCCACTACTGATGAATGGCTTAGGAAAATATGGTATTTACACACAATGGAATTTTATTCAGTCACAAAGAAGAATGAAATTTTGTCATTCACGAGTAAATGGATGGAACTAGAGAACATCATCTTAAGTGAAGTTAGTCTGGCTCATAAGGCCAAAAATCACATGTTCTCCCTCATATGTGGATTACAGACATAAACCAAATGCAGTAATATTATTGCACGTTGGCCACACACTAAGGGGAGAATGCACACAGGAGTTACAGGGGAAGGGAAGGAAATTTACAATGTGAATGTGGTTGATGTGCTCACTGTAGAGGAGCGAATAAAGTAATCTTAAACTGTCAGGGGCCACTATGTGAAGGGGACCAGGAAGAAGAGAATTGGTCTGGTAGAGATGAGCCAATGTGGGTTGAAATACACAGGTGCATGAGAGCAATGCTAGGGATCTCTCTGTAGAGGTGTCTTCATCTCACCCAAGCAAAAACACTATGTCTTTCTTATTATCTCTTGGGGAGAGGTTTTTTTTTTTTTTTTTTTGTCTTTTCTCTTTTGGTGCTGGGATTGAACCCAGGGCCTCACGCATGCTAAGCAAGCACTGTACCACTGAGCTACATCCCAGCCCTTTCTTATTATCTCTTATGTTTTCTCTTCAACAAAATTGAGGAATAAGAGGGCGGAACAGCTTCAGTCTGGAAGCAGGGGGTGGGGTTTGGGACATGCAAGGAAATGGCCCAAAGAATGTATACACATGAGTAAACGTAAAAGTGATTACATAAATAAATAAATAAATAAAAATGAGGATTTTTTTTAAGTTTTAGCAACAATTTATTTTAGTATAACAGAAAGGAGAAGTAGTAGGTGTGGTGGTGGGAGAGAAATTTCCTGTTCCTGACACAGGAAATAGGAATAAAGACTCAAAATGATGATTTGTATCTGTGGTTTTCCCTCATCTGAGTTGGGGGAATACACGTGGCCGTGTGTACTAATGTCTAAGTACTATGATGGTCTGGATGGGTAAGGTTAGACCATCAGTAATTCAGAGTTCATGTAGAAAGGAAAGCATGGACTGTGCACAGGACTCACAGCTGTAACCTAAACTAGCAGGAAGCTAGAGATTAGGAGGATCACTGCTCAAGGCCAGCCATGGCAAAAATATAGTGAGAACCGGCATCTCAACAATAAGACAACCAAGAGGTGTGCATCTATAATGCTAGCTATGCAGGTGACATAGATAGGAGGATTACAGTCCTGTGCTCTTCTGAAGAAAACATGAGAAACTATATGAAAAGCAAAAACAGACTTGGCTGGAGGCATGACTCAAGTGGTACAGTGCTTGACTGGCCAGCTCAAGGCCCTGAATTCAAACCCCTTTATTGCCTAAAAGAAAAAGACAAAGGAATGCACAAAGAATTTTCTATATTAATGACACCTATTTTTAAAAATGAAGATTGTGATATTATGTTGCAATCAGAAAGGACTCATAATGTGATGTTTTATATTTATAAAATGCAATGGTGACATTATTTGTCTGAAATGGCTGATTTATGTTTTGTGTTTTGCCAATAATCTGGTAATTTGCAGATGCAAAAAATGTTATGCACTAAAGTCTAAAATTCAGGATATCCTATTACTGAAGATGGCATTTTGGAATTGTAATATATATATATGATTAGAAGATAGATATCCTCATGCCAAAAATTATAGAAAATTTTGGCAATTCTCCATAAATGGGTTAATAGATTCTGATTACTTTTATATTGTATGAAAAAAGTTACTTATAAAAATTCAAGTGTGCTGCAAAATATCTGAATAAAGATAGCCACATATTTTATGTGGCTGATCAAGTTATGCGCTTGGAATTATAAACTGTCAATATTTTTCCATAATGCCTTCAGTGTAAATATGATTTACTTTTCTTTTAAAGTCTAAAATTATGCACTGGAAATGTTTAAAAATAAAATAACATATATCTTTCAGCTTTTTGTTTCCATATACCTTGTAAAATTCTGAATTCTAACTTCAATGTCTCCAACTAAATGAAGTTAATTCTAAATGCTTTGTTTAAATTTTGACATTAGTGTAGTAAAATGCTACAACAATCCAAAGATCCCGTTATTTTAATTTCATTACTTCAAGAGTGTGCATTCAAATAAAGCTATAATTTATAAGCAATGCCATAATGCATTTCAAGAAAAGAATTTTTTTATGACTCATTAACTGGTGCTCTGCTTCATGGTATACTTTGGTATTAATCCAAATTGTTTTGTCCTCCAATCACAGAAACTATTTTTATTTGGAGAATTTATTATTATTTTTCTGTTTTGAAAAACCAATATGCATATTTTGCATTATATAGCATGAGTTACTTGATCAATAGTATAGTGGATGGTTTTCTCATATACTTACAATTTACATAAGAAAAATGTTAAGACATTGATTCCCCTATTATTGAAGGTGGCATTTTGGCATTGTAATATATATATATGGACAGAAAATAGATATGCTGCGAATGACTCAAATCACTAGAGCTTATAAATATAGATTATGAAGGTATATATATTTTTGAGGAAATAATTTGAGTTATTTACATTGAAACTATACGAAGTTGTTAACATTCTGTTTAAAAAGCAAAACACATTGGGTCCATTTTAACTCAGTGTATATCATATCTTATATTTCCATGTATTATGTAGTGGAGTGGTTGTAAGATTATAATTATTATATTGAAAATAACTGTTAGCACCATTTAGCTATAATCCCAATTCTGTCTTTTTAGAAGTCTGTTGTTTAGCAGGGCACTATTTTTATCTCACCACTAATTTAGTCATCACCTAAACAACAATTCTGTTGAAAAGATTAGAAGAAATAATACATGCTAAAATTTGAAGAATGGTGACTTCTATAATTAAAATTCTAAGAAAAATTAACTGCCTTCTATGTTATTTTGTCTTATTTTCCTGTATTAGGGAAATAATTGTTTTCTTTCTTCACCCTATTGACACAGATGGCATTAGTAATTTTTAGAATAGTCAAATTGTCTACTTTGAATAAATATTTATTTTTCATGATTAAAGCTTTCATAAAACAAATGAAATGTTTCAGATTTGTATCATATAATTTTTATGTTCCTTGAAGTTGAGAGAATGCTGTTTAGTATCATGTAGAAAAGTCAGACATGCTGTGTTCAAATGCCAGCTCTAACACACAACAGTCATGATCTTTACCAGAGATTTTCTTGTCCCTCGGATTCTAAATTCCATACTAGATAAAATGTTACTAATAAAAAAATGTGTAATCCTAGCCAGGCATGGTGGCTCTTGTCTATAATCCCAGCTACTCGTGAGGCAGAGAGAGAAAGGATCACAGTTTGAGGCAAGCCCAGGCAAAAAGTCAGTGAGAACCACCCCCATCTCAATCAATAATCTGGGCTTTGTGGTGCACACCTGTGATTCCAACTACTCCAGAGGCAGAGATACGGAGAATCTCAGCCTGAGGCCAGCTTGGGCAAAAATGTGAGGCCTTATCTGAAAAATAATTAAAGCCTAAAAGGGTATGACGCAAGTGATGCACCACCAGTTTAGCAAGTGGAGGTTCCTGAGTTCAAACTGCAGTATTGTGAAAATTAAAAAACAGAAACCAGCAAATCAAATACATTTTTGTGTTAGCCATGATAGGAATGGACCATTGTTTTGATGATCAAGGAAAAAAATGTCTTAGCAATCATATGAAGCATGCCAACTAGGTCATCTGGTCAAATGGGAAACCATGAACTTGTGTGCCCTCTTTTTCTCATAATTAGAGAATCCCTCCACCAAAAATAGGATTTGCATGGACATTGTGACCCACGTGATAGTATGTGAGTCTGTGGTCCTTTGGCCATGAAATTGTGATGCTAGCCATGTACCATAGCATCCATCCTAGGATGAACTTGCTCCCTCAAATTTTGACACTTGTGATCAGCAAGCAGAGCAAGGAGTGATCTTCCCTATGGTTGTACTTGAGATATAATATGATGGATGGCCATAATTGCTGTCAAGTTAAGAAAGCCATTCTGCAGGGCTGAGAGCCACAGCAGCCAAAAATGAAGCTAAATTCTTTTTGGTTGTATCAGACTTCTGTTTCAAGTTTTCATAAAACTCAACTACTTTCACGTCTTCTTGGTATTTTGGTTTTATAATTATTTCTTGAATTCCATTTTCCAGGTGACTTGCTTTCCTCCCTCAACTTAAAAAACAGTTATTTTATATTTTATTGTTAACCAAAATTCAGGTAAGAGGATTTGAAATACCCAAGCCAAAGAGGTTGTATTTTCCAACAAGTATAGGAAAACACATGCTTAGCAGGTTCAGAATGTCAAATTAGGGTAATCTCTCATCCTAATTTAACATTTGAAACCTGATTCTAACAATTTAGTACTTTGCTTCCAAAAGTTCTGACTTTTTGGTTCCACTAATTTTTTTTTTGCTAATTTATGAATCTCTAGGAAAATCACTTCTTGTCTTGGTCAAATTCCTATTAGCTAAGTCTAATTAACTAACTATATATACTAACTATATATCTATATACTAATATAGAGTGTAGATATACTATATATACTAACTATATATATATATACTAACTGTATTTATATGTATAATACACACATATATGTATGTATGTATATATATGTACAAAATTATTTTCTAAACTGTCATCTATAGTTCTGTAAGTGCATAAAGCGTATCTCACTCACCCATCAATGCATTTCTAAAGCCAAGCACTTAAGTACAGGCTCTGACCACAGCTTTGGGTAACTTTAGGCTTAATGTCTCTTGTCCTTCAACTTTATTATCTATAAACTAGAAATTAATAGTGGTGCCTACCTTATAAATTATTATGAATCAAATACATGCAAGTTGCTTCGAATGGTTCTGCTGGCCAGCCCTCAGCTCATCAAAACCAGAGCTGCTCAAGGCAGGGAAAAATGCATGTTCTCAGAAGATGAGCATCTTCATTTCTCTCAATTTACCTCAGAGTTTCTAAAGGACACTCTTGTCCAAAGAGGATTTTGTGGCAGGGGAAAAAAAAGCAGCACAAGTGGAAGAAACCTAACAACTGTCAGCCTCTCAGTGCAAAAGTTTGATCTCAGAATGGGAATAGCTGGTATCAACTTCAAGTCTTTCCCTAAAACCTGGACTAACACTTGCCTATCTTTTTTCACAATGCCTTTTTATTTCTTTATTATTGTGATTATTATTACCATTATTATTTTTATTTTGCTGGGTATGTGTACACTGTAGCATTTATAAATTTCTTATATCAAATGTGTCATGGTTGAATTCACTCCCTCACAGTGTCTTTAATTTTAGTAGTAAAGAGTACAGGGTTTAGTGTCAGACATATCTTTATGATAGATTTCATTTTATTTACAAATATTTGTGGAATTTTTATATACCTCAACCCTATGATTGACTTGTGGCCTTATGATTTGGTTTAATCAATTCAATAAGATAAAATAATATGTGTCAATTCTGGGAAGAAGTTTAAAATCCAGCATTTTATTTATCACATTTTTTCTTCCATCATTGTGACCTAAGTACTCCAGACTGTGGCAACTCCAGAATGAGAAAGACAGTTTACCCCTGCTAATGTAAGCCCTTCCAACTTTGTGCTGGTCTTTCTGTACCATGACCTAGTATGTGTCGAATGATGCATCTGAATTTTTTTTTCTTTTATTATTCATATGTACATACAAGGCTTGGGTCATTTCTCCCCCCTGCCCCCACCCCCTCCCTTACCACCCACTCCGCCCCCACCCTCTGCCCCTCACCCCCTCAATACCCAGCAGAAACTATTTTGCCCTTATTTCTAATTTTGTTGTAGAGAGAGTATAAGCAATAAAAGGAAGGAACAAGGGTTTTTGCTGGTTGAGATCAGGATAGCTATACAGGGCATTGACTCATATTGATTTCCTGTGCATGGGTGTTACCTTCTAGGTTAATTCTTTTTGATCTAACCTTTTCTCTAGTTCCTGTTCCCCTTTTCCTATTGGCCTCAGTTGCTTTTAAGGTATCTGCTTTAGTTTCTCTGCGTTAAGGGCAACAAATGCTAGCTAACTTTTTTAGGTGTCTTACCTATCCTCACCCCTCCCTTGTGTGCGCTCGCTTTTATCATGTGACGCATCTGAATTTGAATCCCTGTTTCACCACAAGTAGCTATGTGACTGTGGACAACTTACTGAAACTCTCTCACTCACACTTCTGGCTCATCTACCTATGAGAGTAATAAAATTTGTGATGAACATGACTGGTGGCACTCAAGACTCCTCCAACCTACTTACCCTTTTTCTTCCTGCACAGATGAAAGTGAAAAACTAAAACTACATTTTCTAGACCTCCTCTAATCTAAAGTTCTAGAGAAAATTAAAAGTTACTAACAATGAAACACCCTCACCTGGATTTAGACAGTAGAATTGTAGAGATAATCTCTCAGATACTCTTTCACTTTCTTCTGCTGGCAGTTGAGGTGTGCAGCTGCCCACTGCAGGGCTCTAGCTCTGAGTCTGAGATGGCCTCTGTGGCATAGTGGTAAGTGCTTTGGTGGTCATGTCCTACTGCAAACTGAAAGTCATTCTATAAGTCTGGCTGGCTATCCTGGAGCCTACATTTCCAACATTCAAAATGTTTTGTTTTGTTTTAAATTCATTTATTCATATGTGCATACATTGTCTGGTCCATTTCTCCCCCTTTCCCCCACTCTCCCCCTCTCTCCCCCATCCCCCTTGCTTCTAGGCAGAACTTGTTCTGCCCTCTTCTCCAATTTTGTTGAAGAGAAGACATAAGCAATAATAAGAAAGACATAGCATTTTTGCTTGTTTGAGATAAGGATAGCTATACAGAGAGATTCCTAGCATTGCTTCCATGCACAGGCGTATTACAACCCAAATTATTCATCCGTACCAGACCTTTTTACTATTTCCTGTCACCTTACCACAGTGACCTCGCTATTTTAAAGTTACTATTTAGCTCCTCTACAGTGGAGACATCAAACACTTTCAAGTTTTGGGTTTTCTATCTTTCCCTATTCCTCCTGTATGTGTTCTCCCCTTAGTGTGTGACCCAAGTCCAATAATATTACTGCATTTGTTTTAGATCTAAAGACCATGTATGAGGGAGAACATATGATTTTTGGTCTTCTGAGTCCAGGTAACTTTGCTTAAGATGATGTTCTCCAGTTACTCATGAATGACAAGATTTCATTTTTCTTCATGGCTGAGTAAAACTCCATTGTGTATAAATATCACATTTTCTTAATCCATTTGTCAGTAGTGGGGCATCTTGGCTGTTTCCATAACTTGGCTATTGTGACTAGTGCTGCAATAAACATGGGTGCACAGATGCCAAAGGAATGCGACTCAAAATGTTTTGAATAACCTAGTTCCTTATATCTAACCCTTTTTAATTTTAGATAACTACAGTGGTTTCTTTCTAAAATCCTGATTATATTTTTTGATATTATGAAGTATAAAACTACAGAACATATGAAAAATTCTTATTCTAGCCAGAACATAATTAATTCAACAAATATTTGGTATAATTTTATAATCTATTTTATAATCTATTATTTAGATGCTCAAATATAGAAAAAGACACTGTCTTTCTATTACTTCTGTGGCTCATTTATTCATTTAACACACCTCTATATTTGACTGTATATTCTAGATATTGAGGAGAAACAAGCAAACAAGAAAAGACCAGATGGCTTCCCATTTTTTTTTTTTTTTGATATTTCATGGGGAAAAACAATTTCTCCATTTTAAACTTCCAGTCAAACTCCTCATAATTTTGCTTATTACCTATACTCCATGTTGACAAGCTGATGTCTCCCTTTAGGGCTTCATAATTTTAATTCAGCTGCTGTGCTAATTCAATCTTTCTGAAAATACCCAGGGCCATTGCCAAGTGCAGCACATGTGCTGTGGAGCAGGCTGGTGTGAATTTGTCTAGGAAGCATTGTCACATGGGAATTCCCAAGGGCAACAAATGTGAGGTATAGAAAAGGAATACCTTCAAAGCAAAGGGACTTCCCACTAAACTACTAAATCACTTAAATGGCCACCTTGACACTATTAAGTTTACTCATGACAGTACTTCCCAATTAGAAAATGTGTTTACGTGTTGGTGAAAGGCATACTTAGAATTTAATTAGAATTAATGATAGCACAGTAGTTGGTAAATTTAATGATGCCAACTGGTCATCTAGGTGAGTGTCATTAGTTATATAGGCTGATAAAATCCTTATTTAAAAGGAATATATTGCATCATTAATTATGGAGCAGAGCCTCTCATTTTATGTAAATAGGTGTAAAACATATTGAAGACACTTGAGGATCCATTACACCAAATGTTGACTTTGAGTATACTGATAGAAGTGGAGATTCAAATGAGCTCTCACATATGATAGCTCATATTAAAATAATATTAAGCATGACCAGAAAGTTACCTAACACTTTTGTGAATGAGAAATTAATTAATATACTAAAAGTTTGGAACGTAGAACTATCCAGTCATCACTGACAGCCCAAAGACCATTTATGTGATTAGTCATGCCTCTGCAATATCAGTAGTGTGAATCTCTTTACTATTAATTAAAGGCAATGATCCCAATGGTAGGTATTTGCAGCATAGCACAAATAGCTAAAGGTGTGTTGTATTGTAATTTGCAGTTATATAAGTGTTTGCTGTGGCAGAAGAAAGAGTATTACGATAAATAGTAGTAGTAACTGTTAATGGTAGTATTTCAGGTGTCCACTCTCTCCAATATGTATTGTGAGACTATATGTGCAATTAAAATGTAATACAAATATATTTTTATATCAAATTCTCTAATAAATAGAAATACAGAAGCTATTAATTCTCTTCCATAAGTGTATCATTTTTATTTGTAGTGCTGAGGTTTGAACTCACATTTTCTTGCTGGCTACATAAGAGCTATTCCACATGAGCCATACTACTAGCCTTTTTTGTTTTATCATATTTTAAGTCAGGGTCTAATGCCTTTGCCCTAGATGGCCTCTGGCCTCAGACCAGGATCATCCTACTCCTGCCTCCCAAATAACTGGGATTACAGGCATACACCCAGATTGTTCTCTGAGATAGGCTCTTTCTAACTTTTGTCCATCATGGCCTCAAACCATGATCTTTCTAACTCTACCTCCCAAATTTTTAGGATTACAGGCATAAGCCACCAAGCCCAGGAAATATTTTTAATAATTCTAGAAGATGTACTTTTTCAGACTTACAAAAATGTCTCTTTAAAAAGAGAATGAATAATTTACACTGGTGATATTGCTAGACCAAAGATGGCATAATGTTAAATTTATATTTTAAGCCAAACTTGACACATAATGACTTGTTTGTTGTATGAATTCCTCTATGGGGTAATATAATAAAGTAACTCATCATAAACATGTAACAACATAGAGAAAATGGAGAAAGCATGTTAATTCTATCAATTCTTAATTTTATCAGTACTTAGATACAAAGGTATACTGGCTTAAGTGTGGTTTCTATACTAGAAAATGACAACCACTTGGTTGCTGATGTTTGAAGAACCACAAAGCAGTTTTCTTTCATCTTTATCAAAAGAAGAAAGTGCTCAAGGAATCAAATAACTTTATATTCACCAAAAGAAATTAAATTCCTCCCAAAATGTGCACCACATCTTCTTTGCTAAATTTATGTGCTCATTTTATTCTTCTTACATATTTCCCTTTTCTGTTTCTCTTTGCAGATGAAGTGTCACTCAAAAGAGATGGATCTTATTTCTGGTGAGTTTTAAATATTCTAGGTAAATGAATAGGAATTTCTAATATCTACAGGAATGCTAGTAGCATAGACATATTCTGAAGTCTATTTCTGAGTCAAAATAAACCCTGGTAGGTGAGAAAGGACCACATATTTTTCAACATGGCAACTGCAAATTTTATCTATTATGGGTAATGAAAAGGTTCCCATAAAAAAGATGCATAACCAGGAAAATGAGGAATAGCAGGTAATTGTGAGACAAAAAATTAACCTCCCTGAATCTCAATTTTTTTCCTGTAGAATGATGATTGCAATACATTTATCTATGGGAATATTTCCGGGAACTGTCAGTTTGTGTAAAAATATGCCTCACAGAATATCTGCTGTTTGGTATGTGCTCAATAAATGATAGTTGTTGTACATGGCAGTGGTGTTAATATTGGAGAGAGATCACAAGTCACTCCTTTCTGCATTCATCCCCAGGGTTTATCTGGTGTCTTGTACATAACTCATTCTTAATAATTTCTTACTAAACTGCTCAAATTACTGCTCTAGTAAGGATGGATAGCCATGTACAATCTTACTCCTATACATGTATAAATTCAACGTCAAATTTGTTTTCAAAATACTCAACACAGCTTTTTAACTCTGTCAGAACATAAAATGTATTTGTCAACCACGTAATTTCATAGCTGAATTTTGAAAGGTGCAAGATTCTGACAAAAGGGCAACTGTCCTGGTGCTGATACATCGTTCAGTCTGAACATACATTCTTCCTCCGTAGTATGCAAATACTGCACACATCATGGAACACTGCTTTGTTGCAATGACTGCAATCATAGTGAAATGAGTGTTATAACTCAGTTATAAGCATATTTGGTAACAATTATGTTTACAATCTTAAATCTATCAAATACTTCATTTTGTTTTATGTTGTTACAAAGATTACTTTTCAAAAGTTCTCATAGAACACTATCATATTTGTCATGCATTTTAAAAATGTCAGTTACCACAGAAACCTCAGCATTCTTCATGAGGTGTTGGCATTTTTGCCTGTTTATTTCATTTTTCTCCTTACTTAAAGGGCAGCTAGAGGGAACAGATAAAAAGAGAGGACATAATATATAAGACATAATATATGCTTATATGTTATATACATACATAGAAATTTCTATGAATTTTGTATTTTGAAATCATTTCTGAATGAATTAGACGTATTAATTCATCCACTAATTTTCATTGAGTATGTACCTATTACATGCCTGTGTTTTGGGCCTCTACATTTAGTAATTAATTAACAGGTAATCTCTGTCTTGGAATTATGTTCTTAAGAAAGAGGAAGAAAACAAACAAAACATACATAAAATATATGAAGTTTGACTAGTGTAAGATGCTAAGGGGTCAGAGGGAAGGACACAAAAAGGGGATGGATTTAAGCGATATCAGAGTTTAAAAATAAGAAGCCACTTTGGTAAACACTAAGGAAGAATCAATAGCTCACATCTAAATCTCTAAAAATCATTTTGAATTTCAATAGACTAACACTTGAGTGTAAGCCCTTTCATTCATAAAACATGATATTAGCTTGACTGTCTTCACAAAGTTTCTAGATGATGTACTTTATTTGGAATTGTGGGTTATTGGAAGCTAATTCATACATCTAAATCCTGACACTATAATCTGTATCATTTTAGTTTTCAGAACAAGTTTAAAATCTTTCCATGGCACATACTGTAATCTCTTGGGTTTTTCAGAAAGTTGTCTCATCTTCATTGTTACTGTTAGCCTAGATTTTAAAAAACCAACACTATTGATGAATGCTATGCCTAAAAGTCAAACTAGATACCAACTTTTTCAGAAGGAAATGATCACAATTATCTACATGAGTAAACACTTTGATTATAATATTTTATAATCAGCTCTAATGATTTGTTTCCTGGAATCAAGTAATTGTGCCTTCAGTGGTCATTAATGTCAACAAATGGTCATTTGTTTACCTCCATTAGACTTGTGTTCTTTGGCAAAATTTCAGACATTTTAATGTTTTCCCACTAGGAGAAAAGTAAGCAAGGCACAGTAGTTAACATATTGTTCTTTGCAGTGCATAAAGCATACTAGGATCATGATAATTACTTTTTCTTTTGTTCTCTCTGGTTGTTAATATCATCCTGTTCCTTTTTTGTTAATAATTGGTTTGGTAGATTCTAGTTGAGATCTTCTTATGTCTTCGGGTACATAAATCATGTCCTCAGTAGAGTCTTGTCCTTCTGCAAATAAGTGCTTACCTGAGAATAGCTGAAGATGAGCCTAGTGCAAGTTGTGAATCTATTTACAGCTATTAAAAAAATTGCAGCAGATTTTGAAAGTCTTCTATAAATGTAAAAATGCTTTTACTTGGCATAAAAATAACCCATTAGAAAATATTAAGATTTTGAAAATTTTGATGAAACATTAAAAAGTAAAAAAATAGAAAAAAAAGCTGTTTTTATGATCTTGTTTATACTTTGTCATATTGAAATAAAATGTTATTCAAACATTATGAATAAGAGCATTTTACTTAAATTATCATAACAGATGTTTCTAAGATGATGCTTAATTGTGCACAAATGTAAATAAACAAACAGCAAGAACAGTAGAAAGTAATTTAAGCTTAGAGTTGTAAGGCAGCAAAACTACACACTTTTCTTCCTCTTTAGTGTTACTCTTTTGACTGTAAATCACAGTTACTGTGATGGTGATAGACAATTATTTAAATAATGAAAATGGGAAATATCTTCAGAAATATACTCAAGTAAGTGAACATTATAAGTTTAAGATAGTACTATTTTATAATGTCTGTCTTTTGCCTTCAAATATTTGTGATTAAAAACAATAGCAAATCTCAGATTATTATAGTATAAGCAGTGAATCTTCAAAAGTAAAGCATTTTGGTTTTATTTGAGATAATTTTCCTAATCAGTAACTGTTTTGACTTAGTTGATACATTTATTATGACTGTTTTTGATAACAGCTAATGTGGATAGTAATGGATATAGTCCCTCATCCAACAACGTCTTACTCTATTTTATTTAGAGCCTTAGTGCTACCAATTACTGTCAGATACTTTGGTACCTGTTTGGTGGACATAATCCTTAATACCATAACCATGTGTATGGTAGGTTGGGGTAACAGTAGGAGTACAAGCAAATAATTTTTAATGTGAAGAGGAGGAAACATAAATTCAACTTGGAGATTTGAAAAAGGCCTTCTAATAAGGTGGTTTACTCTAATCCCTAAGGGTGTCTAAAGTAGAAGCAACAGCACAGACAAATACGTAGGTGTGAAAAGGATCTGTGATAGAAATAAAAGATATTCTAAAAGTCTTACATTAACAATTTACAAAAGAGAGAGGAAGAATATCTTCAGCTACTGAATGTAGAAATGGCTCACTTAAGACCACAATATAACAACATAAGTGGCAATAAATGTATTCTGGAAAGAAGAATTTATTGAAAATTATAATCTGGACATTGAAGATTTCATCTCTCTTTTACATATGTGAATATACTGTAGCATGACATTTGCACATTTCATGAGGCATGTTTAATGAGAAGAGTGAAGGAGTAACAATTACTACAATTGTCAGGGATAAAATTTGACCTGGGAGATTATCTGGGTAAGGTGATGATCAGAAGGTTGGTAAAACAGGTTGAAAGTTTGACATTGAAGAACAGCAGACAAGAAAAACTCAATTATGCACATGAGTTTGAGATGCCTGTGCGATCAACCAAATTAATATGTCCCATAGGAAAGGAATTTCAAATTTGGGGGAAAATATTCAGTCCTGTGACTTAGCATTGACATTCATAAATAAATATCTATGTATGAAAACTTGAGTGAATGAAATCATGCAACAAATGTGAAGACAGAGAATATTAATGGATTGGGAATTAAGAAGAACATTGCTTGTATTGAAAGTTGAAACAAACAAAATCTATTAAAGACACTGAGAAGGAATTCAGCAATAATTCTAAGAAGCAGATAATTTTATCCTTTATTATCTCAGGTAAGGACTTTGAGCCTCAGAAAAATTAAGCAATTTGTCCAGAAAATTATAGTGAAGAAATAACTGAACCAAGATTTGGCCTTAGTGGTTTTTTACTCCACACCTGTACTCTCTCCACCAAGTACATTGTGAAGCCATCTTTCTAAAATGCATAGTTCTGAAGGGTAAAGATTGTGTTTTCTACTTCTAAATATCCTCCATAACCTGAGTGCACTCATGTATTTCAAATAAACATGTGATTACATCCCATAAATGCAATAATGAACTAAGACAATTGTCCCTTCTTACAGTTATAACCACATTTATTGTCTAGTTATGCTGCCTGTGGATTAACATTTTTTCATGCTAGCATTTTAATATTAATAATTTAATTTTCAAAATCTGTGCTGGAAATAAACAAATTTAATTAAATGATTAAATGGCCATTTTATTCTTTAAAAATAAATTTTTATTAAAATTATTCAAAATTCAAATACATTTTACTGTTCACTCATGTAATGAAACTACCTCCAATTTGTAAAATGTAACAGAAAATTCATGAAAATGTTCATAAAATACTTGTAATTTTCCAACATATTATATTCAGGAAATATGAAAACCTTTAGTTCTGTCATAAGTTTATCACAGATTATCAACCCTGCCAAAATTTTTACTGTAATAAACCAAGTGATATAGAAGTACTTTAAAAATAAATTCAAATACAAATAAAAGTTTTGTGTTTCTTGACTGTAATAGAAGATATGGTTTTCTTTGATGTAACATGTGTCCCAAATTTAAGTATTTCAAAATGAGAAAGCTAACTTTAAAGTTAAATGTAAAAACTTAAAGTTATCTTGTCACATTGTCTTCCATTTGTGAATTTTTCTTAAATACTCCTCTCTACTAATTGCTTAATGATATAAATGACCTTAAAGAAAATAGTTGGATAATTACCGAGGCATTGTGAATTTTTTGTTATTGTTGTTTTGATTTTTGAAATGGAATCTCTGTGTGTAGCTCAGGTTGGCCTTGAAATAGCTGTCCTCCTGCCTCAGACTCCAGAGTATTAGGATGACAGATGTGCACCCTCATGCCCAGCTTAGCATTGTGAAATTTTAGAGTGATTCATTATTTATCTAATCCCATTTATAGATTCAAGCAAATTATGAATAACACACATTTATCTATCATTATCTATCTATCTATCTATCTATCTATGTATCATCTATCTAATCAAATCTATCTATTTATATTGGATATAGAGTCAATACATGTGTTATGGTTATCTTGTCATTTAAAAATAATTTTCTAGGGATTCAAGATTGTGATTTGCTGATGGTTCCAAACTCTGGACAGAGCTCCACAAACCCCAAAGGAATGTGGAAACTCAGGGACTTGGAAAGACATGTCCCCTGCACCCCATAGACAGCAAGAAACAGAACTCTGTCTGAACCCGAGCCAATTGAAACAAAAGAAGAATGAAATCTTATCATTCTTAAATAAATGGTTGGAACTGGAGATCATCATCTTGAGTGAGGTTAGCTAGGCTCAGAAGACCAAACATTGCATGTTCTCCCTCATATGTAGACTTTAGATCTAGAAGAAAGGCAGTAATGTTGTTGGACTTGGATCACAAGCTAAGGGGATAGCACATATGGGAGGAATGGGGATAGATAGGAAACCCAAAACTTGAAAGTGTTTGATGTCCCCACTGCAGAGGAGCTAATACAGTAACCTTAAAGCAACAGAGGTCCATATGGGAAGGTAATTGGGAAGTAGTGAAGAGGTCAGATAAAGATGAATCAGTTCAGGTTGTAATACACTTGTGCATGGAAGCAATGCTAGGAATCTCTCTGTATAGATATCCTTATCTCAACTAGCAAAAACACTTTGCCTTTCTTACTATTGCTTATGTCTTCTCTTCAACAAAATTGGAGAAAAGGGCAGTACAGGTTCTGCCTGGACGTGAGGGGTGTGAAGAGGAGAGGGAGGGAGCAGGGGGAAAAAATGACCCAAATGATGTATGCACATATGAATATATGAATAAAGAAAAAAAATTAACAATTGGGAAAAAAATGAAACAAAAATGCAAAAAAAAAAAATTACATGGAGAAACATTTGCAAGCTTGTACTTCCTGCCCCTGCACTCCTTGCCCCAGGAGCTGAACATGGAGCCAAATGCTCCCCTAGCAGGGGCAGGACAGCTGAAACCTTCAGCACAAGAACCATGTGGAGACGATAAGTGCCAGAGCAGCATAGTCACCCAACAGGCAATCTGCTGAGGAGAGCTGTGGGTCTCAGTGAGCAGAAGTGAAGCCATACTGTGTTGTGGCCTAGAACAAAAGCCCTCTGAGGAGCCTCTCCAAACTTCCCTGGAGGGTATGAATCCCACCCTGGAGCCCAAGCAACTCCCATTGCTGCTAGCAATAATCCCACTTAAGCTCCTATGACTACCAGCAGAAGACCTGTGAATAGCAGGTATCCAACAAGGAAAACTTACTGGGACCCAGAAGCAGCTCACAGAGGTCATGAGGATGTGTCACAGTATGGGAGCACTACCAGCAGGGAGCTGCAACTCCAACCCTGATAGAGGTTGGACAACAGCAGGATATAACCCTGCACTTGGTACCAATAGTCTGTAAGTTTTACAGACCTTGTGAGATGGGACATTGCAAATATGAATGGGGAGATGTTGGCTGGGTGCTAGTACAAACTCAAAGAGTTAGATCTGCAAACACCCATCTCTCCAACTCTCTAAAGCACCAGTCACCAACCCAGAGGCAGGTATCCAATGTTGCCTGCCATCTAGTGTGCTAAAAGACTTAGACACAGAGTCCAGGGAGAAGAAATAGACAATTTGCAATTTTTAGGTAAAATTTTTACTTATTGTTGCTGAAACTGTGGTGTAGATTTGTTACTCCTTTATTTGCAGCTACTTTTCTCTTTTTTTTTTTTCTGTACCTTCCAACAACAGTTTTGCTTTCTTGCTCCCTGTTTCCCCCTTTTGACCTCACTCTCTCCCCTCTCACTTCAGTCATTCATGAGACCCCAATAAACCACCTTCAAGCTTACAACCTTAACTCTCTCTTATCCTCCCCTTTCTACCCGTCTCCAAAATTTGTACTTTCTACCTGTCAATCACCAAAATGACACCCTAGCTATCAATAGCTTTTCTCTTTGTCTACCCTCCCTCAATCTTCCATCAATACCAGTAATTCCTATAAAGGAATTCCCAGATTTTCTTTTTTCTCTTGTTTTTTCAGTTCTGTGGAGTTTATATTTGTCAGTCTGTTCAATTTCCTCCAATATTCTCTCCCTATTTCTCTTCTATTTCATTACCTACTTGATCTCTTCTACCCATCCTAATCTGCCTCCTAGTTAACAGATTATCTTAGCTCAGCCACCACCTCTTCATACTACATAAACTTTTCTCCTCTTATAACCTACTAGACCTTTTCCTCTGTCTCTGTCCCATTATGAATCCTACTATCTTTAGCCTTCCATGACCACAAAGATTCATCTTTGCTGGAGTTGAAAACCAAACATACTGGAACAGTAGCAGTATTATCAGGGATTTCTGGAACTTCAAGACTACAGTTCAATAAGTGAGAAAGCTTTAATAGCTAAGCTGTCTTTCCTTATATGGAACTAGGGATAGAACTCAAAATTTTGAAAATAAGAAGCTGAAGGAATTGATGTTGAGGCACTAAACTCCCATCTTGAGAAAACACACCAGAGCTCAACAACCACCCAGTCCTATACAATCCTTCATAAATTCATAATTCATAAATGGAGGCACAAAGGATTGGAACCCTGAACCAAAAAAACAACTTCAGATGCATAAATCTCAATGCAGAAATGTGAAACAGCATGTCAACATCTTCCCCTCAAAAGACAACTCCACCACTAAGGACCTAAACAATGGCAAAGAGAAGAAAATATCAAATATTAAATTACAAAAAAATAATAAAAAGAATGAACTCAAAGAAGAGACACAAAACCTAGTGTCTGGAGTCAAAGAGAATATAAATAAATAATAAAAAGAGCTCAAAGAGAATTCAGACAAACCGATGAATGAAATTAAAAAGATCATGCAAGGTATGAAAGAAGAACTTAAGAAAGATATAGAAATTCTGAAAAAGAATGAATCTGAAATAAGCAGCTCAATATCCCAAATAAAAATATCAATCAAAAGCTTGGCAAGCAGAGTGGAGCAAGTTGACAATAGAGAATCAGGAACAAAAGACAAAGCAGAGAAATTAGAGCAAACAGAGAAAGAACAGGAAAAAATCCTCAGAAAACATGAATGGAACATGGAAGACATCTGGGATACCATGAAAAGACCAAACCTATGAATCATGTGTATAGAAGAAGGAGAGAAGAGATACAAACTAAAAGCATAAATAACCTATTCAATAAACTAATATCTGAAAACATCCATAACCTTGAGAAGGAGAAGAAGTCGAGGAAGCTTACAGAGCACCCAACCATCATAACCAAAAAAGAAACACTCCAGATGTATCCTAATTAAATACTCAACACACAGAACAAAGAAGGAATACTGAAAGCTATAAAGGATAAAAGACAAGTCACAGACACAGGTGAACCTATTAGAATAACAAAAGACTTCTTAACACAAACTGCAAAGGCAAGAAGGTCATGGAAAGACATATTTCAGGCCCTAAAAGAAAAAATGTCAATCTAGACTGGTATATCCAGCAAAACTGTCCTTCCTAATTGAAGGAGAAACTAAAACCATCGACAACAAGGAAAAACTAATGGAATCCATGACTACCAAGCTAGTAATACAGAAAGTACTTAAAGGACTCTTTTGCACAGAAGAAGAAATTAGTGTGACCCAGGAGGATAAAAAGAAGAAAGAATAAACCCTTTTGACCAATTAGACCAATAAACAAAGGATAGATAAAAAAATAAACATCAGGGGAATAAAAATGACTGGAAACACTATGTGCCTCTCCATATTAACACTGAATGTAAATGGCTTCAAATGCCCTAATCAAGAGATATAGAATAGCAAGCCAGGTTAAAAAACAAGACCCAACAATATGTTGCTTATAAGAGACTCATCTCACTAAAAAGAAAATAAAATGGAAATTGGTTTAGAGTGAAATGGTGGAAAAAGGTTTTCCAAGTGAATACATCCCATAAACAGGGATGCATAAACAGGAGTAGCTATATGCATATCTGACAAAGTAGTCTTCAGATGAAAATCAGTCAAAAGAGACAATGAAGATTACTTTGTATTAATTAAAGGACCAATTCATCAAGAAGAAATACCAGTTCTTAACATATATGTACCAAACACAGGGGTATCTTATCTAACTACATTACAAAAACGCTAATGGTCTTAAGAGCACAGACAGACCTTAACACAGTAATAGTGGGAGAACTGAATACCCCACTGTCACCAATAGATAGATCATCCAGGGTCATCCAGGCAAAAGTTCAACCAAGAAACTTCAGAGCTACTGAACACATTACACCAAATGGACATAATAGATATCTACAGAGTATTTCACTCAACAACCACAAAATACCTATCATTTTCTGCAGCTGTTGGAACTTTGTCCAAAATAAATCTTATTTTAGGACACAAAGCAAGTCTCAATAAGTTATAATAAATTGAAATAACCTCCTATATCATATTAGATCACAGCAGAATAAAACTAGATCTCAACAACAAAAGAAACCATAGAAAATATTCAAACACATAGAGACTGAACAATATACTGCTGAATGACTGTAGGGTGACCAAAGAAATAAGGGAAGCAATCACAAAGTTTCCAGAATCTAATGAAAATGAAAATATAACCTACCAGAATTTGTGGGACATAGCAGAGTGGAGGTTAAGGGGAAAGTTGATAGGTATAAGTGCCTACATTTTATAAAGAGAGAGACTTCTCAAATAAGCAACCAAAAGATGAACCTTAAGCTTCTTGAAAAACAAGAAGAAACCAAATCCAAAACTAGCAGATGGAGAGAAATAATAAATATTAGGGATGATACCAATGAGATTGAGATCAAAAAAAAAAAAAAGAACTATACAAAAAAATCAATGAAACAAAATGTTGATTCTTTGAAAAGATTAACTAGATTGACAAATCTTTAGCCAACATGACAAAACAGAACAGGGAACAGACCCTAATTAATAAACTCAGAGATAAAAAACTTGACCTAACCACAAATACTGACAAAATTCAGAGGGTCATTAGAGAGTATTTTGAAAACTTATATTCAAGGATACAAAATTAACGTACAGAAATCAGTAGCCTTTCTATATATCAACATGAACATGATGAGAAAGAAATCAGGGAAACAATCCCATTTACAACACCCTCAAAATTAATAAAGTACCTTGAAATAAATTTAATGAAGAAAATCAAAGACATTTTCATTGAAAATTATAAACCACTGAGAGACAGTCCAAGATGTCAACTAGAGGGAGGAAGCAGAAAGTGTGCTTCCTAAAGTAAACTGTTGGAGAGATTCTGAAGATACACCTGGCAGGAAAAACCACCAAGAAGAGGCAAAACTCTGACACCTCCACACCCCCAGCTCACGATAGCATCCCCCGCCACATTAAATGGAGAAACCAGTAGGGCTCCCGTGCCGTCAGATGCCAGCTTCTACCCTGCTTGGGAGACCACCAGGTGAACAAATAAGTAGCATGCGATACTCCCTGGGACAAATCAGCATAGCCCCCTGGACAGACTGACCCCCATCCAGGGAATAATAAACAAACAGCTGAAAAAAAAAGAAGACACATAACAAAGAGGCCGGGTGCCTTGAGCTTGGAAGAGTGGGAGAGGGGCACTCCCTCACACAAACTGTAAATAAACAAGCGGGAGAAAGCAGGAGTGGCGGCTCCATCCACCAACCTTGGAGTGGGGAAAGCTTGTAACAGTGGTTGTTGTAAGGAAAGCGCCACCAGAGGGGGGAGGAGCATTCCCCCACATGAACTGTAAATAAACAAGCCAGCTGGAGAAGGCAGATGTGGCGCCACCTCTCCCAGTGTGCTTGGAGAGGAGAAGGCATCCAACAACAGCTAAAGTGTGGTATATTCCACTGGACAAACTCTAAATAAAAAAGGATTGCAATTGCAACAGGTGGGTAGGGCTCTATACTGGAGAAAACAAAAAGGGCATGCATCCAGGAGAACTCTAAATAAACAAAGCCTGTGGGGCTAGGTGAGTGAAAGCCTGCAGCAGCAGCTGGCTGACAGTAGGTGGCAGGTCAGCAGCAGCCTCAGATAGACAGTCACAAAGCTGTCTCCAGACTCAATTTTTTTTCTTTGATGAGGCTGATACTGTATTGCATTTGAACTTGGGATTATTTTTTTCTATTTCCTCTTTGATGAGACAATGACAGAACTACTACTCAGACACCAACACAAGAATTGGATGCTGAAGGACTAGCACCAAATCTATTAAGACTGAAACTTTATTGCATTTGAACTTGGGAAATTTTATTTATTTATTTATTGTTATTATTATCCTCTCTCTTTCTAATGCCTGTTTAGATCACTGTTGATAGTACACTATCTCTCCCTGTTTATTTATTTGGCTCTGTTTTTTGATTTGTTTTGTTTTGTTTTCTTCCCTTTTTCTTTACCTTCCTTGCTTTCCCTCGCCTCTCACCCTTCCATTCTAGATATCATCATCATTATTATTGTAAGCTAGACAATACTGAATTACACACAGTACAGAGACAGTAACAGTAGCAAGAGCAAACATGGAAAGAAGGAAAAAAGAGGGAAACCAATTTCCCTCCAGCAATAAAAGAACCAGAGGGAAATGAAGAAAACAGATGCCCAGATCCAGACTCCAACAAAATGAAGATAAACTATGCCAAAGAACCCAAAGAAGCCCACAAGAACATCATGAAAGAAGGAATCCTGCAAGTAATCAACGAGAATTTCATAGAGATGATACTGGCCAATAAATACCACTACACATTGTTGAGTTTTCCTACCAAAATCCTTCCTTCCATCCTCCACCAGCCTGAAATCTTCCTTTTCTCAGAAATTTTTCCTATCGGAACCTATGGGACACAGAAAAGGCAGTCCTGAGAGGAAAGTTTATAGCCATGAGTGCATATCTTAAAAAGACTGAAAGATCCAATCAATGACCTAATGATACATACCAACTCCTAGAAAAAAAGAACAAGCAAATCCCAAAACAAATAGGAGAGAAATAATAAAAATAAGAGCTGAAATCAATGAAATAGGAACCAAAAAAAAAAAAAAAACAAAGAATTAATGAAACAAAAAGTTGGTTCTTTGAAAAAATAAATAAGATCGATAGACCCCTGGCAAACCTGACTAAAATGAGGAGAGTAAAAACCCAAATCAGTAAAATCAGGAATGCAAAAGGTAAGATAACAACAAACACCATGGAAGTCCAGGAAATCATCAGAGACTACTTTGAGAACCTATATTCAAATAAATTTGAAAATCTTGAAAAAATGGACAGATTTCTAGATACTTATGTTCATCCAAAACTAAGCCAATAGGACATTAATCACCTGAATAGATCTATAACACAAAATGAAATTGAAGCAGCAACCAAGAGTCTCCCAAAAAAGAAAAGTCCAGGATCTGATGGATTCTCTGCTGAATTCTATCAGATCTTTAAAGAAGAAATAATACCAACCCTCCTTAAACTGTTCCACAAAATGGAAAGGGAAGGAAAACTGCCTAACACATTTTATGAAGCCAGTATTACTTATCCCAAAACCAGACAAAGTCCCCTCCAAAAAGGAGAACGATAGGCCAATCTCCTTAATGAACATTGATGCAAAAATCCTCAATAAAATAATGGCAAACAGAATTCAACAACACATCAAAAAGATCATTCACCACGACCAAGTAGGCTTTATCCCAGGGATGCAGGGTTGGTTCAACATATGCAAATCGATAAACATAATAAACCACATTAACAGAAGCAAAGACAAAAACCACTTGATCATCCAAATAGATGCAGAAAAAGCCTTTGATAAGGCCCAACACCATTTCATAATAAAAGCTCTAAGAAAACTAGGAATAGAAGGACAGTACCTCAACATTATAAATGCTGTATATGAAAAACCTACAGCCAGTAATATACTTAACAGTGAAAAACTGAAACCATTCCCTTAAAATCAGGAATGAGACAAGGATGCCCACTATCCCCACTCCTATTCAACATAGTACTAGAATTCCTAGCCAGAACAACTAGGCAAGAAGAGGGAATAAAAGGAATACAAATAGATAAAAGAACTGTCCAAATATCACTATTTGTAGAAAATATGATCCTATACCTTAAAGACCCAAAAAACTCTACTCAAAAGCTTCTAGACACCATCAACAGCTATAGCAAGGAGGCAGAATATAAAATCAACATAGAAAAATCATTAGCATTTCTAAACACTAATATGAACACACTGAGAAAGAATATATGAAAACAATTCCATTTACAATAGCCTCAAAAAAAGATCAAACACCTAGGAGTAAACTTAACAAAGGATGTGAATGACCTCTACAAGGAAAATTATAAACTCCTGAAGAAAGAGACTATGGAAGACTATAGAAAGTGCAGAGATCTCTCATGCTCATGGATTGGTAGAATCAACATAGTAAAAATGGCTAAACTCCCAAAAGCAATCTGCATGTTTAATGCAATGCCCATCAAAATCCCAATGACATTCATCAAAGAGATTGAAAAATCTACCTTTAAATTTATTTGGAAACACAAGAGACCATGAATAGCCAAGGCAATACTAAGCAAAAAGAACAACACTGGAGGTATCACAATACCTGACTTCAAACTATATTACAAAGCAATAGCAATAAAAACAGCATGGTACTGGCACAAAAACAGGAAGACCAGTGGAACAGAATAGAAGACCTGGATATGAAGCCACACAACTATAACCAACTTATCTTTGACAAAGGTGCTAAAAGTATATGATGGAGAAAAGACAGCCTCTTCAACAAAAACTGCTGGGAAAACTGGTAGCAGTCTGCAAAAACTGAAACTAGATCTGTGTTTATCACCCTATACCCGTATTAACTCAAAATGGATCAAGGACCTTAATATCAGACCCCAAAGTCTAAAGTTGGTACAGGAAAGAGTAGGAAATACTTTAGAACTAATAGGTATAGGCAAGGACTTTCTCAATGGAACTCCAGCAGCTCAGCAACTAAGAGATAACATAGAAAAATGGAACTTCACAAAATTAAAATCTTCGCTCAACAAAAGAAATGGTCTCCAAACTGAAGAGACCACCCATAGAGTGGGAGAAAATATTCGCCAGCTATACAGCAAAGGACTGATAACCAGAATATATAGAGAACTGAAAAATGTAAACTTGTCCAAAATTAATGAACCAATAAAGAAATGGGCAAGTG
This sequence comes from Castor canadensis, assembly GCF_047511655.1. Taxonomy (NCBI): domain Eukaryota; kingdom Metazoa; phylum Chordata; class Mammalia; order Rodentia; family Castoridae; genus Castor; species Castor canadensis. The sequence goes on along the minus strand of NC_133391.1, from coordinate 93,292,020 downwards.
AACTAAACAGAACTTTTTCAAAAGAAGAAATTCAAATGGCCAAAAAACACATGGAAAAATGCTCACTATCTCTAGCCATTAAGGAAATGCAAACCAAAACTACACTAAGATTCCACCTCACCACTGTTAGAATAGCCATCATTATCAACACCACCAACAACAGGTGTTGCGAGGATGTGGGGAAAAAGGAACCCTTATACACTGCTGGTGGGAATGTAAACTAGTACAACCACCTTGGAAAAAAATTTGGAGGCTTCTTAAAAATCTAAATATAGATCTGCCATATGATCCAGCAATACCAGTCTTGGGGATATACCTAAAGGAATGCGACTCAGGTTATTCCAAAGGTACTTGCACACCCATGTTTATTTCAGCGCTATTTACAATAGCCAAGTTATAGAAACAGCCAAGATGCCCCACTATCAATGAATGGATTAAGAAAATGTGGTATTTATACACAATGGAATACTACTCAGCCCTGAAGAAAAATGAAATCTTATCATTTGCAGGTAAATGGATGGAACTGGAGAACATCATCCTGAGTGAGGTTAGCCAGGCCCAGAAAACCAAAAATCATATGCTTTCGCTCTATGCGGACTCTAAATCAAGGGCAAACACAGCAAGGGGATTGGACTTTGATCACATGATGAAGCAAGAGCACACAAGGGAGGTATGAGGATAGGCAAGGAACCCCCAAAAAACAAGATAGCATTTGATGTTCTCAATACAAAGGAACTAATACAGAAACTTTAAAGCAACAAAGGCCAATAGGAGAAAGGTTAATTCGAGAAGAATTAATTTAGAATGTAACACATATGTACAGGAAAGCAATGCGAGTAAACTCCCTGTATAGCTATCCTTATCTCAACTAGCAAAAACCCTTGGTCCTTCCTATTATTGCTTATACTCTTTCTCAACAAAATTAGAGATAAGGGCAAAATAGTTTCTGCCTGGTAGCAAGGGGGTATGGGGGGAGAGGGAGGAGGTGGGGGAAAGGGAAGAGGTGGGAGAAGGAGGGAGAAATGACCCAAACATTGTATGCATATATGAATAAAAGAATTTAAAAAAAGAAAGAAAATTATAAACCACTGAAAAGAGAAATCAAAGACAACATCAGAAGATGGAAAGTTCTCCCATGCTTGTGGATTGATAGAATCAACATTGTGAAAATGTCTATACTACCAAAAGCAACATGCATGTTCAATGCAAATCTTATCTAATGACATTCTTCACAGATAGAAAAATCTATCTAAAAATACATGTGGAAACATGAAGGACCTCGAATAGCCAAATCAATTCTGAGCAAAAATTCCAAGGCTGGAGGTATCACAATGCCGGATTTCAAACTATGATACAGAGCTGTAACAAAACAAAAACAGCATGGTATTGGCACAAAAACAGACAGGAACACTAATGAATTAGAATAAAGGGCCCAGACATAAACCCACGTAGCTATAGCCAACTGAACTTTGACAAAGGACCCCAAAACACATGAGGGAGAAAAGACAGCCTCTTTAACAAATGTTATGGGGAAAACAGGATATCCACATGTAGAAGACTGAAACTAGATCCCTGTCTTTCACCCTGTACCAAAATCTACTCATATTGGATCAAAGAATTTAATATAAGACCTGAAACTTTGAAACAATTATAGGAGGTAGTACAAAAATTACTGGAACAGATAGCTAGGGGGAATGACTTCCTAGATAGAACTCAAAAGACTCAGCATCTAAGAGAAAGTATGAACAAATGACACTGCATCAAACTAAAGAGCTTCTGCAGAGCAAAAGAAACAGTCACAGAGTCAAGAGACAGCCCACAGAATGGGTGAAAATCTTTGCCAGCTATTCATCCAATAAGCAACTAACATCCAGAATCTACAGAGAACTAAAAAAAACTCAACCCCCCAAAAATCAACCTCCCAATGAAGAAATGGGCACATGAATTAAACAGGGAGTTCTCAAAGGAAGTACAAATGCCCAGTAAATATATGAAGATGTGTTCAACTTGCCTGGCTATAAGAGAGATGTAAATCAAAGTACACTAAAATTGCATCTCACTCCAGTTAGAATAGTTGTGTTCAAGGGCAACAAAAACAACAAATGTTGATAAGGATGCAGTGAAATAGGAACCCTCATCCACTGTTGGTGGGAAGGCAAATTAGTACAACCATTATGGAAAGCAGTATGGAGACTCCTCAGCAAGCTAAAGATAGAACTGCTGTATGATCCAGTGATATCTTTCCTGGGAATTAACCCAAAAGATTTTAAGTCAGGATACAATAGAGACACCTGCACACCAACATTCATCACAGCACTATTCACAATAGCCAAGCTCTGGAAACAACCCATATGTCCTACAACTGATGAATGGATCAAGAAAATGTGGTATACATACACGGTGGAGTATTACTCAGCCATAAGGAATAATTAGATGTGGTTATATAGTAAATGGTTGCAACTGGAGAATATCACGTTAAGTCAGGTAAGCCAGCCTCAGAAAGACAAAGGCCACATGTTTTCTCTCATATGTGGAAGATAGACCCAAAAGATAAACATATACACAAAAACAAATATGATCATACGCAAACTCATATGTAGAACACGTTTGTAATAGCAGAACTTCTCTACAGAACTTGGGGAAGGAGGGAAAGTAAAAGAGAATGATACAGTATCAATAATATTGCAAAACATATCATCTGTATAGGTAGAAGTTATAAGGATATATATTGAAAGCTATTGAAAAATGAGGGTTGGGAAGTAAAAGGGTAAGGGATAACAATGGATGGGGTTGAATGGACTGAAGTAAAGTAGAGGTACAACAGGGACACATTGAGAAATCCCATTGGAACATCTACTTAAATACTAATAACAAAAGACCGGATTGTAAAATAGGTACAGCTTGTGAGTGTGTTGTGTGGGTACTTGTAGGAGAAAAGAAGGTTGAATGAAGGAGATTAAAGTGAGGATATATGGTGGATGGACTTCATATACTTACGTGCCATAGACAAAGGATATCTTAAAATTGCTTTAAGTGTAACAGGGAAGGGGATCGATGGGGAGAGAAAGTGAGTGTGATCTAATCAATGTACAATATAAGCCTATTTGGAATTATCACAATGAGTCCCCCTGTACAATAAATATATCCTAGTAAAAAATAAGAAAAAAAAATAATTTTCTCTTTGGACCAATGTAATACAATTTTTTAGAGTAGTAATTGTATAACGCAGACATGTTCCCTAACTTACTTGAATGAAATTTTTCATTGTTTACAAAGAACAAATGATGTACTTCACATTGCAGTAGATTCTGTAGAGAACAAGGTAAAAGCTGATTAAACTCCATACTTAAAAACTATGTTCTCAGTACAAAAGGTGGAAAATGGTCAACCCTCTAGATTCATACACTAAGACAGAATTTGGTGCATAAGATCTTTTCATATCCTGTACCACAGAGAGAAAAGTAACACAATTGGGCCATGGAGGAAGTTCAGAACCTTGTCAAATCAGTGGAGAGTTTTAGGAAAATTCCTTAGCATGGAAATGTCCTTCATTGTGGTGACATGGCCATGCCTTTATATTCCAGCCTGAGTCATTCACCAGATGTAGGCCACCCAGAAAAGGGTGCTGTCTATAATAGAGGAATTCTCTGAGGGCTGATGGCTAGAAGCTGTCTCTGACAGTACTCCTGGAAGTTGGATGGCAGTATTCACTTCAAAAGAGATGTAATAGCATGTGTTTCACTGTCTCATGTATGAACCCTTTTCTCCACACACCTTCAGGCAGTTGCTGCTCTAGGAGAGATGGGTAGAAAGACTAAAGGGAGGCAGTGAATTGCTCTCCAAACAGCATCTTATATTCACAGTTCCCTTCTTCCTTTATCCATTCTATAGAACTTTACCACTTGTGCTTATGTTTCTGACTTATCTTATCCTATGATTTGATCAGTAACCAGCAAACTCTTGAGTCCCTACTTAGCATGCCATTATCAGGCTAAGTTTGCTGTAATCGTGCATTAACAGTAAAAATTGGGCAAGGAAACTATAAAGAAGTACCAATGGACCAGCTAAGTTCCATGAATAATCTTCCTTGTTCCTGTGTGTATCTGCAGCCTTATCTCTTCCTGGTGATCAAGATATATTACTCCTCTAAATACAGTGATTCATTTTTATTCCTATTTGTTTGTAGGAACTGAAATTTGGTTGTAAGAGCTGAAAAGGCATAGTTGGCAACCTTCACTTACAATTAACTGGGAATCTTCCTGAGTTGCCTGAAAAAAAATTTTTTTTATGTCAAGGGCATCCAGCCTATCATAAAGTCATTCAGTGAATTATTGAGAGTGTAGGTACAGGGCCTATCTTCTTTTCACTCCTAGTTCATGGAGCCAAATAATCACAGAGCCAAATAAGTTCTTTGATTCATTATGTATACTACATACTGATATGTGATGTTCCATAGTTGAAACATAATGATACCAAGCCACCCTTGTGGTTAAGTCTTTAGCAAATCTTTATAATGATCTACCACGCTGGCAGCTTGCATATCATGGCGTATGAGGGTCCAAGTCCTAGGCCTCCTTTTTATAAAATGGATCCCCAATAAGATATGACATTATGCAGGATCCAGTATCAGCCATTCAGTTTCTAAGTCCTCAAATAGTGTTGCTGGCTGAGATGTTGAGGGCAAAAAACATCAACCTATGGCTGTAATGTGAGTCTATTCTTATGAAACACTGTTCCCTCTTGGAAGTGAGGGGAGAAATGTGGTCAACTCTCAGCAAGTGGCCACTTTGTCTTTTTGAGCAGTGGTCTCTGTCTAGAATTCATATTTGGTATTTGATGCTAGATCCTGGTGGATCAGACTTAGTGAAATATGTACTATTTGCTTCATGACTGCAACCATGGTCATATCATTCATGTGTTCATTGTGTTGGAATTGGGAGAGTCAATGACACATACAAGCTGACATCATTTGATTGGTCTCAGTTGTTCATTTGGCTGTGTAGAGCCTCTTGTGGTTGATGCTTCTCACTGGACCTTAGTACATGATGCAAAGATCTTCTCAAATTGCACCCATTCATGTATACCCATTCATGTGCCTCTACTCCAAACCATTCTGTCTTCATTATTCTTAGTTACTTCCCTTCCTTAGTGCACAATTTATTTAAAAAATAAATACTGCATCCTTTATATCTTTAGTATGTGCTATCAGTAGCTAGGTTGCCTCAAGAAAAGTTATGACCTCAGACAAGAACAAGATGACTTTCTATAACTAATGCAAATCCTAAAGAAGCTTATGAGTGGAGGCTATGTACTGACCACACTCCTGGAAGCCTGACAGCAAGATAATTTTAAAAAGGATGTGAACAGTGTATCTTTATATCTCCACAAGTACAGTTTGACGGCTATTTGTCTAGCAGGAAGCAAATGGCATTTGAGGAGATAAAGAAAGAGAACATCCTCCCCTTTGATGATTTTGAGTATGGAAATCACCAGCTTTACTCCAGAGAACACAAGGGTTCTCCTGGGATCCTACCTCACATTGCTCATGCTTGTGTGACAATAAAGACCTGTTTCTAAAGCTAAAAAAAAAAAAAAGAAAGAAAGAGAACATCACATGTCTCATGATCCAAATATACCAGGAATGGCACAGTACCCAGTGGCAAGAATAAAATACTTTTTATTTTCTATCTTGATGAATAGTCCTCTTTTCCTCTTCTCTATCCATTTCAGGCTCATAAGGGAGAAATTATAGTTATTTGGTGTGTTTGGAGGAAAGAATTGTTGAAGAGTTCTCCAAAAAATTGTAAAAAGGCTGATTTCTTTAAAAGTCACAGGACAAATAGAAGCTAAGTACTTTCTGGGGATGAGGAAGTGGACATGCTGGGGATGTCAAGGCAGTAGAAAAGCATAAATTCTGAGGCCTCAGAATGAAAGGGAATTTGTTAATTTGGAAAACTAAAGGCTATTTTTTAAGTAATGGCAGGTTGTTTATTATGGGGAGTGTATGAGAGGCAGGGGTTGTGAGAAACAGGAATTAGGGAATACATTTCAAACTTTCAAATCAAAACCATGCTATGGGACTTGGAAATTGTGGTAAGAGTCTCACTTTTTGCCCTGATTGACCTGGACCACAATCATTCTACTTATGCTTCCCACGGTAACTGGATGACAGTGTGTACCAACTATTTGTTGAGATGGAGGTCTTGAGAACTTTTTTTGCCCAGGCTGGCCTCAAACCATGATCCTCCAGCTTCCCACATATTTGAGATTACAGGTACAAGCCACCAGCATTCTGCCTGAAGCCTAAGTTTTAAGCAGAGTGGTGCTATGCTCGCTTGGTATTTATGCTTCAGAAATATCATTGAATCTGCAATTTGAAAATAGACATGAAGAGCTACCATTCTTCCTCAAATATTGACAAATATGATATCTGCATAGTAAAAAATCTGCTATATTTGTGAAAGTAACTATTTATCATCTAAATGTCCAACTACCTTCCAAATTCTCTGTAATAGAACATGATCTTGACAATTTTTATGAGACCAGTATACAAAAGAAAACCTCTAGCATAGCCAAAAATAGTTTATAGTGGAATCATTTCATCTATGTCCAAAAACCAGATTTGTTGATAAAGACCAATTAAAATTCATGATGACATTTATTTATGATACATGAAAATTTTGATTATATCTTACTAGTAGGTCACCAGGAAGTAAAATAAGTCAAATTCCAAAATTATGGACCTAATAATGAGTATATGCAAATTGACCAACAGTACTGGTCATATTATATAGCTTGATAATACTTAGCTTAAATTTTTAAAGAGAAAGTATGGAGTATTAACATAGTATTTTTGGTACAAAGAATAGGTAACAGCCCTTGTTTTTCATCACATTATGAGTATTTTTCTTCCCAGAAGATAGACCATGGATTTTATGTTAGAATAAGCAACATTGTGTGTTTATACTCAGGGTCTTTAATATCACTATTCTACATTCAAGGATGTACATTAGATCATCTTAGAAAGTCATGAAAATGTCAGTGTGACTCAGGAGGGACAATGTGCAAAGATGCAGGCTACTAAATATGGTACTAAAGACAATAGGGTTAAGAATATCTGTAAAATAAAGATTTAAATATATGAATTCCCACCAAGTGGGAGCAAAAACAGAAACTCTGCTCACAAAATTATTCAAATTACACAGGTGCTTTGTATTCATTTAAACAGGAATATGCTCCCTTTTGACTATAAAAAATAAGCAGTGATGTATAAGCACTCAATATAGGAACATACATAGAGAGAAAACAAAAATTGTACTCTGTCAGGCAATCTATACTAGAAAAATATGACTAGTAAGTGCTCATGTATCTGAGTTCATTTTGAGATATGATCTAATTCTCTATTCCACAATGAATTAAGTTTTCCTATTCAATTAGAAATTCTTCTTTTCAGTCAATATTCAATTTTCTTTCTCTCATATTTTCTCTCCAAACCGTAGGTACTTTCTCTCCTTTTTTGCATAGAATTGAAGCTTTGTGAGTCCTCTTTACCTGAACAAGCAAAATGCATTCATTTGGAGTCACTTGCAGGGGTAGAGGTTCCACGAGGACTAATGAGCTTGTCCCTTCAACTGTTTTATCATTACTGCCTTATTTATGGGGTTAATGAAGAAACCTAACTTATATAGTCATGTGTGTGGTTTTCTAAATGCTAAATATAAAGCCATTAGAAAATTATTTCCCTTTCCTTGATCATTTTTAGCTACCTTTAAAAAATACCAGTGGTTTCTTTATGTCTAAATAGCACTTTTATAACTCTGATCAGTTTTCATCATATTACTGCCTCATTATCCCTAAACATTCCATAGTTCCAGCTAATTGCTATGATGGAGTTAAATAAATACCAGGGGAACATTGAGTGTAACATAAATTCAGACTTAGCATGGTACAGATTTGTGTAGATTCTCTTTTACCTACTTCATTTTCACCAGTAAAGATCTTCAGTATGGACCATTGAAGTACTTAAGAGTATATCTCATTAATTAATCAAGCCATATTGCCTGAATAACCACTGAAACTAATAGAATTGGGAGCTCTATGTGGTCATTAGCCATTTCTGTAAATGAGAATGCTTTTATTTTTGCATGCCCAAGTTGTAAATTATATTTCATGAATTTATATTGAATATATTTTGAATTTTATTATATTGCATTACAATACCATGTACCTGGGGAACTGAATTTTAATTTACTGTAAGCTTGAATAACTTAAACCTGAATAGTAGTGATGTATAACTAGTATCTACCAAAATTAATAGAGCATCTGTATGTCAGAAGCAGCTCTTATATTCATATTTTTTGCAATGTTAGGAGAAATCAATTAATAATTATAAACTATTACTCACCAATTAATTCACTAATCATTACTTGTTATTTATTTCTTCTGTATGATAAGCATAATATTAGACATAAGTTGATTAAAGGAGCATACATATCACTAACTTGGCTTAAAACATTTGGGAGACATCAAGAACCCTCACAAAAGCCAGGCACGGGTGGTTCATTCCTGTAATCTTAGCTACTCAAGAGGAAGTGATCAGGAGGATTAGAGTTTGAAGCCAGCCCAGGCAAATAGTTTGTGAGACCATATCTTCAAAAAAAAAAGTCACAAAAATGGGCTGCTGGAGTGGCTCAAGGTGGCGTTCCTGAGTTCAAACCCCAGTACCGGAAAAAAAAAGAACCCTCACACACTCTTAGTGGGAATGTAAATTAGTACAACCACTTTGGGAAGCAGTACAGAGGCTGCTTAAAAAAATAAAAATAGAAACAATATACCATCCAGGCATATCACTCACTCTTGAGTATATATCTTAAGGAATGTAAGTCAGGATATAATAAAGAAACTGTCACACCCATGTTATTGCAGCATTATTCACAATAGCCAAGCTTTAGAAAATCCTGGTTGCCCTACAACTGATGAATGAATTAAGAAAATGTGATAGATATATATATATAAATATGTGTAGTATACATGTATATGCACAATGGAATATACATTTTCTTTCATAAAGAAAAATGAAATTTTGTCCTTCTCAGGTAAATGGATGGAACTGGAGAACATCATGTTGAGTGAAGTAAGCCAGGTTTAGGAAGACAAAGGTCACCTGTTTTCTCTAATATGTGAACGATAGATCCAGGTACAAATACAATCATTATCACATACATATACATACATATGTATGTGTATGTATATATATATATATATGTGTGTGTGTGTGTGTTGTGTATGTACACACACACACACACACACACACACACACAGAGAACATGTTTCCAAAAGTTGGACTGTTAGAGGAGATCAGAGGAGTAAGAAAGAAGGGAATGATAGGAGTGAATAATGCTGAAATATATCACATCATTGTATGAACAATACAAAATGAAACACTCTAAAAACAGTTGAACAATATGGGGTATGGGGAAAAGGGAAAGAAAGAATAATAGAGGGGGTTAGAATGACTGAATTAGAATATATTTACAAGTAAAATACCGAAGCAAAACTCTACTGAACAATGAATAGACACTCAAACAAAGGACAGGAATGTAAAATAGGTCATGTTAAGGGGAAGGTACTAGTGGGAGGAAGAAGGTAAATTAAGAAAGCAAAGGAGGGTAAATATGGTGGATGTATTTTCAACATCTGTATATATGGAATTGTCACAATGAACACCCCTGTACCACTATTATATACTAATAAAAACATTATAAAAGAGAAAACTGTTTCAAAACAAAAGAAAAGCAGTTTGTTTTGAATGTTAAGTAGGAGTTAGTGCTAACAATCCTTTCCTATATTTGCAAAGAGGAAAGTTTTAAGTATTTTGTTAATCTCCATTTCCAAAAATAGATTGTTCTAATTACTGTGATTTTTGCTGTATTTTTTCCTTGTATACTCTTATGTCCAAAAAAAAAAAAAAAAAAGGATTGTCAGAGAGATGCCACAAGCACATTTATGGAGTATCCTCCCAAACAGCAAAACCTGTCCCCATTGGGTGCCAAAAGGCACTTGGAAATAATTTGGAGCTTGGAAATCCATTATTCCGTATGCTATTTGAAGAAATGATTCACTCCAAGCAATAAACTGTCCAAAGGAAGAAAATCATTCATTAACTCTTTTTTAAACATTTTTATCGACATATATTAGTTGTACAGTATGTTTCATTACTCACTTTCATATTGATTAGGTTTATCCCCACCATCTTTCCCCTTCATCCCCCTTTTTCCTATTTTAAATGGTATCAACAGGTTTCAATGTTTTATTTTCATACAAATATATAAAGTGCATCAACCATATTCACCATCCTTTAACCTCCCCATTCACCCTCCCACTAGCATCTACCTCTTAACAAGACCTATTTTTTCCGTCAATATTACAGTGGATATTCATTGTTCCAAGGAGTTTTGCCATGGTATTTCACATGTGAATATATTGTACTTTAATCAGTTCAACACCTTCTGTTATTCTTCCTTAACCTTCCCTACCCTCTATTATTCAACAGCTTCCAGTGCATTTATTATGCCCTCTTCCTATACACATGTAAATTATTTCAACATTATTCACTCTCTATCATTCTCCTTTTTCCTCCCTCTAGTCCCCTCAAACAGTTCCATTATTGCAAACATCTTCTGTGTGTGTGTGTGTATGTGTTATGTGTGAGTTTGTGTATATCAGACTGATGATAGATAGATAGATAGATAATAGACAACTAGAGAGATAAAGAGATATAGATATTCTATTCCATGATACCATTTAGAACACTACCTACATGTCTGAGTTTTTCAAATAATTTGATTGTAAATCACACAAGGAAAGTATTAGATATTGCTTATTTACTCATAGTTCTGCCCCTTGAATATATTAGATGTGCAAGTTAAAACTACAAATTATTACTGGGTGAGCTCTGTGACTGTCTTGACTGACAGAATAGGAAGTTTTACTGTGTCTGTGTCTAGCTCCAAGCCACTAGAGATTAACAACTTCCAGTTCATGCTTCTTGGAACATTCACTCTTGGAAGGCAGCCACCTTCTTGAGAGTAGGCCAGAGCTGATGCATGGAGAAGACTAACCTGGAGACATTCCCATCCAGCACCAATTTGCTGTTCCATTGTAGAAATTTTATCAATACCTAAATCTGATTAAGGGATCAACTCCTGGATCCTGATCTTGAAACTCATGCAGTACAGGAATTTAACTTCCAGGGTATCCTTTGGGAGTGAGGCTTTATTTCATGTAGAAATAATGTCTAGAAATTTTGGTGAGAAGGCTACTGAGACAGATTAAAGATGATCACTGTCATAGTTTAGAACTTACATACCCTCCAAATGCCCATGTGTTAAAGGCTTGGACTTAAGCATGTTCTATTGGAAGATGATAGACTCCTTTAAAGGACAGGGCCTAGTAAAAAGTTTTAGGTTATAGAGGGGTATCTTCAAAGAAGATTGTGGAAAACCAGTTGATTCTCTCAACTCCCCACCTCCCTCTGTCTTGTTCCTGGTCATAAGTTGAACAGACTTCTTCTACCACATACTCCCTCTATGATATACTGTCTAGCCATAAGCCCCAAATCAGCAAGGCCAATTGACCATGGACTAAAATCTTCAAAACTATAAGTTGATTATCTCAGTTATTTTGTTTTAGTAGCAGAAAGTTGACCAATACAGTTATACATTATAGACTTCTATTATTGAAGGTAGAAAAATCTTCCCCACTTCCTTGAATCTGTGGGCTTTGTAGCTAATTTGGGTATAAAAGAAATGACACATTAAGAGGCTGGAAGCTACCACTTCCTATCTCTTGGAACACTCAATCTTGCATGCCAGCCATCAGGTTTTAAGAAGTCTAGAACAAACCCTTGGCTAGTTTCACATGAGGAATAATGAAATCTCAAGCCAACAGCTTGAACTAAGCACCTAGCTATCAGTCAGCACTGATTCAACAGATTTGTGAGATGCTCCTCTGGGCACACCACAATAGCTAGTAGCATGCCCAACAAAGATATGTATGCCAAAGAGCCCATACTGTATTCTTTCTCCACAAAGTAATGAGCAAAACAAAGTTCATATTTTACCCACTAAGTTTAGGCATTATTACATAGCTATAGACAATCAGGGTCTTATGCTTCCCAGAGGCACTCTACCACTTGAAATATTCCTCCAATTCTCTTTTTGCTTTAGTTTTTTTTTTTTGGATAGGATCTTACATTTTTGCTCAGGTCCTGACCTCAGCTTGCCATCCTCCTTTATATAACTCCCTCATAGCTGGGATTACAGGTGCAGTTCCACTACATCAATTTATTTGTTGAGATGGGTTCTTGCTAACTTTTTTGACCCATGTGGCCTTGAAACATAATCCTCCTTATCTCTTGTTTCCCAAGTAGCTGTGATTGCAGGTATGTACCACCATTTTCAGTCTATAAAATTATTGAAGTAATTATGATCTACTAACTGCTCTCTAAGAGGATCTGATTATGTGGTAATAGAGACTGAGTCACTAAATTAAGAGGATAGATCCTCTTAATCAGACTCCAATAACCATTCAGTGGCAATGGTGTTTTATATTTACAAGCTAAATAACTACATAGTTGTAATATTGATCTGCTTAATAATAAACCAATATAATTAAACATGTGGTAAATTACAAAGAACATAAAAATATCCAATTTGATAGCAAGAAATCATGCAATATGTGGTCAGTGTTTTCTATATATCTCATGCACTAGCCTCCTTTTTTATCTCTCCCAACATTTTGTGTTACAAGGTAGCTTCACACACACACACACATCCTCACGTATACGCTATGCTTCAGTCTTTTTCACATAATTCAGAGCACCCTGCTGTCACTACTATCCTTGCTCAGAAGCATCTATAACTGTGTGCTACTCCTTTGATATATATGACTTTGATTACTAGAAAATAAAAGGTAATAGCTTATTCAGGAAAAAAAATCTTAGAGGGAAAATCTTTTGTATGGAATCTAGAGGACACATACATTCTTTCACTACGATTTCCTTTAGTGTCTGGTGTTTTTAACCACATCCTTATTTTTTTCCCTTGGTCTTCTACAAGTATCCTACAATACCAGTTAACAACCAAGAAGTCTTAAAGCTCTCATAATGCCCTCAAGGAAAGTAATTGAAAAAACAACTGAGATGGAGCCTTGCTATGTGATCAAAGCTCACCTCAAACTTGAGATTCTCCAGTCTCCCAAGTAGCTGGAATTAAAAGCATGTTCCACTGTGGCCAGCTTCAGAGAATTTTTAGTAAGGTATCTGATCAGACCAACAGGTGGTTAGCATTTAATTGATACACTGAATATAAAATGTAGTACTCATACTTCCCCCAAAGAATGTCTAGATTTGCTTAACACAAATTGTTTCAACATTTTCCATTGAAGTAATCTGTTTTGATTCAAAATTTTCCTTTTTTAATATGTAGCGTTTCTTCAAGAAAATTGCCACTACAGTTTGGGTTGCAAAAGAACAACTAAGTCAGCTCTTATATACTTAATCACAGAAATATAAAGGGTGAAGTCTCTGTGATCAATATATTAGAGCAATCATTATAAAGCTATAAAATCATGATGAAACATAACCCTGATAATTAAATTTTGATGGCAGTATCTGTGTGTGCTTGTCATAAATATTAAATTTCCCAAGCACTATTTTTCAAATGCATTAGCTTTCTAGTATCTGTGAAGAACACTTATTAAAGAATATAATATGCTTCTTTGGAATTTACATTATTATCTATGAGCCCTTTCTTTTCCTTTGATGTGAAAATCCCTATCTCAGATTTCAAGGGAACCACTTGATAGTCCACCTGGGCCCTTGACAGATCCAAAGCCATCACACTATCTATTCTTCCAGCTTCCCCTCAGACACTCTTGTATGCTGCCATCCAAATCATTGCGGTGCTAATACATTCTCCAGCACTGCAGACTCAGAGGAGCATGGTGCTCCAGTGTGTTTATAGAATACATTTCATGTAGACAGGCACAAAAAGAACAGTTTGCATAATCATCTGCCAAAAAGAATCCATCTGTCAAAAGAGTGGGCGCTGGTATCAAACAAGTTCACATTCAAAAACAAAATCTCAATTCCCATTCCATGCACTTCATTTCCTGGAGCCTAATTATCAGTGTGCATATAAATGGAGGAAACTAGTTCTTCTTGGTGACACTTTAATATTCTGGTCCTAGCAAGAGAAAATAGCTGCTCTGCCATCTCATCTCTTCTGGGGTTTCACCAGCTGAGAACATCAGAGCTAGAAATTCCAGGCCAAATTTCATTGTTGAAGTTCTAGGTTACCACTCATAACAACTGTGGTATGTATGAACACCAGAAATATTGTTTCGTTTTCTTAGTGTTCATGAAAACTGGCTGGACTCCAAAGAAGTAACACAGTCCAGTTCCCTGAAAAGCATTCATTTTCATAATTGTTTTCTCATGAAGGTCTTAAATTTCTGCTCAGCTAACTATGAAATAAGTACCAGTTTCAGAGAGAAAAAGAAACAATGCAAAGACTTATTTTAGAAACTATAGAAAAATTCAAATTGCAAAATATGAAGTTGAATTATTTCCATCACAAAATATTGCTTGGTTAAAAAGTATTTCTGTATAAGCTTATGCAAATTCTTTTAAACTTGCATTTTCTCAATTTTCATTATGATATAATTACAGATAGTCTTTAAAAAGTAAGGATTGATGCAAAAAGAAGTAAATCTGTAGATTTTCAACTCAGAAAGGTGAAAAATTGTGCTGAAAATATGTTTTAAATTCAGTACTACAAAAACGTTTAAGCACTACAGCATAAATTTGTATTTGATGCTAAAAACATTCTAACAAATTAAAAGAAATGTTATTTGCAGAGATTATAAAGTGTCCATTTACTTATTTACAAATGCTGTTGACTATCTGCTTTGTATTCGGCAGCAGTCTAGGGTTTGGATTACTGCAGTAAATTCAGCTGAGATACCTTCTTTCATGAAGCTTGATTTAGCAGATTGTTTAAAACATAGTATTGGAAATAGTTTGCTTTACTAAGAACATTACATTTCAAAGGATTTTTACATGCTTCCAATAAGAATTTGTACACCCTTCATTTACACAATTAAATAATAAGGTCTTGACAGTCCAACGGGATTTTGCCTTGGTACTTCAGGTCTATATATATCACCCTTTAATCAAATTACATCCCTCCCCTCACCCCTGGTTACTTACTCATTCTCTACCACCATGCTCCCTTAATATTCAACAGCTTACTGTACATTACATGATATTATATTCATATGTAAATTGATTGTTTCAGTATTTTTCATTCTCTTAACATTTTCTTTCCCTCTCTTGTCTCCCATACTCCCATAGTCCCCTCGGACACACTCACTGACACTATTTTGTTCTCTCTCTCACTATATATATGTATATGTACATATTATATATATGATCATATATGTACTTATATGTATGTTTAACTTATAAGTTTAGCTTCCACATATGAGGAAAACATGTGATCTTTCACTTTTGTAGCCTGACTTACTTTGCTTAACATAAAGTTCTCTAGTTCCATCCATTTCCCTGAAAACAACATAATTACAATTCTTCTTTATGATCGAATAAAATTCCAGTGTTTATATATACCACATTTTCTAATCCATTAATCAGTTGTGGGGCAGCTGGGCTGGTTCCAAGGCTTGGTAGCAATAAACATGGTATGCAAGTGGCTCTATCATATCCTGCAGCACATTCTTTGGATATATGCCCAGGAATGGTATTGATAGATCCTATGGTAGTTCGAATTTTAGTTTTTTGAAGGATCTCCATTTTACTTTCCATAGTAGTATAAAAGGGTAAAAATAGGTATTTGGGGGATATAGGTACCAGCGGGAGGAGGTGAGCAGAAGAAAAGGGTGAATGAGGGTGATTATGGTGGATGTACTTTGTATTCATCAATGAAAATAGAAGAATGAAACTTGTTAAAACTGTTCTAAGAAGAGGGAGGAGGAGAGAAAACAATGTAGGAGATAAATCTAAGACATATTGTAAGTACATATGTAGTTATCACAAGTATCTCCTGTTCAAATATTTTAAAAAATTTTTTATGCACTTATTCACATTTGCATACATTGTTTGGGCCATTTCTCCCTCCTGCCCCCTATCCCCTTCCTTTCTCCCCGCCTCCTCGCTTCCAGGCAGAGCCTGTTCAGACCTTTTATCCAATTTTGTTGAAGAGAAGACATAAACAATAATAAAGACAAAGCGTTTTTGCTAGTTGAGATAAGGATAGTTATACAGAGAGATTTCCTAGCATTGTTCATATGCACAAGTGTGTTGCAACACAAGTTGATTCATCTCTACCTGACCTTTTCACTAGTTTCTGATCCCCTTCCCATATTGACCTCTGTCACTTTAAGGTTTCTGTATTAGCTCCTCTGCAGTGAAGACATCAAACACTTTCAGGTTTTGGGTTTCCAACCTATCCCCATACCTCCCGTATGTGCTCTCCCCTTAGTGTGTGATCCAAGTCCAAGAACATTGCTGTATTTGCCCTAGATCTAAAGTACACATGTGAGGGAGAAGATAATTTTTGGAATTCTTAGTCTGGCAAACCTCACTCAGAATGATGTTCTCCAGTTCCATCCATTTCTTTGAGAATAATAAGATTTCATTCTTTTTCATGGCTGAGTAAAATTCAATTGTGTATAAATACCACATTTTCATAGTCTGTTGCTCTGTAGTAGGGCATCTTCACTGTTCCATAACTTGGCTATTGTGAATAGTGCTGCAGTAAACATGGGTATGCAGGTGCCTCTGGAGTAACCTGTGTTGCATTCCTTTGGGTATATCCCTAGGAGTGGGATTGCTGGATCATATGGCAGATCTACGTTTAGATTTTTAAGAAGCCTCCATATTTTTTGGCAAATTGGTTGCACTAGCTTGCATTGCCACCAGCAGTGTATGAGGGTTCCTTTTTCCCCACATCCTAGCCCACCTCTTGTTGGTGGTGTTCTTGATGATGGCTATTCTAACAGGGATGAGGTGGAATCTTATTGTGGTTTTGATTTGCATTTCCTTTATGGCTAGAGATGGTAAGCATTTTTCATGTGTTTTTGGACATTTGAATTTCTTCTTTTGAGAAACTTCTGTAGAGTTCAGTTGCCCATTTCTTCATTGGTTCATTGATTTTGGGAGAGCTTAGTTTTATAAGTTTCCTATGTATTCTTGTTATCAGTCCCTTGTCTGATGTATAGCTGGCAAATATTTTCTCCCATTCTGTGGGAGGTGTTTTCAGTTTAAATACCATTTCTTTTGTTGTGCAGAAGAGTTTTAATTTTATGAAGTCCCATTTGCCTATCCTTCCTCTTCGTTGCTGGGCTGCTGGGGTTCTATGGAGGAAGTCCTTGCCTATACCTATTACTTCCAGCATAGTCCCTGCTCTTTCCTGTACTAACTTCACAGTTTCAGATCTTATATTAAGGTCCTTGATCCATTTTGAGTTGATACTAGTATAGAGTGATAAACCTGGTTTTAGGTTCAGTTTTTTGCAGATGGATAACCACTTTTCCCAGCAACATTTGTTGAAGAGTCTGTCTTTTCTCCATGTTATATTTTTGGCACCTTTGTCAAAAATAAGGTGGGTATAGCTGTGTGGATTCATATTCATGTCCTCTATTCTATCCTACTCATCTTCATATCTGTTTTTGTGCCAGTACCATATTTTTATTGCTATTGCTTTGTAATATAGTTTGAAGTTGGGTATTATTTTGATACCTCCAGCATTGTTCTTTTTGCTGAGTATTGCCATGCTTATTCACAGTCTCTTGTGTTTCCAAATGAACTTTAAGGTACATTTTTCAATGTCTGTGATGAATGCCATTGGGATTGTGATTGGAATTGAATTAAACATGTAGATTGCTTGTGGGAGTATAGCCATTTTTACTATGTTGATTCACCAATCCATGAGCACAGGAGATCTTTCCACCTTCTGTAGTTTTCCTCTAACTCCTTCTTTGGGGGTTTGTAGTTCTCCTTGTGGAGGTCATTCACATCCTTTGTTAAGTTTACTCCTAGGTATTTGATTTTTTTTTTTTTGAGGCTATTGTAAATGGAATTGTTTCCATATATTCTTTCTCACTTTGTTTGTTATTGGTGTATAGAAAGACTAATGACTTTTGTAAATTGATTTTTTATCATGCCATGTTGCAGAGGGTGTTCATGGTGTCTAAGAGTTTTTCGGTAGAGTTTTTTGGGTCTTTAAGGCATAGAATCATATCATCTGCTTACATGGAGATTTTGACAGTTTCTTTACATATTTGTATTCCTTATATTTCTTCTTCTTGCCTAATTGTTCTGGCTAGGAATTCCAGGACTATGTGGAGTAGGAATGGGGATAGTTAGCACCCTTGTCTCATTTCTGATTTTAGGAGAAATGGTTTCAGTTTTTCACCATTAAGTATGATGTTGGCTGCAGGTTTGTCATACATAGCCTTTACAATGTTTAGGCACTTCCTTCTGTTCTTAGTTTTTTTAGAGCTTTTGTCATGAAGTGCTGTTGGATCTTTTCGAAGCCTTTTTATGCATCTATTGAGATGATCAAGTGTTTTTTGTCTTTTCTTCTATTAATGTGCTACATTACATTTATAGATTTGCATATATTGAACCACCCCTGAATGCCTGGGATGAAGCCAACATGGTTGTGGTGAATGAACTTTCTGATGTGTTGTTGGATTAGGTTTGCCATTATTTTATTGAGAATTTTTGTATCAAAGTTCATTAAGGAGATTGTCCTATAGGTCTCCTTTTTGGGGGTGTCTTTTTCTGGCTTTGGGATGAGTGTAAAACTGGCTTCATAAATTAGTTAGGTTATGTTCCGTCCATTTCTATTTCGTGGTTCAGTTTAAGGAGGGTTGGTATTTGTTCTTCTTTAAAGGTCTGATAGAATTCAGCAGAGAATCCATCAGGTCCTGGCCTTTTCTTTTCTGGGATACTTGATTGCTGCTTCAATTTCATTTCATGTTATAGATCTGTTCAGGTGATTGATACCCTCTTGATTCAATTGGATGGTCATAAGTATGTAGAGATCTTTCTGTTTCTTCTACATTTCAAATGTATTAGAATATAGTTTCTCAAGTAGTCTCTAATAATTTCCTGGATTTCTGTGGTGTTTGTTGTTACCTCCCCTTTTGCATTTCAGATTTTACTAATTTGGGTTTTTCCTCCCCTCCTTTTAGTCAGGTTTGCCAGGAGTCTGTCAATCTTGTTTATTTTTTCAAAGAACCAGCTTTTTTGTTTTGTTGATTCATTGTATGCTTTTTTTCTTTCTATTTCATTAATTTCAGCCTTTATTTTTCTTATTTCTTTCCTTCTTGTTTTGGTTTATGCTTGTTCTTATTTTTCTAAGAGTTTGAGATGTAGCATTAGGTCAATGATTTGAGATCTTTCTGTCTTTTTTTTTAAAAAAAATTATTCATTTATTCACATGTGCATACATTGTTTGGGTCATTTCTCCCCCCTGCACCCCTGCCCTGACCTCTCCCCCTCTCCTCCCCTCAGTTCCAGGCAGGTTTTGTTCTGTCTTTATCACTAATTTTGTTGTCGAAAAGACACAAGCCTAATAAGGAAGACAAAGTGTTTTTGCTAGTTGAGTTAAGGATAGCTAAACAGAAATTTTCCTAGCATTGCTTTCATGCACACATGTGTTATGACCCATGTTAATTCATCTCTAACTGATCTTTATACTGGTTACTGATCCCCTTCTTATGATAACCTCTGTCACTTTAAGGTTTCTGTATTAGTTCCTCTGGAGGGGGGGACATCAAACGCTTTCATGTTTTGGGTTTCCTTCCTATTCCTATATTTTCCGTATGTTCTCTCTCCTTATCATGTGATCCAAGTCCAACCACATTGCTGCCTTTACCCTAGATCTAAAGTCCACATATGAGGGAGAACATACGATTTTTGGTCTTCTGAGCTTGGCTAACCTTGCTCAGAATAATGTTCTCCAGTTCCATTCATTTACTTGAGAATGATAAGATTTCATTCTTCTTCATGGCTGAGTAAAACTCCATTGTGTATAAATACCATATTTTCTTAATCCATTCATCCATTGTGGGGCATCTTGGCTGTTTCCATAACTTGGCTATTGTGAATAGCACTGCAATAAACATGGGTGTGCAGGTACCTCTGGAGTAACCTGTGTCTCATTCCTTTGGGTATATCCCTAGGAGTGGGATGGCTGGATCATATGGCGGGTCTATGTTTAGATTTTTAAGAATCCTCCATATTTTTTTCCAGAGTGGTTGTACCAGCTTGCATTCCCACCAGCAGTATTGGATGGTTCCTTTTCCCCACATCCTAGCCAACACCTGTTGTTGGTGGTGTTTTTGATGATGGCTGTTCTAACAGGGGTGAGGTGGAATCTTAGTATGGTTTTGAATTGCATTTCCTTTACGGCTAGAGATGGTGAGCATTTTTTCATGTTCTCTTTTGCCATTTGAATTTCTTCTTTGGAGAAAATTCTGTTTAGTTCAGTTGCCCATTTTTTAATCTGTTCATTGATTTTAGGAGAGTTTAGTTTCTTAAGTTCTCTGTATATTTTGGTTATCAGCCCCTTGTCTGATGTATAGCTGGCAAATATTTTCTCCCACTCTGTGGTGGTCTCTTCAGTTTAAGAGACCATTTCTTTTGTTGTACAGAAGCTTTTTAATTTTATGAAGTCCCATTTGTCCATTCTTTCTCTTAGTTGCTGGACTGCTGGGGTTCTATTTTGAGGAAGTCCTTGCCTATACCTATTAGTTCCACAGTATTTCCTGCTCCTTCCAGAGGTAACTTCAGAGTTCAGGTCTTACATTAAAGTCCTTGATCCATTTTGAGTTGATACCACTATAGGGTGATAGACATGAATCTAGTTTCAGTTTCTTGCAGATGGTTAACCACTTTTCCCAGCAACATTTGTTGAAGAGACTGTATTTTCTCTATTCTATGTTTTTGACACATTTGTCAAAAATGAGGTGGGTATAGTTGTGTGGATTCCTATCAGGGCCCTCTGTTCTGTTCTACTGGTCTTCATATCTATTTTTATGCCAGAACCATGCTGTTTTTATTGCTGTTGCTTTATAATATAGTTTGAAGTCAGGTATTGTGATACTTCCAGCATTGCTCTTTTTGCCAAGTATTGCCTGGCTATTCACGGTCTCTTGTGTTTCCAAATGAACTTTAGGGTACATTTTTCAATGTCTGTGATGAATGTCATTGGGATTTTAATTGGAATTTCATTAAACATGTAGATTGTTTTTGGTAGTATAGCCATTTTTACCATGTTGATTCTACCAATCCATGAGCACAAATCTTTCCATCTTCTGTATTCTTCCTCAATCTCTTTCTTCAGAGGTTTTAATATATACACTCATGGCCATAAACTTTCCTCTTAAGATTGCCTATGCTGTGTCCCATAGGTTCTGGTAAGTCACGTTTTCCATTTTCATTAACTTCCAGGAACCTTTTAATTTCCTCTTTATTTCATCAATGACCCATTGATCATTGAGCAATGTGTTGTTCTGCTTCCAATTGTTTGCATGTTTTCTACTATTGTTTTTGTTGTTAAGTTCTTGTTGTAATTTGTTGTGATCAGATAGAAAGCATTGGATTATTTCTATTTTCTTATATTTGCTGAGGCTTGCTTTGTGCCGTAAGATATAAGTTTTAGAGAAAGTTGCATGGGCTGCTGAGAAGAATGTATATTGTGTGGAAGTTGGATGAAATAATCTGTAGACACCAGCTAGGTCCATTTGATCTCTGGTGTGATCTAGTTCTAGGATTTCTTTATGGACTTTTTGTTTGGATTACCTATCTATTGGTGATATGGGGGTATTAAAGTCTCCCACTATCACTGTGTTGGAGTTTATATACGTATTTAGGTCCTTCAGAGTATGTTTGATGAAATTGAGTGCACTGATGTTGGGTGCATATAGGTTGAGAACTGTTATTTCCTTTTGGTTTATTTCCCCTTTTATTAGTATGGAGTGTTCTTCTTTATCTTGTTTGATCAATGTAAGTTTGAAGTCTACTTTGTCTTAGATAAATTTTGCTACTACTGCCTGTTTTCTGGGGCCATTGGCTTGGTAAATCTTCTTCCAGCCTTTCACCCTAAGCCAGTGCTTGTTTCTGTCAATGAGATGGGTCTCCTGTAAGGAACAGATTGTTGGATCTTCCTTTTTAATCCATTTTGCTAATTGGTGTCTTTGATAGGGGATTTAAGTCCATTAACATTCAGTGTTAGTATTGGTAGGTATGTGGTAATTCCTGTTATTTAGTTGTTTTTTTTTTTTGTTTAAGTGCTTGATTGTGTGCAGCTGAACCAATATGACTCTCTACTTTCTTAATCTTTTCTTTTCCTGTGGTTTGGTACTGCCTGTCCTTTCATGTTTTTGGTTGCTTTCATTATCTGTGTGCATAATTACTTGAAGAATCTTTTGTAGTGGTGACTTGGTGGTCATATATTGTTTTAGTTTCTGCTTATTATGGAATATTTTTATTTCTCCATCTATTTGAATGATAATTTTGCTGGGTAGAGTACCGTGGGGTTGAGGTTATTTTCATTCAGTGCCTGGAAGACCTTACTCTAAGCTCTTCTTGCTTTTAAGGTTTCTGTTGAGAACTCTGCTGTGATTTTAATGGGTTTACCTTTGTATGTTATTTTTTTTTTCTCTCTTACAGCCTTCAATATTCTTTCTCTATCCTCTGTGCTTATTGTTTTAATGATAATATGCCATGGGGTACTTCTGTTTTCAACAAACCTGTTTGGTGTCCTGGACTCTTCCTCTACCTGAATGGACAGAGTTTTCTCTAGATTTGGGAAACTTTCTGTTATTATTTTGTTGAATATATTACGAATTCCTCTTGCTTGCACCTCTTCTCCTTCTTCAATCCCCATGATTCTCAGGTTTGGTCTTTTGATGGAGTTGGTGTTTCTTGCATATTCCTTTCACAGGTCTTGAGTTGTTTGACTAATACCTCTTCAGTTTTTCCTTTAATTTGCATTTCATCTTCAATTTCTGGGATTCTGTCTTCTGCTCATTCTAGTCTGCTGGCGTGACCTTCCATTTTGGTTTGTAGTTCTGTTTCATTCTTTTTTCTGAGTTTTTCCATATTGTGGGTCACTTCCTCTTTGCTATGGTCAATTTTCATCCTTAATTCATTTATCTCTTTATTTATGGTGTTCTCTGTTTCACTTTGGTGTTTATTTAGGGCTCCTATGAGTTCATTTATTTGTTTTTGTGTCTTTTCATATTCTTTATTTTTATTGTCTATAATTTCTTGAGTGCCCTCTGTACGTTTTGGCTGACCATATCTAGTAACATCTCCATGAAATTCTCTGTGGTTACTTGCAAGATTTCTTCTTTCAGAATGTTCTTGTTGGCTTCTTTGGGTTCCTTAGTATAGTTTATCTTTGTTTTGTTGGAGTCTGGAACTTCATTTCCCTCTGAATCCTGTATTAATATATTTTTGGGCAGAGAATGTTTTCCATCCCCTTTTTGTCTTCCCATCACTCCACTTGGTGCTGTTTCTGTCCTTTGTCTGTGTGTAATTTAGTATTAGCTAACTTACAATAGTAAAACTAACAAAACAAAGAAAGAAGGAAAAGATAAAAAAAAAAAAGAAATCAATAAGGAGAGGTGGTGGACAAATAAACAGGGAACAAAACAAGTAAACAAACAAAAATAAAAATTCCAGGTTCAGGAACAATAGAATTTCAGTCTTAGTATTTCTGGTGTTACTTTTTCAGCATCCAGTCCTGGTGTTGGTATTTAAGCAGAAGCTCTGTCTTAGTCTTGCCAGATGGTTGGGGGAGACTCACCATATTTTTTCTTGTCTTTCAGTGGCAGATGCTTAGTCAGCTCCTCTCTCAGTGAGGTGTGGCTTGTCCTCAGGTTCCAGAAGTCTGCTCTATGGCCCACCAGCAGTCCTGCTTTGGAGTTGGATTTTTGCTCTGTTGGTTTATTGAGGGCTTGTTTTTTTGCCTAGCCCACTTTCTCTGGGGCATGGTCAGAGATCTATCAGATGGCTCCCTGCTGCTGATCTACTGGATGTCTCCCAAGCAGGGTGGGAGCCCTCCTGTTTTCTCAGTGTAACATGGCATGGAGAAGCTTTGTATGGGCTGGGGGTTCCAGGTGTTGAGTTTTTGATTCTTCAGGGTGGTTTTTTTCTGCCCAGTGTAGCTCCAGCATTTCAGCAAAATTTTTGATTTACATAGCTCATGCTGTCTGCTTCTGTACTCTAGTTGCCATCTTTGATCCCTCCCTGTTCAACTATTATATGCCAATAAAATTTAATTTAAAAAAATTCAGGTCTTTGGTAAGTAAAATATCTCTAGATTTGCAGGTTGAATCTGGAAATTGAAGAGAATAGTAGGAAGATTTAAGTTTCTGATGCTGCCTACTAATTCTTCTGAATTACCACCTCTAGCTCATAGCTCAGCCCTCCAAGGAGAGTCATCTTCATGCTGACTCTAGAATTTTGTGTTCTTCCCTTATCCTGTTGAAAGCAGGATGGAGAATATGAGAGAGGACTACACTCTCTTCTCCCTCCTCAAACTTCAACTGATACAAGCCTACAGTACATACTAGTCCTTTCCTCAAATTAAAGATCCTTGATAAGAATTACAATACTTTCACAAAACAAAGCTAAACTGAGCACCTGACACTGAGGTACCTTAGCTGTTCCATTCCATGCAGGGTCTCCCACTGGCTCCATGCTACTTCCAGTGGCTGAGGCTCTTTCATATATATGTGGATTTCCTAGGACCAGCTCCTCAACTCCTGTCTCTTCAGACTTTTGAAAAATAACTGCATTTAAAAAAATATGTAGTGAATTCTGATTTTTCTGACTCTCAACATTCAATATCAATACAAAAAGGGATCTAATGTAAGAGAGGCTTTATAATTCTGAAATAGATTTAGAAACACTGATTAAAAAGACAGACCTTGACTAAATTGTCTCATAACACCTACACAACAGTTCAGTCTTTTTTTGAATGGCAAATATCTTTTGTCCTTTGGAAAATTATGACAGAAAATTAGTAATGAATACAAAAAATCATAATAGCAAACTATAATTGGTAAGCACTCTGATAAGCATGTACACACATTAAATTCTTCAAATTCACACCACTTTAGCTTTAGACATGAGGTAACTAGGGTATGAGGCATAAACTACACTCAATTACTGTCAAAGATTTAAAAAGAGGCAGAAGCAAGATATAAATGGAAGTATCAGGTTCCAGAACCCATTCTGAAGTTAGCTCCATTGCCTTCTACTTATTCCCTTTCAAAGGTATAAAGACTGCAAATTCTGAATTCTGACCTTCATTTCTTTAATTATCACCCTTTCTTTGAGCTATGTGATCCCTGGAAAATAACTTCTCCTCTAACAAATTTCACATATTTTCTTGAGTTTGACTAAAATGTGCCTTATTTGTAATAATATACTATAAAATGTATCTTTCAATCAATCGTTAATTTTTGTTTTATGTAAAGAATTTTACAAAAATTCTACAAAATATTGAAAAATACCAGACTTTACTTTAATGCTCTATACCATAACTTAAAGAGTACATCTTCTCAAAGCCGGAAGCATCTAAGTTCAGATGATGGTACATTATTTCACAAAATCAAGAAACAGGTTTGATAAAATTTCAAATAATTTTCTTATGCCATAGTGCTTTGTGATACAGAGTTCACAGGGTCTTGAGAATCACAAAATACAAATCTTTCATTTAATATGGAAAATTATTCAACAGTTTATGTTTTTGCTTCATTATAAACATGCTCAAGTAAATATAAAATTTTCATTTTCTTTTCTAAATCCAAAGGAACCTAGTGCAATCTTATCCACCCATCAATCATTGCATAATTATAATAATTGTTTTCTTTGCATAATGTAGAATCTATGATCCGTGGGTCAGACTAGCCACAAACATATTCTATAGATTTATTAAAATTACTCATCTGCTATTTTACTTTAGATTAAAAGTAAAATAATCAAGCAGCATGCATTTTATGTTCATTCAAATGAAAATGCTCTATACAAAACTATAAATGAAACCAAGTTTTTCAGAAAATTCTTTTTTCTTAAATTTCTTTTATTCATATGTGCATACAATGATTGGGTCATTACTCCTCTCCTCCCCCACCCCCTCCCTTTCCCCCACCCTCTCCCTCTTACCCCCATTTCAGAAAGTTCTGTACTTTCTTTGGTGGTCTCTGTGACAGCTCTCCTAGTATCCCATAGTGGCCTAAGGCACCCATGAACTGTCACATGAAGAATTCAGTTCCCTCAATTGTGCACCATACTGGAATTCTCTGAATTCACTTCTTCTAAATATTTAGCCTTCTTTAAGAGAATTGTTAAATTATTTGTGATTGCATAATTATCTTCTGTTAATAACTTAGTATATTTTGCATTCTATTTCAGCAGAGATATTTGGAAATATAAGCATTTACCTCAGATATGAGTCTGAAAAAGAAAACATTCATTGACCACTGTTGAAAATTGCAAACTCTGTGGTAAGTCTATTAAGTCTTTACTTTCAACTGGGACAAATCTTCAAGAATTAGACCCATTGTAGATGGACAATTGTCAGTGCATCTCTGACTAGGATTTTCCAAGAAGCATGATAACAAACCAAGTGACTTTATTCCACTGCCTTTGTTCCTAAGAACGCTGCAGAAAATAGTAAGGACCAAGGTTCTCTGTAGACTTTATAGAGGTATAGGGAAGAAAAATGCTCATTCCACTGTCTGTGTTAAGTGGTGATCCAAAGTGGAACTGAATACAGTTAGGACATATTTGTGACAGAATGATATAACATTAAGAGATAAATCAAACAAGTGAGTGCATGTAAAACATGAAGTATTATATAAAGAACTTTCTTGTAGTATATTTAGCTGCAAACACTGAGGCACCTAGTAAAATCAGGAGCTTTTTTTTTTTTTCATAGTCTACATACTTCCACTTAGAAGACATCCACTTTCATGCTTTGTATAAATTAAAAGGTTCTGTCTTACTGGCTGGGTATGATAACACACACACATGTATCTACTTGGGAGGTAGAGATTGGGAGAATCATGGTTCAAGGCTAGACAAGGCAAAAAGTTAATGATAACGCCATCTTAACAAATAAGCTGGGAATAGTCAGAGTGACTATAATCCTAGAAATACAGAAGGCATAAGTAGGAAGATCACAATCTGTAACCAGCCCCAGGAAAATTGCAAGATCCTATCCAAAATATAACTAAAGTAAAAAAGGGCAAGGGAGTGTGGCTCAAGTGCTAGAATATCTTTCTAGCAGTACAAGGCTCTGAGTACAAACCAGTGCCACCAAAAAGAAATTATTTCTCTTTTTAAAAAGTCTAATAAAGTATATTATACCACAGTACTAGAAAACCTTAGCTTCAGCCTTAAATTTTTTTCTAGAATTAAAGTAAAATATACAAAATGTCTACTGCATATTTAATAGTGTTTCATATTCACAGTCATCATTAGTATTTATGGGAAAAGATTGCAGTGTTTTGATTCTAAATCTGGTACTTATAACTACTTAATACTAAGTTTAATTTCTGAGACATAAACTAGCAACCAGAAAAGTGATAGGTAGTACAGGGTATAGTGTTGACTGTACCATGCTGTAATGGAATTAAAAGAAAAAAAGCTAATTTTTGCATTGATTTTCTCATCTACTGGCATTCATATTCCTTCTGCTAATATTTCTTTGCTTGATTTAGGCCACATCTGTTCTCCCTTTTTCTACAGCAGTAAATTAGTGTTAGTAAATATCTAGCTACCCAAAATAAAGACTACATGTAGCAGCCCCTGTGTTGAAGCATGGTAATTAAGTTCTAGCCCCAGGAATGTATTTGCACTGTGGAACAGTGCACCCAAATGGAAAAGGCTTTCCCTCTCTGCTGTCCTTCATCCTCTGGCTTGAAGGCTAAGGTGGTAAATAGCCCTAGATTAATCCTCAGAAATCATAAAGACAATATGGAAATAAAGGCACATCTAAGACCTCACATAATTAAGGTTCTATTTTTGCAATGTTTATTAAAATGTTTGTGACACATATCTTATTTTTAACAAAGACTTGTAATTTTTATTTCCATAGCACTTATCTTATTGTGTGCATCAGTTTTTCTCTTAAGTTTCTTCTGGAATTGCTTACTCAGTTATTTTAGTATTCACATAATTGTCTGAATTGCCTCCTTTTGGTTCCTTCTTTGTACCATCCATTTTACTGGTCCAGGAACACAGACCAGTTAATGCACTGCTGTTAATATGGGTGCGCTCTTATTTCTCCACTTTACTGCTTACTAATAGATGTTCTAATGTGCTATTTATGTTTTTTGTTCTGTTACTTTTCATACTTTTCTTTTGCTTCTTCCTTCGTCAGCCTTGTACAACTTATACTGTAGATATTTATGTGATTAACTCAAACCATGTACAGTGGTCAAAGCTTTTGTGGGTTTATAAAATTGACTGTACTTTTTTTTTCTTTTTGTGTTACTGGGTGTTGAACTCAAGACCTCAGGCTTGCTAGACAGGTGTTCTTGCTAGGCAGTGGCTCTAGCCTCTCCACCTCAGTTTTCTTTGTTGTGGGTTATTTTGATACAGGGTCTTGCTTTATGCCCGGACCAATCCTCTCATCTGTATGTCTCCATGATTCTAGGATGCCAGGAGCATATCACTGCAACCAGCCATTGGTTGAGATGAGGTCCTAAGCATTTAGCCTGGACTGGCCTCAAAATGTGATCCATCTGACCTCCACCTCTAGAGTACCTAAGTTATAGGTTTGAGTCACCTGGCATTTTGTGTGTGTGTGTGTGTGTGTGTGTGTTACTGGGGCTTGATCAGGGCCTACAAACTTGAGCCACTCCACCAGTCCTTTTTTGTAATGGATTTTTTTGTGATAAGGTCTCACAAATTATTTGCCAGATTGGCTTCAAACCATGATCCTTCTGATTTCTGCATCCTGAGTAATTACATATTTTAGATTTTGTACTCTTTAAAAATATAAAATATTTGAGGCCATCCAAATATGAAACATCAATATTTTTATATTGATAAGGCAAAGATAAAAGAACCTACACCCAATAACTTTTCAGAAATTTTCTTCCTTGTATCAGTATATATACAGACTTGAATTTGCTATATAAAATTATTCCAAACAACTTGTAATTGCATCACAAAATTGTCTATAGATTATATGTATTTTTGCTAAATTGAATAAGAATGTTATTCTATGGCCAGCATTTAAAATAGTGTATGTTTGGCTTTCCTTATCAACAATGACAGCTTTATAATAACACCATTATTATTGGTTGACTAGAAAGTTTAAAGTTTTTAGATTATTTTGATTATTACTAAAGAAATTGCTCTATATTAATTTGAAATGCTATTTATTATGAATTTGACTATTCAAAACCAGATAATACATCATTTTACCTTCCAAATATATTAATCATTTATATTAACATAACCCAGTTCATAATATATAGTATCTGTAATATATATACTTTAATACATTATTAAAATTACAAATTACAAAAAAGTATTCAATTAATGCAAATCATAAAACCTACTTTTGAAGGAAAATGAAATAACAGAGTTTAGGCTAGAAATTTAAGAATCTGTGCAATGGGAAAGCACATACGGGAGATAGAGGAAGAGGCAGAAAACTCAAAACATGAAAGAGTTTGATGTCCCCACTCCAGAGGAACTAATATAAAAACCTTAAAACCACAGAGGCTATCATGAGCAGGGGATCAGGAACAAATGTAAAGATCATTGAGTTAGAATTGAATCAACATGGGTCATAACACATGGGTACATGAAAGCAATAGTAGGAATTTCTCTGTATAGCTATCCTTAACTCAACTAGCAAAAACTCTTTGTCTTCCTTATTATGCTTATGTCATTTCTTCAACAAAATTAGTGATAAGGGCAGAACAGGACCTGACTGGAACTGAGGGGCGGGGGAGGAAGGAAAGGGGAGAGGGAAACAGGGTGGAGAAATGACCCAAACAATGTATGCACATGTGAATAAATGAAAAAAAAAAAGCTCAATGAACCCTACATGAGAAACATAAGAAAACAAGATCAAGTCACATTATAATACAAGTGCTTCAAATATTTTCCTGTCTTTTGAAAAAAAAATAAGTAAATTACATTTCATGCATTCAGCTTTCTTCATTGATTAAAATTCTCCAAAGGGGGATGAAGGAGAATGATGGAGGGAGTGAATTAAGCAATGCTATATTATAAGCACTTCCATAAATGTCACAATGTTCCCTGAGTACAACAATAATAAAAAAAAAGTAAAAAAAATTCCTCCAAAACATTCTAGGAAATTCGAATATTAAAAACAATGAAAGGAAACAGGAAAAAATATGTATGCATTCAAAAAACCCTACTGAAAATAATAACACATAATTACATAAGTTTTAATATTGAAATTATATGTATTTTGGTTATGATGACAGTTCGAGAAAACAATTAAGTTTATTTTGTCAAAATTCCATTTTGAGAACTAAAACTCTAACACCCTCAATGATAAATATTTTATGTTGTCTTAGAACAACAGGTTACATCAGTGTGGTCCTTGTCAAAATCTATTACAAATTTAGTGAGTGCAAATTTTCTAGAGAGCTTGATAAAATGAAGATTCTGGTTCAATAATTGTGGGCTATACCAGACAGAAATCTTTCTGTCATGTTCCCCAGTGATATTAATGCTGCTTTTCCAAAAATCACACTCTGAGAAGCAAGGCTATAAGAGAAATGCTTACAGTGGGTTTAGTTAAAGGACCAGTTCTGGTACAATTCAAGATCCTCTTTGGTTTTTGTTCTTTATTGTTGTGCTGTGTGGGGGTACATTGTGGCATTTACAAAGGTTCTTACAATGTATCAAATACATCATATTTGAATTCACCCCCTCTATCACTCTCCTTTATCCCCCTCTCCAGTGATTCCTGGAACAGTTTCAACAGGTATCATTTTTGCATTTACATACATGTACACATATTTTTGCACCATATTCACCCCTGTACTTCCTTTGCTTGCTACCTTGCTCCTCCCATTGGTTCAAACTCCTTCCCCACTGTAGGACCTGTTCTGCCCTCCTGTCCTCCTATTTTGTAAAAGAAAACAGAAAAAAAAATAGTGTTTTGCTTGTTTGAGAAAAAGGTAACTACATAGGGAGTTTTCCTGTAATATTTCTATGTGTATATGTATTATAACCTTAGTTGGTTTATCTCCTCTAATTTTCTGCATTCTACTTCAGTCCCTTTCTTATAATGTTTTCAGCTGGTTTAAGAATTCTATATTCATTTTTGTATAGAAAGTATATCAACCATATCCAAGATCTTATTTTCCTTCTTTTTTCCTACCCCTCCCATACATGACCTCCCCTTAGTGTGACCCGTGTTTCATAATATTGCTACATTTGTAATAGGTCTACATTCCACTTAGAAGAGAGAACATATGGGTTTTGGATTTTTGAGAGTGACTAACTTCACTTAAGGTGATGCTTCCAGTTCCATCCATTTACCTACAAATGATAAAATTTCTACCCTTTTTGTGGCTGAGTAAAATTTTATTGTATATAAGTACCATATTTTTTTTAATCCATTCATCAGTCAAGATGCCTGTTTCCATAGCTTAGGTATTGTGAATAGTGCTGCAATAAACATGGGTGTGCAGGTGTCTTTGTTGTAACCTCATTTAACATTTCTTGGGTATATCCCTAGGAATGGTAGTGCTGGATCATATGGCAGATCTATTTTTAGTTTTTTGAGGAAACTCCATACGGTTTTCCTTAGTGGTTTTACTAATTTTCAGTCCTATCAGCAGGGTATGTGGTTTCCTTTTCCCCCAAAACCTCACAAACATTTGTTGTTTTTTGTGTTCTTGATGGTAGCTCTTCTAACAAGAATGAGGTGGAATCTTCAGGTGGTTTTGACTTGAATTTCCTTTATAGCCTGGCATGATGAACATTTTTTCATGTATTTTTTAGCCATTTGGGACTTCTTTCTTTGAAAAGGCTCTGTTCAGTTCATTTGCCCATTTCTTCATTAGGTCGTTGATTATTTTGGGAGTTTAGTTTTTTGAGCTCCTTGTATATTCTGATTATCAGTCTCCTGTTTGATAGCTAGCAAAGATTTTCTTCCATTCTGTGGGCAGTCTCTCCAATTTAGAAACCATTTCTTTTGTTGTTCCGAAGCTTTTAATTTCATGTAGTCCCATTTGTTGATCTTTTCTCTTAGTTGTTGAACCATTTGAGTTCTACTGAGAAAGTCATTGCCTATCCCTATTTCTTCCAGTGCATTCCTTGCTCTTTCCTGTATTAGCTTCAAGCTTCCAGGTTTAATATTAAGGTCCTTAATCCACTTTGAATTAATACTTGTACAGGGTGACAAACATGAATCTGGCTTCAGTTTTCTGTAGGCAGATCCTCTGTGATGTGTCCCTGTGAACTTGCACCTCTTTGCGTATGACAATCTTTTACTGTCTTCTTCATGCTGTCTTAATTTTCTTACTAATTTTCATAACGTCTTTGTGCACAAGATTTATTGTTGTGTTTCACCTGCCCAGGCTAAGATGACTCAGTGCTTCCCCTATCTGAACTATACCTCCATGTTCTCCCTTCACTGAAAGAAAGTGATATCTATTCATCTTTATTGTTTTCTAATAATAATAAAACACACAAAATATTATATTCACTGGTATATTTTTAGATGGAGGTGGCTGAGTTTGCATGACTGCAATTCCAAGTACTGAGGAAGTCTACTCAAAGTATCACGGCTACAACGTACCCCCACACAGCACAACAAAAAAGATAGTTAAAAAAAAAAAAGGATCACCAGCTGGAGGTCAGCCCACTCTGAGATTGCAAAATCCTATGTTAAAAGCAAAAATTAAACAAAAATGTGTTGGGGATGTAGCTAAAAACTTGCTTTGCGTG
Source organism: Castor canadensis (assembly GCF_047511655.1). Classification (NCBI taxonomy): domain Eukaryota; kingdom Metazoa; phylum Chordata; class Mammalia; order Rodentia; family Castoridae; genus Castor; species Castor canadensis. The sequence continues at coordinate 93,258,962 of NC_133391.1, read as the reverse complement.
CATGAAACCCTAGGTTTAACGTCCTAGTACAGGAAAAAAGAAAAGGATATTTTGTTTTTTTCTTTTTTATGCAAATATGTGATTATATTACATCCACCTATTTGTCACAGTTTTCAATTAATGAATCAAAATGCAGTAAGCTCTGAGTGAGCATTCCTTTAATACTTTCATATTTTCCATAATTTGGATATGCCATATCTTAATCAACAACTGTCATGTGGGTTAATATCAATCTTATTTTGTTTTTACAACAAGAATAACAGTAAAGAATAATTTTTTTAAAAATACTCATAAAATATTTTAAAATATATACAGTAGACCCTTGGTATTCATGGATGTAACCATATAGAGATCATTATTGAGGAAAAACCACAAATATTCAGGATGCAGACTTCAATACTGTACTGTGGATGTTTGACTCATTTTTGCCAGAATGCTACACAGCTTCTGCTAAAGATAAACCACCTTTCAACAAATCTAAATTTTTCACTTTATCACTTTTACATAAGAACATTAACTTTTATCTTACCTTTTGGGAACTATTTGCTATTTTGGGAAGCATATTTTAACAATATTTAGTACAGAGAAATGCTCAGCCGATCACACCGTGATTTAAACAAAACTGACAACCATGCAGGACTGAGAGTTTCTCTGCCTCAACTAAGCTGCGTAATGTGTATGGGGGGAAATTAAAATTTTTGGTTTTAGAAATTTTTAAAAATTTGCTTATTGATTTATTTGTTCCTTTGTTTATTTTGACCATGCTTGATCAAAACCATGTGTAACTAATCTGCAAATAAGGAAAGCTTACTGGATAGTCAAATATATCCATGTTAATATTTTCATATCTTCTAGATTTCCTGATATGGTTAAAAGCTCTTCTCAACAAATATGATAGTCATTTAATCTTTTACATATTATTCTTAAATGCTTATTTTTTATATTTAATTCATATTTCATTTAAAATGTGTTCTTATCAGTGTTGCATGAGATGAAAGTCTGTATTTTTCTCATTTGGTAAACCAATTGTGTCAACACATCTGTTAAATAAGTCATTATGTTCCCCCAAAATTAAAATAGACCACTAACAAACATATAGTTTAAAATTATGTATACATTAGAATCTATTTGTTCTTTATTTGGCTTCAGTCTTTCATTTTTCTATTTTTTTAATGGTGATGTTTTTATATCATTCATAGTCTAATCTTCTATTTTTCTTTGTTGTAATGGGCATTAATTTTTCAAATGAAATTTGAGATCATCTTACCTAACTTTAAAAAACAACTATGCTGTGAAGCTAATAGAAATTAAGAGAAACTCACAGAAAGAACTGCCTATTTAATTAATCGTCCATTTAATTTAATCTTCCCATGAAACTAACATTGTACTATTCAGGTTTTGTTTTATGTTATTAAGATTAAGTGCTTTTCATCTTACAGTATAATACTCAAAATAGTTTGTTAATTTTATTTCCTTATTCACTGTTTACTTTTATGTATTTCATTTTTACTATAATTTTCCCCTTCTATGTTTTGTTGATTTACTTGAAATGGCTACAAATTGATTTTCTGTTTTCCCTTTGGAGGCTTCTCCTTCCCATTATGATAAACTATCTTGAATTAGGCTAATTTATCCCTTCAAAAACAAACAGAAAATATCTTTAACAAATACCAAATGCAGATCTTTAAAGGTGATTGGGTGTTTATTTAGAAAGACACAATTTTATACAGCCAATATTTCAGAGTCCAAATAAAAGTGCTGATAAGAGTCTGAAATTCTCTGCCACTTTTCCTTCCAGGTATTTATTTGTTGATTAACAGCAGTAGTAGTAAGCAGACACTGTACTTCAGAATTCATGATGAGTCCATGGGACAAATATTAGCAAACTAAGGCTACAAAGTATGCTAAGAATGGAGAAGAAAGTTTCTATAGAAAAGAGAACAGCAGAAAACTAATCCTGCTACTCTGACCTGTTTGTGCCCTTCAGGCATTAGTCATTTCTTATAGTCATGATTTAAAGGTTAGGAGATTGAGGGAAACCATGTTTATGATATAAATTGGATATCAACAATCTGTGACCCTCAAGCAAAATTCAGTTCCACTCCTGTTTTTGTAAGTAAAGTTTTATTGGAACATGTAATGTATGTGTTCTCTTTGAAAAATTATGCATCTTAATAGAAAAATTGAGTAGTTATGACAGAAACCATCTGACCTACAAGTAAAACATTTATTCTTTGTTTGTTCACTGAAAAGTTTGCTGACCTCTGGTCTCAGTCAAATATTCACAACAAGGGGATTGGACTATGAGCACATGATAAAAGCGAGAGCACACAAGGGAGGGGTGAGGATAGGTAAGACACCTAAAAAACTAGCTAGCATTTGTTGCCCTTAACGCAGAGAAACTAAAGCAGATACCTTAAAGCAACTGAGGCCAATAGGAAAAGGGGACCAGGAACTAGAGAAAAGGTTAGATCAAAAAGAATTAACCTAGAAGGTAACACCCACACACAGGAAATCAATGTGAGTCAATGCCCTGTATAGCTATCCTTATCTCAACCAGCAAAACCCCTTGTTCCTTCCTATTATTGCTTATACTCTCTCTACAACAAAATTAGAGATAAGGGCAAAATAGTTTCTGCTGGGTATTGAGGGGGGGAGCGGGAGGGGGCGGAGTGGGTGGTAAGGGAGGGGGTGGGGGCAGGGGGGAGAAATGAACCAAGCCTTGTATGCACACATGAATAATAAAAGAAAAATGAAAAAAAAAAAGAGTGAGTTTCTTAATAATTATAGTAGGACAAGAGGGATGAACTAGGCTTACTATAAAAAAAAATAAACCAACAGGAAATTAACTAACTTTGACAAAGACTGAAATGTCCTATCCCTGTTGGGACCAAGGAACATTCCTATTGAGTCCACTTAATGTGCTAAGTAAATAGACTAAGGTGGAAGACACCGATATCCTGAAACAACATTTTTTCAAGCAAATGCTGAAATGTAATAAGGAGTTACCAAGAATATCACAAGATAGGATATGAAGATCAGAAATTAAAGAGAAAAAAAAATCAGACAAAAGAAACAAATGCAAAGATGATAAGGGTAGTAGAGTTTTGGTCAATAATTTAAAATTATAATTTATATACTCAAGAGCAATTATGAAGATTTGTACCAGAAAACCAGAATGTATAGAAATAGAAAATCTTGGAAAATTGTAGTCCTCAGAAATACTGTTACCTAAAATTAAACATCAGATGAATTGGTTAGAACACAATACCAACCAAAGGAGTAGAGTGGTAAAGGAGAAGACAATCGAGAAATAAACATCCAAGAAAATACAAAGAAACAGCAAAAGAAGTAATAGTCTTAATTTAAATAATTGAATTTGTAAAAGAGTAGGAGAAAAATATTGATAAGTAAAGAAATATTATTTAAAAATTTGCCTTTGTTTAAAATTCTTTCTCGCACACACCAAGAGCAGTCTTATCTCGTTAGAAACTTTTTTTTGTCTCTTCTCTTTCCTTTGCTCTATCTGTTGGGATCCCTTGGAAACAAACAAAAACTTTCTCTTGCCTTCTCATTAAGGCTAAGTCAAATACTGGAGTGATATGGCTCTGATGTGGAGTGAGGTGAAAACAGTGTGTTCCTTGCCTAAAAGAAACAGTCAAGTGTTCAGTAAACAATGAAATTGTGGGGAGGCATAAGGAGCTCAGCATTCCAGCATTATGCCCAACACTTCCAATGTAGAGGGACCACCTTGTCATCCACAAAGCACTCACAATAAAAAAATGTAGCCTCTACTATTGAAGCCTTTGGGATTCAGGGTATCTGCAGGTCCAGTTCTCTTTGGAATCCATCTGATTTTAATTAAATCCACATCCTAAACTCATTTTGTGAGTCCCAAATTGATATAAAGACCATTAAGGAGAATTATTAAAACCTCTCTTCTTGAGGTCTCCACTTAAGTCTCAGGTATGCCTCTGCCACTGTGTACAATAGGAGATAAAAAAGAGGTTGGCACTAACAGTTAAAATATGACAGTAAGTGATCAAGTTAAAGTCATTTCCAACTATCATAAGCCTACTTAAGTAAAAGGTAGCAAAATAATAGCATTTCTTTATACATGTTTATTATTTCAAAAACTTTTTGAAGCATATCCAACTCTAAAGGAAATTTCATACAATTGAAAGAAAAGCCTAAAATAGAGTCTTATTCTTATAGAAATTCTTACAGAAATCCAAACAGATCATTAGTGGAAACACCACTATAATATTTTTTCTTTTTATATATCAAATAGTTATGTGCAGAACATAATTTTACTAATAGTATCTCCATTTACATGTACTCCATAAAGATCTATTGTAGAATCCATGCTAAAATAATTATGCATTTATACATTCAATTTCAATAGGAAGTTATAAAAATAGAATCACTTTTTCTGCTTAAGCGTAGATTTGTTGTTAGATTTTTCCATACTTTTCAAAATTCTACATCAGAAGACACAAGTGATAGCTATGAATTTCTCAGTCAATTGGCCTAATTAGATACATACATTTAACACTTTGTGGGAGATTTTGATACTCTTTACAATATAAAATGCTGTTTTTTCAATGATTATTTTCTTTTTTTCTCTCTTTTTATTTTATTGTTTTTACATTTTCTTAAATACAAATGTATTCATTATTAGACTTTCTGGAGTCTGGAATTCTCCAAATGCCAGATATATTGAATTACTAAGATCTAATGTCTTTTCTTGTTTTCTGGGTTTCAAATGACACTGCACTGGCAGCAAACAAAACTGAAGCAAATTAACATTGAACAAGGAAGAAAAATGAAGCTGGCATTCTAGCCCAGGGGACCTTGCCAAAGAACATAGTTTCTTTGCTCACTTCTAAATGAATTTCACTTTCAGTGGATGAAATGGAGCTATTCTAAGCTAATGAAAAGGGACTGCACTGAGGAAAATTCAAATGTTTTTGAGGAGAAATGCAAAGGATAAATATCCATATTTATATAAATGTCCTAAGTATGCATTCTTTTGACTAGACAATATAAAAATTAAATGCAAAGTGGACAGTAATTATCAGAGATAAGCCTGAATTGGGCTGTATTGTTAGTATTGGTCATCTATGATCATTCTTCCATAAGGATGAGACTTTCTAGTACACACTGAATTAATTATGATCACTTTCAAAGTTAAAAGGAACAGAGAGATACTTCAATAATTTAATTCTACAACTGAGGAAACAGAGAAAAAGGACATTAATAATTCCAGTCACCACTTGATAGAGTTGGGCAGCTCAAGTTTCCAGACTCACATTGAAGGAAAAATATTCTTATGCCCATTTACCAACAGAATGTCATCAACTAGTACTTAATATAAACAGAACTTTCTCACATATATATACTTATTAAATGTTATAAATTTTATTTTATGAGTATATATAAATTTTAACTCCACAGACCTTCTGAGAACATAATTTGACAACAAATTACCTGACAAGAAAGATGGGAATGTTTGATTGAGAACTTTGGGGTATTTGAGAAATTAAGATTTTCCTGGTTGAGAATAACGGACATTGTGACATGCTAAGTACTAGGTAGCAAAAAACAATATTTACTTGAGTGCACAGGAGTTAAGGCCATAAGCTCTTTTGAATAAATTGACTCATTTCCATACACAGTAACACATAAAAATTAGAAATCTGGGAAAATATATTCCAATTTGTGTCAGTATGACATTTAGGGATGAAGATAACATTGTCCTTGGGTGGGTGTGTTGTTTTTCAATAGGTAAAAAAACACATTCTGAAAAATAAGCTGAAGAAGATATTATAGCAAAAGTCAAGAAAAACATTAATGCCATCTGATTTCCATTAAACTCCAAATGGATTCCACCCTACAAGGGAGCTTGACATGTGCAACAATGAAGCAGCAGGCAATTATCAACTGGCTGTGAGCTGTGCATCAGAGTGTCCACATTATAATCAGACATGAAAACAATTCTCCTACTAAGTGACAGTGGATAGAGCTATGGAGAGAAGTCTGCATACAGTCTATGATTGAAAAGCGTTTTGTCTCTCTGAACATATGCTAAGCTAATTTTTTTCATTTAAGGAAAAAGAACACTAAAACATGATGACATTAATAAATAAGTGCTATTCACAATAGCCAAGTTATAGAAACAGCCAAGATGTCCCACTGCTGAAGAATGGATCAAGAAAATGTGATATTTATACTCAATGGAATTTTACTCAGCCATGAAGAAGAATGAAATCTTATCATTTGCAAGAAAATGGATGGAACTGGAGAACATCTTTCTGAGAGTGGTTAGCCACTCTCAGAAGAACAAAAATTGTATGTTCTCCCTCATATGCAGACTTTAGATTTGGGACAAATACAGCACTGTTGTAGGACTTGGGTCACATGCTAAGGAAAGAGCACATACAGGAGGTATGGGGATAGATAGAAAACCCAAAATATGAAAGCGTTTGATGTTCCCACTGCAGAGGAGCTAATATAGAAACCTTAAAGCAACAGAGATCAACACAAGAAGGAGATCAGGAACCAGTGTAAAGATCAGGTAGAGATGAATCAACTTGTGTTACAACATATTTGTACATGGAAGCAATGCTGTGAATCTCTCTGTACAGACAAAAGCAAAAATGCTTTGTCTTTCTTATTCTGCTTATGTCTTTGTTTCAACAAAATTAGAGATAAGGGCAGCACAGGTTCTGCCTGGAAACAGAGCAGGGTGGGGAGGATGTGGGGGAGGGGGAAGAAATGACCCAAACAATGTATGCACATGTATGTGAATAAATAAATAATTTAAAAAATACCAATCATTTGTCTTCAAATTGTATTTCCTTTGGTTTCAAAAACATTTACAAATTGACATTATTTTCCCAAGACTCATTTATAAATTTGTGATTGTTGTTAGAGGTTCTATTACAGATAAACTGAAGTTCTGGGCCCTATTCTTTCCCTTATGAAGTTTACATTTGCATTGGGAAGGCAGGAATTACTAAATTAGTGTTTATATTTACTGTATTTCCTAAATCACTGAAGAATTTCCTGTTTAAGTAATGGACTAAATTGAGAAAAATATTCTAGGGCTAAATTATTTATTTTAAATTTTCACAAATCAGATGGGAATTTTAATGTAATATGATAGACAATACAAAGGATATGTTCAGGTAATTTCGGAAGGGAAAATTAGAGAGACCATCATGAAGCTAGGATTATGATCTAAGAATGACAAACAACCCCTTAAATTATGCTCTGGTTATAAGTCAAAAGATTTGTATGTAAGTGATTTGAAATCCTTTAACTTAAATTTCATACATGTAAAATGTAGATTCACTGTAATATGGAGTCAAAGTTGAATTTAAAATTTTTTAACTAAAATACTAAAAGGATTATAGTGCCATACTAACTGGGGGATTAGGAAGAGACATCTGTGTTAATAAAAGAAGCTTTGGTAACCCTATGAGAAAATTGTGAATATTAACCTTTACAACATGGACTCACCTTCTGTGAGGAGTTCAAACAAGTAAGTTACCAGCTTGAGACACTGTTTGCATTTTCTTGTAGAAATTAAATCTGGATGAAAATCTGTTTATCATCACAGCAAGAAAACTGTGAACAATGGACTATAATTATCAGAAATCCACTTGGCTTACATGTCACAAGATATTCAGGATAAAAAAGTAAACAAAAAGTCACAGTAAACAGTAATATATATCATCATTTTCTTCTATACATTTCTGAAAGTTTCTGAGTATGTCTTTAAAATTCCTCAATTATCCTTAGAACTCATGCTACAATTTTTTTCTGGTACTGTGGTTTGAACTCTGGGCCTCAGGCTTGCTAGGCATGCACTCTACCACTTGAGCCACTCTGCTAGCCCTCACATTACTTTTAGTATAATATTTTAAAAAAAATACTGGACTTCAAAAGACCTGATTTTGCCCAAATAGTATACATAGAATGCCTAATGCTATATTTGGCTTCTATATTTAGGCATTAATTTAGTTGTTATTTTTGCCTCTAAACAAGAAAGCTGAACATTTTCCAAAATTATAATGAAACAATACATATGTTGTTTGTTGAGGAAATCTCTTCCTGAATTCATTTAAAACTTAAATTTATATTCTGCCTTAAATGTGTACCATCTTTTCCTCCATGAAGCCATGTGATTCCTATATACAGGTATAATAATTTAGCCGGCTGTATAGCCCAAGAGCTGTGTTGATGCTATGATTTTTACCTTTCATTGCACCTTTGGTGTCAGGTCATTTCTCATCTTCTTCCATGCCCCATAGACCTGATCAGAGTACAGAAAAACCTTTGAAGTCACTTGGAACTTTGTGCTCTGCTGAGGCCTGAAGGACATGCAAAGTAAGAAACGCAGCCATGGTTGCAAATAAGGTGAAAATGCAATCAGCTTTTCTAATGTTTTACCTCAGGCTGATCTATTCATGTATGTATACACATCTGCAATAAGAAACCTAATGAAGCAAACTTTTATTTGTAGTAATATAACACTTACATAGATCTATCTATTACTCTTAAGCCAAATTATTTCATATGTGGAAAAATAGATTAAGTACTTTGGTGAAAAAAATGACTTCACAGCCTTGAAACAGCATCAGAGTATCTAATCCAATATTCAATATATATGTTTTAATTTAGTTTAAGACAGATTTTGAAGCAAAAAACAGTTAATGGCTCTGAGATTCTGATATCCTCAACTGCATAGACCCAGACTTTAAAATAAAAAAAAAAAAAACCATTCCATCTCTCCATTTAAGCATTGCTTAGTGTGCCGATAAATGAGAGTAAGTGAGTGTGCAGTTTGGCAGCTTGGTTTGCAAACCTCGTCTCTGCATTGCCAATGTATGTTGCCAGTTGGGCTTCTCAGTTAGTAGCTGCTACAGGGAGGCTACGGGGCTCTTTCATTTTGTTCCTGTCAGTTTCACCTGGACTCAGGTTTTTAACATTTGACAAAAAAAGTCATTTATTAACTCTAACAATTGTTGAATTTTCATTTTTCTCCACAGTGGCAGAACCAGTCTCATCACAGGCCCGCAGGGATCCTAGCACCTGTTGCTCAGCACCCACTCCTCAAAAATGATGTTCCCCTTCATGGGTGCCTTCTCCAAGTGACTACATCACAATAGTTCCAACCTCTTCTCTGAGGTTGCCAGTCTTTAAGGATTGAAGTTACTACCTGAATTGCTATCTCTGATATCTTAGTTAAAACAGAATTTAGTAAAAGTAAATTCTCTCATGGTAAAATGTCTATTTTAGTTTCAGATATCTGACTTGATTACCAATGGAGCACATCTTTATAGTCATCCACGATTATTTGTGGATTTTATAATGGTGTCCTCATATTTTGTGTCTAAAGGACAATTTTGAGAGCAACCAGACATTTCAGGTGAACCAGAACATATTTTTATTCTAGATATGACACTAAATGTAATCCTAACTGCAGTTCTGAGTAGCAATGCTATTATCTGGAAAGTTAGAGCAAAATTTCTTCTTAATATTGCCGTTGCACATCCCTACCCAGAAGCTAAGAATTACTGTTTCTTTTATTTTTTCTGTTTCTAATATGTTGCAATAGTGGGAAATTAAACTTTTGACTACAAATAGAAGTATGAATGTTGAAAGAACTGGTCACATGCTGCAGTGTCTCTAAAGGGAACTGGAGATCATCTTGTCAAGCAACATAAGCTAAACTCAGAATGACAAATATCGCATGGTTGTACTCATATGTGGAATCTAGATCTAAAAACAACAACAACAAAACAATAATAAGTAATATTATGACATGAATGTAAAAGGAAACTGTTGGAGAAGAGAAGGGAGAGGAAAATAAAAGTGATGGAGGCTGAGTATAATCTAATTACATTATATCTATACTTGAAAATAGCACAATGAAACCCACTAAAAACTGTAAAAAATGAAGGGAGAAAGTATAGGAAAGAATAATAGAAGTTCATATTATACACTAATAAAAAACAGTATATATTTGGTGATCTCTCTCCTCTTCTTAAAACCCTTCAATGGTTGCCCAATTATATCAGATAAAGGTCCTGAATTGATTTGTCTGAAAAGCCACTGAGATTATAAGAGATCTTACTTCAATGAATAATCCAGGAACCCTTACTAATTTATTGATACCATAATAGTTAAAATAACATTATCACTTATTTGTGTGTCTTTATCACCTACAAAACCATGGATAGTGATGAACACAGTATTTAACACATAGGATTATCCTACTAAGAGTATATTTGATTTCTACCATATGCATCCTCAAAGAAGAGTAGTAAAGGCAATACCACAATAAATATACAGAATCCACACTTCAGTTTTTTGGATAGTTTGCCCCACCTTTGAAACATAATTGAGTAGGGATGAGGTGTGACTTTATCACTTAGGAAAAGAGTTTACACTCACAAAGACAGTGGACAACACAGCAATATGCTAACACCAGTCAGTTATTGTAACTTTATACATCTTTTACATGGTGAAAATCCTTCCAAATTCTGATAGATGCTTCACTGTAAATTGTAACATTATTTTCATCAGTTTTTTTTGTACCTGCACTGATATTTTATTAAGAAAATAAGAACTACTAAAGGATAGAATGAGATAAAATGTTATCCTCCTACTTTTAATTATCCTATTTCCAGTATGTCAGGGATATCTTTACCAATATTCTCCTAATCTGGGGTTGAAGTATTTGTTTTATTTTATAATTCTTTTACACACTATATCTTTTTCATTTACTAAATATACAACCAGAAGATGCTTCATACAATGGGTATTTTCAAAGGTGTAGAATAGGAGTCAAGTGCTAAATGACAATGTCTCATTCAAGGACAGATCACATATATGATGGTAGTCCCTTAATACAGTATTGCCCAGTGATATCATTGCATATCATTGTTGTCTTGCTTTGTGTGGGCACACTCTATGACACTCTCAGAACTATAAAGTAACCTAAAAATGTTTTTTCAGCCATTAAAATGCATGCTTATGTAAGTATTAAATAGAAATATTTTAGACTGTATGTTTTATTAGTGTACATTAATTATAAAAAGTAATGGGTCCCATTATTGTTTTATGTGCATACAGTGAACTGTGATCATATTCATCCCTCTATTACCTTTCCTTATTCTGCACTTTTTCCCCTTTCACACTTCTAGAAGTCCCCCTTTTACTTTTATGTCCTTCCCCAAACCCCCAGATTCCACAAATCAGGAAAAAAGTGATACTTTGTTTGTGAGCCTAGCTTTTTCCACTTAACCTGAAAATGCCAAGTTCTATCCATTTTCCTACAACTGACATAATTTCATTCTTATTTATGGATGAATAAAATTCAATGTATATCTATACCACATTTTATTTATCCATTCATCCATTGATGTGGGCACCTAGGCCAATTCTATCATTTACCTATTTAATAGTGCCATTTATCTCTATAATAAGTGCAACATATATATATAATAAGCTGATTTTGGTTCTTTTTTATATATACCCAGAAGGGGCATAGCTGAATTATATGGATGTTCTATTTTTGATTTTTTGAGGAAAATCCATACTGATTTCCATATGGGTCGCAATAATTTACATTCCCACCATCAGTGGGTATGAGGAACAGGGATGTGTCTCTTTTTCTCCTTATCCTTCACAACACATGCTGCTGCTTTACTTATTCTTTATTTTATTTTATAGTTATTATTGTACTGGGGTTACAAAGTGACATTTACAAAAGTTCTACAATATGTCATAGTTGAATTTACCCCTTCCATCATTCTCCTTTATCAACCCTCCTCCCATTCGTGGAATAGTTTCACTAGGTCTCATTTTTCCATTTACATACATATGTGCATAATATTTATACTAGATTCACCCTCTTACACCCTTTTTTTATATCCTCCCTTGTCCACTGATACCAAACCCCAGACATTGTTTTTATAATGATAGCCTTTCTTAATAGGGTGAGATGAAATGTAGTGTTGATTTGCAGTTCCCTAATAGCTAAATGTGTTACTTTTTTATGTATTTATTGGCCATATGTATTTCTTCATTTGAAAACTGTCCATTCAGTTCATTGCCCATTTCTTGATTAGATCAATTGCTCTTTTGGTGTTTAATTTTTTGGGTTCTTTATATATTCCAAATCTTAATACACTTTCAAATGAATGTGTGGCAAAGATTTTCCTCAATTCTGTATGTTATCTTTTTGCTCTGTTTTGATTACTTGTTTTGCTTTGCAGAAGCCTTTTAATTCAATGCATTCACATTTGTCAATTCTTACTACTATTTTCTTAGCTGTTGGAGTCCTGTTTCAAAAGTTATTGCCTATGCTAAATCTTGAAATGTTTTCCCATTAAAATCTTAAAATTTTAGGTCATTATAATAAAGTAATTGATACATTTTGAGGTTATTTTTGTATAGAGTGAGAGAGATGGATCTAGTTTCAATCTTCTGCATGTGAATATTGAGTTTTCCCAGTACCACTTGCTAAAGGGACTATAGTTTTTTCTGACATATGTTTTTTGTATCTTTCTCAAGAATCAAATGGCTGTACCTGTGGGGGGCTTATTTCTGGGTCTTTTTATGGGTCTGTTTGTGTGCCCATATGATGCTCTTTTGTTATTACTTTGACTTTGCAATATAAATGGAAGTCAGTTACTGTGATACCTGAAAATCTTCAATGACTCTTATTGCGAACATTGTAAAAATGAGTTTGGGAAGGTGAAAATTAAACAAAATATATTTTCATCTACTTTGGAGAAAAGTTATTGGAATCAACTTTAGTGTTGTAGTTGAGCAACAATGCTTAGTTTTCTCTTTCCATTTTCTTTATTTAGTATCATGGGCAAAAATACTGTGGAGATATATTTCCATGCTAAGATGAATTGAGAAAGGCCTAAATAAAATAGTGGTTGAATTTTAATATAAAAAAAGTTTCCATATATTGTATTATATTCACACCTACACAATTGGTACATTGACATATTAGAAAATTTCAGTTTATATATATGTACATATTTATCAGGGCCTGTACTTGCTAGGCAGGTGCTCTGCCACTTGAGCCATGTCCTCAGCCCTAGTTACAGTATTTCTTTAAAAATAAACTTTATAAATACTTTTTATGTTATATTGAAGTCATTAATGTTTTTTCCTGCCTACAGTGCCTTGGCTGTGCAGAGTAATGAACTACATAAAATAGAGGATAGCTTTTAACATTGACTCAGACAACAGATTTTTTTAAATTTGCATTAAAATGTCATCAAATCATATTAAACATATTCTTACTAAGTAAACTTCCTTTTTGTTTTATTTTATTGTTGTGCTTGGTAGGGATACATAGTGACATTTACAAAGGTTCTTACAATATGTCAAACACATCATACTTGAATTCACCCCTCCAACATTCTGCTTTTCTCCTCTCCTCATTCTAGAAATTCAACAGGTATCTTTTTTCTGTTTACATTCATATGTACATGGTAATTGCACCTTATTTACCCTCCTACACCATTTCCCTACCTCATCCCCTTCCCACTGGTATCAACCTCCCTATGCAGGGCCTGTTCCACCCTCCTGTTCTCAAATTTTGCAAAAGAAAGGAAAAGGAAATCACATTTTTACTTGTTTAAGATAGCTACCCAGGGAGTTTCCTTGTGGCACTTCCATGTATATAGAGAAGTGTACATATATATGTGTATACATATATTGTATATAGCTAGATTTAGTTCATTTTCTCTATTTTTGCTCTTTCTACTTTAATCCCTTTCTTATGGTTGTTTCAATCAGTGGAATATTGAATAATTAAATCAATACATTTATTGAAAGTTAAGAATAATATCTATTCTCAAGGGCATGAAAGCAATACACATATATTTAGGATTGGAGAGATTAAAATTATATAAGAAAAAATCAACCTGAGAGGATTTTTATTAGCTAAGTGAAAATCTGATGTAATGGATACTGTAATACTATTTTATAGGTGTAGTAGTGCAGTCTTGATTATGTCAAATTTCATAGCTGGGTCATAGCTATACTCATATAACACCCTTTACTTCCCTAGACCTTATTATATGTCATTTTGTATTATTATCTCATTGCCTTTATCGTTCATTTTACCAAATTCTGAATATTTTAAGAGAGGGATTATGGCTTCCACCAAAATGACACTTTGGATAATTACATTTATTTCATTCCTAACTATGACTATGTAAAAAAAAAAAAAAAAACAAATAGAATTTCTGCCTGACCCCAAACCATCATACACAAAAACCCTGAAAGGTTAAAATATATAATAATTTAAAAGCTTTTAAATTGGTAAGATAAAGACCAATAGTCAATAGTAAAGGCAAATAACATGACACAAGACAGAAAATAGAAGTGCAAATGACTCACCATGTAAAACAAGGCCAGTGTCAGTCATTGCAAGTGAAATACAAATTATATTTACTCTGAAGTGCAATTTTTCACTTAGCAAAATGACAAAATTATAAAATGAATACCCATGAAGGTTTACATAGTATGTCTAAGTGTTCAAGGGTACATACTTTCTCTAAGCAATTTCAATTTATGGATCATATTTAGCCAGATTTGTTTGGCAATCTTTGTGAAAGTGTAGAGGAGCACATGTCACAGCACAGTTTGTGTTGGTGAGAAACTGGAAACAGACTCAGTATGTCAATGGGAGGCTGGTAAGTGAAATTATGATACTCTCACGTGTTAGAAAATAATAGATCTGTAAATCTGGGTAAAAGGAAGCCCTTTTCATCCATTTTTTGGAAGAATTTCTAAGATAAACATATATACTGTGCTGTGATTTGTGTAAAAGCACCAGAGAAGAAAATAACAAACATTTCTATGAGTTTGCATGCACATAATATTATTTAGGCTATAGACTCTTACTGTGTTATGGTGTTAAAACATCGTTCTCTCAAGCAGAAAGCAGTGATACATCAATTTTATTTCCTCATGATCTGTGCTAGTAAGAATAATCTTAGCATAGACTTTTCTTTCTGTAAACCATGCCTCAATTAATTTATTCAAATATAATCTAAATTAGAATAGTAGTGATTAATGACATTTAAAATACTTACTGATTTACACAGAATATGATTTAAATCACCTCTTTTGATATTACAGCTATGTGAGGCAAGTAAGCATCAAAATTCATGTATATCCTTGGGGGAGGTGTTCATAACTTATTATGATAACATTGAATTTGTGCTGTGCAAGAAGTTTCCAAACAGGCATGCCTTTTTCTGAATTTTTCTTGGTCTTTTGACTGATAGAAGATTCAGTTTTGTTAAATATATTCCATCTGAATTAATCAATATCTTTATGACATTTAATATTGGTCAATATTAACCAATAACAATGCTGTAAATAAATTAAATTACATGTAATTATGTAAAATATCATGTCATACTATGAATTTTTTAAAAATGTCAATCAAAACTCAAAAAGATTTATCACCCAAGTTTTAAGTAGCTTGGACCTAAAGAGAATAATATTCTCCACCACAAAGTAAGAATCCAGGAGGAATTCTAGAACACTTGCTAGGCAGATGTTCTACTGCTTAAGCCACACCTGCATATCCTTTTTCCTTTAGTTACTTTTTGGATATGAGCTTTTGTTTTCATCTGGGGTTAGCCTTGGACCATGATCCTCTTACCTATGCCTCCTCATAGCTAGGATCACAGGAGCATGCCACTATTCCTGTTTTGCTTTCTTGAGATGGAGTCTAACTTTTTTCCCTGACTGACTTTGAACTGTGATCCTCCAGACTACCACCTCTCAAGTATTGCAGGCATGAACCACCATGCCTGACTATCACAGAATGTTCTTAGCATGACAAATAATGTGATTCATCATCTAACTTCACTGTTGTCATCCAGCCTCATCTCTTGTTATTTCACACTTTATTATTCTGAGAATGTTTATTGATATTTGAAATTACTCTTTGTTTCCTAGATTTTTAGGCACTTATGCCTTTCCTTGAGACATTACAATCGACATATAAGTTTTTCACAAGGTATTGCTGAATGTGAAAAGCATCATTTGGGGGTGCATGTATTAGATAGCCATGGAGATCATTAAGAAAGAACATTTTCTTTCTAGGTTGGTAGCATGACCTAATTGATTAAAACAGATTAGTAAGGATAGAAGTTGGAGGAAAAGAACCCAAACAATAAAGGAAAAAATATGCCCCCTCTGAAAAGTATATGTAATATAATAGTATTTTACCTTTGCTCATCAATGCTTTGTACCTTTTTATATGTATTAGAAAACTTTCAAAATCAGCATGTAATCACCTAACTTTGCTATCAATGTGCAACAGAATCTAAGTATGGGTCTAAGGCTCACTAGATACGGTAGATGGTCCTGATTGCCCCACATTGAACTAAGCAATGACCACTGATGTTTGTCTTCCAAATTCTATGGAGCAGGGACAGAATTTCATTCATACCCAGTGTCCTATGGTATCCAGTAAATTCAGACACTACCAGGGACATTAAAGGTGTGAATATAGCTGGATGTCACTCATTGGCCTTGAAAAGAAAAGGGAAAAGTAGAGAAAAGAAAAAGTTGGAGGGGAAAGCAAATATATCTATTTTCATTGCTACACCTGGAACTTATAAAAATAAACAGGAAAGAGAAATTTTTTTAGAATTTATGTGCTCTTAAAAATCAAATTTTAGAGGCAAAGGAGTATTAAGTACAATCTATTTTATTGTGTTTTTTCATAAAGCTTTTAGAAAATATGACTACTAATTTCATACTCATACTCACTATATCATTTTATTATTACTACATTTCAAACCAGATATTAAATGCCTATTTCCATACCAGATGAAAATATAGCTTTGGTTTGATTTAATAAAGGATAAAACCAAAATTATGAAGTGCAGAGAAGAAAATGTGTTATTCTGGAGTTGGCAAAAACTGTTATAAATATCTGTGTAGAAGAGATAATATTTGATCAGGATATTGCCGTAAGGAAGAGTGGGGAAAATACAGGGTCAAACCTGTGACACTGAGGCCACATCAGATTCATACTTTACTTCCCATTCCCAATGCCTGCCAGATTGACTAATAAATAACCATTTTCCAGAAATGCTTATTGAATGAATGATTTTCAAGTAATTCACCACATAGTGTTTAGCCAGGTCAGAGAAATCATTAGCAGATGTTGACAGTTACAAGAATGAATGAAATATGAAAAGAAGACTTCAGAAAGTGCTTAGCCTCTTTGTTGAAGCCCTTTTCTAATCTCTTTCAGGCAAATTTGAGATGTGTAGGTATTACAGGAGGAACTGGGAAATAAGTTGAGACTCAAAGCTGCAAATGTCAGGCAAGAATTTCACTTCATCCTTAGTGAGGACAAGAAGGTGCAACAGAAATATTAAAATAGGAGCTGCTATCAGACTTGCTATTTCAGAAAAATAAGTGGCAGCAGTTCAGATGGCATGTAAGATGGCAAAGAGTTTGGATAAATTATTGAGATAATTCTGAAGTATTATGATAAGGAAATGAAGCAGGAGTCAATAATGGAATTAGGCGAGAAAGATATATTTGAGAAATATCTTTGAAGAATCATGTAAAATTGACATAACAAAGGAAGAAGAATTTCAATTGGTATCATTATCCATTTGCTTGGGTAGTGGGTAACTTTGAAATATCACCAAGGAAAACCAGATGCATATGGCTAATAAGAAAATGAAAGACTGGTCTAGATCATAATCGAAATGTATGTGCTAAAAAGATAGACCTGGAGTTATGAAGAATGTAGTTGATGGTTTCAATTATGGAAAAGGATAAGATCACCCAAGGAGAGCAAATTTAAGTTTAATCAGAAACAGGAGAAAGAAAAAGAAAGCAATCTTAACTTCCTGGCAAGACTCCTTAGAAATTTCTATTTATACTTTATTAGAGTTCTATCGTGTCATTTCATTTATTTTACTCTTAGGGGAGGAATACACTAGTGTCTACCTGATTGCCTAAAAATATTTTATGTCCCTAAATAGATCAGTTTTAAAAAAGGAGGTGTAGCCTAGATTTTAATTCAAACATAAATTTCCTGATAGCAACAGTTTTTAACACATTTTCTTTCTTGAGTCCTTACTAGTTTATCATTTGTCTTTGATTAACCAAAATTTAACTAAAAACGTCCACAATTATACAAGAATATAGACTGAAATGCAGAGAATAAAGTACATGCTTTACCATTAAGCCTATTGAGGTCTAGATTGATATACTATTAAGCACATTTATGGAATCTTAATACTTTTTAAAATTACTTTGAGCAATTTGCAATATGTCATGAATAAATTGTTCTTAAAAGTAATTTGTACTTTTATGTAAGTGTATTTTTACTTTCATTTTTGTATTTTTTATAATATTCACATACATATCATTGTGAAAATTCCATAAGATTAAGAAATTTTGCTGGGCAGAAAGTATAATTCAAATACTAGAGTGCATGCCCAGCAAGCATAATCACTAAGTTCAAAACCCAAATAGCAAAAAAAGAAAGAAAGAAATTTTGCAAATACGGAATGGAGAACATGCCTATGGCCACTGTCTTTTTAGCTCGTTAGCAGTTTTTCTTCTCATCTGGTAGAAGGTAGGTAGTGAAGAGGCAACAGCTTGCACTCTCAAGTGTAATTTCAATTTAACTCAAGAAAGAACACGTCACTAATCTTGGGGAACAATTACTATCTGATGCTAGAACTGAATAAAAAGGTGAAATGATATATTATCATCTCGCTTAGGTATCACTGCTTTTTTTTTTCTTGGTACTTAAGACTGAACTCTGGGCATCTTGTTTTCTAGGCAAGTGCTGTCCCACATGAGCCATACACCCCAGTCCTAGTTATTGCTATCTGCAAATTTGTTATGGCTATCAGCAAATTTCAAGATGCTAATTAAATTCCACATATTCTGACACTTTGTAGATTCTTGTTTATTTGTTTTGAGAGTTTTCTAATTTTGCCAGAAGTTCAGTTGAGCTAGAACACTGTCAAGTGTGAGAGAAGCCAATTAATGAAGCAGGTCAAAGTAAGAATTAATTACTGAAATGGAAAAAGGAAGTGTCTAAAACTAGGGAAAAAACCAACTTGCTGTATTCTATTTACTCCCATGGAATTATGGTTCATAAGGGATCAGCATAGATGAAGAGGAACATATGTTCTCTCTATATATACATATATCTATGTACATATATGTATGCATGGAGAGAGTGAGAGAGAGCATAGAGTATTATTCAGCCATAAAGTGAATGAAATTCACTGTCATTTGGAACACAGTGAATAGAACTGAAGATTATTGTGCTAGTGAAGTAAGCCTGTCATAGAAAGACAAATTTACATAATCTCATGTTAGGTTTCACTCAGGTGAAACCTAAAAAAGTTGAGATCCTAGCAGTTAAAGGTAGAATATAGGTGACGGTGGTAAAGAAAGTTTGATTCATGGGTATTAAATTACATTTAGACTTGAGCAAGAAGTTCTGTACTATTGCAAAGTAGGGTGACTATACTTAACCATAATGCAATGTATATTTCAAAAAACTAGAAGTTTCTAAATACTCTCACAATAAATGATAAATGTTTGAAATGGTAGATATGCTAATTTCCTTGTTTTGATCACTTCACAATGCATACATATATTTAAATATCACATTCTTGGTTGTACTCATTCTCACTCTGGGTATGACTGCTTTCAGTCCATTGAAAGTGTATTCCTTTCCTATTAAATTTTACTATCACTTTCACTACATTTCCAAAACAGATATTTCATTGTAATCCATAAAATATGCAATTTTGTGTGCCATTTTTAAAAAAGTGTATTTAGTTTTAAAAATAAACATTAAATAAAAAATTAAAAGACTACAAATAGGCTGGGCATGGTGGTGCACATTCCAGCTCTTGGGAGGCTGAAGCAGGAGAATTAATAGCTCAAGGCCAGCCTGTGATACAGAGAGATCCTGTCTCAAATAAACAAGCAAAACATATAAACAAATAAAATGACTACAAGTAGAGAGTCCTAGGAATGAAAGCACTCACAAGAGATGCCAGGAATGTAAATATGCAAACAGCATCGTGAGCCACGGCCTGAGTTTTAAAATGTATTTAACTGAGACCAATATATTGCACCTTTTCTCAGTGCTAAAGTGTATACATCTTGAAGACTGATTTTTTTATTAAAGTTTCAAATATATGTCAAGGACAATTTTGTATCAATAAGTGGCATGGTTAGTCAATCATCAACTGCAAATCAGCAACTTTATCCATTCTAGTTCTTTATTTTTAAAAGCACGTATGTTTCTCATTTCTTATAGAGGGAAAAATCAAATCCAAATCAATCCTCAATACTGCCTTTTTAAGCATCCACTTAAAAGTTATCAGTTTGTGGGCAACTTATATTATTGATGAGTAGTATGAAATTAACTGAGGCACAAAAGAGATTGCAAGAGTTTGTTTTTCTTTTGCTGTTGTGTTGGGTGGGAATACATTGTGGCACTTATAAAGGTTCTTACAATATATCAACTACATCATACTTGAATTCACTCCTTTCAGTGCACCCTTTTATTCCCCCCTTCCCTGATTCATGGAATAACTTCAACAGAAATCATTTTTGCATTTACATGCATGTGTACACACGTTTTACAACTTATTCACCCTCCTACTTCTTTCTTCATCATCTTCCCCCTCCCTCCAGTGACAACACTTCCTGCCCTGTACCATGGGCAAGACCTGCTCTGCTCTCGTGTTCTCAGATTTTGCTGAAGAGAAAAGAGAGAAAGAAAAGCATGACATTTTTGTTTGAGGTAAAGATCGCTACACAGGGAGTTTCCTTGTGATATTTCCATGTATAGATGTATTGTAGTTTATCTCTTCTAATTACCTACATTCTACCTAGTCCCTTTCTTATGGTAGTTTCAGTCGGTTTAAGATTTCTATATTCATCTTGTATAGAGTGACTATGAACAGTATTCAAGTTCTCAGTTTCCTTCTTTTACCCTACTCTCCCCATATGTGAACTCCCCTTAGTGTGACCAGTGTTTCATAATACTGCTGTATTTGTTTTGGGTCTATATTCACATATGAGAGAAAACATGTGGCTTTTGGCCTTCTGAGCCTGGCTGACTTCACTTAAGATGATGTTCTTCAGCTCAGTCCATTTACCTGAAAATGACAAAATTTCATCCTTCTTTGTGGCTAAGTAAAATTCCATTCTGTATAAATACCACATTTTCTTAATCGATTTGTTGGTAGTGGGGCATCTTGGCTGTTTCCATAGCTTAGCTATTGTGAATAATGGGCAGTAAACATGGGTGTGCAGGTATCTTTGTTGTAAACTCACTCACATACCTTTGGGTATATCCCTAGAAATGGTATTTCTGGGTTGTATGGCAGATCTATTTTTAGTTTTTTGAGGAGCCCCTATACTGTTTTCCATAGAGATGTACTAGCTTACATTCCTACCAGCAGTGTATGAGGGTTCTTTTTTCCCCACATCCTCACCAACATTTTGATGACTAATTAATGCATGTCTCTATGTCTGCTCTCACTGGGTTTTTCCATGACAGTGTTTACAATGTGATTTCAAGGTCTAAGCAAGAGTATTAGACAATGTCATCACAAAGTATAGCCAATAAGGCATGTTTTCTATTCCTCTTGTTACTATATTTTATTTCCTTTTGTCCCAGTTAATACATTTATTTTGAATTAAATTTGACCTATGTTTGAATTGTAATCCTTGCTTTTGTTAATTTACTATTGCTTGAAACTTTCAGCCAGCCTTTCTTTTTCACCCTGTTACTAAGAGTTAGTGATGTTTCTAGTAAAGCATAAGCAGCTGGATTTGTGTAATTAATGTAAGTCTGAATCTTTCAATAGGAAAATTTAAATTTAAGAACATTGTTAATTATTGTTTTACATTCTTAATGTATTTGTATGATATCTGATTCTCCACACCCCCTTCCTCTCAGTGAATTTTTGTTTTTCTAATTTTTGTTTTTGCTTTTTTGTAGTACAGGGGTTTGAACACAGGGCTTCATACTTGCAAGGCATATGTTCTACCACTGGAGCTGCGCCTCTAGCTGCTTTTTTCTCTGGTTGTTTTTAAGATAAAATCTTGCTTTTTTCCCAGGCTGGATTCAACTATAATCCTCCTATTTTTTTATGCTTTCCACAGTAGGTAGGATGGCAGATGTGTGGCACCACACCCAGCTTTTTTTCTGTTGAGATCGAATCCTGTGTGCTTTTTTGTCCCATCAATTCTGGAACTGTGAACCTCCCAATCTCAGCCTCCACAATTCTTTTTGGTGCTGCCAGTGTTTTTCATCTGATTTAATCTGGATTCCTTAAGATACAACATTTGAGGTATTGTTTTATTGTCATATGCCAACTCTATTGGTAAATGCAATCCCAGGGTTCAGGAGTAAGAGAAAAAAAGTAAGGAGACAGAAAAGGTGGATGTCAATAGCTGACATGTCCACGACTACTTGAAAGGGGGACATACATCCTCCCTCATCTTTTATCTGTCAGAATTTGGTCCATCAAATGTTAGTTATCAGCCATTCTTAGTTGCCCACGTGTAATGCTGTGTAGGCCCAAAGTGGGGTTAAAGGTGGACAACCTCGGGGCAGTGTGAGACATGGTACCAGAAGGCACTCAGAGCTACTAGTTTAGTGGTTCCTCCTCCCACGTGTCATACTCCATAACTCTACCTCATCAGTATGGAGCAGCAGCTGTAACAAACCGACTCCACACAACTATGCCATTGTGGATGCTGCCTTGGCAGCAAAGCAAGACAGGTGCCCAGACTTGGGGTGGGACTACAGTTAAAGCTTTCCATTCTCAAGCATCCTATGTCAACAGTTCCACATTTAAATTAAATAATTACCCTGAACTCAACACAGAAATCTTTGACTTCTTTAGTTCCCTGTTGTACATTATTGAATTCTTCACAATGCTTTTATTTACTCGTCTCCTCACATTCCTCTAACTCAAGAATGTTTAAGGTATCAAGATTTTGTTTTCTCTGTGTCATTTGTTTGCCTATACTTGTACTAGAAATTCCACATAATCATCATATATTTTATGTACTATGTGCAATCCTAATATTAAATTCTCAGTTGTCTTTCAGCTTCTGTATCTCCTATATGATTCAACTTCAGTTTTAATTTGTTTGCAGCATGCTTTCAAGCACATTTTTCATCTTGGTATGTGAAGGTGTTCTCTTTGTTTGCTTTGCACTGTCTGCATTTTGGTGTAAGTTTTCAAATGAAGAGTCCCTTTATTTCAATGAGTTTTTTCCTTTATTATTTCTCCTTTATCTTTCTTATTATTCTTTTAAATTTTCAATTATTCACACATGAGTTCTGTTGAATTTAGCTTCTGATTCAAGGTGTCTAACATCTTTCATGTCTTTTTCCTAGTATCAAGGTCAAGTAGAGTAGACTACTTGTCCTTTCCAGCTGCCCTTGTAATCCAGGACTCAGAACTTCTACAAAAATTTAATCAGTTAGGAAGTTTTGCTCTAAGGATCCATACTGAAGATTTTTATTTTTTATGTTTTGTGTGTATTAATTATACTTTTTCAAAAGTGATTGCAAGCTTGTGAATTTGCTTAGTGATTTATTTTATTTTATAAATTATGTTTTCTGGTCCAAAAGTTTGTTTTGGAAGGAGGTGACCCCAATGCCTCTTTTCTAAACAGTTTCTAGCATTTTTCTTGAAATTTTCCTTTGGTTCATTCCTCAGTTCTCCTCAGCAGATTGCATTGGTTCTATGTTCTAGGTTTTATGGTCTTTCTCATAACCTTTGTTATGATAAGCATTTTCCTTTTAATTACTGTGCCCACAAATTGGTGTTCCTATAGCATTTCATTCAAGTCAAACTGATGGTGTCCTTTAAGTAGCGAAGGAAAACATGTTTTTTGTTCTGATTGGTCAGAGGTGCATAACTTAACAAACTCAAATCTCTCTTGAGGCATAAGAAGAAGACCTATTACATGTCATGCCTTTCAAGATGTAGTCAGATCACAAGAAGCTACCTCCTAGTCACAAGAACCAATTCGCTCAAAGTGTACTCCCACTGCAAGTGTATATGGCCAGAAAGCTAACTGCTTAACTTTCTTATGCCATGTGCATGCAAATATTCTACCCCCTTGAAAGAAGTTTAACACACATCCATTCCACTCAACTTTAATCTCTAATGTTGGTGACTTACTTTTTCCAATGTAGATTCCTCTCTGGAAATTTTCCATGTCAATTTGTTTTATTTCAGTAAGGCATATAGCTGGCACATTGGTATGAACCTATCATCCCACCTATGGAGGAGGCTGAGATTAAGAGTATCACAGTTCATGACCAGTCTGGGCGAAAAAAGTTTGCAAGACTCACAAGTGAAAAAGAAAAAAAAAGCTGGACATATGGCATGCCCCTGTCATCCCATGTATGGCGGGAAGCCTCAAATAGGAAGATCATAGTCACCTGACTATTCAAAAATGAGACCCTAACTCCAAAATAGAGCACCTGCATAGCAAACATGAAGTCCTGAGTTCAAAGTTCGGTATTGCTAAAAGAAGAAAAAAGTCTCGTGGAATCAATAGTTAGCTTCCCACATAAAAGTATTGAAAATATTATTTTTAATTTTAAAATCTATAAAGGGACACTATGTTTAAATAGTTTATTGACTTACATTGGAAAATGTATGATAGAAACCTGCTCAAGAAACAATAAACATTTCTGTGGATCTGTTGATCAATAAAATGAAATCTTTATTAGTTAGGGTTCTTGGGTGAAACTGAACCAGGATCGGTTTAAGTAGACAAAGATTGATAGATGATAAATGATAGATAGATAAATGGATTGATAGATAGAAAAGTAGACAGATAGATAAATAGATGATATATAGATGTATAGATAGATGGATTGATGGATAGAAAGGTGCATAAATAGGTGGATAGAAAGGTAGGTAGATAGATAGATGGGAGAGAGAGAGAGATAGGTAGATAGATATAAACATAGATATATATGAGAGTATGTTTCATGGGAATTGACTCTCTTAATTATGAAAATGAAGAACCATATATCTGCTCTGAAGAATCATATCAGCCTGTAAAATTGTTGTAAGTCTGTAAGGTTCAGAACTAGGAATGCTAATGGTATAATTCTTAGTCTGAGAACAAAGATCTGAGAACCTGAGAAACTGCTAGTGCAAGTCCCAGAGTCCAGAGGCATTAAGCCTGGAGTGCTGAGGTCCAAGGGCAGGAAAAGATGGGTATCCCAATTCCAGATGAGACAGAAAACAAATTCACATTTTCTGTAACTTTTTGTTCTATCCGAGACTGCAACTCATTGGATGGTACCTGCCCACATTAGGTGATGTCAGATATTCCCAAGTCTACTGACTAAATTGCCATCTTTCCAAAATTCTCACAGACACAGGCAGAAATAATGCTTTACCTGCTTACCTGGGAATCCATTAATCCAGTTACATTGACATCTAAAATTATCACAAAATGTAAACTGTGGTTTGAAGAATAATTAGAATTTTTTAGCAGTAGAGTTAGTGAAAAGTAAAGGGATATAATATTTGATATAAAAGAGACCATTAAATATAGTTATCACCTATGTACCATAAAATTTCAAACAATTAGGCAAGTGTTATTATCTGTCTCAGTTTTCTGTCTAATAAGAAAATACTTAAATGGGTTGCTGTATTATTTTCATTCCTAACACAATAGATCTAAAGCAACTAGAATAATAATTTTGTAACTATGAAGATGATATAATTCATTAATATTATATCTCTTTTGCTTAATTAAAAGTTTTATATTGGGCAAGAATGCTGTAAATTTCCTACTCTGGAATCCAACATGATCTATACAATGATAATTATGTTAATTACAGGAGATATCCTTCTATACTACTCTACTACTCCCTGATTTACAACAAGTATCTTAGATATTCTCATTATTTTTAAACAATTTTGAAACTTTTCTAAATATTTTAATATCTTTGAACTATTTGGCTTCAGTAACTATCCTAACTGGACAATAGTGTTCTTATTCTGAATAGATAAATGAATAAAGTATACATTACATTTAAAAAGCATATTTAATTGGTAGTTTCTTCCATATCATTTGGTATTTGATATCTTGTTCATCCTGAAAATGAGAAAGTGTTCCTGAAAACTAAATAGCTGGCTCTATTTCCTTTTCTGTATAAGTGTAGTCCTTGATAAGGGGAACAACCACAGTAAATATTCATGAAGGGTGACAGCAGTGGCAAAGGGTGACCTGGTTCTCTGTGTTTATGGACCTGTGAAGTCTAGGATATAGTTTCTTGGTTGTTTTCATTATTGCAGACAAGACAGAGAAGAAATTATCTTTAGTGTGCTGTTTCATTGTATGAATCACACTTTGTAAGCCGTTCTTGTCAGCTCATAATATAAACTGATATTTTAATAAGACTCTGTCCTTCCATACAGTTCAGTAAAGTGGTGTGAGTCTTAATTGAAAATGATTATCTTTTCCTGAGGTGACATTTTAACCCAAACTGTAGTCCAAGTTCATCTATATATTTTACTGCTATGTCTACTAATATTATTTGCAAGGAACAGAGAACATTATGCCAAGCCTTATTGAACTAAAACTATGAAATAACAACAATCTTCACATAATAAATAGTCTTTGACTGCCTAGATAGCTAATGTAGATGATGGGGTTTAGATGGAATTCATCTCACTCAGAACTGTCTACCGAGTATAAATACAATAAATTAGACTTTATTTCCTTTTGTTTTCTATTTTTTGAAAATAAAACCCTACCTCTCTGTGTATTCGAGATAAAATAATTTGTACACCCATAATTTAATTTTTTCCTTCATGTTTTAATTTGATTCAATTACTTTATAATCCATCCACACAGCTTTACTTTTACTTTCAAGAAATGTAGCTCAAGGTCAACACATAAACACATACACGCACAAACACACGCACACACTAATCCAGCCATGCATAGTAACACAAAATAGAATATTCAAATAGCATTTTAGGAACAATTAAAAAAATCCTATTTTTAGAATCACGTAGGATGTTTTATTTTACTTTTTAGCCTTTTTAGCATTTTTTAAAAGGAAATAGCTTAATAGGTCAAGTTCTTTAAAGCAATACAAAAATATCAAGTACAAATATGTAAAAGAACAACAGCAGTCAATAGCACTCAGTGTAAAAGTAACTGTGGAGACTATCTTTCACTAAAAGATTCTTGACTCTTAACAAAATTATGACTCTTAAAACTTTAAGAGGACATTATTCTGGAGTTTTGCTGTTCTTTCTTAAAAAAGTAAATAAGGCAGAAAAGCTAGTTCTGTTTTGGATTTCTTTTCCCCTTTTCTTTCAAATGAATGAAAAATAAACAGCGTCTTCATGCTAAACTAAATGACTTTCCTTCCAACAAACAAATGACCCTCCAAAACAATCCATTGAACCCAGCTGTGGCCTTGAACACAAACACTAAAACTCTGGATCAAGTGGCTGGACTCTGGAGGCTACAACCCCGACAAGGTGACATCTTTGTATTGAAGAAGTAGTGGGCTAGAAGCACCTGGCCTCAAGGGATTTTACACAGAGTAACAGTGACGAAGTCAGAGGACATGCCCAAAGGTGCCTGTTCACCCAGCCCTGTTCATTCATCCACAATCCCAAGGGGCCAGTGTGACCCCACAGCCTTCCTGAGACAAATGGGAACAATCTCTGGTTCCAGTCAACTAGTCATTCCTGGTAGAACCCCTTGAAGTCCGTGGACTTCATAGCCAGTCAAGGCTGAGGTTTTGCTGTGTCAGTGGTCTGGAAGACAGCCATTAACTGATGAGGCTGAAGACCACCACATAGCAAAGTATGGTCTTCCCTGAAAAATGCAAAGGCCAAACCACAGGAGACCCAAAGCAATGAGAAGCCACCTGCAGAGATGACCAGTCCTTCCATTAATGTGACACCCAAGAGAACAGCCAGGGAAGATAGCACCAAGCAGAGTAGGAAGAAATAACAGGGGTGGCTGACATAGTGACAAACACCAACACAGTGAGGGCCAGGAAAGGATGTGAATCCAGGTGCACATCCACTGGAGACTTTATAAAGGCAACCACAGATTCCCACGTAGCTCCTGCAAGTCCTTTGAGGCATTTGGGGGCTCTTCTGTAGCCATCCTGAATAATTTTCCTACCAGTAGGTTCTCAGGTATAGTACTTAGTCCTATCGCTGATGTCACCCTGTCCCTTGAAGTCATTGGTGCTGGCAGCCTGGATGCTTCCTTGTCTGGGAAGATAGCACAGGTAGAGGAAGCAGGAGGAGGAGGAGGAGGGAAAGCTAGTTTGATTTGGAGCATGAGCTACAGACTCTAAAAAAAATTCTTAATATCACTGGAATTATATACAAATGGGTTTTCTTAATACAGAAACTTCTGCCCAGTTCATTTTGTTTCCAAATGATTTATAAATTCCTAATTTAGAGAGGTCTTGAATGACCTTCATGAATTATTTTAAGACATTTTGTAATCATGTGAATTAAATGAGTACTTCATCTGTTGAAATTCTGATTTTGATTGTCAACAACACAGAGAAGAGAATGGGAGGAAGAAGATAACAATATCATGATATTAAATAACTATGTAAAACATTTACTTAAACAATTTATAGTGACTTATCAGCTGTTTACAGCTATTTAACTTTTAATAGCCCTCCTTGAGGCTTTTATATTTTACTATAAAAGAAGAATTCCTATTCTTGCTTAATGACCTTTGTTGCCATGCCTCACTGTAATGTGGGTAAACTCTAGCCTACAGATAAGAACTGAAATAGCTGATGCCTAATAATAACAAGCTACTTCAAACCCACTTAATTGGCAGAAGTCTACTATACTTAACAAATTACAAATAATAAATGAATTCAATTACTTGACTAAAGTAACAGAATTATTTTCTAGAAATGTGCCTTCTCACTTACACAGTCGTGAAATAGTTTGGACTGGCTCAGGTTATTCACTGTGAATGCAGTTGTTCATTTTGCCAAGAGTCCTATTCTGGCTATTCACTGTACAACCCATATAATGTTAGAGTCGCATGAGAAACTGATGACCCAAAATAGTGACTTTCTCTGCACAATCTATGCCAATGAGGCTTTGATAATCAGGCCAATCACCTAATTACCAGTTTGTATTTCTGTTCCCACTGAGATATGCCAATTAAAGGAATTTGATTTTAATTACAAACAACATATTAGACCTAATTACTGATGTACCGCCTGCTTCAAATTTTGTTTAACCCTTGGTATGTGAATGCGTGTGTATATAGAAGATAATCTACAATGTTTTCCTAATTACTAAGCATATCTAGAACTTCAGCTACATACTACGGTTTCAAAAATGAAAGTAATTTTACCTTTTCAGAACAAATTTTGTCATTATCCATGTAGCATTAATTGTATAAATAACAACTATAGTTCATTACTTTTGAAGGGGTGGAATTTCTTAAACTGATTTTATCACTTCTACTGTGCTAGAAAAAAAGTATACAAAAGTGTGTTTTAGTTCATAATTGACATCATTGCATGAAGTGAATTCAGTTATTTGTAATACTAACATGGTGATTCAGATGTATGTTGACTATATTCAATTTTCAGCATGTTGCAAAGTAACTCTGTCACTGCCAACACTGTGCTTTTGGTTTTAGAGTAAGAACATACTCACAAGTCAAAGTTTCAATACATCCAGGAAGAAGAATCAAATTACCATATTCCTAAGGCATTAGAGAAAAGGAACTAGGTTTTCAGTTTCTTAATGAGGTCAAGATCTGGGATGCTTCCATTTTACTGAGAGGTCAGAAGATGACATTGTCAATGAAGTGAAAACAGTCAGCATGAGGAGGGGCTAAGTTTTAAGCAAAGACACTGCTGTCTCTCTGAGATCTAGTATCAAAGTTCAGAAATAATTTGCCTATGGGTTATAGAAGAGTAATGAAATAATGTTTCTGATGAATATCAGAGCTGATATTCATAACAAGGTTTAAAAGAAATGAGAGAGATACTGAACCCCTACTTTTTCCAATTGTAGACTCCAAAAAAGGGATTATAAATTGAAGATATCTTTTTCAATAATGTGCCCAATATTTGGAGTAAAATTAAAATTTACCCTTTTAAGTACCTGCCTTTTTAAATTCTGAACTTTCCTATATCCCTCACTTCTGTAGATATTGTTTGATCTCATCTTGTACAATGTTTTAATCCAAGTTATAATTTTAAATGAACAGTACTAAATAACAGGAGAGGGAACACCAAAAAAAAACAATGAATAACTCTTTGACAAGAAACATAGCAAAGGAAACAAGATTCAGAAAAAGAAAAAAATCCACATCATATTCCCACAGATTTTCACTCTAACCAAGAACTTTTGATGAAACATGAGGCCCTTTTATGCTGGAAAGAATAAGATAGTGGAGGAAATAGAAACCCTTTTATTTCCAAGTATAGAGGACATCAAGACCAGACTTGTGACATCTACCCCTTTTACACTTATTGTTAGATTTAGACAGCTCAGTGCCATCTTTTATCTGAGACTTGTAAAGGAAGCTCAGAGAACAATAACAGAAATGATTAAGAGAATATAGGTTTTGACTTTCAAAAGAAATTTTTAATAATTGGAGTCTCTATAAATGCAAACGCATGACTAACAGATAAGAAGATAAAAATCTACAAATATTTGAAAGTTATCTGAAGAGAGTACAAGGAATCACTAAGCATTTTCCTGAGGGGGTTGTGAAGGAATGAATTGAAAAATGGGTGCAGTTAAAAAGAGAATATTTGGTCAAAATATCATCAGGAAATAACTCTTGAAGTGTGAAATACAACATGTACTCCAGAGACAATGGTTTGTTTACCAGTTACTTATAAGGTGATATTTTGCTTAACTTCCCTGCTCCACACATGTATGCTAATATCAACACAAGCTCAGGTAAAAAACATACATAGAGGTTCATTCATAACAGAAAAAGAAAGCATGGGGTTTTTCACTTAAAAATTTCATATTGCATTTATAGAACTTTCACAATGTCTATGTTTACTTCTTAATATAAAAATACAGATTACATCAAGTAACTATTGATTCTTATGATACTTGGAGAATAGTCCCAAGAAACACACCCAGAATTACAGAATTTCTGAGCTTAACAGGAATACACATTTCTGCCAAAGAATCAGGCTTCTTGACAAATGACTATCAAGAGTCTGCAGAAACCTTTCCTGTAACGAGAAAACTTCAAATCTTGAGAACGTCCATGTCATCTACAGAATTCTCTATTAGGTAGCCCTGTGTTTTATGTATCTATAGTTCATTGTCCTTTGCTTTATAGACACAGATTCTAATTTAATTAATTCTGCTCCTAAAGCAGACTGGGTGTGATGCTTGTAAACCTTGTTATGCAGTGGGCAAAGATAGGAGGATCATGGTTTGAGGCCATCCCTGGACAAAATGTGGGCAAGACTATCTCAAAAAACAATCTGGACATGGTGGTTCATGCTTAAAATCCAGGTACTTGGGAGGTAATGGTGGAAGGATTGTGGTCTGAGGCCAGTTTTGGCAAAAACCCAAGACCCTATCCAGAACACAAACCAAAGCAAAAAGGGCTGGACGAATAGCTCAAGTGCAAGACTACCTAGCAAGCATTGAATTGAAGAACATTGCACAAACATCCATACGAAGGCAGCTACCTTGGCACAGTCTGTAAAACATTGCTGTATCATTCAACTATATCATTATACTGACACATATTTTATCTCATTGTTATCACCCAAATGTGTACTCTTAATTCCTTAAATTTGTACCTAGAGCTAGCAATACTGCAGTGAGTTCATAAACAAACAAGATCAATGTGAAGATCAGTATTAGTTCACATAAGGTGTCCTTGTTTGCATTCCTGTATTAATATGGCAAAATATGGTTTGGGAGATCCACTTGTAAAAAGATAATTTGTATAAATTACAAAGGAATGGGTCAAAATTGGGAGATGCTCTTCATCTTCATAAATTGTTATGTGACATGAGGACCTTGCAATTTTCTACTTTATAAAGCCTACGTAAATGATACTCATTTCTCCAATTAAAAAGGAAAAATTGCAATTGGAAGTCATCTCTGTGTATTTCTTCAGGAAGGCAGACAACCGATAGGCATTTTGGAAAAGGCTGGAGAAATATTTTGTGTACTAATTTTTTTCTCCTAAAATGGTGTATGAGGTAATAGTCATTGTTTGGAAATGTATACTTGAAATACTTCAAAATAGTGAACGAACAGAAAGCTGAAAAAAATTGTGAATCATATCTTCTCATGTGATATTATCTTGAATGTCAGCAACCATGTTGAAAAACTTTTCATATGGTTCCTATGTCTTACTATACTGCAGTTTTCATTTCCATCTCTGTTAAATAGTTGAGGATTTACAAAACACCTATAAATTTCCATGACAGACCTATAATTCAGCTAAATTGCATATTTAAACACTTAATGACTGACTAAAGTATACAAAGTTTTGTATAAATTCTGGTTCTATTATTTGTTTGGTTTCTTGTCTGTACAAATAAAAGTGTCTTATACTTATTTGTGTTAAAATTTATTTCAACGAATTCATTTTTTTCCTTTTCTATGGTATTTCTGGATTCTGTCTTTGATGTTGATAAAACACTATCATCTTGATGTATATTTTAATGAAATTTAGTAAACACATTCCATAAATCCTCAGATTATTCAGACAAAACGTGTAAGAGAGCTATGAGTAAAGTTTGTAAAATTAGAAAAAAACTTCCAGAAAGTTTATGTCATGCAAGGAATGTTTTATGTCAGTACATAAGCTTCCAATCCAGCTGTTTTTTCCTAATGTCCATTACATATCCATTACTAGATTATCTACCTAGTACAAAGGATATTATGAAAAAAATTTGGACAATGAAAAGAAGTAGAGTCACACAGTGTTATTCATCCGTTGAGTAAATATTTTTGTTTAAATAAAACTAATAACCTCCTATAATCAGATATTTTAAAAACATATTTATTATAACACAGATCTGAAATTTATGCAGTGTGCTTCCACATATGCAGGTCTGTATTTATACTAAACATTTATAGATCCATATTTACAAACAGGTTGTCTTCTACATGCTCCCCCAAATTAAAAATTTATATTGATATATTAGTATTAAATAGAGAGCAATACATTATTTTCTAATGAAAAGAAACACCCAATAATTATTGCAGCATAATATATACAAAGATCAAAAGATTCTAGTCAAATGTATAGAATACTCATTTTGAATCTGCCATTGAGAAAACTTCCTTAAATCATTTCTAATTTCTTTCCTATGATCTCTGAAGTTATTTAATTGATTCATATGTTGCATTCCATTCATCTAAAAATCCTGTTTTCAAAAACATAATTGTAACATCATTGAGACTCAGTATTTTGAGTGTAAATACTGTCATTTAAAAACAAGTTTGCTTTGCTTAATGTAGTCTTATATTTTTTAATTGAATATAGTGAATTTTAAGCAATTTGACTGATTATAATTCTTTGAAACTTGCTACTCTTTATCCACCATAGTTCTACTTTTTTGTCCTTTTTCTTTTTTTGTAGTGGAGTTTGTGACAGTCGAACTTTAGCTTTGCTGAGAAAATGATATTAATCAAGTATTGAATTGTGTTATTCTACTAATACTATCTCAATTGCAAAAATTTGCCACACCATCTTGGCATTCTTAATGAAATGAGACATGTTGGGTTTTGCTGAAGTCTCTTCTCAATAACTGACTTATAAAACTGCATGAAGATGTGGGATAGTATATGAAATATAATCATGAATTTTGCCTTTGTCTAATCAGCTGGATATGCCTTGGAAAACTGCAAACTGACAGTGGCTGATTCTTCCTCACTCCCATGAAGACTTGTTCCTCCCACAATAGCATTTTGATGTTAGTCATTATTAGGTTTATTATTTAGGTCCTCATTTCTAAGTAACATCATATTAGCATTTGAAAAAAAATAGTTTTAATCTATTTTGCTTTCTTCTTTTCTACCTGTTTTTCTCTGCCTCTACACCATAATCTTTTTAAAATTCACTTATTCACATGTGCATGCATTGTTTGGACCCATACAACATAATCTTTAATCAGTATCATAAAATAATACTAATGTAGTGGGCACTGCTTCACTTTCCTGTGATACTGGCAGATGTGCTCAAATAAAACCTGCTTTTATTCACATAAAGGGACATCACTGGCACATGTCCCTTACTCTCCATGTTTTCTTTCTCTTAAAATAACTTTGGAAAAATGTAGAAATCACTTTTACTTTTGAAACAGTTGCACCTTTTAAAGCTCCACTTACCTCTACTGTTCTACTATGTATCATTATAGGGCTTGATTTTGAAATTTCCATTTCAAATAAACATTGACTTTGGAAACAGTTTTTAAAGACAGAAGAAATTTTATGGGTAAAATAACTGCAAGGTACTTTTAAAATTAATCCAAATAAACTGATCCTTTGAGCTGTAAAGTATATCCTTTACAATTCCATTAGACTTATAATTCACTAACATTATTATCATTGTGTTCATTTTTAGGGTACAAAATGCTTTTATGTAAACATCACATCAAAATCACCTTTCGCCAGCTGATGGTCATTGCACACAACATTAAAATGAGCATCTTTTTGTTAAAATAAATAAAATATGTTATGAACAACTTTCTCTTAAAATAATAATGTGTCAGAAGAAAATACAACTAACTATTTGGAGTCAGTGTATTTTGAAAATCTAAAATAAGTCAATATCCTTCTACAACAGATCTTGATCTATGAACTTGTAGAATTAAAGTGTTTTTTCCATGGCCCACAAATAGCAAAAAAATCATTCCAGCCCTTTCTTTTACAAAATTCATCCTTGGATTGTTGAATGTAGTCCATATCCTTGACATAAAAAGTTAAGAACTTTGCATGCATTTAAAATGGTTTTGGCTAAAATATAATTAACTTGGAGACAATAATCGTTTTAAATCCAAAGTACTTTATGACATAAAATTATTTCCTTATTCATTTGAAAGAAAGAAGGTAGGAGTCATGCAGGCCAAATCATGCTGAACATGGGGAAAAACAACAATTTCAAATTGTTTTAATTAAGTGTTCTCAAAGTTAATTAAGCAGGATTTTTGCCTTGATCCACACAATAATATATGTTCTTCAGAGTCTAGAAAACATGTAATTCAAGGGCTGGTGGAGTGATTCAAACGGTAGAGTGCTTGCTAGCAAGTGTTATGCCCTGAGTTCATACCACAGCTCTGCCAAAAAAACATGTAATTCAAAGCATCTGTACTTTCCATTTTCTCATAAAATACAAAACCATTATCATTATTATTTTATAGACATTGTACCAAAATTAAAGGAAAACAACCAAGACCAATGTTAAGCATTTTTAATGTGGATGTTAACCGAAGTAGGTATTTGTCAGTGTATTAGTTTTTTGTTGCTGCAGAACAAATTACCAGAAATCTAGAAGTTTAAAATAACACACTCTCATTATCTCAGCATTTCAGTGTTCAGGTACACCTTAAATGGATCTTCTACATAGGGTTGAACCACCCTACATTTGAAATGTTGATCAGAACTGAGTTTTTATCTGGAGAATTCACTAGGGAATAATCCATTTATAAGATATGACTGATAGCCCTAGATTCTTGCTAGCCAACCTCAGATTCCTGATGTCATACAGCTCACAATGTCCAGTGGCACAACATGGAAACTCACTCATTCAAGGTCAGCAGTATAGAAGGAACAAGATTGCTAAAAGGACAGAATTTCATAAAATGTAGCATAACTATGGGAATAGCACCCTATTTTCCATATTCTACTCAATTAAGGGCATTATACAATGCAGGGATATATAAAAGTGAGAATCATTGGGGAACACTTATGATCTGTCTGCCCCTGAAGCAAAATTATATTTATTTCCAGATAAAAGACAATTAGATAAACTAGTAATAAGGAAAGGAGTGTTCACAAAATAAAAAGTAGTAGCTAATGAGAACATATAATTCTATTCTGTCCACATTTTCTATTTCAAATTATACCATTAGCTTCAATTAAGTGACTAATCAGGGGTCAGTGGTTGTACTGTTAAATGTAAGAGCAGAATTTAATTGCTTACTTTCTAGATGATAACGAGTGCTCAGGGAGGAATGCCTTCAGAGTGTCATGTTGTGATAGACGGTTGTTCATGTCTCCACGTTTCCCTATATCCCTATTTCCTTGGAAAGTCCCATTTCCCTTAACATAATACTTAACTATGAGATTTGCTTTGACAAAACTGGAGAGGAGCAGCATATTATACATAGAATTTTGAATGGTAATTATGAATTGGGGTTTGTTTTCTTTCCATTCTTAAAATGTGTCACCAACATGGGAATAAACTTAAACAATGTACTCAATGATGAGAGATGCATAATTCACTTATCCCCATGATTCCAGCCAACAGTTAGTCAGTCCTTAAAAGTTGATCTTCCCATATGCCCCGTAATTGACTTAAGATGCAAGAATAGGTCCAGGTTAGACCATCATAAGAACCTGCATGTTTAGTCTAACCCTAACTGATGATCCACAGAATCCTGAGCTAAAAATAAGAAGTTGTTTGAATCCATTAGATTTTGTAGTTGTTTGTTAAGCAGAAAAGATAGCAAATAATTATGGACACACATATAAGTGTGTATAGGTATACGTATATAGAATTAAAAGTCCATAGCTATTACTAGATATTGGTTATATTTTAGAAGGAAACTAAAGTGAATAACTCCTCATCGATATGGCATGTAGTACTAAATTATAACTTTGGGTCTTTTTCTATCTTAACTAAGCAATGACTGTTAGGACTAGGCACAGCAATACCATTACTGAACAATGAAATATTTTGAAATGGGTTTTTATAAATTAAGATATTTCCTCTTTTTCCCAAGAAAAACAGTTGCTGTTGCCTGATTGCAGTAAGCAAGTTTGTAATCAATGAGTCTAACAAGAATTACATTACTTCAGCCATTTTTAGTAACCAGCACATTACAGCTGCATTTATATGTGTAAGAAAACAAAACTTTAATTAGCTATATTGTAGAAGGGGACACAGATGGAGATGTTAAAAAATATGCACACATAAAATAAAGAAAAGCTGCTGCAGCTTTGTTTTTATGAAAAAAGGAACTGAAGTATATTTCTTTACCCTTCCAGAATAGAATTCCTACTTTATTCTGTTACTATTGATCA
The DNA here is from genome assembly GCF_047511655.1 of Castor canadensis. Classification (NCBI taxonomy): domain Eukaryota; kingdom Metazoa; phylum Chordata; class Mammalia; order Rodentia; family Castoridae; genus Castor; species Castor canadensis. Next base: position 93,221,571 of record NC_133391.1, on the reverse strand, counting down.
ACAGCGAGGAAGTTTTGAATGGTGTTTTGGGTGCATGTTCTCTGAATGGAAAGGAGAATTTATGAAGTTTTGCATATCATAAAAAACATTGTTCTATGCCAGTTATCTGTCTTTAAGATTTAAATATACCAATACAGACTATATTTAATATAACATATATTTCACTATTTTTTAAAGTAGGTAACTTTGTAATTTGAACTATCTACCTATTAATAAAATATGTGGTGAATGTAAAAACATAAAAATTAACAATACAGGCATTTAAATCTCAAGCATGTAAATGATTAACTTGTAAACCTGCAAAAAATAATTTTTGTTTTAGTAACATCTGCTATTGTCTAAGGAGCAATTTATTTTATTTAGAAAGGATTCTTAGGCCATAGCAAATAAGCAGCAAAGATCTGTATTCCCACACAGACAAGCATTGTGCTGGCAAAATGCGGCTGATGGAGCCGCCTAAAGGTTTTCAACCTCCAACAGAAGACATAGATAAGTACAAGTTAACCTTCAGTTAACTTCAGTCTATTCAAATGCTAAGCACAGTAGCACCTAGTCATCTGCCACATCACTTTATGGTAGGTTTCTCTGTGTCTATTCCTGGAGAAGCTTGGAAAAGCAAGGGTGGGCAGAATAAAACCCTGTCCTACAAACACTATGCTTTGGATGCTGACTACTTTTTCCGATCACAAAGATACATGCAATTGGGGACAGGAGGCCACTGTTGCAAGGCCTTCGTCTTCTAAAATAATTTCCAGGGAACTTTTCCCCCTTTGGGAGCCAAACATTAAAAATTAGAACATTTAAAAACAACTGCTTATATAGGGGAAATTAGAAATGGGCTACACATAACCAAAGAAACTAAAAGTTTAGAAAAGGCCCTAAAAAGACTTAAAGTTTATACCTCAGATTGATCTCCAGTCTAGAGATAACTCATAGCAATGAAAGAATGAGGAGTGATTCTCATTCTACAAATGGAATTTTGCAATAAATAATTTAATAAATTCTAGAGAAAATGAGTTTAAGATTGACATATAATAATTCTTCAAAATGTCAACATTTGCAGTTTCTTGAGTCTCTTTCTTCTGAGTAAATCTTTGCAAATTTGAATAATTTAAGTATCTTGGCAAGTATTTTTCCTAGTTTGTTTGATTTGTCATACATGTCAAAATATGATTGATCAGTATGCCAGCAATCAATGAATGTCATACCACACACTGAGGTCTTTAGTAGAACTTTCTTACCACTATTAAAATGATATTATTTTCTAAATGAATATTGTGGTTTTTTGCATTCGTGTGCTCATTCAATATTCCTAGTCTTAGTTTGTAGATTTCACAAAACTAGGCTGTGTTAGCTGTATTAGTTTTACTTATTAATTTTTATACTTAATTCCTATTAATATTAATGTGAATAAATTGGCATTATAAGTTCAGTATTGAAACTGGTTACTTGTAATGAAAATTGTTTCAATCATTGGAATATTTTCCAATAAAACATTTGTGGCAATATTTGCATAAATGCAATTGTACTTTAGGTCAGGTGGCATATTTGTATGAAATAAAGGATGCAAAATACTGGCAACAAGAAAAGTACTGAGCTATATCTTCAGAAAGGTACAAATATATAGCTATAAATATATGTATATTAATATATATTTTAGTATATGTCTGAATACATAATTGAATATATTCTTAAATATACATGTATTCAATACCTTGGAAATTTTACCTTAAAATTCTTTTTTAAACAAATAGAAATCTAGAGAGATTAAGTGACTTAACGAAACCAGGCCAATCACCAAGTTAGTAAACTCTTCTCCAAGTTGTTTAAAATTGGTTCTTATGTCTCTGAATTTTATATTCTATTAGAAAACTCAGTTGATTCCTAAGTTGAATACTGTACATTTATATCCAAAGGGAGTAGAAATTGTTATTATTTCTACTAATTCCAGCTAGTCTAGAAAACCCTATGAAATGTTGTGAATATGATGTGTTAATTTGAAAATAGGTGAAATGACCAACAAAAAGAGCTTGCTTTGTTCAGTGATCAGTTATGTATTGATGTGAAACAAGCTACTCCAAAACATAATAGCTTGAACCAATGGTTTATTAATTCTTACAAATGTGATGCTGTTGCTTGCTACCTCTGCTACATTCCACTTGTTCACCTACTTTCTTGCTTCTAGATCCTGTTAAGAGATTGGGTGGGGTAAGTTCAACTATAACATCCAGAATGTCTGAATCTCTCACTGTGGTTCACTTATTTATAAGGAAACTAGATCTAGGCTGGGCTTCCTAACATGTAAGTATGCCTTATAAGACAATAAAAGATCTATTGACTCTTTGGCTCAGAAGGTGCACACCATCACTTCTGCCACATTTCAGTGGCTGAAACAGATCTAAGGCCTATTCAAAGGGCTATTGAAATGGAGCACATCCCTCAAAAGAAGAGCAGCAATAGCACATTGTGCTGGGGCTTTCAAATTAGACCATATTTTCAATATCATATTTGTTTCACAGCATGAATGCAAATATTTTAATACAATTTTGTATTTCAAAGTTTGTTTTCATGAGTAACTTTTCAATAAATATACTATACAGAATCTCCAGTCTGTCTGTCTCTTTCTCTCTCTCACACTCTCTCTGTCATTCTGAGACACCTTTAAGACTTAAACTTGGCTCTTTGTTTTTCCCTGTCCTTTTTCACTTCTTTGAAGTACCCTATACACCAACTTTCTTGGTTAATGTAAACTTTTAAATCCTTTCTACAATGTAAGTAAATGTCACTGCATCACACTATAAATGTTTAAAAGTATACTTAGTTTCATATAATTTCTAACTCTCTGGCAGTATTACCTCTCTTTTCCATCTTTTTCAGGTTCTCTTTTAGATCAGTAACTCAGAATAGTGGTTTTAACCTTCAACAAATGAAACTTAAAAAATCTTACATGAATCTCAATAAGTAAAAATGCAAATGTGGTGGTTAATTAATATCCATGAGAAAATATAAGATATTCACATAAATAAAAATGATGAAAACAAATGATCAAAATAAAGTTGCTATTGTATAAGCATGCACAATGATAATTTGAATTCTCAAGTTTTAATTTATCTTCAATAAATAATTTTAAAAGTGTAAAAGAAAAGTTGTGCTTCAAATTTGAATTGTTACTGACTCATAGTAAATTTGAAAGAAAATCAGTATCCCAAAGTTACAATAATACAAAATATCCACACAACACTATATTTAAGACATGGCTTATATTCATTTTTGTTGATAATGATTATTCCCTGAAATAGATGAAGATAAATCTGTGTTTTGGCTGAAAAACATTCTAATGATTTTCGTGGTTGTAATACTGTTAACCAGTGATTGTGTAAGTGTACTTTTCTATGATGAGCTCAGTAAGAGACTGCCCTGCCAGATTTCTTTAATTGTATAGTTCCTTCAGTGTCTTTGTGCATACACAATGAGTATCCTTCCCAAATTGCAGCAATGGCAACATGTTCTGATCCACCCAAGGTAAATTTATTATATATAAAAATTCAGTGAACCAGGACATTTCCTTAATTCCTGTACCAATTTAAACAAAATAAAATCCATTATTCTAGTTTCAAAATGTGTATCAACTGACTCCTTCACAACCATCCAACTTCACCTTTTACTATTACAAAAGATTTATAATAACATTAATAATAAAAAATATGAAAAGAACCCTAAAGTTCACAAGGAAATAATCCAAAGCAATTAAAAGAAGCAAACTATTAATTTATAAGATAACTTACATGAATCTTAAATGTATAATTGTATCTTAAATGAAAAAAGGCAGACTCAAAAGGCTGTGTACTGAATCATTCTTATAATAAGAAATTCTGAGGAAGACAAAATCATAGGAGCAGAAAAATATATACTTACCAGAGTCTGAGATTGTAGGCAGAGGCTAACTTCTGAGGGAACACATGAAACATTGAGGCAGAGCATGGGAGTGACAGGAGAGCTCTAAATAGTTACCATGACTATGACTCAATACCATCATACCTGCATTGGTTTGTTAGGACTGCAGTAACTAAACATCACACACCGAGTGATTTTAACGGCAGAAATTAATCTTCTTATAGTTCTGGAAGCCAGAAGTTCTGTATCAAAGTGTGGGAGGGGGAGGTCTAACCTCTTCTAAGATTTCTCCTTTTGTCTAGGCTACTTCCTCTTTTCTCTGCACATGCTTATGGTGGCTCTCTGTGCCTCCAAAACTCTTCCTTTTATAAGAACACAAACTACATTGAATTATGACACACCCTTAAATATGTTTAGCATAATCTCAACTACAAAGGGTCTATTTCCAAATACATTCACATTCTGAGACTGGGGTTTATGGCTTCAATACTTGAATTATTAAGGAAATACGTTTCAGCCCATATAATTTGTTGAACCAGGCATGGTGGCTCACATCTGTAATTCCAGCAACTTGAAATACAGAGATAGGAAGATTGCAGTTTGAGGCCAGCTGAGACAAAACTATTAATGAGACATCACCTCAAAGAACAAGTCAACCATGGTGGTTCAAAACTTTAATCCCAGCTACAGATGCAGTGTAGGTAGGAGAATTGTGTGTGAGGACTTCCTGGGAATGATTTTGAAAACCTGTCTGAAAAATAAATAAAGTCAAAAGGACTGGGGCTGGAGTTCAAGTGGTACAGAACCTGTCTAGCAAGTATGAGGCCCTGAGTTCAAACTTCAGAACACCCCCTTCAAAAAAAAAAAAACACTGTTTCTAAAAAATCACAGAAATGGACACCAAAACCAGAAACTTTTCTGCATTTGTCTTATATCACTTGTTTGTTTCTAGGCAGAATCACAAGGTGTATCTCACTATGCTATGGTATACCAGACTAGTCTCAAATTCTAGTCTCAAATTCACCATCCTCCTGCCTCAGCCATTGAAGGATTGCAGTGCTTGACAGTCATGTTCTAGGACTATGCCATACCACAACACTCATACCATTAACCTCACCTTACCTCATCATGCAGGCATTGCATCCTCCACATCATCTGAAGAACAGAAAGGTGAATTTGAGATAGAAAGATCACATTTGCAAAGATTTATTATGGTAGGTTGTATACTTGTTCATTTTGTTATTAATTATTATTAATTATTATTGCTAATCTGTTGTTTTGGATATTTTTAAAGCTAACCTCAATCTTAGGTATCCATATGTATAAAAAACAGTAGGTATAGAGTTCAGTACCATCTGCAGTTTTAGGCATTCACTGAGGTCCTTGGAACATGTCCCCATAGATAAGGCGGATTATTATTTCACTGTAATAGTGACATTTTTTGGTATAATTGTTTTTGGTTTTTACTGAACTACTTAGATGCTGTGCCTTTACAAATATCATGAATTTTGGAATATTTTTAGCAAATACTTCCTCAGTATTTCCTCAAATGTTGTTGCTTTTAGCCTTTGCTGCATTTATTCTATTTCTGTTTACTCTAATTATACATATAAATCGATTCTTGACAATTTTTTTTTCAGTTATTTTTTTCTTTCTGTGCTTCAGTTTGAATTGTTTCTGTTTGCCTGTTTTATCTTGCTAGTGTTTTATCATATAGTTTCTAACAAAACATAAAGATTATTCATTTTTTCAGATAGTATATGTCTTTCTGTTCTGTTTTCCATCTTTGATATGTTTATATCTCTCTATTGAGATTTTCCATATGATCAGGTTTTGCTTTAAAAGTTTGAACTCATGTTCAATATCACTAGTGAATCATTAAGGAAATGCAAATCAGACCTATCATGAGATCCTCAGAATGATTATCCCTAAAAACATACGAAATCAAAAATATCTTCAAGGATGCAAAGAAAGAAAAACTCTTCCACATGGTTTGTGGGAATGTACATTAGCAGAGGCATTATGGAAAACAATGTGAAGAATCCTTTAAAAGCTGAAAATAGAACTGTCATGTGATCCTCATTTCCACTCCTGGGTATATATCCAAAGAAGACGAAATCATTATAATAAAGAGATACTTGTGTTCTTATATTTTGTATAGTATTTAGGGTAAGGAATCAATCAAGATCCCTATCAACAGATGAACAGATAAGAAAAATGTGGCACATGTGCACGAAATAATGCTATCCAACCACAAAAAGGAATTCAACAACAATATTGACTTGCAGCAACATGAATTGAACTGGAGGTCATTATGTTAAGTGAAAATAAGCTAGTCACAGACAGAAAAAATGCCCTATGTTCTCACTCATTTGTGGTAGCAACAACAATAAAGATCTTAAAGAAGACCTACCATCTGAAGGAAAAATAGTCTTGAGACTTCACATTACCAAGGGTAGATTTGGGAAAATTTTTTATTCTAACAAATCAGGAAAGCATTAATTCTTTATAAAATATTTGTTCTAAATCTTCCACGGTGGTGTTTTGAGGCTATTTTGTTCAATAACAACATTCATGGAAAAAATAGCTGATGGAGTAATTATTGGACCTTTATATCAATATGAGAACCTTTTATCTTATACATGTTCAGTTTTTTCTCCATGTACTAGATCCTGAAAGAATGAAGTAAGAAAGAGCAAAAGAGCATACTTTCTTAATTTCCCATTTTTCTATTATTGATTTCCTGAAAGAAGATGGACAAAGAAATCTATGTTGAGTCAATGCTCTCCGGATATTTCCGGATTCTCATGTTGCTTTGTGGTTGTTTGGTGGTTTTGTTTTATTCTGCTATGTTTTGTTTTATGACAGGTTCTCACTATACAGCCCCTTTCTTAGCCTCCAGAGTGCTAGAATTCTAGGCATGCACCATCACACCCAGCATGAGCTTCTTAAGTTCATTCTTCACCTATGAAAGACAGCCTATGAAAGGCATTGATGCTTTTTATAGGGATATGTTATTTTTCTTACTGGTATTTTGTTTCCTCTTCCAAATCACTTGCTTTATCCTCCAGACTAGTTCTAGAAAGTATTTGCTGTGCACTGAGAGCAACAGCATGGAAAGCTTACAAGGTCCAGGAACAGAGGCTAAATACTTCTTGTGCTACCCATGCTTGCCACATCCCCATGTGATGGTACCTTATCCTTACTCCAAAACTATTTTAGCTTTTGCAGAAATGGGTGGTACATCATTTCTGAGGAAATTTGGAAAAATTAATATTTACTCAACCTTATACAAAGAATGTTCTATTAAACCTTAGAATCTTATTAGTATACATCTGAATATCAAAAGAAATGTGTAGTTCTTAAAAACAAAATTCATCCTTCCATGATTAAAAAAAAGGTACCCCTTCTTTGCACTGATGTTTAGCATAACTTTTGCTTAAAAACAGTTGTCTAAATGTTTCAGTGTTCTCTACTAATTCTCATATGAAAGAAAAATTATTATGGGACTGACAGGCAGGAGGATTTCATGCCTCATGAGTTAATTTCCTAGAGGATTCCTTTTAGCACTATCTAATACTTTCAGTTAGTCCAGTCAATTATCTCCAACGTGCCATTATACTTCAATTTCAGGGATCACACAGCTGTGAGAATAATGGTCTTATACATGAATATTTATGTGTAAATATCAGAGATACAGCATTGTACACTCTGCCATTTAAAATAGCCATTAGAGGAAAAAAGTTTCAATAAAGTAAGAATTTAGGGAAACTGGCAACATAAAAACTTATGTTAGACATTGAAGTATGTAGTTATTTATATGGCATCTCATTTTCAAAATAACATATAATAGTTTGTAATATTCAGAGCAAGTGAGAGAAATAGTAAGATGATAGCAGATGAGAGGAAAATTACAAAGACCAAAATATAAAAATGAAATAAGGATTGAAACCAATATAAAAATGAATAATTTCATTATTATTAGCAATGAAAATATGTTGGGATATATCAGCAAGGGACATAATGTTTGGATAAAGATCTCTTAATTTAGTCCCTAGTTAGAAATTCAGTCCTAACTTTACTTGCATACTAAGCAGAGTTCTCACAGATTTGCACGATGTTTTCTCAATTTGGGATAAGGAGAGTGAATGTCAGTGGTTCGTGAAGGGAAAGTACTGTGATAAGTAAATAAAAGTAACAACCATATACCAGTCAGTAACTGCTGACCACAAAAATATTTTAGCTTTAGTTGTTACTAACCTCTAATTCACCAAGCAAGATAAAATAGTGAAGTCAACAAGAATTATTCCCTGTCTCTATAAAGCAGGTGTTAAAAGTAAATAAAGTGAAAATAAGCCTGTCTTGCATCTAATGTAACAGTCTTTTGGGAGAAGAACAAATGTGCTGCAAAACCTTGCATCTGATCATAATACAGTTATGAAAAAATACAAAAAAATTTGAAGTTCTGATCATAGCCTGAATTTGTTGGTGTAAACTGTATGACTTTCTTGATAAAATCTGACAGTTCCTCATTTTCTTCATTCAGCCACATGGGAGACCCCAATAGAGTGAATCAATACTGGAAGCTTCACAACAATCACACGAATCCCAATAACATCCACTTGAATGAACTATGCCTTACTTACAATGACACCTAGACCACCAGGACCAACAGTAGGAATTATGGCAATGGATATTTGATGAACTTAAACAAATTACTCTTTTTTATAATAAGGTGGATGTGAAGTCTGCATTCTATTAACATATGTCTTGTGAGTTAGCATATGTCAGTTATACATGGGTGCATTTTCTTCCTACCTGTTTGTTCACTAATTTGGTTTCTCTCAGAAGATGTTCTGTGGAGGCCAGGCAGCACTTAGAGCACTTTTTCACTGGACTAAGCTGCCCACTGATGGTACAAAAGCAGTGATGTTAAAAGTGCTGTCACCTTACCATGAACTATGTCATAGTAAAAAACTATGTCAACATTCTAATGTCATTGCTTTCTTTATTGTGATACACTCAGTCTTAGAAACCTATATTAAGTTTTGAATAATAATGTCCTTGATGAAGTAGTAAAATCACCAATTGAATTAAATCCCACCCCTTGCATATCTACTTTTTAAGTAGTCTATATGAACCAATGGGAAGTACACATAAAAAACTTGTGCTGCATATTGAAGTAAGATGTTATCAGGTAAAATACTTAAGGAATTGTTAAGATGAAATCCCAATTAACTTTTCATATAGTGAAAGACTGTTTTTACTTGAAAATACAACTGACAGATATAGTATAATCATTCAGACAGGTTTGACAGACACTGCTTAAAAACTAGTGAAGTGAACCTGCCATTTCAAGGAAAACAACTGACAAATATTTGTTACACTGATACATTTCAGGCTTTCAAGGAAAAAGTAGAATTTTGAAAAACAAGTTTGCCACCAGGAACTTGACAGTTTCATAATACTTGAAAAATATTCTGATGAGAACATACCGATGTTGACAAATGTGTAATGAAGTGCGTGGGTTCATAGAAATGCTGCTTAACTCAGTTAACCAGCATTTTCCAAATAAATGATAATGATGTTACAAAATTAACCATGGCTAAAAAGCAATATGATTGGAAAGATAGAGCAATACATTTCATATTTGTTAATATTTGTTAATTTTTTAATATTCTATTACTTGTTATCTATGTTAGTATTTCCCAGATTAAGTTTATGTATTGCAATCAACATTAAAAAAAATCAATTAGCTGGGCCTCAGTGGTTCATGCCTGTAATCTTAGCTGCTTAGGAGGCAGAGATCAGGATAATAGCAGTTAGAAGCCAGCACAGAAAATAGTTCCATAAGACCCTATTTTGAAAAAAACCCTCACAAAAAAGGGCTAGTGGAATTTTTGCATAGTTCCAAAATGTCTGCAGCAAGCTAAAAAGTTTATCACAACTCCTCCCTTTTCCAACTACATATCCGTGCAAAACCAAAACATTTTCCTTATGCTTCAATCAAACATATCAAAGCAATTTGATTTCAAAAGAGATATGAAAATCTATACCTTAAACTGCTTGGTGAAAGCATGTAAATAATGTCTCTTTTCTTAATAGTTCTTTTTTGATTTTGAAAGAAAACAATTTCCTATGATATGACATAAATTATGTTGTGCGGCAGCATGTGGAGACTCAGGCCTGTCATCCCAGCTCTGTGGGAGATGTAGGCAGAATAATCATGGTCTAAATTCACCTTATGAAAAAAGCATGAGACTCTATCTGAAAAGAAAACCTAAAGCTAAAAGGGCTGGGGGTGGGACTCAGTGGCAGAGGACCTGCATAGTAAGCGCAAGGTCCTGAGTTTACACCCCAGGTATAAACACACACACACACACACACACACACACACATGCAAATAAGTTATATTTAAAAGAAGTCTTCTTGCTGAGTATTGCCTTGGCTATTTGTGGTCTCTTGTGTTTCCAAATGAACTTTAAGGTAGCTTTTTCAATCTCTGTGATGAATGTCACTGGGATTTTGATAGGAATTGCATTAAACATGTAGATTGCTTTTGGTAGTATAGCCATTTTTACTATGTTGATTCTACCAATCCATGAGCATAGGAGATCTTTCCATCTTCTGTAGTTTTCCTCGATCTCTTTCTCCAGGGGTTTGTAGTTCTCCTTGTAGAGGTCATTCACATCCTTTGTTAAGTTTACTCCTAGGTATTTGATTTTTTTTTGAGGCTATTGTAAATGGATTTGTTTCCATATATTCCTTCTCAGTTTATTTGTTGTTGGTGTATAGAAAAGCTAATGATTTTTGTAAGTTGATTTTGTATCCTGCTACCTTGCTGTAGCTGTTTATGCTGTCTAGGAGTTTTTGGGTAGGGTTTTTGGGGTCTTTCAGGTATAGGATCTGCAAGTAGGGATATTTTGACAGTTTCTTTACCTATTTGTATTTCTTTTATTTCTTCTTCTTGCCTAATTGTTCTAGCTAGGAATTCCAGGATTATGTTGAATAGGAGTGGGGATAATGGGCACCCTTGTCTCATTCCTGATTTTAGGGAAATGGTATCAGTTTTTCTCCATGAAGTATGATGTTGTCATATATAGTCTTTACAATATTGAGGCACTTTCCTTCCATTCCTAGTTTTCTTAGAGCTTTTATCATGAAGTGATGTTGGATCTTATCAAATGCTTTTTCTGCATCTATTAAGATGATGGAGTGGTTTTTGTCTTTGCTTCTATTAATGTGCTCTATTACATTTATAGATTTGCATATGTTGAACAATCCTTGCATCGTGGGATGAAGCTGACTTGGTCATGGTGAATGATCTTTCTGATATGTTGTTGCCTATGGTTTGCCATTATTTTATGAGGATTTTTGCTGGAGGTATCATAATACCTGACTTCAAGCTGTATTACAAAGCAATAGCAATAAAAACAGCATGGTATTGGCACAAAACAGACATGAAGACCAGTGGAACACAATAGAGGACCCTGATATGAATCCACAAAGCTATGCCCAACTTAATTTTCACAAAAGAGCTAAAAACACATGATTGAGAAAAGACACCCTCTTTAACAAATGTTGCTAGGAATAGTGGTTATCCATCTGCAAAAACCTGAAACTAGATCCATGTTTTTTACCGTATATTAGTATCAACTCAAAATGGATCAAGGACCTTAATATCAGATGCAAAACTCTGAAGTTAGTACAGGAAAGGGCAGGGAATATTCTGGAAGTAATAGATATAGGCAAGGACTTCCTCAATAGAACCCCAGCAGCTCAGCAACTAAGAGAAAGGATGGATAAATTGAACCTCATAAAATTAAAAAGCTTCTGCACAACAAAAGAAATGGTCTCTAAACTGAAGAGACTACCCACAGAGTGGGAGAAAATATTTACTAGCCATACATCAGAGAAAGAACTGATAACCAGAATATACAGGGAACTTAAAAACTAAATTCTCCCAAAATCAATGAGCCAACAAAGAAATGGGCAACTGAACTAAACAGAACTTTCTCAAAAGAAGAAATTCAAATTACCAAAAAACACATGAAAAAATGGTCACTATCTCTAGCCATAAAGTAAATGTAAATCAAAACCACGTTAAGATTCCACCTCACCCCTGTTAGAATAGTTATCATCAAAAACACCACCACCAACAGGTGTTGGCCATTATGTGGGGAAAAAGGAAACCTGGTACACTGCTGGTGGGAATGTAAGCTAGTACAACCGCTCTGGAAAAAAATATGGAAGCTTCTTAAAAAACTAAAGATAGATCTGCCATATGATCCAGCAATCCCACTCCCAGGGATATACCCAAAGGAATGAGACACAGGTTATTCCAGAGGCACCTGCACACCCATGCTTATTGCAGTGCTATTCACAATAGCCAAGTTATGGAAACAGCCAAGATGCCCCACTACGGACAAATGGATTAAGAAAATGTGGTATTTATACACATGGAGTGTTACTCAGCCATGAAGAAGAATGAAATCTTACCATTCACAAGTAAATGGATGGAACTGGAGAACATCATTCTGAGCAAGGTTAGCCAGGCTCAGAAAACCAAAAATCGTATGTTCTACCTCATATGTGGACTTAGATCTAGGGCAAACACAGCAATGTTGTTGGACTTGGGTCACATGTTAAGGGGAGAGCACATATGGCAGGAATGGGGATAGGCAGGAAACTCAAAACATGAAAGTGTTTGACGTCTCCACCGCAGAGGAGCTAATACAGAAACCTTAAAGCTACAGATGCCAATATGGGAAGGGATCAGGAACTACTGAAAAGGTCAAGTAGAGAAGAATCAATTTGTGTTGTAATATACCTGCGCATGGAAGCAATGCTAGGAATCTCTCTGTATAGCTATTCTTATCTCAACTAGCAAAAATGTTTTGTCTTTCTTATTATTGCTTATGTCTTCTCTTCAACAAAATTGAATGAAAGGTATGAACAGGCTCTGCGTGGAAGAGAGGGGGGGGTGTGGAAAACTGCTCCATTAAATATGACTTGAGAGAAGATTTTTTTATTGCAAAGCAAATGCACTTATTTATATATTGAAAAACTGTCATTACACATAAAATATATGTTTACTTAACATCATTTTTCTTGCTTTAAACACAATTGATACTGGCTATTAAGTATTGTAACTCTTACAGATATTTGAGGTCATACAATAAAGGATTGTTATTCTTTCTTTTTTCAAAGAAATCTTTGGCAACTCCAAATGTATGGTAATAAGTAGGATGCCACAAACAGAGTTTTCATCCAATACTTCATAGCTTTGGGAATTTTGCCCTTAGTAATTCAAACTGTGCTTCCCTGATTTTGTTTTATAAGTCAGAGATGCTTCTTGTTTAATTTTAACATCTGCCCTTATGTGAATTTTTTTCTTTTGCCTTAGGTATTTTTTAAATATAGGCTCTTGTTTTTCCTTGGGTTAGCCTAAGACATGATCCTCTTTGCTCTCTTGTAGCTGGGATTATATACATGATCACCACATCTGGCTTGTTTGTTGAGACAGAGTCTCACTAAATTTTTGAGTGAGCTGTGCTTGAACCATGACTCTCCCTCTGCCTACCTTGCATGAGTCACCGAATCTGGGACTGAAAATATTTTCTTTAGATCATGAAACTGAAAGAATACTGAATTTAATTTTAAGTAAGACAAAGTGCAATATAATAAAACTATAAATATGTAGGGCAAAAGAAATAGTCCCCAATTATATAAACAAGCTTTTACTTATTGTTTTTTTAATAACCATAATGAATCTGATGCTATTCATGTACAATTGAGTACATGAGATCTTATTACTCACTTATGGATTACAGTAGTTTTCTTGTAGATTGCTCTAATTTTATTCCTCAGTTTTTTTTAACAACAGAAATTCATTTTTTCCAGTTCTGATCAAGGTGTCTGAAAAGAAAGAGAGAGAGACAGAGAGAGAGAGAGAGAGAGAGATCTATTCCTCAGTTTTAAGCCCAAGTTACTGCTGCCATGTGGATTAATCTTTGTATCACTTACTAAGAAGGAAAAAAATCTCATCTGTTTATTATTTTTTTAATAAAATTATCTGTCCATTAAGCCCCATGGACATGCAAAGAACATATGTTGCCACTCATAAACCTATGATATATATCTTGTAGTTAATTTATTCAGACTTACTTGCAAGCTTACTTTAATTGAAGAATTTTATTATCAGAAATGCCAACCACAAAAATTATGACCAGAAACCTTGTCTTTCAAAAATGAAGAGGAGGTAAAGCCTTTCTTAGACAAACAAAACATAAGGGTGTTTATCACCAATAGGCTTATCTTATGAGAAATGTTAAAGGGAACTTTTCTAGCTGAAGAAAGAGGAATCAACTAGTAACATTAAATAATATGAAAGTAAAAGTGAATGTAAGTACATTCCTAAATACAAGTACTCTACTTATAATGGCAGTTAGAAAAACAATTTATATTTCTAGTATAAAGAGTAGAAGAGAAACTATTACAAATGAAAATAGCTACAGTAATTTTGTAAGGATACAAGTGATAAAGAGATGTAAATTATGACACAAAAGAAAATCACAAAATGTAGCAGTGAGGGGAAGTAGAAGTGTAGAGTTTATAGGTATAATAAAAATTAAGTTGTTATCAGCTTAAACCATCCTGTTATAAGATGCTTTATGTAATTTTCAGGATAACCATAAGGCCAAAACCTATGATGCACACATAAAAGATAAGAAGATCTTACCAAGCCACCACCCTAAACTATCAAACCATAAAGAAATAAAGCAAGAGGGAAGAAAAGAAGAAAGGATCTATATAGCCACTGTAAAACAATGAAATGACACTAGTTTTTACCTATTAAAAATTACTTTCAATAGTACTAGACTAACTAATATGATGCATTTCCTTTCCATTCATATATTTTCACCAAAATTTAAATATTTTAGTAAAGTAACCAAATTAATATATTAACCTCTACTGCTAAATATCATGGAATACAATGGATAACACACTTACGTGTATATGTACCTGATCACATTTGTACATTTGTCTTATTTTAGACAATAACTATAATAATATTTTAAGAATATAACCAAAAACCTCAGTTTTTGAGAATTGTACTTTTGTTTGATAAGTTTAGAAATGAAGCTATATTTAAAACCAGATTTTTTTTTCTTTTGGCCTCAGAGTTCAAAAATTCTACAAAATTTATTTGACTGTGGAAACAGAAGAATTGAGAAATTCAGAGATTATTTTTGCCTTTTTGCATTTTACAGTTGTATTTCAGAAGTCTTCAACTGTGTATTTTACTAAGAGGAAAGTTCAGACATTGGAAAATACATCCTTTAAATTTCAGCTTCTCTTAAAGAATTTGTTTTCTCCCCCATTTTTTGCCCATGAATCTCAGTTTGAGAATTTTAAGGCACTGTTAATGAATACCCTCTTCTTAGAATTTAGACCTTTTCCTAAAAAGAAATAAAATGAGGACCTTAGTAAGAAAGATTGTTATTTGATTTTACCAATATTTTGGTGGCAGAAGTAAGTGCGATTTTACTATGACATTCTAGGAATTTCCAAAGTCTCTCTACTAAAATTAACTATAATGCTTCCTTATGGACTCCTCAGTATAATATTCTGCAATGAAAATATCACAATTTTAAGGGTTTGAATCCTACTCAAACTTGCTTAAATGTCTACTGTCTAGTTAAGTGCTAAATCACAAAATTCCTTTAGGTTGGAATATTCATAATAATCGCTGCTATAATTTTTTTCTTGAACTTTCTTAGAAATAATCTTTACTAAGTGATTACATGCTACAGATGTACATTAATGGGAATAAGAGCATAACTCATACTGAATCCAACTCTATAATGATGCTTTTAAAGTGATCTCTTCCCCTTTTTGGCTTTTAGACAACTTGGTGGGAATAGCAGAAGTAAAAAATATTGTATATACTGTTTCCAACTTTTTAAATGACTTCTATATTAACTTGTGATATCCTTAGAACCACTGCTAAGGGAGTTAGCAGGTGATAATGGCAGGTAGAGGCAAATCAGCCTGGCTTTTAAGGCTGGCTTGCTTCAACTTACCATAATAGGTTTCTCCTGGAGTTTTGATTGTACTCATGCTGTCTTATGTAGATAACACATACTGTTCATCTTTTCCAATAGGTTCAATGGAACCTGGTACCTTAGAGGGGATATAAGTAAATTGATTAAGAAACGTGCTAGAATGTATGGAATTGTTCTAGTTACTCACCCTGTTTTTCCTTGTATATTTGCTTCTTTTTATTGTAGGAGCTGGAGGCCTGGGAATTAACTTTTTAAGAATTCTGTCAGCATTGTCTAGGTTATATTCTGCACGGAAAGGGAATGCTGAATTCTGGAAGGCATAGGAGCAGAAATGCAATCATTATGCTTGCAGTGTGGCTGCCAAACACCAGGGATAGCACATCAAAATTTGTCCAGAAGCTTCCTGGGATCCTCCAATGAATTAGTTGTTTTAATACAGTAAACAGTGGGATCAGTGCCATGGTCTTCTGCAAGTTGAGCTTTTCCAGATTTTCTAAATTACATGCTAGCTTCCCATTACCAGGCCTTTTAAACTCTAGCTTGTGCAAAGACTCTGAAAGGAAGGGTATATAAGATTATTCTTTTTAAAGCCTTGTCATGGTCTTCATTAAAGAAAGGAACCAGGGAACTCTTTCCAAAAGGAAAAGAAAAGAATGGGTTAATGAGTTGTGATCTATTCCAGATTTGTCTGCATGAAAGTATTTATTTGGTAATGTATAATTAAAGATTTAAAAGCACCTGTCCCAGACACTCAGGTATAGGGCCCTGCTTCAGGATTAGGATCTGGGCATGCCATCAACAACTGAAAGATACAACTTTAAAAGCATGTAAGATACCAATTCTACCAATGTAGAAAGTTGACTAAGTGGAAGGAACATTTTAGTGTTAAATATAGATGTGTCATAACTCACATTCTTGCCTCATAGAGGCGATAGAGGCAAGACTGTAGTCATTAGCCATGAACTCCTCAGTATTTCCTCCAACAGATCTACATAGATGTGAATCTGCAATCTTTCTTTCTCTTTGGCTGAAGTAGAGGAACTTTATATGTAATTATTCAAGGCTATCACCTCCTGCCACTTCTGACCAGCTTTTAGTTATGTTATCTTGTTTCTTCCTACATATTTAGTTTCTGGGACATCAATTATATCAACACACATGCAATCGTTCATCAAGAATTATCCAAAAAAATCTATTTTTGACCATATTAAAGTTTATTTTATCAAGTCTATTACTGGCCAAAACTTAAAATAAGGTTTTTACTTATAAACTACCTCTGCTTTCTTACACTAAAAGACTTGTCAACTCATTCCAGTTTAGCTTCTTGAAATTTTCAATATTCCTCAAAAACATTGTCTATGATTTTTCTTCACTTTTTACTATTTTTCCTTTTCTTCTTAAATGAATATTTATGCAGCACCATGTTAAATATTAAGAAATAGTAAAAGCAAATGTCATCCTTGTCTTGACCAAGATTTGTATGCTCAAATGCACCTAGAATCATTTATCTTCTTTCTTTCTAGTTAGTAAAAAAGAAAAGCAGTGACACAAACTTATTGCAATAAAAAGCAAGGATATATAAAAGAACTTTCCCCAAGTAATGATTTGGGGTTGACAGTGCAGTATAAATTCTTCCACATACTTCTCTGTACTCACATAATACAGATTGAAATAAATGAAGTTGCTGATAACCTACTATTTTTGATTTACAGAATATTGCCAAATAATGCAGTTTACATGTATAAAGAATTTGCATTTACTGTAAAATTTTAGAAATGTTCTAATAAAAATTAATATATGAATGTTTAAAGAATGAATGATATCTACATATGTTTTCTTTGGCTGAGGAAATATAATTTAAAGCAACATCTCCTGTCAGACCAGAAAAACCTCTTTGGAAAGGAGGAACTGACAGATAAAACCATTGTATTGTTAAATAGCTATTAGTTCAGAATATTAAGAGGCTTTCCTGCTCCTGATTACTGGGTGGTGCTGCTGTTCCTGCCAGCAGCCATGTAAGACACCTAAAAAATTAGCTAGCATTTGTTGCCCTTAATGCAGAGAAACTAAAGCAGATACCTTAAAAGCAACTGAGGCCAATAGGAAAAGGAGACCAGGAACTAGAGAAAAGGTGAGATCAAAAAGAATTAACCTAGAAGGTAACACCCACGCACAGGAAATCAATGTGAGTCAATGCCCTGTATAGCTATCCTTATCTCAACCAGCAAAAACCCTTGTTCCTTCCTATTATGGCTTATACTCTCTCTACAACAAAATTAGAAATAAGGGCAAAATAGTTTCTGCTGGGTATTGAGGGGGTGGGGGGAGAGGGAGGGGGCAGAGTGGGTGGTAAGGGAGGGGATGGGGGCAGGGGGGAGAAATGACCCAAGCCTTGTATGCACATATGAATAATAAAATTTAAAAAAAAGAAAAAAAAAGAATATTAAGAGGATCATAGTTAACCCATTCAAAGATTTCAAAGAAAAAAGAAATATATTTTATATTTAAAATTTGATTAGTATAAATTAATTGTGTAAAGGTGTTTCATTATGATTTTACAATATGCATATAAGGCACTTTGATTAAATGCACCCCATCTATATTACTGTTTCTTAACCTCCCTCTCTCACCTTCCTTTTAATACATTTTGGTCAGTTTCATTGTGCTGTTTTCATACACATATAAAATGTACTTCTATAATACTTACCCATCCATCTTCCTCTTTTTTTCCTCTTTCCACCAATTGCCCCACATAAGCAGACCCACTTTTACAATCATGCCATATTATTACTTTTTTAAGGTCCAGATTCTGCATATGAGTGAAAATGTGATATTTATCTTTTTGAGTTTGGTTTATCTGACTTAGCATAATGATCTCCAGTTCCATCCATTTTCCTGAAAATGAAATAATTTCATTCTTTTTTATGGCTAAATAGTAGTCCATTATATATACATATATATATATATATATATATATATACATATATACATATATATAAATACATAAATATATTCCACAGCCATAGCCCAGTATTGTGAATTGTATTGCTATAAAAATGGGTGTGCAGCTATATTGATTTATATTTCTTCAGCTGTATGCCCAAGAATGGTATGGCATAATCATATCATATTTCTATTTTTAGCTTCTTGAGGAACTTCCATACTTATTTCTATAGCAGCTTCACTGATTCACATTCCACCAACAGTATATAAGGGTTCCTTTCTGTCCACATCCTTGCCAAAATTTGTTTTTCTTTGTTTTCCTGATGATGGCTATTCTGACTGTGATAAAACAGATAGACTAACAGACTAGGATAAAAAATCCAGAAATAAACCTGCACAGTATAGCCATCTGATTTTTTCACAAAGAAGCTAAAAGCATATGTTGGAGAAAACACAGCTTCTTCAACAAATGATTGCTGGGAAAACTGGATATTCACACATAGAAGACTCATACTAGATTTTTATCTCTCAGCCTGTTCAAAAACCAATTCAAAATGAATCATAGATCTAAATGTAAAACCTGTAACTTTGAAACTATATGAAAACATAGAGAAAACACTTGACAACATAAGCATAGGCAATTACTTTCTAAATAGGGTTCCAGTTGCTCAGGATATAAGAATAAGAAATGACAAACGAGAATGCATCATATTAAAAACCTTCTGCACAGGAAAAGTTTCTAGAATCAAGAGACAAACCACAGAATTGGAGAAGAATCTATTCAAACTATTCATCAGGCAAAGAATTAATATCCAGAATATATGAAGAATTCAAAAAAAGTTAAACATGAAAGAACAAATAATCCAATTTATAATTGGGCAAAAAAATGAACAGATAGTTCTCAAAAGAACAAGTACAAATGGCTAATAAATAAATGAGGAAATGTTCAACATCATTAGCCATAAATGCAATCTCCTATTTTTGAAGGCAACCAGATGCAATTCATTTCATACATGTTATCCAGATAAATGATAATTAGTGCTCAGATAAGAATTGTTAGCACCATTTGCCATGCACAGCACAACTCAAATTTACCTGATGCTCTGGCTTGCTTAAAGGAAAATTAAATTCCTGTGTTTATGGTGAGAAGTGGTTTTATAACTTAGCTTTGTTTAGGCTCCTACCTTTCCATAGAAACTGAAAGATATGTATACTGTATTCCTTGATTATTGTGTTTCAAGGATGATTTCAAGTGAAAAAGTATTCCAACAATATAATACTGCCAAAGGCTTTATTTATCCTTTAAGTATAGCTATCTGAAATAAACAGAAATATCACTGTCTTTCAAAAAAAGAGAGCAGGAAAGTAAAATAGGTGCTGTCTGGGGGTGGGGGTGCTGGTACCAGTGGGAGGGGCAGGATATAAGGAAAGGCTGAAGGAGGCTGAATGCCATGGAAATGTTATTACACATGTAAGTAAGTGGAAAAATGAGGCCTGTTGAAAGTATTCCAGGAATGGTGCGAGGGAGGATAAAGGAGAATGACGGAGAGGGTCAATTCAACTATGATATATTGTTAAGAACTTTTGTAAATGTCAAATGTACCTCCCTCAGTACAACAATAATAAAAAAGGAAAAAAAAGTGCATTTTAAATATGCCAAAAATCAAATTTAAAAAGTTTTCTAAAGTAAATCTTCAAAAACTAAGAAGAAAGTAACACATTTTCCCTAATTTTTCATAGGAAAATAGTACATCAATTTCAAATTTGTATTTACCCCTATATTTTCTTTAACAAAAATCAAATCATTTACATGATTAACCACTTTTGCATCTATCACAAAATATTATCCCCACGTTGAGTAGTTGGGTTCTTCAAGTTAGTAACTGTAAAATAAACAAAAAAATCAATTATTGAAAGGAAAAGTGTGTAAATTTATAGGATGAGAAGATTGGCTAGGAGAGCAAATCTCATAAACAGTGATCCATGTAGCCATTGTACTTAGTTATTGAATTAGTAAACCATAAAAATAAATTTTACCGATTTTTATTTTGAACAGATAATGATCAAACAGTAAATTCTGTACATTATTTCTCTTAACAGTTTAACAGTGAGAACATGATTATTGCACAGAAAATTCATGTACTAAGTTTGATTACAATTAAAATGTTTTCTCCTTGTTATTATAGTCATTCAATTATACCTTGGAAAACCACAACAAATGAAACAGGAAAGCAAAAACAAAATAAATCAGATAGTTTTACAGACAAGAAAATAATATATATTTATCTTAATATTCCTTGCTTAATTTACTTTACCTTTTTCATTAAGTTTATCATTAAATATCTAATTTAGTTTATGCTAAATTATTGTGCTTCTCTCACTAAACTATACTTACATTTGTATTCTGATACTTGCACATTTCCTTGCACAATGACAGCACTCAATAACTGTCTATAGAATAAAATATGAGGGTGATTTTTAGCTTAAATTGATCCTACATATCTTGTCTGTTTTCTTCTTTAGACTAATACTAAACTTTCAAACTAAGCCCAATAATGATTACTTTAATGTGCTAAGTAGCTTTTACACTACTAAAAGTAAGACAGAGTCTTTTTATATATTTACTTGCTATTTATTCATGTTCAATGCTATTTCGCTCAGAACCAGTCACTATCATTTATGGACTGCTCACTATTTACCTGGTAACATTTTATCAATATTAACGTACTTAATTTACTCAAGTTGTGCTTACTAGTCTTAGTTTGCAGATGGCAAAACGTATGAAAATAAGAGAGTAAGTCACTCTAACAGGGCAAAACAGCTAAAAATTGGTAGAGCCAAATTTAAACCTGGGTCAGTCTGGATGCACAGTTCCTGCCCCAAGATCTCTGCTTTTTTCAACATATTTCAGGCTTCTCGAACCAGGTTGTATGTGTCCTATGCTGTATGGTCAGTGTTAGGGTATGAGGCTGGCCACCTTCTGAGAGGACAAAGGACACTCGAGACAAAGGAAGTCACAAGGCGAGGTTTATTTCTAGCCAGCTAGGGTCTGAGCATCCACCTGACGCAGCAGGTTTCAACAAGGATGCTGAGAACAAAGTTTAAGCAGGTCTTATACTCTTTAAAGCATCAATCATCTCACATAGGAATTCCTTATGCCCCTGGGGTCACATTTTCCTGATCTTGCCCACATTCTGATCTTGCCCACATCCTGGTGGTGGGGTAATATTATTTTTTGGGAACTAGGGAAACACCAGAGGTTTACTTATCAGGTTACAAGGAATGCGTTCTCCCATAAATTAGGGGCTAGTAGTGGAATAGAAACCTAAGGTTTAGATAAGAACAGCAGGGGAGTCCTGCTTTGGAAAGTTTATTTACAAGTGGAGACAAAGAAAGGCAGGAATGGGTGCTTATCGCTGCATGGTGCCTTTCATCTCAGTCCCGAACTTTTGCATGGCTCTAATGAGCAATTCCTCACAGCTCTGTCTGAGATTACAGCTTTTAATTGACAGTTTACCATGTTTTACAACCCTGTTTCAAGGCTATCTTCCTCTTCACAAGGTTACCCAAGGGTCAGGTCAGTTATAGCTGATTTCTAGGCCAGGTGGGCTGCAAGTTAAAGTACCCCAACAGCCAGCAGTCCACACTGTACCTAAGGAAGTGGTGAATTTCAGGTTGTTCAAGCCAGCATTAATATTCAAGATGGTTTGATCTCCACATCAAGAAACAAATCAGGGTGATTTTGGTAATAAACATTCTCAGTTAAACAGGTTGTAGTTCCATAGTTTTGAATGGCCATCCCACTCATATAATAGAGTAAACATAATAAAGATGACATATATGACTCATGGGAGAAATTGTTGACACATAGTATATAAAGTTTACATCCTGCAGGTACAGAAATAATGATTTTTCCCAGAAAGTTGTATTACAGTTCAGGAGAATCTTCCCAGTAATTTGAGTAAAACCTGGAATGATAAAATTGTGATCAATGTGCTAGAGAAGAATGCAATGCTCACCTGTATTCCACTGAACACTACTCACCACAATTAATTTAAAGAACTTCAGAACTTTCCTGCTCACGGGAATAAAGCCACTGCTATGTTCTGCTGAGCAAGTGTCTAGAACTGCATAGCTAAGTCAAGAGTCATCTCCATGGAGAACTATGGAAGAAAGATATTCATGGAGGGGAGAGGAAATAATGGTGAAATGAGTTGGAATGGGAAAAGCAACCTCCACAGTTTCCGTATCTTTGCAGATTGCTATAGTTTGGGTAAGGAGGCTTGGTTCTGCTTACCTCATTCCCTGCAGTGAAAGGGAAGACATGTTTCCAGGTACAATCATATAAGGATTTTAAACAGCTCTTCTCCTAATGAATTGTTATTCACTTTACTGTCTTGTTACCATTGACTTCATGTCCCATAGATAGTTGTCATATCATCTTTTATTTCTTCTTATTTTTATACTTCTTAAACCTAGTATTGTTATTTAACTATGTATTTGTTAATATAATGTGCTATCAACAAAGCAGTAAATCCCTTGAGGGCAGAAATCTGATCTAGAGAATGACTATTTTAGCATGAGGCACAACACATACTAATCTGAAGTGACAATCAACTCAAACACATCTATTTTCATTTGCAAAGAGATTACTCCCTATTCAAGAATTATTTGCATAATAGGAGGAAGAAATCCACCTTAGATCTTCTTCAATGGGGAGAATTTTATTCCATAGAGCCATGCCAAAAGAAATGTTAGCATTAAACTCACCTTGCACCTTTAAAAGAAATAAGTCAAATATTACTAGAGCTCATTTTTGTGTGATAGCCAACAGAGATAAAGGAAGCTTCAAGTTTTTCACATTCATAAGCCACCAGAACAGTAATTAAAAGATTGCCTCTCAGCAATATTTGAGAAAACCCAGGGAAATATTCAGAAGTCTATTGAGAGCTATGAATAAGGAAACAAGATTCCAATAGCTCCCATTCAGCATACATGGTAAGAATGTGGAGTGGTGGTACCTTTGCTCAGAACAGGAAGTCCATGTGTGAACTGAGAAGCCATTTGTACCTAATGTAGAGTGAGAGAGGAAGAGAAATGATGGAGTTCATTGAGGTGAGCCACTGTTATATGCCCTATAATTTTATATACATTTCAAATTCATCCAAATATACATAAAGGAAAACAAATTTGAAGGTAAATGGTAGGATTCTGGAAAATATCTTTACCCTATATTTCTAAAGCATAGTGAAATATATATTGCTAAAATAAAAGAGTTATACATTCTTAAATCATTAACACTAAGGTTCAACCTTTCTGTTGATTTTAGAATTGCTTATTTGCACAAACATACATGGACTTTTTAAAGATACAGTTTTCTTTCTTCCTTAAGGAACACTAAGATAAAAAGCATGATCCAGAATGAGCTGTTCAGAGGTAGCTCTAGCAGAGTCATGTCAGAGCTTCTATCTCTGAGTCCAAGAAGCTGCCATTTCCAAAAGTCTGGGGAGTTCCATTTCCCAGCCAGTGAAAGGGAAAAAGTAGAAAATGGGTGACAAATGAGAGTTTTAAAGGGTGTAATCTGAAACTTACATATATCATTTACATTCTCCTGTTCCTCAGAACTCATTCACATGATCTCACTTGGAGGAAGACAGGCTATGCTGTTTGGATGCAAAATTTCCACTAAACTCTGTGTGTATAAGGCAGAATTGACCAAGGTGAATGTACTGGACTTACTGAAAAGCTAATGCAGCATTAACATTTGAGACCCTGTCACACATAGGCTGTTTCTTAGGCCCTGATGAAAGAGGAAATAACAACATACTCATTTATTTATTTTATAGTATTCTTTTCTTAACATTTTCAAAACATTAATCCACCCCTAGAAAATAAAGCCTACTTTCCAATGTAAGATAACCAGAATGATTTTTAGTGAAAAATTCACTGTCTCTCCTCTAAAATCATTGTCTTTATTTTACAAATAAGGACTGGAGAGGTTAGCATCTTCTAAAAAGTCACATAGGGTTGGATTGAAATTGATACCCAAGTCTCTAGGACACAAACAATTTGGCTACTACATTTTTAGTCAATCAAATATCTTTCAGGTTTTCTTTTCAGGATTTTATTTCTTCCTGACACTATTTCAGGAGAAAAGTTGAGCAATCTAGAAATTACAAGGTAACTGACTACATCAGTTTGTCCCCATCTTTTTAGACAATCTTGGGGGACAAAGTGAAAGTGAAAGAGGACATGTGATGCCCAGCTGACAAGCTGACAAGACAGCCAGTTAGTCAGGGCAACTCTACTCTCAGATCAACTCAAAGGTTAATTACACAGCTGCGGTAAAAGATCTGATGGATAGAGGCTGTGAACTTCACTTACATTGAAGGCCCAGAGGTTGCAGACGAGGAGGACCCTTATCAATTAAGTGTGGCAGCTCATTTTTATAAAATTGTCAAAATGGATTATTAAATTTCACATATTAGTTTGCTTGGGGATAAAAGTTAAATAATACCAAAGGTTGCATTTATAAATAACATTTAGTGTAAACTCTTGCTTCTGGCCACATGTCAAACTGTCAGAGGTGGTATACATCTGATCTATGTTTTTAGTTTTCTATTTCTGTCTGAGGCATTTTTTTTTTGTCATACTGATCATTACTCTAAGTTAAAAAAATGCCTGATTAATAATTCTAGTTTAACAAATTTATAACTTTGAAATGTGCTATTTCAAAAAAGACTAAGTCTAAGTATGAATAGGAGTTGAAAACATATTAAATTCATCAACTTGGTTTATACAACCCTCAAGTTCAATGCTATAACAAAATTTACACTTAACCCTTGCTTTTTGCGTATTTCCTTATTTAAAGCAAATTCAGAAAACTATGTTGTACTAAGTCATAAAAAACTTAAAGTGCTTTTCTTTAGATTTGTGCTTTTTTTGTTACTTTCAAGACTGTGTATGATTCCATCTACTTTGAGTTGAATTTACTGTGAATCAGCCTGATTCTCTAGCTTTTCCTAGTAACCTTTAAACTTCTGTATTTATAAAACTCTTATGACTGCTAGAATTATTTGGCAGCATGTAAGAAACATTCAAAAGACCCAATGCAATGCTTCTTATAAAGTAACTGTAATTAAAATGAACCCACTATTAAAGGATAACTTTTCATAAAAGCATTCTCATATGACACCATTCACAGATATTCTACCACACGTGTTTCACACTTAGCATTGCAATGTTATATCAAATGCATTATCTTAACCTGGCTGGCCTAATAGTCTGTCATGGAAATGTATGCTCTTTCTTTAGTTTTAGTAGTATCCTGTGCTTCTTACTTTTTTATCTGTAACAGGTTGTACCCTGCTATAATTAGTGCTTTAAATCTCTCCAAAAGGCCTTTGTGCTGAAGGGTCAGTCCCCAGCATGACACTACTGAGAGATGCTGAAAACTTTAATGGTGGGGACTACTGGGAGGTCTTCTTGTCAATGGGAATACAACCTTAAAGGGAACAGTGAGACTCTGGTCTTCTTCTCTTCCTCTCTATGTCCAGGCCACATTTTTGTTCTACCATGTGCTCTCCACCATGACATGTTGCCCTGTTACGGACCCAAAAGCGATAGAACCAACCTCTTGTAATCGCAAATCTCCAAAACTCTGAGGCAACATATCCCATTCTGTGGCATGTTCCACTCATCCTAATGATGAAGTTGATGTGTACCACTAACACATTTTGTAAATCCAATTGCAAGAAAGTAAAATGTTGCACATGATCAACACAGGACCCATAGCATAGAAAACTATGTGAGAAATTTTGATAATCACTGCTTCAGAGATGGAAACAATGAGGAAAAAGATAACAAAATTCTAGAATTACAAGGCATACAAATTATTTTGGCAAATACTCTAAATTAACAGGCCACAAAATAAAACCTAGACTTGATAAAAATTATAAAATGCACTGGCAGCTGAGCCTAATTTTGGACCTAGTGTTGAACACTGTAGCCTCTACTTGCCTGAGATTATATAATCCCCCAAATGGCATAGCCACTTTGACACAAGCAGAGCTTTGTTTTACTTCTTTGGCTTTTACTTCATCAATTGAGCTATGGGTCAGCATTTTATTCTCACATTGGAACTTTTCAGCTACCAAGTGATTCTGTTGCTCTGTTTTGTTTTCTTTTTCCTATATATCTGCCTAGATGAGGAACAGGATCACGTAGATCTGACCCTGAGAAAGTTTGTACTCTCTTAAATTCTGAAATGCCCCACAGTATAACAAGAGAATATAAATTAATTCACTGCTGACTTCAGACTAACTACTTGACTGATGGTCTGATGGACTAGGGTTTCCCAGCAAGCATCAATATCATTATTATCCTGATAGGTTCCTCAAACAAAAGTTTCAATGATAAAATAATTTAAAAACTTCATATCTGGAGTACAAAGTTACTTTCACTAAAAAATATTTCTAAATTAACTGAGATTTATGTTAAATCTTTCTTAATCCCCTCAAAAGTTTTTGTTTAATACAAAATTTAACATTTAAATAATTAAACAGTATTTATGTCTAAGAATTAAATTATGTTGTGAGCAATTCAATAGCAAACCAAAATTGTATTACTTTATATCAGATATTATCTAACTCAAAATAATGTAGTATTTGTATTTTGGATTTCAGATATAATTCAATGCCTTTCTAAAGGCAAAGTTTCAAAATGAGCTTGAAAATTAATATTATCAATTTTTCTACATGAAACTTTAGTAAGTTCATGCAATTTGTACTGGCACTCATGTTTCAGGACAGTTTTTTGCAAATTTTGTAGAAAAACATTGGGATACTTTTTTAAAAAAAAATTGCAGAAACAGGCATAAATTTCATACTTGTTTGATTTTCCCTTTCTTTTATAATTCCTACATGTTTCATTCATGAATATTGCACTAAAGACAAGACAGTAAATTATTACAAAAGATAACATTCAGTCTTAGAAAAATAGGAATGGCATGAGCCATTATTTTCATGCAACTGAAGAATCTCTTCTTTTAACGTCTTTCCTAATATGAACTCCACCTTCAAGTGTGATCACGGAGCAGAATAATTGCTTCATTCCAGTTCCATTTGCATTAGCTAAAAGCCTTTCTTAAGTAATAACTCTATGTGTTCATTTTTTTCCTTAACTTGCCACTAAACTTTCAAGTATTTTAAAGTATATATCAGAGAAAATGATTATGTAAATATGAAAACTTCAAAAATACAAGATTTTTGTATAGACATAAGTTCTAAGATTGAAGTGCCTATGCTTTTGACTGTTGGTTTATAAGGAACTACTTATAGTGTGAGATTCTAATTTAGCAAAACTGAACTACAATGGAAAGCAATTTCAATGGACCATATAGCTGTTTCTTTATAAACTGATTATTTTTAAAGAGCCAGCCTCCAACATTCCTCTCTAGAGGAAGAATGAATATAGTGTTACTACTGTACATATTAAAACACATTGCTCAGTCAGTCATAGTACAAGCTGATATTAAATTCCTGAAAACCATAGTACCATAAAACAAGTCATATGGATGACTATGAATGGACAGTCTTCATGTGATCTGGGATTAATTTAGTAAACAAAGTGTTTGTAGAGATTACTACAAAATACGACATTAACTCTGGAGAATTGGGGATGAGAAGTGTCATTATTTTCAACAGGACCAATGAATCTCTTTTATTATTAACTGCTACTGTGCACAGATGCTAAAAATGTAAGAAAAAGATTCCATTTTACTTCATTGAAAATTTTCCTCTTAGAAAATTACCTATGTCCTAGAAATCCCCTCTGAAAGGGCCCTGCTTCCTGCAGATGAATGCATTTCACTTTTGATGACTTCATAAGATTTTTTTAACATTTTGACAAAATTTTAATGTTCTGTAGAGAGTAAAACAGGAGGTAAATGTAAGAGGATAAAATTCTATTATTGAAAAACTCTGTGCTAATCATGAAATTTAAGTTTTGTATTTAAGTTTATGGCAAATGGTACCAGCTTCAAGTGGCAGTAAAAGTCAGATATGGGTCTCCATTTGTCCCTGTGGTTTCTCATTTTTCTCTGTTCTTTTCTATTTCATAACTTTCTTTCTTTCATAGAACAGATCTACACACAACAGCCTTTCATATACTTCTATTAATGGTAGGAGGTTAAAGTCTATGATAAATTTCTTATTCTGCATTACTGATAATGATTCTACCTTGCGGGCAAAATCCTGACAAATAAAACAGTAATGCAGAGACATGATCAAATTCACATAATTCTCAAACATTCTCAGAACTGCAACTATTCTTTTCCTTCTTTGAATTGGGTTCATATCTCTGCATGCATATTTATCATATATCTTATGTCTTAGAGACATTACACAATATACAACGTCAAGTTTCCCCAAAATTAGAATATAGTTCCTTGCAGCTTTTCTTCAAATGTCCACTCTCAAACCCACTAGACTCCATAGTCTGAAGTGTCTTAGTTCCATGTTTCCAAGCCTATTTGTAGACTGCTTAGAAAGCTTGTCCTTCAGTCTATGTTAACAGCCTTTAAAAAAGACTATCACAGATTTTTTCCTTTATGTATTAAGAATGAAGTCTTCACAGTTTAGCACTTACTGCAGACTTGTGATAAAGTGATGCTCACATTTCCTTTCCCTACTCTAAGAGTCCACCTACAATTCATACTTCTGGTAGAAGCAGAGTAGAATGAGCAACACCTTGTATCCCAGCACTAAATCATGCATAATGTAAAAAGGAGCAGTGCCTATCACCTGTCCACCTAGGCCACAAGACAGTCATTTCATTTTCTATGAGCAAACTTGACTTTCAATAACCTGGGCACATAATTTATCTTTCCTGATAGATGTGTCTGAGTCCCAGGTTGACTGTGAGGGCCTTTCTTTTTTCTTACAGTGGTATAAAATTTTCTGTGCACTTACCATACACTATGCACAAAACAAGCATATGCAGAGGCTGGACTATGTGAAATAGGATGTGAAAGCCTCCCCAGGTTGTGTGAGGACAATGAACATTCTTAGCCACAGAGGCTGCCCAAAAACAGAGTTATAGCAGCTTTTGTGGAGATTAAAATATCAAATAATAGTCTTTCTAAATTTTTGCCTAATCTTTCAATGATAGAGGTTTCTATAATATGAGTAAAATCTCTCTCAGTATTTCCATAATATCACATTGAATATGTGACTGGAAATAAATGGTTTACAGCAGATCTCTAGGGTTTGCTTATTAGTAAAACTATTTGCTTGACCTGGACTATGCACTTTCACACTAAATGTGTGTTTAAAAGGTTATCTCATAAACAACATTGTAGCTCAGAAGTTCTACCGTGAACATAAAAAGAAAAATGAATTTCCTTTATTTACTTCCTTTTCATTTATCGAACATCTTTCCGCAATAAAAAAAGATGGGAATCTGCAACCCGTGTTTACCAAACAACAGTAAAGAAACAATATTTATTATTAACTTCTTAGAGAAAGTTAAAAGAAACCCAAAGACTACATAAATCAGTGAAATTTTACTAACAGTGAATGTTTAAACAGGTACACACACAATATATATTAGTGTGCATAAAAATGTAACTCAAAGCAGAAATTCATAATTGTGTTTCTGCATTGAGGAATACAGAGTAGACACATTTTAAGTAGTATATTCAATGTTAGATTTTCTAAATAAGTGACTGCTAAGCAATATATTTACCAAAAAGAGTGATCCCTAAAATATGGTTTTAAGCCTCTAACAGATGGGGTATTTCCCACAGTTACAATTTAGGTTAAAATGCTTTGATTCTGTATTTCAATATTGAATTCCTTTCTCTTACTTCTTTACCAATGATATATGAGCAACTTTAAATTTTAATAATAATGGCAACAAAATGAAAAATGTATTATTAAAGAATTGTTTCTGAAAGCAAAATGTTAAGACTGTGCACCACATCAAATATATAAATCAAACAAAAACATTCTACTTCGGTCACTATTATTTATTTACTTGTTTGCTTATTTATGCTTATATACTCAGTACCTTTGGAAACAATTTGGGATGCCTTATAAAAACATAGTGCAACAAAACACAAATCAAGAAGTTAAGAATTTGTGCGATGATCAAAACAAACAGAAACAAAAAAATTAATTAAAAAATGACACAAAACCATGGCTTGGAGTGACATAGCTAACATAGAGGTTCTAATTTGGCACTGCACTGTTTAACACCAAACTAAAGATAGAGAAACAAGCAGTTATATAGGTCATAGCTTCTAAACTATGAACATTGGCCATCTAGACACTAAAGATGAATATATCTACTAGATCAAAAATTTTAAAACATTGGGTAAGTGAGTGCCAATTTTGATGACCTGGTGAAATTGGTAGATTGACCATTAAAATTCATATTATAACATTTCTATTTAAAACTCTTTTACACCCTTCTTTAATCAAAGGTAAGACTGAGTAAGAAATATGGATGGACTATTTAATTTTCAGGAAATCCCTTGTAAGAATTTTTGTATTTCTACAAAGATTTTGAGGTGTTGAGCAGTAGTAAGTTTAAAGTTACTCTTCCTAGGAAACCTAAAACTTGAATGGGTTGATGTGCTACCTGTTGAGGAGCGAATAAAGTAATCTTAAATTGGCAGAGGCCACTATGGGAAGGTGACCAGGAAGTAGCAAAGAGGTCTTGTAGAAATGAACCAATATAGGGTGCCATACAGAAGTGCATGGAAGCAATGCTAGGAATCTCTCTGGATAGCTATCTTTATTCCAAAATAGCAAAAATGATATGTCTTTCTTATTATCTCTTATGTTCTCTCTTCAACAAATTTGGAGAAGATAGTGGAAAGGGTTCTGCCTAGAAGCAGGGGAGGGGGAGATAGCACAAACAATGTATACACATGTAATTAAATGTAAAAATAATAAAATAAAAGGAGAAAAGAAAAAATAAATAAAGTTAGTCTTCCTGATAAGCCTGTAGGGCTCACACTCTAGGTTGGTTCTTAAACCAAAGTGAAACAGAAATTAAGAGACTAAACAGAAAAGAAAAATCTGTGATTTATTGGGAGACAGTAAAATAGTGAGGAAGAGGGAGAGAGAGAAAGAAAAGAGAGAATGAAAATATATCTATGATATAATTAATTTAATATATGGGTTCTCTTCCAAAGGAAACAGTGATTAGACTAAAGAGACAGTCCACAGAATGGGAGAAAATCTCTGTCAGCTATGCATCTGACAAGGGGTAAATAAAAAGAATATACAGGGAGCTCAAAAATCCATCTCCACAAAGTATCAAGAGCCCATTGAATAAATGGGCAAGTGAAGTGAAGAGACAATTCTCAAAAGAAGAAGTACAAATGTCCAATAAATACATGAAGAAATGTCTAACATCCTTGCCTATAAAGGAAATGCAAATCAAAATGGCACTAGATTTTTACCTCACTCCAGTCAGAATACCTATTGTCAATTACACAAACAGCAACAAATGCTGGCTATTATTCAGGAAAGGGGGAACAGGGGAAGCTCTTATCCACTGAAGGTGGGAATGTAAATAGAAGTGTATGTAGGTTCATCAAAACCCGAAGCTATACTTACCATATGATCCAGAGATATCAGACATGGGTATATACCTGGCAGAATGTAAAGCAGAATACAATTGAGCCATTTGCACACCCATTTTTGCAGTACTAGTCACAACAGCCAAGCCTTGGAAATAGCCCAGATGTCCTATAACTGATGAATGGACTAAGAAAATTTTGTACATACACATAATGGAATATTATTCAGCTATGAAGACGAATGAAATTATTTTGTTTGCAGGTAAACAGGTAGAACTAGAAGTAACCATGTTAAGGGAAGTAAGTAAGCTCAGAAGGACAAAGGTTGAATGTTTTTTCTCATATTATGTGGAAACTAAACCTAAAAGATAAATGTATTAATAAATACATATATAACCTTATATTCACACACACATATATGGAGAAAGAGAATATGATTGTAATAATCTGTCTGAGGGGATTATGGGGAGGCAGGGGATTGAATAATATTGAAATACATTGGTTCTGTGTATGTATAGTGTATATAGATATATATACAGAAAGAGAGAGAGATGGCATAACAAAAATACATTGAAAACAGCTGAATAATACAGAGAGTAGAGCAATAAAGGAAGAATAAGTAGTAGAGGGTTTCATCTGATTAAATTATGATTATATACATACATATATTTATATGAAATACCAAGACAAAACTCCCTTGAATAATTAATATGCACACAGAAATGAAAGGAAGGTAAAACAGGTCCTATCCAGGGGTGAGAGCTAGTGGGAAGTAGATAAAAGCACAGGGTGAAGGAGGTGAAAATGGTCAATGTACTTTGTATAAGTATACTAAAATAAAACAATGGAACCTGATGAAATTATTCTGAGGGAGGAGGGGAGATGAGGGAGAATGATGAAGAAGGTGAATCTAATTAAGATACATTATAAAACATATGTAAAGTCACCATTAAACACCCTTGTACAACTAATACATGCTAATTTCAAAAAAGAAACACATCCTGGAGAAAAAAGATAAATTATCTCACAGGGGAAATACTCTACATAGTATTATAATGCTGAAAGTAAAACATTCTAGTATTTTCTATGATGGTTCCAAATGTATTAGATTAAGCCAGGCGCCAGTAGCTCACACCTTTAATCCTAGCTACTCATGAGGTAGAGATCAGGAGGAAAAACCCTTCACAAAAAATTGGGCTGGTGGAGTGACTCAAGGTGAAGGCCCAGAGTTGAAGCCCCAGTACTTCAAAAGAAAGAATTCATTAGATTAATATAACATTAACTATTTTTTTAAAAAGGATATGTCTTTGTATTATTAAACTCCCCCAAAATATACTTTTAGTTTTCATAAGCCAATAAATTAATTTTGTTATGGGAATTTTAGTTTAATTTTGGCCCATTTTATTAAATAGTTCAGATATATGTAAACAGTAATTTAGTACAAGGTTCTGGGGCTATGACCAAGGTAAGGTCAATAGAACTTCTATTATGTAATACTATTCTTAACCGGTATCTCCACAAAGTGATGCATAAGTCAGTAGTTCAACAAAGAACTGTGCTGTAAGCTAGTGTACTTTTTATATGAGAAGTTAAAATAAAAAACTCTGATTATTAATTGGCAAGAATGGACTTTACTGAGTTTTTAAATGGAGTGTCAACTAAGTTAAGAATTTAGTGGAAGAACATGCTTGTTTTAAAAGATGGGTAGATTAGTTAATTGTCTAAACTCACTCCTCTCTCCTTTCTTAACTTCTGTTCACCTTTCAGGTCTACATTTAAACATTTGTTTTCAACAAAGCCAAACCAAAAAAAAAAAAAAAACCAAAAAAAAAAACCTTTCCTCAATTGTCAAATTATTAGAGTTCTTGCTATACTTTCTCTTTTTGTCTTTTACATAGCATTTTTATCCTGAATTACAATTATTTAGTAGCTGTATGTCCTACCCCCATAAACTGTTAGTCTTATGATTGCATTGCTTTTTTTCTTTAGTTTTCTGTTTGCTTGTTTGTTGCTGTTGTTTCAGAGAGGAGGTTTACACAGAATCTCCACCACTCAGTGCACTGTCAACACTAGAAGGTACTTGTTAAACTTAACAGATGAATGGGTAGAAATTGAATATTCCCAGTCCTAGAGCCCTATATTATCAAAAAACAAAACAAAGCTGTGGCTGCACTGTCTTTCTATCTTACCTAATGTGTCATGAAGTTGAAATTCACAGTTCTTCTGCTTTCAACAAAACAATTTCTATAGGCCACATTTTTTTCTTTTCTGATTGCATTTATTAGATTAATTGCCCCAGGGAATGCACTTACATTTTATTAGTATTCATCAAGTAGAGAATTTGCTGAGAGTAAATTAGTTCCAAATATATCATGCGTTGAAAATAATAATACAAAAGAAAAATTGCGTAGAATTGTTTAAAATTGATGGTAGAGTGATAGGAATAACATCCTAAATATGAAGGATGGATTGCAGGAGGTCCCAACAGGGGATAATTGGCCAAGGAGACACTTCTGCTTCCCAGGAGACATGAGATATATCTCCGCTCTTGGGAAATAAAAAAATGGCTATAAAAATCCAATTTCCAAACTGACCCATGGAACTACCAGTTTCTGGTTCCCTTGCATGCCCCTATGCAGCCTTTCCCTTCTCTTCTCTACAAATGAAATGCGTCTGACCTCTGCTGTTGGAGTCCACCTGTGCTTTCACTCTCAGAATTGACCCAAGAACCCTGAACACTTGAAAATTCCTGTGTGGATCTGTGCATTATATTTGATGGTGTACAAAGGAACATTTCTTCACCTGAGGTTGGTACAGGTTGTGCCAAACTGGAGGGAACTGGACATGGCCATGATTGTCTAGCACTCTGAAGGAGTCTGTCCTCCAGAAGAGCCTCCCCACCATGGCTTAGCTACAGTGGACCTCTCAGGCCGACTTTCTCTCTCTCTCTCTGTCTCTCTCTCTCTCGTTAACAAGGGTTTCTCTCTCAGGAACCTGAGGAAAAGCTCTAAGGCAGGTAATGTGAGAAACTGGGGACTGGCTGGGAGCTTATACCAGACTTCCAGTGCTACAAGTGTGGAACTGAAACTTCAGTGCACCAGGGATTTTTTTTCCTCTCAACTCTCGGCTCCCTGCCTCTTTAAATGCTCTCCCTTTCAGATCTGACCCACTTAGAAAGAAGTCCAAAAGCAGCCTGTGGAAAGGAAAGTTTCTCTTCATGCTATAAGAGTGCTCTGGCTGGGGCAATTCCCCAGTGACACCCGAAGGCTGAAGATGCAACTTCCTGACCAACCCTGCAGCTCCAAAGGTGGCTAAGTATCAAAACCCTTCCAGCCATGTCCATGGTAAACAGACAATCAGATCTCTATACTTTCTTATGGTTCCCATGGCCCGAGAGTGGAGGTCACTCCTCACTTCCATTGCTCCAGTACTGCCTCTGGAGGGATCGACCCAGACAACAGTGATGACCAGTAATCCCTCATGCATTGAGCCTGGAAACTCTCTTTCCCCCAATCATCTGTTTTTCCTTCTTGTTTCCCAAGTAAATCAGGATGAGTGGCCTCCCCACTTTTTCTAAACAGCAGTGGGCTTCCTTCTTCAGCAGAGTCTGGAAGAGATCCCTACATCTCTCGTGACAGACACCAGAAAGTGCTACTCTCTAACTTGGGCTTAACTGTTTTTGTCAAGTATCTGGTTAAGTGGGTCTGCCTCAGGGAAAAAAACAGTAAAAGGGGTAAAGACCTCAATGGTCTTCTCCATTTTTGTCCCTTACTGCAGCAAACAAACAAACAAACAAAAATGCCTTCAGATGCTCCCTTTGTTTTCATAGAAAATATATTTGTCACATTGGATATATAGGGGGACAAAAGTCTACCTCATTAGGAGTCCCTATCCATGCCTCTTCAGGGGTCCTCCCTCTGCCCAAGGAAGCCCTCTTGGTTACTTTGATAGAGTTATTTTTAAATTACAAGCATTCAGCTGGTAGAGGAGAACCAGGTACCTAGGTCACAAGGCAAACAGGCAAAATCAAAATGAATAGATAAAAAAAATTGATCAGGGGGCACTTCAGAGGGGTGGCTGCAGCCATACCTAAATGTTTTCCCCATGACCTAAGCCACAGGTGGCAGTGGTGGGAAAGCATGAGAGAGAAGGACGCCCTCTCCCATCTAGATGCATGCATAGGTGCGTCTGCACCTCCATTAAGGTGATCAATTTTCCCTTTGCTTCCCTTTTTAGATGAGGAATCAAGCTTCAAGGAACCTGGAAAGATTCCCCACCTTGCCTGCTTACTAAAACAGACAAGACATTAATCCAGAAAGCCTTTAACGAGAGCCACTCAAGTTTTACTGCATTCAAGCCTGGGTATAGTATCCTCTGGGAGATGGGGAAAAATGGCCAGAAGGAGGGAGAATTAATTATAATACCATTCTTAAATTAGATATGTTCTGTAAAAAGGAGGGAAGGTGGACTGAAGTCCCATATATTAAACTTTTCTTTTTCCTAAGAGACACCTAAAATGGCTGAGCAAATACAGGTTAGATACTGAGACCATGGTGACTCTTTACAAAAAGCCTCTAAATTCCCTTGAGGAACCAGATGCAAAAAAACCATCTAATGCCCAAGGACCCCCAATAATGTGAAAGGGGGGTCTCCCCAGAGACAAAAATCAAATCTTACTTCTCTGGGGAAACAGGAAGTACTAGTTCAGGCAGCTACAGCTGAGGATGATTATCATTTAGGTAAATGTGGCTCTACAGGCCTATCTCAGACTAGGCAGTCACAGGAAGAGGAGGAAGAGGGAGAAGAAAGACAAAGACACTGGATATTAAAAAGGAAATCCTGATTCCCAATTCCAACAGGAGATCAGGCAGTGCCTAGGTATGATCCTAAGTGGGACCCTGAAAATAACAAGGATGAATGGACCCATAACCACTTTATCCGCTGCATTCTTGAGAGTCTAAGGAGAGCCAAGATAAATCCCTTAGTTACTCCCAAGTAATGGCTATACAGCAAGGACCCTTAGCAACCCCAGTAGTTTTCCTACAGAGACTTAAGGATGCTTTACAAAGCATACCAACATTGTACTGGAGCCACAGGAGGAGGAGATCACCTAAAAGACAAATTTCTAACACAGTCAGTCCTGGATATCCATAGAAAGCTTCAAACACTGGTGACTAAAGGAAGCAGAGATCTAGAGCAATTGGTCCATATACCAACATCCACACACTATAATAGGGATTTAAAAAAAGGAAAAGAAAGACCTGGAGAAGGAAAAGAAAAAGGGTAAATGACAGGAGGCTCTGATTGCAGTGCTCAGACAGGCTCCCTCAGGGCAGAGTCCAAACCCGAGGACATGCTTTCAATGTGGACAGGCAGGCCATTTTAGGAGGGAGTGCCCCTGGACGAAGCCACCTCTGGGACCCTGTCCCATTTGTCAGTGAAATCATTGGAAGGCACACTGTCCACAGTTCCCTGGGGAAACGAGGTCAGAGCCTCCCACTCAATGAAGGGTCCCAGGGGCCTCCCATCCAGGCTCCTGCAACCACCATAAAAATAGAGGAGCTCCAGGTGATACTTACTATTGAAAAGCACAAAGTCAGCCTTCTTATCAATACTGGAGCCAGCATTTCAGCTATTCCTTTCTCTCCCGGACCCAGGTCCTCCAAGAAAATTACTGTTCAGGGCATATCAGGCCAGCCCCTAGAGCATTATTTCACTCAGCCTATAGCCTGCTCCTGGGGATATTTCCACTTTTGTCACTCCTTTCTAATTGTCACAGAAACTCCTACTCCTCAAATAAGGTCCTGGACTTTTCTTTTTTGGGAGAATCTTTATTGCTGCTACATTCATTTTGTGTTATAGGTCTATTCAGGTGATTAATATCCTCTTGGTTCAATTTTGGGTGGTCAGACCAGGTAAGGCTTGCCATTAAGGACATGCAAAGGTCTTTGCTGTCCCTTGCCTATATGGTCATGGACCACTGCCTGGCCTTAGCTTTTCTTTTGGCTAAACAAGGAGGGGTATGTGCCATCACCAATACTTTCCATTGCACATATATAAACACTTCAGACATTGTAGAGGAATGTGCAGACTATATTCTCCAACAGGCTAAGTGGTTCTCGAAACTCAGGTTTCTACACAGGTATGGGACCAAATAAGATCCTGCCTCCCCTCCAAGACATGTTTCCTACCCTTTCTGTGGTCTATACTTGCCATTATTCTCTTACTTGTGTTTGGGCCTTGCACTTTAAACTTACTTGTCAAGTTTGTTTCCTCTTGCCTAGAATCCACCGCTTTCCTGGTTCCCCTGCATGCCCCCATGAAGTCTTTCTCTTCTCTTCTGTACAAATAAAATCTTTCTGAGCTCTGCTGCTTAAGTCCACCTGTGCTTTCATTCTCAGAGTGGACCCAACAACTCTGAACACCTGAAAATTCCTGTATGTCATCTGTGCATCAAATACATGCTGTGTGCCAGTCATATTTTACATAGTTTCTCTATAAATTAAGAGTTATTTCTTTTAGATCAAAAAGAATTAACCTAGAAGGTAACACCCAAGCACAGGAAATCAATGTGAGTCAATGCCCTATATAGCTATCCTTATCTCAACCAGCAAAAACCCTTGTTCCTTCCTATTATTGCTTATACTCTCTCTACAACAAAATTAGAAATAAGGGCAAAATAGTTTCTGCTGGGTATTGGGGGGGGAGAGGGAGGGGGCAGAGTGGGTGGTAAGGGAGGGGGTGGGGGCAGGGGGGAGAAATGAACCAAGCCTTGTATGCACATATGAATAATAAAAGAAAAATGAAAAAAAAAAAGAGTTATAATGATCCCCATTTGGTTGCAAATGATAGTGAGGCTCAAAGTTGAACTAACTCACCCAAGTAACTAATAAGTAGCTTGATGTATTTATGGGTGTGATATGTGATTAAAGTATTTGTACAATATGCCTATGCTGTCCTACTTAATACTATTTTGAATAAATTATTATGTGAAAGAAGTATGTACTATGAAACAGGCTATCTATTACAGAAAGGATATATACTAATACAAAATCTGCATATATAATCTATAAAGATACCTACAATAAGAATTGGTGGCAATCTGCCACCATTCTTTGCTTATGTAACAAAGTCTGCATTCAAACCTGTTTGCTTATGTTTCTTTTCTATTACTCTTTTGGATAAATGGGCAAGGTAGCTCTTAAATCAACGAGTATTTCCTTTTCTCATTAACAAAGCAACGAGCAATTATTGGCATTTCTTTTTCATGTTTAAAACATTTTGAAATGGTCTGTAGTTGACAGACTATATTTTACATTTGAGTGTTATTCAATATTTTCATGCTGGCTAACGGATGGACTTAAAATCTGTGGTGTTCAGCTGAATACATTAAAAAATACAAAGGTCATTATACAAAACAGAAGCATTGTTCTAGGACAATGAACTCTGAACTAGAGGTGGAGATCATAATAACAGATTGAGATCTTATTGTTGATTTCTCTGGGTATCAGGATAATAGACTAGGAGTAATACAGGAAGTACAAAGTAATTACAAAGTTCCAGGAACTGTTTGAAGAACTTTAAGATGATTTGATGATTTTATCTTTACAGCAGCTGAGTGCTATTATCCCCAACTCAGATATGTAGACTAGTGTAATGAACCAGAATAATTTGAAGAAAGGACAAAAAATGCACATATACATAATATAAACCTAGACATAGTCCCAAATCTTAGCACCTGCCATGTATCCTGGACACCATGAAGTAAACTACATGACCTAAAATTCTGAAAATGAAAATATAATGTGTATTCATTTAAATCTTCTAGAAGCAAAGGACCATGATTACTAAAAGCTATAGTTTCATTCCATGATCAGTATTTATCAGATACAAGGAAATATTGTCTGGCTTCATTGAGGTATAATTAACAAAAATTCTATATGCATATAGTATACATCTTAATGTTTCCAAATACATATATGCTGTGACATAACTAGAACAATAAAGATAATTAATATATAATTCATCTCACATACCTACCTTTCCTGTGTTTTGTGTATGTGTGTGTGTGTGTGAGAGAGAGAGACAGAGAGAGAGAGAGAGAGAGAGAGAGAAAGTGACTGTGTGTGCATGTGTATGCGTTTGTGAAGAATACTTCAGATATATTTTCTTCAGGCTGCATGTTTTGCTCATATATGGAATACAGCCCCAATACAAATACAAGCAATATTATGAAAAATTCAGATCAGTTGAAAGGAAAGTCAGAGGGAGGGTAGAAGAAGGAAGTAAAAAAGGTGAATATGGTTGATGTATTTTCTATGGAAGAATGAATACAGAATTTTTAAACCTATTGAAATCACCATAAGAAGGAGAAAAAAATGAGAAAAATAGGGGAGATGAATCAATTTGGGTTATAATACATATATACATGGCTATCTTATACAAACAAAAATGTCTTTTTACAAAAACGAAGATGAAGGTAAAACAGGTCCTGTCTAGGGGATGGCACCAGTGGGAGGTGGAAGAATGTAGGGAAAGGGTGTAGGAGAGTAAATATGGTGGATATATTATGTATTCATATATGAAAATGGTAAAATTAGACCTGTTGAAACTATTCCAGGAATGGGAGGGAGGAATAAAGGAGAATGGTGGAGGAGGTGAATTCAACTATGATATATTGTAAGAATTTTGGTAAATGTTACTATATACTCCCAGTACAACAGTAAACATAAAAAGTGTTAAAGAAAAAAAAAGATATAAACCTAAAAAAGAGTACTGCAGATAAGTTTTCTCAATAAATTTCAAATACCCAATATATAAATATCAACTACAGTTAGTATACAGTGTAATAGGTCTCCAGAAATTATGTACTTTGCAACAACAAGTTTGCATTTTTTTTACCTACATCTTCCCATTTCCCCAGTCTCTGACCCCTAGTAACCTCCTTTCTCCTCTCTTTTTTGCTAATTTAAAAATATTAGGAATTCTTTTTATTAGTATATAATAGTGGTACAGGGGGACACCTTGTGACATTTATGAATATGCTTTATTGTTGGGCTCTGTTG
Source organism: Castor canadensis (assembly GCF_047511655.1). Taxonomy (NCBI): domain Eukaryota; kingdom Metazoa; phylum Chordata; class Mammalia; order Rodentia; family Castoridae; genus Castor; species Castor canadensis. The sequence continues at coordinate 93,180,010 of NC_133391.1, read as the reverse complement.
TGGAATTTAAGATTCCACATCTAAATGAGAGTATGAAGTATCTGTTTCTCTCCACCTCGTTCACTTCACTAAGCAGAATGTCCTCCAGGTTCATTCACATTGTCACAAGTGTCAGGATTTTCTTTTTCAATGTTGAATAATGCATATTGATATACAACACAATTTTATCATTCATTGATTGATGAATACTTAATTGTGTATATTCTTGTGTACTACCACGATCACTTTTACTACAGTATATATGTTTCTGTATGACACTACTTTTATTTGCTTTAGATATATATCCAAATGAGATTGTCATATCATACAGGTGTTCTATTTTCAGTTTTTTGAGGACCTTCATACTGTTTTCCATAACTGTACCAATTTACATTCCCACCAACACTATATAAGGGTTTCCTTTTCTTACACTTGTGCCAAAATTTATCTTCTACATTTTGATTAATAAGCATCTTACCAGATGTGAGACTGTGTATCACTGTAGCCTTAATTTACTTTTACCTAGTGACTGAAGATATGAACACCTGTTCATACACTGTTGGTCACTTGTGTGCTTCTTTGAATAAATATTTGTTAAGGTCATTTGCCCATTTTTAGTTGGGTTTTCAGTTTTATACTTTTTAATATTTTTGTTATTTTATAGTTTTGTATATTAATCCCTTATCAGATATTGGTTTGCAAATGTTTTCTTTCACACCATAGTTCAGGAGATTTCTTCCTTGAAGGTGCAAAAGTCTTTCAGTTTAATGTAGCCCTGATTATTTATCTTTTATTTTATTGTCTCTGTTTTCAGTGTCATATCCAAAAAATAATTGTGCAGACCAATGTCATGGAGCTTTCCCCTTATATTTCTTTTTAGAAGTTTTTCAATTAAAAATCTTACATTTAAGTTGTCAATGCATTTTTAGTTAATCTTTGTATATTGTCAACTTCATGTTTTTGAGTGTAGATATTTAGTTTTCCAACACTATTTAGTGAAAAGACTATCTTTTTCTTACTGTGAATTCTTGGTGCCTTACTTGCAGATCAGTCAATAGCACATACACAAGATTGTTTTTGAACTTTCTGCTTCCTTTCATTTGTCTATGTTTTTGTTTTTAATGTCAGTGCCATACTATTTTGATTACAGTAGCTTAGTAATAGATTTTGAAATCAGACAATACACTCCTTACAGCTTTGTTCCTTTTGCTCAAGATTGCTTTAATTATTTGGAGCCTTTTGTGGTCCATATGAATTTTAGTATTGTCGTCTTAATTTCTGTTAAAAATACCATTGGAACACATGAAAAAATGCTCACAATCTCTGGCCATAAAGGAAATGCAAATCAAAACCACATTAAGATTTCTTTTTACTCCTGTTAGAATGGTTACCATCAAGAACACAAACAACAACAAATGTTAATGAGGATGTGGGGAAAAAGGAACTCTCATACACTACTGGTGGGAAGGTAAATTAGTACAACCACTACAGAAAGCAGTAATGAGTCTCCTCAAAAAACTAAAGATAGACCTGTCATATGATCCAGCAATACCTTTTTAGAGACATACCCAAAGGAATGTGAGCCAGTTTACAACAGTCACCTGTACACCCCTATTTATTGCAGCACTATTCAAAACAGCTAAGCTATGGAAACAGCTGAGATGCCCCACTACTAACAAATGGATTAAGAAAATGTGATATTACATACAATGGAATTTTATTCAGCCACAAAGAAGAATAAAATTTTGTCATTCATAGGTAAATGGATGGAACTGGAGAACATCATCTTAATTGAGGTTTCTGAGGTTCTGAGGTTAAAAATCACATACCAGAGGAGTAGGATAAAAGAAGGAAATTAAGAAGGTGAATATGGTTGATGTACTCTCTATACAAGAATAAAGATAGACTTTTTAAACTAGTTGAAAACACTGTAAGAAAAGGACTAAGGTAGAATGAAGAAAAGTAGGAGATGAACTAATTTGGTTTATAATATATGTATATACATTGAAATGAAACAAGGGAACTCCCTGCATAGCTATGTTAAACAAAAAAATGTCATTTGTTTCTTCTACAAAATTGGACAAAGGAGGTGGAACAGGTCCTGCCTGGGGGAGTGAGGGATAGGTACCAGTGGGAGGAGGGAGGTGGTGGGGAAAGCGTGCAAAAGGGTGAATATGGTGCAAATATTGTGTGCACATGTATGTATATGCAAAAATTATACCTGTTGAAACTATTCTAGGAATGGGGGCACAGAGAGATAAAGGAGAACAGTGGAGGAGGTGAATTCAATTATGATATATTTTATACATTGTAAGAACTTTTGTAAATCCCACAATGTACCCACTCCCAACACAACAATGAAAAAAAAAGTAAGAAAAACAAAAAATTGCCATTTGAATTTTGGTAGTGATTTTATTCAATTGCTCTGAATAATTGCTTTGGGTTATTTGGACATTTTAACCATATTAATTCTCTCAATCCATGCACGTGGATTAAACACAAGATACCATTTCCATTTATCCATATTTTAATTTTTGTCAAAGCTGTATAGTTTTCAGTGTATAGATCTTTATTCTTAGCTATTTTATTTTTTGTTTCTTTATTTTTGGTGAGACTGGGGTTTGAATTCAGGGCTTCATGCTTGCAAAAGAGGTGCTGCATTGCTTGAGCCACACTTACACTCTTCAAATATTTTATTTTTCAATGTTATATTTTTAATATTTTTTGACACTAATTTCTTGTGAATTGATTTTTTCATTTAATTTTCAGGTATTTCATCATTAGTATTTAGAAATACAGCTTATTTTTCCATGTTGATTTCATATCCTGTAAAGTTAATGAATACATTTATTAGTTGCAATTGTTTTCTAATGAAATCTTTAGATATTTTGTAAATATACAATCATGTCATATACAAAGAGCCAGTTTTGTTTTTTCCTTTAAAATTTGAATGATTTTTGTTGGGGACCTGTAGTTGTAACACCTAGTAATATATTGAATAATTGACACCCTAGCATTGTTCCTGATCTTAGAGGAAAGGTGTTCAGCTTTAAACCAGTGAGTATGACCTTGGCTGTGGTCTTGTGATACATGGCTTTTATTGTATTGAGGTGCATTTCTCCAGTATCTAATTTGTTGAAAGTTTCTATCATTAAAAGATATTGAATTTTTCAATTTTTTTTCTGATTCTGTTAAGATAATCATCTGATTTTTTTTATTCTGTTATTTTTTATTCTGTTTATAGTACATCATACATAACTCATGTGTTGAGTTATTACTGCATCCCACTAGATTAGGGATAAACTTAAAGAATCATTTTTTCCTTTTTCATCACTGATTTAGAAAACAGTCATTTTATAAAAATGAAAAACATGAGCCCCAGTATAGATAGAAATAAGATGTATTAATTTGATATTACTACATAACAAATTAATGTAAAACTTAGTGTCTTAAGACAGGAATGTTATATTTTGATGGTTATAAATGAAGAAGTAGCTTAGTAGAGGTTTCTGGCTTTGGGTTTCTCATGAAATTGCATCAACCCTTTGGCTGAACTGCATCTCTATGAGTTGATTAAAGTTGAAGAAACTATTTCCAAGTTTACTTGTGTGGTTACTGGCAAGAGGTTTTAACTCCTTGCCATATAGAGCAACTCACAGATCTTTCCCCAGATAAAATGGTCAAAGAGAGAGAACAACCATGTTGTAACATAAACTCTAATAACCTAAACTTGTAATCTGAAGTCACAATCAACATACTATCCCCTTTGACTTATTTGATTGGAACCAACAACCATAGTAGAATTCATGGTAAATGGTATGAGGCAATGGGGAACTATCTTTAAGTCTAAATAATCCCAGAGACCAAATATTGTCAATTGGGTAGAATGGAAAAAGAAAACTCATTCCTTTATTTGTCCTCCCCCAAATCTCCATCATTAAAAAAGATGAACCTATACATGAATTACCCTTCCACTTTAGAGGCAGTTGATACATCATTAATATTTCCCATTCATGAGAGTCATAAATCAATAGTGTATTTAACAGTAGAGATGCTGCTAAAATCTTAAAACAGTCTAAAATCCTGACTTCTTTTGCTTTTGTTTTATATAGCTAACTAGATAGATTTACTAGAAAAAGTTTATTCTTAAGTAGAAAACAAGGCAGTATACTTGATGGAAGAAGCTGAACAGAGTGGCAGGGGTTTGCACCTACATCTTTAAGATGCTACATTCTACATTCTTATATAAGCTTATATCCTGGGATCCATGAAATAGTTTTGTCATCCTCCTGGGATTCATGAAATGGGTGTGGTCTCCAGGGACTTATTTTCTGCTTTACATTTTCTGAGAAGTTTTCTGTATGTTTCAAGGTGGAATACTGAATTAGCCTCAAGGTAACTTACATGTTAACCTACACACTAACATTCACACAATGTTCTTTATTCAATCTGAATTAGGCAAACAGAAGTGATGGAGTCTGGAATGAAAGTCAGACTGTCATAGAGAAAGAGTTTGCATATTGTAGGCCTTGCTCTAAGTTTACCTTTTAAAGCACAATTAATAAAATAAGATACACATTTTCAATGAATCACCAGGTACAGTGAATTTATAAATTTTCGAATAAACTTTCAATCACAGAAAAATACAGAAATTAAGATACATTCTTTTGTTTGTCTTTACTTCTCAGAGCAACTACTTAAATGAAAAAAATGTAGCTCAAATATCAGCCAGTGTCTTCATTCACTTTAAAAGATAGGCTCTTTTTTCCCTTATTGATTTTTCTCTGCTCATTTCAGATCATTTTACCTCCCTTTGATTTGTTTCTCTTACTGACTTGGCACTTCTTGTAGGTGCTTTACTTCTTACTAATGGCAATTGCTGGCTATTAACCAAATATGACATGTCACTAAATTGAAACATTTTACATCATTATAGCTCACTTTTTATTAAGTATAGTTTTGTACACTCCAAATTAGCTCAACATCTGACACTTAAATACACAGGGATCAGTGAAGACAAACTCATACTAAAAATCTCCAACAATTAAATCACAGCTTAAGTGTCTCCCAAATGCTGTAGGGTAAAATAATTTCACTCCTCTAGATTTAAGGAAATATGGTCTGGTCCCACAAATATTTCTGTCCTTAATGGATACCCATGTTCTTTCACTGGGATTTTTGTTCTACTTGGTTCTACGAAATAAAATTAATTAGTATAGTCCATTAGCCAAACAACCCAAAGAAAAATATCAATTTTGCTTTTAAATTTTCTTTTTTTTAAGTAAATAGATCACTCTTTTTTAGTTAACAAGTATGACATTCTCAAGGGCAATAATTGACATTTAGCCCACCTTTGTAGTCACTAGTAGCAAAAAGCAGATTGCATGGTGCATTGTATTTACTGTTTTTTAATCTATTTCTGTGACACAGCAAAAACAGACAGAAGGTAGAAACTGTCCACCTACCCCAACCTTGACACATGCCCAGCCTCCCCCATCATCATCTTCCCCCACCAGAATAGTACATCTGTTACAACTGATGAATCTACATAAACATATCATTATCTCCCAAAGTCTGTAGTTTTACATTTTGATTCATTCTTGGTGTTTTATATTCTAAGGGTTTAAGCAACTTTATGTCAAGTATGCAACATTATGGCATTATTTAGAATAGTTTCACTGCCCTAAAAATCCAATGTGTTCTGTGTATTCAACCCCTCTCTCCACTCCAATTCCAAAACTTCTAATATGTTTATTGTCTTCATAGGTTTGCCTTGTCTAGAATGTCATATAATTGAAATCATACAGTTTGTATCTATTCAGGCTGGGTTCTTACAATTAATATGATGCTGTTAATTTTCTTTTATAACTTGTCATGTCTTTATAGCTCATTGCTTTCCCATTTCATTCCATTGGAATTTAGGTCTTTTCCATTCCATTCACTGAAATCCATTCCTTTGTGTGGCTGTGCCAATTAATCCATTCACCTTACTAAGCACATCTTGTTTGCTCCCAAGTTTTGTAATCATGAAATTAAACTACTGTGAACATTCATGCTCAGATTTTTGAATTGATATAAGTTTTAGCTGCTTTGGGTAAATATCAAAGAACAAAACTGCTGGATTCAATAGTAAGACTATGTTTCGCCTCTAAGAAACTGCCAAACTATCTTCTGAAGTATCTGTATCATTTGCCGTGACACTAACAAAGATGTTGCTCCCTGTCTTTTCCAGCATTTGGTTCTATCAGTGTTCTGGGTTTTGGTCATTCTAATAAGTACATAGTTGGTATCTTACTGTTATTTTAACCAATAGTTTTGAACACATTGAACTGTAATTATTTTTCTTCTAGCATTCCATTGAAGCTACCAGAAACTTTTCTCTAGATTGTCAAATAGATTTTAATTTTTCATCTTCCTTAATTTATATCTGTCTTCCTTTACAATCTCCCCTTCCTTTGCTTAACTACCAATATGATTTTGATTTACCTTATCAGGTACTTTTATCCATCAACACTGGCTGTTGATATGCTCTTTTTTTCACAAATAAACAGCATCTTTGTTCCTATTATGATCTCACAGGCTCCTCTAGATTATTTTCCAGTATTAACTTTTTTTCTGGGTCTTCAGAAGGGTGGTGGATTGTTAACAGGTTCCACTTCCTTGTGTGTCCTCAAATCTGAAGAAAACTTCAGGTTCATGGCTACAAGAAGAGGTGGTCACTTTAGTATGCTAAAAGAGAAAGTGCCCATACAAGAACAGAAAGTAATTAAAAATAACTTCCCCTAGCTAAACCTTCCAAAGCACAAATCCAGGTGCGAAACTGGACAACTTCTATCCTGCGACCCTCCTAAATCTTATTTTTTTATATTTTATTTTTATTTTCTCCCTGCCAAGAACTGAATTGCTTCCTATAAAAGCTACCTACAAGAGCCACCAAAACAAATAGAGAACTAAGAGAAGATCCTTAAACCAACCAAATGGTGTCTGTGAGTTACTATCCACTAAAAGCAACCAGTTGAACAAGACAGATTCAATCCCAAAGGTTACCATACAGACAAGCTCAGAGCATGGGAGCAAATTCATCTGACCTCTGAGAAAAGGTTGGCTTAGTAGGTAGACTAAAGTTGTCTAGCCTAAAACTAGCATGTGGGCTTAGCGAGACAGACCAACTCAGACTCAGTGTGAACACTGCAAACTGGTGGGAATTTAGATCTTCCACAGACTCTGATTTACGTGAGGGCAGGGTGAGTTCTGTGTATTCTGTCTGAAAGGCCCATAGTAAACTTGATAACAGGGGCAGCATGAATTTTAGGTGGAGAGTGTCACTCAGGTGTATTGAGCTAGCTGTGGTTATAACCCCACACACTGAATGAGCAGCTTTGCCTGTGCAGATCTCTCCTCCTTTCAACAGAAGTTTCCCCCTTCCATCTATGGACATCTGTGCAGTACCAAAAGAATTCAACTACAAAGTCCTTCATTAAGTTAATTGCCTTGGAGTGTGACACCACACAGTCTGACTTACCTTCCCCCAGGCTCTTGTCTGCACCCTGAGCTAGGAATTTCACCTCCTTGCAAAAAATCTCTTTACTAGAAAATCTGACCTGGCAGACTGAAAATCTCAAGAGGTACAAACCTGCCCTCCCAAAACTGTTCCCTTAACAACTATAGCAAGAAGGAATAACTTGAACAAAACCCAAGGAATATTAACACTTCTCAGCAAGAAATTTAACCTTTTTTCATTCATCTAATTTGTTTTTATCTGACTGTTTCTTTTCTCCTTCTTATTTTCTTTTAAATTTGGTGATATTGTCAGAATTCTTTTTTTTCTTTATATCTTAATATTTTCTCCTTCTGTCCTAAACTCTTCTCTATTTCTGTTATAACTCTAAAGACTTCTCTCAGACTATTATGTCCTATACCTACCTCCCTTTCTTCCTATCTTCCTGTTCCCTTCCCTTCCCCACACCCATACCCTACTTTACTCAATTTCCAATCTCTATGCTTTCAAGGAGTGTTAAACTCTCAGATCATTCCCCTTCAAAGCAGAGATTTGTCCAAATATATTAGTGGGGAGACAGATAAGGGTTCCAATTATTTCTTACACATACAAATATTGGGTTTTTTTCTAAACCGGTAACTTTGTTACTATAGTTGGTGTCCCACATATGCAAGGAAGAAAAAAAGAAAATTGGGCCAACAGATGAGCAAATAACAGCATAAAAATTTAAACAAGAAAAACAAAAGCAGTGTCTCACCTCAGAAACCACACAACACTCAACAACTGAATCTAAAGATATTGAATTAACTGAAATGTCTGATAGAGAATTCAGAAGTTGACTGTTAAAACTGGTCAGTAACCTCAAGTCAGATTCAAATAAACAGATAAATGAAGTTAGGAAAACAATTCAATAACTATTCAAGAAAATTAGCAACATGGAAGAGAAACTCAGCAAGGAAATAGAAATTATGAAAAAAGTAGAGATATTAGAAATAAAAACCTCAATAAGTCAAATAAAAACCACAGTAGATAGTATTATTAGTAGGTGAGATTAAGTAGAATAAAGAATGTCAGAGGTAGAGGACAAGATTGATATAGCATGTAGACAATCACAAAGAAAAATACTTATTATTACAATATACAAGAATATTGGGAAATGATAAAAAGATAAAATCTAAGAATTGACAGGGCAGGAGAAAGAGCTGAAATATAATTAAAGGCATAGAAATCATATTCAATGAAATCATAGCAGAAAATTTTCCAACGTTATATAAGAAATAGACACCCATGTATAAGAGCCATTCTGAATTCCAAATAGACATAACTAGAAAAAAACAGCTCCACATCATATCATATTTAAATTGCCAAAACTGGAGAACAAAGAAAGAACACTGAAAACTGCAAGAGAAAAATACTATCTCAATAGACTCAAACAGGAAAAAAAATAGCAACAGAAACACAGAATCAATAAATGCATCTCAGTTGCCACACTATTCACAATAGCCAACATTTGGAAACAGCCCAGAAGCATCTGATGAAAGTATGAAGAAAATGTGGTGTGTTTACATAGTGGAGTAATTTCAGACATAAAAAAGAATGAAACTATATTGCCTGCAGCTAAATGGATGTAACTGGAGATCATAATGTAAAGTGAAGAAATTCAGGCTTAGAAGGACAATGATAGCATGTTTTCCCTCTATATGTGAAAGCTGGAAGCTAGACCTAAAATATAAATATACACATAAATATGTATGAACTTATATACTCACACACATACATACATATATATATATATATTTATATGAAGACAGAGGAGAACACAATTATAATAGTGAGGGGGCCAGAGAGAGATGGAAGAAATAAAAGAGAACAATGGTGAGTGAGTAATATGAAAATACATTGTATTTGTGTATGTAGATGGTATAATGACACACGGGAGCATAGCAGTACAGAAAGGGTACACAATAGAGAAAGTTAATCTTATCAAAGTATAATACATGCAATGTGAATTACCAGAGCAAATCCCCTTTGAACAACTTCAACAGGTTTCATTCTTCTATTTTCATATATTGATACAAAATGCATCCACCATATATATCTTCATTCCCCTTTACCTTGTGTCCACACCTTCCTACTGGTACTCACCCTCAGAAAAGATTTATTTTTCCTCCTGCCCTTCATTTTTTTTTTGATTAAGTGTATACTGATAGTCCAAGGGGTTTTGCTTTGGTACTCCAGGTATGTATATATTGTGCTTTAATCAAATTAATTCCCCCCCATTACTTACTCACTCTCTATCACCATGTTCCCCTAATGTTCAACAGCTTACTGTACATTGCATTATGTTATATTCATATACAGATTTTTCAATATTTTTCATTTTCTAACATTTAAAAACTGTTGAAATTGTTCTAAAATGGAGGGGGAAAGAAGAAGAATGATAGTGGGGATAAGATATATTTTAAAACATGTAAATATCACAATGTATCCAACTGTGCAACTATTATATATTAATAATATCATAAAAATCAAGGCATTTACCATGATCTATAGTTATATTTAAGTTATATTTCCAAGGACTGAAATTAATTCCTAAAAAAAACCTTGCACAATCAATATATACTAAAATAAAAGAAGGACAGACAGCCCTGTTCAGGGATGAGTGCCAATGTGAGAGGAAAGGTAAAAGGGAGGGTGAAGGAAGGAAAATATGGTCCATGTACTTAGTATACATGAAAGGAAATGGAACAATGAATCCTGTTGTTCTAAGAAGAGGGGAAGTGATGAGGGAGGATGATGGTTTAATTAAGATGCATTGTAATCATATGTAAATGTCACAATGAATCTCCTTGTACAAACAATATATGCTAATAAAATGTTAGCAAATAAAAAATGTAAACTTTTTGCTGACTTCATGTTTCAGTTTAATTTACATATTAAACTTCAAACATTCATATAATTCTCTAGTAGACATCTCCAGAGTATTATGTCTCCCTAAAAATACTGACAATAATGAAAAAATAGAAATAAATTTTGGCAACAATGATTTGAAGCAATGGATTTAACATCCATAACATTTTGAGTGGGAAGTACTTTATATGCTTTCCCATAAGAAAACAAAAATTAAATATAAAGTAATACATACAATATCAAAAAGCCAGTGACAGCAAGAACAGTTACTTAATCCATGTCTACCTGACTGCTAATTCTATTACTTCCTCAAATTTATATGCCATTAGTCAGATTCTCCACTTAGTTTAAAGTATAGTTAGTGACTTCAACATCTGGCAATCACTTGTATTTGAAATATAAGAGGTTGCACTCCATCTCCAACATAATACACATTCTATTTTTTATTACTTGTTGTAAATGGATACTAAAAATCTTCAAATAAATTTTATGCTCTCATTTTTTCCACTATCCATATTCACACATTCCCTCATCTCTCTTCTATCTCAACCATCTTTAACCCTATTACCTGAAACTAAAGCTTATCCTATCATTCCCTTAAATAAAATCTTTCAATTACTATAAATTCATAGAGGAAAAAGTTCAGACTTTTAATCCCTACAATCACACATCCTTGTAATAATCAGTTGTCTCCTTGTCACTAAATCTCATGCCCTTTGGGCTTTAGACATCGCTCCATCACCTGTAGGTAGACATGTCAGTCACTTTCCTTCCTTCCTTTATTATCTCCATTATGTCCTTGTTTTCTTCCTTTACTGAAAGCTATTCATCTTTACTAATCATTAATTAAGTTTTTGTTTGAATAGTTTGGTTATGTGTCTGTCTCCCAAGACAAACTGACAGGTTGTTATGGCAAGTCAAGTATGATTTGCACAAATCCTCCTCTCTTTCCTACAGAGACCCAATTTTCTAGAAATTCTTGCATATAAAAACTGAGGCTGAAATCTTTAATTCATACTCACAGCGAAGTGATAAGAGAAAATTGAAATATCTACATGTGAAGTTTTGAGATCTTGGGAAGATTAAGTGAAAATCATCACAACTAATTTTTATAAATTACAATATGACAATGACATATGCAAAATGTTCACCATAGCACTAGATCGAAATATTTTAGAGCACTTATAATGCAGAATAGTACTTAAAGTATTTCAGAAATAGAAAAATAGATATACAAAGGTGAGAGTTCAGAAAAGAATCATATTTCTAAAAATGTATGGCTATTAAGATGTCTAAAAATCAAAGTCACAGCAATGTAAATACAAATATGATACAAAAACATTCAAATAATGCAAGAGAACACATGGATAAAAATACTATTATTTTAGCAAAATTCATAAAAGATATGAAACCCAAAAAGTCTAATCAACACAGAATATAAAATTAATCAGTACAGATAACACAAAATGTTTATACAGTAGATATAAATGAAGATTTAAAGCTTTATATTTATTTTAAAAAGGAGAGCAAATTCGGGTGTATGCAGTTTATAATAGCAAAGCTAAAAATGGATAAATAAGTAAATAAATAGGTAAAACTCAAACAAAATGAAAGAAAATATTGTATTGATGGAAGTTTTACAAAAAATGGGAAAGGACACTGAAAAAGTATATTAAAGAACTAGAAATGTAGCTCAGTGGTAGAGCACTTAAACAGCATGCATGAGGCTCTAGGTTTGTCCCTCGGCACTGAAAGAAATAATGCATTAATGAGACAAATGTGGACCTTTTATAGTAAGAAAAACTATAATATTATGAACATAATACTTATATAAGCACATTCCCGGTAACGTAGCAGTACAATATGTAAAGTAAAGTTATTAGGAATAAAGGTTGTTTGTAAGCTCCTTCTCCCTCAAAATTCATGTTAGATGATAATTTACCTGAGAATTCAGGATGAAATAAAAAACTAATTGTAAAAGGGAGAGATTCACTTCAACAGGGAGTAAATAATAATGGGGATAATCCCAGCCTTACACCATATTGAAGAATAAATTAAAAATGATTTTCCAATTTAATTTTTATGTAAAACAGTATTATGAAAATACTTCTTTACTCGTAGATAGATTAGATTTACTTTTCTTGCCTATTTTTGTTGTTCTTACACAGGAGATTGAACTCATATTCAGGACCTTGTACTGTAGGTAAGCACTCTACCACTTGAGCTAAGCTCCCAGTCCGTTCATTTTTAATTTGTTTTTCAGAGAGGATGTCATGCTAACTTTGCTCAAGCTGATCTTAAATGGAAATCCTCCTATTTCTTCCTCCTCCTGAGTGTGTGGGACATAAGAATGTACCACCACAACTGACCCTGGGAGAAGACACTTTTAATCATAATAGGAGTAAGATTCCATAAGAAAACCCAGCAATGGTAGGTAGAAATTATGCCACTTGCCAACTTCTTTCCTCTAAGTTCCAGATAATGCCCGGATCCAGATACTGGAGTTTGTCAACCTTTTTCCTTTGACAATAGAGGATCCGGAAGAACCACTGAAGAAAGAAAAGCCTTTTTTTTTTTTTTTTTTGATGTAGGTGCAATTTTTCTTTTCACCTTCATAGTAATGGTTTGGCAAACAGGACATCAAGTGGATAATTTAAACAGCTGCAACCAGGGAAACCTCAGATGGTGAAGAAACTCTTGTTCTGATCATGACCAACTAAAGTTAGAAAACACTTTGTGCACTTTACACCCCTACTTGACTCCCTGTTGCCCTTACCTGGGAGAAAGAGCTCCAGATTTGAGGGTGAGCAGCAGTTGATATTCATTCTTCCTATCTCATTACTATCCCTCAGTTTCTCTTATACAGTTGAAATTGACTTGACATATGAAATGTTTAAGTCTACTTGAATGATTTTGGTATGTAGACAAATTTGAAAACACTTTTATAATCAAAAGATTCAATTTACAAAGAGAAACTAACCTTATCAAATTATCCTAATTTTTTGCCATTAAAGTATCTTACTGTACCATGTTCAAATTCATAGAGTTCTTGTAAAAACACAGAATGCTGGTACAGTCACAAAATTTCTGATTCAGTAGTTTAAGCTATTACCTAAAATTTTTCACTTCAAACAAGAGCCTTGTGTGGTCCTTACTCTAAGAGAACAACTGATGTAGTACTGGTATTTATATGTATGCTTAATTTCTAAAGCATAAGTTAACAGGTTTCCTCAAATATTTCCTGAATTTTTAAACAGAACTACTTGAAATAACTTTAAATAAATTAAAATTGATTTTTAAAAATAGCTTTGAAATGTTAAGTAGACATTGAATTAAGTAGAAAAATCTTAGAATGCTGAAAAATTCACACTGAAAGTGACTGCTTATTCCTGTAATCCTGGAAAAAATTAAATTATCAAACTTGGTGGTGATCTTTATGTTTTTCTATAAATATCTTAATTTTATTACTTCTTGAAAAATGCAAAAATAATAGATACATAATATAAAAATAGTATGTATAATTTAATTTAAAATGTATATGTATATGATTTATAAAATATAAAATAAAAAATACATTACACATTAAAAAATAATTATTTCTCATATTTCTAAGGAATGTGAGGGCATTAAATGAGGGCATCTGGTAAAAGCCTTCTTGCTACGTTAGAGCACAGGGCTTCTTCATATGAGGAAACAGAAAAAGTATGAAAGCTATGTCTCTCATGAGAAAACTCTGTTTCACAGCAGGCTTTCTGGAAAAGATCCTGCAAACTCCAATTTTCCCAAGAATATTTTATTCAATCTAAATTGAATGAGCTAAAAATTGTAGGAGTATTTATCTTTTCTCTGGTCTTTATTTTCAACTATTGTCTCTTAGGGACATCTTTGGGTCTGCAGAGGTGAGGTCATAGAGGTGAGCCCTGAGGACTGTTTGGCATCCACTTGTTCTCAGATTTTCTTAGAAAACTGAGTATTTAACCCCCTTGTTACCAGTTCTGATTTGGTTACCAATTTCTAGACAAATGAAATAACCTTTCCAACCTACTGTACTTGATTTGAGGAAGCAATCATATCAACTTCAGAATGCAAAATTCTAATCCAATTATTTTTTTGCTTATTGAAACTCTGCCATTTAGATTCAATTAAATGAAATATTTTTCTGTAATAAATGTGTTTAAAGTTCAAAGAAATTTGCTCTTACATATAATATTCACAGATTTGCATAGTTAAATTGATAAAAGTTAAGCAAAGGACATTAGCAGACTAAACATTAATTAATTAAGAAAGATGTTGCTAGAGGAAAAAAATTAATTGGTTTCAAAGAGAATAAGAGGCCCAAGGAATTAACCAACAATGTACTGGCTGCAGAGTAGACAAAACAGTTACATCAGAATTAATGCATTGAACACTGAGGTGGGAGAAGGATCTAAAAGTAAAGCCTCTGATTCTCAGATTGACCACTAACATTTCAGCCTCCTACTTGTCACTCCCAGCTTTCAGTACAGTTAGCTCTAAAATGCAACTCTTTCTTTTCCTGGGCTTGATAGGGCATGGAGCATGGAAGTTGCTTTTGGGCCTCCAGAAGTCTGTGGATCCATGTCTGCTCAAGATTTTCTCTCTCCTTACTAGTATAGAAAAAGTACTTTTTTTAGTTCATACTGTATATTTAAACTAATATATCTACTTTTTACTTAACAGGTAGCTTTTAAAATAAACATTAAATCAGTGAGTAGGTAGATTTTTTTCACCGTTCTTTATATCTTCTTTCAGATGAGCAATTTTCTTCACATACAATTTGATTTAACCACAGAATGATCTCAACTCTGATTCTAAAAGTGTATTCCAAGGTATCCACTAGACATACACATTTGCTTTTAACAAGAGGCCATTCTCTAACGATCTGTGATGAATGTCTAATCTTTGCTGTAATTTGCCTTTTTTTATCCATTGCC
Source organism: Castor canadensis (assembly GCF_047511655.1). Lineage (NCBI taxonomy): Eukaryota > Metazoa > Chordata > Mammalia > Rodentia > Castoridae > Castor > Castor canadensis. The sequence goes on along the minus strand of NC_133391.1, from coordinate 93,164,671 downwards.
GGCAATGGAACCCAGGGCCTTACACAGCACTGGGCAAGCACTCTACCTCTGAAACACCTCAGTTCTCTTTTCTGTAATTACATATGACCAGAAACTGAAGTGTGTCTCTCCTTCGGGAACAGATTTTTCACTCCATTCTGCTTTACAAAATAAATTTAGTAGTTTTCTCAGATACAAGTATTTTGATTAAATTGAAGCTGTTTTTAATCCCAAAGGCATTTTAATATGAATCTCATTCAATGAAAGTTATATTTCAATTTATAAACCTTTATAACACAAAATTTTACAAACATTAAAACATCACTTTCTAACACTGCCCTGTTTTGATAAGCATACTCTGTGAGAGAATTTATTTTGTACAAATTGATCTGAGAATATTCTGATTAGTCAGTACAGAATATTCTATGTTCTACACATGTAGGCATTTGTTTTCTTCTCCAGATTCACTGAGATTGAACTGACAAAGAAAATTTTTGTATATATAAGATACATAATGTGATGTTTTTATACATGTATACCTTGCGAAATGATGACCACAATCAAGCTAATTAACGTATCATCTTTGACACCTTTTGTATGTGTGTACATTGTGAGAATACTTAAGGTCACCTCTCTTAGTAAATTTCAGATACGCAACACATTAACTATAATCACCATGCTGTAAATTAGACCTTCAGAATATATTCATCTTAAAAATAGCCCTTTTAATCCTTTAACCAAAGTTTTTGTTGTATCTGCTTGGGGAAATTGCTTAAAGGAGAAACTATACTAGACATGAGGAACTTGAACTTAACCAAATAAAATTAACTTATATTTTTATAATAATGTATTTTATTATATAATTGTTTATTATTATATTAGAGATGTTCTGCCTTTTCAGGTATGAATTCACAGATTATTTTATTACTCCTCTAAAAAGACTAATAGAGAAAATCTACATCTATTTTCAGTCCAAATGCCATTCTAGGTTTGTACTTGAAGTAAGCTAGCGCAGATTTTTTAATGTGGTGTAGTTTTATGCAGAATTTATTTATTATACAAGGAGATAAAATCTATATTATGACTATTGAGGCTTATTATTTATTTTAATTTGATGTTTGTGAAATTTTGCCCATTATTGTGTACCAACATAGGTACAATCTGTATTCTTACATCATCTCCTATTTTTCTAACAATCCATTACAGTTTTACAGAATGTATGCTATACAGTTAGCTCTTTCATCTTACTATGAGTACCTCAAAAATTGAAGCTATATTCCATTTATTTTTATTTTTTCTAGGCCTTATCTTACTTGTCGTCTCTGTAGGAATTAACACTGCTGAACTTTCTCTGTTTTTTATTCTTTTGTTCTTTATTTTTGTGCTGGCTGGGAGTACAATGTGGTGTTTACAAAAGTTCCCACAATGTATCAAAAATAAAATTGAATTCAACCCCTTGACCGCTCTCCTTTATCCACCTCTCCCTGGATTCTTGGAATAGTTTTAACAGGTCTCATTTTTGCATTTACATACATGTGTAGACATTTTTGCCCCATATTCATCTTCCTATCCCCTTTTCCAGCTACCTTCCCCCTCCCACAGGTACCAACTCCCCCTACCCACCTTTCTGGCCCTGCTTCAGCCAGGACCCATTCTGCCCTCTTGTTTTCTGATTTTGTAGAAGAAAAAAGAGAAAAGATACAAAGTTTTGCATGTTTGAGATAAAGGTAGCTATGCAGGGAGTTTTCTTGTGATATTTCTATGTATATATGTATTATAACACTATTTGGTTTATCTCCTCTTTCTTCATTGTACCTTAGTCCTTTCTGATGGTGGGTTAATACAGTTCAAGATTTACATATTCATTCTTTGTTTTGTTTAATTTTTATTTTACTCATATCTGCATACAATGTTTGGGTCATTTCTCCCCTCTTCCCCTGCTCCCTCCCTTCCCTGCTCCCTCCCTTACCCCCCTTACCCCTTGCTACCAGGCAGAAACTATTCTGCCCTTATTGTATAATTTTGTTGAAGAGAGAGTATGAGCAATAATAGGAAGGACCAAGCGTTTTTGCTAGTTGAGATAAGGATAGCTATACAGTGAGTTGACATGCATTGATTTCCTGTACATGTGTGTTACCTTCTAAGTTATATTCTTTCTTATATAGAGAATATATCAACCTCATTCAAGTTCTTGGTTTCCTTCTTTTACCCTACCCCTCCAGTGTGTGACTTCCCCTTAGTGTGACCATTGTTGCATAATATTGGTGCATTTTATTGGGTTTATATTCACATATGAGAGAGTCTGACTTCTGAGAGAGAGACTTCTGAGTCTGACTAACTTCACTTAAGGTGATGTTCTCCAGTTCCATTCATTTACCTACAAAAGACAAAATTTCATCTTTGTGATTGAATAAAATTCTATTGTATATAAATACCACATTTTCTTAATCCATTCTAGCTCATCATCTGATCTACTATTTTTTTTAATGGACAGGTAAGACTTTTTTAAAAATTATTTATTTATTTACATGCATATACATTATTTGGGTCATTTATCCCCCCTGCTCCCCCGCCTCCACCCTCTCTTGGAATTATTTCAGAAGCAAGTAAAAACAACAAACCAATGACAGAAAACAACTAAAGGAAGGATATGAGAGCACAACTCAAAAAGCACAGTGGTGTGAGAGTAGCTAGACCATGGCAAATTCCAGAACTGAAATTAAGCCTAATGCTGCTTAAAAAAAATACAACAAAAAAAGCCAAAGCAATACCAAACAAACCTACAATCATTATCTAACACTCACCTATGCTTGTTTCTCTTTTATATCATATCACAATTTTTTCTATCCAATCACCTTTCAATTCACTAAGTCTACATTGCTAAAAACTTGGCTGAGTTTTTACCCTTTAACCATTCAGTAATATGAGTTGATTCTTAGTGATAATTTAAAATTCTTTTAATGGATTCCAAATGGCCCAGCCTGGGACAGATTTCCACCTAGAACATTTTTGGTGTGACCAGTAAGTGACATTAAGCCTTTAGGACCATGGAAGCATAAAAGAGAAGCAGCCCCCAAAGAGGGGGCCTTGGGGACATCTGAATAGTATGCAATACAGGTTTGATGAATTGAAAGAATAAATGAATGAATGAATGATATTAAGGTATAAAATTCATTGAAAACTTTCTTACCAGTAAATTTTGATTGACATATTCCCTGGTGACAAGTAAAATAATTATTAAAGCATTATCTTGTGGGTGATATCATTCTCAAATGTTTAATTTATTTCCTTTTCCCTCTGCTATAATTGTCTTGACTGAAGATTGACCAGTCTTCATAATACAGAATTGGCTTTTCATCTAATTTCATTCCACTGTGATAGAATATATATATTTTTACATATCAAGATGTTCAGTATGTTTATAATATTGATATATTTATTAATGGTCTTCAGTGATTCATGTTCAGTAAAAATATTTGTTAACCGAACTTTGGAACAATGCAGATATTAACACAGATATTCACAGTTTTACTCCTCTTAATTTAAGTCTTTTTTTCTAATTGATTAATATGTTCCCATACAGGTAAAATAAAATTTAAGAAAAATCAAATACTTTACAGATATATCTTTAAATTTGTTTAGTTATCTGATAAGAGTAGACAAGTTTCTCCAATGGAAACCTATGTAAAATAATTCCAGAATCATATTGAGAAGCAATAATTTATGGAATAAACAGAAGAATGCTGAACAAATATCTAAACCAAATTATGGGATTGTGACTTGTGCAAACTTCCTCATATACCAATGTGTGTAGGGGGACCAGGTGGCTCCACTTAAATATTTAAAGCTTTAGGCTTAGACTAATCCTCCTATGCAAACCTCAAAATTTAGGGTTGAGCCACTCCTTAGATTTGTAGTGGTTTTGGGGCCTTCCTGAGGTGACAAATAGACTGCCACTATAGTTCTGTTTTACTGCACCTTTCTATAATACCAAGACCAGGAATTTGTAACAGAAATAACTAAAGGAAATACTTTCTTGACAACATACTCAGATCCCCCTTGTTGACATGTCAGTGTTGATTTCTCAAAGTGATCATGAATGTAGTTAAATGACTTCTAAGTATAATGAATATAATAAAACGAGTAATAAGCCTGATTCTCATTATAATTTCAGCAAATCACTTATGGAGATATGTGTGTATGTGTTTCTATGTCTATATGTATGTATATGGTTTTGATGCTGAATTTTTAAAAAAATCTTAATTTTAGTCAGCAATGTTTACATATTCACCCTATGATCTTTGATATCCTTTGTCATCTTTTGATGAGTGTTATGGATATAAAGCATTATTTTTAATTTTCAAAACTGGTTTACCAGGACTGAGATTGTAGCTCAATGGTAAAAGCACTTGCCTAGCGTGAGGCTCTGGATTTGATCGCCAATATCACACCACACACACACACACACAAACACAAAACCAAAGAAACAGAAAAACCTGGATTACCTAAAAAAGTTGAGTAATCATTCAGTGCTATTCATCACATCAAGCTCATCTTCAATCTGGTTAAATAACAATTTACCAACAGTCACTACTTCCTTTGTCTCCACAAATTTGAAATAAAACCTCAGATATGTGACTGCAAGGACAGTTGAGAAAACTAGCATGCTAAAAGAGAATATACCGGTGTAATGATAGACAGTAGGTATGGATACCAACCTCTAACTAATTCTGTAAAACTATAAATTCGCCTTTGGTACAAGGGTGAGAACCTGGATCTGCTCCATCCCATGCCCTTCTCTGCCCTACCCGAGTTTAATTTTTGATCTTATTTTTCCTGTCCAGACCTGAATTGCTTCCAGCAAGAACTACTCAAACCACTTGCAAATGCCACTCTGTGAACAAAACAATTGCACAGAGGGTTAAGAGCAGATCTGCAAGCCTTACTGAAGCCACTAGACAGAAGCTGACTAGCATCTGTGCCACACTACAATGATGTAGTGCCAACAACCATGAACTTGGAAACCAACCAGGTGGCCTAGCTGATTTCAGTCCTTAAGGTTACAGAGAGAGGCAAGCTCAGTACATGGGAGCAAATTCACCTGACCCCTGAGAAATATTTTGGTTAAGCAGCCTGAATCTGACTCCCCAACATAACGTTTTTGCTAAGTGAACTGATGAAAGTGGGAGTGGGGCAAAACTGCTCAATCCAGAGTCTCAACCCAAAGAAACTAGAAGTAAGCAGCCTACCTGGCTAGAGCTCAGCATCTGGGTCTCCTGTTTGATTTCTTAAGTTTCTTCTGTTTTTTCCTCCACTTGATCTATCTCCTGTTTGCAAACAATTCAACTGGTTACTAATTCCACCTCCTTCTTATATTAATCTGAATCATTCTATCCTTTTGCAGTTCCAGACAATAGCACCCTTCTCCACAACAATTGAACTTCTATCTCTTTTTCTGCAGTGCTCAGACTTTACTCCCTTTTCCCATTCCCCTGTCTTCTTCTTTCTTATATCCATTCTCATACCCCCTTTTTACTACTTAAATTTAAAATCCTATGCAAGCAAATTTTATTTTCTAACCCCTCCAACTGTACTAAATAAGAACACTAATTCCCTTTCATATATAACATGATGGGTTATATAATTCTGCTAATATTATTCTATCTCAAGTAAATATCTGTTTTGGTATTGAATTGGTGAATTTGTTATAATTGCTCAGTTACATACCCAGGCCAGTAGTCAGAAAAGGCACACCAACCTAGCCACTAACCAGTCCTAGCATAACATGGAAATTAATTCAAGAGAAAGACTTTAGGTGACTCAAACCCCCAACCACCTACTTGATTACAGATGAACAAATCTCAAAGTAGATGAACAAGAAATTTGAAAAGGCAGGGGAATATGAGTCCTCAAAAGTCAACAATTTGCACAACATAGGGTAGTGATGGGGATGAAATCTCAGTTTCCAAAGATCAAAAGAATGATGATAAGAATGATAATGACAGGAAAGAATACATGTATAAAGAACTTAGTGAATTCAAAGAGAATATAAAGAAGCAACTAAATAAACTTAAAGAGGATATAAACAAACAACTGAAGAGTTGAATTCAATAAAGACATAGAGAGCCTAAAAAGACAATAACCAATTGAAGCTCTGGAAATGAAAAGCTCTTTAAGTCAAATAAAAAGTTCTATTGAAAGTCTGTCCAGCAGACAAGTGGAAGAAAAAATACCAGGGCTTGAAGACAAAATAGATAAAATAGAAATATCAGATAAGTATATAGGAAAAATAATGAATAAATGTGAATGGAATATGCAAGAACTCTGCAATTCCATTAAAAGAACAAATCTATGAATCATAGGCATTGAAGTAGGATAAGAGGTTTAGGTTAAAAGCATAGGAATCACATTCAACAAAATAATAGCAGAAAACTTCCCATATCTTGAGAAAGAAATGTCTGTAAAGGTACAGGAGGCCTTAGCAAATTAAAAGTAGGAAAAAATCAAATACTAAATAAATAAAGAAGCACCAAAATGGCAGGAATTAACACATAACATTCAATACTGAATGATAATGGTCTCAAATTTCCAATCAAAGAATATAGATTGGCAAGGCCTGATGATTTGTTCCCTGAAAGAAATGCATCTCACTATGAAACAAACACTGGCTTAAGGTAAAAAGAGTGGAAAAATTTTTTCCTATCAAATGAACCCTAAAAATGGTCAGAAATAACAATGTGGTTGGACTTGGGTCACATGATAAGGGGAGATCACACACAAGAGGCATGGGGATAGGTAAGATACCCAAAACATGAAAGTATTTGATGTCCCCACTACAGAGGAACTAATATAGAAACCCTAAAGCAACAGAGCTCAATATGAGAAGGGGATCAGGAACCAGTGTAAAGGTCAGTTAGAGATGAATCAACTTCAATGTAACACATTTGTACATGGAAGCAATGCTAGGAACCTCTCTGCATAGCTATCCTTATCTCAACTAGCAAAAACACTTTGTCTTTCTTATTATTGCTTATGTTTTCTCTTCAACAAAATTAGAGATAAGGGCAGAACAGATTCTTCCTGGAAGTGAGAGGGGGTCGGGGAGAGACGAAAGGTGTGGGGGCTAGGGAGGAGAAATGATCCAAACAGTGTATGCACATGTGAATAAATGAATAATAATAATAAAAAGAAATAGCTATACTGTATCTGGTAAAGTATGTCAAGTCTAAACTAGTCAGAAGAGACAAAGAAGGTCATTTTATATTAATAAAAGAATAAGAGAACAATTGTTAATATATATGCCCCTAATTTTGGTGCACTCACAACTTCATTAAACAAACACTACAGGACTTAAAAGCACAAACAGACCCTAACACAATGATAGTGGGATATTTCAACACCACCCTATCTGCTCATGGATTGGCAGAATCAATATTGTTAAAATGGCTACATTACCAAAAGCAATCTACATGTTCAATGCAATTCCCATCAAAATTCCAATGATATTCAAAACAGAGTTTGAAAAACCAACCCTAAAGTTCATTTGGAAACACAAAAGACCAGCAATAGCCAAGACAATACTGTGCAAAAAAGAGCAACGCTGCAGGTATCACAATACTCGACTTCAAACTATACCACAGAGACATAGCAATAAAAACATCATGGTACTGGCACAAAACAGATGTGAAGACCAGGGAAACAGAATAGAAGACCCAGATATAAACACACAAAGCTATGCCCACCAATTTTTGACAAAAGTACCAAAAATTTAAGATGGACAAAAGATAGCTTCTTCAACAAGTGTTGCTGGGAAAACCTGATACCTGCATGCAGAAAACTGAAACTAGATCCATTTCCATTACCCTGTATCACCAACTCAAAGTGGATTAAGGACCCTAATATAAGACCTGAAACTTTGTAACTAGTTCTGGAAAGAGCAGGGAAGACATTGGAATTAAGAGGCATAGGCAAAGGTCTTCCTAAGTAGAACTCAAATGGTTCAGCAACTAAGGTACAGGATTGAGAAATGGGACTACATAAAATTAAAAATGTTCTTCACAACAAAAGAAATGATCCCTAAATTGAAGAGACCACCCACAAAATGGGAGAAAATCTTTCCCAGCTATACATCAGGCAAGGGATTAATAACCAGAATATACAGGGAGGTCAAAGAACTAAATTCCCCAAAATTCAATGACTCAATGAAAAAATAGGAAAAGAACTGAACAGCCTTTACAAAGCAAGTCCAAATCATAAAAAAAAAAAAAAAGAAATGCTCAACATCCCTGGCCATAAAGGAAATGCAAATCAAAACCACATTAAAATTCAACCTCACTCCTGTTAGAATGGCTACGATTAAGAACACAAACAATTGTGGAGAGTAGATTATGAGAAGTCTATGAGATCTGGACATAATCAAGATGAGATACAGCTCAGCTGCTTTCCCTAAGATGTTTCTGTAGGCTGAGATTGGCACAGCCCCAGCCACAGAAGAGGAAAATGCAGAACAGCTGCTTTTCCTAAATTATTTATGTTCAGAGAAGCAGGACCACTATGTATAAAAGACTCCCTGAAGGAGGATGCAAGACTTTTTGCTTTTGGCTTTTGGCTTTTTGATGTGGGAGGCTTTGGAAGGGAAAATGATTGCTAAAGGGGGAAAATGAATTGCTGAAAGGAAAGTGCTGGAGGGAGATTGCTGAAGAAAGGAAATGAATTATGGAAGGAGAATTGCTAAAGGGGAATTGCTAAAGAGGGATTGATAGAAAGTCTGCACCAAGAACTTTATACATAGGCTTTAGAAGAGCTCAGCTAAAAAAAAAAAAAGGCTAAAGAGAACATGCAACAGTGCAAGCAGCGAGGCTTTAAAAAAGCTAAAGAGAGGAAATGAGACAGTGAAAGTCTTGGGGCAAAGACTTTAAGAGAGATTATGCTTAAGAACAGCTAAGAGAAAATATGGGACAGAGTGAGTCTAAGGAAAGAGGTTTTAAAGAACAGTGAAGCAAGGTTTTAAAGAAGACTTTAGAAACTGTAAAGGAGTAAGGTCTTGAAGAATAAAGATAGAGATAAGAAGCAGAGTAAATGAAGAGAATAATAGAGAAAAGAATAATGAAGGTTGTGTATCTCTACCCCAACACCCAACATACCTGGCCCCAACTTTCTGTCTGTCTGTCTATCCTGTGTCCTTTCTGTATTTCCCATCACCACCCAGTTAGCCCCAGTTAGGGGAAAAAGAAACCCTCACACACTTCTGGTGGGAATGTATATTAGTAAAATCACTATAGAAAGCAGTATGGAGGCTCCTCAAAAACTAGAAATAGAACTTGCATATAATCTAGCAATTCTACTCCTTGGGATATAACTGAAGGAATGTGAGTCAGTTTACAACATAGGCACCTGCATACCCATTTTTATTGCAGCATTATTTAAAATAGCTAAGCTATGGAAACAATAAAGATTCCCCACTACTGATGAATGGATTAAGAAAATGTGGTATTTATAAACAATTTTTTTCCTAAATTTGTAAGCACACTGGCTTTCCATTTCTGTTTGTTACTCTCTCCCTTTAAATTGAAGTTTCTATTTTTCTATTCAGTCTGAAAATATCACACAGTATCTTTCTCTTTTTTCTTTTCTTTTTTCCTTCTCTCTCTCTCTCTCTCTCTGTTTCTCCCTTCCTTCTTTCATTTTCTCCTCCATTTATTGCTTACTTAGAGTTTTGCTTTGTAGCCTAGGTTTGCCTTCAACTCTTAACTCTCCTGCATCTGCTTCTCAAGTGCTGGTATTACAGACACATTCCACCATGTCTAGTCAAAGATTTCTTTTGTTAATGCCCTGCTCCACAGATTCCACCCACGTCAAAGGCCCAGAACTCTGTTCTCTGTCTCATTGGAAAACAGACTGTCATATTCTGATTGAACTCAAGGTCCCTGCTCTATATCTAGAAAATTTTTCTGCAAAGATCAGGACAAGAATGGGGCTCCCTTGCTTTTAAACTTAAGAACCACATTCCATATGTATGATCACTTTCTTTTACATTTGTTTAATCCTAAATTTTCTTTACATTCCTATTTGGTTATACTATGCCTACTCCAACAGCGTTCTTTCTTTCTTATTCTTGAACTACGTCCTTTAGTTGTCTCTCTGACATTGTAATTCTGACTTTACATTCTGCTTTTGATACATTTTCTGGGTCTCTGGACTATTAAACTGTTTCTTTTTGAAGTTCAGTCACCTGATGTGGAAGTTTTCTATCATTTAGAGCATGAGAATATGAGATTTGTCCCATTAGGTGACACAGTAAATGATCATTGCAATTGAGTCTCATCATAAATGGACAAGCAAGGAGATTTTGATACCATCAAGCTTTATCCTACATCAGATTGAGCTGAAAATGGAATGCAAAGTAAATAAGTTTATTCTCTTTCCTTACTGACACAAACACAGTTTTGTTGGAAACTCAAATATGTCAATTTAAATACTAAAAGTTTCAGATCCTCTAAATGTTCTCACAAAACAGATGCAATCAAGTGCATCAAATGAGGCTTTTGGGTAACTTATTGTTTCATTGCAAAAACAAAACCCAAACCCAAAACAAAAAACACATACACACATACCTATGGCTTTTCCTCATATGTCCTCCTTCCTCTTGCCTTATCCATACAGGAAGATTCCACCCTGTGAGCAGGGCATGACCCATAAGTCCCCTCTATCCTGGAAGAAATAAGGAAACATCTGGTAAAAGCTTGAACTAAACCTGTGGCCTACTACCAAGTTCAGCCAAGTTGAAGTTAAGTCAGTCAATCCCAGTTTGATCAAGGACAAGTGAGGAGGAAACATTTATTTGCTGCATGCCAGTAGGATTTTTATGGTTATTGGTTTTATAACATTATCTGAGCAACAAATGATTGTGACAATAAGCTAGAGTCAAATCATAGAAATGCTCAATTAGGAGAATATAATAATGTAGCAATTAATAATCCCCTTCTGCTGTCAGACTGCCAGAATTTAATATCCAGTCCTATTGTATTCAATCACAAGTGTTTTAACCAAATTAATCACCCTGTGTCTCAGTTTCTACAATTGCAAATTAAAAACAATTATGGTGTATTTTTTGGAGATAAAACAAGTTAATCATTTAATATTTGATAGCATGATAACTGGTACATATTTGATATTTTATTCACGTTCAAAATCATTATTCAATTCACACTGACAAGTTCAAGTTTTATTCTGTAGGTCAGTGGATTTTAACTGCATTTCCAGGAACAGTTGTTTGGTTGGCCAAGGCATTTCATTCCTTAGTAAATTAGAGCAATGTTTTTCTATTCTCAAGATGCAGATAAATTTAAGAAACTTGATATAAATTTCTTGCTCTAAATTTTTTTTCTTGCCTTATGTGTCTAAATCTCTAGCACTTGGTACAACTGGTCTGTAAGCAAACTGATAAGTAAATGAAGGAGTAATATATTAATATCAATACAAAAATTCACAAATGTTTGAAAACTTTTAGTTTTATTTCAATTTGTACTGTAGGTATATGTGCTCCAAATTAACATTTTTTATTATAGAAGCAAAACACAGTATTTTCTCTAGAAAAATATGATAGATTTGAATATGCCCTTGTGTCATAATGCTTTACAAAAATATGGTGTTTTATAAGGAACACAATAATATACTGGTGATTTCCCAATTTACTATCACTGAGGACCATGAGAATTTCTGAAAAATCTGTGTGCTGATGATTTTTTATTTCAAGGTAGATTGAAACTTGAAAAATTTACTCTAGCAATAATATATGAGGCCAGAAGGTAAGTAAGATAGTAAATAGCCCTAGCAATAAAAAAATGATTGGTTGTTACAAGTAGGGAGAAGAAAGGTATGTATTGATAGAAAAGATGTTCTGGAAATGGACAAGATATGAAAACATCTAGATGTGGGTAATGAGAAAAGGGAAAAATATTCTTAATTTAGAGAAGATGAAAACCATACAAATAGCTTATGTTTAAAAATGTAGATATGATCTGTCCTCCCACCAAGCAAAACTCTGTCTCATAAATTCTGGCGTAGTTACCAAGAATCTGTACACTTCACAAATTACCCTTCCTATTCTGATTCTTGAGGTTGATGTCACATTTTGAGAAACAGTAGAATGTATCTTACTCTACCTATTTGGAAACATAAGTTTAACTCTGAGATTCAAAATAATTTAGCTCTTGATATGTTCTAGTTAATGAGCAAGGATTGCTGTGGATAGGAAGTAAAAGGTAACAAATGATTCCACAATTTTATGCTTGAGTACATGGCAGAATAATAATTCCATTAATGAAGATGAAGAACAAAATGGTAAAATCAAATGTTGGAAAGGAAGGAAAGAAAATTCATGTTATCATTCCTCCCTTCTTTCTTTCCTTCCTTATTTCCTCCATCCTTCCCTAATTCCCACTCTCCCTCTTGCTCTCCCTTTCTTCCTTATTCCTTGAACTGAATGTTGAACTTTCTTGGGAGGTCTGAGAGTGACATTAAAAATTAATTCCTTTTCACGTATGGTTTGGAATAAACAACTGTGTAAGGCAGATGAGACATCAAAAGAGCTACTTTATTATTGAGAAATGTGAGTTGGAAGGTAACATTTGGGTGTGTCACAAAACAGGCTTCCATATATAGGAACCCAACATTAAGATGCCTACTCTTGGCCATTCCACTAGGCAGAACCAACTGCATCATTCAACTCCCTAAAAGCAGCTAACAGAAATACTTTCTTGTCCACACGACTTGAAACAGCCATTTGCAGTTTGTACTGTACATCCTGTACTTCTCATTTATAACTCACACTTCAGAATTCAAACTTAGTGTGCTGATTGCTGTTATCACCTGAACCTAAGTTTTATGAAGACAGAGAGTAAGTCTTATTATTTACAATCCAATTCTCAAAATTTGGCACAGTCAACAGTAAGATCTCTAGTGACTTATTGAACACACAAATTTTTAAAAACTTAAATATCAGCTCTGATTCAGATCAGATATTTTCTTATTTGTTAATCTTCATGTAAACTTAAGTTCCATATTACTGATGACAAAGTTAAACTCGCAAGCATGACTTTATTCAAGCTACTACAATATAGAATGGCAAAAACTCATTTTTAGCTCTATTTCTGTAGAAGAAACAGAGCTGGAGAGTTGTCAAGGGTTCGGACAGTCAGATCATAGGACATCTGTGTTTGCTTATAGAATTTACCCAAAGGAACAATAAACTTTCTCCTATCTTGTAGATAAGAAGTGGTTTTACAGCTTGAAGGGAAGAAGTTGCAGAAGTCTTCCCAGAGGATTAGGGGATAGGGGCAGGATGTTCCTTGTGGATGACTCCCAAGTGCATGAAACTAACATGACTTTTAAACACAGTTACACTTTAAAGGGGCAGAGAAATAATATACAATTCTACATTTTCTAAAGTTAGTGTTCTAATGAGAGGAACTTCAGGAACTTCGAGGCTTGTTTAAAGTTTGTAATCAAGCTGAGAGAACTAAGTCATATTGCTTACTAAGAAGAAGTGTTTTTGAATTTTTGCACCAAGGAATTAAAATTATGACTCCTGTATGGAAAGAGTGGATACACACTTCACACAATTCTCTTCTTCTTCTTTTTATCCCCTTTCTTATAAGTTATCCATCCTAGATTACCCCTTTCCCTATCAGCACCCTAGCATAAGCAGCAAGGCCTCTGCTCCTTATGGCTTGGCCTTGTCTTTTGTCATGGCGCATGCGCAGTCTGCCCGAGCGCCTGACGTCACCCTGCGCGCCCCGCCCCTACATATTAGCAACCAAAGGAGTCCATAGCATCAGTGGCTGCTGAGATGTACGAGCTTCCGGTTCTCCCGGCAGCTGCCATCACTGCTGAGGCCTCAGCAGTCTGTGCCACCTACTGTCTCCAGGCCTCAAAGCCGGAGTCCCCTCACTTTCCCTCCCCTGCGCGCTCATGCTCCCTCCTGCAGCCAGGGCGGTCGGCCGGACGGCTCCCGCTTGGTGAGACGGCGGTCTGAGAACGATGAAGGCCCGGCTCTGCCGCCGCTGTCTCAGCCGCCTCCTGGCCTCCGTCCTCCTCCTGCTGCTGCTGCCAGCGCTCCGCGGGCTCCTGGCGGAGCTGCTGCCGGCAGCCGAGGCCGCTCCCGGTCCTGGGCCTCCGGACCCCGGCCCGCGAACCCTGCCGCCGCTGCCCCCGGGCCCCACGGCCGCCCAGCCTCCCGGCCGCGCTCGGGCCGATGCCGCGGCTCCGCGAGGCTCCGAGGCCGGCAATGGCAGTAGCTCCGGGGCGGGGCTTGCGGCGGATGACTTCGGAGGGAAGGCCGGGGAAGGCTCAGCAGACAGCGGCCTCGCCGTGAGCCCCAACCCTGGCGACAAGCCCATGACCCAGCGGGCGCTGACGGTGCTGATGGTGGTGAGCGGCGCGGTGCTGGTGTACTTCGTGGTCAGAACCGTCAGGTGAGGCGCAGCCTCAGGGCACCCCGCGGCCTGACAGGGGCTGACCAGTGACCTCCAGCGTCAAAACCAGGAGGTATCCCTGACCTGGTCTTGCCTCCTGCCCACACACAGCATCAGGGGCGGCACTCAGTGAGGCCAGCTGTCCTAATGGTCAGTGGTTACTTTAGGGGAATTTAAGCCGGTGACAGGTTGCTGCCTTTCGTTTATAAGTTAGGACCCACTACCAACACTCTTCATGTTGCCTGAGCTTAAGTACCCTTATAGGATACCCTTCCCCTTGAAGTGGAACTTCTTCTTTCCTTGAATTTTGAACACACTCCCTTTCTACTTTGTGCATTCTTCAGTAACTAGCTTGTCAAAATTTTGCCTGTACAATGCAAACTCTTTAAGGACAGGATATCACTTTGTAAGTCTTAGCATTCTTCCTTCAGTACTGCATGAGTAGTAGTGCAGAAGGGTCTGTTTATGGAAATTTATGTATTTTATTTAGCATTATGTCTTTATTTTCAACCTACCACTTGAACATCCTTGCTTTTCTGATGGTGGGATTTCTTCCCATCCATATGGCTTTTCTGCGAGGACAAGTTTTTTTTATATATATATATATACTTAAATTTTTATTTTATTTTCATTGTTTTGCTGGGTGGGGGTATATTGTGGCATTTACAGAAGTTCTTAAAATATATCAAATATATCATATTTGAATTCACCCCCTCCACCATTCTCCTTCATCCCCCCCACCCCCATTTCTGGAATAGTTTCAACAGGTCTCATTTTCCATTTACATACATGTGTACACAGTATTTGCACCATATTCACCCCTCGATTACCGTTTCCCCACCTTCTCCCCCCTCCACCGGTACCAGCCTCCCTTCTCTCCAAGGCAGGACTTGTTCTGTCCTCCTGTTTTAAATTTTATTTTTATAAAATGTAGAAGAATAGTTAGTCCTTACCATCAGTGTTTCTCAATGTTGTCCTTAATCTGCACCTAAGTAATTAGGTTGTAACTAAGTACTTGGGTACCACCTGTCTGAAGAATTGACATTTAGAGCCAAGACCTCACCAGATGCAGACAGCAAAAAGAACAGCTGAGAAAAAGTAGAGGTTAGGTTTGTACTGCTGAATAGTTTTACAAACTATTTCACCCTCTGTGCCAGTATTTAATATATATTTTAAATTCATCGTTTAAAACAAATTTCCTTTTAAAAGGTTTTTGTGAATGGAAAACCAACATCACTTGGCTTAAGTGATTAAAAATGTGCAGATATTGTAAGCCATTGTTTCTGAACATGTGGTTCAAGGAATCTTGGGGAGTTGGTTTTTTTGAGACATCTTCCTACTGACCTACAGTATTAAAACTGTTTTCCAAATAATGCATTCTCTTGTAAGTATATGGGGTACACAACATTATTTGGTATCATTTCAGATTCTACCTTGCAACTAACATTAAGGAAACGCGTGTTTAGATGTAGTATAAGAAAAAGAATAACCACTATTATCTGTAAAGGTGGCTCAGATCTTTTCCAAGTTCATAGCTATATGAAGCTGAATTTTCTTCACATTCTTCATCCAAACAACATATTGTAAATGATTGAATGCAGAAGCAAACATGACAATCTACTTCTGTACTGTTTTCCATCCATTTTTATTTTGTGTGTATCAGTTTAGGCCAGATATTAAAGGAATTTGGAAAAAAAACCTACATTAGTGCCATTCTTTTCACCCTCTTTTGTTTTCTTTTTGTGACAGTAGTTATTTTTTTAACAAAAAGTTCTGTTAACTGTAATACATCATTATTTCAAATCAACTAAGTATTTAAAAGAATTTTAGGTTTAATTGATATGTCAAACGTTAATATATATATAATTCACATAAATATAAGTTCTTTGGGGGCCCTGAATAAATTTTAAGAATGTAAAAGAATTTGAAACATTTGAGAACCAGTGGTGTACATATAATTGTTATTTAATGCTATGTATATAATTAGTATAAAGATCCAGAGTACCCTCAGTATTATACTTCTTAGGCATATAAATTATAGGTAGGATTATAATTTTCTTTATATTCCCCTACTTGTTTTTCCTTTTTGGTTTGATCTCATTTATAATCTTAAACACAAATGTTTACTGCCACTGATTTTCTGTCATTGATGGTGTAAAACTTGGAAGAATTCAGCTTTTTCAATCATATTCTGGTGGGTGATTCAGTAACAGGTCTGAGAACAGCCAAATTCTGAAGTATGGCTAATAAAAACTGCATTCTTTAGCCAGATCTAACACATTCATGTAGTCCAGGTTCTAAATTTAGTTGGCTATCTAACGTCCAAAGCTTGATTGATGCTAACAGTGTCTGAAAAATGTACAGAATCCATACTTTTTGCTTCCAGATTATGGTTTTCATATTCATTTTGGTGGATGCTCATTTTGGCTCCTACTTCCAAAATATGTGTGATAGAGAACAGTGCTTATTTGTGTCATGTGGGAAAGAATAGGCCAACACCCATCATTCCCTTAACTGATATGAGGTGACACCATGAATATTTTACTTGTAAAGTTTTACTGTGTTGAACTCCATGAGATTTCCAAATTGTTTTAGTTAACCTAATTTAGATATAAAGAATATTTGGGTACAAATAACTTCTACTTTTTGTCTAGAAATATTCCAAAGAACAGTTATTCATGCTGTAGAAAGTACAAAATGCAGGCAAGGAACACAGTAGGAACTTAGTGGCTTCCTAAAATGAGCACATAATCTCTATGTGAAGGGGATTGTTGTCTGTCTCTCTTTTTTTTTTTTTCGGTATGACTGGGGTTTGAATTTAGGGCTTCATGTTACAAAGCAGGAGCTCTACTGCTTGAGCCAGTCCATTTTGGTCTGGTTATTTTGGAGATAAGGGCCTCTCAAACTCTTTGCCCAGGCTGCCCCTCATATTCCCAGCCTCCCAAATAGAGAGGATTATAGGTGAGAGCCACTGGTGCCTAGCTTGCCTTATTCTTTATTCAATGCTGAATGTTGTGTGCAGTATATAGTGAGCACCAAGTAAGTGCTTGACTAATGAATGAGCATTCTTAGTTAATTCCTTATAGGTGGTAAGGATTAGAAATTTGAGGATAATTGCTACTTACTGGTAGAACAAAGAAGTGTAAGATTTCAATGAGTACATTTCTTTCTTCTCTGTGGGACATTGTTCCTACAGTAAAATGTATAAGGCCAGAAAAAAATTGCTCTACTGGGTTGTTATTAATTTTAAGCACATATGTTGATTATATAAAAGCAATTTATGGTATGTTTGTGAATCCTTGCCTTAAAAGCAGAAAATTATTTCTTTTTTCATGTCTTGACATTGCTGATTTTTCTTTTTTGTTCAATGTGATATATTGGATGGCAATTCAGTTATAGATTTCAACCTTTTCACTTTTTAACTTTTGTGATCTTTTTAACTTTTGTGATCCCATTGCAAAGGACAATTTCAGAACTTGTCCTTTGCAATGGATAAAAGCCTATTCTATGTGGTGAAGATGAGCATGGGATTCAACATTGATAGCCTTCATTCAGACAATTAGTATTTATTCAGCTGCTGAATGTAGGGCAATACACCTGTGAGCAAAATCAACGTTTCTGCCTCCGTGGCACCTATAGGCTGGAGGACCAGAGGGATATTCATCAAACAATCACATAGATAATAAAAAAAATGCCATGAAAGGGCATTAAAACATAATTTCTCCTATTTAACCCTCCTCCATCCTCTTCCTCCCACCCTTTCCTCTAAGTAATCACTATTCTATTCTCTTCATTGATACCAGTTTGTTTTTGTTTCTTTTTTTTTTTTTAGTTTAACAAATGAGTGAGAACATGTGGTACTTTTCTATCTGTGTCTGACTTAGTTATTTTAATATCGTATCCTCCAAAATACAGCTAAATAGGTGGAATAAGTTCTAGTGTTCTGCAGCAGAGTAGGATGACTATATAGTTCATAACAACATATATTACTTAGGAAGAACTAGAAGAAAGGACTTTGAAGTCTCCAAACACCCAAAATTAATAAGGAGAGAGGAATGTTAATCATCTTGGTTTGATTGTTAGTATTGTATGTATATATGAAATTATCACACTGCACCCTGTAAATTATTATATGTCAATTAAAAATAAAATTATAAAAATCAAAATGAAAATTCAATACCTACTAACACTGTACAGGATATAAACAATATTTATTTAACTTGAATGACTGACCAAACCTATAAGCTAAAATATAAGATTAGGTGTCTATCAAGCAAGCTCACTTTGTTACTGAAACACTTTTGAGATTTTACATAGTATCTAGTAGTTACAAATTGCCAGTCTAGGTGTCAGATGTAAATGCTACATACTTTATGTACATTTTTCAACTTAATTTATGCAATAGTCTTCAAAGTAGGTAATAGTCTTCTTGAGAAAATTAAAGCTGAGCAACATTAAATAATTGGTTCAGACTCACTCACATAGTCTGGCCTAAGTCCAGCTTTGCCTAAACGTAACATATCCAGCCACTGTGCTTCTTGTGTCCAAAATAGCTGATTTAGAATGGACATAGAGATGGCTAGCTAATTTATGGAAAAAAGTGAAGTGGATATTGTATGCCTAATACTTTTCTGTGCAAAACATAATTTTTTTTGATGTTAAACTTCCAAATTTGAATGGGGTTTGTTTTGATTTGCAGGGGGGTGGGGATTAACTAGTGGGAGAGAGAAAGGCAAAAGGAGACCATGTTGGTGGGATGAATATGATTGAAGTGTTTTATATGTATGAAAATAGAAATGAAACCCATTAATGTTCTTTTAAAAGGTGACAGGGAGAAGATAGGAAAGAATATTAGAGGGAGTAAGTAAAAAATAAACTTCTTAGGACACACACACATACTTAAAAGTGAGTCACCCATAACATTTACTGATAATCATTACTGGCTAAGCTAAAATAACTTAATATACTGCCTCAGCCCTTTACAACCCTCCCCTTACTCAAACAATTTCCTTGATTTGCCAGATATAATCAAGGAATGATATTTTTGAATCAACCATTGTTAATCTGTCATATACTTTTCTGCCTTAACTCTTTCTGAAGCCAGACACTAATAAATTATGTATGTGGGTCTGGTAACCATGACTCTCTTGTCTCGTTGCTTAAGAATATTGAGTTAAAGAATTTATTTTATTTTTCTCCCAGAAGACACATGGTTTCTGCACTACTAATAAAATCGTTACATGAGTAGAAACTATTCAGTTTGGTCAAAATACTTTGTCTAACCATTTATATTTTAGCCACTCCCATTAATTTAAATACTATTGAGTGCACATTAAATGTCAATATTAGGCCCTATAGTAAGGATTAGAAAAGTGCATAAGATCATGTGTAAGATTGTCTCTACGTTTATGAAGTTTACGTTCTAGTTGTTTTTATATCCTTGGAAAGTGGGGTTTTCTATCAAACACAAATCCTCATTTGTCATCATTTATTCAGTCAAGCAATATATATTGTGTATTTTGTATAGAGAGAGACCAGAGCTTGGAAATGTATTTAACAAGTATAAGTTTTCAGGGACTTGATATTCTTTGCAGAGATGAAACCTACCTTCCCTGAGTGTTTATGCATACTCTTAAAATATTGTAGTGTTAAATTAGCTCTAAGGTCTACTGCCAAAATGTCAAGATGACAACCATTAATCATATTGGTGGTATGGCAGTCAAGCATGTCAGGGATCAGTATGAATTGAAGATCCTGGAGAAGACTAAGAAAAACTCGAGAACACATGCTACTTTACTTAACATTTTTCAAATACAGGATGGACCACAGTGCCTGCATCCAAACAGTAAATGAAGTAGACTTGATTAGACTGAGGAAACCAATGCTCAGGTAGGGAATATAATAGTTATTTTATTAAGGTTTTCAACAAAGACATCCTCTCTCATCTTTTATAACTTTCTTTTCATGCTTCTTTTTAATAATAAAGACTCAATTACTGTTTTGGATAAATAGATGGAAAATCCTGATGAACTTAATAGAATTTACTGGAAGAATTTTAAGACTTCAAAAAGTCAAAGAAAAATAGAAAAATACTGTTTAGGGAACAGTCATGAATCAAGGCAGTTTAAGAGACAAGACCCCAATACATAAGAGGTTTATTTGCAAGAACATTCCATCCAGTGAGTATACAGTAGTTTTTAGGTTTTTTTTTTTTTCCCTTAGCTCAGGAATCAAATTACACAGAAGCAGAAATAAATTTCCCTCATCTATTGGTAAGGATAAACATCTTACTACCTGATGTTTATTATAGGAGAGAGAATACCAATAAAGGAATTTTCTATAAGGAAGGAGATACAGTCACCAAACTAAACAGATTCTCATCTCCCTGCCCCTTCTTTGCTCTAGCCTTTGGGGAGGAATATAAATTGTTTTATATTCCATGGTACTAGATATTTTCATCTCATCAATTAAAACTCCTATCTTTGGGACTGACTCAAGAAGCTTCCTGCAATTTTACCACTTAAGATTATTCTTTCTCTGCTGTTAATAGGTGGAGAGCAACTTTAAACTCTATCAGAAGTTCAACCCAGCTGTCTGTAACGTCATTGATCAAGCCCATTTCCAGATGTTCTTAATTCTATGGAAAAGAGTCTATTCTGAATAGTTCAGTGACATTTGTAATTGGTGATCATTTCATTCTTACATTGCTTTCCTCTTTTGCCATCTTTTCTATTAGCCTGTCCTGATCCCAGTTCATTGTAGCTCAATGGGAAGGTAGCATTCCTGTGGTCAAATTCCAGCTTCCCATAAAAGTTAATTGGCATCTTTAAGGTTCATCTCAGGTTTTATAGAACGGAGAAAATGATAGTGTCTGCCACACAGGACTGGTTCAAGGAACTACATAAAGTGCTTACCATGGTTCTTAGCACATAATGACTACTCAATGTATTTTAGTAGTGATAATGATTATTATTTTTTTTTGAGTTCCTCTACATATCTATTTTCTCTTTTTCCTATAATATAGACACAATCAAGGCTGTTGGGAGTGCTTGTAAAACAATCTTTTCACTCTGTCCTTCCATTTGTAATAGGATTTTCTGTATTTAAACAATATTTGTTATATGTATAGTACTGAGAGACACAAATAAAGAGATTCTAATTCATTGATGGTATTAAGTCCAGGACAGTGCTTCCCAACCATGACTCATATACATAGTTGTATGTGTATATATATATACCAATTACATGAGACTAGGTTCCCTCGTATTATCCATCTTAGACCCTGTCTTGTGACCTTTAAGAACTGAAGAGAACTTTGTCTCAACACATCAATAACCATTTGCATGTATAAATTGCTGTTTGGAGAGGTTTTGTGGAATAGTGTTGAGTGTGTATTATCTAAAGAAGCTGTCAAACAAGTTGTTATTTGAGTCATCTTTAAGCCCATGCAAATTAGTTCTTCATACATTTGAGAGACTGTTAGGACTCAAACTGTTCAAAGATAACAAAGTACTCATGTTAGTCCTCAAGAAGCTTGCTATCCAATGGAGGACTGTTATTGGTTTTTGTGGCAATAAATTGAACTTTGAGGAATTTTAGTAGCAAGAGATCAAACTAGTTGCAGGGAACTGCTCTGAGATCTCATTCCTATAGACAAGGCCATTTGAAAAGCCACATAATATCATAACAGAAACCTATTTGTCTAGAACACTGAAGTCTTTGTCTTTAATCAACATGAAATCTACAAGTTTACCTGTACCTGAAGCTACTTTTAGTTGAACATACTCCTTGGATATATTTTAGTCAGTGTTAAGAAACTTTAATTGTACAGGTAGGGAGAAGTATTAGATTTATTGGAATACCAGTATTATTTAAATATGAGTAATGGGAAAAGAGCCAGAATCAAGGAAAATTTGAAGAAATAGGAAAAGAAGACATGGAGAGGAAATCTAAATAAATCTCATGTGGTAGTAATAGCATGGTCAGGATGGCAGGTTGTGAATTGAAATGTCCCCATTTCCACACTTTTTATGGCCTCATGGGTATAAGCCACCACACCTGACCTCAAAGCATTGTTTTTATCTTTCAGCAAATTCTTGCTGTACTATTTTCATTAGATGAATTATACCATATTTAGAACTTAAAATTGGAAGCCTGAGCCACATCGTCTATCTTGCTTACCATGCACATCTAATCATTCAGTTTCAATTTTCAAATACTTCTTGTGTATGCCCCTTATATTATAGACCTTATATTATTTTAGGCTCAAAACACTGTTACTACAATACATATTATTCTATTTCTTTGTCTACTACAAATACATCTTTCTATTTATCTTCCATACTGAACAGATAGTGTTCCCTCTAAAATGTAAAGTTGATCAATCAAGATCTCTGTCTCGCTCTCTCTCTCTGTCTCCCTCTTCCTCCTTCACTCCCTCTCTTCCTCCCTGTGTGTGTGTATTTGTGTAATCCTGTATGTATGTATATGCATGCATTTACTTCTGTATTGACTTTCTAAAGCATATATTCTAATTGTATCTTACTCGTAAAGACCACAGCATTGATCACAGTCTAACATAGAGAGTGACAGTCTTAGTTTTAGAAAAAGTGCTTGTCTCAAGATCATATTGTGACTGAAAGTGGGTGGTTTTACATGATAGAAACATGATCAACTATTGTTTTCCACTAAGAAGAGTTTATAGGTGAAGTAATTTTTCCTTGGGAGGGCTAGGACCGATAGGCATGATAAGTGCCATAAGGGCTTATCTTTTGCAGTATTTGGATAAATATTTCTATCTTTTTTTTTAGGGGGGGAATTCTAATATGTAAACTAGCTAATAGTAACACTGCACTGTTTGGCTACATCACCATGGAAATTTAGGACTCCTAGGAACTCTGTTTGTAGTAGTTGTGTTCTTTCTTTTGACTATCAAATGTTTCAGGAGAGAACATGATGAAAATGATGATCTGTATGTCAGTGGGACTACTGTGCTAAGCTGAAACAAACAAGTGTAGATTAAAATCATTTTCTCTAGCACAGTGATTTTTAAATAGGAAACTGAAAATAAAACGTGATTATTCAGAATGGAGGGCTTACTAATAGAACCTACTTTAAAGATTCTTAAAATGAAGAGCACTAGGAGAAATATGTATCTGGGTAATGTAAAATGGCATTGTGACTTAACACTGTTTTCACTTACAAGAACTTTAGCTCTAAGAAACAGAACATTGTACATCATTAAAAGTGGCTTTAATATAAGGACATGGTTTGTTGCTTTTGTCATCTGAATGTGAACAGGCCAGGTTTGGTTCAGCGGTCTTAAGAAATTATCAAGAATTCTGAATGTTTCATCTTTGTCTTTCTGTAGAATAGTTACCTAAGCTCTGAACATTATGTTCCAAGCAATAGTCTCATGCAACATGGAGGAAATTGATCTGAAAGGAGAGTTTCTCTTCCTATGTGCTATTTTTTTTGTGGGGGTTAGGGTCAGGGAAGAAAATCTTTCCTAAAAAGCCCATGAGAGTCATATTCTTCTATTTTGTTTCTCTGAATTGCTTCATTTCCTCACCCATAGAAAATGATTGGCAAAGGAAAATTATATTTTCATGATTGGCTTGCAGCAATTATTACGCTCATAATATACTCCTTAGGGCGAGACTTTATTGCTCTCTAAATAAAATCATGGTGTGTTAAGCCATAAGAAAAGTTTTGTCCCTAAACAAAAAGCAGATTCAAATCTGAAGGATCGAAAAATTAGAACAACATAATTTTACTTGTAAATGCCAGTAAATGCCAACTCATTACTTTTTTCCAAAAAAAAAAGAGTGAATGAGAAAATATATTTCAACTAAAAATTATTTTGACATATTGTGAGATTATTGTAGTGGGTATCACTAGACTGTTTTGTCATTTAATTTTGTGACCTTGGTTACAGTTTGATTCATTATGAATATTTTAAAACAAAGCATAATAGTCAAATTATTTGTACATGAATCTTACATTTACTGTTTATAATTCCAATAATTATCTCCAAATGGTGCCTTTTTGTGCAAGAAACAAGATTTTACTGACCTTAATAGAATTATTGTAAGAAATATAATAGTGCTTCTAAGCTGCTTAGCTCAAAGCCTGGCATATGTGCATGCACAATAAATATTCACTTTCTTACTGTAATTGTTTTGTGTCTCAATTGCAATGTAGTATATTTTGGAAGATTTTGCTATATTTTTCCTAATAATTCCCCAATATGTTATAAAATGTTCTTATACTTTTTATTTTTATACTTTAATTTTGTAATTAATAAAAGAAGCTTTAAGTGTATTTACATATATTTATATATTTGAAATATAGATACTTTAATTTATATCACATAAATACACATATACATTCCAACCTGTATTTTTTGCATGTCCTAGAATTTATTTAAATATGAAATTATTTCAAGTGAACTTCAAAGATATATTTACTTAAACTGACAATATTAAAAAGTTTAAAATGTTTGAAATATGTCCCTCTGTAGGAGTAGTACTAATAAAATTTTTCAAAGATTGACATGAGTATTGTGGTTAGAAAATAGCTTTATTGTGCATGTCTAAGATAAATGAGAAGAACAATTATAAGTGAATAGACTGAAAGATGGATAGATCAATACCACATCAATAAATAAATGCCTTGGATGTAATTAGCTGAATAGCAAGTTATAACCACTAAAGTTAATATTATCAAGCAGTACCATGGTTATGTGCATTGCAGTGAAGTATTGTATTCATATATTGCATCTTCTTTACTCATAATATTTCATAAAATCTGCTTAGAAATACAGAACAGGAAAATAGACTTAACTTACGTAAAAATTAGAATGTGTATGTGTGTGTATATGTATATATACATATATGTAAATTAATCTGTACATAAAATCAATTACACATTTGTAAAATTGGATATATAGTTACAGGCCTACACTAACAACACAAATATTTATTTAATTAGCAAATAAATGCCTACAAAATCCCATTTTTAACTCTATATGTATTTTATGTATGTAACATATAAACAATTTATGTAAAATGTAGTGTATGTAACATACATGTATATCCACATCTGTGTGTTAGCTGACCTCTGAAACTATAATCTTCAAAAGAGTAATAGGTCTGACAGGGTGAAGGTAGAGTGAGACTAGGGGAAAAACAAATTAATTGTAGTAAAAAGCTAAAGCGTGATATAGTCTCTATACAGGAATGAATACAGAAGTTTTAAACCTGTTGAAATCACCATAGGGAGGGGGAATGAGGTAGAAAGAAGAAAAATAGAGATGAACCAATTCAGATTACAATGCATATATACAAGGACATGTCACAAAGAAATTCCCTGCATAGGTATGTTAAACAAACAAAAATGTCATTTATTTTTCTTTTACAAAATCGGAGAATAGGAGGGTGAAACAAGCACTGTCTGATGGGTTGGTACCAGTGGAAGGGGGGAAGAGGTGGGGAAATATGGAAGGAGGGTGAATATAGTGCACATACTCTGTATACATGAATGTAAATGGAAAAATTGTACCCATTGAACCTACTCCAGGCATGTGGGAGGGAGGGATAAAGGACAGTGATGGACAGAGTGAATCTAGTATGATATACTTGACATATTGTAAGAACTTTGGTAAATGTCACAATGTACCCCCAGCCAACACAACAATAAAAAAAAATAAAAATAAAAAGGAAATACCACCATCAAAGCAACTATAAATACCATAACCAGAAAAATAGAATTGTAGTAAAAAGCTGAAGGGGTTGGTCATGCTGCCAGTCAGAAGCCAAACAGAATGAATCTTTTGAGTGCTGGTTTGTTGTACAATTTTAAAAACTGAGAAATAAATCTATTCTGAACTTTTAGAAATGGAGGTCAGTACTCAACATCTTAAACTCTAGGTACTGAAAAAGAAGACTAAGAAATCCATGTAAAGACCAAGAGTAGAGATGACAAGAAAATTATGCTTCATATATTTTCATATTGGAACCTTTAAAGCCAAGTTATATGGCATTTATTTGAGATTCATTTCATTTGGAGTTATTAATCAGACTATCATCAAATAAGAGACAAATCTAAGCATAGAAACTGATGGTGTGTGCTTAATTATAGCAGCTAAGTGAAAAAGAAGTGTCTGAGGTAAAGCAACATGTCCTAAACATAGGCTACATGGTTTCAATCTTTCTTTTTTTTTTTTCCCCAGTCCTGGGGTTTGACCACAGGGCCTACACCTTGAGCCACTCCACCAGTCATTTTTGTGATGGGTTTTTTTCAAGATAGCGTCTCTCAAACTAGTTGCCCAGAGTGGCTTCAAACTGTGATCCTGCCAATCTCTGCCTCATGAGTAGCTGCAGTTAAAGGCCTGAGTCATCGGTGCTGGCTTTTTACTCTTTTCTTTATTAACCTTTGGATGTTAGCTGTGAACATTTTACTGGAGATGAGTGGTGGCAGGATATTTTGTTGGCGGTGTTGGGGAGGAGGGGATCTTCTCTCTTCTCTTTAATGATTCCCTGGGTCAAGGTTGTGATAATGGCAGAAGCCAATAGGTAGATCCAAAGAAAATTATGAAAAGAAACAACTGGAATTCAAAAACACAGTGGTCTGAGGTATGAGAGCTTCAACAGGGGCTCACATATATCTCAACAGCTCCTGAAAACATTATTGCTTTATATTAGAATGAATCAATTTTGATATTGAGAAATTCAAAAAAGATTAAAGCACTCTGTCCTGTATAGGAAGTCAGAAGTTGTCTAGCATTGGATATGGTTCTATTCAGAATGAATTAATTTTAAAAGAAGAAAAACAAAAAGCCAACATTGCTTTTGAGAGGATACATTTCAATTATTTAGAATAAAGGATAGCTATGTGTTAAAGTGTGGTAAATTTGCATACCCAAAGGATAAAAACATAGCTAAATATTAATGGTTCTAATTTGGGTAGAGTATGACAGTCACTTGAGACTATGTGTGTGTAGTTTATAATTTACTAGTCTAGTTTGAATACGCTATAGAATAAATTAAGGAATAATATTACTTATTATAGTATATAGTCCACACTTAATACATTCCCTACACATATTCCCTTAAAAGAGAACAAAAGAAAAAAGGAATATGAGTCAAATCAAGTAGATGCAGCATGCTACTGGAAATTACATTGATTAGTGTTCTCTCTTTCATAGAGTAGTAAAATGAAATGAAGCTTCATTCTGTTGTGCTTATTTTATGTGGCATCAAACATTTTTACATAAAATTTTATCAAGCTTACTTTAGTAGTTTTATTTTGATACCATAACTTATACATTCTATTAGAAGTTTTTCTTACCAACCTGAGTATAATGGAACATTAAGGAATCTGCATGTATATTAGGACAGCTACTTGGATATCAACTTGAATACTTAGAAGGGATCTGATAAGGATCATTTATCTGTGCATGCTAAATGACAAGTGAATGTAACTCAGTTTAATTAACTATTTAGTTTTTTTTGTTTTGCCATTCAGGCTTCCGTACTTTCCTCTCTACCTGTTTTTAGGCAAAGTTCTTATTTTTATGATCACTAGAAACCAGCAAAATAGGATTTCATGTTTCAATATATATTTATTATGTCTAGCATAAAAATGTGCATATTTCTAATTATATGTTACAGTTAGTGACACATATATAAGCAAGTTTCAGTGTCATGAACTTAGTGAAAACATTTATTTATAAGAAAAAAACCTTAGCTGTTAAAATTCATGGATTTTAAATGGCCCTTTACTCCTTTGTTTAAAAGTAGTATATGAATATTAAAAGACAAAAATAGCTTTTTTACTTAAATTTTAGCTTATTTTAATGTTTTATACTTAATGTTAGCATTTTAAGTGGGTATTGGATCAGCACAACTATCTTAAAGCCTTATAATTGATGCGACCTCCCTTGAGAAAAATTAACAATTATGTATGTTTTGTTATCTTTGATGTTTCATGAGTAAGTAGTGTCATAGCCATGTAGCCATCACTACCTCTATCTTTGGACTGAGGAAAGACATTTTTAGGAAAGTAGTACTTCAAATTTAAATTCTATTTAATAATACACAGGTTTTATCTTTATGTGACTATGTTTCATTATGTGAATTAGTTTATATACTGATATATTGAATTCATTTAAATTCCCCAATTCACAGTTTGACAACGATCTGTCTTTGTATATAAAATAGATTCTTGTATTAAAGAGATTCATGTTTGGAAGATAGTATTTACGTCTATGATTAAATAAATCTAGGATGTAAAATATATAGAAAATATATTGACACTATAGCTAGAATAAATAATAAAATACCCAAACCGATGCAGTCAAGTTTTACACCACAGACAGACAGGGATGATAGTACTTACAGGCAGATTAGTTTAGACATTCATTGGAAGATTAGAAATCATTTCAAGGTACTATGAAGACTTTGGGAGTGGAGAAGAACATTAGCTAATGTTTACTTAAAAGGCTATAAGTTCTATGTTCATGTACTTCTCTGTTTTAAGACTTGCCAACATATTTTTTACTGGCAACAACCATGTGATTCACATGTTGAATCTTTCATGTATATGACCTTAGAGAATCTCGTTTATTTCCAAAAGTCCTTTCACATGATATTAACTTCTTCATTCACTAAAAATGCCAGAATGTTTCTGAAGCCATATGGTTTAGAAAATTAATCAAAAAGACTTCTGAAAGGGAAGAAGAGATGTAATTCTCAGTATTTATAACCAGTGTATACATGCACACAGTTTCTTACTGGTACAGAGAATACCTAACCCAACATAGTGATAAGAAGGCATTGAAGACATAGGATGAAGATTGGATAGAAGGCTTTAGTAAAAACATGAACTAAGGTTTAAGGTATTATCTTTCAACATAATTAACTGAGAGAGGATGAAGAGATTATCAGAAGGAAAAATATTGGTGGCATACAAACAGGTAGGCATAGGTTTTGCTTCATGAATTAAAAGTAATCCTTGGCAATAAGTTTATTATGTACCTGACATGTAAATATTCATGTATAGAGTGCCTCCTATCTTAGAAATACAGACAATTTATTTTTAATTTATAAATATACATGAATTAAATATGTGTATGCTATATTAAAATAATTTTATTCATTAATTTATTCTGTTTGTTAGGATGAGAAGAAGAAACCGAAAGACAAGGAGATATGGAGTTTTGGACACTAACATAGAAAACATGGAATTGACACCTTTAGAACAAGACGATGAGGATGATGACAACACATTGTTTGATGCAAATCATCCTAGAAGGTAAATATTCAGTAGTTTAATTCCATATATCAGGAACAAGTACTTGCCCAGAAAATTGAAAAAGACGTTTATTTGATAGTTTTTATTTAAAATTTTTCATTCAATTTAGTTTAATGAAATTCTTTGTACTGTCCTGCCAATGGCTTACATTCTCATTACTTTGCTGAAATAGACATAAACAATATAATACATCCTGCAAAAGAAATCTTTATCATAGATTCATAGATTTCTTTGCAGAGCTTTGGTTTCTAATTTTCTCATTCTTGCAGTATGTTATGAACTGTAAGACTGTGTGTGTGTGTGTGTGTGAGAGAGAGAGAGAGAGAGAGAGAGAGAGATTTAGTAAGTTTGATTTTCCTTTTGTATTTTTGTATTCTGGAGTTATTTTTTCCATTGTGTTATTTGATTTACAAATAGTACTCCGTGGAAGAATTGTGGGCTAGTGGTTTATGGTCTGATGATATAGTTATAATATCTGTACTCAGATCTGTTCTCACTTTGTTATATGACCTTTCCTAAAAGAGATTGATAAAAAATTTATAAAGGTATAGAATTAATTAAGATTCACCAATAAGGAAAGACATGTTAGGACAGAGGAAGATTTCTTGGGTGAAGGAAAATTAGAATACAGAATTAGGTTCAAATGCAAAGAGTACAGAAATCTTGGGATTAAAAAACAAATGATGAAAATGGGGTTAATGAATTATTCATATATACATGTAAGTGGATAAACTATCAGCACTACTAAAATCTCCCACATATATATGTTTCCTTTTTAATGCATTTATTATGTATCTGTATATACATAGAACATACATATGTATAAAGGAGCCTTCAATAATGTTTGTAATCCACTTATTCAACAAAATACATTTATAAAATGCCAGCTATATAATTATAATAGCATTAGAGCCTAGATAGACAAAGAAAAAAAGCTTCTGTATCTGCTTATTAAAATAAATAAAAATGAGTATAGCATGGTTTTGTCCCCTGTAAGACCTTAAGTTGCCTACAAAATATTGTAATAAGACAAATTTTACCACTTACCTGTCTTCTAGGTATGAAACAGATATGTTTGTTGTCTTGCATTTAAGAATCATGTACATAATATGTATTTAGCATTATGCATTTGAATCAAAGAAAAAATATTATGAAATACATTTGGGAACTGAGGCTGACTGAGGGAATAGCAGATTATTTCACCTTGAGCTCAATCTAAGAAAGTATTTATTAAATAGGATGGCAGTGGAGTTTTAGTCACTTTTTTGTATTAGTAGCATATTAATTTTTACAAGGCCCTTTGAATTATATTTAAATGTACTAGATACATATGAGATGTTGCCTATGTATTTCACAGAAAGGGAAGTAAAAAAACATAATTATTAATGACTCAAGAGGAATTGAATTTGAAGTCTAGTTCATCTACTTCAGGCAGGCTTCTTTAAAGACAAAGGTTGTGATAGGAAGAAACACCTATCCAAAGTGTAATAATTGTGGATGGTGATGACTCAGAAATTTAAAAATCATGTGACTATTATATATAATCATATGTCAACAAATTTGATAACCTAGAAAAATATTTATAAATTCCTCAAAACATTTAACTTACCAAAACTTAATCAAGAAGAAATTGAAGCCTAAACCAAACAATAACAAAAGGATTTTGAATTCATAATAAAAACTCCCCAATAGTGCTAGAGGTATAGCTCAAGTAGTATTAGAGGAGGCCCTGGGTTCTATTCCCAGTACCACAAAAGAAACAAACAACAGCAACAAAACACTCCTCAACAAAGAAAATCCCAAGACCAACTGACTTCACAGGTGAATTATTCCAAACATTCAAAGAATTAATACCAGTTCTTGTCAAACTTACTTTATTTCTTTTTTTTCTTTTTGGTGATACTGAGACAAATGTTCTATCACTTTGTGTATGCCTCCAGCACTTCATACTTTTGAAAAAATAAAAATAGAGGGAACACTTTAACGTTTATTGTCTGAGGCTAGCAGTACCCTGACTCTAAAGTCTGACATAACACAAGAAAAGAAGTAACAGGCTAGTATCCCTGATGAACGCAGATGCAACAATCCTCAATAAAATGCTACCAAAATAAATTCAGTAGTGTATTAAAATGATGACACCCCATGATTGAGTAACCTTTTTTCCTGGAGTGCAAGAATGTTTTAAGATACATAATTCAACTTGCATGATACACCACACTAAAAAAAATAAAAGAAAAAACATGGTTATCTCAGTACATATAGAAAAAGCTTTTAATGAAGCTCACCATCTATTCATGATAAAAAAAACTAACAAAATATTTAAACAAGAAACTTAACGCTATGAGGTCCATTATGTGAAAAGCCTACTAGCATAACAATCAGTGGGGACAACAGTAAGGGATCTGGTCTAAAGCAAAGATACTCACTGTTAACAACTTCTATCCAACATAGTATTAGAGGGTCTAGCCTTACTAATTAGATTAGAAAAAGTAAAATTCCAATTATACATGAAGAACTAAAATTATATTTCTTTGCAATGACATGATAATGTATGTAGGAAATGTTAAAGATTCAATAAAAATAAACTGTTAGAACTAATAAGATAATTCAAAAATTTACAGGATACAAAAGCAACATACAAATATTAGTCATATACGATGAACTCTTCTGAAAAAAAAATTTAAAAAAATCCTATTCCTAATAGCAACAGAAAGTATGACATAATAATAAATTTAACTAAAGAATTAAAATATTTATGTACTGAAAATGATAAAAGATTGAAGAAGGAAATAAAAGAGAACAGAGCTAAATGGAAAGATATTTATACCCATGAAATGTAAGAATTAAATATTGTTAAAATGTGCATTACTACTCAAAGTGATCTACAGATGTAGTGTGGTACCTATCAATGTCCCAAGGACATTTTTTTCAGAAATAGGAAAAAAAATTCTAAAATTCATATACAGCCACTAAAGACTACAACTAGCCAAAACTGGAGGAATTACAATCATGATTTCAAAATACATTACAATTCTCGAATGCCTCAAACAGTATAATAATTAAAAACAAACTTAGATAATAAAAAAAATAGAGATCCCAGAAATAAATCCACACATCTATAATCAACTTGTCTTCTACATGGGTGTGACGAACACACTATAAGGAATGGATCATCTCTTCAGTGAATGGTGTTTGGTAAACTGAATGCATGCATGAAGGAGAAAGAAATTGAACTGTTTTTATGCTATATACAAAAGTCAACTCGAAATGGATTAAAGACTTGAGATATAACTTAAACACATAAAACTTTTAGAACAAAACATAGGGGAAAAGTTTCTTGACATTGGTCTGTGCAATAACTATTTTAATATAACCCCAAAGGCATGGACAACAAAGTAACCAAACCATATATATATGTGTGTGTGTGTGTGTGTATATATATATGATTTAATATCCAAAATTCATAGATAACTGGTGCAACCCAATAGCTAAAGAATGAAAAACCAGAAAAGAAAAAAGCCAATTAACTTGCTTTAAATTGGACAAAAAACTTTTGTACAATGTTGTTGGAAATATACATTGGAACAGTAATTATGGAAAACAAAAACAGAAAGTAGAACTAAGCCATGATCCAATAATACAATTTCTGGGTATATGTCCAAAAGCAATTAGTATGTCAAAAAGATGCCTCTACTTCAAGGTTCATCATAACATTATCACAACAGCCAATGTTTTGGAATAAACTTAGTGTCCATTTGTGGATGAATGGATAAACAAAATGTGTAAATAAAATGAATGGAACATAAATTTATAAAGAAACAGTTGGATATTATTCAGTCTTAGAAAGAAATCCTGAAATTTGTGACAACGTGGATGAACCTAGAAGACTTTATGCTAAATGAAATCGTCCAGACACAGAAAATATTGTCTGACCTCTTATGTGCAGAATCTAAAATAATCAAAACTCACATAGGTAGAGGATAAAATGGTGGTTGCCAGGGGTAACAGAGAGAATATGGGAGATACTTTTTTTAAGGTCCAAATTTTTTAGGTCCAAAGTTATTAGAGTTGTTTAATTTCTGGAAATCTAATATAGAACAATATGAACGCAGTTGGCAATCCTGTATTTTAGATTTAGCATTTACTAAGAGAGAAGATCTTAAGTTTTGTCACTAGGGGAAAAAAAGGTAATTTTGTGAGGTGATAGTTATGTTTTTTTAGTTTATTACATTTATTGCACATAGTACATATCCTTAAAAGTAAAACATTAAGGTGTACCCATTAAATGTGCACACTTATTTTTATAAAGAAAAGATGCTCATCAGGTCACAATTTAGAAGCTTTACGGGTCTATATCATAAGATTGGCTTTTTGCTTGCAGAATCTTAAGGCAGTGCAACTCATGATGGGGATTAAATTTTAACTCATTAACTTCTGGGGGACACAATCAATACATATTATGGGTCAAAAAGTATGAAATCAGTCTTGGCATTAGTAATTAGAAGTGACTATGAGATATCAGACAAATTGGATGAGTTCTTGTCTTCATTAAAATCAAGGTGTAATTATCTGAGACATG
Organism: Castor canadensis; assembly: GCF_047511655.1. NCBI lineage: Eukaryota > Metazoa > Chordata > Mammalia > Rodentia > Castoridae > Castor > Castor canadensis. Next base: position 93,130,324 of record NC_133391.1, on the reverse strand, counting down.
GCCCAGGCATTCTACTAAAGTTCTTGGCTGATAGTGCTGAACAACAATGGATAAAAATGCCTAGTCCTGTGTAGTTAAGAATCTAGTAGACATACATGGGCTGGCATTACAGAACGAAGGGACCTTAGAAAATAGAGTTGGGATTTTTTTTACCTTGCCCAAATCAATGATAATGGCCTTCTCTATGCCACACTTTGTTTTATTTTTAAAAATGAGCATTAATGTGGGTATTTTAAGACACAAGGAAGCAAAGACCAGTCATCCTGTTTCCATTTTCTTTTATTTCTGCCATTTTTGTCTGTGTAGCTGAGGGTAAAATAAAGAATCTCTCACATACATCCTAGGCAAGTACTCTACTGCTGACCTACACATCCAGCCTGTTGTCAGCTGTAAATGATATTAAACATTACTGGAATAATACACTGACTCTCACTCTCTGCTATAATTTTTTTCAAAGTCCCAGCATTTATAAATCCCCCTTTTTTCTGTTTCTCATTTTAGGAAAAATGGGCAACATTTTCAATGAGGTATTGGTGGAGTTGTTTATTCCTATTACCTTCTTTGTCTTAGAAATTATTTTCTTTAATGAGATGTATTGTCTAAATACCACTACTTCATTTGAAGCTGATTCGGTGAGCAAGATGCTGTCTGATTTTTTCTGTTGACGTTAGATATTAAACATTCAAATCCATCAGTGTATTCAATATTCTGAATTTATCTTGTGGGAAAGATGCACATAGATCTTTTTTGTAATTCACTTTATTAAGAAATAATAATTATGGTTGTGTCATTTTCCTCCAATTAATGGAGGTAGTACTATAAGATTTGAAAGAGGAATTTGACAAAGCACTTCTCAGAACCGTAACATAAATGTCTGCTTCGTAATCCCTAGAACCTGTAAGTACAATGAGTTATATGACAAAGGGTATTAAGATTGTGGGGTAAATTACTGCAGCCATTTGGAAATCAGTATGGAGGTTTATCAAAAATTAAAAATAGAGCATTCAGATGATCCAGCCATACCACTTCTGGGTATACATGTGAAAGAACCCAAATCAGCTTACTACAGAGGTAACTGTACTCGTGTTTATCATAGCACTATTCACAATAGCCAAATTATGGAATCAGTTTAGGTGTCTATCAGGAGCTGAATGGATAAAGAAAATGAGGTATATCTATACAGTGCAGTTTTATTCAGTCATAAAGAATGAAAGTTTGTCATTTTATGGAAAATGGATAGAAGTGGAAACCATATTAAATGAAACAACCTGGCCCCCAAAGACAGGTTGGCATGTTTTCTCTTATATGTGGAATCTCAGGAGAGAGTAGTAGGGATGTTGCAGGGAAAGGGGAAAGGAGGGAAGAGAGAGCAGTATAAGACAGTAATAGATGGGGTGAATATGATCACAGTAATTATATGCATGCATGGAATAATGAAACCCCTTACTTTGAATATTTGTTATATATTAATTTTAAAAAAGATTGCCAATTTGTTGATTTCAAAGTAGGAGAATATTCTGAAGTATATCCAGTTACTCTGATTGATATATTTATAGTAAGCTTTAATATCAGGTGCAGCTTGCTCTTGTTAACTAACCTAATTCTATTAAATAGTAACATTATTAGTTATTGTAGATATTTTCTGATAGCATATGTTCACTACTATTTTTAGATTATTAATAGTTTTTACCGTGCTAGTATTAAATGTTGTCAAATGCATGTACTGAAACGATTACAATTTCCTTTTGCTTATTTAATATGAACTTCACAGATTAATGCATACATGTTCAACCAACCTAACATTTCTGATATAAATCTTGCATTGTCCTGATATACTCTTATATATTGTTGTTAATATTTTCTTATGTGGTCATATGTTGTGTACTTCTTTCTTTCTCTCTATGCATGTACATAAATGTGGATGGAAAGATAGTAGATAGTGTCTATATTTTTGTAGTATCTGTCATATTTTGACATTAGGGTTTTTCAGTTCTTATAAAATGTGTTGGGAAATTATTCATTTGCATCTCTGTTTTTAAAACATTTAACAGAGGCATTATTTCTTCCTTGAATTTTTGATGGAATTAATCATTGAAACCATCAAGGAATTGACTTTCGTTCTCTTTGAGGGAAAAACCTTTGGTAATAAGCTCAGTTTTTCATTAATAGATACAGAACTACTCAGATTTTCTGCTTCTTGTGCCATTAATAAATTATATTTTCTTTTCTTTTTTTATTTTATTTTATTTTTTATTCATTTATTCATGTGTGCATACACTGTTTGGGCCCGTATCCCCTGCCCCCTCCCTGTCTCCTCCATCTCCCCTCGCTTCCAGGCAGAACCTGTTCTGCCCTTTTCTCCAATTTTGTTAAAGAGAAGACATAAGCAATTATAAGAAAGGCAAAGCATTTTTGCTAGTTGTGATAAGGATAGCTATACAGAGAGATTCTTAGCATTGCTTCCATGTACACGTGTGTTACAACCCAAATTGACTCATCTCTACCTGACCTTTTCACTAGTTCCTGATCACCTTCCCATATTGACCTCTGTCGCTTTAAGGTTTCTATATTAGTTCCTCTGCAGTGTGGACATCAAACACTTTCATGTTTTGGGTTTCCTGCCTATCCCCATATCTCCCGTATGTGCTCTCCCCTTGTCATGTGATCCAAGTCCAACCACATTGCTGCATTTGCCCTAGATCTAAAGTCCACATATGAGGGAGAACATATGATTTTTGGTCTTCTGAGCCTGGCTAACCTTGCTCAGAATGATGTTCTCCAATTCCATCTATTTACTTGCCAATGATAAGATTTCATTCTTCTTCATGACTGAGTAAAACTCCATTGTGTATAAGTACCACATTTTCTTAACCCATTCGTCCATAGTGGGGCATCTTGGCTGTTTCCATAACTTGGCTATTTTTCAAGAAATTTATCCATAATGTACTGGATTTTAGAAAAACTGTTAAGTAAAGTGGTCAATCTTGTGAATAATTTTCACATAGCTTTTCCTTTCTGGTCATATAAATATTTAAATATATATGTCTCATACTGTGAAAAAGAATTATACATAGAAAATACTATATACAAGTATGTATATTTATTTATATACTTGATATATATTACTTATATACTTGGAAAATTTTAGGGTTGCTCAAAAATGTTATTTATTAATAAAAACTATATCTTTTTTTTGGGATTTTGCATGTGCTAGGCAGGCACACTACCACTTAGGGCAATTCTACAGCCCTGTTTGCTCTGGTTAGTTTGGAGACAGGATCTTTCAGTTTTACCCAGGACAGCCTGGACTGTGATCCCCTATTTATGCTTCCCATTGTAACTGGCATGACAAGCGAATGCCACCATGTCCAGCCATTGGTTGAGATAGGGTCCCGTGAACTTTTTCCCTAAGGGTGGCCTTACAATCCTCTCAACCTCTGCTTCTCCAGTAGCTAGGATTATAGATATGAGCCACTGGTGCCCAGCTTATTAAAAGCAATACCTTAAGTTGTATTTGACATGTTAAACATATTCAAAAACATATTCAAAAACAATATTCCTTTTCTGTTTACTTTCTTGTCTTCTTTCTCTTTAATTTTTTTCCACTTTAGTCTTTTTTTGTTGTATTGCTTATTGTTCCCCCTTGTAGTCTATTGATCCTTGAAACCAAGCCTTCTAATAACTATATTAATCTTTTTAAATATACAAAGTAAAGTACTAGAAGAGTTGAGAAATGTGGCATTCTCTTCGCTGTTGTTGATTGTTACAAATTCCTCTGCCTTCCATTGTCAACATTGCAACAAATATACTGCAATGGAAGGAGTAGATAGTGCAACCATTTTTATAGGAAAGATTCAGTTGCCATACTGATGTTAGTAATAACATTTTGTCAACCAGAAAATTGAAGTAGGTCATTAAAGAATATTGTAAACATAAAATTGTTGGAGTTTGGAATTTATCGTCAGAACAAAAGGAAGATTCATTTGCTAACTCTGATGTTCCTGATCAAGTTTAAAGTTTTACAGAAAGATAAAACTACTATCATAGAGCTGGGGACAGTGGGAGAGCTCAGTGGGAGAGCATGTGTGAGTTCCCAGCAGAGATCCCCAGAATCAATCAAACAATAATAAAATATTGTCAATCCACTCAAATCCCCAAATTATTTAATAAATAAACTACTTAGTAATATTACTGCTTAAGGAAGGATATTGTCTAATTAAATATAATAAAGTTGATTTAGGAAATTTTTTTCTTTAACTTTTTTTAATAAAACAGCATTTGAGCCAGTTCTCAACTTTATGAAGACACACTAGATACAGGGTTAAGACATTTACCCATAAGCCAATTATTTTTATTTGATGATAGAACTATTTTATGTATATATATATATATATATATATATATATATACATGTACGTATATCCTATACAATCTATCTATCTATCTATTTATATACATATAGATAGATATATGGTACATACCATTGAATAAAATTTTGTGGGATGAAGAAGCATGCAATTCCATAAATCTCCATTGATCTTGGTTCACCTTTTGCTCTTGACGTAAATATTTTGTTTGAGATTATTTAAGCCACATCACATCTATCTTAACTCTTCAAATAAAGTGTTTAGCTTTACTTTTAGCTCTGCTTACTTCTCTGTTAAAATTATTTACCCAGATTGATTCTTACATTGCATGAAATGAACAAAAAATCTATATTCTTATAGTGAAAATAATATTAAAATATGTAAATATCAGGGCAGAAAAGTATAACTAAGCAAATGGTACAGACTTATAAAAGAGGATAATTATTTTTGACTTGGGCAGAATGGGGTGGCAGAATTCCTATAAGAGTGATGTATAGCAGCTTTTTAGTAAATACTTCCTTTATTACAAGATAAAGTAGGGTCTTTAGAAAATCATCAAAACCATCTGGCAAAGTAGTTTCTACCATCTTCATTTGAAAGGTGGGAAAATTGAGGCTGAGAGAGTTACAGAAACTTCAGACTTCCCTTCCTTCTGTAATCTCATCCCATTTGCTTAATGTTTATTTGATTTATACTTCTAAGCCTAATAATTCCAATTTTGGATCTTCTCTTTTGTGATTGTTTCTGTTCTGCCTCGCATCATATATTTGTTATATTTATACTGATAATAGGATAGCACTACTCATTCTTAGCATTACAGCCAGAAGGAGCATACAGAGAAAGTTAGGGACAGTTCTCCATTGTCTGTTTAAGAATGAGAAAAGTTTCCCCAGAAACCCTCCATCAGAGTTCATTTCATTGACCAGGATTGTATAGTGTGAATATTCTTAAACTAAACCTGATACAGAAAATGGGATTCTCATGGTTAGCTCAGAAAAATTATCATCTGAGATAGGAGGGATATTGAGGAGCTATCCTACATTATCACTATATCTAGGTCTTTAAGCATTGACATTAATACAATTAAACAGGACATTTGTGTGTACATGAAAAAATTATCCTGAGCCACATGGTTAATATAACTTCTCTTGAGAGGGTCATTGCTGTCCTAATTTGTTTTTGTTTACTTATAGAAAAATTTCATATGAAGGAACTGTGAAATGAAAAATGAATTTCATTTTTGTGACTGTTGTATGGCATTTTCAGCTCCTTTGGACAGAAAACTCATGAGGAAATAAAGGCAGCATAGATCACAAAAAAATCACTTTCATTTTTATCAAAGAAAAATGCTAGAAACAAATACTCATAACCAGTCTCAAAAACCACAAGTTTGAAACATCTTTTCAATAGAAACAACGAATGGAAACAATATGTTTGTGCTATTATGTTTCATTTCTACTGAACAGTAAAAATATTATCTTTATAATGGTGAACATTTTAAAAATTATGGTAAAAGCTAGTACTTCTGTTATTTCAGGGCTGGTTCAATAATTTCTGTTAAGTATTTAATTTTAAAAGCTCTAGAAGTAGCCTTTGGGCTACTTTTATTCTGGTTCATTGAATTTAATATTATATTGTCCATGTTCATTACATTTTGTGCCCAGAGATACTTGTCCATAAAACATTTCCTGGCTATCATCATCAGCATGTTAGAACCAGACAATAAATTATTGAAATAAGTGTTCAACAATAAACACTAGTTAAGATTATCAGTTACCAATTTGAAAGTTTAACTTCCAAGAATTAATACAAAATTAATACAAAACACTGTATTAATTGTTAAGTATAACATATTAGCAGAATAAACACAAAGTTATTCAAAGTAATTAGAATACAGGGATATGTTAAATGCTGTTTGCTATAGAAAGAAATTTCTATCTTAGAATGTCCAGTGATATGTTACTAGGAGATTAAATTGTACTTTGTTGTTGAAAAGGAATTACTTAAACATGTAACAAAAGAGAAGTTTCCTGTGTTTTTCTTTGTAATGCCTTATTTTTCTGTGGACATTAAGCTATAGGACAGAATTTTCCTTGCTCCATTAGCAGTTAGACATCGTGATGTGCAAATTTTATTGTAATTAGCCATATGTGGCTCTTGAGCACTTGGTATGTGGTTAGTGCATCTGAAGAACTGATATTTTAGTTTTATTTAATTTGAACTAATTGAAATTTTAATTTTAATTGCCAGGTATAGGTAGACAGTACAGATCCAGAGCAAAAGCATTTATTTGATCTAGCTTCTGTTAAATGAATGCTCCGATACAGTAGATGAAACACAAGTTCCTATCCATATAGAATTTAATAAAGTAATTATAACATCAGTTCATGATTTATATTCTGCTGTGATTGTTTGAACTGCTGAATCTTAAGGTATTTATTTAGATAAATGAAGTGGGAGGCAGAATATGGCCAACCATATGATCGACCATGGATGGGTTGCAAGACAGCATTGGGACGAGGACCTGAAATTTATGAATGGGGAAAAAAAACCTAACACACTTTGAAGGCATTAATTTTTCCCAGTGATTTTAAGCAGTGTTCATTATCTAAAATCTAAAGACATTATCTTTTCTTTTAAAAGACTAAATATCTTCTTTAAAAAGAGCTGGGGAAAAAAAAAACTCCAGCAGTCTAGTATTTGTAAACTGAAATGAACAAATAGTAAAAACTCTTGACTGCGCTAGAACAGTTTTTTTATTCAAACTTAATTTGAATTTATAGTCATTATAATATTTGTTTTACATAGTTAGCTTTCAAGCTTTCCTTAAAATATTATTTTTTTAAATGTATGATAGGTACAGACAGATGTGAAACTGTTTCACAAAGTTTATTAATATTTCATGTTTGTCTTGCCTTACAGAAAAGCATGGTGATTTGGGAAATGTATGGAGTACAGAAATAGTCTTTTATTACAAGTGAAAGTAAGCCTACCAGTAAACTCAAAAGTTTTTCTCAGGACTAGGGATATAGTTCAGTGGTAAAGCACTTTCCCACCATTTACAAGCCCTGGGTTCAATCTCCATAGCTGCAAGAATTTTCTTTTCTTCATGTCATGAGAACTCTATAGTGATTGACTCCTGGTATTGATTCAATAGCCTTTGGATGACAAAGTCTATATCTGCAATTTTCGTAAACATTTCCTTGTGTTTGTCTTGTACTGGCTGGCTCTGTAGCCACTGTAGTTTCAGACATCACATCTGTATTTTAGAAAACAGAAAGGCAGGAGGCAAGAACTTGCAATAGATTCCTCTCTTAGGGGACCAATAGTTTCCAGGAACTATTTTCTCCCAAAAAGACTTTTCTTCCCCTCTGCTTTCCAAAAGGAATGAAAGGGAGGGGAGGGGAAGAGTGGAGAGGAAAGTGGGGAAGGGAAGGGAACCTTTTTATTAGCAAGGAAAAAGAGAGTAAGTGTTGTGTAGACTAGTCATTATTTGACTAGTCAAGATTTTTTTTTTCACTTTTCTTTTATTATTCATATGTGCATACAAGGCTTGGTTCATTTCTCCCCCCTGCCCCCACCCCCTCCCTTACCACCCACTCCACCCCCTCCCGCTCCCCCCCTCAATACCCAGCAGAAACTATTTTGCCCTTATCTCTAATTTTGTTGTAGAGAGAGTATAAGCAATAATAGGAAGGAACAAGGGGTTTTGCTGGTTGAGATAAGGATAGCTATACAGGGCATTGACTCACATTGATTTCCTGTGCGTGGGTGTTACCTTCTAGGTTAATTCTTTTTGATCTAACCTTTTCTCTAGTTCCTGTTCCCCTTTTCCTATTGGCCTCAGTTGCTTTAAGGTATCTGCTTTAGTTTCTCTGCATTAAGGGCAACAAATGCTAGCTAGTTTTTTAGGTGTCTTACCTATCCTCACCCCTCCCTTGTGTGCTCTGGCTTTTATCATGTGCTCATAGTCCAATCCCCTTGTTGTGTTTGCCCTTGATCTAATGTCCACATATGAGGGAGAACATATGATTTTTGGTCTTTTGGGCCAGGCTAACCTCACTCAGAATGATGTTCTCCAATTCCATCCATTTACCAGCGAATGATAACATTTCATTCTTCTTCATGGCTACATAAAATTCCATTGTGTATAGATACCACATTTTCTTAATCCATTCGTCAGTGCTGGGGCATCTTGGCTGTTTCCATAACTTGGCTATTGTGAATAGTGCCGCAATAAACATGGATGTGCAGGTGCCTCTGGAGTAACAGTCTTTTGGGTATATCCCCAAGAGTGGTATTGCTGGATCAAATGGTAGATCGATGTCCAGCTTTTTAAGTAGCCTCCAAATTTTTTTCCAGAGTGGTTGTACTAGTCTACATTCCCACCAACAGTGTAAGAGGGTTCCTTTTTCCCCGCATCCTCGCCAACACCTGTTGTTGGTGGTGTTGCTGATGATGGCTATTCTAACAGGGGTGAGGTGGAATCTTAGTGTGGTTTTAATTTGCATTTCCTTTATTGCTAGAGATGGTGAGCATTTTTTCATGTGTTTTCTGGCCATTTGAATTTCTTCTTTTGAGAAAGTTCTGTTTAGTTCACATGCCCATTTCTTTATTGGTTCATTAGTTTTGGGAGAATTTAGTTTTTTAAGTTCCCTGTATATTCTGGTTATCAGTCCTTTGTCTGATGTATAATTGGCAAATATTTTCTCCCACTCTGTGGGTGTTCTCTTCAGTTTAGAGACCATTTCTTTTGATGAACAGAAGCTTTTTAGTTTTATGAGGTCCCATTTATCTATGCTATCTCTTAGTTGCTGTGCTGCTGGGGTTTCATTGAGAAAGTTCTTACCTATACCTACTAACTCCAGAGTATTTCCTACTCTTTCTTGTATCAGCTTAAGAGTTTGGGGTCTGATATTAAGATCCTTGATCCATTTTGAGTTAATCTTGGTATAGGGTGATATACATGGATCTAGTTTCAGTTTTTTGCAGACTGCTAACCAGTTTTCCCAGCAGTTTTTGTTGAAGAGGCTGCTATTTCTCCATCGTATATTTTTAGCTCCTTTGTCAAAGATAAGTTGCTCATAGTTGTGTGGCTTCATATCTGGATCCTCTATTCTGTTCCACTTGTCTTCATGTCTGTTTTTGTGCCAGTACCATGCTGTTTTTATTGTTATTGCTTTGTAATGTAGTTTGAAGTCAGGTATTGTGATACCTCCTGCATTGTATTTTTGACTGAGTATTGCCTTGGCTATTCGTGGCCTCTTGTGTTTCCATATAAACTTAACAGTAGATTTTTCAATCTCTTTAATGAATGTCATTGGAATTTTGATGGGAATTGCATTAAACATGTAGATTACTTTGGGGAGTATCGACATTTTTACTATGTTGATTCTACCAATCCATGAGCATGGGAGATCTCTCCACTTTCTATAGTCTTCCTCAATCTCTTTCTTCAGAAGTGTATAGTTTTCCTTGTAGAGGTCTTTCACATCTTTTGTTAGGTTTACACCTAGGTATTTGATTTTGTTTGAGGCTATTGTAAATGGAATTGTTTTCATACATTCTTTTTCCGTTTGCTCATTGTTAGTGTATAGAAATGCTAATGATTTTTCTATGTTGATTTTATATCCTGCTACTTTGCTATAGCTATTGATGATGTCTAGAAGCTTCTAAGTAGAGTTTTTTGGGTCTTTAAGGTATAGGATCATGTCGTCTGCAAATAGGGATATTTTGACAGTTTCTTTACCTATTTATATTCCTTTTATTCCTTCTTCTTGCCTAATTGCTCTGGCTAGGAATTCCAGTACTATGTTGAATAGGAGTGGAGATAGTGGGCATCCTTGTCTGGTTCCTGATTTTAGAGGGAATGGTTTTAATTTTTCTCCGTTAAGTATAATGCTGGCTGTAGGTTTGTCATATATAGCTTTTATAATGTTGAGGAACTTTGCTTCTAGTCCTAGTTTTCTTAGAGCTTTTATCATGAAATGATGTTGGATCTTATCAAAGGCTTTTTCTGCATCTATTGAGATGATGAAGTGGATTTTGTCTTTGCTTCTGTTAATGTGGTTTATTATGTTTATTGATTTTCGTATGTTGAACCACCCCTGCATCCCTGGGATGAAGCCTACCTGGTCGTGGTGAATAATCTTTTCGATGTGTTGCTGAATTCGAATTCGATTTGCCATTATTTTGTTGAGGATTTTTGCATCAATGTTCATTAAGGAGATTGGCCTATAGTTCTCCTTTTTGGAGGTGTCTTTGCCTGATTTTGGGATAAGTGTAATACTGGCTTCATAAAATGTGTTTGGCAGTTTTCCTTCCCTTTCTATTTCATGGAACAGTTTAAGGAGGGTTGGTATCAGTTCTTCTTTAAAGGTCTGATAGAATTCAGCAGAGAATCCATCAGGTTCAAGATTTTTTTAAAGGTTAAATTTGAGAACTAATGAGAGAAATATTTGTGATTTAGGGTTTACTGTATGAGGAAATTGTTCTAGTTAGAGAGATCTAGGGCAACAGCAATACAAGATAGAGTCTAGTTTATACCAGTACCAGTAATGTATGTTGGTCATTTGTTTTCATCTCTTTGGTTTTCTGTTTTGTTTTGTTTTCTGTTTTGATTTTAGAGCAGGGAGTTATCCATTGTTATAACCAGAGTAGCTGGGTTTTTGTTATTACTTGTTTGTTTGATTTTGTATTGTGAATTCTTTAAATAGTAGAAAAATGATCATGGACATCTCATCTAATCTATAGATTTCAATCACCTAACCCTCAATGTGTAAAAAATGTTGTAAAATATGATATAAATATCTAAGTGCTTCTTGACCTCCCATTGCTGATTAGACTGAATGATCTTGTCCACTAATCTCTTAAATCTTGAATCTTTCTCTTTACCAAGACACCTGCCATATAATGTAGTTGAACTGTGTCTCTAAATTCTTTTAGAGTTTTTGGATTCTGCCTGCTTCCACCTCGAAGTCTATCATAAAAATAGTCCTTAATCTTACCTTGGATACTATTTGTTTTGTCATTTAAAAAAAATACTTTAGAATATCCAGCAAATAACTGCAAAAATGCTACTAGAACTGAGACTTCCTTCCCTTCTAGGACAGGTTTCTTTGTCCTGTGAGGGATTTCCAACTATAATCATTATTTTACAAATACAGCTCTGTTAAACATTAATTATAGGAACTTTTCCTTTTCTTTTAATTATTTATTGATCATGAGCATTTCTCCAATATCAAGTAATATTTAGTACAATTAAAAGTAAAAACCAATGCATGTTAACTGATTCAATGAATGGAGATATTTTTTCATGCTTTAACTATTAAACACTGGAGCTCACATAGCCCCATATACTGCTTACCTGTTTTTAAATACTTTGGAAGTCATCAAGACATTAAGTGTGCTTATCTATATTAATTTTCACATAAGAATATGCATTTGAAATGGATTTGTCATATTGGTTGTACGTTTCCCCACCACAGGATGTGGTTTAGCAAAAACGAAATACTCTTAATTTTTTTCATTTTCCATTCTAATATTGAACAACTTCAGCTTACTAATTTCTGCTAGTTCAGTTATTTTCAGCAGTAACTTTATCAATTCAGGATTTAAACACTATAAATAAAAGATTCTATCTTGGTTTTGCTCCTTTCTCTTCAATTCAAATTAGTTCTGTGGAGACTTACATCATTATTTCTTTAATTGAAGACAATATCAATTTTAAATTGACCATTATGTAAGAACAAAATAGCTGCCAAATGAATTATGAATAATGTATGGAATTAATACCATTTTTCTAGGGACAAATATTTGTTTTTCTTAAATCAAATTTTTGGTTATTCTATCATTCTTTGAACATATACAATAACTTTTGCTTCATTGGTGACTCATATTATAATCGTTAAAGATATTTTAAAATCATTAAACTCATCCCTTATGATATTAACCATATGATTCAGTTGAAGTGTCAGCAGCAGTTTTGTGTACATATAGACAACGTCAGCTACCTAAGAACAAACTTCTGTCTAGCATCTATAAGTTAAAAGATGCATCCCAAGTTAAGAAATGCTAAAACTTGAGAATTGTATTTTTCTTATGAACTGTGAAGTGCAGCACCATTCATAAGAGAGGGTAAACTTTCAGTTCTCTGTCTTCACTGGTTACATCTGAGGCATAGATTTTCCTGCTTTATGTTAGAAGCACTAACTTTAACTGCCATTTTGCAAAAATGACTTTCTGTCCACACACCTATGCAGATGATTATGTGTACTCCTGGTTTTATCTCTAGGATTCTTTGAGTCAATCAGCCTGCCTTTTGCAACTTCTCTATCTCCTCTCCAGGCAGTAGTAACTCCTGGTTATTTTTCTTATGTGACACTAATACTTCACATTTTTTTAAAACTGTTGTGGGATTCCTGAAAAACAGAACTGTGTTAGGTGTATCAGCTTAGAAGATCACACAAGTGATATTTGCATCCCAGTTATTTTTTTAAAAATATGTAAGATAGCTGAGCAGGATGGCTTATGCCAGTAATCCTAGCTACTCAGGAGACAGAAGTCAGGAGGACTGTGGTTCAGAGCCAGCGCTGGGGCAAATAGTTTCGGAGACTCTATTACAAAAAAACCCATCCCAGAAAAAGGGCTGGTGGAGTGGCTCAAGTGGTAAGAGCACCTGCAAGCGTGAGGCCCTGAGTTCAAATCCCAGTGACACACACACACACACACACACATATACAAATATGTAAGATAAACAAATAAGAGTTTGTGATAGAGGAAAAAGTTGCACATCAAGGGGAGTTTTAAGCATTCTCTATTTGAGAATGTGTACATGTTTTGATTCTCTATATTAAATCAGCATACTTGGTGGCATCTTGGAAAGTCTGTCAGAGTTGAGGCATGGTCATGTTAAAAAGCTACCAAGGATTTAGATTTTTTTTCTGCTGACAGTGCTTATAGGTCATCAAATGCTTTTGAATGAGGTGATACTATCCTGTTTATGCCTTAGAAGATGGTTATAGTGAAAACATAAATTAAAGTTTGGAAAATACTGAGGTCCAGTAATTTGAGGTTATTTTAGTTGTTCAAGTGAATGGTGTCAAAATAGGGGCAGAAGATAGGTTAGGAGTGGAAAAAAGTAGAAAATTTTGACAAGATAATAGTGCTTGACAATACTTAATATACAACAGATAATCACAGATAAGCTCCCTCCTGTCTTGGGAAATGTGACTAACTAGATGACATTGTCATTATTGTAGTTAAGGGGTTACAGAAGAAGAGCCGATTTAAGGCTGGAAGGTTTATGGGTTTGATTCTTGAATCTTGATTCTAGAAATTTTTTCTATGGGGAATGTAAAGAATGTCTCCTTTAGTATTAGGTTTGGTCTATAATTTAGATCAAACTGTGAGAGAGGAATTGGGGAGTAGCTACTACACATAACACATAATAGCTACTTGGTGAAAATGACCAGGATGGAATTCTCAGGTAATCCCAACTCAAGGAATGCAGTATTCTAAGTGGAAGAGGTGGTCATACAGTCTTGTAAAATACAGTTTCAGGAAAATGTTGGTATGATATAATATGATAGATCACAATAGACGGTTATATTTACATTTGTTTTGGGGTTAATTATATTTGTTAAAATGCATTTCTGAGGCTACATATTAAGAGGTTTCTTTGTGCCAGGTACTTCTCTATCAGAAAACACCTTATGTTCCCATTTTGTACATGTTCCTTGAGTACTCAGAAGTGGTCCAAGTTCAAAAGCCTAGTGATAGATTTGATTAGGTTATATTAATTTTTTATTATTTTATTACTATATGAACCTACAATTTTTATTTTACAGATTGATTTAATAATTCATTATCAAAATGATTATGATTTTCAAACAATAAAATATAAGAATTGTGTAAAATGAATTCTGCTACATTGTTTATTTAAATGACCTTCAGTACATTTTTGAAAAGTTTTAATTTTACTCTCAAAAACACGTTAGAAATTCAATAGCCTATACTAATTATTTAGAGACCTATTATAAAGAGCTGACTAAACATTCTTATAAAATGACCTTTACTGGGCTGGCGGAATGGCTCAAGTGGTAGAGTGCCTGCCTTGCAAGTGTGAGCCCTGAGTTTTAACTCCAGTACCACCAAAAAAAAAAAAAAAAATGGCCTTTACTAATTCTCAGATGTATCTCCAATGAAGTTCTGAATGTTAGATGATTACAAAGGAAGATTGATCAATTTAGTAAAATTTATACACCTTTGGCTGTTCATTGGTTTGTCTAAATGGTTTTACTTGCGATGCCTTTTATTAGCTTCTTAAAAGCCTGCATTTGGATTAATAGTGTAAATTGTATAATTTGAATTAAAGCATATAAAAATATAACTTCATATCACCATAAACTTTCCAATAAGAGAAAAATGGGCAAACTTTCCCCAGTGTGTTTTTTGAAAACCTGTCTTTGTATCAATAATTTTTGTTAGCATACTTCAAATACTCAGAGTATGTTTTTCATTGACTATATTTTCAGGCTTACCCAATTAATTCTTAGTTCTGAAGTCTTAGAACACGATCAGTCAAAGAATTGTATTTACAGAAACTAAAGAAGCAATTATATTGCATAGTTAAGTCAAAATCGTTTATTAACATTATATGATACAACTTTATTGTGACTATAATATTGTCTTTACTTACCTATAGCAGTTGCATATAAAATTCCTTTGAAAAATTAAAATTCTCATTCAAAAAATATCTAAAATAGTTATTAACAACAAAGTAATCATGTATTAGTATCCCTCATTATAATTTCTTTAGAATAAACTTTATAATATTCCTCTGCAAATCATTCTGAATTTTTTTAAAGTATGTTTAAAGTATTATACAGTGTCATTTATGTATTTTTTCTTACAGATAAGAATGTGCCTTTTGATAGAAGATTTCATCTCTCTACCATGAAGAGCAGAGTTTCTATGTTTAAGGAATAAGAAGCCACTATGCCAACGGGGGGAAGGGGGTATTTAAGTTCCATCCATTATGACAACTTTTAATTTGTTGTTACTGTGCTAAGTATTGTATTATTTTGTTATGTATTTGTATGTACAGAAGTGCTCTATTTGTGGGCTTTGTGTTCTTAGGAGTAAACTATACTGTAATAGTTTATTTGAAAACTACTTTAAATGGTGTTTTCTGATAAGTTTTTGTTTCTTGCTTACCATACTATTGTAAATTGTTTTATGTACTAATCAATTAATGTTAATTATTTTTGCTGATATCATATTTTTAAAAACTATTAACCACAACAACCAACTGGTGTGTAAAAATAATTAAAATTTTCCTTGAAATATTATTTGAAATATTGAAATATATTTCCTTGAAATATATTTCCCATTTTTGTGGGGAAGAAAAGCCAAATTTATTATGCTGTTTGGGGATTTTTTAAATATTAATAAATGTGTCTGCTATTGTATGCAAGACAATAAATGTGACTTAAAATTCTTTTAAGGTGTTATAAACACTATGTTTGTGAACTAAATCTAAACACTCTAGAATTATATATTAATATATATATATTATATGATTTCTAGAAAAATCTGTCAAAAATTATTTTTTTCATTTTAGCAACTTCCACCTAAAAGTAAGATACCAAGTAGGGTTTAATATGCATTTTGATTAGGTATTTGAGAAATCTATAAATTTCAGCATTTTAATTGGTTATACTGTTACACAGAATTAATGACAAAGATGGTATTGTTCAAAGCTTCACTCTTTTTAGAGTACAGGAGATTAAAGTATGTGTAGACTTTGAATTCAGACATTTAAAGAGGGACTGATTTCATTGTCTCTGAATAAATTCTTCAATTTTCACGTTCTAAAAGTTAGAGGAGAACTTACAGGAAAAGCATGGGTCAAAAACTGTTGCTTACTGACACAAAGAGATAATTTAAATATGTATCAGTGTGGATGCAGATGAGCTAAAACATAGAGTTTAAAAAGTAGTTACTACCACTGTGGATTACAATAAGCGTTTATTTTTCACACATGCACAAATGTGTTTTACGTACACTGGTTCTGCTCTTCTTCTTCTTTCTCTGAACCAAAGCTGACATAGAAACCTCTGCCAAGATAGGGCTGGGTATGCAGATCAGTGATAGAGTACTTGCTTAGCACACAAGAGTCCTAAGTTCAATCCTCAGCACTGGAAAAAAAGAGAAATTAATTTTATGCCAACTGTCTTTGCACAGTGATTTTGATCATCCTGATGTCAGGGTATATATGTACAGTGTGTAAGCAGAGGCTTAAGTGGGAGCCATCTTTTTTGCTAAAGAGGTCAGTTCTATTCAGCTTTTACTAATACTATGAGGAAATATCTTCCCAGTGTTAACTCTTAATTTTTTACTTCCAAGAGAAGTGGACTTCAGATTTGTTATATAAAATTAATCTTTTTAAAATGTTATCTTCATAGAACACATGGTTGTATTAAACTTATCCCCACAATTAACATTTTTGATAGGTGAAAATCATATACTATGATATCTTTAAAAATTCTTTATTAGCATAAATTAATTGTACAAAGGAGTTTCATTATTATATTTACATACATACATGGAATATAATTTGATCAAATTTGCCATATTTATATTACTTCTTAATTCCTGAACTCCTCCCCCCTTTTAACAGTTTTAAGTGTGTTTCATTATGATATTTTCATATATATATTTATATATATATGAAGTACATGTGTGTACTTTTATATATAATATCTTGGAAATAGTGATACATTTAATATTTGATACTATTTATAAGCTCACTTTCATTAAAATTAATTAGAAGTAAGAAATCTATCAAAGAATAAGAATTAGTTAAAGAATAATAATTAAGGTAACAAAGTAATGATAATTTTCATTAATGGTTTCCAAGTTTCTTTTTTATTAGTGTATATTAATTGTTCAAAGTGAGGGATTTCATTACGATATGTCCGGGCATGTATATGATATACTTTGATCATAATCACCCTGTCTTTACTCTTTCATCTTCCCCTCACCCTCTTTTTATTTACAAGTTTTTAGGATGGGTTTCATCATGACATTTTTGTATGTGCATACAATATACTTAAATCATATTCATTTCTCCATCACCCTCTTTTCCTCTCCTCCCTCTCATTGGTTCCTCCCCAGTAGTTCTTTTATGTTCATGTCAATTTTTACTAGATTTTTGCATATGAGAGAAAATATGAAATTTGTCTCTCAGTCTGGCTTATTTTGGTTAACATGATCATCTCTAATTCCATACATTTTCCTGCAGACAACATAACTTTATTCTACTTGGTGACTGAAGAATAATTCACTTTCTTTATCCATTCATATGTTGATGGATACTGATAACTCCTCAAAAACCGAAAAATAGATACTATGTGACCCAAGTTGCTTTTAAAGGAAATGTTTTGAGTAGTGACAGCAACTTTTTTAGAAATAGATATTTGCTCTTGGCATTCACTCCTTCTTCTGACTTCACTTACCTTCCTATCTGGAAAAAAAAATCTTGATATAGAGTGCAGTTTAGGCTGATTTTTTTTTCTCTAATCTTTCATCTCCAAAGCAGGGATTACAGTCTTTAAACTCCAAATTTTCACTCTTACTCCATTGTTTTAAGTATTATGTAAAATCCACCATCCTTCTCTAAATATGGACATACTTTGTTTTGCATATCTAAATAGATTGTAACTCACAGCCAGCCTTAGAAAAAATAATCTTTAAACCTTCTACTGGCCCCTCAATCAATTTCCTATTTTCCCAATATTAAGGAGCTTCTTGTGAACCAATATTTTCTCATAGATAATCAACCAAAGTTTGGGTAGACTAGTAGGCAGCAATGTAGTCAAGCATGACCAGGAGATCTGCAGGTATACCTTTATCCAAGCAATAGCCCTTTTATTAGTTGTTCCTGGCTTGTCAGATCTGCAATGCCCTGTACCTAAAGCTGTGGATTTAAGAAATTCTAAAAGTAAATGTAAAATTAGTATGATCTTTCAGGAAACAAATCCTGGATCATTTCTGATGATAATTATTTCTTTCCTAGACTATGTGAGGTATGTTCAAAGGTAAGTGTCCTAATGGATTTTAATATCTCATTTTCAATATAGGTGAATTATTTCAAACTACCCTATATTTTTATTTGTCTCAACTCTTTAATGTAAAACAGACCTTGATTGAAAGGTAGATTATTTCTCACATCCACAGAAGTCTGTTGCTTATTTTTCTCCTGCCTTAGTTGCTTATCAGACACCACTGAACATTTTTACAACATTATCACTAGCAAAGGCACCTACTCTGGATATCTGCTCACAGTTTTATTTACCCTTAGCTCCTTTATTACATACATTATATAAAATTGTATCTTGAGGACCTAAATGAAAAAAAAAGATGACTTTCCTAGAAAGTGTGATGGTTCCTCCCTTTAGAATCTTACGCCAGTCACAGTAGCTCATTTCCGTAACCCAAGCTGCTCAGGAGGCAGAGACTGGGGAGACTGTGGTTTGAGGCTTGCCTGGGCAAGGTTAGTGAGATGCCATATTAACCTAAACAATCTGGGCTTTGTGTTCCATTTCTCTCATCCTGGCTGTGTGGAAGCTGTAAAAAGTGGATCACAGTCCATACTAGTCTGGGCCAAAATATGATAGCCTACCTTAAAAATAGCTAAAGCAAAAGGACTGGGGATTGGTGCATGAATCAAATGGTAGAGTGACTGCCTAGCAAGCATGAGGTTCTGAGTTCAAACCCTAGTACTGCTGTAAATAAATAAATAAGAATTTTTTTATCCATACACACACACACACACACACACACACACACACACACACACACACACACATACACGATGGCCCAGCACTCAAGGACTCATATAGCACAGGAGTTGCCCAAGTTTCTGTAATAGTTACTTCTGTAAGAGTGATTCTTTTGTAATTCAAGATTGATAGCTATACAGGGAGTTGACTCACATTGATTTCTTGTGCGTGTGTGTTACCTTCTAGGTTAATTCTTTTTGATCTAACCTTTTCTCTAGTTCCTGTTCCCCTTTTCCTGTTGGCCTCAGTTGCTTTTAAGGTATCTGCTTTAGTTTCTCTGCGTTAAGGGCAACAAATGCTAGCTAATTTTTTAGGTGTCTTACCTATCCTCACCCCTCCCTTGTGTGCTCTCGCTTTTATCATGTGCTCATAGTCCAATTCCATTGTTTTACAGCAGAATTTAAGATACTAATAGACCTCATATAGAATTCTGGCTCTATAATTTTTCCCCATCTTAGTTTATCTTCCTTTTTCAACAGTCTACTGTTTTCCTTGTACACTTAATAGTTAAAATAAATTAATAAATTAAAATAAATTAAATTAATAATTTAAAATAAATTAAATTAATAAGTTAAAATAAATTAAAATAAATTAATACTGTTAAGTGCTCTAGATTTTTTAATTCATTCATTCCTCTGTCTCTACACAGATGGGATTAAAAGCATGAACCACCACACTCACCTTGTTTTTGAGATAGGGTCTTGTTATCTGCTTATCTTTGGCTGTCCTCAAACTCTTATTTCCCCAGCTCTGCCTCCTGCATAGCTGGAATTGCATGCATGTACCACCATGCCTGGCTCTACCTTATCATTTTGTAGAATTGTTTTTAGTTATGTGGCATTATGACATTATTAAGTAGAGATATTATAAAAAATATGAAGGAAAGGTTATAATTATTGTTAATAGTGAGAAAGTTCTATAATATATCATATCATATCTTGTCTATTTTTCACCAAACACTGATGAGAAATGTTTCCTCCAACTCAGTATCAAATTTTTTTCATTTCCCATTGAGCACATTGTTTGGTTTTTACTTTATATGGGGATATTGTAATTATGTAATTATGTGGCCTTTTTTTTCCTTTGACTACCAAATTTGGGACTTAGAACAGCATCCTTTATTTAGCAAATTACAATATATCATGGCCTTATTTTGGGTCTGTTCACTCCATCCCTGGAGTATCAGTTTGAAAATATTTTATCTCATATCTTGTTGTCAGGAAATTTTGATTACTGGTGCCTCTATATTGGTTCAGGAATTCAGGAGCAAGATTTCTAAGATATCATGGTACTTCCTTCATTATCTCAAAATAAGTTCCTTCAGTCAAGCCTTTGTTTGCAAAAGGAAGGGGAAAGGACCAAAAGAAATATGGTTGGAACTTTAAACAATTGCCTGGGCATCTTTGATTTCAAATAAAACTCAGAAGTTGGTGCCTTAAAATTTCATAACCAGCACATTTGATTCTGAGGACTCACTAGACTCAACTGGCTGTCCTCATTTGTTATATTTCATGTAATTGAATTCAGTTGTGACTGAGGCTGAAGTCACCTGGAGGATCAATTTGGCAGAAAGCCCAAGGTGGCTTATTCATATGTCTGAAAGCTTATATGGGTTGTTGCAGGGAGTTCAAAAGAAATACCTACACACACATGACTTTGGCATATATATAGACAGGTAGATAGATGATAGATAGATAGATAAATAGATGAGAGAGAGAAAGAGAGAAACTGAGAGAGAATCCTAAGGGTAAGTGGGTAAGTGTGACAACAGCAAGGATTTTTATTATATCATTTCAGATATTTGAGAATGTTGGTTCTGTCATATTCTATTATGCAAGCTAATCACTAAGGCCATTTCAGAGCCCAGGGAGGGAAATGAGAACCCATTTCATTCATGTAAGAAGCAACATATGCAGATAGAGAGGGAAGGGATCTAAGTGTCCATTTTTGGAGACCACTACTGTTTACTCTCTGGCTATCAATAGTCCTGATACACTACATGCAAAATAGGCTAATCCTTCTACAACATCCTCCAAGTAATATTCTGTTACAAAATTGGTTTGAAGCCTAGAATTCATAACTTATATGATGTTCAAGGGAATATGAAAGACCAATTTAGGTGAAGTGCTTTAAGCATGGTTTCTCTCTGACAAAAGATATACAAACTAAAGAGACAATCTGTTCAACACCCCTGCCTTTACAATGGTGATAATGTGTCTGAAATTTACAGAAGAAATCAAATTTTTAAAAAGGAATGAGTTATGACAATAGGCACATCACAATCATAGCAAATCCTTTATAATATATTGACAAGTTACAGTTGTGTATATAGTATTATGATTTTAATACAATGTGAAATAATTAAATCTATTAAACTATCCATCACCTTAAATATTTGACTTTTTTGTGATGGATATGCACTTAGTGACATTGAAATGTACAATATTCACTTATTAGATACATTCATCACACTGTGCTTGCTGAGCACGTGCCATCATTTCCTTGACTGGGTCCCAGTTTTGCTCCAAGGGTATGAATCTCAATACCACTTTGCTCTGTCCTCTAGATTGTTGGCACTGAGCTCTAAGACCTCCTTTCCTTTCACTTATAAATGGCCTGTGTTTACTGATGAGTACTTATTTGACACTACTTCATGCTTATACAAAGTTTTAGCCTCCAGTGTTTTATTAGTTTTTGAATCTGCTTCTATGCCTTTTAGCTCAGTGTTACTGGAGTTTATTCCATTAGACAAATGTTATCCTCACAATCTTTCCCAGAGAGTCTTCTCTTTTGGGACTTACAGTCTTGATACTGTAGAATCACAGCTGTAAGATTCTTCAAAGGTTTTTTTTTTTTTATTTAGTTGAGTAAGATTGCCAAATGCTCCTTGATATTCATAGAAGCCTTTCCTCCCTGTGGCCCTGGCATAAATGTTTCTGAGGTGTCAATAGAGTGTTCTCCACCTACACTATTGAGCTGAACTTTACCTGACATTATGTGTTACTGGAAGCACCTTAAATTGAGTTTTGCCCTGAGGCCATTTCTTATTTTGAGACAACTTTTTCTTCCTGGAAAGAATGGGAATGATAAACAATTCTACTTTTGAACTTTGTAAGTACACTATTCTTTTTCCTCTAAATTCTGCTGTAAAATACTGAATATTATCCTTTTATATCTCATTCTATCTGTACTTTATCCTTTGCATGTAATAGAAACTAATTGATACTTTTAACTTCTGCTTAGAAATCTTCATAGCATGATATATAATTCAATAGGACCATTTTCTATTTTCTACACTATTGGAGCATGTTATCACTAAATGTGTTTTGCTACTGAAAGACTAAATATGATGTAGCCTCAGAAGTTTTTAAATGTAATTCTTCTATATTATATAAGTTAAATTAATCACTAAGGCTCACCAAGAGAGTAATTAAATCCCATGTCTTGATATACGAAGGAACTTGTACATAAAGCAAGGGAATGAATTTATGATAACCAGCTTTGGAGATTATTTGTCACATAAGAAAAGCCAAATTATCCAGAAATCCTAGCACACTTTAATGTTTCTCCTTGACCAGTTGTATTATACACTTCATAAAAGAAGCAGTACAAACTGCTGTGAAATATGGTTTTATGTTGAGTTAATCACCAATTTATTAAAGAAAAACAAAGGAGGTCATATAATAAGGAAGAGGGAAGTGGTAGCACTTTAACAAAGTTAACTTGCTATTCATTGGTTCCTTATCACTTAAAATTTTTTACACACCATTTTTTGAAATAATATAAAATGATTATCTCACTTCCAGTAGAGACATCCCAAATTCTCTAGTGATAGCATCCAATTCAAAGTTCAAGCTGTACAATTAGAATGATATGTTATCTCACCAAAAAGTACCACTTGTAGTTCCTGGCTTTCTGACACTTTATTACCTAAAAGATAAATTATATAAATTATTTATTCTCAACATGTACAATGTTGAAACAGACATACATCATCCATTAGAAGAACATTTATTTAAGAGAAGACAGGATTGTGGAGACACGGACATATGACAGTTCTCACACCCTGCTGATCAAGAATGCAATGACTCCTTGAACTAGTCAAAGAGTAAGCTCTTGGTCAGCCAGTCTTTCCACTCCCTCATTCCTATTCTATATCCCTAGCTCTACCCTCTGAGATGCTGAAACTTAGAACTGATAACCTCAGGTTCTTGTATTGTTTCCAAAAACTACAACCTATGGTTGTGTGACAGGGGAGCTGGGTATTGTGTGGCAATACTGGTGTCACATCAGTTTTCAGTCTAGATTGGTTGTTTGAACACAATGTCATTCTGTCAGAATTTTAGTACTTGACTTGTACCCAACAAGTACCCTGTAAGTTTAATAATAGTTAAAGATTTAATGTAGTCCAAGTTTTTATCCTTGAATATTTTTTTCATCAACTGTCCTTTACACTCTGCTCACTTGCCCTGGCTTAACATAATGGACATTAGCTTAGGATATTGAAAATAATATTCTTGAGAGGAGGCCGAACTCACTCTCATTTCTGTCTTGAGACAACATTTTCCTGGCTGCCTACCAGTTCATCCCTTGCTAAGGTTGTTGCTTTGCTGTCCTTGCAACAGTTTCTATTTAAAGTATGAAAAGTGATTTTATTTTTTAATCTCCTAAAGCTCCAAACTACAGGATTCTCTGGGAATACAGCTGTCAGGTTATGGCCAGAGAGCGCTTCTCTTACCAAAATGGCATTTTCCCATCTGTGTTTGCAGGCTATTTACTTCTCACTTGGGTTCATACTGTTGTATAATTTTCCTAAAAGGGTCAAGAAGAGCCCAAACTACTCAACATTCTGATCAGTCTCAATTATTTCTAATACAAGAATTAGTCAACATATAATTTGGCTCATGAAGTAAATCACGTAACAATTTAAAACAAATGTTTTCTATTGTGCATAAAGTGTGGTCAACTTTCTAGTATCTAATATCTAAAAATCTGAATTTTCATTTCTCTACTTTCTCCATTAAGCCAATTCCACAATTTTGTTTCTGTTAGTTATAATAACTTATTTCTTATAGCAATTACTAAATCAATCAAGCCTCTTAGGTCTATTAACAATACTTTTTAGTTAATTTAAGTTGTAAAGATAACCTCATAAAATCCCTTGAATGGCCAGAGGAAAAAAAATTGTTCCAAGGGAAAACACTGTTGCCAAACTTGTTACTTTACTCCTGTAACATTAGAAAGTAGAAAATAGCAAATGCTATAAGTGCCCAGGAAACAGACCTCTGTGAGTATCCATGCTAAAAAATCAGAACTCCTAACTCAGAGGTACTTGTATGGTTCCTTTCTATCAACAGACTTCTTGGCATGGTAAAGCAATATGGGAGTTTAAGGTTTTAGCTTACAACTTCTATTTACAACATAAGCAAGCTAAAAGATATGCAAAAATGGTTGTCAAATAAGGGCATATGTAGAATCTGCCACACCTGGATTCATTGTGTTTTCCCTCTTTACTGAAAAGCAACATAACATAGTGGAAAACACAATCTGATATTCAGAACACAGCCTTCAGGGACATCCATACTGCACTATTTTTTTTTTTTTTTTTACCTTCAGTGCTAAAACTGCACCCTGATCTTTGTTTACCTAGAGACAGCTGGGAAGGAATGAGTTTATTCATTTTTTTTATTATTATTCATATGTGCATACAATGTTTGGGTCATTTCTCCCCCCTTCCACCACCCCCTCCCTTATTCCCCCATCCCCTCCCTATCCCCCCCAACCCCCTCGATACCTGGCAGAAACTATTTTGCCCTTATCTCTAATTTTGTTGAAGAGAGAGCAGAAGCAATAATAGGAAGGAACAAGGGTTTTTGCTAGTTGAGATAAGGATAGCTATACAGGGAGTTGACGCACATTGATTTCCTGTGCATTTGTATTACCTTCTAGGTTAATTCTTCTTGATCTCACCTTTTCTCTAGTTCCTGGTCCCCTTTTCCTGTTGGCCTCAGTTGCTTTTAAGGTGTATGCTTTAGTTTCTCTGAGTTAAGGGCAACAAATGCTGGTTAATTTTTTAGGTTTCTTAACTATCATCAAATCTCTCTTGTTTGCTCTCGCTTTTATGATGTGCTCAAAGTCCAATCCCCTTGTTGTGTTTGCCCTTGATCTAATGTCCGCATATGAGAGAGAACATACGATTTTTGGTCTTTTGGGCCAGGCTAACCTCACTCAGAATGATGTTCTCCAATTCTATCCATTTACCAGCGAATGATAACATTTCATTCTTCTTCATGACTGAGTAAAATTCCATTGTGTATAGATACCACATTTTCTTGATCCATTCATCAGTAGTGGGGCATCTTGGCTGTTTCCATAACTTGGCTATTGTGAATAGTGCTGCAATAAACATGGGTGTGCAGGTGCCTCTGGAGTAACTTGTGTCACAGTCTTTTGGGTATATCCCCAGGAGTGGTATTGCTGGATCATATGGTAGATCAATGTTTAGCTTTTTAAATACCCTCCAAATTTTTTTCCACAGTGGTTGTACTAGTTTACATTCCCACCAGCAGTGTAAGAGTGTTCCTTTTTCCCTGCATCCTCTCCAACACCTGTTGTAGTGGTGTTGCTAATGATGGCTATTCTAACAGAGGTGAGGTGGAATCTTAGTGTGGCTTTAATTTGCATTTCCTTTATTGCTAGAGATGGTGAGCATTTTTTCATTTGATTTTTGGCCATTTGAATTTCTTCTTTTGAGAAATTTCTGTTTAGTTCACTTGCCCATTTCTTTATTGGTTCATTAATTTTGAGAGAATTTAATTTTTTAAGTTCCCTATACATTCTGGTTATCAGTCCTTTGATGTGTAGCTGGCAAATATTTTCTCCCACTCTGTGGGTGTTCTCTTCAGTTTAGAGACCATTTCTTTTGTTAAGAAGAAGCCTTTTAGTTTTATGAAGTCCCATTTATCTATGCTATCTCTTAGTTGCTTTGTCTATTTTTGTCCTGAGTTCATTTATCTCTTTATTAATCATGTTCTTTGTTTCACTTTGGTGTTTATACAGTACTTCTATGGTTTCTTTTATTTCTTCTTGTGCTTTTTCAAATTTTCTATTTTTGTTGTCTTGGAATTTCTTGAGTTTTTCTGTACACTTTGGTAGACCATATCCATTATCATCTCTATAAAATTCTCATTGATTACCTGTAGCATTTCTTCTTTTACATTGTTCTTGTGGGCTTCATTGGGTTCTTTGGTATAGTTTATCTTCATTTTGTTTGAGTCTGGATCTGAGTATCTGTTTTCTTCATTTCCCTCTGGTTCCTGTACTATTTGTTTGCTGTGGGGAAACTGGTTTCCATGTTTTTTCTGTCTTCCTGTCATTGCCCTTGGTGTTGTTATTGTCCCTGTACTGTGTGCAATTAAGTATTTTCTAGCTTGTAATAATAACAATGGTCATATTTAGAATGGAAGGATGAGAGGAGATGGAAAGCAAAGAAGTTAAAGAAAAAGGGAAAAACAAATAAGTAGAAAAAACAAAACAAACAAAAAAGTTTAAAAGATATAAACAGGGAGAGATAGTGTACTAATCAACAGTAAGCTGAACAGGCATTAGAGAGAGAGAGAGGATTGAAAATAAAAAATAAAAAATAAAGTAAATAAATGAAAAAAAAATCTCCAAGTTCAAATGCAATAAAGTTTCAGTCTTAATAATTTTGGTGTTAGTTCCTCAGATGGTGTTTCAGAATTAGTTCTGTCATTGTCTCATCAAAGGGGAAAAAAACTAAAACAAAACAAAACAATATAAAACAAAACAAAAAACCCCACAAAGTGTCCCAAGTTCAAATGCAATAGAGTTTCAGTAAGTTTTTCAGCATGCAGGTGTAGTTCGGTTTTTGCCTCATCAAATGTAGGGAGAAAAAAAAAAGTCTGGAGACAGTTCTGTGAATGGCTATCTGAGGCTGTGGCTCACCTGTCTACTGCTGTCAGCCTGCTGTTGCTGGAGGCTTTATTTATGCAGATCTCAGGAGTGAGCTTAACACTCACCTAGTCCCTCAGACTTTGTTTACTTAGAGTTCTTCTGGGCATGACTGCCACTGCTACAAGCTTTCCCCTTTCTAAGCACACTGGGGGATGTGATACTGCACCAGCTTTCTCAGGCCTGCGTGTTTATTTACAGCTCACATGGGAAGTGGGTATTCCCCCCCTTCTGTGGAGTTTTCCTCCCACCGCCACTTTTACAAGTTTTCCTGCTCCTGGTTGCTGGGCATGTGCTGCCACTCCTGCCTTCTCCAGCTGGCTTGTTGTGAGGGATTTCTCCTCCCCCCTTCTTCGGTGCTCAGGGTGCCCTGCCCTCTTTGCTACATGTCTTTTTTGTTATTATTGCTTATTATTCAGTTTTTTTTTCTTTTTTTCCCTGGGTGGGGGGTTGGTCTGTCCAGGGGGCTATGCTGATCTGGCCCATGATTGTCTGTGGGAGTGCTGAGTGACACTTACCTCACCTTGTGGTTTGTGTCTTCCCAAGCTGCCTGAGCTGCTGTCTGGTGGTGGTGTGGGAGCTCTCCTGGTTTCTCCATTTAATGTGAAGTGGACATGCTATGTGCAGGCTGGAGGTATGGAGGAGTCAAAGTTTTGCCTCTTCTTGGTGGTTTTTCCTGTAAGGTGTATCTCCAGTGTCTCTCCAAGATTTTACTTTAGGAGGTACACTTTCTGTTTCCTCCCTCTAGCCGCCATCTTGGAATCCTCGAGGTTGTTCTTCAATTAGGTATGAAAGGTGGAGATGGTTTTCTTAAAAAAAAAAAGTTGAACAAGATACAGAGTCAAGTCTCTCCCCTGTGAAAGAAACCCCACTTCACAGAACAAAAGCTGGGAGAGCAGAGCTGTGGGAAAATGACCTCTGCATCTGTGTGGCTTTCTTAACTAATTTTTATAAGCCTTGGTGTTTGCAATGGTTAATCTTGATTGTCAACTTGCTTGGATTATGAAAAGCCTAGGACATTAGTAAAACACACCTTAGGGTGTGTCTGCAATAGCATTTCCCTAGACAGTTAGATCATGAAGGCTCTGACCTAAACAAAGGATTAATCCACAATGGTATGATAAATTCATTATTGGATGACATTATTATTAGAAGGTGGTGAAAGGTTGGAGGTGGGGCCTGGTTAGAGGAAGTAAGGAACTGGAATTTTGCCTGGTCCTTTCCTGTATCCTCTTTACTCTGCTTCCTGGTTGCCATTATGTGAGTTCTTCTGCTCTGCCACCCTCTTCCCACCATGATGGGAACATTGTGAAACCATGAGTCAAAATAAGTATTTCCTTCTTTAAGATGTCATTCTTATACATTTGGTTATAGCAACTGAAAATTCTAGCAGTTACCCTTACTTTGAAAAACTTGTATTAGAATGCCTGTGTCATATTCTTAATATGATGGCAATAAAGGACATTATATATTTTTCTTCTTTGAAGAAGTCTCCTAACTTTGTTTTTCTGCAATTTGAAATATTCTTTCTACTTATTTTGAAAAGGTACTTCAGAGTCATGAAATTTCTTTTAGAATGAGACATAGTTTATATAAATATAAATAATTCTGTATGTTAGAATGTTAAAAAGGTTGAAAATTTAAAACTTATAAGTAAGAAAGAATCTAGGGTTTTCAAGAAAAGGCAATATCTCTGGGTGTCAGGGGAAAATTATAAGGACTTCTCTGTAAAAAAGAGTAATGCCTCACATTTCTCTTTTTATTAAAGCAAATGAATCTTAATACTTAGTAATTAGACAAAATTTTTATTGAGAACTTGCTATGTGCTGGTTATTGTATACATGAAGGTTGAAATACTGACAAGACCTCCACCCCTATTGAGCTTATAGTCTACTGAAGGACACCAACAACAAAGCAGCAAACAAAATTCAGCAAACCAACTATTGATTATGCCAATTACTTTGAATAAAATGCCTAGTGGTTATGTAGAAAAGCATTCGTAGGTGTAGAGTAAGCTGCTTTACATAGTATTCAAGGCATGCTTCTCAAATAAGGTATATTTAAAATGAGCCCTATAGGAAGGAGAAAAGACAGATATGTTAAAAATCAGTCAGAAAGCATTTCAGGGAATTGTTACTTTAGAGTTCACTAGATGGGAGCCAATTTGAATGTTTATAGAAACTTAGAACTCTAGAGTGCTAGGGTATAGTTATCTAGTGAGGAAAAAATAGTGCAAAGCTAGAAAGGCAACATAGGCCAGATCATGCAGAAGTATACAGGCCTGGCAAGAAGTTTAGGTTTCATTATAAACGAAATGCAAATGAGGAGCTATGGAAAGATCTACAGTAAGTAGGGATATAACCTAATTTGTGTTTTAAAAGGTCCCTTTGGCTGTTATATATAAAATCAACAGGTGAGGAAACCACTTAAGAGGCTTTAAAAATAAATAGAGAATGGGGCAAAATGGATTTAAGTGAACAATACCTGATATAATTTTGACATACACCAACTAACTGACCCAATTAATGGATTAGAAGGGAAAAACTAATATTGCAGTGTGGAATGGAGGTAAAAATGTCACCTAACATTTTGCTTCAATTGTGTATCCTCAACTCAATGGGAAATATTAACAAAAGATTAAGTTTGAAGTATTTTCTAGGATGTCAACCTTTTCCTTTTGCTTGTCTTTAATTTATGATTTGGAGCAATGACCAAGTGGGGATATCAAGTAGTCAGTTGGGTATGGGTCAGGAACTCAGAGGTGGTGAAATACTCATTTAATTATGATCAAAATGCAATAATGTTTAAACTTGTGGCTCTTGGCTATAGATTTTTGCAATATGTGTTATCAACATGAAGATAGTATTGCTCATAGGTTAAAAATGAAATCACTTAAGGAGATTGTTTACATTTGGGAATGATGAAGTCACTATCTGAGGAACTTCAATATGTAAAGATTGTAAAAAAGTTTAATTATGTGTTTTTGAATCACTATGTTCCAAACTGCAGGGGCAAAAATATGTTATGCATCTGTATGAGCTGTATGTAATTTTGAAAAACAAAAGTCATGAGAATAGATGAAGTTCCTTGTTATGTAAGAAATGTGTGCAGATTCAAAAGATTAAAGAATCCCAGTCTGCACTTGGAAAAACTCCTGCTTTTTAAAGATTTAGTGGAGGGGATTCACAGACAGCATTCTTTAGAAAGGAAGTGCTTTTAAAATAGGAGAAAAACTTTATAGTATTGATATCATGGCTTAGAAAAAGAAATGCTTTAAGAAAGACATAGGTATCAACTGTATCAGATACTAGGAAAAGTTTCAATAGTATGACACAAAAGTGTATATTGAGATCAGAAGTAAGGTTATTAAATGATATGGGCTTATGCCAGATAAAAGTAAGTGGAAGACAGAATTTGAGATGAAGTAGGGACTATATAGAAAGCATTTGTACAGATGGAAGTAGAGAATGGGACACAGGACAGAAAAAAATTCTTCAGAAATCAAGGGCAATGGATGTATAGAATTCAAGTGGAGGGTTTGATATTTTATAGGACCAGAAAGTTTTATAAAGATACAACCAAAGGAAAGAAGAAACAGGGTGCAAACACCGGTGGCACCAAAATTTAATAATGAAAAAGTGAGAAATTTTCATTTGGCTGTGATGAGCTAATCTATACAGTAGAGCTAAGAAAATGACAGGAGAGTATTTAAAAAATTAAAAGAGATGAACAAAATGCAATTCAAGCCAGTAGTAAAGCAAAATTATCAGAAGAATGTGTATGTACATATTCATATATTGTGCAATTTATATTCTGTAATATATAACAACATGTATGAAACTTGAGGATAAAAATCCAGTTACAGAAGGACAAATACTAAGTGGTCCCATTTTCAAGTAGTCAAAATTATTAACCCAAAGAATTCAATGTTAGTTTTCCAGTTGACTGGGGAAAGGTTTAAAGGAAGAGTTGATAATCAATGAATATAAAATTTCAGTTATCCAAATGAATAAGGTCTAGCAAATTTATGCCCATAGAGGATAATGTAATGTTTTACACTTAATCTGTTAAAAGGGTAGATCTCAATTTAAGAATTCTTACCATAATAAAATAAGATAGTATATTAGCATAAATATTGAGTTATTAGTATGGTCTTTTTTATGTTGATTCTAGTTAATCTCTTAACATGTATTACATTATGATAGAATGTGGTTTTTAAAAGTAGGTCATAGGACATAAAAGTTTATTTTCTCTGTAGATTACAAAAAGTAGACTTAGTGACAGGTTGAAACTATTTAAGAATTGAAGTAATTACTGAAATGAAGTTCCTTAAGATTTTGAAGATATGTCAGGTAATAACAATGCTTATTTAATAGTTATGTCATGGATGAATATTATAAATAGAAGAACATATTACATATGTTAATATTATAGATAATATAAAGTATATGTTATAAGGTATAATATAAAGTATATAATCTGTATGCAAAGTGTTATTAGAATATAAACAATACAGTCTATAAAGAAGTCTCTTTGGACTTAAGTTGCCTGTTCCAAATCTTGCCACTAATACATTGCCTTAAAAATATGAAAGTCATTACCTATAATTCTTTATTGATTAAAGCAAAATTAGAATAACGAGTGGTTATAACATGAGGAAACCTTTAATAAGTTGTATTCTTTAGTGAGAATCTACATTTTAGCTTTCTGTTTTGCTTTCTGTTCATTTCTTTATCTATTCTTTGTACCCTAGCTGCATATCTTTGGTCCTTAGAAGGCTCCCATGCAGCATGAATACTTATGCATGTTAGCTGAAGCAAGATGAAAAGCTGCCAAGGTTGTTGTTATAGTCAGACCCTGCATAACAGCTGTGTCTCACCATCAAAGTTGGTTGCTTAATGTGATTTAGGCTTATGTTTCCATGGTTTGCAAGCCTTTTTTAATGCAAAAATATCTACTGGCTGAGCATCAGGGTTCATAAACATGGCTGTCCCCTATTTGGATGCTGGCTTTCCTTTTCTTTTTCTGTTCCTCTAAAGAGCTTAAAGCTATTATTTCCTTCAAAGCTTAGGGATAAGTCAGCCTCACTGAGTGGGCTTGCTCGTGGGTGCATCAGTTAAGTTCTGTGCCAAGGTACATTAATTATTTATGAACTTTGGTTTTTTAAAATACTTCACTTAGAAAAAAATACATTTCTACTCCCACTGTTCTTAGAATGAAAAAAGGAAAAGAGTAATTAAATGCCACAGGAAATATTAAAACAAGGATTAAATCTTCTAAAAATCCCTGAATTTTTAAAAGGTAGCTATTGCATTGTGTTAAATAAAGAACAAAATATTTATAACAAAAAAGGTAGGTTTTCTGAATTCAACTTTGTCATTTTTCACATTTATGTAGTTCTTTCACCATTTCTTATTTCTGGAAAGTTCAGTTTGTTCAAGTCACTGATGGTTTAATCATCAGTGACCGCATGGTCAGAAGTGACATTCATAGTCATTTGTTCAGCCCTTGAGGAACTTATGTTATATAGAATGACTGAGAATGATTACAGGACAGTATATTTTCACTATGCAACCTCTGTAGATTTTTGCTTCAAATACATCTTCTAAGACATAGGTTACAGAAGTTTTTATGTTATTTTTCCTAAAAATATGCATGATGAAAAAGTTCGTCTTATAATCATTCAAAATTCATCCTTTCTTAATACTTTACTGCATTGCTCTCATTTAACTATATTTCTCTTAGAGTTTTGTAAAGAACACATATTTGTGTTGGCAAATATTCTCTTTACTCTTAGATCAACTTGTTTCTTTCCTATGCACTCATTGAGTTTTTAATAGCACCATCAAGTTAAGTATACTTTAAACATTTATTGATTTACAGATCTATCAGATCAATGGCGGAAAACCTGAGGAAGTTACAAATTACTGCTTTGCTGGAAAGAACCCAAGATTTCTGGTCCTTGGGACATAATGGAAGATTCATCTGTTTTCCAGAAGAAGTAGCAGACTCAATATCCCAGATTCAAGTCCAAAATGTTGTATATAACAATAAATATTGGTTTATTGGTCCCAAAAGTAGAATGAACAGATCACAAACTAAATGTTATCTTAGTTGATATGTTTTACATTGCCAGTGGTCACCAAATATTTTCACTGTGACAGCCTCATATTACCTTTAGAAATGCAATTTTTATCCTATTTTCTCAAATAAAAACCATATCATAAAAATCAAGAGCACACAAATATAAAATAACCTGATCTCTTATCACTGTAATATATATACATGTACTTGTTGAAAATTTTAATTCAGGCCAGCACCAGTGGCTCATGCCTATGATCCTAGCCACTCAAGAGGCAGAGATTAACAGGACCTCAGTTTGAAGCCACCTGGGCAAATACTTTATGAGACCCTACTCAAAAAACCATTCACAAAAATAGGGTTGGTCAAGTGGTTTAAGGTGTAGGCCTTGAGTTCAAGCCTCAGTACTGAAAAAAAAAATTAATTCACCTATGTTTTGTTTGCTCAATAATCTTTAAAACAGTTATTTTAACTGATTGCATTGTGTTCTTTTATGTATAATAGTATTTATGTGATCAAACATTTATTTTCAAGAATTCATTTCATTTATTATTTTTCAAAGTGCATATATATATATATATATATATATATATATATTTTACTTATTTATCTCTGCATAGACTTTCCCTGTTGAGTATTTGTTAGAAATCATGATAAAAAATTACACAAGGAACACTGCACTCCCTTTTTCAAATATATAGTCATAGTTTATGAGAAAATAAAACTGATCACAGTGCTAAAAACTACATACATGAGAAATACTGTGAAGTCTCAAGAGGAAACAATGTCCTGTTGCCCAAGAAATGATTTGGATCAGAAGCAGGAGTAGAATCTAGAATTTCATTCTTGCATATGAGTAGACTTAGTATAGCTCCAACTTGTGACACAAAGCAGGGATAGCCACAAGGATATAGTCTATAAAGTTTTGTCCATTTGTAGGTAAAACAAACTTCACATGTAGTAAGGAGAGTAAAAAGACACAACCATGAAGCTTGGATTCTGCCAATGTTATGTGCTGGTTTCAAGATAGGATCTCTTTCATGTAGTGTTCTACACACTTAGTTTCCCACACCTGTTTCTGAGCTATGAAGCCCTTCTGAAATAACCTTACAAAATGTAGCACACAGAGGGGTGATTTTGTGGAAAAGAAAAGCATTACAATGCCAGATGAATTTCTCCTGAGACTTACCAAATTAAAAGACAAGATGTTTATTTCTTTTTTATATAACAGAAAAGGGTAGGAATTTTAGTTTGACACTGGTTTTGACAAAATTTTTCAAACATTTGGACCTTTGGACCATTCTTCTACCTTTAGTAGTTGGGTTCCAAGGTTGTTCTTATCCATCTAGAAGACCAGTGGTAGCATGAGAAGGTAAGGGTAGGAAGTCTGTGGGTGATTTTGTGGACGTGGTTCATCTTGCTTTTAATCACAGTTTGTTAGTAGTCATCTAGGAATCCTAGACTAAAGCAAGTTATTCCAGTCCATCTTTTATTCAAATGTGGAAGTAAAATAAAATACATTTATAAGCAAAACATGATCATGAATTTAAGTTATGTGAACTCTAGAGAAAATTACTACTAAAAGTACACTTTAATAAGAAATAAAATTAATCCAATAAAAAAGACTGGAAAGGAGGAAAAACTGGTGGAGAAACTGGCAAATTAATTTGTTAAATATAAATAAGTATAATTTCAGTAGAAGTAGAAGATGGAAGGAGTAGTGGTAGGAGAAGAAAGTGAAATATATTTTTGTACTGGGTTTAAATTTGCCAGAAAACATAGGAAGTGAATAAGCTTGCTTAATATTTAAGGCTGATCAATGAGGTAAGAAATAAAACATGTACCTTAGTCATGATAATGGAGGAAAGGAAGAGGGTGTATTCAACATAGGTAAAAGGAAAACACATGAAGTAAAGACAGCATATTATACAAACAAGTCTGCAATGATAAAATCAAACAAGATTTAGGATTAATACCTGCAATAATGAGAAATGGAATAAATCACCAATTATAAGAGACTATGAAATTGCAATTGTAAAAATGTAACTATTTGCTTATTAATAGAACCATACTAGTGTAAAAAAAAAACAAAGTGGCTAAAGACAAAAGGATATAAAAAGATTCATTAGACAAGGCTCTCAACAGTATCACTACATAAAATAAAATTTACTGCAAACCAATGAAATAGGATATAAAGTTTACTTAATGTTAAAAGGAAGATAATATCTATCACAAACTTGCATGTACCTAAATGCATAGTGTAAAAATAATAAGGTAAAAAAGAAAACAAAAGGAGAAAAAGACAAATAGAAATTTATAGTAGGTTTTTAATACCATTTTTTAAAAAAGAAAGCTAAGAATTACCATTTTTCCCTTTCGCCATTATTATAGTAGCTTGATAGTAGTATTAAAGACCCTTTAACTTCAAAACAATTAGACATGAGACACTCTGAGGCAGCGCCATATGGTTTAGCAGTGGTCTGAAGGATAATCCCCTCCAAACAAGGAAGCAAATAACAAAATATTAACTGGTACTAGAGACATAGGGAACAAGTAGAGGCAAAGTGAATATTAAGAGCATAAAAGCTATTTGAATACTGCAGTTTGGGCAGAATGAAGGTGGAGGAGTTGAGGCTAGGAACTCTGGATGAGACTGCTCACCTGAAAGAGGTTAAGAAACCCCCCGTGCGAGTGGTGCTTCCCAGCCACCAGGAGAAACTGGCTTGCTTTTACAGGAAACACTTTCCTGATTTAGACAAACAGGATTCCCCCGCATTAAAAAAAAGGAACTAGTTCACAATACAAAAATAACAAAACATAGTTGTCAAGTCAACACAAATAACAGCCAATAGAAATTAAGTGTCATGTTTAGACCACTAAGTGTTGAACAAAGTAATTTAAATGACTTTGGAAGTCGGAATTCCAAGATGGCGGCTAGAGGTAGGAAGCAGAAAGCGACCCTCCTATAGTGAAATCTTGGAGAGACACTGGAGACACACTTTGCAGGCATAATCACTGAGAAAAGGCATAACTTTGACCCCTCCACATCTCCAGCTGGTGCAGAGAATCTCCACTTCACATTAAATGGAGAAACGAGGAGGGCCCCTGGGGCTGCCAGTGGCTGGTGCCCATATGGCTTGAGAAGACATGGACCAGGTGAGCTTCACGGTACCGCGGTACCCCCACAGACAAGCCTGGGCCAGAGCAGCATAGCCCCCTGGACAGACTGACCTCCTCCCAGGAAAAAAAAAAGAGAAACAGAGTAATAAGCAATAAGAACAGTTAAGACACGCTGGAAAGAGGATGGGGTGCCCTGGGTGCTGAAGATTGGGGGAAGAGAATCCTTCCCGGGACTGTAAATAAACAAGCCGGGCGGGCCGGAGACCCTCTGGCGGGAGCGGGGCGCACGCCCAGGAACCAGGAGCAGGGAAGCTTGTGAGAGGATGGAAGACCCACTTCCCACATGAACTGTAAACAAACATGGCGGCCGGCAGGAGCAGCAGCACCGCCCAGTAAGCAGGAGCAGGAAAGCTTCTGAAAGTGGCAGTGGGAGGAAAACTGCACAGGAGAGGGGGGAAGACCCACCTCCCACATGAACTGTAAATAAACACGCAGGCCTGACAATGTGGGGGCAGTGTCACCTTTCCCAGTGCATGGAAAGGGGAAAGCCTGTAGCAGAGGCTCCCGCACAGGAGAACTCTGAGCAAACAAAGCCTGCGGGACCAGGTGAGTGCTAGCTCACCCCAGAGATCTGCATAAATAACGCCACCAGCTACAGGCTGAGAGCAGCAGGCAGGCAAGCCACAGTTGCAGATACCACTCTCAGAACTGTCTCCAGATGCTTTTTTTTCTT
Organism: Castor canadensis; assembly: GCF_047511655.1. Classification (NCBI taxonomy): domain Eukaryota; kingdom Metazoa; phylum Chordata; class Mammalia; order Rodentia; family Castoridae; genus Castor; species Castor canadensis. The sequence continues at coordinate 93,093,206 of NC_133391.1, read as the reverse complement.
TTTCTCCCTACCTTTGATGTGAGAACAACCAAATTACACCTGCAAGCCGAAAAACTTACTGAAACTGTATTGCATTTGAACTGGGGACACTTGGTGGGGCTTTTTTTGTTTGTGTGTGTGTGTGTGTGTGTGTGTGTGTGAGTGTGTAGTTTTGTTCTACTTTATGCATCCCCTTTGATGAGACAACTACAGAACAACATCTGAGGCACCAACTCCAGGACTGGAGATTGAGACAGACACCCAAATTATTAAGACTGAAACTGTATTGCATATAAACTTGGAAGTTTTTTGGTTTTTTTTTTTTTAATTTTCTATTTTCCATTTTATTTTAATTCATTTTTATATATAGATATTATTTTCATTTACTTATTTTTTTTTATCTTTGATTTTCAATCCTCTCTCTGTCTCTCTAATGTCTCTTCAGCTTACTGTCAATTAGTACACTAACACTCCCTGTTTAAACCTTTGAACTTTCTTATCTGAAACCTTGTTCTGCTTTCTCCCTCTTGTCTGTATATTTGTTTTCCCCTTTTCTTTAACTTCTTGCTTTCCATCTCAGCTCATCCTTCCATTCTAAATATTACCATTGTTATTATTACAAGCTAGAAAATACTTAATTACACACAGTACAGGGACAGTAACAACACCAAGGACAATGATGGGAAGACAGAAAAAACAGGGAAACGAGTTTCCCCACAGCAAAAAATTAGTACAAGAACCAGAGGGGAATGAAGAGAACAGAAACTCAGATCCAGACTCCAACAAAATGAAGATAAACTATGCCAAAGGACCCAATGAAGCCCACAAGAATAATTTAAAAGAAGACATACTACAAGTACTTAATGAGAATTTTATAGAGATGATACTGGATAGGGTCAACCAAAATGTACAGGAGACACTCAAGAAATTCCAAGACAATAAAAATAGAGAATTTGAAAAAGCAAAAGAAGAAATAAAGGAAACCAAAGAAGCACTGTAGAAACACCAAAGTGAAAGAGAGAACACAATGAATAAATGGATAAATGAACTCAGGATAAAAATAGACAACATTAAAGAAGAAAACTGCCAGGATATGGAAAACCTCAAAAAAAGAACAAAACAGGACTGCAAAACAAAATGGAAGGCCAATCCAGCAGAATAGAACAAACAGAAGACAGAATCTCAGAACTTGAAGATGAAATGGTAATCAAAGGAAAAACCAAAGAACTATTAATTAAACAACTCAAGACCTGTGAAAAGAAAATGCAAGAACTCATTGACTCCATCAAAAGACCAAACTTGAGAATCATGGGCATCGAAGAAGGAGAAGAGGTGCAAGAGAAGGGAATGCGTAATATATTGAACAAAATAATAACGGAAAATTTCCCAAATCTAGAGAAAGATATTCCCATACAAATGCAAGAGGCCTCCAGGACACAAAACAGACCAGATCAAAATAGAACTACTCCACGACATATCATCATTAAAACAACAAGTTCAGAAACTAAGGAAAGAATATTGAAGGCTGTAAGAGAGAAAAAACAAGTAACATACAAAGGTAAACCCATCAAAATCACAGCAGACTTCTCAACAGAAACATTAAAAGCAAGAAGAGTGTGGGGTGAGATCTTCTGAGCACTGAATGAAAATAACTTCAACCCCAGGATACTCTACCCAGCAAAACTATCATTCAAAATAGATGGAGCAATAAAAGTCTACCATGATAAGCAGAAACTAAAACAATATGTGACCACAAAGATACTACTACAAAAGATTCTGCAAGGAATTCTGCACACAGAAAGTGACACCCAACTTAACCATGAAAAGACAGGCAGGAAAAGAAAAAGCAAGAAAGTAGAGAGTAACCTCAACTTAGGTACACACAATCAAACCTTCAAACAACGAAGACAACTAAATGACAGGAATCACCACATACCTATCAGTACTAACACTTAATGTTAATGGAGTTAATTCACCCATCAAAAGGCATCGCTTCATGAAATGGATTAAAGGAAGATCCAAAAATTTGTTGCTAGCAGGAGACCCATCTGACCGACAGAAATAAGCATAAGTTTAGGATGAAAGGGTGGAAGAAGATTTACCAAGACAATGGCCCCTGAAAACAGGCAGGAGTAGCAATACTTATCTCTGACAAAGTAGACTTCAAACCTACATTGATCAAATGAGATAAAGAAGGACATTCCGTACTAATAAAAGGGGAAATAGACCAAATGGAAATAATAATCATCAACCTGTATGCACCCCATGTCAACGCACCCAATTTCATCAAACATACCCTGAAAGACCTGAAAGCATATATAAATGCCAACACAGTGGTTGTGGGAGACTTTAACACCCCATTATCATCAATAGATAGGTCATCCAAACAAAAACTCAATAAAGAAATCCAAGATCTAAAATACACAATAGATCAAGTGGACCTAGTAGATGTCTACAGAACATTTCTTCCAACCTCTACACAATATACATTCTTCTCAGCAGCCCATGGAACCTTCTCCAAAATAGATCATATCCTAGGGCACAAAGCAAGCCTCAGCAAATATAAGAAAATAGAAATAATACCGTGCATACTATCTGACCAAAATGCAGTAAAAGTAGAACTCAACAACAAAAGTAAAGACAAAAAACATGCAAACAGCTGGAAACTAAATAACTCATTACTTAATAAAGAATGGATCATCGATGCAATAAAAGAGGAAATTAAAAAGTTCCTGGAAGTCAATGAAAATGAAAACACAACCTACGGGAACTTATGGGACACAGCTAAGGCAGTCTTGAGAGGAAAGTTTATAGCCATGAGTGCATATATTAAAAAGATTGAAAGATCCCAGATCAATGACCTAATGCTACATCTCAAACTCCTAGAAAAACAAGAACAAGCAAATCCCAAAACAAATAGAAGGAGAGAAATAATAAAAATAAGAGCTGAAATCAATGAAATAGAAACCAAAAAAACCATACAAAGAATTAATGAAACAAAAAGTTGGTTCTTTGAAAAAATAAACAAGATCGATAGACCCCTGGCAAACCTGACTAAAATGAGGAGAGAAAAAACCCAAATTAGTAGAATTAGGAATGCAAAAGGGGAGATAACAACAAACACCATGGAAGTCCAGGAAATCATCAGAGACTACTTTGAGAACCTATATTCAAATAAATTTGAAAATCTAACAGAAATGGACAGATTTCTAGATAAATATGATCATCCAAAACTGAACCAAGAGGAAATTAATCACCTGAATAGACCTATAACACAAAATGAAATTGAAGTAGCAATCAAGAGCCTCCCCAAAAAGAAAAGTCCAGGACCTGATGGATTCTCTGCTGAATTCTATCAGACCTTTAAAGAAGAACTGATACCAACCCTCCTTAAATTGTTCCACAAAATAGAAAGGGAAGGAAAACTGCGAAACACATTTTATGAAGCCCGTATTACACTTATCCCAAAACCAGGCAAAGACACCTCCAAAAAGGAGAACTATAGGCCAATCTCCTTAATGAACATTGATGCAAAAATCCTCAACAAAATAATGGCAAATCAAATTCAGCAACACATCAAAAAGATTATTCACCACGACCAAGTAGGGTTCATCCCAGGGATGCAGGGGTGGTTCAACATACGAAAATCAATAAACATAATAAACCACATTAACAGAAGCAAAGACAAAAACCACTTGATCATCTCAATAGATGCAGAAAAAGCCTTTGATAAGATCCAACATCATTTCATGATAAAAGCTCTAAGAAAACTAGGACTAGAAGCAAAGTTCCTCAACATTATAAAAGCTATATATGACAAACCTACAGCCAGCATTATACTTAACAGAGAAAAACTGAAACCATTCCCTCTAAAATCAGGAACCAGACAAGGATGCCCACTATCTCCACTCCTATTCAACATAGTACTGGAATTCCTAGCCAGAGCAATTAGGCAAGAAGAAGGAATAAAAGGAATACAAATAGGTAAAGAAACTGTCAAAATATCCCTATTTGCAGATGACATGATCCTATACCTTAAAGACCCAAAAAACTCTACTCAGAAGCTTCTAGACATCATCAATAGCTATAGCAAAGTAGCAGGATATAAAATCAACATAGAAAAATCATTAGCATTTCTATACACTAACAATGAGCAAACGGAAAAAGAATGTATGAAAACAATTCCATTTACAATAGCCTCAAACAAAATCAAATACCTAGGTGTAAACCTAACAAAAGATGTGAATGACCTCTACAAGGAAAACTATACACTTCTGAAGAAAGAGATTGAGGAAGACTATAGAAAGTGGAGAGATCTCCCATGCTCATGGATTGGTAGAATCAACATAGTAAAAATGTCGATACTCCCCAAAGCAATCTACATGTTTAATGCAATTCCCATCAAAATTCCAATGACATTCATTAAAGAGATTGAAAAATCTACTGTTAAGTTTATATGGAAACACAAGAGGCCACGAATAGCCAAGGCAACACTCAGTCAAAAGAACAATGCAGGAGGTATCACAATACCTGACTTCAAACTATATTACAAAGCAATAACAATAAAAACAGCATGGTACTGGCACAAAAACAGACATGAAGACCAGTGGAACAGAATAGAGGACCCAGATATGAAGCCACACAACTATAAGCAACTTATCTTTGACAAAGGAGCTAAAAATATACAATGGAGAAATAGCAGCCTCTTCAACAAAAACTGCTGGGAAAACTGGTTAGCAGTCTGCAAAAAACTGAAACTAGATCCATGTATATCACCCTATACCAAGATTAACTCAAAATGGATCAAGGATCTTAATCAGACCCCAAAGTCTTAAGTTGATACAAGAAAGAGTAGGAAGTACTCTGGAGTTAGTAGGTATAGGTAAGAATTTTCTCAATGAAACCCCAGCAGCACAGCAACTAAGAGATAGCATAGATAAATGGGACCTCATAAAACTAAAAAGCTTCTGTTCATCAAAAGAAATGGTCTCTAAACTGAAGAGAACACCCACAGAGTGGGAGAAAATACTTGCCAAGTATACATCAGAGAAAGGACTGATAACCAGAATATACAGGGAACTTAAAAAACTAAATTCTCCCAAAACTAATGAACCAATAAAGAAATGGGCACGTGAACTAAACAGAACTTTCTCAAAAGAAGAAATTCAAATGGCCAGAAAACACATGAAAAAATGCTCACCATCTCTAGCAATAAAGGAAATGCAAATTAAAACCACGCTAAGATTCCACCTCACCCCTGTTAGAATAGCCATCATCAGCAACACCACCAACAACAGGTGTTGGCAAGGATGCGGGGAAAAAGGAACCCTCTTACACTGTTGGTGGGAATGTAGACTAGTACAACCACTCTGGAAAAAAATTTGGAGGCTACTTAAAAAGCTGGACATCAATCTACCATTTGATCCAGCAATACCACTCTTGGGGATATACCCAAAAGACTGTTACTCCAGAGGCACCTGCATATCCATGTTTATTGCAGCACTATTCACAATAGCCAAGTTATGGAAACAGCCAAGATGCCCCAGCACTGACGAATGGATTAAGACAATGTGGTATCTATACACAATGGAATTCTATGCAGCCATGAAGAAGAATGAAATGTTATCATTCGCTGGTAAATGGATGGAATTGGAGAACATCATTCTGAGTGAGGTTAGCCTGGCTCAAAAAACCAAAAATCGTATGTTCTCCCTCATATGTGGACATTAGATCAAGGGCAAACACAACAATGGGATTGGACTATGAGCACATGATAAAAGCCAGAGCACACAAGGGAGGGGTGAGGATAGGTAAGACACCTAAAAAACTAGCTAGCATTTGTTGCCCTTAATGCAGAGAAACTAAAGCAGATACCTTAAAGCAACTGAGGCCAATAGGAAAAGGGGAATAGGTACTAGAGAAAAGGTTAGATCAAAAAGAATTAACCTAGAAGGTAACACCCATGCATAGGAAATCAATGTGAGTCAATGCCCTGTATAGCTATCCTTATCTCAACCAGCAAAAACCCTAGTTCCTTCCTATTATTGCTTATACTCTCTCTACAACAAAATTAGAAATAAGGGCAAAATAGTTTCTGCTGGGTATTGACGGGGGGGGGGGGAGAGGGAGGGGGTGGAGTGGGTGGTAAGGGAGGGGGTGGGGCAGGGGGGAGAAATGAACCAAGCCTTTTATGCACATATAGATAATAAAAGAAAAATGAAAAAAAAATGACTTTGGAGGGTTTGTGTAAAATAGTAAAAAGAAGAAATCACAAAGATGAATAAGAAGTAAAATGATTAATTGAAATGCATACGCAAATTTGAAAGAAAAATGCATCTTATAGAAGTGAAAAAATGCACTTTTGAACTAGAAAATAAGGAATATGTTAAATTGGAAAATATATCTGTCTAAAACTGGAAAATGTACTGGGTAAGCAATACTGTTTTTTACTTAGTTGCGAAAAACAACATTTAGGACATATTTTGAAAGTATAGCAAACAGGGTTTGCTTAAGAATTTGGCTGGGAGAGGGTGTATGTGGAGGATGGTGGGGGAGAAATGACCCAAACAGTGTATGCACATGTGAATAAATGAATAATAATAATAATAAAAGAATTTGAGATCATTCATAAAAGAAAGAGGGGACCCAAAAATAACTCCAAATTATTTTGTTTTAGCCAATGGCAAGACAAGAATTGCTTTTAAATGAGATATAGTTGGCTTGAAGGTGGACTTCCTGTGTTTCACTTCATGAAATGTTAGGTTTGATATATCTATTAGAAATAAATATTAGTGAGTGAGCAATGAATAGTTCTGGAGGTCAGAGGGAGGTTAAGAATGAAGAGAGAAATTAAGAGGCTACAAGTCTATTTAAAGCATGAGATGAAGCATGACTGCCAAGAGAGTAAGTGTTGTGCAGAGGAGAAAGAAGTTTCAAATAGTGGTCTTGGAACTCTCCCAACACTAAAGGGTGAAAGAGCAGAGGGAGGAAAAGGAATCTGAAACTTTTGAACAGGATGCAATTATTTTCATTGAAACATTTCGTGCCATGAAGAGTAAGCTTATTGCGAAAAAACCTGTTTGAGTTAAGGCTTCAATGATGATTGGTCTTATGCAAGTTACTTCAGTCACGCCAGAGAAACTCATCTGTTTCTTTACATAGCTAGTCAGATCCATTTTTCATTTATGTCCAATTTAAATGTCACTTTTCCACAGTCTACACTACTCATTTTTACCCATCAGCTAGCCCAGGTACCTCCTATTATCATGTCATGTATAGTCCATTTGCTGTACTTAAGCTCAGTCTAAAATTAGCTTATGTGTTTGCTTATTTATTTTAATTGTATATCTCCTCCCTTCTTAGCACCAGTTCAGGAATTTGTACTTAATTCAGGTGAATTCCAAGATTTATTTTATCTTGAACTCCTAATTAAGGAGTCTGGAACATAAACCAGGGTCAATTTACAACCAAGAAATAAAAGAATAAAATTCCCAAATGAGAAATACTGAATTGAAAACTTGTTTCTGTCCAAAAGAACATCCCACTAGCTAAACATATTAATGTATATATATATTTTTAAATTATTCATTTGTTCATGTGTGCATACATTGTTTGGGTCATTTCTTCCCCCTGCCCCACTTCCTTACTCTCTCCCCCCTCCCCCCTTTAGTTCCAGGCAGGTCCTGTTCTGCCTTTATCACTAATTCTGTTGAAGAAAAGATACAAGCCTAATAAGGAAGACAAAATGTTTTTGCTAGTTGGGTTGAAAATAGCTACACAGAAATATTCCTAGCATTGCTTTGGTGTACACGTGTTATGACCCATGTTAATTCATCTCTAACTAATTTTTACACTGGTTACTGATCCCCCCTCTCATGATAATCTCTGTCACTTTCAGGTTTCTGTATTAGCTCCTCTGTATTAATGTATATTCTTAGAAACAATATATATTTGATATGTGCTTAAAAATATTCTTCAGTTGTTGGAAAGTTATGTAGGTGTACTTTTGTGATTATTTGAATATACTTTATTCTGTTTAGCCACATATACTTATGTCCATGAGATCCATGCATTTAAGACAATAAACAAAGATCTGCATACCATTGACAATGAAGAAATAATAGTTCCAGAGGAGGAAATCTCCCTCCCACAACACTCATGTGTGCCCCACTCCCACATATGCAAACATAGCACAAACACTTCATTCTTTCCTATTGTGAAACCTGTCATAGATTTACAAATTTGTATTATTATTTATTCATTAGATCTTTTGAAATGTTTTACATATGGCAGCACATCTAAATTCCTAAAAGAAAGCTGTATTATCCCCATTAATCTGTCTTCTTTGCCTCCTATATTCAGAATTGCCAAGGATTTGCTTTCCTTTCACATGTAACCTTAGCAAGGATCTCTTTGTCATCTCTACAATTTTGCTAAACAGTGTCCATAAACCATTGGAAAAGAACACATAATTCTTGAATGGGATTTCATGAAATTACAAGTGTATGTATATATATTTTACTTTTAAAAGAAGCCATGGAAAAAGGAATTTCATCAAAGTATCGTAATCTGAAATCATTAAGTTATGTTTAAAAAGAAAACTCTCACAGGAAATCAAGGCATTTTCCAGAATAAACTATGTGATATCCATAGCAAAGATTTTAAGTGGCATATTTGCAGCTTCCTAAGCAACCACCCAGACACTTAAATTATTTAAAGATCATCATCTTGACTTTTACAGCTAAATAAACTCTGTAGAGTCTCATGCGTTCTTTCATGTCAGGGGTCTGGATTTATGACGTCTGCCTCCCAGAATAAAAGAGATTTTAATTTGCCATGAGTTCAGCATTTCTGGTTGCATTGTTTATTAGAAGTAAGCAAATTTAACAAGAATGAAAAATCTTTGAAAATATCCTTCTGAAATTGTTTTTGAACAACATTTTTTAAGATATATTTCTGGTATGATAGAAATAGTGATTTTCTTAGCTTTATATTAAATTACTTATTAGTATAGTATTAACTATAATACAAGTAACTTTATTAAGATATTATAATGTTTTGTAGTACCCATTGACAATATTTTACTAAGTTATACACATTTAACTCATCTTCCTTTATAGTGATAGGATTTTGTACTAGTAGAAAATACATAAGTAATTTTGAATTTGACCTATAATTATTGGCAAACTTTTTATAATTCAGATATCTGTTAGGTCCCTGGCATTCTTGGTGTGGGAGGAGGGTCCTGAGGCTAGCACCAAAACCAGACGCCCCCTGATTTATGACTGCTTGCAAAACTCTCCTGCTGTTTCCCTGCTTGCAAAACCGCAGGCACTTCCCATTTCTCAACTAGCCCGTTGCATCTGGTGATCACAAATAAATGGAGGCCAGCCTCCCAGCTATTCTCTGGGAGGAACACCCTCCCTCCCTCACAGTGTGGCCCCTCCTATAAAGCCCCTTACCCATTCCAGCCAAGCTGCTGCACCCTGAACCCGAGGGTCAGTCCAGCAGTCTGTGCTTCCAATAAATCTTTCTTTTCTACATGTGGCGTGGTCTGTCTTTGGCAGGTCCTTACAATATCAAAGTTTATAACCTTTCTTTTTCAGCAAAATAAAAAATATGACAAGTAAAGACCCTTATATTTATCAGAAAACTGATAAATCTATTTTAGAAATCACTTATTTTTTAATGTAAGTAATATGTAAACTCACATTTATTCAACACTGACAGTGTTCAACAGTTTAGCTATTTTGAGATCTTTTCTGTTTGAGATATAAATTCTTCTCATCTCCTGTCTTTTTCATGTTACCATAGATTCATATATTTTATTCATAAACATTTCTCCTTCAAGTGCTCCTATTTATGATGTTTTAATTATTCTAATCTTCATCAGCAAGCATCCTTTCCAACTGGATTTTCTTTTGGACAACCTTCTCCATTAGACATCTTTGTTTTCTTGAACAAGAAACATCCCAGTCTCACGTTGTGCTTTTGCTGCTTTAATCTGGGATTACATCCAAGAGACCTGATTTATTTTAGCTGAGTACATAGATACTCCTATCTGGATTTCTGAGTTTAGGAGTACTCATTACCAGTGACAGGTCTAGATATTTCAGGGCCTTAAAAACTATCAGTTCATATTGACAAGTCTAACTCAAAATAATAAGGAATATAAAACTCTGGTTTTATATCATTTTAAAGCTAATTAATTCTTTTACTAACAATAAAGCTACTGAAAAAAATTTTAGGATTTCCTCAAAGTTGTTTTTTAACCTTACAAGCCTTAATTTTCCACTAAAGATGTACAGAATTATGCTCAAAACCCATGCAGTTTTTTTTGTGTGTTAATGATAATAATTTAATTTATATTAAGTTTAACTCAAATCATTCCAACTCCACTCCCCCTGTTTCGCTCCTTTTCATTTCCATCCTTCCCTGGAATCCCATTGCTAATACCTAGCATGTCTCATCTTTCCTTCTGCTATGACTCTACTGTATGTTACTGAGGGAGTAATGAAAACATGCTAGTAGAGTTCATTTTAAACGTATGGTTTTGACCTAAACTGACACTTTACTCATGGTTTAAGATTATTTTTATCCACCTTTTACTGACTTCTTATTATACTTCCCAAGTTTCTCTCCTAAACTTTCCTCTTTGCAGTTTCAGGGAATTTCTTATTTGTGGAGATCACTTTATCTTGCTTTTCAAGATAAAGGCAACTGTGTGATTAATATTTAGAATTTCAAAATTTTGAAATTTGAAATTCTTTTCTTAAATATACTCTTCCCTGAATAGTTAGATATTTTATTGGGATCTGCCAGTTTAAAGTAAAAGCTGAACAAGTAGTTGGCATCCACTGGGTGACCCAGCAAGTTGTTCATAGTGACAGGAGGTACAAAATGCAGCAAATCTTGTACTAAGAGGGAAAAAGCTAGTATTCCCTAGACCACTGGGAAAAAAAAAAATTGTTACTGAAAATGCCCTCTAGTGCCACATTGAACATTTTGTGTGTTTTTAAATCATCTAATATCTGTGAAAATGAAGATCAGAAAATGTGTGTATCTATGTGGGTGTGTGCATTTTATCTAAAATAATAAGGTTGTGTACTTCATAATGTATATTTTCTTAGGTTACTTCTTTCACTATTTATAAAATATGACAGGTCAACTAAATTGGATTATGTTGGATAAAAGACTCAAAGAATAAAATTGAACAGATTTGTAGCAATATCACCACATTTGGTGCAAGGTTTAATGAAAAAGCTTTTTAAGCCACTCAGATATTGTTTTAAATCCTAGTGACATTACTTAAACTCTGAGCCTCCATTTATTAAGCTACAAAATTGAAAAGCTTTTCTCTGCACTTGTAGGTTGTTGTAGGATGAAACAAGATTATATACTTTTAGACTTAGCTAATTCTTTACTTAACTTCACCTTCATTCAACATGTGTTCTTTTGAATGTTCTTTTTTTCTCCTTTACTGAATAGGAAAATTATGAACAAATGGATGAGTGACTAAATGAATGAATAAACATTAAGACAGTTGTCAAGAAGACTCCCAGAAAAATATCAAAAGACAAATTATAGGGCAGGAAAATATTATAATATTTCTATTTATTGCATGTGACTCTATAATATTCAAACTGTTTATAGAAGTGAAAAATACGAATAAGGAGATCATTAAGAAGATGAGCAAATCATGTAAAATGATAAAGAGAAACTGTATATTATGAAAAACTCATGGTAATATATTTTAAATACTGAAGGAAAATTGTATAGAAACTTCTTTATCATTTGCCATTACTATTTTAATTTTCCTTTCTCAGTTATCTGTATAAATTTAATCACAAGTATGTTAATAAGGATGAGGCAAGAGCATCAAGAAGAAGTGTAGACACATCATTTTGTGTGTGTTTGAGACAGACAGATAGACACAGTCATAGAGAGGTTTTAAAATGTTCCATTACCACTGGCTTTTAGGAGGAAGAAAAGACAATGAGTCAAGGAATGTAGGTGGCCTTTAGAAGTTTGATTTTAGTACTGCAAAATCTATGTCCATTTCATACTTTGACCTCCAGAACTCTTAGATACTAAGTTTGTGTTGTTTTATGTCACTGAGTTTGTAGTAATTTGATACAGCAGCAATAAGCATCTAATGCAGACATGTTCATGTTTCAGGTTTTACGGCTAAAGTTAAGGGGTGATTTCAAGTGCTCTGGGGACATAGCAAATGAGGACATATCCAGCGCATTCACAACACTAGAGCAAATTAATTGGATGTGATTTAGGTGAAGACTGAAGACATAACCTGTACCCAACACTGTGGTTAGCAGTCCCTAGACAGGGAAATCTACTTCAGATCATAATAGCAAAACAAATCCAGTGCAAAGAACAGAAACATGTGAGAGTCATTAAATTTCAATTTTCTTTCTTATCAAGAATCAACAGCATATATTTTTAATTTCACAATGATACTCTGAGGAGGGTTTTTGTGTGGTCTTGGTCAAAAAAGAACTTCTCAAGATAACATTCTGCTACTTTTTGTTTTCTCTTCCTCCATCTGTCTAACATAACAAATATACTCATTGCATAAATTAAAATGATTTTTTCTGATAGTGTGGGAGTTCAATATTCACTTAAAAATCAAGCTGTTCTTTCATCTTCACAACTAATAACTGACAGTAACCACTGATATCCTAAGAAATAAAATATGCCCTGGTGATTTGGTTGATACAGGAAACTAGGAAAGGTGTTGCTTGATGTTTTCCACAGGAAATTTAATTTCACTGTAAGAAAATACTTATCAGAATATTGGAGACTCATAGATAGTTCAAATATGTTCTAGATGATGGTTGAGGAGCAGGTAAGAAAACACACAGAATTTATAATGAAATAATAATTCACAACATCTAGAAGTTAATTAAATTGTTAAATAAAAATGCTGTCTGTAGTAATTTAAAGTAAACACCAATTTTCTCATATAATGTACATGCCATAATTCAAAACAAGCTAACAAAATTATTACTTGCAGGAATTTCTCAGCCATATGTGACAATAAATATATATGGTATGAAAGATCATGTAATGACTATTATTATATTTGTTGCTGTTATGTTTAGATAGGTATTTCTAGAAAAATTCAGATAGTTCATTTATAATTATTTCTCTAGCTTTATTCATCAGCTTTTGTTACCTCCTAGAATGAGGTTTACCCAACTCAAGTGAACATCAAACTTGTCCACTGAAAATTCTTTTAGTTGTATTTCAAACAAGATTCATTTCATTGAACCATTATGCATATTGTATATAGTGCATATTATTCTTTTATGTAGCTTCAAAAGACCTCATAAATTTTGCCTAAGATTTTGAAACAGTGAGAAACTATTTAGAAAACAAATATTATTGAACATAAAAGGAAAGGGTAGTAAAATCTCAGTAGACCTTGTGTGATCACAAATTTAAGAAATCTGACAATCATTTTTGTGCATTCAGTAGTTGCTTTCCTTCTGCTTCAACTTTTATCCTTAAAATGTATTTGGCAATCTGCACTGCTTCCTGTATGTAAACAAACAAAAAATGCTCTCCCAACCTGCTGAAGAGCATGAAGCTTGGCTGTCACTCCGGAGCTAGATGCTTCTGTGTCTCTGTGTGACAACTAATAGCAGTGCTTACACAATCAAGAGTATAGCACTAGGGAAGTATTGCTCACAGTGTGCAGAAAAATGATTGCTAAAGCACCGATAATGTTGAGAAACTAGTCAGTGTGGCACTGGTGGCATGTGTGTGTGTGTCTTTTATTCCTGCTGCCTGCATATACAATCCTATCCAGTTTCTGCTGGCATCTTGGTTGGCTTTATGTAGTGCTAGAGAAATGTTGAAAATGCTGGTTTTATCATAATATACAAAAGATATAAAATATAAATGCATACTCTCAAAATTTTGACCTTTGCTGTAGCATGTCTGTTAAAGCTATTAACAGACATTGCCCCTCTCAATGTCTCACATTGCTTTGCAATTTGGACAGAAGAAAATATTTCTGTTTGCTCTTTGATATTATCCCTAAACTTTGCTCCCTGACCTCAATTGACTCCTTTTGCATTTTATTAGGCGTATTATCACATATGTGTGTGTTGTGAACTCTGTAAAATTTGTGAGGAATTCTTCATATTTTAGCCCAATAATAAACATGAACAGGTATCCTTGAAAAGTTGTTTGAGGCAAGCTGAATTGACTATCACTTATTGACATCTATTTCTTTATGGTCTTACTTTATTGTTTTACTATGTTACAAAGCAACAAATACTGATAGTATTTCAAAATTTGAAATCTTCTTCCTGGATTAGAAAGGCTAAAATTACTAGATTATGAAATCCTGACTAAAAATTTCAATGACAAATGTGGTAGTTAAGTTTCCAGCATTAAAATGGTGCTCTTTCATTGCCTATCCACGTTAACATGATATGAGAACTAACTTTGCAGTCAAGGTTTTAATAATAACAATGGAAGTAAGAGTAACCCTAGTAACAAAATAATTCATTTCAAGTTTGTGTATTGGTATAAATTTTGGGGAGACTCAGAGGTTCCAGAATATTGTAAAGCTCCCAGAGACTCAGACAGAAGCTCAGAGATGAGACAACAAAGATCCTGCCACAATTAGGATCCATCCAGGATGCTCCTCTGGTACCATCAGTGCTAGATATCTGCAAGCATACCTGATTACTCTTGTCTCAACCATGGCCTCTGAGAAGTTATCATAAATTTCCTTATTCTATTAAATTATTTATTCAAGGTTAAATATTTAAAGTAATTGTCAAAAGCCTAGGCAAAAAAAAAAAAAAAAAAAAAAAAAAAGCCAGGCAAATGGAATTTCTACAAACTACTAAACTTCTGCACAGGAAAAAAAAATCAACAGAATAATGAGACAGTTTATAGAGTAGAAGAAAATATTAGCAAACTATATATCTGTTAAGGGAACACTATCCAAAGTATATAAAATACTCAAAAAGCTCAGTAGCAATTAAACAAATAACCTGATTTTTAAAATGGGCAAAAGTCATGAATAAGCCTTTTCAAAAGAAGACATACAAATGATGAACAGGTATTTGAAAAAATGTTTAGCATTGATAATCTTTAGGGAAATACAAATAAAACTGCAATGAACCATTACCATACACCTGTTGGGATGGCTATTATCAATAAACAAAACATGACTGTTGAGGAGGATATTAGGCGAAGGAGCCTTTGTACACTGTTGGGAATAATTCTGTACAGCCATGAAAAATAATGTGGAAGTTCCTCAAAAGATTTTAAATAGAACTACCTTATGATCCCCAAATCTCTCTTTTTGAGTGACATATTCAAAGGAAATGAAACTACCAACTTATAAAGATGTCAACACACACATATTCATTGGAGAATTATTCACAATATCAAGAAATGGAAGCAACTTAAACGTCCAATGATGGATGTGTTGATAAACTTGTGATATACATACACACACACACATACACACACACACACAGACACACATACACACAGGTGAATTGAATATTTTATAGACTTAAGAACTCCTGTCATCTACAAAAGCACGGATGAACCTAGAGGACATTACACAAAATGGAACAAGTCAGGCACAAAGGACACACACTACATCAACTCACTTGTGAAATTTTTAAAGGTCACAGAGAATCAGGGAAGAACAGAGTAGAATATCAGGGACTGCAGTTGGAGGAAATGATATATTGATCAAAGGGTTCAAGTTTCAGTTATACAGAATGAGTAGGTCCTGGAGATCTAATTAATGAACAGCATGTCAAGTGTAGTACATTGCATTGTTACTTGAGTGGATCTCTCTTAGCAATCTTAGCATTTTCCTCATCACACACACTCATACACACACACACACACACATACACACACACACACACACATGCCCCTATGTGAGATGACAGATATGTTAATTACCTTGGTAATGTTAATCATTTCACAATGCATATGCATATCAAATCATCATTGAATATGTTATATATACATAGTTTTGATTTATCAGTTTTATGTCAATAAAACTGAGACATTTAAAAATTGTATAATATCCTGAGTATAGGCAACACAGCAAAAATTTACCTGCTAGGTGTTTGGGAGAGAAATTAGTTGCTTCTTTTAATTTAAAGAGAGGAAAAAAATGAGAAAGGAGTTAGAAAATATAGTATTTACTCAGCCATAAAGAAGAATGAAATTTTGTCATTTTCTGGCAAATGGATGGAACTGGAGAACATCATCTTAAGCAAAGTTAACCAGGTTCAGAAAGTCAAAGTCCATATGTTCTCTTTCATATGAGGTATATAGACCCAAGAGAAAGACAAGCAATATCATATATACATGTAAATATATGCATAACATTTACCCAGAAGTGGGACTGGTCAAGGAGACTTAGTGAAGAGGAAAAGAAGGAAAGAAAGATAATGAACAATAATGAAATACATCATATCTGTGTAGGAACAAGATACAATAAGACACACTGAAAACTGTTGAATGACACGGGATGGGGGGAAAAGGTGACAAAGTACACTAGACGGGGTTTATATCATCTTATGCACAATGCATGCACAGGTATAATACCAAGGCAAATGTTCCACTGAACAATGAGCAGAATGCTAAACAACAGACAAGAATATAAAACAGGTCACACTAAGGAAAGGGCACTAAATGGGGGAGTGAGAAATGAAATAAATAAAGAAGTGATTATGGTTGATGTACTTTCTATGAAAATTTGAATATAGGACATTCAATCTTGTTGAAATCACTATAAGAAGAGGACTAAGATAGAAAGAAGAATAATGGAGGGAATGAACCAATTCAGGTTATGATACACATATAAAAGGAAATATCACAGTGAAACTCCCTATGTAAGGATCATAAACTAAAATGTCTTTTTTTAAAAAATTGAAGGACAAGAAGGTAAAATAAACCCTCTTTGGGGGTTGGTACCAGTGGGAGTTTAGAGTGTAAAAGGAAAGGATGAAGATTGGTGAAAATGGTGGAAGTATGTTTGAGCAATGAGACTGTTGAAACTGTTCTAAGAAAAGGGAGAAGGGCAATAAAGGAGAATGATGGAGGAGGTGAATGTAACCAAGATATACTGTAAGTACTTTAAAAATGTCATAATGTACCTCTGGTACGATTGTAATATGTTAATAAATTTAAAAAGTAAAAATTAAAAATAATAAAAAACAAAGAAACAAAATTAAAAGAAATGTAAATTTTGACAAAAAAAGAGTTAGGATTCAAGTTTAAGAAAATATAAAATATTTACTATGTTGTAACTCCCCGAGATATTCACCCATTCAAAATCCAACTCTGTAACCAAAGTATATTTCTTGTCTTTGGGCTTGATTATCTCAGTATTTTTTCACATTTAAACTATAAACTATGTAGAGCAGAAATAGAATTGTTGGTGATTGTTGGGGTTTTTCAGACTACTTTTCTTTCATTATTTTTCCAAATAAATTCAGTACACATTATTATATTCAGGAGTTGTACTTAGGATTTTTAAAATCTTAACTTTTGCCAAAACTTTGCATCCAACACAACTATATGCAGTGTCTAACACATATCTGTACACTAATAAAAAAAAAACAAAATAAAAGTTGCCCTGCTAAATACAAAAAGAAATTACTACTTAGCTCATAATGGAAAATAATCCTATTTTAACAAGGCACTTTTTTCCATTTCCTTTTTTTCCTGTTTTCTCCTTTCTCTTTCTTTCTTCTTTTTGATATGCTCTTGCTATGTAGCTCGGACTGACTTGACCTGTTGATATTCATACCACAGCCTTTCTAAGTGCTGGAATTATAGCTGTGCACAATCATGATGAGCTGAAATTTCTTTTTTTTATTCTATTTTAAATTCATTTTTATTTATGTTTTTGCATTACTGGGGGTCAAACTCAAGGCATTGGGTAGGCAAATTGCTCTACTACTTGAGCCGTGCCCTCAGTCCTTTTGTTTTTAGGTTTTCTTCAGATAGGAGCTCTAATTTTTGCCTGGACTGGTCTCAAACCATGATCCTCCTGTCTCTAACCCAGAAGTGACTAGGATTACATGTGTTCATCCTCATGCCTGGCACCAATTAAATTTATCATTAATTGATTCATAAAAATATTACAATGTGCACATTAGTGAGGGACTGGTGATGTTTCAATACATGTATACATTATGTATCGTCTAATCACGGTAAACATAAGCTCCTCAAACATTATCATTCTGTAATGGTAAAGCTAATCAAAAACCTTTCATCTAGCTTTTTGAAAAGTCACCCTTCTCTGGAGTAAATGGTACACCAGAACTGTTTGCTTTTATTTCTGTGTAACTTAATACCATTGATCAACCTTTCCCTACTCTTTCCAGTCCCTGGTAACCACCAACTTTCAACTTCTAAGACACCAGCTTCTTTAGATTCCACATATAAGTGACATAATGAAGCAATTGTCTTTCTGTGCCTGGGTTATTTTCCTTACTATGATGATCTCAAGATATATCTATGTTGATAAAATACTGGGATTTCATCCTTTTATAGAGGTGAATAGTATCCCTTAGTTTTTTACCCATTCATCAGCTGATGGAAGTTAGTTTGCTCCCATTTCTTGGCTGTTATGATTATGTGAGTACAGATGTTTCTTCAACATACTGATTTTATTTACTTTGGGTACATTCCAAGAAATGGGATAATTGGATCACATGGTAGTTCTATTTTTAACTTTATTTTTCTTGAATTTATTTCTACCTCCATATGGTTTTCCTTAATGGATTTACTAAGTTCCATTCTCACCAACAGTGTATTCAGGGTTCCCTTTTCTTCACATACTTGCCAGAATTTATTAACTTTATTCTTTTTAATAATAACCTTTCAAAATGATATCTGATTTTGAGTTTGATTTACATTTTCCCAATGATTAATAGTAGTTTTGAGCATTTTTTTCTTAAACCTACTGGCCATTTGTATGTCTTCTTTTGAGAGGTATCTACTTAAGTCTGTTGCTTATTTTAAATCAGGTTATATTATTAGTAGTATCATTTATATTGAGATCTGGGAGTTATTTACGTCTTCTGAATATTAAACTCTTGTCAGATGCAGAGTTTGAAAGTATTTCCCCCCCATTCTTCAAGTTGTCTTTTCACTCTGCTTATTGTTTCCTTCACTGTGCTAAGCTTTTTGGTTTCATATAATCTCATCTGCCCATTTACACTTTTATTTTCTGTGTTTCTGGAATCTTGTCCAAAAAGCCATTGCCAATTCCAATGTACTGAAACATTTATTCTTTCTTCTTTTAGTAGTTTCATAATTTCCAGTCTTTCATTTAAGTCTATAATCCACATTCTGTTGTATAACTAGTGAGAGACAGTGATCTAGTTTCATTGTTTTGCATGGGATATCCAATTTCCCTAGTACTATTTACTAAAAGATTGTCCTTTCACAACATCACAATTTTACACAAAACCACAATTTTAAATGAAACTTCAAGTACATTTATTGGGAAAAGTTGGCCTAATAAGAGAAAGATAAAGACATATTAGTGATTTGTTGAAGAAGGAGCATACAGGATTATCCATGTTTGGCTGACAAGAGTGGAGTACCAAGCAGGGAGTAGCAAGAGGCAAAAGAAGTCAAAGACATACGTGCATAAAATGCTGTGTACTATTAATTGGGCCCAGAAAATAAAACAGAGTAAAAGGAGAAAAGAACCAAATATGACACATCAATGTACACTAAGCCAAGGAACTGTTATTTTCACCACAAGGAGTCATGATAGATCCAGCTCTATTATTTGTTGGAGGAAATGGACAAGTAAGAAATTGCTCCTTAAGGATGATCATGATCCAAGGATTTTCCTTGACTAGATGCACATCAATCAGATGCTTGTGTTGCTTAGATACATTATTACATTCTACAAAAAACATTGTTTTCTGAATAAAATTAATGATCATGAGCTTCTTAAGGAGAAAAGTGAGTAAAATAATAGCTGACTAACACATTAAAAACTTCATATGCTAAGAAAACTCCCAAAATGGTACCCTGTGTCTTCATATAACTAATTAAATTGACTGCTATATTTTTTCTTTTTCTCTCCACATATAGATAAAAGTAAATCATATTTCAAGATAATGATTAGTATTTTTATTTTTTTTTCTTCAAAGTTTATTTATTTATTTTTTTTTCATTTTTCTTTTATTATTCATATGTGCATACAAGGCTTGGTTCATTTCTCCCCCCTGCCCGCACCCCCTCCCTTACCACCCGCTCCCCCCCCAATACCCAGCAGAAACTATTTTGCCCTTATCTCTAATTTTGTTGTAGAGAGAGTATAAGCAATAATAGGAAGGAACAAGGGGTTTTGCTGGTTGAGATAAGGATAGCTATACAGGGCATTGACTCACATTGATTTCCTGTGCGTGGGTGTTACCTTCTAGGTTAATTCTTTTTCATCTAACCTTTTCTCTAGTACCTGTTCCCCTTTTCCTATTGGCCTCAGTTGCTTTAAGGTATTTTTAAAAAAGAACCATACAAAATAATCACCTAAAATTTTACATTTAAAAATTTTGTTCACACATAAATCTAGGATTTTCCTGGTTCTTATTCATTGCAGGAGAAATGTGATTTTTGTGTTTACTAGAGAAGTCTAGATAATTAAATTTTAAAATGATGTTTTCATAAAGGTTTCCACATTAGTCTTTAAGACAACTTAATTGATATTTAAGACAACTCAGCTCACAACATAGGATGTGTTGGATTTTAGCCCTTCCTCACTTTTCTCAAATGAGTGTCTTGGTACAGTGTATAACCCTCATAGACATATGTGGATGTCCATAGGATATTTTCAGGGAAGCATTATTTTCTCAACTCAATGTATTAGTCTACTTAAATATGTGAAAAATTATCATTTATCAATATAATCATAGGAAAATAATGCATATTAAAACCCCCATACTCTGGGTGTCTTGCTTTATAAAGAAATAATTGTAGCTGTTTTTTAAAGCACTTTCTTTTTACAAGTATTGCATTAGGCAGCACACACACACACACATGCACACACACACACACACCCCTACAGACCCACACACAGGCATGCACACATCATTTATTTCTGAAAATGTCCTCGGGGTGTGGCAAGCTATGAAAGGAAATTGTTTATATTCTTTTCTCCATTAAGGACATGGTGGTTTCCACAAAAGATATTTAGAGGTTTTCAGAGTTCTCTAGTGATTCACATATCTAATTGTGACCCATATTTAGATTCAATTTCTAAATTGTTTTTAAGGCATGAGTATATATTCGCATGCCACCCTGTTCTTGCAAATCTGTGTATTTGTGTCAGAGACTGTCCCAGTTTGTGAATGCTGAAGCAGAACAGGAGAATGTTCTTAATTCATCATTCTGGGCATTTAGCTTGCTTACATATGAAACTCTTCCATTATGTCAACATAAAAACAATATTTATACCAAAAATGAAAAGATGGTAGACCAGAAAACAATCTTGTTACATGTGAATTTTCAGTAGATATTAATTCCCAAAATTTAGGCAAACCATTCACTTTCTGTTGGTTACTTTTCATGTGAACAAATTCAAGGCCGAACTCCAATACCTCCTTTCTTCTGTCTAATTTCTCCTTGTATTCTCTCCTACTACTCTCTGTCCTATGGTTCTCCTCCTCTCACTGCATAACTCATGTACTGATGCTATCCTTGGGGCAACGTGAGAAGTGTTAAACCATAAAGACTTTCTTGTAGCAACCTCCTGAAATATTTTCTTGCTAATGTGAGCAGATTTCAAGACATTATTCCTCTAAACAACAGCAACAATGAAAGATTTTGCAGCCACAGGTAAAAAGAGAAATAAAAAAATAAAAGTAAATGATGGGCACAGAAAGACTTGTCCTACTTATCATTTGTGATCAATTATAATTGATCAATTATAGTGAAAAGACTGAAATTTGGAATTCACACATATAATCCGTATAGACTAATTGCCTTTATAAGCCAAAATTCTCCATGACTACTAACAGCATTGAAAGTTATAATGTCTTTGAAACAAGTACATTACTTGGAAAGTAGAACTGTGATCAGAAAAAATTCCCTTTCAAACTGAAAATGGCATTCTTTCCCTGTGCATTTCAGCCTGGTAAGCCCTAGAAATCAGGTCTTCTTATTTCACAGAAGGAAAAAACAATTGCATTATTATCATCAATGCTGAGCTGTGAACTTCCCAAAAAGCAAATTGAATTTTTTTCTACATAATGCAGTGTCAAAATGCTGCCAGCAATATACTGGTCTCAAGATTTTTAGGGCTGGTTATGATGTATGAACTGGAAGCACATAACTTGATTTTCAAATAAGTGGTTAAGCTTGCACTTCTGACTACATTATTTTAAAAGAAGGAACTTGGTAACTGAGTGAGTATAATAGGAAAGTTACTGATGGGGAAGGAAACTGAAGTTCTAAGTTGTAGTTGCTTTATAGAGCTACATAATTGGACATACTGTGCTATAAAAAGGAAAAAGCAGGTCACACAAAACATTTAAAGAAAGTTACAGGTAAAGAAGTTTTGAATATAATGTAATTTTCTCTTTAATGATACTTCCAATGAATGGTATTTGATACATTAAAAAAAATAACAAGAGATCAAGGACTAGAAATAGCCGTAGTCAAATTTTGTTGCAAATGTTAGGTTCCAATAATTATAATTTTTAGTGAGAAGAAACCACTTATTGAGAGTGAACAAAGAAATTAAGAAATCTTTGCTTTTCTTGAAAATAATTTCCTATTTCCTATTTAGATAAATTTATAAATGATTAAATTAACATATTCCAAATTATGTAGTAAATAAAATTTAATCCTCTGAATAATTTTTTTTGGCAGTGATGGGGTTTGAACTCAATTCCTTGTACTTGCTAGCAAGTCACTTGAGCACTGGCTCCAGCCCTTTTATGTTTAGTCATTTTTCAGATTAGGATCTGATTTAAGAGTAACACAAGATTAGGTAGGGTCTTGTGCTTTTTGTTTGGACTGGCAACTAGGATCACAGTTGTGTATCACCATACCCAGTTTATTAATGCTTATTAATTAGGATAAGGTCTCCCTAATTTTTTTCCTGTCTGGATTTGAACCAGTAGTTGGGATTACAGACGGCAGCCACCATAACTGGCCATGTTCTGAATCTTTTAAGATCCTCATTGTCTGTTGATAGAGTAATAAAAAAGTTTAATAGAAGAAATTAGAAGAAGACTAGTTCAGAAAAATGTATGTGAATCATTTCATTAAATGATTTTCACAGAGCTTCTTACAAATAGTTTAAATTATGTTGGATTGTTATGTTTAAGGTATATTTCATATTTTATATAATCTTGTTTGAACATGTTGATATTACCTCTTTTAGATGGTTCTACATTAAAATTACCACTCTACATGTTTAAAGATCATTTATATCTCTTCTTTTTTTTTTTTTTGGTGCTGGGATTGAACTCAGGACCTCACGCATGCTAGGAAAGCACTGTACTACCGAGCTACATCCCAGCCCTATATCTCTTATAAT
Source organism: Castor canadensis (assembly GCF_047511655.1). NCBI lineage: Eukaryota > Metazoa > Chordata > Mammalia > Rodentia > Castoridae > Castor > Castor canadensis. Next base: position 93,069,643 of record NC_133391.1, on the reverse strand, counting down.
ACATTAGTTTTTCACTCTGTTGGAAAAGGCAGAAATAAGATTTCATATCAAGTTTATATCAAGATAGCAAGGTCAAAAGCTTAGTCTTTTACTTATATTTAATTAATTTATAATGGAATCTCTTAAATAATTTATAATGGAATCTCCTGTCAGACATCTATCTTGGGTTGGCTTTCTCTCTCTCTGTGACCCAGAATAATGGTAGAACCTGAGCCCATATTGAATATTAGGTTAGTAGCAGGGCAACAAAATTATACTGGAAAGATCTGGTAACTCCTAAAGTCTGCTTGAAAATGAATTTTTTCACATGCTCTCAGGTTTTATTGGCCAAAAAAATCACATGACCAAGTCTGATGTCTATGACCTCAACACAGTAGATGAGTCTGGTAAGGACTTTCAATAAAGAAAATAATACCAATTCAAATCAAAATCTTCTCAGAGTACTGCCTTAATCTACAAATCTGTTATTTCTTTTAGATCTTCTTTCTCTTCTGTACTGAAATTGTTCTTGCTCAGGACATCACTAGATTGGCAATCTTTCAAATTCTGATATTTTTGATCTTTCTGAAGCATCAAAATTTTTCTAACTAACTTTCTCTCTTAATTCTCTTTTTTCTTTTTGTCACCCATGATCCAAACTCTAGTTCTAATATCCCTGCTTGTTTTACTCTATTTCTCCTAATCCTTTTCTTCTGCCTTCTGCATATTATAATAACTCAGAAGTTAGACCTAAGGTGTGATATTCTTATTTTATTGTTTTTCCTAATTTCTACTAGCTGTCTTCCTCCACTCTCATGGCTTAGGTTCAATGTATACCTGGAGATTTCTTGAGTATATTTCTTAAAACCTGGGCTCCTTTCTGATCATAATCTAGTTGTATGTCTCATAGGCATCTGAAATATGGTATCTGTAAGTATAAGCACATTGTTTATCTCCAACAAAAGTGTGTTTTCTCATATTTCATAATCTAGTAGAATGACATCCTTACCTTTTCAGGCTCTTCAAGCCAGTGACCAGGGGTTTACTTTTCAGGAATTCTCTTTCTCTCATTTTTTGATAACAATCCATTATGAAATCCTACTGATTATCATAACAATATATATCTGAAATCCATCTATTCTTTCCTCACCTCCACCATAATTATATAAGCTATCATTCTCTTTTATCCTATTGATATAATTTCTGAAACATCTTTCCAACATCATATAGACCTCCTGTCTATTTTCCATAATACAGCTAGAATAATAACTTTAAAATTATTGCAAATCCCTGCTTTAAACTTTTTCCAGGGCTTTTCCTTGAATTTAGAGTCAAATCAAAATGTCTTCACTTGGTCTGTATTTCCGTGAATGACATGGCCTTTGCCTATCTCTCTTATCAATACTGAAAAGTTACACTGACTTTCTTTTAGTTATTTGAAGATTACAAGTTCTGAGAAGATTCTAAGTTGTCTCAGGGTCTTGTTCATATACTCATTCTTCCTAAAATTCCCATTCACATTCTTATACCTAAAGCCTATACTCATTTGATCTTAGAGTAATGATTATTTTCTTGGAGATAATGATTATTTTCTTGGAGAGCCTTTCTCTAACACTCTGGGCCAAATGTATGCCTAATTTACAATTTATTTTTTACTGTTATTATTCCTCAGAGTATCCTGATTTTTTTTATAATCTTAGTGAGACTATCTTTGTCCCATGCTGCACGCTTGCCCTTGGGATAAGACATCAGTGGAACCAGTAAGCACTCATCACTCTAGTGTGTCTTTGCTACCATAATCTGGGAACTTGAGTCCAGAATGTCCCTGTCTCAGCAGCCCTGACCCTGATTACAAAACCCCCATGGGCCAGTGGATGTTGTTGGAGATGGTGAAGAGGAAGTTAACTGTGGTAGGTGAGGACCTCAGTAGGCTAGTTCTATTCTAACCTTCATAAAAGAGGAAAAGTTCTCATGGAAAGATGAATACAAATCTACTTCTTCAGTTATGCAGAGTCCTCACTTCAACCACAGAGATCTCTTTCTAGGTTTTCAAAACCTCTTTCACCTAAGAGATTTTTAAAACAGTGTTTAAAAATTTTTAAATGGTTAGATTACTTCTGATTATTTTTTGTTCATGATTTTATGGTACTTTTGGTCAGGAAATATAGCCCATATATTTTCTTCCAGGAATTTATTAAGGCTTTTTATTTGATATGAGATGTAATTTATTAATGTAAATATTTCTTGGATACTGAAATAGCTATTTAATATATAGCAGTTAAAATAATGTTTAATTATAATCTAGCTATGTTACATGTTATAATTTATTAATTTATGTCTTTGACAATTACAATGAAATATTTCTTATGCTATTTAATGTGTTGAAATATAACACTTGAAGCACTGAAGATGGTTTAGTCTCTAGTCTTGAAAATTCCTGTTCTTCAGTGAGGTAAATGATAGATGACTTGGAAGCACATGAGATAACCTCACAACCCAGGGATGGGATCACAGTCTCCCTATCTTCAATGAATGAAGAGTTAGCCAGTCAAAGATAGGGAGGATATTACTGGAGTAGAATATGGCTCATGTGAGGCACTGAAGACCTGAGGAGATATGATGTGTTTGAGGAACTAAGAAATAAGAATAGGAAGTAGTCATAGAAGTGTGTGATATAGTTTAGTCTCAGAAATTCTTTACATTATATTTTCTGACCCCTCTTACTGAGTTTAGTAGGTGAGATGATAACATTTTCAATAGAGGAATAAAACCTAGGTTCTAAGTCAGATACAGTTTAGATGAACCAAGAAAACAAAACAAAACAAAAACATTTAGTAAATTGTTATAGCATCCAGGATGGAAAATGAAGATGGACTGAATGAAGTGATTAGCAATTAGAGAGGTACTAAAAAGAACAATTTGATTTGGTGATACAATGTAGCTCATTGTAATTTTGCCATTCTAGAATATATGAACTACTACATTAGGGGACTTGCCTTTCAAAGACATGAAGATAAGACACATTGAAGTTTCTTGACTTTTCCACAGTTTCCTTAAATTACTGTATTTTATCATCATTTACTATTTTACTACATATTAACATAAGATATTACTATCCATCATAGGCTTCTATCAACTCTCTAAATGACTTCGCTGTTCAAATTTTGTCATTCTACCTTCAGTTTTCAATGCCTTTTTACTTGGCCTGAAGATTTATTAAATAACACATATACCAGGCTATTTATAAAACAAGTCTTATTTATATTCAAATTCAGAAAACAGGGCTAGTCTTTTTTCTCTTCTACTCTTCTTCCATGCTCTTTAATGCCTTTGCCCATCAGAATCTTTCTTATTTATCTCTTGCAGTACAGAAGTATTTTGGAAATTTGAACTTGTCATAAACAAGTACCAAACCAGTTTGTTATTATATACCATCTGTATATATACATTTATTTTTCTGATTATATTCTAGAAAAATATATTTTAATATATGTTTATATTTAGCAAATAGGTGAATGAAATAAAAGGTAAGAGAAGCATGCATTCATATTTAGATTAGGTATCCATTACCTGGCTTATTTTTGTATGAATTCCAAGAACAAAGCAATAAAATAATTTAGTACAATTGGAATTTCTGAAGGTGTTGAAACAGCTGATCTATGGCTACAGATGAGGCTCAGTGATGGAATGCTTAAAAGTACTTGTATAGCATATGTGAAGCCTTAGGTTCGGTGCCCAGCTCTGAAAAAACTATATATATGAAAAATTGATCTGTTGGAAAGATCTCAGAGATTACTTTACTTGACTAGCCAGATTGTAGTAACTTAAATCTCCATTGTGATAATATAATGTGATGTTTAGAGGTATCATACAATTTCTATTATATGCTTTACCACTGCTATATGTCACCACTCAATTATTTTTAAATATTGTATTTTATATCATTATGCTCATTTCATTTTTAATTGAGGTTATGGAAAGCAGTAACATACCTCCATCTATATCTATCTATCCATCCATCTAACTATCATCTTTCGGTTTATCTGTATCCATGTATTTATCTTCTATCAATCTGGTTTTTTTTCAAAATTTCATGCTGTGTTATGTTTTCCCACAGAAACTATTCCAAACAAGACTATGGGTTTGATTCCCAGTACTTTCTCCCTCAAAAACAAAAAGATGGTTTCAGACTAGAAAAGAAACCAATTCTATTTTAGCAACTTTTCTGACCCAGGCACTCCATAGAAAACCCTAGAGTTAAATAAAACATCTTCCTGACTTGAGATGCTGAGCAAGTTAAACTACCTTTTGGCAGGTTTCCCACCCAGATTTTCAAGGGCCTGTGCCTGCTGCCTTATCCACATGGGTTCTTTCTGAACAGAACTGGGTTTGAAATCGGTGATGCCTCTCCCAAACCTGTGCTGCACACTACCTGGTCACTTGACCATAGGGCATTTATAAATCATTAATGAATTAATGAAATAACTTTCTCTTTTAGGGAAGGATTTGCATTTGGGTCTATTATAATCTCAAAGTGTTGGAGAAGATCATAATATGAGCTGTTTAAAAGTCAGTTGCCTCAGAACTTTCTTTGTGTCAGCTACAGTGACAAGACCACTTATAGTGGGCTTATGTGCAAAGCAGCTAATAAACCCCGTAAGTTTACCACAAGAAGTGTCATTTTATATTTGAATTCTTAATATTCTGAGATTGGGAACAATTCATTAAAGGGGAAAAATATCAGACTTTTTTATGCATATGTATGATCATTTCCAACAATTATAGCTTTAGTTTATCTATGTTTTAAACCAATTATTGATACTTGAAAAATGTGTGACTATGGAATTTTCAAAAACATTTACTATTTAAAGGGTATAATACATAATAAACTTTTTCAAGTAAGAAAGAATATTCATCTCATCTGCAGCCATACCACACTGAATGGTGTCTGATCTCATCCTATTTCAGAAGCTGAGCCTGGTTAGTACTTGGAAGGGAAAGAATATTCATCGCATTCTTACAGATGAGTAGTAGATAGTACAAAGAAATTGACTGTTTGATTCCAGGTTACATAGTTTGTAGTTGGTCACTCTTCACTGAGAAATACAGCCATTATTTCAACTCCCCAGTGTGGAGGCCTAATAATGCCTCTAAAATTCCACTATAAACTTTTATATATTTTGCCTTTTTTCATGAAATAAGCAAATATTGTATAGATTCCAAACTGATTTTAAGACCTATTAAATTTTATTCTAAGTGCACATTTTGTCTATTCTTTGGCATACCTGAACATTTTGTATGTGCAACACAAAAATATATTTATATTGATTGAATCATAGAAAAAAATGTTTCAAAGTATTTGTACATTCTCAACATGATAAGAAATTTAATCTGAAAATTCCATGCATATAAAACACACACATATGCAATTAAGTAGACAAGAATAGGTTTTTAAAGTTTTACCTGACTGAGAGGGGCTAAATGAAACATGAAATGTGAAATCTGAAACTAAAGAACAAATTCAGATGCCCAGGGCAACTAATCAGATTTTTATGTTATGGGGTTTTGTGAGTGTGTGTATTTATTATTTTTTGTTTCTAGCTGACTAATTTGTATCTTCAGTGATAGATGACATGAGAAAATACTGAGCTTAACAATCTGAATCTTGAATAAATGAGACATATAGAAACTTACAAAAATGTGCTATTGGCCTGCTTCTTTTTGACTTTTGCTGTCTAGCAATGTTCCAATCCTTGGAACTTTTGAAGGTAAGTACTATGTTTTAATCCATCTTTCCATTTTTAGGTGATAGTTCAGTGTTTGCCTCAAAATAAATACTCAGCAAATTGTAGAATGATTAAGTGACTTGGAAAGAAAGTCACATGAAAATGTGAGTGTCAATAAATTTTTTAGAAAAATTAACTAACTGCAAATCTTTTCCTAAGAGTCTTTGTCATTCAGTCTGTTGTTCCTATCCTCATGTTGATGGAATGAAAGTTAAAAGGGGAGAGGATACAAATTTGGCTTTTAGTTAATTGAAGGAATCAAGATTAAAAATTTCTTTATGAGACAGCCTTTTTTTACAATGGGGCTTGAAAAATTCTAGGATTGTGACAGTAGAGATTAGATTAGCGTACTCAGACTGGAAGAAGAAAAATAAAAACAACCCAAGCAATAATTTGTTAGCATAAGATTGAATATGTGAAACAAGTCCAGTAGACTGGTGCAATTTTCAGGCTGAGGAAAAATTATGGAATGGTTTTGAACTTTAGGCTATATCTTTGAATGCCAGGCATATTTAATTTACTTTTTTTAGGATGAGACAGAGTATATAGCCCAGGTTAGCCTCAAAGTTTTTAATCCTGTTTCCTCAACCACCCCAAGTGCTGGGATTACTAGCATGTACCACCACTCCCAGTTTCCCTTAATTTGTTAATAAAAAACCATTAAATTTTAGCCATTTTTTATGCATGTTAGTTTACTTGGGATTGATTAGATTGGTCATTAAACAAGCATGTAAATATTATTCTGAATATAGGTGATCATTTTCTCATTTTTACTGTTAACTGAGCAGGAAATGATACTAAGTTTCCAGTATGGGCAAACTACTACTTTAGACTTTTGTTTTAAAAAACAATGTTTCTAACTACAATTTTAAGGATAATTTATATGAACTGCTATTTCCCTCTTATTCAACTGTTTGTATACTTTCTGTCTTGGGGAGTACATGTGCTTTTGTTTTACAATGGTTTCTTAAAAAGCAAAGCCAATTTTATAACATTCACACTCAGCAAAATATAGATAATAACGAATTAAATGAGTTTTTCAAATTTTGATGTATCTACTCCTAATTATTATTTTTATCTTTACCCAATCATACAAATTTGAACAGCTAACATAATGAGGGATGGATTGGTTTTAGTATCTTTCTAGACACTTAATATAATTTTTGGTGTATTATTTTTAATTTTGTAGGCTTAGGAAGGCCAAGATCTATCATCCTTAGGATTTGGATTATCTGTTGGATCATATTTTTTAAAAAATCTCCTTTTTGTATCTCTCTTCAAGACCTTTGTATGAATAATAAAACTGTGTGCCAATTCCAAACCACTTTAACGTGAAATTAAACTAAGGCTTATTTTTCAAACCAAGTGAAGCCAGAATATGTTTACTCTGTACATCAAGGTAAGTGCCCTTATTCTCAGACCGTTTTTAAGTAATACTCATGGCCAGTTAAAAATAAAAGAAAAAAATGGCTTTCCATCTTAAGATGATGATAGTCTTGTCACTTATGTGTTTGTTACAGAACTGAAGGTCTTAAGATGAACTATATGCAAACAATCTAAGAAGTTTGCATAACAGCAAGGCTACCTGTTTTGTTCTCTCTCCTGGTCTGCATATTCTCAATGCTTGGTTACTTGATGCTAGTCCTCCAAGAAAGTCCACTGCTGACCCTGAGAGAACAAGTCCCAGTCACTGCACTTCGCCCATCCCTCCTCCTCTGACACTTCTGCTTTCATCTGTCCTGCAACCAACATTTAGCAGCCAAGAAGTGACTCTCTTCAGCTAAGACAGGCAGAAAAGCTGCCACTTACAATGAGTGCACTTGAGTCCTTAGAGGAAAGTAAGGAGAATTCAAGTGAGGGGAAATCTTTCATGCAGCTTTGCTGCTCACTGGCATGGCTGTTTATCCGTTTCCTTCACAGCTGCTGCTTTTTTCAAGTAAATAGGTTTGAGAAAATAGTAGAATTAATCCCGAAAGTTAAAATACTTTCTTCATTGTATTCTCTCTTTCATTTTCCTTGTCTCTTAAATTTTAAAAAGTCACCATGAAAACAAAGGGCATCTCTGATGTTACCCTTGTCATTATTGCGTTTTCTTTTCTGCTAGGTCTGGTTCCCCTGTTACTATGAAAAAGAGATACTGCCTAAGCAGACACTGTGATTATTTATGGTATTCATATATCCCTTTTATGGGTTATTTTGCATTTCTTTCCTGGAGATAACAGCAACGTAATTTTAAAATATTGCACAGGAAAACTTCTATTATTATATACTGTGGAAGGATTAATTCTACTAGTACTGGTCACCTTATGTATTATGTAATAAGCAACTGTTTATTGAAAGGTTGTTGGCTTAGTTTATTGATATTTTTCATTAATAATTTGGAGGAAAATAATGGTAAACCCTAAATATGATTAACCAGGTTAGGGCAAACCCTAAATATGATTATCCAGGTTACTGTGAGGTTTCTTTTTTTGTTTTTGTTTTTGTGGAGTTTTTGTCTGGCATGTCCTTACAGCATAGGACAAAGTATAGTAGAGTGAAGGATACAAAGGTCTTAGAATAAAGAGATTTGATTTTGACTCATAGTTTCCTATCAGCAAGACATTTCTTTTTTTCATACTTCAGATTTTTTAATCTATAAAATTAATGAAGGACTTGGCTATATTTCAAATACTTTTTGAGTTTTTTTTTCTTCTAGAATGTCAAACATTTAAACTATAGCTATCCTTGCTCAGGAACTGGAGCCAATGTGATGAGATTCAAGACATGCTCTCCCCAAAATATGTTACCTTGGCATGCTGAGTATTTAAGCTGAAAGCATTTGTGAAAACAGCAGAAACACGGTCTTTCTGACATTTTTCTGCCATTCACCTCTGAGGCAGGTCGTAAAATAATTCTCTCACCTTCTTCCACAGTAAATCCTAAGCCCTCATCCCAGAAGGGCCCTCTCTATACCCAGAGAAAATAAATGCAGGCACACACTCTGTGAAGGACCTGCTCAAGAAGGTCTTGCCAAGTTGTCCTTCAGTTATTACCATTAGATTATTTTGTCTTCCAATCATGTGATTGTCCATGAAGTCACAGTTTTATTCTGTTTCTTTGTTCTTTTCTGAAGACTCCCATGTCTTAACCAAAACCTTAAAATGGATGAGGAAAAGTTACTACTGTCACTCTTCTACTGATTATTAAAAGGTATAGGTTAGATGAATTGAATTCTAACTTTACATATCAGTAAAAAACAGAACCCTATGTGAAAAAATATGAGATATTTGATAAAAAATGTATTATCATGCATCACAAGTCCAGCCATTAGTAATACTTTTACGTTATATCTGTTAGATGGTTGAATTGATTTGTAACCATCCAAAGCGTGCAAATCAAGTCACACTTCATACATAATTTGGCAGTGAGAGTAAAACAGTAGTAAGTCAAAAGGTGAGTATTTTGGAAAATAAACATTTGGATGACATGTCCTCAGAGAGGATAAATGGTGGTGATGATTAATTATATGTGCCAACTTTTTGGGGCCATGGGATGCCCAGATATCTGGACAAGCAAATTTTGGATGTGTCTGAAGGAGTGTGTTTGGATGGTATTGAAATTTAAGTTGTTAGATGAGTAAAGCAAATTGTTCATCTAAACAGTATAATATGTGAATATAATAAGATTTTTCATATTAGGAGAAAAGTCTTCAAATGTCTTCTTGCTTAATAGTCCTTAAAGTGGAACATCATCTTATTTTTGGCTTCAGACCAGAAATGAAACATCTCCTCTTTCAGGGTCTTGAGGCTGTTGGTCCATGCATTACTCCCCTTGGGTCTCTAAGTTACCAACTCACCCTGCAGCTATTGAGACTTGTCATATTGCATAAAGACAGATATATACAATTTATCCTAGATACATATAGAAATATGTCTTGTTTATACATATATAATATGTATATGTGTGATTTATCATTATATTACATAATTAAATTAACATGTATTACAAATATTCATAAATTACAAACCATGTGAATGCATTATGAATTATTTACACTGCACATACAAATTATTTATATATAAAACATATATAGAGAAGCTAACATAATAACTAAAATGATGGTAAAGGGCCAGATATGAAAATAAAAAAGAAGATATTGATACTATCTTTTTTGGGGGGATGTATATATTTTCATTTGCTGCTTAAAAAATGTACAGGTGAAGGAAATCAACTTTTTCCATATTCAATGTTTTTCTCACAGTGCACTTTGAAGGCAGAGATTTAATTAATTTGTTGAAAGTAACATATGGATTGATACTGAATCCCTCACTTGGTCTGTGTATTAGACAGGGGCTTTTACCAGGTGCAAGGAATTCTGAGGGAAGGGTTGGGTCCACAGCATTGAGGGAATGTTGAAAGTAACATATGGATTGATACTAAATCCCTCACTTGGTCTGTGTATTAGACAGGGGCTTTTACCAGGTGCAAGGAATTCTGAGGGAAGGGTTGGGTCCACAGCATTGAGGGAATGTCCTTAACTCTATCACTCATTCTTAAAGCAAACTACAATCTATCAGCTGTTTATATATAGTACCTAAGTGTATTTATTTATTACATTATCTAGTTTGACTAGCCTAAGCCTCACAAAATAAATAAACGATTTTAAAAGATTGAGTATGACACAAATAATATAAGCATTAGTAAATTTTCACAAAGCTCCTTGCAAAACTGAAGGATAGTTTTGAAAACATTGATACTATCTTTTGAAATCTCTAGGGTTTGTATATTGACATATAGCACATAAAAAGGAGAGTTAGTGCAATTAACTGAGGTTTCCTCTGGATTCCTCCTGATAAATTTTTATATTTGTTCTATTTACTCATGATACAGAGAGAATATCGAAGACAGATAGAAAATCACTGCTTCTCATAGACAATGTAAAGCCATTGCTGTGACCACTGTTCAAGTTAGCTGTTGTGTTACGAAAAAAGGTTAATGCAGATTGATTATTTTGTTATTCACCATTGGATTGCTAAACTAAATGGCTTATTTCGTTTGAATGTTCAGCTTGTCTCCAGCATTTAATATGTTTTACATAGCCTTTCTTGGAAACAGAACAGTACTGTGAATAATGGTGAGTCAGAAAATCTAAGTGGGAATATGTTCATAAATTAATGTTTGGAAATCCTGGGACATGTTCTAGATACATTTACTGTCCTTGGCTTTTTTTTTTTTTAAAATTGTAAAGAAATCATGTTTAGTGTAAGAAAGTTGTGATAGGGAAAATATGTTACATTTGCTATAAAATTATAGATTATATTTTTACTTGTTGAATAAGAATTAACATTAAGCAGAAGTAATACATTAGACTTTTGACCATTGTTTTTATGCAGTTTGCTAGTAGGTATAGTAAAAGATAACATCTTATATCTTAGAGTGTACTAATTCACTATACTGAGAGAAATTTTGTTTTAAAATTGCTACTACTGGGAGTTCCTAAAATCTTTGAAAAAGGAAAAGCGATGGTTTTCTCATGTTAAATGAGTGCTTCTAGAACGGAACCTAATAAAAAATTGAGACAGCTAGAGTTTCAGGTCAAGAGTGAAATGCTGTATTATCCTATAGCGACTGTCAGTGAGGTTAGGAGGAGGGTGGGATGTGGCACCAGTTGCCATGGCAGCCCTGGGCAGCTGATGTGCTTTGGAAACATCCTGGAATGCTGGCACCAAGAATTCAGTAAGGGGTACAGGCTTTTTCCTAGAAAACATGGATACACACAATTAGGTAAAAAGGAGCAGATTTAGTCCAGAAGCAATGCACAAATCTGTAACTAGTGACCACATAGGTTAAAACATTAGATCTAATGGCCAGTATTAGATGGATCATATGGTCGGTCTCATCAGCCATGGCAGACCCTGGCACAGGAACCTACACATGGAATTAGTAAATCCCAATTCTATGTAAACAGGAGCACCTGAGCTCTGATTATTTTATTGGTGGACAATATGTAGACTCCTACTTTGTAATTTGGATTTTTTATAGTCATTTTCTCTAGCTTCCTTAATGAGTAGTTAATGAGTACTTAGAATATAATGAGAAGCTAGGCAAGGTTTGAGAACTTATGAGTATGAAGAAATCAGTGCAGGGATATTCTCAAGGTTTCAAGGTATCACCTCATATATGTACACACACACATCAGTCTTAATGAAGGAAACCAGGACAACATTCATTCAGATAACAAAGCAATCTATCTTAACACCATGAACAATGAGATAAATTGACACGCTGACTCTTCACTTGCAAGAATGTGGTGCAAAGGGCAAATCCCATTATCATCTACCTCGTATTCCTACCAAAGAATTTGAAATTAAACACAAGAAAACAATTGGACAAATAGAGATTGCTAAATATCCTACAACAAAATTGTCCTAAGTATAAAAATCTAGAATTGTAGACATCTTACAAGCAGACTAAACTCTTCAAAAATATCAGTGTCCTAAAGGAAAATAAAAGGCCTAAGGGAAAATAACTTTTGTTATTAAAAAGGAATAAAGAGACATTATAATCATAAAATGTACTATCTGGTTTGTTTAAATTCCAAATAGACAAGAAGGGGTTATAAATATATTTGGGGCATAACTAGATGTACTTGATTATGAAAATTAGAAAATATTTTTGAATAATGTCAACATTATGGAGTGTGAAACCAGATAGTATGAACATGACTCAGCTGTGATGTATAAATATGACTCAGCTGTGATGTAATTAGAAGAAAGATCAGCACAGGAGTTGATGGTGATCACACTATGGTCGCAACCCTTCCTCATTCAGAAAGCTTTGTAACCAGTCACTGCTGTGAATGGAATATTTTTTTTCCTGCCATCAATTGCAGGAACAATCACTGGGATTTTCTGCTTGAATGAGAGAGGATCAAAATCAGGCTTTTGGGGTCCTGGAGCTTATGCAACTTGGAGAGAGCAATCTTTAAGAACAAGGAGGCAAAGTCCCGGATAAAAAATTAGGTAAGAAGTTTAGTATCGTTAGAATAAAAAATTCCAGAATTTTAAAAATCATGAACTATGACAAATTAACTGTATCACTGCCTTAAATGAAATTACCTTGATTTCAATGGTGTAGGAAAAAAATGGGAAGACTATACAAAGGATTAACAGTCAGGAAGGAGGAAAGGAAGAGACCTTGAAATGTGTGCAGCTGCAACAGAGGCTATGGCAGAGTCCCCTGGGACCTCTGGAACTAGAAGGGCCCTTTGGCTTTATCTCTACGTCATGAAAGGGGCAAGAGAGAAGGATTTTGTACCCTACTAGTGAGGTTATTTGGATTTGTACCACCCTCTGAAGGAGCCACAATTCTGAGCAGTGCCACTGACGTCAGGCTGGTCAATTCTGTGAGCCAAGCAGAGCACTCCCAGAAGCTGCATGAATGACAAACGATGGGTTGTGTTATGCAGAGAGATCTGAGGGTCACTATGTATGCTCTGTAACTCAAGCCACACTAAATGCAGTGCACAAACCAATATATTTTATTAACTAACCACTTTACTTTTTTAATACAATGTTTTCTTGTGTTTTCAGTTAGATGATTTTCAATGGTCTCATTATTTGCCAATAATTTATAACATTATTGTCCTTAGAGATAATTGAAGATAATGTCACCTTAAATTTAGAAAGGCCACTCAAAATTATATCTGCAATAATATAAATGTAAATTTGGAAAAAACATTAAAAAATTTGTACAAATCCCTATCAAGTTTATTTCATACATGGACTATAAGATCCCTGATATTTTGCATTGTCTTGAGAAATGACTAAGATTAAGTGTTGTCGTGATGATGCTAATTCACCCATTAGAATTCAACTGTTCATTAGAGTGAGGGTTGTGTGTTTTATGTTGGATTCTGCTCCTTCACTTCATGGCCATAAAGGTGCTGGCATATTCTGGATGTTATCTTGATACCCAGACAAGCAACAACCTACCTATAAATAGAAGTACCTACCAAGAACTTTAAATTTGCATGCAAATTAAATATATTTGTTCCTTAGATATCCATAATGCCAGCAGAGCCACTGAGGCCAGGTCACATAAAGGGACCGGTCAAGACAGGCTCTGAAGCAGAAGGTAAATATGGTGGGAACTTACTGAGTTTTGGTTTCTTCATTATCCCTCACCCCGTGATCCTCCACGCTGAACTTCATACATACTTAACACAAGGAGAAAACTAATAAAAATGGAATAGAATCTTGAGTTATAATCTCAATGAAGATAGGTGAAATATGAGGGCATAAAATCTTAGTTCCTCAGGTCAGTTTGACCCTAGTTAAAGCATTGTTTCAGTTTGCCACTCTCCTGGTACTCACAGCTCTGGATCATGTGCCTCAACTCCCCCCTAAACCCAAGTTCCTCCATGTGTCCTTTTCAGGTAGGTCATCAATATACTTTTTCTCAGGCACTATTGCCATTTCTTAGATTCAGTTTTTATCTAAGGAAGCACAGAATTTTTTGCCTGAATGTTATGTTCCTTTTTAATTTCCTCTAAGTTTAAGAGTGAAATTTTTTTCTCAAAGTCACCTGAATGTTCACTTTATAGCATTTCTGTACACTCATTACTAAATTCTCAAAACTGGCTATTTTAACTTTTAGGGAACATAGCATCTCTTGCTTAGCTCCCTTCAGCTTCATCTACACACCCCATTGATTTTTCTCTTTACTCAGTTTTTCTTAAAGTGTAGACAATTTTGGAGCTCATATCTCTAATGCCTATAAGCTATAACTATAATAAACCTTATAAGACTCAGTCTCTAAGATCCCAAGGCAGAATCTGTAAGTTCCTTCAAAGAAATCTGTCACATTCATGTCTTTTAGTATTACGCTTAGATTCAAATTCAGCTAATCTAATAAATTACATTCTGAATGTTTTAACAGCAGAAATCAAAAAAATATTTTATTCAATACCTATTAAATTTGAATTCTGTGAAAATCTGAATTCAATGACACTTTCGATGGCGCTGTTTAGCAAATGCAAGTGTGTGATGTATTTCTTTTTTTCATTAAAATAAGGTCTTATTTGTCGAGTATTTACCATCTCTTTGCTTTTGAGTGAACAAATATGATTAGCATTAAGATTATTAAAGAGAAGATTCTTAATTGACTCTTTCCTCCTCTTGCATTCTTTTAGGTTGCTATTTTTTTAGCCAGTTTAATTCCACAACCTTCTCAGATTCCTCAAGGGTGAACACTGGACAACTGGCCATGGGTTGTTTTGAATGAATAGGTTTTAAAGCTCCAGAATTTCTTACCTTCTGTGACATTATAAATTCCTATTTCTTAAGGGGTCTTGTGATGACTGTAATTTTCATTTGAACATCATATACAGAAAACAACTAAAGAGAAAGAGTTTTTACAAGGTTATTTTATATTTATATGACTTTAATCTAAATTACACTTTTCTGGATTAATATAATATTGATACTGTTGCCCAGAGGCAGTATATGGGAAAGAAAAAAATTTGAAAATAAAGCAAATATAGAGTATTATCTGATTGTATTAGAAAATTTCCATCACTACTAAAAATACCTGCGATAACTCACTTATAAATAGAAAAGGCTTATTTTGGCTCGCAGTTTTAGAGGTTCCAGCCTATGACTATTTGACTCCACTGCTTTAGGCAAGGCAGTATATCATGGAAGGAGAATGTGTTGAAGCAAACCCACTCACCTTATGGTCATGGAGCAGAAACAGTGAGAATATGGCTGATGGTCTATATTACCTCGAAGGGCACACTGTCAATGGCCTAAAATCTTCCCACTAAACACCACCTTTTAGAGGCCCATCATCTTCCATAGCTTTATACTGGGAAACAATTTCTAACCTATTGGCCTTTGGAGGAAATTTACAGGACAAAGTATAGCACTGGCCTCTTTAAGTTTTGTTCCACTTTTGCCTTTTGTCCAGTGCATCCAGTGCATATGAGGATATTAAAGTAGTGACCACCCTTTCTGCCCATATCAGATATCACTGATAGCCTGTTTTACAGTCTTCTATAAAAATAAATAAAAAATAAAGTCTCATGCATATTCAGAGGGTAGAAGCCATTTTAGCAAATCTGATACTGTATTCATAAAGTAAAGAACAGTGAAATTATAACTGCTGCAATGATAAGCCCTCAGGCAACTTGAGAAGACCTTCAAAGTCAAATAGCTTAATTATTATTATTAACAACAATCAATTAATAGTTAAAGTCAATTAATTTCTTTCTCTTCTATTCTATCTCCATCTTACTCCAGCATCTACATATGGAGGCAATTAAGCTACTACTTAAAAATGCTCACGATAAACCCAAAGAGGCAGAAAACTCCTGAGTCAGCCTCAGCTCATCACCTAGGGGAGGGTAACAGGGAGAAAGGAGGGAGTCGCCAGCCTCCAATACTTAGCTAGTAAAATTCCTCAAGGGCAAGAAAATTCAATGAGCTTCAGTCTGTCTGTCTGTCTATCTCTTTCTCAGGATCCAATCTCTTAAGATTGTCTCCTTTGTCACTTAGAAAGAGAAATAATGCTTCCCTTTGAGAACTTGGCAGTTAGAGACTCACTTCAAAGTGAGGTACCTGAGTAGAATTAGTTTCAAAAGCAGAAAATATTGGCTCTTTTTCTTTGTTCACATGTGTAATGTTGGTTTTCAGTCCCTTTTCTTTGAAACCAGAATTTGCAGGGAGTTGTCTGGTAACTATAATGACTGGCAAATATTTTTGCTTCCATAATACTTTTTTACCATGAAAAAAAGGTCTGATTAAGTATTTACTAATTTCTAGGATATTAGTACTCTTACCGTGATTGATTTGGAGTTACAATATGATGTTATTACCTGAAATTGGGAAGACATGGGCACAATTTTCTCTCTTCTGCTAATTATGTCAACCTCAGCACATCACAGTGTTTTGCCCTTGGAGAAAAAGAGAAAGAGAAAATCCACTTAGGTCTGTATAGGTTGTTCCAAGGTATTCTATCCCAGAGTTCCATGTAGTCAACTGAATCTCTTGTTGCAGATGTCTACTTAGAGACTACAATCATGTGATCCAAAAGACATAGACCTTCTAAAATGTAGTGGAACCATAAGTTTTCAACAACTTAATTCGTGAATCTATTCTATTTATCTTTTGAAATTCTAATGGTGACCCCGTGAAAAGGATGCATTTCTTACTTGAAAAAGAAGTTATGTTTGTTGTGACTGAAGGAGAGCTCTACAGCCTTGCAAGAAGATAACTTCTATAAGAAAATATTTATTTTATTCCTTCTAAAGTTCCTTAAGTGTTTCACATTTATTATCATCATTTTGAAGTTTTACCTTATAGAACTGATACCTGGTAGAGATCTTAGATGATAAGATAATACTGACTAAAACACTTGGCAAACTCTACAACTCTTACAGTTCTATAGCTACTACATTTTATTCTTGATTATCATGATATATTATTTAATCCAATAGTTTTATACAGATATTACCAGAATTTCCCAACTTCATAATCGTTATTAAAATGGGATTAAAACACAGATCACTGGAATTTCTTCCTAATAATATTTACAGGCTATCAGATTGCCAGCCCTATTCTTTACACTTCTCTTTTTCTATACTGAAGCAAACTTTTCAGGATATGTGTATTTGAGTGCTATATGAACTAAAGTTGTCTAATTTGCCAAGTGTCTCAAGTCACTAAGAAATGTTGACTTTATAGTGTTTGATTCTGATATGGCAGATGATATTTCTAGATAAGGCACAAAAAGGAAAATGATAAATGGAAGTTTTTACTTAAGAAGAAAATTAAAATTATCAGATTTTGTCTTTTTATTTATTTTTAACAGGTACATAACATTTACATATTTATGGGGTATTATGTAGCATTTCAAAGCACAGATACATTGTATAGTGTTCAAATCAGATTTAACATATCTATCACTTCAAACATTTCCTATGATGAAAACATTCCAATATATTTGCCCTATCTTTAAAAAATATATAGTGCTTTATCTTTATTGTTATCCTATCGCGCACAATAAACCCCACAAAATTCTCCCTCCTACTTAATTGTAACTTAGTTACTTTTGACCAACATTTCCTCATTCTTCCCTCCATTCTTCTCTCCCTAGTCTCTGGTAACCACCATTGTACTTTTGATTTCAATGAGATCCACATCTTTATTTTTATTTTTATTGTTTATTTATTTATTCACATGTGCATACATTGTTTGGGCCATCTCTCCCTTGTCCCCACTTCCTTGCATTCCCCCCACCCCACTCATTTCCAGGCCCAACCTGTTCTGACCTTTTCTCCAATTTTATTGAACAGAAAACATAAGCGATAATAAGAAAGACATAGCATTTTTGCTAGTTTGAGATAAAGATAACTATACAGAGAGATTCCTAGCATTGCTTCCATGCATATGTGTATTACAACCCAAATAGGCTCATCTCTACCAGACCTCTTCACTACTTCCTGGTCACCTTCCCATAGCGAAGGCTCTGTCAGTTTAAGATTACCTTATTTGCTCCTCTACAGTAAGCACGTCAATTTCAAGTTTTAGGTTTCCTTCCCTTTCCCTATTCCTCCTGTATGCATTCTCCCCTTAGTGTGTGACTCATGTGCAGGTGCCTTTGGAATAATTTGACTCACATGTGTTTGGGTATATCCCCAGGAGTGGGATGGCTGGATCATATGGCAGATCTATGTCTAGGTTTTTAAGAACCCTCCATATTGTTTTCAAAGTGGTTGTACTAGCTTACATTCCCACCAGCAGTGTATGAGTGTTCCTTTTCCCCGCATCCTCACTAACATTTGTTGTTGGTTGTGTTTTTGATGATAGTCATTCTAACAGAAGTGAGGCAGAATCTTAGCGTGGTTTTGATTTGCATTTCCTTTATAGCCAGGGATAGTGAGCATTTTTTCATGTGTTTTTGGGCCATTTGGATTTCTTTCTTTGAAAAAGTTCTGTTTAGTTGAGTTGTCAACTTCTTTATTGGTTTGTTGATTTGGGGGGAGTTTAGTTTTTTGAGCTGCCTATATATCATGGTTATCAGTCCTTTGTCTCATGTATGGCCAGTGAATATTTTCTCCAACTCTGTGGGCAGTCTTTTCAGTGAAATCAACATTTTTAGATTCCACATATGAACTACACTATGTGATACTTGTCTTTCCATGCATACTTATTTCACTTAACAGAAGGACCTCTAGCTCCATCCATATATTTAAAAGTAACAAGATTTCACCCTTTATAAAGTATCAAAAATGCTATTCTGTTGTGTCTTATGTGCCCCATTTTGTTATCCATTCATTAATTAAGAAGAGGTTGTTTCTATTTCTTGGCTATGAGTACTGTCATATGAACACATGAGTACAGATGGTTTTTCAACATACTGATTTCATTTCCATTGAATATCCAGGGTGAAATTACTGAATCATATGGTGTAGTTCTGCTTTTAATGTTTTGAAGATGCTCAATGTGATTTAAAATAAAAAATAGCTGTACTTACTTGTATTCCCTCCCACCAACAGTATGCAGGGTTTACTTTACATTCTTCAATCCTCTTCAGCACTTATTATCTTCAGTCTTTTGCGATAATAGCCTTCCTCACTGAAGTGAGGTGATATACCATTTTGACTTTTATTTGCATTTTTCTGATAATTAGTGATATTAGGCATTTTTTATCTATATGTCTTCTTTTCAGGTGTATCTATTTATATCGATTGCTCACTTTTATTTGAATTATTATTTATTATTTAGTTATTATTGTGCTGTTCCAGTACCTTATCTCTCTTGATCATGACCCTTTCTGACAAGTATAGTTTGCAAATATTTCTTCCATTTCTGTCTCTTTACTTTGTTGATTATTTCCTTTGTTGTACCGAAGCTTTTTATTTTGATTAATCAATTTTTGTTTTTTCCTGTTCTTTTGAGTTATTATCCAAAACGTCTTTGCCTATTCAAATAAATGTCTTAAGTGATTTAATCTGTATTTTCTTCTGGTAGTTACATGGTTTTTGGTCTTATATTGAAGTCTTTAATCCATTTTAAGATTCTTTTTAAATGTGTGGAAGATAGGAGTCTAGTTTCATTCTGCAAGTGAATTCAAATTTCCCCAGAATCATTTATAGAAAAAGCTATCCTTTCTCCATGGTCTGTTCTGAGCAAGTTGTTGAAAATAAGTTGTCTGTAGCTTTACTAATTTACTTCTTGGCTCTCTATTATGTTCTGTTGGTCTATGTAGTTGTTTTTATGACAATGCCATGCTGTTTTGATTGCTACAGTTTTGCAGTATACTTTGAAAGCAGGTAATGCGATTCCTCTTGCTTGATTCTTTTTTTGGGGGGAGGGGGTATCATCTTATAGTTAAATATAAATTTTAAGATTGTTTTTCTAGTTCTATGAACCATGTCATTAGTATTTTTGATGGGGATTATATTGAATCACTACATCATTTGGGTGTATGGGCATTTCAGTAATACTGATTATTCCAAGATGAGCAAGAGATATCTTTCCACTTTTTTGTTTCCTCTTCAAATTTTTTATTCATGATTTGTAATTCGCATTGTAGATTCCTTTTACTTCTTTGGCTAAATTTACTCCTATTAAAAATAAGATTTTACTTCCATTCATTAATTCAGCTATTCATTATTGGCATATAGCAGCATTATTGATTTTGTATGTTGATTTTGTGTGTTGCAACTTTTTTTATTTCATTTATTACTCCCAATAATGTTTGGGTGAAATAACACAGAGCATGTCTTCTGCACACAGTGACAATTTTGTTTCTTCCTTTCCAATATGGATGTCATTTCGTTCTTTCTTTTGCATGATTATTCTGCCTAGAATTTCCAAAATTATGCTGATGATAGTTTTGGTAGTAGACATTTTTGTCTTCTTTTATGTCTTAGAAAGCTTTCTGTATTTCTCCATTTAGTATGGACTTAGTTGTGGATTTGTTATGGGTGGCCTCTACTATGTTCCTATTATACCTAATTTGTTCAGCATTTTTAATTATGAAAGGTGTTGAATTTATCAAATCTCTTTTCTGTATATACTATGGTAGTCATGTGGTTTTTGTCTTCATTTTATATTTTGACTTATTTTATTTTTTACATTGACTGATCCTTGATTCCTACTTGGTATGGTGAGTAATCTTTTCAACATGCTGAAGACAGTTTGCGAATATTCTTTTAAATACATTTGCATCTGTATTCATCAAGAATGCTTCCTGACAGTTGTGTGTGTGTGTATGTGTGTGTGTGTGTGTGTGTGTGTGTGTGTGTGTGTGTGTGTTGTGTCTTTGCCTGACTTTATCAGGGTAATGCTGGTCTATAGCATGTGAAGGAAAAAATTCCCCTCTCTTCAATTTTTAAAAATAATTTAAGTAGAATTGGTAATTAATTCTGTTTTTAAGTGTTTGGTAGAACTCTGCAGTGAAACCATCTGTTCTTGGGCTTTTCTTTGATATGAGACTTTTTTTTATTGAATTAATCTCAACTCACTGTTTTTTTTAGCCTTTTCTTTCTTCATAATTCATTCTTAACATTCTTTCAAGATAATCAAATATGTTGCATGTATTTGTTCATAACAATGTCTAGTTATCCTTTGTATTTCTAGGTTTACTTGTGATGTTTACTTTATCTCTGATTTTATTTTTTAGGTCTGTTTTTATCATTCCCCAAGGTAGTGTAGCTAAGGGTTTTTATTTTTTTTTTTAAAAAAGTTTTTATTTTGTTGATTTTTTAATTGTTTTTAAGTCTGTGTTTCCCTTATTTTTGTTCTGATCTTTATTTCTCCCTGTTTATTTTATTTATTTATTTTTTTGATGGTGTGGGAGTCTTATTTTCTAGTTCCTTAAAATATATAAACAGCTTGTTTATATGGGATCTTTCTTCTTTATTAATGCTAGCAGTGACTGCTATACATTCTCTTCTTATTACTGCTTTTGCTGTGTCCCTTAACTTTTGGTACCATGTGTTTGCATTTGCATTTGGTTTTAAAAAGTTTTAAATAACTTCAATGTCTTTCTTAGTCTATTGACCACACCATAGTCAGTTGTTTAATTTTTAAACATTTGTGTGGTTTTCAAAGTTCTTTTATTATTAACCTCCTTTTTCTTTTGTCTTCTTTTTTTTTTGAAGTCCTATAATTTGAACTTAGGGCCTCACATTTGCTAAGCAGGCACTCTACCACTTGAACCATGGCCCATAGTCTATTTTGTTTAGTTATTATTTTTGGTCTTCCTGCACCTGAATATTTGTATGCTTCTTTAGGTTTGGGGAGTTTTCTGTTATTATCTCTTTGAGTAATCATTCTACCTCTATGGCATTCTCAAGCCCCTCTTGAAAGTCAATGTGAATATTTGCTCTTTAATATATGTTTCAAAGTTTTTGTGAGTTTTTTTATTCCCCTTCATCCTTTCTTTCATTTTCTGCTTCATTTGTGTATTTTCAAACAGTCTGTCTTCAAATGCACTTATTCTTTCTTCTTTTGATCTATTTTTTTCTACTGCTTTCTATCTCCTTTTAATTTCATTTCATATACTTTTCAGCTCAATGATTTCTGTTTTTTGTTTAATTGCTTCAATATCACTGTGAAATTTCTCTGGTAGCATAGTGAAATTTTCCCTGTTTTTTTGAATCTTATTGAGCTTCCTTTAAAACAGCTCTTTGGAGTTCTCCTTCTGAGAGGTCACCCATATCATTTGCTCCATTTTTGGTTTCTTAATCTATTTTATGTTAGTTGATGTAATGGTTCCCTGAGAGTTTGTGATACTTAATGTAGAATACTATCTGAGTATTGTGTGATTCTTCAAGTCTTCCTAATCTAACTCTATTTGTCCCAACAATTTTAGGCAGACCGTTTATTTTCTCTGATTCAATGAAAAGTTTTGCTATTTAAGAACTAGATGGCCCAGAAAGCTGGGGGGGAGGGGATAGGAGGAGAGAGATGGCCCAAACAATGTATCTACTTGTAAGTAAATGTAAAAATGATAAAAGAAAAACAAACAAACAAAAAATACATGGCACCATAAATCCAGGTTCACCATAAGTCTGCTGTTAATGTGTTGTTAATATTTCAGCCTAAGAGTATGTCACTAGTCCAGGTTTGTCACAAATCTACAGATTGGTGTGTTGTTTAGAATGGACTGGGAGAGTACTACTCCACAAAGGAACATCTGGTCTTAAAAGATCCCTGGGTACAGTGTAGGCCAGGTCTAGAATCTTCATCCATAGTCACTAGTCCTTAAACAGGCACCAGAAATTCTGCCTAGCTTTTGGCTTCACCTTGGAGGGCTTGGTCCCAAGTCTATATAACTGAGCAACTACCTTCTTTTTCTTCATTCAAGCAAAGAATTATTCTTTCCATCTTGTGCTTTCTAGGGTTAGAGTAGGAACAGAGTGGGAAATTGCATGGCATCCAGTGCCACAATTCTAGGTCACATTCAGAAACTTAAGCCTGCCTTCTTGTTTCATCCATGAGTTTTTCTTATTATAAATAGATATTGTAGTAGCCTATAAAGTCAATAATCTTTTCCAAATCTTTGACCTATAAAACTGCTATATTCTGTAACTGCTACTGATTATTAATGTGGCATGTGTCAATAGGTTATCTGAATTTAGTTTGCCATTGTTTTATAGATGTATGTGGCTCCATGATATTATATATTGGGTAGATACAATCATTTTATTGTACATATGGTGAGTTTGATTTTACAGTTGCTGTTTAATAATTTTTTAGATTATTTTTGTGAGAGAAAATGTAGTAAAATTCTAGCAGATTATTTTTCCTAAGGAAATGTTACAGTTTTGCAAATGACACATTAGTAATCGGGTCATGATGTTATAGTTGAAATATTTTTACTTAAAAATTATCTGCAGATATTTTCAAAATCAATCCCTTTCTTTCTCAAGTCTCCTGACACATATATGAGAATTTCAAACTGCTGAATTATCATGCTATTGCTTTTATGGTATTATATAATAAACATGTAAGCAATCATACAGATGTAAGGTTGCTATAAATCATCTTTCCCCTTCCATTTACGTGTATTTCCTCAGATTTAAAGTGAATATTAGTTTTATATAAATGTATGTAAAACATCTCTATTTCTGAGTGGTTAATATCAAAATAAAGCTGAAGCAAAAACTAATTTTGCTTGAGATTTGGGCATTGCATTCTACCCCTCTGGAAAACTGTCATTTGGTATTTAATAGTCAGACACCATAAAAATGAATGGGAAGTCTTCCATTTTAGAGGACATGTACATTTTCCAGTGAGTTTCATATCCACTGTCATATTGTCTTTAAAGAATCACAAAATTTTTCATAAGTTTTTGTTATGAATAAATACAACAACACTGAGCAAAACAGGTTATAGTTGAAATGTAGAAAGTATAAGAAGCTCAGAATTTTTTTGGATAAAAGATATCTAAGTTTTAACTAAATATTCTGAATAAATTTTAGAATAAATGTGGTCTGCAAAGCTTCTAAATTGCCACTCTATTGACTTCCATAGATAATATCCACATTTGTAAATCTAACTTTAAATTAAACTCAAAGAATCATATTTAGGAAAATGTGACTCAACGAATGAATGCCAGAATTATGTTTTCCATAAAAGCATTGAAAAAACTGGCAAAATAATTGTCAGAATTAACTTTTACAGAATTCTGTATACTGACTACAGTCTTATTTTTGGGTTTCATTCTGTTTCCTTGAATGTTCTATCATTCTTATGCTCAGGGTATACGATTTAATTATTTTAGCTTTAGAGTACATTTTGGTACCTCCACATAGTTTACCTCAGTCTACTAGTCTTTTCCAAATGCTTTTGAATTTTTTTATTTACATTAAATGCAATAAATGTATAGATTTTCCTAACAGAATTGTCTTAAAATTGTTAAAGTTTTTCCCATTCAGAAATGATATATTACTTTACATTTTTTCATCTTTCAATATCATTTTACAATGTTCAAGAAATTTCCTCATAAATGTGTACATAGTTCTGCTTAAATTGATCCTCTTATTATATTCTTTGGTGTAAAAGAAGACATTATTTTGTTATTGGTGATGTATGGAAAATTAGTTTGGTTCTTTATAGACCTATGAAATATACATATTTTTCTTGATTTTCCATTTTTGTAAATATTTTGTCTGATGTTATTTATTTTGCTTTTTCTTGACTGATGTTCATATTTCTCATTTACTTTTCTTATTTAATCAAATAAGATAAAACCTCCAAGCTGTTTTTAATTATTTAACAATGTGATAAGTGCAAAAGTACAAAACTGAAGTCAGTTGATCTTACAATATTCTCACAATATACTTCAACACCATGCTTTAAATATATGTTTTTTTTTTCTTTACCAACCAAGAAAGCAAAGCAATAGTAGTGAACAACAGTTAGGTATCCTCTAAGTCAATTCATTTCTGACACAACCTGGTGATAGTATCGGGCCCAGAGGTTGAGGGTTTAGTCACCAAGACGACCACCTCCTCTTTAGATGGCAGGTGCATGCCTCAGGTTGTTTTACCTGTGTTCTGACTGACTAGCTACAAGTCAAGGTTCCTGTAACACTCTCCTTAGCTTTGACTGATTTGCTAGAGTGGCTCATAGAATGCAGGTCAACAATTATATTTGCTGGTTTATTATATAAAGGATATTACAAAGATAGGGATGAGGAGGTATTTAGATCAAAATATGTGGGAAAGAGCACACAAGTTTCCATTGCTTCTGGCACACCACTTTCTAGGAGCCTCCAAGCACTTAACTATTCTAAAGCTCTTTGAATCCTGCCCTTTCAGGTTGGTAGGGAAACTCCATTATGCAGGCATTATTGATTAAGTTATGCGGCATTCATTATCATCTTAACCTTTAGCACATTTATCCTCCTTAGAAACTGAGAGTAAGGTGAAATGACCAACTGTATAATCCCACTTTTGTCTTTCTGATGACCAGCCCCAATTCTGAAGCTACCTGGGGGCTGGCAGCCATCAGTCAACTCATTAGCATACAAAAATATATTTATCACTTTGAAAATTCCAAGGATTTTTGTGGTTGTATCCCAGGAAAATGGATGAAATTCAAATATATTTTTCATTAAATCACACTGGCACATACTTGTTTGATGCATCTCAAATGATTAAGTCATAGAATGATATAATGGTATTATTGTTTTTTTACAAACCAGAGAAAACATCTCATCCAACCCTTTAAAATCCCTTATGTGAGAACAAGGACAAGAGTAATCAGTAATTACTTTAAATTTATATAACTCACTAATGGCATAATTTCTACTAGAGTTTCTCCTTGACTTGCATTAAAACACTAACAAGCTTCTCTTTACAATTCAATAGTGTGTACAATAGTCTCACTCTGCCTTATCAAAACCATGTTATTTGACTCATTCTCGGTTCATGCTCCTGGAATGACACGCACACAGAGCTGAGTCCTTACTCTCTACCACAAAATTCAGTGCCCCTAGTGGGTAGAAGAAAAAAAAGTAAAATAAAATTATACAACAAGCTTTTTACTCTGGTCTGGTAGTTATTACAAGTATTTATTTTTGTATTTATAAAATTGTTACTGCAGAAGGGTTTAGGGATAGAAGGCATTCCCTATAAGAGAGGGTATCCTCTCAGCTCTACAATTACCTTCCAGTTTCTAGGTTTTAAATACAATGATAAAAAGAGTTTTGAAGAGATTCATGAAAGAGTAAAGATCTAAGCAAAGATTTACTAGTAAAGTAGAGTGAAACAAGGAGAAATGAAGAGGAAAGAGTGATGCTCTCTGACATGAAGAAGGTGGAGCTGGGATCTCAAATGGGCAGTTTTCATTCCTGGAATATATTTTTACCTTCTAAACTAGAAGGTTTCAGCTTAAACTTTATCTTGATAAGTAGCCACCTGGAAAAACTTGAATCATTTTTCTAAGTCACTGGTGAGAGGTTATTACCCAAACATGGAGATAATGGCTGTAGGGTGGGCTTTATAAAGGTACTTATGACATGGGAATGTGCTTGTTATGATTTGAACATTCCTTTCTGGGCAAAGCATTCCTGAACCAGGACTCACCCAAGGAAATTATAACATAACATCTGAAACAAAGGGGTGTGATGGATGCATATGCTTTCTTTAAAAGGATTCATTTAACTATTGCTGCTATAAAAGAAAGATCATT
Source organism: Castor canadensis (assembly GCF_047511655.1). Classification (NCBI taxonomy): domain Eukaryota; kingdom Metazoa; phylum Chordata; class Mammalia; order Rodentia; family Castoridae; genus Castor; species Castor canadensis. The sequence goes on along the minus strand of NC_133391.1, from coordinate 93,042,684 downwards.
TAGCAATCAACATCTTAATTTAGACTGCCCAGCAAAGGAGAAGAGAAACAAAAATCACTCTGCCAAGGACAATTCACAAAGGAGTGACAACTGCTATAGTGTGACATTGGTTTATATATGAAACATTTAAATAAATTTTTTAGTGATTTCTTTTAGCTTTTCCTGACTCGGGCTTATTTTCAGATGTTTTCTAATTTCCCTGCCACTTTATCCTATCTATCCTACCTCAAGACTGCATACATATACTTTGATTCACAGTTATTTAGACCATATAAAAATATTAAATCAAAACCCTTTTCTTACAAATTTTCAATTTAAAGCAAGTTTGAACAAACTTGATTTCCATTAGTCTAGTTTTGATGGGAGTCTAATTTGGTCAAGATGACATTGCCATTTCTTACCAAAATAGGTGATTTCACTACAGGAGGTCTTTTTATTTTTTTGAAGATGTACCTAATGATTTTTTGAAGTTCAAGAATACAATATTCAGTCTGTACCCATGTAAATGTTTTATCAAAATCAATTATGGAATAGGTAATTATGTGGACATAGACTAATTAGTATAAAACTTAGTGAAACTTCCAGAGTTAAAAGAGTTCTCTCTTGCAGAAGAGGACAGTTTTCTCATAACAGCTGCTTAGAAACTGCTTTTGTTAAAAAACACTGACTCCTGACTTTGTCTACAAAGTTATTAAAACTGAACGAAAGCCTGGAATCCCTGACTTGGTTTTGTATCTGTCTCCTTTGTCTTAAACTTTGGGTCACACTCCTGTTTAACTCTACATAACATGATAATCACTCAAGGAACCTCAATCTACAAACTTGTGACACCTCACCAATCTCTTCCCCTTGAAGGCTGAAGGCACAAAGACAAGAGTAACAGAGGTATCCTACTGTCAGTTGTAAAATGTCCTGTTTCAGACCCCCAAAAGGAGGCACATGAATGTCTCCAGTCATTGCTGTGAACCTGGCCTAAATCTTGGATTCTGGGAATGACAGAATTGATGATAAGGGGCTGAAACTACCCTCCCAAGCAACAGTAAACCTTGCAGAACCAGAACTGAGATAATAAGTTACCCAACCACATTCTGACTAAGCTTCTTATTTATGTATACCTCTTGCACCCTGCCCCAATTCTTCCTCTATTTAAACCTACAACTCATGTCAGTACTTTAAAGAGTTACTTGGGGTCACTTAATTCCTTTTTCTATTCCTCTCATGGTCATGCTGATTAAACCTCCTTTCTCTGCCCTTCCCTATTACTTATCTCTTTAAATGGATCATTGGGGCCAGTGACCAAGCCTGGCTTTATGGGACTCCTGGAGCTGGGGCTTTTGCCCTAAAACTCTGGTAACTCTCTGATGAGTCAGAGGATGCTAATCCCATGGATAGATTTAGATAGCATGAGGTGTTATTTCCACATTATAGATCATGAGTCAAACACTGCCCTGTGTCATCAGAGTCATATTGCACTGTGACAGAACACATGTCCAAGGTCCTCAACAGTTTCTTTCAGTATAATTATGCAATAATGCAATCTTGCAATTATTTTGACTACATTTCCATTCTTTGGGACTTTATTGAAAGGGTTTATTTTTATGATCATTACTCACTAGTATAAACCAAATCTAAGGAAAACAATAATAGTTTAATTGTGCCCTGTTTTGAGGACCATGCTATTATCTTTTAGGGAATGGTGGAAAGCTATGAACAAATGGACAAAGAGCATATATCTTTTCTGTTTCTCTTTCTGGAACCATTTTTTAGTCAATGAAGACCTAAAGATTTGTGATACTGTCTCATGAGACTCTAAATCCTATAAGTATAGAGACTTTTAAACCATTAAAAATATTGAACATTTATTTATAACTGTACAGATTAATTATTTTTACTGCAATATATGTATTAAGGTGTTTATATATATTTATTTTTGGGGGCATACTGGAATCTAACTCAGGGCATCATGTCGTTTGCTAGGCAAGTACTCTACCATTTAAATCATAGCCCTGGTCCTTTGGCTTTTAGTTTGTTCTTCAGATAGGGTCTTGTGCTATCTTTGGTTGGACTGATTTATGAACACAATCTTCCTATGTCTGCTTCCTGAATAGCTGGGATTACAGATGTATACCACCATACCCAAAACCATGTAATTTTGATTTGCATTTCCCTGATGACTAAAATTTTTGAGTATTTTTTCAAATATATATTGGTCATTTGTATTTCTTCTTAGAATTGGCTGATCATAATTTTAGCCTATTTATTGATTAGATTACCTTTTCTTTCTTAACTTTTTTGAGTTCTTTATATAATCTGGATATTCATTCTCTGTGAGATATCTTGCAAAAATGTTTTTCAATTTCATAGGTTATCTTTTTACTGTTGATTGTTTCCTTTGTTGTAAAAAATATTTTTAATGCAATGCAATCATATTTAGCATTGCTAGTGAGGAAATCATTGTGCCAGTATCTTGAGGGTTTTCCTTACATTTTTCTCGGATAATTTCAAACTTTTGATACCACGTCGAAGTCTTTGATCTAATTAGTGTTTTTTTTTTTATACAGGGAGAAATACAGGTATCTGCTTTCATTCTTCCACACATACTTATTCCATTTTCCTAACATCATTTGTTGAAGACACTGTCACTTCTCCAATGTGTTTTTGGCACCAGTGTAGAGAATCAGATGGCTATATGAGCATGGGAATGTTTTTTTGGGGAATCCTGCTCTTTCCATTCATCTGTGTTTTTTTTTTTCTTTCAATACTCTGCTGTCTTTGTTATTGTGACCCTAGAATATATTATCAAATCAGATATTGTGATGCCAACCAACATTGCTCATTTTGTTCAGGATTTGGGCCTTTTAGGTTTCTGTATGAATTTAAGATTATTTTTTCTTTTTTCTCTAATTTTAGTTTTTTTAAATATTTCTAATACTAGATGATAGCTATACAGGGGGTTTCATTGTGACATATCCACATACATGTATTGTACTACAGATTGATTCATCCTCTCCATTATTCTCCTTATTCCCTCTCTCCCCTTCTTAAAATCATTTCAACAGGTTTCCATATTCATACATATAACCTTCACCATACTCACCCTCCTTTACTCTCTTCATTTACCCTCTCCCTCTTTCTATTACCCCCTTTCTAACATGTTCTGTTTTATATTCCTATCCTTCATCACTTAGGTAGTCTGTTCATTGTTCAGTGGGATTTTGGCTTGATATTTTTTGTGTAAATATATTTTAATCAGTCTATCCCTCTCTATTACTCTTCCTTACACTTCTTCCCCTAATCTGTATTCTGTATTGTTCATCAGTTTTTATTATTCATCACAGCTTTTATCAAGAAAGGAAGTTAAATTATGTCAAAGGTTTTCTCTGCATTTATTGAGATCATTATTTATTTTTGTCCTTCCTTCTATTTATGTGCTGTATTACACTTATTTACTTGTGTATGTTGAACCATGCCTGTATCCCTGGAATGAAACTGACTTGATCATCATGTATGATCTTTTTATATGTTGTTGGATTCAGTTTACCAGGATTTTAATGAGATATTTTACTTGTGTATTCTTTAAGGAATATAATGAATATTATAATTCATTATAATTATATAATAATTATATACAGTTATGGCCTATAATTCTCTTTTTTAATGTTTTGTCCTTGTCTGGTTTAAGGTTGAGTGTAATACTAAACAGAATGAGTGTGATAGTGTTCCTTACCTCTCTACTTCATGGAAATTTTGAAGAGTTCTGGTATTAGTTGTTCGTTAAAGGTATGATAGAATTTGGCAGTAAATCTATAGGGTTCTGTGCTTTTTAGGGGGACACTATTGATATTCAAATTTCACTGCTTGTTCCATATATGCTTGGGTGGTTTACATCCTTTTGGTGCAATTTCAGTTGGTTATATGCAACTAGAAATTTATCTATTTTTCTGAGTTTTTAAAAATGTATTTGAGTATACATTTTTGAAGCCTTCTATAATGATCCTCTGGATTTCATTGGTATTTATCATGATATCCCCATTTTCCCCTCTGATTTTGTTAGTTTGGATCTTTTTCCTCTTCCTTGTAGTCAGATTGTTAAGGGTTTACCAATCGTAAGTATTTTTCCAAAGAAACAACTTTTTGTTTTGCTCATTCTTTGCATTTTTTATTGGTCTCTATTTTGTTGATTTGGGCCCTTATTTTTTTATTAACCCTCTTCTGCTGGTTTTGACTTTAGCTTGTTCTTGTTTTTCTAGGTGCTTGAGATGCAGCATTCGGTCACTTATTTGCAATCCCTCTGTGGCTTTTAATGTAGGCAGGCACTCAATACTATAAACTTTCCCCTTAGCACTACCTTTGTTGTATCTCATAGCTTCTGGTAGTTGTGTTTTCATTTTCTTAGATTCCAGGAACTCTTTGATTTCCTCCCTTATTTCTTTGATAACCCACAGGTTGCATAGCCACCATTCTTCAGATGTTTAAATATTTTTGCTGTTTCTTTTCTTGTTTAGTTTTATTCTGTTGTGGTCAGACAGTATGCCGGGGGTCATTTCAATTTTTCTTATATTTGTTAAGACTTATTTTGTGTCATATGATATGATCTGTTTGGTGAAAGTGCCATAGTTTCTGAGAAGAATGTGTATTATGCTGCTGCTATTATGCTCTGTAGATGTCTGTTAAATCCATTTGGTGTATGGTGACATCTAATTTTGAAATTTCTTTGTTGATTTTTTTTGTCTGCATATCTTATCTATGGATGGTAGTGGAGTATTGAAGTTTTCAGCTATCATTTGTTGGGGGCAATCTGTGCTTGTAAATCTAGTAGTGCTTGTTTAATAAGTTAGGTGCACTAACACTGGGCACATACAAGTTAAGAATTGTTATTTCCTCTTGATGTATTTTCCTTTTCTTAGTATGGAGTGACCTTCTTGGTCTCTTCTTTCAAATTTACATTTTAGTCTACTTTACAAGGTATAAATATAGCTATTCCTGCCTGTTTTCAGGGTCCATTTGCTTAGAAAATATCTTTTTCTACCCTTTCACTCTAAACTGATTCTTGTTTCTGTCAGTGAGATGGGTTTCTTGTAAACAATGAATTGTCAGGATCTTCCTTTTTAATCCAATTAGCTAATCTATGTCTTTTGATGGGGAAGTTGAGATGATTAACACTCAGTGTTAATATTAGGAGGAATGTGGTAATTCCTCCCATTTTGTTACTTTTGGTGTGTGTGTATGTGTGTACATGTGTGTGCACAGTTGATTCTTTGCTACTATATGACCGCTTTTCTTCTCATCTCCTGAGACTTGATTATTCCTGTCTTTTCACAGCTATGTTTATCTTCATCTTCAGTGTGAAAGAGTATTTTCTGGTTAATTTTGCATCCTGCTACTTTGCTGAATTTGCTGATCAGTGCAGAATATTTTGGTGGCATCTTTAGGGTCTTCTAAGTGTAATTCATATCATCTGAAAACAGGGATAACTTGAATTTCTCCTTTCCAATTCTGTCCCTTTTATTTCTTTCTACTGATTTGTTTAAAAATTTAAGTGCTACATTGAATAAGAGTCAGTGTTTCCTTCCTGAAATTAGAAGAAGTGCTTTACATTTTCCCTCATTCAGTATGATGTTGGCTACAGGTTTTTTAAATACAGTCTTAATTATGTTGATGCATGATCCTTTTATATATAGTTTATTTTGGAAATTTTTCATTAATGGATTTTGAATTTTATCAAAGCTGTTTTTGGTATTTATTGAGATGATCATGTGATTTTTATCTTTAATTCTATGTTGCATTTATTGATTTGCATATGTTGAATCACCCTTATATCCCTGGAATGGAATCATTTGGTCAGGCTGCATGATTTCTAATGTGTTGCTGAATTTGGTTTTCAAGCATTTTTTGGAGGACTTTGGCATCTATGTTCATCAAGCATATTGATCTAAAGATTTCTTTTGTGTATGCATGCTCTTACAGATAATGCTGGCTCTATAGAATGAGAATTAAGGTGTTGCTTCCCTTTGCATTTTATAGGATAGCTTGAGGGGCTAATAGTAATTAATAGTATTAGTTTCTAAAAATTCTCATAAAATTCAGCATTGAATCTGTATTATGCCCAGCTTGTCTTTGTTGGGAGGCTTCCTAATGCTGCTTCAATCTAATTGTTTTTTATCAATGTGTTAAGGATTTTTTTATATCTTTTTGGTAGATCATATATGTATATATAGAAACTTGCTTATTTATCATAGGTTTACCATTTTATTGAGGTGTAGTTTTTCAAAATATACCCTAATGAGCCTCTGGATTTCCAGGATGTGTGTTGCCATATCACAATTTTCATCTCTAATTTTATTTATTTGACTTTTCTCTTTCTTCTCATTAGCTTGGCTAAAACTTTGTTGATTTTGTTTATCTTTTCAAAGAGACCCTAGTCTTTGTTCCTTTGATCATTTATATTTTTCTTTTAGTGTGTATTTCATTTATTTCTGCGCTAATTTTTTCTATTTATTTCTTTCTATTGGTTTGTGCCTTGGAGTTTTCTTGCTTTTCTAAGCCCTGGAAATTCATCACTATATTCTTTTATTTTGGCAGTACTGGAGTACTCAGAGCCTCATTCTTGCAAGGCAGGTGCTTTACCACCTGAGCCACTCCACCAACCCTATTTTGTGCTATGTATTCTCAAGATAGGGTCTTATGAACTATTTGTCTGGGCTATCTTTGAACTGTGATCTTCCTGATCTGCCTCCTAAGCAGCTAGGATTGCAGGGATAAGCCACTAACACCTCTCCTAGGTTACTCATTTTCAACATATGTGATTTTTAAGGTAGGTACTTATATACAACCTTCCATCTGATTACTGCTTTCTCTGTCTTCACAGATTCTGATTTGTTTTGCTTTCATTTTTATTTGATTCATGGAATTTTAAAATTCCCCTTATACTTCTTTAATGATCAATCATTCATTCTAAGGTATATTGTTCAATGTTCATGTGCTTGTATATTTTCTGTGGTGTCTCTTGCTGCTGACTTCTAGTCTCATTTCATTATAATTTGGTAAGATGAAGGAAACTTTCACTAGAATTTTTATACCTTTAGATTTACTTTATGGTCTAAAATATGATTTTTTTTAGAAAAATTCCCATGAACTCATGAAAGGCATGTGTTTCATACAGAATTTGGACAGAACATTTCACAGATATCTGTTAAATCTGTTTTCTCTATAGTGTAACTTAATTCTGATGTTTCTTTGATGTTTTCTTTCTTTGTCTGTTGGTGAGACCATGGCATTATCTACTATTAGTGTATTACTCCCATTTCTCCCATTATGCCAAGTAATGACTGTTTTATCAAAGAACAGGTGTTCAGTGCATATATTCTCAACATTGTTATATGTTTTGATTGATGTTTTCCCTTTATTAATATTTAGTAACCTTCTTTGTTTCTTATAACTGATCTGTCTTGGTCATGATGTGTAGTGATTCCTGCTTACTTTGCATTTTGTTTGTTTGAAATATCATTGTCCATTCTGTTACTTTCAGTTTATGCACATCTTTGTCAGTAAGATTTCTTATAGACTTAGGTCTTGTTTTGAATCCATTCAATCAATCATTCTCTTTTAATTCATGATTTGAGACTATTTACATTTAGAATTATTACTGGAAGGTATATATTATTTCTTGTGATTTTTTTCTGATTGTTTTGCATAATCTATGTCAATTTATTTCTCCTTTATTCATCTTGGAGAGTTGATGATCTACTGAGCTAGTGTTGTTTGAAGCTTTCCTAATTATTTCTGTTTTTGAAGCTTTCCTAATTCTTGTTTGCTTATCTACTTTTCTAGTGATGTTATTCTTTTTGTGCACTTGTATTTGCCTTGCTTCATCTTCTGTGTTTATGATTCCATTAAGTATATGTTGCTGATTGGTGGTCATGAGTTCACTTAGTTTATATTACCTTGAGAGATCTTTAGTTCACCCCCAATTTTTTCTTTTGTTTTGGTTAGGTAGGACTGGAGTTTGAATTCAGGACTTTGTATTTATAAAGCAGGCATTTGTGAAGCCTGAGCCACAACTGCAGTGTATTTTGTTCTGGGCATTTTAGAGATGGAATCTTGAAAAGTATTTCCTGGGCTGGCCTCAAACCACCATCCTCCTGATCTAAGCTCCCAACTAACTAGTATTACAAATCTGTGTTATCTGTACCCAGCCTCTCCCTCTATATTGAAGGATAGCTTTGCTTAATATAGTAATCTTGGTTGGTACTTCTTTTCTTTTAGAATTTCAAATATATCATCCCCTGCCATCATGGCCTTTAGAGTTTTTGTTGAGAAATCTGCTATTATTCTGATGATTCTGATTTATATATGACTTAGAACTTTTCTATGGCAGCTTTTAATATTCTTTCTTTACTCTGTACTTTTATTTGGTGGGATTGGGATTTGAGCTCAGGGCTTTATGCTTGCAAATCACATGCTCTACTGCTTCAGCTGTGACTCCAATCTATTTTATTTTGGAGATGAGAATGTCATAAACTGTTTGCCCAGGCTGTCCTCAGACTGAGATCTTCTCAATCTCAGTTCCCAAAGAGTTGAGATTTGGTGTGAGCCACCAGCGCTCATGTATATTCTGAACTTTTGACAGATAAACTGTACTGTGATTTGGAGAGGTTCTTTTCTGGTCATGTCTATTTAGGGTTATAAATGCTTCCTGAACCTGAGTTCCCATATCCTAAGATTTGGGAATTTCTCTGCTATTATTTCGCTGAATAAATTTTCTCTGGCTTTAGCCTATAGTGCTTCAACCTCACCTTTTCAGATTAAATGTAGTTTGGTCTTTTGATGGTTTCTAAAAATTCCTGTATGTTCTGTTCCTTCTTACTTTTTTTTCTTCATTACTGTTGTCTAAATGTGATAGTTCATTTAATCTTGTCTTGAAGCCCTGAAGTTCTTCCTTCTGATCAGTCTAGTCTATTGGTAAGATTTTCCACTGAGTGTTTTGACTTACTGAGGTCTTCATTTCCAATACACTCTTTCTGTCTGAAAATTTTGCAGAATTTCTCTCCCGTTATTGAATTGTTTTCTTTCAGCTTCCTTTGTTTTCCTTAGTGATTCAGCAATCTATTCATATATGCTTTGAATTCATTGCACTCTTTAAATTTTTTTTCAACTTTTTATCCAGAAATACATTCCATTTGATATCTTTACCCTCAGTTACTAGAGAGATAAGAATATTTGGACAATGTGTTGTCTTGCTTTTTCACATTTCTTCTCTTTGTTGAAGTTTGCACATCTGTTGCTTTTATGTGAGCACCTTCTTAGGGAACAGCCTCTACTTTATGTTGTGCCCTGGATATTGGTGTGTGTGTATGTGTGTAGTTTTGAGTTTAACTATAAATGGACTTTTCACTGTTTTTTACCTGTGACTTCTTAGCTGTAATTAATGAGTTTTGACATTGAGCCTGTAGGTCTCACACTAGTGAGATCCCTCTGGAAATTCAGACAGAGGGACAACATTGTACATGGGGAGTACACTCTGTGACTACTTCTCCAGTCTTCAAAACAATGTTCATTAAAAGGGCATAGGGGCAGCCTATGCTAAGTTCCCTTATAGTTCAATGTCTATAATGTCTGCTGTTGCTATGGGATGAATGACCAGAAGGAAATTTTAAGCACCTCCAGTCATACCTACTTATGACCAGGTAATTGCTGGGGCTTTTATCCACTATTCTTTAAACTGAACTATCTTCCAATGTACAATGCTCATGAGTAGATTAGGGTACAATTTCTCTCAAATGGCACAAAGTTGTATCTCTGTGGCCATGCACCTACTCAGCATCTATGAGGAGCTGCTCACTTTTTCTGATAGGACTTTTTGCTCCTTTCTTTTCTATTGTTATTAGTGTTGATGTTATTGTTTTAATTTTTAAAATGAGATTATTATTAGTTTATTACTATTATTTGTGTCTTATGTTCCCTTCTACAATATTTTTATCCTTAAAGATTTTTAATTGGTATATGTTAATTGTATAAAATAATGGTTTCATCATAACATTTTATATGTACTTAGAATGTATTAGATCACATTAACCCCTGAATTAACATGTTTTCCATCCCTACTCCCCCTCCTCTCATTCCCCTTACTGTTTCTAAGTACTATCCTTTCTACTTTCATGTCTTTAAAAAAGTCTACATTTCACATATGACAGAATAAAAAACTATTTATCTTTCTGAGTCTTCCTTATTTTGCTTAACATAATCTTGTTCAATGTGATCCATTTTCCTGCCAATGACAGAATTTCATTCTTCTTTTTTAGCTATTCCATTGTGAAGTTATACCACATTTTCTTCATCTATTCATCTATTTCTGGGTCCCTGTGCTGATTACATAACGTGGTTATGGTGAAAAGTTGCACAATAAGCAAAAGTATACAGATACCTTTATTTTATGCTGACTTACATTCCTTTAGGTATAAACCTACGTGTGGTAGCTGGATCATATGGCAGTTCTAGCTTTAGATTATTGAGGAAACTTCATAATGATTTTCATAGTATTTGGACTTATTTACATTCTCACCATTACCATAAAAGGGTTTGTTTTCTCCCAGATATTTGACAGCAGCTATTATTTTTTGTTTTCTTTGTAAAGCCATTTTGACTGAAGTGAGATGGAATCTCAATGTCATTTTGATTATTTGCATTTCCCTCATGGCTGAAGATTTGAACATGTTTTCCTGTATTATTGGCCATTTGTACCTCTTTTGAAAAGCAAAAGTACATTTGTCTCCTGACTAGCAAGATAGCTGCTATTCTGGCCTGTACCTGAATGTCACAGCTGCAATGTGTTGCAAAGCCTCATAGAAAGGACTTTTGTTCCCTAATCCAATTCCAGGCTGGAACTGATGGGGCCAAAACTTTGTTCTGTCCCATAAACTCATGGGTTTTCAGCACTGCTCCCTCTGTGTGGAGTCCTGCTCATTGTTCAGTGGCTGGAGGTTGGAGTTAATGTAACAGATACTGTCTCTTTGTCACTGGCTGAATGCAATTCCAGCTGCTCAGCCTGGGATTCCACTTTTAAATCTATGGCCTGAATTTATTTCTCTCTCCTTCTCCCAAGTGAGAGGCACTTCTCTGCACTGGGCTGCTTCAATTTGGGGGAAGGGTGACAAATACAGTTCTTTCATTCCTGCCTTCTATAATGCCTGTTTTCACTTTATTATGATAAAGCAGTCACCATGTTCTCTCAGATGTTTTCCTTTGCTCCTGTGTTCACAATTTGGTGGAAAATAGTCTTTGAACTTTGCTTGTCTGTGAGGTGAGATCACCAAATGATCTTACACAGTTGCCATCTTGGAAATTTTATAAGTTGTATTGTTTACCATTCACTCACTATGACTCAACTACACAGACTAATAAGAAATAGGTTCTCATCACACAAACACCATAAAAATGACAGGAACAATATTTCAATGAATGTTTAATAGGATACAGGAGCCAAATTATGTGCTCATGTATATCTACTAAAACTTAGGATATCTGACAATTTGATGCCTTCCCCAAATCTGCATGAAATAGTTGACCTTTGTGAAGAAATGTAGAACATTCTAAAGCACAAATGTTCCTTTTCACCTTGTCCATGTCAGCCTTTGTGACATACAAAAACACATCTTTTAGTTATCTTACCTGCTTCTAAAGAGGCCTAGGAAAATTGTCACTTGAGAGTCTGACCCATTCTGAAGGTTTAGAAGTTAGCCATGAGCAATGGTGATATATAGAAAGACCTAAAATGGAGGTTTCTTTCAGGTTTCAAGTCCTTAGGGGGAAAAATATTATGTAACAGGCAGACATGAGCTGTGACCTTGGGAGGGGAGACCACAAGGTCTCTGAGAGTAAACATTATAATTAAACTTTCCAACTCACAGGTGACAAGCCTCTGCTAAGATCAAAATAGCTTACCAAGGTCATGGGATTTCACAAGATGTTTTTGTGTCTCCCACCAACCTAAAGATTAATGAAAGGATTTATTCAAGCACAGTAGAACTTCAATATAACAAAACAAAGACCCAGGCCTATGAACCAAATCCAGGGTCAGGTGGACCAAATAATCATATGTACTTTGCAATTCTGTAAATCTCTCCTAGCCTAGTGACCCTGTTGCTCATGGTGACCTCAGTCCTATAGGCTGGATCTGGGGCTAGGAATTTCTTATGGAAAAATCTCAGTAAGTATTCACACCCCAAAGGCTAATATTGTCATCCACTCCTTAATGAACAGCTTTTGGCCTGTGGAAAGTATCTTCTTTTCCTAATAAACTTTACTATCACTTTTACTGTGTTTTGTGTCTTTCTCTCTTTGGAAGAAAGAATTGAGATACCTGTATTGACCTTCTAGTAGTTAACAATACCACTAGAACTGTGTTTTTCTAATAGTTATATAGACTTCTAAGAATAAGAAATTCTAAAAGATGAACCAGACAAGAGCTATTTTACTTTATATGTATGAACACTTAAAATAATTTGCTTTTCCATGCTTCTCGATGAGCATTGTAGTCCATAAATTTTAGCCTAGATTTTATGTGACTCCTAGACATAGTACTAGACATTAAGAATGGAATGCACCAATAGTTCAAATGTGGTACCAAAGATAACCAGAAAGACTGAGGGTATAGCTCAGTAGTAGAGTGTGCAGTTAACATGCAGTAACCTCTGGATTCAAGTCCCTATCACCAAAAAAGAATAAAAAGTTAACAGTAGCCAAATTCCTAAGATTAAACTGGGGAGGCTGACTACTTCCAGGCAGAGATTAATTACAAATGAATCTGCTCTTTTCACTGCTCAATTCTTCATGTTTTCTGTTTGCTTATTTATTTTTTTAGCAATGTTCATCCATGGAATTTCCAAGTATTATTTCTTTTTGTGAAGTAGGAAAGAAATATTCTTTATTAGCTCCACCATTCAGATTCATGACATTTATGCAGTTTCCTATATGTATTAAATGTAGAAAAATGGAGTATGAACTCTTTGTAATATTTGATAGGTAAACATGCTACTTTATGTATATCGTATCTAATAAGTTTATTTTTGACACCCTTGTATGAATATTTATTTTCCTTCTTTCTGCCTATATATATATTTTTTCACCACACTTAAAGCTTATACTATGATTGCAAATCCAGACTATAATTAGACTATTTTTGTTACAATGCTATAATGTTTGGTGAAACTTTACTACTATAATGAATACAGTGAATTAAGATGTTGAAATGCACATCTAGGCTCAATGTCAAAATACTGATTTTTAAAGAAAAATTTATTTGTATTTTAGCATTTTGCTTAGTAAAATCAGAAGAGATCACTACTTTATTCCACACACTTAGGACATCATTAGAAACAGATTTTAGAGGAACTAATACAGAAACCTTAAAATGACAGCTTATCACTAGCAGGGGATCAGGAAGCAATGTAAAGATCAGTTAGAGTTGAATCAACATGGGTCGTAACACATGGGTACATGAGAGCAATAGTAGGAATCTCTCTGTATAGCTATCCTTAACTCAACTAACAAAAATGCTTTGTCTTTCTTATTATACTTATGTCTTTTCTTCAACAAAATCAGTCACAAGGGCAGAATGGGGGACCTGCCTGAAACTGAGGAGGGGAAGGGGGTATGGGTGGGGGAGGGGAGCAGGGTGGAGAAATGACCCAAACAATGTATGCATATGTGAATAAATGAACAAAAAATAAGTAAATAAATAAATAAACAAACAGATTTTAGAATAAATTTCTCTCTTAAACCCCAATATAGGTTGTAATACACATGTGCATGAAAGCAACACTAGGAATCTCTCTGTATAGCTATCTTTAGCTCAAGCTAGCAAAAATGCTATGTTTTATTTAATGTTTTCTCTTCAACAAAATTGGAGAACAAGAGGGTAGAACAGGTTCTGCCTGGAAGTGAGGGAAGGTGGGGAGGAGAAGGGTGGGGGACAGGGGGTAGAAGTGGCCCAAACAATGAATACACATATGAACAAATGTAAAAACAATTTGAGAAAATTTAAAAAACCCTTATGGTTTCACCTTCTTTTCCCTTTGTCTTATGTTTTCAGACAGTGTTTTGCCCTTTCAACAAGTTGAAATCATTACTAATTACTCCCCAATTTAGCTTTATAGAAAATACATTGTATGTTAAAAAAAAAGGTTAATTTTAATTTTCTGATTTCAGATCTGTGTTTGTTCATCCTTTCATTTTCAGCCAGCATAGTACTTCAAATGTATAAAAGACCTCAAATGATACCTATGAAATGAATAAGGAAATGAATATAGGTATGGTGTTTAAAAACATTGGAGAAAAATCAAATTTCCAGACTCTCCTAGGTCAGTTTAAATAGTATTTATGAATCATAGTTTAAAAGCATTGTATCTGACACAGTGGAAATTAGAATTTCTGTCAGTTGTTATATCTTTTCAGCAGTATTCCCTGATAACCTTCATAATTTTCCCTGGGAAGACATCTTTTAGCACAATTGAATTGGGCTACATAAAGTGCAAAGATTATCATTGATTAAACTAATTATTTTCTAAAAGGATCAGGTCAGTAAGACCTGTGTAAATAAGTTTTGCTCTGCTTTTATTTGTACGAGGTTAGTAATCGTGGTGCATTATTTGATATTAAATGATTTTGTTAGGTTCCTCCAAAATTATTACCCATTGAAGATATATACAGGTACCTATTAAGAACACACCATATGCCAGAACAATTCTTGGATGATGTAAATTTAAATATAATGGAACGTTTTCAAGGTTTTTGTCACAACTGTACCAGGGGCTCTCTCAAACTTATTGAGAAGTGCTCTTTTTTTTTCAGTTCTATTTAAGACAGAAGCAAAATTATTCTTCATAATGCCGAACCCAGGGAATTGTGAGAGAAAGTAATAGTGATTAAATGAATTATTTTTCTGTTAATTGCCATATGTACAGTTAACATCTTTTCAGAGTTTATTTGTTTGTTTAAGATAGGTATACAGGGAGTTTCCTTGTGACATTTCCCCTCTATTTTTCTCCTTTCTACCTTAGTTCCCTTTGTAAGGTGATTTCAACAGGTTTAAAAATTCTATGTTCATTCTTATAAAGGAAGTACAGCACCCATATTCACCTTCTTAACTTCCTTTTTTTTACCCTCCCTCCCTTGTATGTGACCTTCCTTTAGGGTGACTGTTTTACATAACATTTCCTGTACTTGTATTGGCTTTATACTCCACCTATGAGAGAAAACATGCAGTCTTTGGCTTTCTGAACCTGGCTAATTTCACTTAAGATGACATTCTCCAGTTCCATCCATTTACCTGCAAATGGCAGTATTTCATTCTTCTTTGTGGCTGAATAAAATTCCATTGTTTGTAGATACCACATTTTTTTCATCCATTCATTAGTAGTGTGGCATCTTGGCTGTTTCCATCGCTTATGTATTGTGAGCAATGCTGCAATAAATATGGGTGTGCAGATGCCTTTATTATAACCTGACTTATATTAGTTCAGGTATATCCCTAGGAGTGGTATTGCTGAGTCAAATGGCAGATCTAGTTTTTGAAACTTCTCTTTCGTGTGTACAGAAAAAGCTTAGCTCTTTGACAAGTCCTGGAACCCTGCTTTGGTATGTCAGTAGATCTTGGTCTATTTTCTACTACTGCATGGTGTGGGTCTGAGAGACGAATTCTGTTAGATCCTTTTCTTGACCTTTGAAGCAGCAATTTACAAAGAAATCTACTTGGGTCTACTATTTAGATTCATGAAAGCCATGCACTGAATATGCTTGCTGTGATTGCTTCCCTTAGCATTGCGCAATACACAATTATACTATCTTGCAAAGCATATAAAGCAAGTATAGGCCTGTTATAGCCCCTCAAGTCCATATGTTGAAGGTTTTGTCAGTAACTTGCAGTGTGATTAGGAGATGGTTGAACTTTTAAGAGGAAGAAGGTGAGGTCATTTAGGGAATGCCCTATAGGGAGATATGACCCTGGTGCATTCCTCTCCCTTTCTGTTTCCTGGTTGCTATGAAGTGAGCAGCTCTGCTCTACCATATTCTCCCCACCATGATCTTTTGCCTCCCTACAAACCCAAAAATAGCAGAGCCAAGTGATCATGGACCAAAGCCTTAGAAAATATCCTTTTAAGTTGATTTTTCTCCAATATTTTGTTCATAGTGATGGAAAGTTGACTAACAGAAGGTCAAACTACTTTGTCCCTGCCTTCTTTCAGTGCAAGCTTCAGGGCAGTTGTTTCTTATGGCCATAACTGTCATTTTTACAGCCATAGTCTTGATATTGTATGTTCACAATATTAGACACAGGAAGAAGGAAAAGCTATGTGTTCCTGCACTTAGATCTGCTATTTTGAGCATAAAACTCTGTTGTGCATATCTTTTCAGTATAAGTGAGAAACATTTCGTTTTCATATTTACCATTTTCCAGGTGTCTTACTTTTGAAAGCATAATAAGTAAGCTTACAAGCTTTCAGGAAAACATAGACCAACATAAAAATATAATTGTTCAAGTGTACATGGTGAAATAGGATGACAATCGATGCACTTATTACACATTTAAAAAATATCATTTTGTAAATATCTGGTTTCCTCTGTTAAGAAACATGTGGTTAGGAATCATGTCTGTTTTGTTCACTATCACAATTAAACTTTTTGCCAAATATAATATGAACTTATGAAATGCACCTGAAATATCCTTTAAATAGATTTTATAAAATAAAAAACTACTAATAAGTTAACAGCCATTTAGAAAGTCATATCTGAAAGTGGAAAAACATATTGAAATTGTGAGATTTAAATGGATGAGGAGGAATTCACCTTTATTGTGAACTTTTCTTACATGCACATTACCCATTTATTCTACTTGGGATCTTTGACTCATGGCCACCTTTATTTTTGTAATTCTATGAATATTCCAGAACTTTACTCTAGGATATAGTTAAGTACTTAAGATACTTGTTTTCCCTTTCAAGTCTTGCTTTTAATATTTGTTTGGTAAGTCTGGAAATGCTTAGTGTAGACTTAATATCCCAATATTGAACGAAATGCCCTGGGTATACTGCCCAGTGTCCTGTGAATTACGTCTTTCTATTCTGACTGGGGGAAATGCAGTACTGCCAGTCAGCACCGGGCATTGTTACTTGTAATCTTATGAGCACATTTTCTGTCAGTCTCAGATAGTTTCCTTGCACATATTTGCTAACAAATACTCTGCTGAATACTCAACACCTGTCTGGAGAGTTCTGTTGGTGGACCTTTTTCCTGTCCAGTACTTCATCCTGGGAATTCAGCCACCTTGGCCTTCCTAGACTGTCACTTGTTTTGCTTCAGCTCACAGAGTCTGATGGAACCCATCTGGAACTCCCTTCCTCAGGTTTTGGCCTGTTTAACTAGGATACTTAAAAGTGAGTCTCTTTTTTTTCCTGTCTCTAAGGAAAAACAAAAAGATTTCATCTTCACTGCCTAATGTCCAATGTCTTGAATATTATTTTATCATAAACTTTTTCTATTTTTTGTTGTTTCTCTAAGTCCCTGATACTTCATGTTGGTCAAAGGAAGGAATCTCCAGAAAATTCATTTATAACTATAGAATACAAGTAAGAGAAGGTATCAAGTCCTTGTTTGGGGTGTGAGATAATCTTTTTACAAAATATTGGGGGTTGGTACCAGTGGGAAGGGGAGTGCCAGGGAGTAGGAGGGTGAATATGGTGTAAAAACTGTGTACATATATGTGTAAATGCAAAATGATACCTGTTGAAACCATTCCAGGAATGGAGGGAGGTGGAAAAAGATGGACAGGGATATTTGATACATTGAAAGAACTTTTGTAAATGCCACAGTTTATCCCTGCCCAGCACAACAATAAAATAAATTTGAAATCAAAAGGACTATAGAGCTTTGCATGTTGTACACAGAGGTACATGCCTGTAATCCCACCTTTCTAGTGGATAAGACAGGATGATCTAGAGTTTGAGGCCAGTGTTGGCTAAAAAAAAAAAAAACAAAAACAAAAAATTTAAAAACCTTTGAAATTATGTTTATATCATAATAGTGTATACTTTGATATTTTCCACAAAATAAATTTTATTAGGAAAAAAAACCTATTTTCTACAGAAAGAATCTTTCATTGTGATGAAGTATGAGTACCCAGAATCATGCTTGGCCTCTGAGGCAGCGGCATCCTCTACATTTGTGTATTAGAAGCAGGTGTTTCCCTGTGTCCTTCACTGCCAAGCTCAAGAGATGACTTGAGGTATGGAAATTTTACTCATCATTTTCACACATTATTCATTAGTCAGAGTACTGACCACAGAGACTAGGGGTGTGTGGTGTAATGTGTATCTTTAAAAAATAAATAAGAAAACTTACTTAAAATGATTATCATGCTTAAAGGATGATTAGACACGATCAATCATGCCTCAGTCAGCACAAACTAGAATCCCATCGAAAATACTTAAAAATTATGTGTTAAATTATGATCTCAGGGCCATACATGAATTTAGGGGAATATTGCAATTATCTCTCAAGAATTCTAAGAGCTCTAATAATAAAAAATGACTGTGGCTGAGCTCCAATGGCTCACACCTGTAATCCTAGCTACTCAGGAGGCAGAGATCAGGAGGATCACAGTTTGAAAACAGCCCGGGCAAAAAAGTTCGCAAGACCCTATATTGAAAGACCCTGCACAAACTATTGGGCTGATGGAGTGGCTCAAGGTGAAGGCCCTGAATTCAAGCTCCAGTACTGCAAAAAAAGAAAAGAGTGACTGTGAAAACAATTTATTGTCCTCAATTTTTTTGAAAAAAATAAGAGGATCATTATAGACACCAACTTAGAGATAGACAAAAACGACTTAAAGAATACCATTTAATAGTTTTTCTACTTGTCTAGTTAATGATTTTTTCCATATCGTTTTTTAATCGTTTCATTTCTCCACTGCAAAGTACATTAAAGAACAAAAGTTCACGTAAAATGTTCTACCATTACAATAAAAAAATGGGGTTTTGTTCTTTGAGGTTGAAACTAAAGTTGAGATTAAAGCAATTACTCATCTGAACTTCAATGATATAAAAAATTAGGATGCAAGCAAAACTATTCTACTCAGGATTCTGCTTTGACTACAAATGGTAAATATCACCTTTGTTTCAGATATATTTTCTATCCATAATTTACCAGCATGCAATAACCCAAAAACAAATGTATGCTGATTTAGTCCGTGAGTAGAGGCTTATTTGAAATATGCAGAGGTTGTCACTGACATGTCACTTTTTATCCATTTTCAGTAGCTAAAGTTAGTATATCTGCTTCATCCAGATTCCTAGACATTGTTGACTCTTCATAAACAATACCTTATCTAGTGACATAATTTTAAGTAAAGAAACTATTGCTTATTATCTGGTAGTCATGGAAAATAACAAAAATAACCAACAGTCAACAACAAACTATTCTCCTAAGAGTGAAGCAGAGACAACTAGAAAAAATAATTAATGGTTCATAAAGTAACACATAGTGGGAAGGTATACCAGGGGTGAATTGAATGTCTTCTTTTACTGGAGCAATTGTAAATAATTAAATACTAAAAGAAATAACTGAAATAATAGTAATTTTCTCTGAGTCTTCAAAGTTCACATCCAGAACTGTTAACTACAACAGTGATAGTTGTTTGAATCTGGAATTAAATTGTATTAGGAGCTGATATTTGTCATTTCACAAAAGATTTGTGGCAACACGTATTGGGCTGTTTTTCTTCCTTTGAAATTGCCTTTCTGCTTAGCTAGAGAAGAAATGAGGCTGAAAATTAATTCACATGACATTTCAACCAATAGTGATTTCTGTTCTGCAAGCAAGAAGCAGCCCAGTGCATTTAAGAATGATTTTCCTGAAAGCCACTCAGTTAGCTGACACTGTGAAGTGAATGAATACATTTCACTTTCAGACCTTTTCACAAAATAAAGCTACTGTTTTTCTTAGAGTTATGGTAACTAAACTGTATTTTATTCAAAATAGTTTACACTTTTGTTTCATTTTGGCCAACTCACATATGAACCCCTTCCAATATTTCTAGATTTCTATACTTTATGACCGTTAGTTAGGAAAGGTGCCTATGTTATTGAAACTAAAAGTGCCATATAAAAATTTTCTCACCCTTTTTGTAAGCTAGAGCAGAATATTGGCTCCTCCAATATGATGTACCTAGCCCAGAGTTTTAAGGTCTGTGATAAACTCTTATTTTCATAGTGACAATAGTTGCAAAACACAAGGAGATATCTAAAGCAAGCCACAGGCACTGGTGATTTGCAGCCTTTTCATATGCTCAATAGACAAATCTATGTTGTGATTATTATCATTGCTCTTGTTTGCGTAGATCTCCAAAACTGTTCATGATAGCTGTATTTTCTTCAAGAGCTTCTTATTTCCCACTAGACTGGTACAGTGAGAGGACTTGACCTTCACATGTGACCTCATCTTGCCCAGTTCTTGAAGTTATGTTATTGGAGTTTAGCTAGGCTGAGCCAGTTTTTTCCTTTGTAAGATTGGATTGTTATGCAAATCATGTAAAACATCTGGAATACATTAAGAAAAAAATTATTGAAAGATTAATTGCTATTTTATTTTTATTGCAATTGAAAAATTAAAATAAATCGCTATTTACATTTATGCCCTGGATTTTTCTCTTTCTTCTTTCCCTTTCCCTTTATTGTGCTGTTAGCTAGGCTTTTGTGCTTTCTAAATTAAGAAGAATATTGCAGGCTAACAGGTAATTTTAAGCCATTTACCAGTTGCCTTTAGTTTTCATAAGGCTGAGTTCCTTAAAAAAGATTACTGTAAAAGAGTGAAGTGAAGCAAGTGAAAGTTGTGCAAAAAAGAAAATGAAAGAGACAGATGTGTTCCCAAAGAGGCAAAGAAGCTAACTGAGTTTCTGAGATTGGTGTGAACTCTTCTTCATTCTAGGAAAGATGGAACAGCCTTGAAGGACTGTGTCTACACTGCACACCTAGAAAGACTGAAACCTGTTACCAGAAGCCTCAATCTCCACTCAAAAGCTGCAGAACCACCTTCCTGAATGGGACTACTCCATCAACTAAAGCACATTCTTCAGGGAGTAGGAGTGTGTGTGTGTATTTGCTAATATAGATCTATTATATGTATACATATTCCTGGAGGATAAAGACACATCCTAGATGCATAAGTGAACTTAAATTTCCTGGCACATATATCCCAAAAGAATGAGAGTTAAGTGTCACCTTCAATTTTCCTTGAAGAGAACAACATTATCTATTTCTTATAGATTATGATATTTTTTTGGTCACAGAAACACAGCAGTAACTCCAAAATTATCAGTTCCAACCTTTTTTTTCTTTTTTTTGTTTTTTGTCCCTTGCCCTCTGTCTCCTGTAATGATCTTAAAGCACCTAGGCCAAGACGTGGCACAGAATATGTACCAAGTAAATATTAGTTCAATGTTTTTCTGTGTAAGCTGCTAAATTTTTAATCATTTTTGAAGTCATTAGGTCCTTTCTGGAACTAAAACCTTAGATATGACCTTGAAAATTTAATGACTTGATTTTAAAAAAACATTAAATTATGTTATATGTGGCAATGAAAATATTTCAATTTTGATTGTCAAAAGAGGAGGCAATCATGGACAGCACAGGCTGTGTGTTTTTTATGACCTTGTATTTGGCACAATTCATCAATTTTTGCTTCCTCTTCTAAGACAATTTTATTTTTTCCATATAGCCTTTTCATTCTGCATAACAAATGACATTTAGTTACTTGGCTGAAAGAAGTATATACATTTATAGGCAAAATAATCCAACAAACACAGAATGAGAATTTGATAATTGTGTTTGATTTTTAACAATATAAACAATAAAATGTAAAAATAAAATAACCAGAAACAAAAGGTGCATTTATAGAATGGTACAGTGAATCAAGCTTAACCAATACTTCACATGTGTATGCACTTCAGAAAGAACTGACATGGCTAAAATAATTAGAGCTGATATTTGTCAAGTGTATGAGTTCTGCCTATTATACTAGGCATATTTCATATGTTAGTTCATTTAATTTTTACTGAAGTTATGAAATCTGCCCTTTTTTTATTTAACAAATGAGGAAAGTGGAGCACTAAGTTACCCATTTAGTAAAAACAGAGTCAATATTTGAACCTAGCAATTTGACTTAAGAATCCAGATATATATCTAGCACACTGTGCTAGGTTTTTACATCAATACTATAAGAAAAAATTGATTTTTAAAGACAATTGGCAAAGATATACAAGTGAAGGAATTTTTTAAAAAGTACAAAACAATTGTTTTGTTAAAATAGATTTAAATACATATTAAGAACTATGCAAAGATATCAAAGAAAGTATGGAATTTATTAAAGGAAGATTTTTATATGAAATATTTTTGTTGTTGCAGAGAAAGAGCTAATGTCTTTGATATCTTAAACTTTATCTATGAATCTAGGTGTTGTTACATTTCAGAAAATATCTGTATCAAATTCTCAGCAATGGGGACTCAGAAAAAATTCTTCCTCATGCCTTAAGAATGTGCTCTTTATAGGTTACCAGGATATCTTTGACTTTGTTTAAAAATTAGATAAAAGAAAGAATATAAAGCAGTTCATGTATGGTAAATGATTGAATTATAGATAGTAGACAGTGTTACTAGATAACCCATGAAACACAGTTGTAACTGATGTTTATAAGTTAACTGTATATCCATAACCACGAAATGAATAATATTAGCACAGAGAGTCAGACAATTAAACATGCAACAAAACAAAACAGAAGATGAAGTGTGAAAGCTAATGAAGAACTACACACTATAGCTAGGCTAGTGGCTGACAGGATTTCCACATCAGAAAGGATACGTCTGTTTGTTTTACTCATTTAAGCATGCTTCAGGATGTGGCTGAGTATTGTGAAATCTAGTGCATTTTAGTTTTCAAAATACTTTCTAGTATTTCTTTTATTTGGCTATATCAATGCTAGAAATTACTAGATTAAAAATATACTCCAAAAGTTTGGAGAGCTATGTCTAAACACGGAACAAAGTCAATTTTTTGAAGAAAATAAAAATAAATGGTGACTAAACTTTTATTTATGTTGGACTCCTAATGTTTTCTTTTTGATAAATCTTACTTTTTGAATACAACAGATTCTTATACAGAATATATTCATAATCAACTCTGGGTTGATAATAGTCCAATCAAATACTCCATCTTTCTTTTGTGACACCAAGCATTTACATTCTCAAGTGAGTCATAGAATTTAGAGGGCGACTCCAAAGCTCACTAAAAATGAGAGTAGAAAATATCAATTCACTAAGAGTTAGTACTTTGGATCAAAATTGTGAGTAAATTCAAAGTCATTTTGATTCCATCATTATGCCATATCTAGAAACAAATGTAATTAACTGATGACATTTAATAAGGAAACTGCCTTTGGATTTGTTCCCACCTGAACTCAAATCTCAATATTGCCACCATTTAACTTGAACATAAATGGACAAGTTTTGTAACTTTTCTTAGCACTGGTTTAATATAAAAATGTTGAACTTGTAGCTACCTCACAAGAATCATAAAGAGATTAAATCATGTGATATACAGTATAAAGTTACCTATGTGATGTTATCAGATCATGTGGTTGATTAGCTAATTGAATGATTGGTTAAAAGAGAAATGTATACTATTCTGAGTGCTCTGGAAGCAAGTCAATGTGATTAACACAGGAAATGGAGAGTGATGTGTACTTCTAAATGTTTACTTCATAGAAGTCAGTTAATAAAATTTTTTGTGTATTTGAGAAAAAGGAGACCATTTAGTGGAGTAGAGAAGACACAAGAAGGTAATGGGGGGATGTGGTGAATGTCATTAAAGTACATTACATACAAATATGAAAAGGGCATAACAAAACTCACTTTTTTCTGGCATAGGATTTGAATTCATGGCCTGCGCTTGCTAGGCAGGTACTTTACCATTTGGGCCATGCCCCCAGGTCTGAATCTCACTTCTTCGTTTGACTAATTAGTACATATTAATGTACTAATAAAAAAAGAAAAGAAAGAAAAAATAGAGCCTGGCACAACTTATTTTGGGTTTCTTCTCTCTGACTCCTTATAGTTATTGCAATGGGGACACTGAGATGTACAAAGATTCAGTTTTGTTGTTATGTCAATGGAAATTTGTACTATTTTTAAAGACTTAAGATATGTTTATATCAGTAATTATAATAATAAGATATAGCAAACAAAGGATAGCTTAAACAAGAAAATAAAACTATTCCATTTTTATTACCTACGCAATAAATAGTGCAAATCAGTTATACATATGTGAAAAATAGACTCCTATCACATGTCTTTGAAATTCCTGGATATGAAATACTTTATTAATAAAACCATAAAATGATAGCAAATTAAATTTTAGGAGAAAAACAATACATTTAATTTCATTAAAATTTAATTTTTGTCTAACCACAAAGGCATCCTCAACTGTACATGAGACACAGCAATCTTGAGTATAATAGCAATATCCAGAGAGGCTGAGAATCGGAAGAATCTGTGATGCAGCAATTCCATATCACACACACACACACACACACACACACACACACACACACACACATTAGAGACATTGTCAACTAGTACACAGAACCCACATCAAAGATCTGCTATAAACAGTGGCCTACAACACAATGTATGCAAAATGTAGAAATATCTAAATATTCAATAAACTGCGATAATTACATTTCATAAAATGGAATATACACAAGGTCATATCTTTAGAAAACCCTTCAATTATTGCTGCTCTAGGTGCTATACAAACGTTATATGTAGCATTTATCATAATTCTCTCAAATTAAAAACTGTTAAATATTTAATCTTATAGTGAGAAAAACAAAGTATAAGAAGATTGAATACCTTATCCAAGGTGACAAACATTTAATAAATATCAAAGCTAGGATTTTAATCTCATTTGGTCTCAGTCCTCAATCTTATCCAGTTTGCTTTATTTCTTTTTTGATGATGATGAAATCTCATGAAAATGTTCATATGTCTCTAAAACACAATATGAATAAAAAAAATGTTGAAAATGATAAATATAATGATACCAAGTACTGAATTATTAAAAACAAGCAGAAAACAATTATATTGTTAATGAACCTATATGTCATCAGATTATTTAATTTTTAAAAATTTAATAAAAAATAAAAGTCAAGTTTAAGGTAGAGATTAGGTTTGGGTAAGACTGAGAAAGAGAAAGGAAAGAAACTGAAGAAGGAAATATAGACTTCAATTGCAATGGAATATTTTATTTGTTTAAAACAAAACATATCTGAAACAACTATGGCAAAATCTAAGGTAAGTTAACACTAGATAGTGGGCAGTGACATGCTTATGACACTGTTACTATTTTTTTTTGGTTTTTTGTTGTGCTGGGTAGGGGAACATTGTGGCATTTACAGAGGTTCTTACAATATTATTTTTAAATGATTACACAAACAGAAATAATGTATATTATATATTCACTATACCAAAAAGAATACTTTATGTAGATTTTCTATTTTTACAAATATACATACCCACTCTTTCTAGACATATACACTTATACACATACATACAAACTGATTTTTAAGTGACTAGAGAGAATTGACATTTTCAGAGCAAAATTAATAGACACAACCTGTGGCATGAGTTTAAGCACTTATATTGTATTCTATAATACTCCAATTACTATTATGATAGACACTATGTTACTTCAGTTTTCACTGGTGTGGCTAATGCTGCAATGCATATACTCATATAGGAATTCAAAGTAACATTTACAGAAACACTTTGGGATTCAACATAGGGATTCAAGCAAATGCTTCTTGGTTGCTAATCATGTCTGCAAACCTATAACTAAAGTGTTACTCACTACTGTACAACTGTTACTGTAGAAATTAGAAATGGGAAGGTCCTATAGAATTGTTTAAAGTTTTTTCAGGGTTATCTATGGAAATACACATTTTTCCTGTAGCTGAAATTTACTGGTGAATCATGTTCATGGGTTATATTATTATTGCAAAGTTTTTTTTTTTACTTTTTTTTCTTTTTTTTTTTTTGCTACTTTTGCTTTGCTTATTTTTAAAGTAAATGAAATCCAATGAATTATACAGATATTTAGTCAGCTATTTCTCCTGCTTTTTAACTGCAGGTATTCTAAATGTTCTCCTTTTTGCTCAAGTTTTCAATTCCATCTACCTACTATCCTTAATTTCAGATGACTTCTTTCATCTCATGCTCTTTCTTTTTTTTTTCCTTTTTCTTTTATTATTCATATGTGCATACAAGGCTTGGTTCATTTCTCCCCCCTGCCCCCACCCCCTCCCTTACCACCCACTCCACCCCCTCCCTCTCCCCCCACCTCAATACCCAGCAGAAACTATTTTGCCCTTATTTCTAATTTTGTTGTAGAGAGAGTATAAGCAATAACAGGAAGTGACAAGGGTTTTTGCTGGTTGAGATAAGGATAGCTATACAGGGCATTGACTCACATTGATTTCCTGTGCGTGGGTGTTACCTTCTAGGTTAATTCTTTTTGATCTAACCTTTCTCTAGTACCTGTTCCCCTATTCCTATTAGCCTCAGTTGCTTTTAAGGTATCTGCTTTAGTTTCTCTGCATTACGGGCAAAAAATACTAGCTAGTTTTTTAGGTGTCTTACCTATCCTCACCCCTCCCTTGTGTGCTCTTGCTTTTATCATGTGCTCATAGTCTAATCCCATTGTTGTGTTTGCACTTGATCTAATGTCCACATATGAGGGAGAACATATGATTTTTGGTCTTTTGGGCCAGGCTAACCTCACTTAGAATGATGTTCTCCAATTCCATCCATTTACCAGCGAATGATAACATTTCATTCTTCTTCATGGCTACATAAAATTCCATTGTGTATAGATACCACATTTTCTTAATCCATTTGTCAGAAGTGGGGCATCTTGGCTGTTTCCATAACTTGGCTATTGTGAATAGTGCTGCAATAAACATGGGTGTGCAGGTGCCTCTGGAGTAACCTGTGTCACAGTCTTTTGGGTATATCCCCAAGAGTGGTATTGCTGGATCAAATGGTAGATCGATGTTTAGCTTTTTAAGTAGTCTCCAAATTTTTTTCCAGAGTGGTTGTACTAGTCTACATTCCCACCAACAGTGTAAGAGGGTTCCTTTTTCCCCGCATCCTTGCCAACACCCGTTGTTGGTGGTGTTGCTAATGATGGCTATTCTAACAGGGGTGAGGTGGAATGTTAGTGTGGTTTTAATTTGCATTTCCTTTAATGCTAGAGATGGTGAGCATTTTTTCATGTGGTTTTTGGCCATTTGAATTTCTTCTTTCGAGAAAGTTCTGTTTAGTTCACTTGCCCATTTCTTTATTGGTTCATTAGTTTTGGGAGAATTTAGTTTTTTAAGTTCCCTGTATATTCTGGTTATCAGTCCTTTCTCTGATGTATACTTGGCAAATATTTTCTCCCACTCTGTGGGTGTTCTCTTCAGTTTAGAGACCATTTCTTTTGATGAAGAGAAGCTTTTTAGCTTTATGAGGTCCTATTTATCTATGCTATCTCTTAGTTGCTGTGCTGCTGGGGTTTCATTGAGAAAGTTCTTACCTATACCTACTAACTCCAGAGTATTTCCTACTCTTTCCTGTATCAACTTAAGAGTTTGGGGTCTGATATTAAGATCCTTGATCCATTTTGAGTTAATCTTGGTATAGGGTGATATACATGGATCTAGTTTCAGTTTTTTGCAGACTGCTAACCAGTTTTCCCAGCAGTTTTTGTTGAAGAGGCTGCTATTTCTCCATCATATATTTTTAGCTCCTTTGTCAAAGACAAGTTGGTTATAGTTGTGTGGCTTCATATCTGGGTCCTCTATTCTGTTCCACTGGTATTCTTGTCTGTTTTTGTGCCAGTACCATGCTCTTTTTATTGCTACTGATTTGTAATATAGTTTGAAGTCAGGTATTGTGATATCTCCTGAATTGTTCTTTTGACTAAGTATTGCCTTGGCTATTAGTGGCCTCTTGTGTTTCCATATAAATTTCATGGTAGATTTTTCAATCTCTTTAATGAATGTCATTGGAATTTAGATGGGAATTGCATTAAACATGTAGATTACTTTTGGGAGTATTGACATTTTTACTATGTTGATTGTACCAATCCATGATCATGGGAGATCTCTCCACTTTCTATAGTCTTCCTCAATCTCTTTCTTCAGAAGTGTATAGTTTTCCTTGTAGAGGTCATTCACATCTTTTGTTAGGTTTACACCTAGGTATTTGATTTTTTTTGAGGCTATTGTGTATGGAATTGTTTTCATACATTCTTTTTCCGTTTGCTCATTGTTAGTGTATAGAAATGCTAATGATTTTTCTATGTTGATTTTATACCTGCTACCCATTGCTATAGGTATTGATGATGTCTAGAAGCTTCTGAGTAGAGTTTTTTGGGTCTTTAAGGTATAGGATCATGTCATCTGCAAATAGGGATATTTTGACAGTTTCATTACCTATTTGTATTCCTTTTATTCCTTCTTCTTGCCTAATTGCTCTGGCTAGGAATTCCAGTACTATGTTGAATAGGAGTGGAGATAGTGGGCATCCTTGTCTCGTTCCTGATTTTGCAGGGAATGGTTTCAGTTTTTCTCTGTTAAGTATAACGCTGGCTGTAGGTTTGTCATATATAGCTTTTATAATGTTAAGGTACTTTCCTTCTATTCCTAGTTTTCTTAGAGCTTTTATCATGAAATGGTGTTGGATCTTATCAAAGGCTTTTTCTGCATCTATTGAGATGATCAAGTAGCTTTTGTCTTTGCTTCTATTAATGTGGTTTACTACGTTTATTGATTTTCATATGTTGAACCACCCCTGCATCCCTGGGATGAAGCCTACTTGGTCGTGGTGAATAATCTTTTTGATGTGTTGCTGAATTCGATTTGCCATTATTTTGTTGAGGATTTTTGCATCAATGTTCATTAAGGAGATTGGCCTATAGTTCTCCTTTTTGGAGGTGTCTTTGCCTGGTTTTAGGATAAGTGTAATACTGGCTTCATAAAATGTGTTTGGCAGTTTTCCTTTCCTTTCTATTTCGTGGAACAGTTTAAGGAGGGTTGGTATCAGTTCTTCTTTAAAGGTCTGTGAGAATTCAGCAGAGAATCCATCAGGTCCTGGACTTTTCTTTTTGGGGAGACTTTTGATTGCTGCTTCAATTTCATTTTGTGTTATAGGTCTATTCAGGTGATTAATTTCTTCTTGGTTCAGTTTTGGATGATCATATGTATCTAGAAATCTGTCCATTTCTTTTAGATTTTCAAATTTATTTGAATATAAGTTCTCAAAGTAGTCTCTGATGATTTCCTGGACTTCCATGGTGTTTGTTGTTATCTCCCCTTTTGCATTCCTGATTCTACTAATTTGGGTTTTTTCTCTCCTCATTTTAGTCAGGTTTGCCAGGGGTCTATCGATCTTGTTTATTTTTTCAAAGAACCAACTTTTTGTTTCATTAATTCTTTGTATGGTTTTTTTGGTTTCTATTTCGTTGATTTCAGCTCTTATTTTTATTGTTTCTCTCCTTCTATTTGTTTTGGGTTTTGCTTGTTCTTGTTTCTCTAGGAGTTTGAGATGTATCATTAGGTCATTGATTTGGGATCTTTCAGTCTTTTTAATATATGCACTCATGGCCATAAACTTTCCTCTCAGGACTGCCTTAGCTGTGTCCCATAAGTTCCCGTAGGTTGTGTTTTCATTTTCATTGACTTCTAGGAACTTTTTAATTTCCTCTTTTATTTCATCGATGATCCATTCTTCATTAAGTAATGAGTTATTTAGTTTCCAGCTGTTTGCATGTTTTTTGTCTTTACTTTTGTTGTTGAGTTCTACTTTTACTGCATTGTGATCAGATAGTATGCACGGTACAATTTCTATCTTCTTATATTTGCTGAGGCTTGCTTTGTGCCCTAGGATATGATCTATTTTGGAGAAGGTTCCATGGGCTGCTGAGAAGAATGTATATTGTGTAGAGGTTGGATGAAATATTCTGTAGACATCTACTAGGTCCATTTGATCTATTGCATATTTTAGATCTTGGATTTCTTTATTGATTTTTTGTTTGGATGACCTATCTATTGATGATAATGGGGTGTTAAAGTCTCCCACAACCACTGTGTTGGCGTTTATATATGTTTTTAGGTCTTTCAGGGTATGTTTGATGAAATTGGTTGCGTTGACATTGGGTGCATACAGATTGATGATTATTATTTCCTTTTGGTCTATTTCCCCTTTTATTAGTATGGAATGTCCTTCTTTATCTCGTTTGATCAATGTAGGTTTGAAGTCTACTTTGTCAGAGATAAGTATTGCTACTCCTGCCTGTTTTCAGGGGACATTGGCTTGGTAAATCTTCTTCCAGCCTTTCATCCTAAGCCTATGCTTATTTCTGTCAGTGAGATGAGTCTCCTATAAGCAACAAATTGTTGAATATTCCTTTTTAATCCATTTTGTCAAATGGTGTCTTTTGATGGGTGAATTAAGTCCGTTAACATTAAGCGTTAGTACTGATAGGTACGTGGTATTCCTGTCATTTAGTTGTCTTAGTTGGTTGAAGGTTTGATTGTGTGTACCTAAGTTGAGGTTACTCTCTACTTTCTTGCTTTTGCTTTTCCTGTGTTTTGGTGCTGCCTGCCTTTTTATGGTTAAGTTGGGTGTCACTTTCTGTGTGCAGAATCCCTTGCAGAATCTTTTGTAGTGGTGGCTTTGTGGTCACATATTGTTTTAGTTTCTGCTTATCATGGAAGACTTTTATTGCTCCATCTATTTTGAATGATAGCTTTGCTGGGTAGTGTATCCTGGGGTTGAAGTTATTTTCATTCAATGCCTGGAAGATCTCACCCCAACTCTTCTTGCTTTTAATATTTCTATTGAGAAGTCTGCTGTGATTTTGATGGGTTTACCTTTGTATGTTACTTGTTTTTTCTCTCTTACAGCCTTCAATATTCTTTCCCTAGTTTCTGAACTTGTTGTTTTAATGATGATATGTCATGGAGTAGTTCTTTTTTGATCTGGTCTGTTTTGTGTCCTGGAGGCCTCTTGCATTTGTATGGGAATATCTTTCTCTAGATTTGGGAAATTTTCCATTATTATTTTGTTGAATATATTACGCATTCCCTTTGCTTGCACCTCTTCTCCTTCTTCGATGCCCATGGTTCTCAGTTTGGTCTTTTGATGGAGTCAGTGAGTTCTTGCATTTTCTTTTCACAGGTCTTGAGTTGTTTAATTAATAGTTCTCCAGTTTTTCCTTTAATTACCATTTCATCTTCAAGTTCTGAGATTCTGTCTTCTGTTTGTTCTATTCTGCTGGATTGGCCTTCTGTTTTGTTTTGCAGTTCTGTTTCGTTCTTTTTCTGAGGTTTTCCATATCTTGGCAGTTTTCCTCTTTAATGTTGTCTATTTTTGTCCTGAGTTCATTTATCTATTTATTCATTGTGTTCTCTCTTTGACTTTGGTGTTTATACAGTGCTTCTATGATTTCCTTTATTTCTTCTTTTGCTTTTTCATATTCTGTATTTTTGTTGTCTTGGAATTTCTTGAGTGTCTCCTGTACATTTTGGTTGACCCTATCCAGTATCATCTCTATAAAATTCTCATTGAGTACTTGTAGTATGTCTTCTTTTAAATTATTCTTGTGGGCTTTATTTGGTCCTTTGGCATAGTTTAATCTTCATTTTGTTGGATTCTGGATCTGAGTTTCTGTTCTCTTCATTCCCCTCTGGTTCCTGTACTAATTTTTTGCTGTGGGGAAACTGGTTTCCCTGTTTTTTCTGTCTTCCCGTCATTGCTTTGTTGTTGTTACTTTCCCTGTACTGTGTGCAATTAAGTATTTTCTAGCTTGTAATAATAACAATGGTAATATTTAGAATGGAAGGGTGAGCTGAGATGGAAAGCAAGAAGTTAAAAAAAAGGGGAAAACAAATACACAGACAAGAGGAAGAAAGCAGAACAAGGTTTCAGATAAGAAAGTTTCAAAGGTATAAACAGGGAACATTAGTGTACTAATCGACAGTAAGCTGAACAGACATTAGAGAGACAGAGAGAGGATTGAAAATCAAAGATAAAAAAATAAAAATAAGTAAATGAAAGAAATATCTATATATAAAAATGAATTAAAATAAAATGGAAAATAAAAAATTAAAAAAAAAAACAAAAAACTTCCAAGTTTATATGCAATGCAGTTTCAGTCTTAATAATTTGGGTGTCCGTCTCAGTCTCCAGTCCTGGAGATAGTGCCTCCGATGTTGTTCAGTAGTTGTCTCATCAAAGGGGATGCATAAAGTAGAACAAAACTACACACTCACACACACACACACACACACACACACACACACACACACAAAAGCCCCACCAAGTGTCCCAAGTTCAAATGCAATAGAGTTTCAGTAAGTTTTTTGGCTTGCAGATGTAATTCGGTTGTTCTCTCATCAAAGGTAGGGAGAAAAAGAAAAAAAAAAGAGTCTGGAGACAGTTCTGAGAGTGGTATTTGCAACAGTGGCTTGCCTGCCTGCTGCTCTCAGCCTGCTGTAGCTGGCAGCATTACTTATGCAGATCTCTAGGGTGAGCTTAGCACTCACCTGGTCCCACAGGCTTTGTTTGTTCAGAGTTCTCCTGTGCAGGAGCCTCTGCTACAGCCTTTCCCCTTTCCAAGCACTGGGAAAGGTGACACTGCCCCCACATTGTCAGGCCTGCGTGTTTATTTACTGTTCATGTGGGAGGTGGGTCTTTCCCCCTCTCCTGTACAGTTTTCCTCCCACTGCCACTTTTACAAGCTTTCCTGCTCCTGCTTACTGGGCGGTGCTGCTGCACCTGCCAGCCACCATGTTTATTTACAGTTCACGTGGGAAGTGGGTCTTCCCTCCTCTCCTGTGGAGTTTTTCTCCCTCTGCCACTCTCACAGGCTTTCCTGCTCCTGGTTGCTGGGCACGCCCCGCTCCCGCCAGAGGCTCTCCGTCCTTCCCTGCTTGTTTATTTACAGTCCCAGGAAGGGTTCCCTTCCCCCAATCTTCAGCGCTCAGGGCACCCCACCCTCTTTCCAGCGTGTCTTAATTGTTCTTATTGTTTATTACTCAGTTTCTCTTTTTTTCCCTGGGCGGAGGTCAGTCTGTCCAGGGGGCCATGCTGCTCTGGCCCAGGCTTGTCTGTGGGGGTACCACAGTACCACAAAGCTCACCTGGTCTGCATCTCCCCAAGCCGTCTGGGTACCAGCCACTGGCGGCCCTGGGGGCCCTCCTCGTTTCTCTGTTTAACATGAGGTGGAGATTCTCTGTGCCAGCTGGATATGTGGAGGGGTCAAAGTTATGCCTTTTCTCAGTGATTATGCCTGCAAAGTGTGTCTCCAGTGTCTCTCCAAGATTTCACTATAGGAGGCTCGCTTTCTGCTTCCTACCTCTAGCCACCATCTTGGAATCCCCTGCAAATTTTATTATGTATACATACATACATACATATTTGCTTGGGCGCACACACACACATACACACACAAACAATCCAAATGTGAAATCATCCCTAAGGAACTCAGAGTCCATTTTAGACTTTTGAATTAATTCTCACAGCGAATCCTCTGAGCTGGTTAATGAAAGTTTGTTCCTTGTCATTACTCCTACTAATAGAATATCCCTGGTCAAAAATATCCATGAAATTGGAAATAAAATATCCGTCTTCCACAGGAAATTCCTTTTATTTTTAATTTTTTATTAGGATATATATTTTGTACAGGGGGATTCATTGTGACAATTCTGAATAGGCTTACATAGTACATTGGTTAGATTGCTCCCACCATCTCTCCCCATCAACCTCCTCCCACCCGACTTCAAGCAATTGCAAGAAGTTTCATTGTTCTCTTTCATATAAGCATATGAAGTCCATCATTCCATAGAAAACTCTTGAATCGTATGTTTCTAGATAAGGGCTAAGTATCCTTTAGTGTTTATGACATCTTTTAACCTATAATCCACCTATTACCTGAAACTTTATAACAATGTCCAAAAATATTACTATTAAAACACATTGATCCCAGTACTGATATCCCTTCACTTTCTTTCTTTATTTGGCTGGCATTTCAGCTCAAAAATTGGAAAGGAGACTATAGAAGTCTAGATTTGAATCTAAAGATTGTCAATTACAAGTGTACACTGACTACAACAGTGGTCTATTCTCTAGGAGCAGCTTCAGAGCCTTCCCAAAATTATCTTACTCTTATCTAATGCCATTAATTGACTTTTTCCCATGACTAAGTAACCATATATTGTGAATAAAACTTACCTACTTATACCATCTTTTGAGGAAGGATTTTATATAGCTTTCTTTCCCATCTACACTTCAAAAAATTCATTAGTGTATATTAAATGTACAAAGATGTTTCATTGTGATTTTTCTATATATGTATATACTGTACTTTGCACTTTTACCTACTTCTAGAATCTCATCTACTCTTTAAATCTTCCTCTGGAAAGAGTTTCCTTATTTATCCAATTTCTTGACATTCATACTCCTACCTTTGTCTTATCTGTTTTACTGATATCTTCTTGGGATGATTGGCTTAATTTTTTGTGGTTTATTATATCTATGAATAACTAACTTAAACTACAAATATTAGATCACTCTGTCTTTTCATGTAAGAAAATTTTACACACTATGGTTTGTATTGCTATATCTTTAGACACTGTTTCAAACATTTTTCTCACCAAGTAAGTGTTCTTTCTCTGTTCTTAACAAAAACAATCATAATTCATATTCTACTTATAATGTTTTGTTTGTATGGTGTTTGACAATTTTCATCCTGGAAGAATATCAATGATCAAGTATTTTCTTATTATGAGATTTCATATTTACTGAGCACAATTTACATGTCAATTATTTTCTAAACCACTTTATGTATACTATATCATTTACCTTTCATCAAAATCCCTAGACAGTGGATCTTTTAAAATCCAAAAATGTTGTCTTCCTGTAACACCTGTTTGATAATCACCTATCATCCTGAAGTTGAATCCACAGAAAAAAGCAACATTATTATGCACTGGCTTTTTATAAAAGTAATGTAATGCTCATATTTAAAGATAAACAAAAAAGAAATACAAGAAAAATATCTTAATATGTAAACTTTTATGTATACTATTATAGCTTAATGAAGGAGTCAGATTTAGTGACTGCTTTACAATAATTATGCTTTAAGTTCAGAGAAGTAAAGATAAAAATACATTGTGAACATGAGCTATTGAAAAGTCACTGAGAAGAAATATTATGAAATACTAATACTGAAATAAGTATTAGAACTCATTTTCCTTATCAGAAAGAATGATGTATGACAGTAAACAGAAAAATAATTATAAAAATAATAAATAGGGAAAGACAAATTATATACTGCTGACTTGGAGAAAATGTAATTTATTATACAAGCCAAATTTCATTGTAAAGTTGTCATGTAAATTTGGTGAATTTTGTTTGTTGTGTTGCTTTTAGTTCATGAAGGAAATAAAAATCTTGACAGAGAGCTACAACTTGAATTTATGTACAACACTATAAAGCATAATTTCAAAAATTTAAATAACATCTATAGAGTTTCTCATATTATTGGACACTTTCAAATAAGGATATACATAAACATCTGTAAATGCAAAAGGTATAAATGTAGAATGATACACGGTATATAGTTTGGGTAGCCATACTTTTGCCTTTGAAGTTATTTTTTTCCGAAAAGATGAACCATTCCTGGCAAAGTCCAGAAAATAAAAGTACAGATTTCTTTTTGTTTTTATATTAAAATAGAAAATTTAATACAAACTCATTCTGGCAAATGTAGTTTGCTTATACAGTATATCTAGAAGCAGTCTCATGTTCATATAATCATAAACAGGTTTTAAAACTGTATTTCCAGTTAGATATTCAGAAATCTCAGGGATGAAGTATTTTTCTCAGCATAGAAACATCATTTGCATTGTGGCTCTTGCACTCAAATGTGGGGTACCTTCCGTCACTGTGGCAAACACTGTTATTCTTCCCAATGTCCAGGTCTTGTTTACTAACTGGAACATTTACTTGGAAACATACAAAGTTTAAGTATCCTTGCATGCCCTAAAATTACCTAACAAAATAACTTGCATGTAATGTAATGGGATATAAATAATAACTTTCCTCTTAACTAAGAAATTAATTAATGTCTTCATTGTATAGCTGGTTATACATTGAAAAAACAGAGTTAAAATAAGCCAAACAATGTGCTTGTGACAAAATCAAACTTTGGATGTAGGCCCCAGTCCTATCTACAAATATTATCCATCTGATCATGCAAACTCTCAGCAAATAGTATAAACTTTGTGACTTCAGGGATATTAAAAAAAATCTTCTATCAAGAGAGCCTAATAAAAAAGGATGTTTTCAAATACCTTTTGTCAACCCTAAGAAAGCATCAGTTCTGTCAGCATCCCAGCCAACTGGGACCCTTCTTTGTCTAATTTTATGTGTTTTTTTCCTATATGTACAATCTGTGACAGGTCTCCTTCCATTTTGCTCCTGGACTCTAAATCTAATTCAATTAAAGTTTTGCAATTGTATTTTATGCATAAATTAAACTCATTGATGTTAAAGTAACTATAAACATTTATTTTTTCTAAGAAATCATCTGAAGCCTTTTCATGATGGCATTAGAGAAACATGTACATATAATAAAAAATGGAATTGGGAAATAATGAATACAGAGCTAAGGAATGGAGGCAAGCCCTTTTCGGACTCTACAAAAGTATACAGATATGCAGTTTCCCAAACCCTGGTGTTTCTCAGACACTGGTAACAAAACTGTCACAGACTTTCCCCCAAGAGGTTCCTGGGCAACTGTATCTTAGTTTAGTCTCCAGTGTAGGTTGGAACATGTTAAATAGACTTATGCTTTTCTTGCTGGCATTTGCCAAAATAAATGTCACCTAACTAAGGTCCCTATCCATTGACGTGCACTATATTAACATTAAGTTTAATCTGCGATAGTGGGCATGATGGCTAACTTTTTTTTTTATTCTTTCCCAAATATGAGTTCCAATCATGGAGCCTGCAAAGCAGGTACTGTAAAGTCCAGCAGCTAATCATTTGTGTGGTTTCATTTGAATTGCACACAGATTTGTAGGTTTTCATTAATGGTAATGGTTCATCTGAGTGAAAAATATATTCAATGAACTCTCCTCTGAGTGGGATTTCTAGATCTCACATGAACACAACTAGTTTCAATGCAAAGTAATCAAAGTTATTTCTGCCAAATACATATATTTCCTACAACTTAAGGCAAGATTCTTAAAGTATTTATTCACTTGCCAAAACCCAAATATACTATTTATTTTGAACAGTGCATATAGTAACTGGCAGACTAAAAATGATGGAAAATTCAGTCATCATCTCTCTCCCTTCTGGCTTAACACTCACTGCATAGCTAATGGATGCAGTTGTGAGAGGTTATCTGTTGTCTTGTAGCTTATTGGGGTGACTTGGCATAACTTTTCATAAATATCTAATTATTTGTGTTCTAGCTCCTGGGGAAAATAGAATTTCATTGGCTCATCTACAGACAGAAATAATCCATAATATACTCTTATGGCAGTTGAATCAGTTCTGCTTTATAGGTTATAAATACATTTTTATTTCTGGATATGATGCAAATGTTCCTGAGGCTAAAGGTTAGAAATCATAGTAATAAGAAAACCAAAAATAATACACATTTCAGTCCCTAAAATTATAAGCCTATTTGTAACCATTGTAAATTAAGATTCAGTGTTTCAAGTTAAACAATACATACTTAAGCAGTTTAAGCACAAAAGTAATGTGTTCATTTAAATAATATAAAAGCCACTCTGTGCATGAGTGGATATACATGTTCAAAGAATGTTATCAGCATCTAAGTTTTCTTTTTCTCTAGTCTCTGCCTTGCTCTACCTCAACTCTATTATAAAAAGAATTCTAACTTGGGTAGAAATTGGGCTGGTAGCAATCTGGATTTATGATTTCATAGGTTTATATTCATAAAGGAAGCAAAAAAAGGGGAAGGAATAGAGAGATAGAAAGAAGAAGGAAAAGAAGAAGAGGAGAGAAGGGAAAGGAAGAAAGGAAAGATTTTACCTTTATAATCTTTGAGAAGTTTCTAATAGAGTATGCTGCAGGCCCTTGGATAATTATTTATTCTTCCCTGAATTCATATGCATTTCTCACTGTCACTAGAGGCACACATGCTCTGATTGATCAGATGTGAATCTCCTGTGCACTACTAGGTTGAATTAATGCTACCATAGCTGCTTGGTATGAGAATGGTGTACAGCAGTGTCCCTGAGGAAAATCAAGGTGGTTTATCTGCAGAAGAAAAGAATGAACAGATATTGCCACATCTACCCAAAGTCAAGAAACATTTAATTTAAATATAATCTGTTATCCACACACAGGCAGGATTAAACTATAATCATTTTTTGATCTACTAGATGGATGACCTTTAAGCCTTATCTGATAGTTTAACCTGGAACAATTGGCAACAGGAGAGTCCACAATCACAGGAAAATATTCTGTATTCATTGGGGAACTCAAGTAATTCCAAACCCTATTTTTTTCCTAGGTCCATAAAAAGGAATCATGAAACCCATGGATAAATTTGGGATTTCCAATGTGAGAGAAGACCACCATTTCTTTTTTATTTTAATTGCCATCCTTTTTAACTATAAAAGATATATAAAACTTGAAAGACATACATATGTGTTGAGTGTAATCGATATTTTAATACATGTATACATTGTGTGATGTTTAAATCAGATTAAACATATCCACAGCTTTGAACACTCATTATTTTTTATGGTAATTAATATGAAATCCCTTCTTCTTTTTGAAATATGTAGTACATATTTGTTGTCTATAATCACTAAAACCAGGCAATAACACACCAGAACTTCTTGCCTCTAAGATAGCTTTAACTTAGTGCCCATTGAACATCTTTTCTCTATCCTCCCCAACTATTCTACCCAGTCTCTGATAATCACCATTCTACTCTCAACATGTATTGTGTCAAGTTTTTAACATGCTATATGCAAGTGAAATCATGCAGTACTTGCCTTCCTGTGCTTGGTTTGTTTTAACATGATCTCCATTTCCAACCTGTCATAAACAAGAGAGTTCCATTCTGTTCATGGCTTCATACTATCCCACTGTGTACATGTACCACACTTCCTTTTCTCATCAGTTGATGGATGCCTATGTTGTTTCCATTTCTTGGCTTTGTAAATAGTGCTGTAACAAGCATGGCTTTGCAGATATATTGACTTTATTTTCCTTGGAGATACACCTAATAGTGGGATTGCTGGATCATATGCTAGATCTGTTTTTTAAGTTTTTGAGTAGCCTCCATTTTGTTTTCCCAAATGGCTGCATTCACTAACATTCCCATCAGCAGAATGCAAGGGTTTCTTTTTCCCCACATTTTCACCAGGAATTACAGTTTTTATCTTTGATAATAGCCATTCTTATTAGTATGAGGTATGTCTCACTATGATTGTGGTGCCAGAGATCAAACCTACAGCCTTGTACGCAATAGATAAGTGCTTTACTGTTGAAGTAAACCTCTACTTCTCATAATTGTTTAATTAATTTTTGTCTGATGGTTATGCTGAACTTTTTTTTATCACAATTCCTCTCCTTAGTAAGTAGTGCTGTCCTTACTGTGATTCTTAGTACTCAAGGACTCCAGTCACTCAAAATTTAGCTCTTAGACAGAACTTCTGCTCTGTTCCAGTTGTGGTTGTAATGTAAACCTTGAGATATGTTCATATAACTAGGTATCTAGATACCCATAAGAAAGGAGAAAAGAAAGGAAGATGACTTGGGCTCAGATAAGGAAAATATTCTTTATATAACTTATTATTAATTTTTAATAATTAATAATTATTATTAGTAGTAAACAAAAAGAAAAATATGTCACATATGTTTTTTACAAATCTTGTCAGCAGAAATATTAACATAGTAATACATAATGAACATGAAACAAGGAACTGAGATATTTAAGTCATAACATTCTTATTTACTTTTTTTTTTGGCAGTTCTGAAATTTGAACTCAGGGTTTCACATTTGTAGGCAGGCATTCTAACTTAAGCCACACCTCCAGTCCCATAACATGCTTTTTTCTGTTTTCTATTGTTGTGCTGGGTTAGGGGTACATTGTGGCATTTAATGAGGAGAACACATTTATTCTTGAAGACCTCAAGAGTTTCTGATGCAGGTGCCCATGAAGGCAGTGTTAGCATTAAGAGGAGCCACAAATAGCCAGTTGCCAACCAATTATGTCTGCCACAGCAGCTAGGAGTATGCTAACCAAACATACCATGAAGACAACTTTGAAATTTCTCAGTGTCTGAGAGAGTTAGCCTGAAAATTCACTAAGAAGTAACAGAGAGGATGAATTTCATCAAAGCACATTATATGCACGTATGAAATGAAAATGTCACAATGAAGCCTCTATATACAATTAATCTATGGTAATAAAATGAATAAGTAAAGTAGCTGATTTTTTATACATTAAAAATCTTACAAGTTAATTTATCATCCTAATTGATCAAGCACTGATGATGCTTATGGAAATCGAAGTTTACTCTCTGAGAATGTAAATAAATATTAAAATTTCCTTGGTAATTTAGAGATACGGGGATATATTTTGAATCCAGTATTTTGAATCCAACAATTATTGATTCTTTCTTCTTCCATTAAAATCCATATTTCCCCCTCTCAGGAAGAGGTTTTACTTTGAACACTACTTTGTCTCAGACTAAATATGGTATCTGAGTGAGCTCAGGATGGACAGAATTTTCAGTTCTGTAGGAATTGACAGTAGTCATGAAAAAGGTTTCATACTTGCAGATCAGTTAGGGGAACAGAACCCCTGCTTCTGGGCAAATTTCCATGCTGACTCAGAGAATTGTGTCAGTGGCTCTGTTCTGTTGGTGAAGTACGTTGACCTTATTAATTTACATTTTATTTCCAGATAAAAGTGCTGGCGGAT
Source organism: Castor canadensis (assembly GCF_047511655.1). NCBI lineage: Eukaryota > Metazoa > Chordata > Mammalia > Rodentia > Castoridae > Castor > Castor canadensis. The sequence goes on along the minus strand of NC_133391.1, from coordinate 93,001,559 downwards.
TTTGCAATTCATTTTCAGAATATAATTGTGGTTCCATATATCACAATAGTAACAGAGTGAAAAAAACATATTAAGCTCTCTTACTCAATAATGGTTATTTAGAAGGGCTTTAATGCTTTTCACTTAAAGACTTTAAAAATATTTTGTAAATTAAAAATGGTTTGCATCTTTACTTAACAAACAAATAAGTCTAATAATAGTCTTGTTTAACATGGTCTTAGTCATTTCAACTTTCACTTACTTAACCAATAGGATAGGGAGCATATATGTAATAAGGTTACATATTCCCAGACTACAGGTATCATCTTCCCAGGGCTATATAAAGAGTACCTTTTGGAAAGATTTATTATTTTTGCTTCAAAATTCTGGTAGACAGTTCAAATAAATACATTTTTTTAAATCCTGTCTTTTTCTATACATCTTTTAAAACAATTACTTCTACACATGTCAAGTAAATTATTAGGGTAAAAACTTAATATACCAAGATGGCAGATTTTTTTTTAAGAACCCATAGTGAATTATTTATTAGAAAGCTACCTTTTAAAGTACCACATGTGATTGCGCATGTGATTAAAAAAAAATAAAGGAAACAAGAACTGCAGCCAGTAATCAGAATGAGAAGTGGGCTGCTCTCATAGAAACTAGGCTGGAAAACTTTCAGGATCAGAGGCTATAGGTTTGACTTCTTGACATGCCCCTGTTTCCTGTGTTTCCTCTTATATTTTTCCTTTATTTCTTCTGATCTCCTCTTACACAGATTAGCATTCCTTTCTTTCTTATGTGTATAAATATTTTGTCTCAAAGCATCTTGTTACACATTACTGGACCTGACCTCGGGTCCCAGATGTATCTCATTTGTTTTCATGGAGCCTCAGCTCTAACAGCTGACCACTGTCTACTTACCTTAAAGGTTAAGAATACAGTCCAGTTGTTTCTCTTCATCTTTTATAGCCCATAGATTTGCTCTGTTGGAGTAGAAGCCTTACCTAAGTCCAAATAACTGAGGAGTGACTTATGGGCTGTACATTCAGAGGTGTGACTTCATAAAGAAGCTGTGTGTGATAGATATTATGAAGTTTGGCCTATTCGTTGAAATGTATTAAATATTTTCAGATCTATTTCTTTCCAGGTTCATCAACAAATATGTATTGTAAGTGTGTGTACCAACATTGTGGTTGTCTCTCAATCTTCTACTCCACTTATCCCATGGTGTGGGAGCCAACCAGGAGAAGATAATGGTATTAAACTCATTCTCTCCTCTAGAAGTAGACTTGTCCAAATCATTCAATCCAGTATGTTGCTAATAGTAATTGGTAACCCAAATATAAGTTATTCATTGTTTCACTTTTAGATGTGGACATGCTGTAATCAAATTAATCAGAATAAAGCCTAAGGTCATCATTTCATCTCTAAAAAGAGTGAGGATTTTTTACCCTCCCTACTCGATATGAAGGATGAAGCATATGGTCCTGCAAAACTGATCACAGAACAGCCAATCAATTATGATGGGGAGATGGATCATAACCACCTAAAGCAAAAATAAAGTAATAGAGAGAAACTAGTGTTTTACAGCATTGTTGAACTTCTGAGTTAACCTTCACTTGTAGCGTATTTCTTTGAACATTTCTGTAACTTGAGCTTATTTACTTCCTTTCCTTAACTTCAGTATGCACAAGGGTATTTTTAAAGAATAGAAGATTCCCAACTAACAGTAATTATTTTTGATTAAATTTATTGAACAAGAAGTTTAAACTTTTAGTAAACATCAACTGTATACCAAATACTATACTTAATATAGGTAATATGTAGTAAGCTGTGTCCATTTGAGGAGTGAAAGTGAGTGGGAAGGGATTCCAGGCTGGTTGGGACAACAGTGGGTCTAGAGCCAGACAACATAAGCCAGGTGACATGAGCTAGTGAGAGCATAGAGCCATACGACATGAGCTCCATGCAACTTGAGGCAGAATGCAAACTCTATAGAGAAGAGAACAATATTTTTTTCAGCTTGTGATAACAGATCCTTTGGTAGCTATTGCCTTGAATAAAAGGATTAACTATAGATTACATTTGTGATTATATTTGTTCCTCTTGAAGCTGTTCTGACTGTAGTTTAACCATCTATGACCTTGTGGAAAGCTACAAAGAAGCTGACTTTTTGAGTTTTTTTTTTCTCTGATGCAGAGATTCAATATGTGCCCAGGTTGGCCTCAAATTCCAAATCCTCCTGCCTCAGCCTTCCAAATACCGTGATTATGTAAGTGCACCAGTACTCCAGGCCTAAAAGGTAGCTTTTTATGTCCTCTTAGAAGTGAAGGTTAGGGGTGGCTCCCAGGCACTGTGCTTTTTACCAGAGCCTTAGTAGAGACATAGACTGTTGTGAACTGTGGGAGAATGTGCAGGGCTACACATAGATGTGACTCCTGAGCAGAGGACAGGGAGCACTCTCCAGGGAAGTGACTAGAGTAGAGTTCAAGCAGATGAACTTCATGGGAGACTCATCCCTCTGGGGGACTGGACCAACTCCAAGGCAATGACTGAATCTGTTCAGGGAAAAGTGGAGAAGGGAGGGCCACAGAGCAGGGAACTCTTAATCCAGAAACTTTAGAAAGAAGAAATTAACTTTAGGAGACAGTAGTTTCAGAGAAGCATATCATATCTTAAGGGTAGAGGAAACAGAAAAGATTATAAGAAGGAGTAGTTTAAAACATAGCATAAATGTTGCACATCTGTCTGTTTTCTTAACTTTCCAAAGCTAAGAACGAGTTCATGGTGTGCTGGCAGATTGAAATCTCAGATTATATCTGGTAAATATTACAAAACCATTTCAAATACTTGAGTAGGCTTTCACAGTTCAACGAAATATTAGATTAAAAAAGATAGAATACATATGACAAGATTTCAAAATCAACTAGAGAATCTGAAAACTTGTTACTTTTTATTATGTTTAATTATGAAATGTGATCCTAAAAATCTAATTAAATGGGAACTATATAAGGAAAATGAGAAGCCTGAATTTTAAATGGGGCCTCTCGAATAATCCTTTGAAAATAAAATTATGATGCTGTAACAGGTACACAGAAACTGCCTTTGCTGAAAAGCACTCATCCTTATTTGAGCCCACTAATTAATTAGTGGGAGAAGAGCTTGGTATCTTTGCCTCCATTTTGTCTTTGCTCTGAGCCATTCTCTCTGCAGTTCTCACCTTGCAGCTACCTTGGAGTCAAGGAAGAACAGGACCTATTAATAATATCTTTATGACCAGGGAAAGCATCAGCAGAGCCTGGAAGGACAGAACCCCTACCATAAGGACAATTATCTATAATAGTGAGTCTGCACCTAGAGCAAGGGTAATCATCTCCTGGGAACCAGGTTTCTCCCCTCAAGTGATGATGACATTGATAACAACTTCTCAGGAAACACTGGAAGAACCAGAACTGAGATAATGATCAACCAAGCCACACTGTGACCAGGGCTGTTTAACTATGAGTATTCCTCAAACTCTGCCCTAATTCTTTCTCCATTTAAACTTAAACCTCATGCCTATACCCTGCAAGATGTGCTGAAGTACATACTTTGCCTTTTCCTACAGTGTGCCCATATCATGTAAAAAGGCTCCTTTTTTTAAATTGTTTTATTATTCATATGTGCATACAAGACTTGGGTCATTTCTCCCCCCTGCCCCACCCCCTCTCTTACTACCCACTCCACCCCCTCCCTCTTCCCCCCACCCCCTCAATACCCAGCAGAAACTATTTTGCCCTTATTTCTAATTTTGTTGTAGAGAGAGTATAAGCAATAATAGGAAGGAACAAGGGTTTTTGCCAGTTGAGATAAGGCTAGCTATACAGGGAGTTGACTCACATTAATTTCCTATGCGTGTGTGTTACCTTCTAGGTTAATTCTTTTTGATCTAACCTTTCCTCTAGTTCCTGTTCCCCTTTTCCTATTGGCCTCAGTTGCTTTTAAGGTATTTAACTTCTCTGTGTTAAAGGCAACAAATGCTAGCTAATTTTTTAGGTGTCTTACCTGTCCTCACCCTTGGGTGCTCTTGCTTTTATCAAGTGCTCAAAGTCCAATCCCCTTGTTGTGCTTGCCCTTGATCTAATGTCCACATATGAGGGAGAACATATGATTTTTGGTCTTTTGGGCCAGGCTAACCTCACTCAGAATGATGTTCTCCAATTCCATCCATTTACCAGCAAGTGATAACATTTTGTTCTTCATGGCTGCATAAAATTTCATTGTGTATAGATACCACATTTTCTTAATCCATTCGTCAGTGGCGGGGCATCTTGGCTGTTTCCATAACTTGGCTATTGTGAATAGTGCCGCAATAAACATGGGTGTGCAGGTGCCTCTGGAGTAACCTGTGTCACAGTCTTTTGGGTATATCCCCAAGAGTGGTATTGCTGAATCAAATGGTAGATCAATGTTTAGCTTTTTAAGTAGCCTCCAAATTTTTTTCCAGAGTGGTTGTACTAGTCTACATTCCCACCAACAGTGTAAGAGGGTTTCTTTCCCCCGCATCCTCGCCAACACCTGTTGTTGGTGGTGTTGCTAATGATGGCTATTCTAACAGGGGTGAGGTGGATCTTAGTGTGGTTTTAATTTGCATTTCCTTTATTGCTAGAGATGGTGAGCATTTTTTCATGTGTTTTTTGGCCATTTGAATTTCTTCTTTTGAGAAAGTTCTGTTTAGTTCACTTGCCCACTTCTTTATTGGTTCATTAGTTTTGGGAGAATTTAGTTTTTTAAGTTCCCTATATATTCTGGTTATTAGTCCTTTGTCTGATGTGTATCTGGCAAATATTTTTTCCCACGCTGTGGGTGTTCTCTTCAGTTTGGAGCCCATTTGTTTTGATGAACAGAACCTTTTTAGTTTTATGAGGTCCCATTTATCTATGCTATCTTAGTTGCTGTGCTGCTGGGGTTTTGTTGAGAAAGTTTTTACCTATACCTACTAATTCCAGAGTATTTCCTACTTTTTCCTATATCAACTTTAGAGTTTGTGGTCTGATATTAAGACCTTGATCCATTTTGAGTTAATCTTGGTATAGGGTGATATACATGGATCTAGTTTCAGTTTTTTGCAGACTGCTAACCAGTTTTCCCAGCAGTTTTTGTTGAAGAGGCTGCTATTTCTCCATTGTATATTTTTAGCTCCTTTGTCAAAGACAAGTTGGTTATAGTTGTGTGGCTTCATATCTGGGTCCTCTATTCTGTTCCACTGGTATTCATGTCTGTTTTTGTGCCAGTACCATGCTCTTTTTATTGTTATTGCTTTGTAATATAGTTTGAAGTCAGGTATTGTGATACCTCCTGCATTGTTCTTTTGACTGAGTATTGCCTTGGCTATTTGTGGCCTCTTGTGTTTCCATATAAATTTAACAGTAGATTTTTCAATCTCTTTAATGAATGTCATTAGAATTTTGATGGGAATTGCATTAAACATGTAGATTACTTTGAGGAGTATAGACATTTTTACTATGTTGATTGTACCAATCCATGATCATGGGAGATCTCTCCACTTTCTATAGTCTTCCTCAATCTCTTTCTTCAGAAGTTTATAGTTTTCTTTGTAGAGGTCATTCACATCTTTTGTTAGGTTTACACCTAGGTATTTGATTTTTTTTGAGGCTATTATAAATGGAATTGTTTTCATACATTCTTTTTCTGTTTGCTCATTGTTAGTGTATAGAAATGCTAATGATTTTTCTATGTTGATTTTATATCCTGCTACCTTGCTATAGCTATTGATGATGTCTAGAAGCTTCTGAGTAGAGTTTTTTGGGTCTTTAAGGTATAGGATCATGTCATCTGCAAATAGGGATATTTTGACAGTTTCTTTACCTATTTGTATTCCTTTTATTCCTTCTTCTTGCCTAATTGCTCTGGCTAGGAATTCCAGTACTATGTTGAATAGGAGTGGAGATAGTGGGCATCCTTGTCTGGTTCCTGATTTTAGAGGGAATGGTTTCAGTTTTTCTCTGTTAAGTATAATGCTGGCTGTAGGTTTGTCATATATAGCTTTTATAATGTTGAGGAACTTTGCTTCTATTCCTAGTTTTCTTAGAGCTTTTATCATGAAATGGTGTTGGATCTTATCAAAGGCTTTTTCTGCATCTATTGAGATGATGAAGTGGTTTTTGTCTTTGCTTCTGTTCATGTGGTTTATTATGTTTATCGATTTGCATAGGTTGAACCATCCCTGCATCCCTGGGATGAAGCCTACTTGGTCGTGGTGAATGATCCTTTTGATGTGTTGTTGAATTCGGTTTGCCATTATTTTGTTGAAGATTTTTGCGTCAATGTTCATTAAGGAGATTGGCCTACTTTTTGGAGGTGTCTTTGCCTGGTTTTGGAATTAGTGGGATATGATCTATTTTGGAGAAGGCTCCATGGGCTGCTAGAAGAATGTATATTGTGTAGAAGTTGGATGAAATGTTCTGTAGACATCAACTAGGTCCATATGATCTATTGTGTATTTTAGATCTTGGATTTCTTTATTGATTTTTTGTTTGGATGACCTATCTATTGATGATAATGGGGTGTTAAAGTCTCCCACAACCACTGTGTTGGCGTTTATATATGTTTGTAGGTCTTTCATGGTATGTTTGATGAAATTGGGTGCATTGACATTGGGTGCATACAGATTGATGATTATTATTTCCTTTTGGTCTATTTCCCCTTTTATTAGTATGGAATGTCCTTCTTTATCTCGTTTGATCAATGTAGGTTTGAAGTCTACTTTGTCAGAGATAAGTATTGCTACTCCTGCCTGTTTTCGGGGGCAATTGGCTTGGTAAATCTTTTTCCACCCTTTCATCCTAAACTTATGCTTATTTCTGTCGGTCAGATGGGTCTCCTGCTAGCAACAAATTTTTGGATCTTCCTTTAATCCATTTCATGAAGCGGTGCCTTTTGATGGGTGAATTAACTCCATTAACATTAAGCGTTAGTACTGATAGGTATGTGGTGATTCCTGTCATTTAGTTGTCTTAGTTGTTTGAAGGTTTGATTGTGTGTACCTAAGTTGAGATTACTCTCTACTTTCTTGCTTTTTCTTTTCCTGTGTTTTGGTGCTGCCTGTCTTTTCATGGTTAAGTTGGGTGTCACTTTCTGTGTGCAGAATCCCTTGCAGAATCTTTTGTAGTGGTGGCTTTGTGGTCACATATTGTTTTAGTTTCTGCTTATCATGGTAGACTTTTATTGCTCCATCTATTTTGAATGATAGTTTTGCTGGGTAGAGTATTCTGGGGTTGAAGTTATTTTCATTCAGTGCCCGGAAGATCTCACCCCACACTCTTCTTGCTTTTAATGTTTCTGTTGAGAAGTCTGCTGTGATTTTGATGGGTTTACCTTTGTATGTTTTTTCTCTCTTACAGCCTTCAATATTCTTTCCCTATTTTCTGAACTTGTTGTTTTAATGATGATATGTCGTGGAGTAGTTCTATTTTGATCTGGTCTGTTTGGTGTCCTGGAGGCCTCTTGCATCTGTATGGGAATATCTTTCTCTAGATTTGGGAAATTTTCCGTTATTATTTTGTAGAATATATTATGCATTCCCTCATTTGCACCTCTTCTCCTTTTTCAATGCCCATGATTCTCAAGTTTAGTCTTTTGATGGAGTCGGTGAGTTCTTGCATTTTCTTTTCACAGGTTTTGAGTTGTTTAATTAATAGTTCTTCAGTTTTTCCTTTAATTACCATTTCATCTTCAAGTTCTGAGATTCTGTCTTCTGTTTGTTCTATTCTGCTGGATTGGCCTTCTGTTTTGTTTTGCAGTTCTGTTTCATTCTTTTTTCTATGGTTTTCCATGTCTTGGGTGGTTTCCTCTTTAATGTTTTCTATTTTTGTCCAGAGTTCATTTATCTGTTTATTCATCGTGTTCTCTGTTTCAGTTTGGTGTTTATACAGTGCTTCTATGGTTTCCTTTATTTCTTCTTTTGCTTTTTCAAATTCTGTATTTTTGTTGTCTTGGAATTTCTTGAGTGTCTCCTGTACATTTTAGTTGATCCTATATAGTATCATCTCTATAAAATTCTCATTGAGTACCTGTAGTATGTCTTCTTTTAAATTATTCTTGTGGGCTTCATTCGGTCCTTTGGCATAGTTTGTCTTCATTTTGTTGGAGTCTGAATCTGAGTATCCATTTTCTTCATTCCTCTCTGTTTCCTGTACTAATTTTTTGCTGTGGGGAAACTGGTTTCCCTGTTTTTTCTGTCTTCCCATCATTTTCTTTGGTGTTGTTACTGTCCCTGTACTGTGTGCAATTAAGTATTTTCTAGCTTGTAATAATAACAATGGTAATATTTAGAATGGAAGAGTGAGCTGAGATGGAAAGCAATAAGTTAAAGAAAAGAGAAAAACAAATATACAGACATTAAGCAGAAAACAGAACAAGGAATCAGACAAGTAAGTTTCAAAGGTATAAACAGGGAGCATTAGTGTCCTAATCAACAGTAAGTTGTACAGGCAGTAGAGAGACAGAGAGAGGATTGAAAATAAAAAATAAAAAGAATAAGGATAAGAATAAAAATAAAAAATAAACAAATGAAAGAAATATATATATAAAAAATAAAACAAAATGAAAAATAGCAAATTTAAAAAAAACAAAAAACCTCCAAGTTCAAATGCATTGTATTTCAGTCTTAATAATTTGGGTGTCCGTCTCAGTCTCCATTTCTGGAGATGTTGCCTCAGATGTTGTTCTGTAATTGTCTCATCAAAGGGGACACATAAAGTAGAACAAAACTACACACACACGCACACACACACACACACACACACACACAAAAACCCCACCAAGTGTCCCAAGTTCAAATGCAATACAGTTTCAGTAAGTTTTTCAGCATGCAGGTGTAATTTGGTTGTTCTCTCATCAAAGGTAGGGAGAAAAAGAAAAAAAAAAAAAGGGTCTGGAGACAGCTCTATAAATGGTATCTGCAGCTGTGGCTTGTCTGCCCACTGCTGTCAGCCTGCTGTTGCTGGAGGCATTATTTACGCAGATCTCTGGGGTGAGCTTAGCACTCACCTGGCCCTGCAAGTTTTGTTTCCTCAGAGTTTTCCTTTGCGCCTCTGCTACATGCTTTCTCTTTTCCAAGCACACTGGAGAAGGTGACACTGCACCCGCTTTCTCAAGCCTGCGTGTTTATTTATAGTTCATGTGGGAAGTGGGTCTTCCCCTCTCTCCTGTGGAGTTTTCCTCCCACCACCACTTTTACAAGCGTTCCTGCTCCTGATTACTGGGTGGTGCTGCTGCTCCTGCCAGCTGCCATGTTTGTTTACAGCTCACGTGGGAAGTGGGTCTTCCCCTCTCTCCTGTGGAGTTTTCCTCCCTCTGCCACTCTCACAACCTTTCCTGCTCCTGGTTGCTGGGTGCGTGCCCCCACTCCCGCCGGAGCATCTCTGGCCCACCCAGCTTGTTTATTTACAGTTCCGGGAAGGATTCGCTTCCCCCAATCTTCGGCGCTCAGTGCACCCCACCCTCTTTCACATGTGTCTTTATTGTTCTTACCGCTTATTAGTCAGTTTCTCTTTTTTCCCCGGGTGGAGGTCAGTCTGTCCAGGGGGCTATGCTGCTCTGGCCCAGGGTTGTCTGTGGGAGTACTGCGGTACTGCGAAGCTCACCTTGTCCGCGTCTTCCCAAGCTGTCTGGGCCTGGGCGACTGGCGGCCTGGGGGCCCTCCTTGTTTCTCCATTTAATGTGAAATGGATATTCTCTGCACAGGCTGGAGGTGTGGAGGGGTCAAAGTTTTGGCTCTTCCCAGTGGTTTTGCCTGCAAAGTGTGTCTCCAGCATCTCTCCAAGATTTCACTATAGGAGGCTTGCTTTCTGCTTCCTCCCTCTAGCCGCCATCTTGGAATCTCTCCTTTTTTTTAAATTAAGCTTTATTAATATTTAATATATAGATTGGCACTGGAGCCCCCATTCCATCTGGCACTTGCCAGTTGTGACCTGAGCAACTGTATGGATGCTGGTGCCATGTGCTGAGGTGAGCACCATTACTCATCTCTTTATTTGTGTTTGGAGGAGTGAGTGACTGGACCTGACATGTAGAACTCCTAGAGTTTGGAGCTGGAGCCTAAAACTTTATTTTTAATGTTAAGCTATATGAAAATCTCAACATGTGATAAAATCATGTGAAATACAAGAATAAAGTTCAATTGTCTTTCTTGTATTCCATATAAATAAGAAAATCAAGTGACTCTTGTAAGAAATGGTAACAGTTTATTAATGATGAGGTCACATTAGAATGGAATCAGAAAACCTCAGTTCCATTTGGTTGCCTATATGGGAATGATGAAGGAAGTCTAATGGCAGATGACCTTAGTCTATGTACCTTGGCAGAACATTGGTGTATTAAATTCAATTCACAAAGTTTGCTGTGGACACAGTTTGGCTACTAGGACTGTGAAAGACTGAACAACATTTAAGGAAAAGAGACTGAGATTTGGTCTCAGTAAGGAAGAACAGAGCATTTGAATGTTCTAGTAGATCCTTACAATGGAAGGGAGATGCTGTGGAAGGGTGAGGAGACATCTAGGAAGCAGGTTAGTGGTCCTCTTGTGGAGTGACATGATGTTGAAAATGGAGAATCTTGGACAGAGGTGACATTCTGGAGGCTAGTCAACGGAGCTGCCTTTCTGTGATCTCTGCAAACCCCAGGAAACCCTCAGGCCTGGGGCTGCAGTCACCTGTTCTTATGGTTTTTCTGCCAGTGTGATACCACAGTCCATAAAGGTGTGAAGACATATTTCTTACCAAGACCTATTTAAATTGATAATTTCCCTTCAAACACCCTTTCTATGCAGCAGCATGTTCTATTCTGAATACTTAAATATCATTGCTTTGTAATCTAATTGGTGTTTTGTGATTTTTGTTAGCCTCCACTTCAGTGTTTTAACTGTTCTGTCCCTAGAGCCTAGAGAACATATAACTTGGTGTTTCACCCAGGCAGGGCCTAATAGTTCTTCCCTTAATTTCTTACAAATGTTTGAAACTTCTCTTTGTATTAGCAGCATTCTCTTATTTCTACAATCCCTGTTTAAGTTTTTAGTCCAAGCTTCTGTAGCTTGTTCCTTGCTATATGTAGCTGGTCTTGATTCTCGATAAATATTAAGATCATGACTTCTGCCTCCCGCAGGACACACAGAAACTTCTAAAAAGAACTACTTCTATATACCTGAGAATAATGTGAGATCCAAATATTCTAATCAAGGCTCCTTTACAACTTTCCATTTGACATTGAACCACTGTAATTGTCACCTACCATATTATCAAATAAAAGGGAAAACAACCTCTCCTGGTTTTTGGCACTTTTGTCAAACACTTCCATTTTTGGAAGGTGAATTTAAAATTCTGCTTATCAGTAGATGGCATCCATTTCCTGAAGACTTGAACTGGGGGTGGTCTATGTGATTTGCTTTGACCAAATAGAAAATGATAACGGATGTGATGCCAGGAAAAATCTTAAACTAAGATTTTAAGAAACATTTTGTAGTTTAGTTCTGTTTATCCCTCTGTATTTACCATGAAAGTAAGCTTTAAGTAAATTGCTGAAGGATGAGAAACCATATGGATCAGAATTGATTCAGCTTAGTCAAGAACACCCTGCATTGGCACCACTGAAGACTTCCAGTTAACTTCAGACATATAAGCACATGCTGGTGAGGTCAGTCAAACTTCATACTCAACATATAGACTCATAAAAATAGTAACTGGTAATAAGGTATAAGAGATTTCCCTTCAGATTGATATCCCTCTTCTTGTAGAAGCTAAATGTTTTTATTTTATTTTACTTACTTTATAAAATTTGCTGAGTTTTCCATACCCATTGCCTATTATATTTGATGTGTTGATGTTCAGACTTGTTCTGTATATGTAGAAAGACATTTTTAGAATTTAGATACCCCTTTCAAACTTTTCACAGATTCTTCCTTTCAAGATCATTACTCTATAAGGGTATTAAAATTATCTTTGAGATTAAAGCAGATCAATTATTCCTTTGCTACACTTGTAGTTTTCATTTCTTGGAGACAATGCATGTCATAGATTGAGTGGTAGTCAAAGGTAATCTGACTAATAGGACCTGAAAGGATAACTGATAATCCTTCAACATGATTATGTCTACTACATATATATGACACTAAAATATAAATAGATATGATACCACTATAAGGTCATATTTACCTTTAATCATAATCAATACTGAGTAAAATGTCTACAATTTTTGAGGCTCAGTAAACAAAGTGACATGTATGAGGGTTTCTACAAATTCAGACTACTGTGATTGACATATCGATTTAAATACTTCAAAAAATTCTATAATGCAGGTAGGGTATGCATTATGATCTTTATTTCACATCAAAGAAAATTGAACTTTAGAAATATTAAAGTGGCAGTCTTGGAATTCATTTCAATATCTCTAGCTTCTGCTCTGTTATTCTTTTCATTATGAGGTAAAATGGAGTAAGATAACAAGTACATATCTACATATAAGATAAAAATACGCTAAGGTTTATAGAAAAGTAAATAAAGTGCTGTAGCAATTTGGAGGGGAAGGAAAGGCATTGTTTTTAGTTGACAGACCAAAAGTGATATTTGAATTGGGCTTCACAGAAAATAAGGTTAGCTCTGGAATTTAACAATGAATCAACATCATAGACATACTGCATTTTAATTCATGCAGGAGAAGCAATCATTTAAATTCAATGTCAATTTAAAAACAAGTAGCAAACTAAAAATTCAAAGGCTCTTGTTCACAAAATGAGTATCTTTCAAAAACCTGTAGCAAGCATCATACTTAATGATAAGATTTCAAACACATTCCAATTAAATCAGAAACATGGCAGGATGTCCTCCAGAGCTGTCACCAGGGAGATTCAGTAAAGACATTTAACATTTGCATGACCAGGAGAATATACAGTTCTTACATTTTGTACCATAGGCCTGAGTAGATTTATGTAAAATATTCTGGACAATGAAATTAAGGATACAAAGTTAATCAGATGACTCTGAATAAGGAGCAAGAATTCAAAAAGAGGGAAAATATTCTATACATTTACATACTTTGTACAATGTATATTTTATACTAAATAATGTCTGTTTCACAAATACAACTTGTACTTCATTCTAGGTTTAGACATGCACCTTTATGAGGCCAAGAGTCCTTATCTTTCATTTGCCAAAGGAAGTCAATAATTGCCTTTGGTATTCTTCTTACAAGTCTTTTATAATTTTATGATATGAATTAAATTAAAACACATTATCTCTTGGTCATAACTATTCATTTTATCAGTAATACTTCTGTTCAATATATCTTGTAGTTTGGGGTTGAGTTCCTGGCTGGGGGATTATTCCCTCATAAAGACCCATGTTATTAGCTACCCTTTCTATCTCAACTCTTCTACTCTCTCCACATTCAATAAAATCCACTAAGTATGTTCAAGAAGATGGTTCATCAGTGCCATAGTTGAGAGTCCTTTGCCAGGGGTCTATTTGCAGAGAGGTTTCTATGTAATTCAAAAGCAGCTGGTACTTTTGTTACCTCTGACATGAATTCCCGGTGCTTCCAAATAATAGTCACTAGACACTACTTCTGTTGAGGACCCCTCTCCTTAGTGAGGGACTGACCTCCCTCACACCCGGGCATTGGAATCTGTTGGTGCCACTACAGGTATGCCTCCTCAATATGTCAAAGCAACATTATACCCCTGGAATAATTTGGAGCAACCAGTACACTAAAGCTATGCATGTGAATAAATTACTCACCTTTCACTGTGTATGACATCATGTATCTGCCATATGTTGTTGAGCATTTAGGGAATGTGTCTTTCCAGGCTTTCTTTGTAAGTCAGCAAAAATTTCTCAGTGACTCAGTTATAGTCCCATACTATATGGGTCTCTGGAAAAATTTAAGTGATTGATATCACACTATAATTTGAATTATCCATCCCTCTCATAGCTCTGGGAGAGCTTTCTCATAGAATTATGCGTTGTCCATTTAGGATAAATAATTGCCTTGGAGGGTTCTTTGAATTTCATGAAAAAAATACTTCTGGCCTGTCTCTGTCAATTAGTCTCTCAGACATGTCCGTTTATAATATGGTTAAACATATTTGACTCAGCCGATAAATTCTGTAAATTCTGATCTCATAAGAAGTACTTTTGTCAATCATTGAGCTTCATAATGACAGTATATAAGCAGTTACATCTGATAAAGTAGGGAGTACATTTGCAAATACTTAGGGAAAAAGATACAAAAGGGGTTTGGCTTTTTAAATATTTCATTTAGTCACTTATCTTAGGATAAGGTATAAAATATTAATAATATATATTTAGTTATTAAAATTATTAAAAGACAAGCAACAATAACTGGAATACTGGATATTTTGTACCGGAGATCAATGTCAGTAGCTTGGGCATTATTGAAGACATAGGATCAGGAAATTTGCCAAATGAGTGTCTTAGGAAAAGTTCCCTAGAAAGGAGCTCTTTTATTTTGCCATCTATGTTTTTAGGGTTGAATGACTGGAGTTTTAAAATAGTCTGGAGTGTGAGGCCTTTTTTTTCTTTTGTTAATTCTGGGATCACAGATAATTATTTAAATGTTCTGGCCTTCAGATTAATTGTCTATGAAACAGTCATTATTTCATAGAAAATTTTTATCAAGATTTAATAAAATGGTAACTTCATGCTTATATATTCACTAACAAATAGAAGTCTTTCAGTGGTCACTATTGTTATTTTTAAAATTTATTCATATAGTTATTCCTAGTTTCCTTGGAACATTCCTTGGGTTTCAGTCTGTTACCCTCACAAGATGAAATATACAAAGCCTACACATTTTATGTTTCCCTCACTATTTTTCTATTCATTTTTCTGATTTACTTACAAATAAATTTGCTGAAAGCTAATATATATTGCCATAATTCTAAACATTTTTAAATTTTTAGATGAATTGTATGGATTATAGGCACTCATATATGAATGAGATGACACAGAAATAGCACAGTCTAAATTCAATAAGAAGACATATCATGTAGGCTGAGTTTTAAATGCAGCATAATAGTCACATTCCTTACTGTGAATTTTTCCCCTCAGTGTAGAGTGGTAGCTCATAGCACTTTCTGAGTTAGCAATGCAGCTGACTAAGGCCACGGGGAGTTATAATTAGACAGATAGTGAAACGAGGCCAGTCTTAATTTTTTTCACATATTTCAGGTGCCTAACAATCTTACAAAAAGCAGATGTCTCTCAAGACAGAAGTGACATGGATGGCTGGGCTTGGCAAATCACCAGAGCATGAAAAAACACACCTTTAAAAACAGCTGGAATCAATCCTTCTTATCAGCTTCCAGCCCATGGAAGCATGCTCTCTGGAGCTGGATTCCCTGGCTCAGAGATTGCTTTGGCAATCATTGTCTTAAAAGTGAAGACAATGATCATGCACATCAATTTCACTTAATTAGCTTTTTACATGACTTTCATTTCTGTGAAGTTAGCTAATTAACAATATGCTACCAAATCAACTCCCCTACTCCTCTCTTGCATTCACAGGCATTTTTACTTTCATGTGCACTAAAATCAGCTCTGTTAACTTCACTTCTGCAATGATTCAGGTTTGAGGGTAGTTCCCTATTGAGATACAGTAGCTGTACTATTAATTTTGTTCTACACTTTCCTTTCTTCAGGAAACAGGCTATTTAATTCGTGAGAGCTCTCTGAGGCTGGGTATTTATGTAGTTGAACAGATTTATGTAGTGCCCATAGAGTATGCTGATGAGAAATTACTATACTTGCCACATACATGAATTTTAAATAAAAATTCAAATTCTACTTAAGTTATTAAAAGAGGCATCCCTATTACCAAAATCAATGCTGCCTCATGTTCCATAGTTGCTTTCTTAAAAAGAGGTATGGCTATACCTTTAGCACAATTTTTCCATCATTGTTGAAGGTATCAAATATCTTTTGGTTAATCATGATAGTGTGATAACTAATATCCTGATAATTGATAACAATAGACTCAGTGCCTAATACTTGCTAGGCAGGTGCTCTACCACTTGAGCTGTCTTCGGCCCTTTTGTGCCTTAACTATTTTTCCAAATAGGGCCTTGTGATTTTTTGCCCAGGGCCAATCTTGGATCATAATCTTCCTACATATGCCTCCCCTATATCTGGAACAAGAGGCATGTACCACCATAACCTGCCTTCGCTTTAATTTTTGTGGAAAAAAAAACATATTGAGAAACTTTTAAATGAGTTTAGTGACTTCTACAAGTGTAGTCCATATTGAAGTTTATGATCAATGAATTCAGCCAAATTGGTCAATTCTTACCGTATAATTTTTGTGTAAGAAAAACACATTCCTCTCTCAGTTAATCCATTTAATTATCAGTTCTATATAAACTAGCATAATGCTTATCTCCCTCCTTTGCGAACAACTGAGAAACATTTAAACTATTCATCTTGGAGGAAAACAGGCAATGTAAATTCCGAAGATTGGGAATCAGTATATTTCTTTTAAACTTAGACTTATCACACTGGTTTTCAAAAGGTTTAGTAAATGTTTGATGTTTTCTTATAAAGCAATAGATGTAGTCAGTGGACAGTACAGTTTTAATTTATAAGCATTATCTTTGGTGAGTAAAAGTTCACTAAAGTTGATATACATACTAGTATTACTGGGATACTGAAAAGTTACAACAAAACTTTCTACTAGGATTTACTTAAATTTCTGTACATTCTGAATTCATACAAGTAAAAAAATCCTTTTCAAGGAATTGCTTTAGCAGATGGTCACAAATATCACTAAATAATAGTGGAATGTAATTATTATCGAATCTGAAATATATTACTCATCAAATTAAAATGTCATTAAAAATTCATTCATCTAAATATAATGATGTAGAAAACAGATATGAAAATCTGTGGAAGAGAAGACCCAGATATGGATCCATGCAGCAACGCCAACCTGATTATTGATAAAATACATGATGGAGAAAAAACAGTTTCTTCAATAAATGCTGCTGGGAGAACTGGATAGCTGCATGCAGAAAACAGGAAGTACATGGATGTCTGTCACCCTGTACAAGTATCAACTCAAAGTGCATTAAAGATCTTAATATAAGACCTAAAACTCTGAAGCTAGTGCAGGAAAGAATAGAGTAAAAACTGCAATTAATAGGCATAGGCAATGACTTCTTCAATAGAACTCAAAGAGTTCAGCAATTAAGAGAAAGGATTGACAAATAGGACTACATGAAATTGAAAAGTTCCTGCACAGCAAAAGAAATGATTTCTAAATTGAAGAGGCCACCCACAGAATGGGAGAAATCTTTGTCAGCTTTACACCTGAAAAGGGATTGATAACAAGAATATACAGGGAGCTCTAAAAACTAAACTCCCCAAAATTCAATGACCCAATGAAGAAATGAGCAAAAGAGCTGAAAGGCTTTCTCAAAGGAATAAGTCCTAATGGCTAAAATACCACATGAGGAAATGCTCAACATGTCTGACCAAAAAGGAAATGTATATCAAAACCATGTGAAGATTCCACTTGACTACTGTTAGAAAGGCTACCATCAGGAAAACAAAGAACAAATGTTGACAAGGATGCAGGGAAAAAGGAACCCTCATATACTGCTGGTAGGAATGTAAATTAATAAAACCACTATGGAAAACGGTATGGAAGCTCTTCAAAAAACTAAAAATAGAGCTGCCAAATGACCCAGCAATTCCAGTCCTAGGTGTGTATTGAAAGGAATGTAAGTCAGGTTACAACAAAGGCTCCTGCACACCCATGTTTATTGCAGCATTATTTACAATAGCTAAGCTATGGAAACAGCCAAGATGTCCCACAACTGATGAATGGATTAAAAAAATGTGTTATTTATACACAATGGAATTTTATTCAGCTACAAAAAAGAATGAAATTTTGTTATTTGGAGATAAGTGGATGGAACTGGAAGTGAAGTTAGCCAGGTTCAGAAAGCCAAAAGCCACGTTTTCTCTCATATGTGGCATGTAAAACTAATACAAATACAGCAATACTATGAAAAACAGGTCGCACTAAAGGAAGGTCATATAGGAGAGAGGGAGGGTAAAAGAAAGAAGTTAAGAACATGAATATGGTTGACATACCCTCTATACAAGAATGAATATAGAAATATTAAACCAGCTGAAGCCACCATAAGAAAGGACTAAAGAAAAATGAAGAAAATTAGAGGAGATAAAACCATTGGGGTTATAATACACATTTACATGGAAATATCACAAGGAAACTCCTGGTATAGCTACCTTTATGTCAAATAAGTAAAAATGTCATTTTTTTCTTTTTTTCCTTTTTCTTTTCTTTTCTATAAAACTGGAGAACAGGAGGGCAGAGCAGGTCTGCTATCTAAACAAGAATGACTTTAGAATTTTTAAACTGGTTGAATCCACCATAAGAAGGGTCTAAGGTAGAAAGAACAAAAATAGAGGAGATGAACCAAATCAGGCTATAATACACGTACACATGGAAGTGCCACAAGGAAACTCTCTGTGTAGCTATCTTAAACAAGCAAAAGTGTCCATTTTTTTCTTTCTTTTACAAAATCTGAGAACAGGAAGGCAGAACACGTTCTGCCTGGAGAGGGGTTGGTACCAGTAGGAGAGGGGAGGAGGTGAGGCAACAATATAGTAAGGTGAATATAATGCAAATACTGGGTACACATGTATATAATTGTTACATAGTGTTACAATATCTGCTTTTGGAATCTGAGAGTTCTAAATCCCAGTTCTGCTTCATATTAGATATACCTACTAAGGAGAGATATCTAACCTCTTGGAATTTGGTATCATTAGTTATAACATAAGTATGATAATCTATGTTTCAAGGCAAAAATTAAGTGTTGAGTTTACTTCAGCTCCAGGAAGAGAAGAAAACACTCAGTAAATTAGTATCTTCTATATTGATTATAATAGTACTGATAGCACATGCCATGTCTGTAGCATCCATAGTGTTTATCAGGCAGTTTGGCAAACAGGGAACCTTTCCCTGCAAACGTGTGCCTTCTGATGCATTGATGGGTTCTTGATATGCTAATGAGAAATGTTTTCACTTAAACTGTTGTCTATATGTAGCAGAAAAAATACAGATATAATACTTAAGAATTGTTTGTGCCAGTTTTTCCTTTACAGAATAAAACATAAGTCTGGCCTATGGACAGTCTAAGTAGGGCACTGAGAAGATTTTTCTGGTCTCCATTTAAGGAAGGCTTAACAGCAGGATGTAAACAAAAGTGGGTTCGGTTTGAGCTGCTCAGATGCAATTTCCTTTTCTTGAGGATAATATCTATTCAGAGATGATGGCTTTTTAAGAACACAAACTGTTACCCAATTTCCTTCCTCCCTAAGCAGGTTTTTAAATGTTTTGCTGTGGAAAACATTGTGAAGGTTTACTCTCAAATTATCTTACACTTCACATGACCATTTAATAAAACACATCCTGCCCATAATTGAGAAAGTAACACTAGAATTTTATTGCAAACTGAATTCTGCAATGATACATGTTTCTATAAGTTCTCACACTCAGTATTTATACTTGTGCTTATAGTAGTTTTCTTTCTCCTGAAAGTAGGCCAAGCTGTAAAAACAAAGGGAAATGATTGTATTGCACATCTCGTCTCATTGATAAGTTATGAATTGAAAACAAATTTCTAAATCTTAGATACTAATGCTCTTTCTGTGATGTTTTCTGGGAAAACATATTGAATAGATGTATGACAGCCAAATCATTGGTGTCTCTTTTTAACTGATGGCAAGTCAGTGATAATAATCACATAGAAAGATGATATAGAATTCTTCAAATAACATTAACATTCCTATCTTCTGATAACTTAAATGTCACTAACAAATAATAAACTGGGTGTTAAAGAACACTGATTCTATCTTCATATACATAGTAACCTAAACCTTCATTTCAACTGTTTTCCTAAGTTATTCTTAAATATCAAAGTACTTAAATGCTAGGTTGCAAGTTGCAAAAGGACAGTTTTTTCTGTGATTCCCTACCATATTCCCAACACATTGAACAGAACTGTGCCTAAAGTATATAGTATACAGTAGGCACTCATATATTCGCTTAATGAATAAGGAAATAAATTAATGTTTTTTAAATGAAGTGGAAAGTTAAAAATACACAATTCTTAAAACTCAGTAGCAATAGCAAGCATTATCTTGTTCTTGCTCTCCCCATATCTATATCTAGACTTCTTCTGACAGTGGTCTACTGTGTCTCCATCTTCTATCTGTTGGTACTACCAAAGGTAAGGCTGTTATTCGTGATTACCAGTTTTGAATCATGTGCTTAATTAATGAATTGAAATTTCTTTTACTCCAACTGCAGTTACTCTGTCTAATAAGCTCCCCTTGAACAATATTTTTCTCATTGTATTTTTAACTATATAATAACACAAGTTTAATGTGGCATACAAAGAAATATTTCCATGAATATGTAGGATAAATATGAGTCTAATGAAGTAGCAACAGCATAATTTATGGTCTTAACAACCACACTTCACTTTTTTTTTTTTTCAGTAGTGGGGCTTGAACTCCGGGCCTACGCTTGAATCATTCACCAGTCCTTTCTTGTGAAAATGTAGTCCAAGATAGGGTCTCTCAAATTATTTGCCCAGGACTGACTTCTAAGCTTGATCCTCCTGATCTCTTTCTCCTGAACAGCCAGGATTATAAGTGTGAGCCACCAGCACTTAGCATTCTTCCCTTTTTAAAAATTAAGCCAGTACTACAAGTACAAAGTGGGACAACCCTAACCCATTCTCACTGGAATGAAAATAAAACTTTCTTTTGAGAGAAACTTTTGGCTTTGTTCCCAGGTCCCTGGAGTGTGAATTAATGTTTATCTGCATAGAGGCATATAGGAAATATTTGTGAATATGATGTGGTAGTGGTGATTCTAAGAATCAAAATGGAATACCCCCTCTCACTTTTTTTGCCTAATTCAGTCTTTGTTTTTTAACCTCAACATCTCAACTTCAGTGGTCCTGCTCTAGGCACTTCTTCACAACAATGGCAAAAGCTGAAATGTTGTATTGATAAAATGTTTAATTAACCCATGCTTTTAAATATATATATGTATATATCTGTATATACATATATATATGTATTGTGAAGGAAGGCACAATGAATTTTTGTGTTTTGTTTGTTTGTTGACAATTATGTCTCCTGAACCACCTTAGTATCTGGCACAAAGCAGCACTAAAATTTTAACAAATGAGTGTGCACTTTTTTGTTTCACTCATTTGTTTAATTTTGTAAGAATTCTTTAAGTCTGCTGTATAAAATTTATTTTGAAAACAATGAATAACTGGGAGATGTCAGGTAACATCTAGTAAAAGAAGAAAAAAATCATACGCACAAGTATAAACACCGTGTGTGAGAACTTACAAAAACACGTATCCTTGCAGAATTCAGTTTGCAATAAAATTCTAGTGCTGCTTTCTCAACTGTGGGCAGGATGTGTTTTATTAAATGTCCATATGAAGTGTAAGATAATTTGAAAATAAACATTCTAGAAACCATTTTTCAATCTGGAAGCTATGGTTTGTTATATTCTTGTCTTCATACCATTATTTTATTCATAGATGTCAGGAAACATACAGTAAAAGAAGGAATATAGTAAAAGACAGAAGATTTATAAAATAAGAGCAAATTTGTAAAAGTTATTTTTCTGATTCTGTACAAGCTGCTTTAAGGTAATGATAGCTACCCTGGATATTAAGAATAATAAATTTTGACTATAAATGCCTTTTGATTTATATTTACCAGTTGGCACATGTGGACAAATAATTAAGGATGAAAGAAAATCATAATTTACTGCAATCAAATAATTCCCAACAATTTAACTCTATTGTACCTACTCATTTTTTTCTGAGAGAAATGATATCATGAAAAATGTCTAATATTCTAGAATCAGAATTATCTATAATTAGAAACAACTCAGGAAACCAAACTAAACTCCTACTGTCATCTATATATAAACTGCAATTTTTAAGATTTTGTATACAAATTAAGGATTTTTCTAGAATGTATCCACAGAACTCAAATCAGAAACAGAAATTCAAAACAGACAACTTTTCACATGTTTATAAATGGCTTAGAGTTTGGCTAGAGTCAGTATGAAGTGAGTGTTTTAGCATAGCAATACAGTTCATCTGGTTTCAACAAACACTGCCATTGTTCTAAAATGTAGGAAGGAGTAAAAGATAAAATTTTAGCCTCAAAGGAATCATGAGTTAAGTAGTTTAGGGAAATGTGAAGAAACCCTGATTTATGACAGATCCTAACTATCTTCCACTGGGAGACCACTATGTCTCTCACAGTGGGTTAAAATAATAATCTGTAGGAGATTCTAGTTACAATTCCATTATTACCAGGGTAGTTAACTCATCACGTAATTATCAACTGCTGTCATGTGAACACAGATATTCTAACTTAGAGAAAAGGGACAATCAAATGAAATAAAGGAGCGCAAAAGAGAAATGAGAAGACTCAGCAGGGATTCTTTGCAAAGACTAATAAGTATTTTTAAAGACTGTGATTTGCATGAGGAAAGATTTTTGATCTTTATTATAAATCTGTCCACGATGACATTTTACATACATTCTGCAAATATTTGTTTAATTGATTGATTAATATATAGGTGACTGCATAAAGGAACATGACTTTTGGTGTCAGCATAAAACCTGGGATCTAGATGTGAGAAAAGACAGAGTTGAAGAACAGATACCTTGGAACCTTCTTACCTGCTTATCTAATGAAAACATGATACCAGAAACCAGAAATGAGTTATCTCTCTGTTTCATTGCTCAGTAAGACTCCAAATTTCTTGCGCTTATATTGACCATAGGGTTATGATTTGGAGATTCTTTGGGGAATTATGGAGACATTGTTTTAGTGAAAAGAAGTAACTAACCTATTTGCATGCCTTTCTATATCCAACATCTTCACATACATTCTCAAAATCTGGTCTGACGAGTGTGATAATCAGGCCTTCTTAGCCTTTCATCCTGAGCCTGGCTGTATACAGATTGGTCTGCTCATTCAAAGGATGGAGACAGACAGACCTCATACTTGAAACTTCAACCATTGGTTTGCCTCAATCAGTCTTAGGGTTTTGTGTTTCAGACTTTTAAAATTCCTCTCTTCTTTTAATGCAGCTTCTTGGACAAGGAAATTGAATTGGGGAGATTCAACAACTATAATTCATGAAATGTTTTAAAATGTATGCTAAAGGAGCTGTAAATTCAAAGGCATTTAAAATGTTCTCCAATCCAATTTTACTCTTTCTCCATCACATTCTCCCCAAAACTACACCATGATATGTTTATTAAATTATGAATTATTCAGTTATACAGAACTAAAAATTTAAGCTATAAATTATTTAAAAAGCCAATTGAAATTTAAAATTGAACAAAGTAGAGTTTTATAAATTCCAACTGAAGTTGATATGCTTGGTTGTGATCAACTATTTTCTCCTTGTAACTTTATATAGTCATAGCAAAATGGGATCATGGAGTTATTACCAAAATCTAAAAATATTATTACAAAATAAATCAGATTTTTCTCAAGTTCATGAAATGAAATTGGTTAGCAATGAGACTCTTTATTATGTCAATAATATACAGATTTGGATATAAAAACTGGGCAAAAAATTCTGATTCAACCTTGCTTGTTTACCAAATTCTGAATAAAATTAAAGAAAGTTTCCAATTAAGGGCATCTTTCCTACTCTCTAAAATAAATGAGTATCTAGAAATTTTTAGTTTAATGCCTCTTTGGTTCTGAATCATTTATAGTTAGATATCATTTCACTTACCTTTATGAATTTGACTTTTTATATCTTAAATAATATGGAATAATAGTAATAAAAGTAACTTGTTTTAGGTCATTACATTGACAATTCTATTGGGAATTGTAAGTTATTATTTTTCAGTAGATTTATGCACACACATACATACATACTACCCTTTTAGTTGCTTTTGCAAGGTTTCTGCTTTTACAGGCAGTTCTATTAATTCTTAATATATATATTGATTTATTCCACCTTTGAAAGTACAGTCAGCCCTTCATATCCCCAGGTTCTGCACTTGCAGATTCAACCAACCACAAACAGAAAATATTCCCCTGATATTTGCATCTGTACTGAACATATACAGCCTTTTTAACTTGTCATTGTTCCCCAAACATTATACTATGTCAACTTTTATACTAGCATTTACATGGTATTAAGTGTGCTAAACAATCTAGATATGATAAAGCACTTAGGAAACAGACAATTACTACAGTAATTTTCGTTATCTCTCAAATTGGTATCCACTGGGAATCTTGAGACAAATCCCCTGTAGATATGGAGGTACAATTGTAGATGCCAATGTACACAAACTAATTCGGTAAATTGTGTTTGTTTTTAAGTTTAACAGAGCACATCTCGTCATCTGGCAGAAAATTCAGTCTTTTTATTAGTGAATTTTATTTGCACAAACGGGTTTCCTAGTGATTTATTCATATATGGATATGCTTTGAGCAAATTTACCCCCTCTATTAACCTTTCATATTTCCCTTTTAAACAATTGTAGTAGGTTTCTTTGGTCTATCTTCATGCATGTATAAAGCACGTCCAACATATACAACTTCCATAAACCCCAATTTTTACCCTTCCCCTTCCTTCTGGTGCCACCCTGGCAATGTCTCCCTTTTACATTCATGCCAATTTTTTGGCCTATAATCTTTATTTGATAGTTTTGTTGGCAACCATAAGGATATCCCTTGGTAAATGGTTAACAGTTATTTGACTGCAATACTCTGATATGTATGTTCTTCATTACATGCAGTTTTATTTTGGCTACACATATTGGATTTTTAAAAATTAGTTTTATGCCTGAAAAAACCCACTAACACTAATGAGTCATGTTTTATGGTGAGTTAATGTAAGTTATTTTATTCTAATTGACTATAATACTTAATGTAATCGTGAACTATTTTTGATTTATTAGACTTTCTACTGTAATGTTAAACCCCCATGTCTTTTCATATTACTACTTATTCTTTCCTTGTTATTATATTCCTTAAATTTTTTTCTCCAATATTTCTAATTTAGCACTAAGGCAATTGTCCATAAAGTTTTCTACAAAATTATTAAGCAGGCACAATTTAAGCTTGCATGGATGGCAGTGTTCTAGATTATTGTTATTGCTATCATCATGATTATTTTATGATACACATAGTAATTTCTTGCATGTGCACAGAGTAAATTAAATTTGTTAAATATAAGATGTTACATGAAAATACAAGTCAGCAGAAGGAAAATAATTGAAAGTCAGGAAATTTCCAAATCTGAGATAGCTATATTAAGAAAATAACAAATAATTAAATTAATAATTACTTGTTAGAGACCTATTGTGGAACTAACCCAATTCGATGTCTACATGTCTCAGGTTATAAATTGATTTCTGTCTTGTTCATATTAATTACTATAGTCACATATGGTATTTCTTATATATTCAAGCTAAATAGATGGAAAAATATATGACAAAAATGAATAAAAACTTATTTGAAACAATAATACATTTACTCACTTTCATTGACCTGTCAGACGACATGGAAGACAATTCTTTATGGGTCTCTTGTATTCCTTTTCTTCTCACAAGCAAAAGCAATAACTAATTATGTGTCCTTGATTATTTTTTGAAAACTGATTGCATAGAAATAGGTTTAGAAAATACATATTATGTCTTCTTGAACAAAGGGCTGACATATTTTGTCCAATACATTAATGATCACACCTCCCTTCAGGAAAATTTTCATATAGGTTTGGCAACAGGTGATTATGTAAGCTTGTTTTCCTACCCTTTCCTAATGTTTTTTATCCTTTCTTTATTTGTAACTCTATTCACCAGCTATACAGAATTCATCTGGGCCCCTGCACATCACATTTCTCTGGTAATACTTTGAGGGGATAGAAGAAAAGACATATAAAATGGATAGTTAAGTCCTTTGCCTCTGACCCAAGACAAGCATAATTAAAATTGTGTGAAAATAATTTGTTAGCTTATGTATAAATTAAACTTTCAGGCTTTTAACAGCTCTTAACACAGTGTCATGAAGTAGGTTCTAAATTTTGTACATTTTTAAATGAAAACCTTGGCACACTGGGCTTATTTAGCTTCCACATAGCCACATAAAGAATGAAAAGATAGATGATGAAGGATTAAAACTCAGACAATTTGGCTCCAGAACCAATCCCATGATTGCCTTTAGTTCTAGTTTCCTAAATGCTACATGGTTCCAGGTGAACTGACTAAATATTCACATGCCAAATATGACTGTAACTATAAGGTTAGTATTCATATGAAACACTCTCATGCCAGAGTCTTAAAAGGTTATTCCTAAGAACTGTTGAAAAGAGGTGTTCAACCATGTTTGCTTAATGTTTTGCCAACTTTACTTCTCTGATATTTCCTTTGAGTATTTTCCCAGTAAGTGACAGTGCCTAATCTGCAGTGATATGGTGTAAATTGTTGCTTATATAGGAGGATTTGATGCTCTCCTGGAGATAATGACACTTTCTTGTTGTGATATATTCCTTCTTTGCAAAAACTCCTTCTCTGAAACACTCCATTTCCAAAACTCTCAGCACAGTACTGCGTTAAACAGAGGACATTTATTGATTTTTGTTAGCCCAGCATTGATTGCCTTTTTTTTTGTACATGTCCATTTCCTTGACTTTCCACTCATCTGCTTTGAATAAGCCTTATTCTTCCCTCCATGTGTTCCAGGAAACATGATGATCTGTTTCCCTCTTTCCCGTCCCCATAAGGATTGTTTCAGAAGCACACACATGAACCAAGTTTGATCATTCAAAGTAAATGGCCACCAAGGTTGAAGCTTTTGATGATATTATGGATAGAAGCCAAACTTGCAGTTGCTTGGTTTTGGAAGTAGTCTAAGTTTTACAGTGACTTTTTGGCATTCAGAAGTTTCCTTCCTGAGAATGAAACAAATTCAGATTATCACAGTGTCAAGTGATAGAGAGTGAAGATATTTTTTAAGCATTGGATCCCTCCATGCTATGTTTTAAGCTAAAAATATTCCTGGAAATTTATTTTTATGATGAAGTAATGTCCTTGTCTCAATTTTTCTGAAGCCACTTTATTTTGGAAGATTACTAGTTGTAATAAATTTCAGATTTTATGCATTCCTGGTTTCCTTATTTCTAAAATTATGTATTTTTATTTTATGTTTTAATCTTCATTTTAGAATGATATAGTTGGGATATTTTTCTTTCAAATTTTAAGATATCACATAAAGATTGATTCCTCCTGGAAGAAGGTAATCAGCAAAATGCCTTATTGTGTTTAATCATTTACCATCCAATCACAATGGGGTCACAATAATGTACAATAGCTTATTAATAAATAAAGCACATAAGAATTATATAGGGAAGTGATTAAAAATAGTTACTGATTGAAATATTAACAACTATGGCAAATCCCATCTCTATTCAGTATTCAACAATTTGATTTAAATAGCATAGTCTTTGTATTACTGTTTAGAAAACCATATAATAGGTGGTTTGTTTACATACATACTGTCATAAAAAACACACTATTCCAAGCTGGGTATGATATGCATAACTGTAATCCCAGCCATTCAAGAGACTGAGGCAAGAGGATTATAAGTTTCAGACCAGGCCAGGCAAAATTAGTGAAACCTTATCTCAAAATGAAAGTACATGCACTGAAGACTGGCTTGGTGGTTCAAGTGGTAAAGTTCTTGCCTAGTGTGTGTGAGGCCCTGCATTCAATCCCCAGAACTGGGTAAAAAAAATTGTAGCATGTTTATACATCTTTGTTCTATTCAATCTAACATGAGAGATAAGCATTGGAATATTCTGGTTTTCAACTCTCACATAGTTTTTTTTTTTAATTTTTGATTGCTAGAGGTACTCATCTAAGTAATATGTTCATCATATATTCTGGAAAATATCTCAAATTTGGTTACATGTAAGTAAATGCAAAAATGACAAAATAAAATAACAAAGGTAAAAATAATTTGGAAGGCATAGCATCTTTGGAATTTCGAAGGACTATGTACATTTTTTGAATTATTATTGAGATAGTATTGTAATATTTATGGGGCACATTATGGTATGTAATTCTATACATATATGCAATATGTAATACCCTAATCAGGGTAATAAGCATTCCATCTCTTTAAGCATTAATCATTTTAATATGTTGAGAATTTGGTATTCTTCTAGTTATTTTGAAATATATTATAGGTAGTTTTAGCCAATAGTTACCCTCCTGTGTAATAGTAAAAGCAGAAGTTATTCCTTTTCTCTGTGTCCTGGTGCCTTTAATTAACCTTCCTTCTGTCCCAGTCTCTAGTGACCAGTATTCTATTCCATTCAATTCTTTTATGAGATTGACTTATCATTTTTAAAAATGTGTGAGGTCATGCGGTATGTATTTGTCTTTATACAATTTCTTTTTCACTTACAGAATGACTTACAGCTCAGCCCAGCCCAGGAAAAGTTGCCAGAAATAACAAGAGTCTATTCTTTTTCATGGCTGAATAATATCTATTATATATAACTACCATAATTTCTTTATCCATTCATCCATTGATGAGCATTTAGGCTTATCCCATATTTTAAGTATTTTAACTATTGTGGACAATGCTGCAATAAATGGGAGGACAAGTATCATTTTGGTATAATGATTGGACCTCCTTTGGACATATGCTTGGAAGTGGGGTGATTAGTGAGACTGGGCATTACTTTTTCATACACTTTTTAGGCATTTGTACTTCTTCTTTTGAGAAATGCCTATTTATTTTTATACACTTTAATTGGATTATTTGTTTTGTGGTATATAAATTTAAAACCTTCTTATATATTCTTGATATAATCCCTTGTCTAGTGAATAGTTTGTAAATATTTTCTACAATTCTGTAGATCACCTCTATTCTGCTTATTACTTCTTTTGTCATGAAGAAGCTTCTTCATTTGATATAATCCCACTTGTTTATTTTTACTTTCCATGTCTGTGCCTTTAAATATCTGTGCTATGTAAAAGATCATGGCCTACACTGATATCTTGAAGTGTGTTTCCCATTGTAGAATTTCAGTTTCAGGTTTTAAATTTAGGCCTGTGATCCATTTTAATTGATTTTTTTGCATACTGTGAGAAGCTGGGATATAATTTAATTCTTCTGAATTGTGTTTTCAATTTTGTCTGCAACACTTATCAAAGAGACTGTCTTTCATCCACTATCTGTTCTTAGAAACATCTTAGCCAAAAATTAGATGATTGCATAGATTCTCTTGACTCTCTGTTCTTCCCTTTGGTCTTCACATTTGTTTTCATGACAGTACCATGATGCTTTGCTTACCATAGTGTTGTAGTATATTTTGATGTAAGATGCTGTGGTAACTGCAGCTTTTGTTTTGTTTTGCTCAGGATTTCCTTGGGTATTCTGGGTGTTTATGAATTTTAAGATTGTACTTTATACACTTCTGAGAATAAAGTCATTGGAACTTTGGTAGGAATTACATTGAATCCATAGATTGTTTGGGGTAGTATGTTCATTTATGTCATTCATAAACATGGGATATTTTTCTATTTCTTTGTGTCCTGTGTATTTTATCAGCATTTTGTAATTTTAATTGTTGAGATCCTTACTTCCTTAGCTAAATTTATTTCTAAATACTTTGTTTTTTGTAACTATTTTAAATGGAACTGCTTTCTTACTTTTTCCCATTTATTTCATTATTGATGTATATTTTTTGTATGTTGATTTTGCATTCTGCAACTTCACTAAATTTATTTTTAAGGTTAGGTTTTTCTGAGTATAAAATCATGTCACCTGTAAACTTAAATAATTTAACCTCTTCTTTTCCAATTTGGATGCCTTTTTTGTCTTTCTCTTGGCTAACTGATCTTGCTGAAACTTCCAGTTCTGTATTAAATAAGAGTGGTAAAAGTGGGTAGCCTTGCCTTATTATTCCCAATCTTAGGGGAAATGCTATAAGTTTTCCCTCATTCAATATGATATTGGATTTTTCACATACGGCATTCAGTATTTTAAGGTATGTTCTTTCTGTTCCTACTTTGCTGAGATTTTTTTTAACATGAAGCGATGTTGAATCTTACTGAATGTTTATTTTTTTATTGAAATGCTCATATGTTTTTTGACCTTCACTTTGTTGATATGTTCTATAATGGTTATTATTTACATGTATTGAACCATACTTGTATCAATGTAATGAGCACCACTAAATCATGGTGTATGTTCTTTTTAATATGCTGCCACAGTCAGTTTACTAGTATTTTAGTGAGGATTTTTGTATCCATGGTCCTTAGAGATATCAGTTTATAGTTTTCTTTTTTGGTTGGTTCTTTGGTTTTGGTGTCAAGATGATGCTGGTCTCATAAAAAAAATGAGAGTTCTCTACATTTAAAATTTTTTGAATAATATGACAAGCATTGGAATTAGTTCTGTTTAAAAAGAACATCATTCTGAGTGAGGTTAGCCTGGCCCAAAAGACCAAAAATAGTATGTTCTCCCTCATATGTGGACATTAGGTCAAGGGCAAACACAACAATGGGATTGGACTATGAGCACATGATAAAAGAGAGAGCACACAAGGGAGAGGTGAGGATAGGTAAGACACCTAAAAAAATAGCTAGCATTTGTTGCCCTTAACGCAGAGAAACTAAAGCAGATACCTTAAAAGCAACTGAGGCCAATAGGAGAAGGGGACCAGGAACTAGAGAAAAGGTTAGATAAGAAGAATTAACCTTGAAGGTAACACACATGCACAGGAAATCAATGTGAGTCAACTCCCTGTATAGCTACCCTTATCTCAACTAACAAAAACCCTTGTTCCTTCTTATTATTGCTTCTACTCTCTCTTCAACAAAATTAGAGATAAGGGCAAAATAGTTTCTGCCGAGTATCGAGGGGGTGGGGGGTTAGAGGGAGGGGGTAGGGTGAGTGGTAAGGGAGAGGGTGGGGGCAGGAGGGAGAAATGACCCAAGCATTGTATGCATGTATGAATAATAAAAAAAAAAGTTTTGCAGAATTGAGCAGTAAAGTGATTGAATGCAGTTTAAATTACTATTTGCTGTGGTTTGAATATAAAATATCCTCAAAAACTTACGTGATTGGTTTCCTGATTGTAGCACTGTTGGGAGATGATTGGATCATGAAAGCACTAACCTCATCAATGGGTTAACCCACTGGTGTGTTCACTGAAGAATGTGCTAGTAGATTGAGGATGTAGGCAACTCAAAGCATACATTTCAAGGTTGAATCTTATGCCTAGCCCCTTTCTTTCTCTTGCGTCTCTTGTTGGCTACCATAAGATGGACAAAAAACGTGGGTCCTCTAAAATCATTAGCCAAGATAGGTCTTTCTCTTTTAAATTATTTCCCTTATGTGGATAAACAAATATAGATAAATAAAATCAAATAAATAAATAAATAAATAAATAATTTCTCTTAGGTATTTTGTCATAGAGACAAAGAAAGCTAACCAATATACTGTTTCAATGTCATTATTCCTTATTGGCCTATTTATATTTTCTATTTTCTTTCAATTTTGGTATATTGTGTGTGTTTGGAAATTTGTCCATTTCTTCCTCTAGGTTATCTAGGTTTTTAGAATATAATTACTCATAGCAATTTCTTATTATCCTTTGTGTTCTGTGGACTCAGTTGTAATGTATACTTTCACTTTTTGATTTATTTATATGGGTAGTCTAAATTTTTTTGGTTAGTTTAAAGATCTGTCAATTTTGTTTATTTCTTTAAAAGACCAACTTGGTTTCATTATTCTGTTATACTGTGCTTTTTTTACATTTGATTTTATTTATGTATTCTCTGATAAGTATTATTTCTTTCCTTCAACAAATTTTGTGTTTTCTTTCTTTTCACTTTTCTAAGGCCTTGAGTTTCATTGTTAGGGTATTGGAGATCTATTTACTTTTTAAATTTTCGGCATATACATTTATTATTATAAACTTCCCTCCTGTGACTGCTTCTGCTATACTCTTCCAGTTTTGATACCTTGTATCTGCATTTTCAATTGTTTTTAAAAATTCATACTTTCCTTTTAATTTCTTTCATTGCTTATTTGTTTACTTAGGAGTATGTTACTTAACTTCCATGTATTTGTGCTCATTCCATTTTTCCACTTCTTGTTGATTTGTAGTTTTAATCCATTGTAATGTGAGAAAATATAAGAAACAATTTCATTTTTTAAAATTTATTGCATCACGGTTGTAGCTTAACATATGGCCTATCCAGAAGAACAGCCATTGTGCTCATTAGAAGAAGGTATATTCTGTTGTAGTTGATCCAAATGTTTTATAAATATCTGTTGGGTCCACATGTTATACATCTTGGCTCAATTGAGATGGTTTTTGGTTGATATTTTTGTCTGGATGGTCTTTTTCTTGAGAAAAGTAGAGTGTTGAAACTCCAACTCTAACTACACTAGAGTCTATTTCCCAGTTAATATCTAATAATATATTCTCCATATATTTGTGTGGTTCCTTGTTTGGTGCATATATATATATTTACAATTGTTACATCTTTTTGCTGAATTGATCCATTTTGTCTATAAGCAATGACCTTTCATCTCTTCATATCTTTTTACAGTTTCTGATTTAAAGTCTGCTTTATCTGACAGGAGTACAGGTATTCTTGCTCTTTTTTCATTTTGATTTGGGTGCTATATCTTTTCCCAATAATTCACTATTAATTTATGTATATTTTTATGGTAAAGTGGATATTTTCTAGGTAGCATGGATATGAGTCTTTTAAAACAATCTATTCAGCTAGCCTTTATCTTTTGACTGGTGAATTTAAGCCATTTATATGCATGGTTATTATTGATAGATATGACATTCCTTCTATGATTTTGTTAATTGCATTCCTTTCCACTATTATAATTATTTTTATGACTTGATAGAATTATTTCATGCTAAGATTTGCTTTTCTTTCTTTTTTACATGTCTATTCTAGTGAGTTTCAAATATTTATGTGATTTCATGATTATATCATCCCTTCACCTCTAGTATAGGACTTCCTTAACAGTTTCTTATAGGGGTTGTCTGGTGGTAATAAATTTCCTAAGTTTCTGCTTGTCTGGGAAAGCTCTTATTTCCTTCATTTTGAAGGTTAATTTTGTATGGTGTAATATATATTTTTTAATTTCAACAAGTTTTGGGCTGGCAGAGTAGCTTGAGTGGTAGAGCTGCAGCTTAGAAAGCATAAGGCACTGAGTTCAAACCCTAGTACCACCAAAAAAAAAAAAAAACCCTAAACTATCAAAAGTTTTACTTCTTTACTTATTTTATCATATTATTTTTTGTACTGGGAGTGCATTGTGACATTTACAAAAGTACTTACAACATATCTTAGTTAAATTCACCCCCTCATAATTCTTTATTCCCCCCCCCCCCATTTTTAGAATAATTTCAACAGGTCTCATTTTTCCGTTTTCTTACATGAGTACATAATATTTCTACCATATTCACCTCCTACCCCCTTTCCTTATATCCTCCCCCTCCCACTGGTACAAACCCCCAGACAGGCTCTGACTTGTGTTCCTGTTCTCCATTTTTGATAAAAGACATTTTTGTTTGTTTAAGATAACTATACAGGGTGTTTCATTGTGACACTTGTATGTGTATAGGCATTAAATCCTCAAATACAGTTGATGTACTTTCTATTTGAGAATGAATATAGAATTTCTAAACCTGTTGAAATCACTATAAGGAGGGGACTAACATAGAATGGAGAAAAATGGAGGGGATAACAAATTAGGACATAGTATTCATATTAAGAATTATATTTTCTTTTGAAACTTTTAATATATCATCCTATTCTCTTTGGTACTATAAGGTTTCTAATTCCCTTATTTGTGACTTGATGCTTTTGCTATTTTTAGAATGCTTTCTTTGTCTTTTACTTTTGACAATTTGACTATAATAAACTTTGTTGATGGCCCTTTTTGGCTGAATATAGTTGAAGTTCTTTAAGCTTTTTATATATAGATATCCACATCACATTAAAGATTTGAGAAGTTTTTGGCTGTAGCCTAATGAAATATATTTTAATGTCTTTCTTTTTTTTTTTTTTTGTTTCACATTCTGGAATTCCCATAATGTGAATACTCATACACTTAAAGGTGTCCCATAAATCTTACAGGTTTTCTTTGTTCTTTTAATTGTTTTTTCTTTTATATCTTTTCTCCTCCTCCTCCTCTTCTTCTTTCTCCTCCTCTTCCTCCTCATCCTTCTTTTTCTTTATCTGACTGGGTTAATTAAAAATATCTGTCCTCAAGTTCAGATATTCTTTCTTTCCTTTTATCAAGTTTGTTCTGGAACCTCTGTATTGCATTTTTATTTCATTGATTGAATTTTTAAATTCAAACATTCTGATTGGTTCTTGTTTATGATAGCTGGCTCTTCGGTTAATTTCTTACTTATATTATGAATTATTTTTCATATATTGGTTTTCTTTATATTGTTTATACCAGTATTATCTTACATCTCACAAAAATTCCTTAGAATTACTAGTCTAAAATCTTTTTTTCAGGTATTTCATAGCTTTCTTTCAAATTTGTTTTCCTTTGAGCATATCATGTTTTCTTTGCATGTTTCTTGTATCCCTTTTATGTTTTCACAGTTCTTATAACATTTGCCTCTTCTAATTTTATGCTGTGGATTTTGTGGGAAATTTTTTTTCCTTTACATGGGATATGAGATATCACTTGGGTATTTGGTTTGTGTTTAGTTATAGGGGAGCTCAACAGGGTAGTCTGTATATGATTTCTTCATATTTAATCCATGCCAAAAGTGTCTGTGAGTGCCTCCAAGAATAGACTATAGTTTATAAATGTAAGTACATGACTTTGAAGTTGCAATAGACTTCCACAAATCAATCACTTCTGGCACTGGGGCTTATGGTGGTGGCTGAGCTCAGTGATAAAGGGTATGGGGTGGACTGTGCCAAGGTGCCTCAAGGCAAGCACCAATGATGCCAAGCATCCATTAACCCTAAGACACAGGATATCCAGAGTCTTTTCCAGGACAAATATAGAAACTATCTGACCCAGTTCTGGAGTCACAGAATGTGTTGGTGACATCAGTAGCTGTAGAACACAAAAGAGGCTACCCTATATTTTATGGAATAATTGTGGGTGGTTCTGGGGCATATAGTACTGTTAATTTCTTCCCTGGAGCTGTGGGTCCCAGATGATGCATTCTCCAGGTTTCAAGGACAGACAAATGCTGTACCAGGGCTTTTGGCACTTACAGCTGTGATTTAAGTCTGTGGACTGAGGGGAAGACCTTACCTAGGTTCGCTGTACATGTTTGGGTTTGTGGAGCTGGCATACATACTCCTGGAAGTGTGGGACATAGAGGAGAGCTTTTCTAGATCCCACAGGTTAAGTAGGTTGGTGCTGAGGTTTGTGGTTCTGGTATATGTGGATTTGGAGCTACAAGACATGATGTATATGTCCTTATGTCATGTGGGGTAAGCTCTGGTGGGTTGGTCAAGGCTTGTAATATTGACAGCCACAGTCCTGGAGCTGTAGGACATAAATGGGACATTCTCTTCATCCATTAGGACCCCTGACTCAGAGTGGTCCCCAAAGTATCAAGTCAGGCTACTTATCTCAGAATTCAAATGGAAAAATTAATGATGAAAGGCAGGAAAGTGATCTCATATTCAGTATAGTCATACTGGGAAGACAGGGAGACCAACATCTTATTTCCCATCTTTGGGGTTACTGACATGTGTTTTTGACTTAACTAAAGGAAGAATTAGGGCAGAGGGTGAGATAAATAAATAATTAAGCAATGCTTGTCAAACTGTACTTCTGACTAATCATCTTAGTTGTAGTCACACAGCCTTATCAGTGTCAAGTAAATTGCCACTTTGGGGTTGTTTAGGGGTTACTCTTCATTTGCTTCACAGGATGTTTATCTATCAGACCTGTGATCTTGGAAGGGGTTAATTCAGTCCCATGAGCTAATTGTTTCTATTTAGTGGGATAGTCTCATCAATGGGATTATCTGTTTGCAAGATTGTACTGTTCCTGGAAGTTTTAAAACAATGACTAGAGATTTTTAAGCACCATTCCATGGGGTCCAGAATAGGAGGCAGTAAAAGCTGACAGTTGGCAATCTGTTGTTTTTTTAATCTTGGAATCTTCAGATTTGAAGGGGGATGATTACCAGAGTTAGATGAGTATTCCTTACATGATTAACATGTCTAAACACAGAGTTGGGCAGGAATTGAGTTATAAACAAGACAGATGAAAAATTAAGGCAGGGATGACAAGCTTTTATCCTGCTTATTTTTTTTCTTTTTGTTGGTGGTACAGAGGTGGAACTGAACTCAGAGTCTCGTGTTTGCGAGGCAGGCACTCTACCACTTGAGCCATACCCTGAGCCCTTTTTGCTGTAGTTATTTTTTTTAATACAGTCTCATATTTACCCCCAGTCAGGCATGGAGCATGATCCTCCTACTTCTGCTTCCTGCGTAGCTGGAATGACAGATGTGCACCACTACATCCAGCTATCTACTGGTTGAGATGAAGCATCACAAATTTCTTGCCAAGCTGGTCTTGATCCACTGTCTTACTATTCTCTGCCTCCTGAGTATGTAGGATTATAGGCATGAGCTACTGTGCACAGCTTTTATCCCGCTTTTACTTACTGGGCATGTTTAGGCCAGTAGTTACTTACTGGGCATCTTCAGGCTAAATAAACTCCTATAGCTTTGTTACCAGGAAATATTTGGGGTTTTGTACTGGCAACTGGAGCCTCAAGACGATGGGCTAGGAAGGAGACTTTCATTGGTTGCTCCAGTTGAGTATTATGGGTTAGGACACTTGGTAGCCACTTTCCTGAAGTTCCTGGATATGGTTGGAGACTTTTTATGTTACAGATGGACAGGTGAAACTCAGTGGGAATTTACAATAGTAACTACAGTCTCAATGTTGTGTGCTGGGGAGGAGACCTTCCTCAGCACCGACAGTGCAAGTACTGTGGGACTTGGGCTTGTAGGGAAAGGTAGCTTCTGTTTCTGAAGTTACTTGTCTTCTGTGCAGTTATATGTGTACAGGCACAATACTTCTGGCAATGTCAGGAGGTCAGCTGTGTCCTCTAAGGCACAATGGTGTATAGCTGTAGCTGTTGTAGTGATTTGGGTTCAGAGCTTTGGAGCAGGTCCATGGAGCAGAGCAGTCACTCTTAGATCAGCCAACTCCCAATGCTGTACTTGAAGGCTATAAGGATTGTAGAATTCTCCTGCAGTTAAAATGGTCTGTGTGTTCTGAGATTGGGTCTGCTGACACTTTCGCCTTTACCTTTACCTATCAATGTGGGGTTCCTTATACCCATTACCCTTGGCAAGGGAGCTGGGGTTGAAGTTGCAATTTGCTTTGATCTTTCCAACTGCCTGTATTGTTTAGGGTTGCCATTGCTTTCTTCCTTACTGATTTCCAGGGTTCTCCCTCAATCACTTTCCTTGAAAAACTAGTAGCCCTGTCAGAGTCACATGCAGAATACCTGTATTCAGCTATTTTGACTGGACTCTCTGTGCACATTCTTTCTTCGACTTACATCACTCTTCTGTAGGGTAAATAGGAACAACACCAAGATCTCCATTTTGCATGTGAGGTAAATGAATCAAATGTGAGATTTGAAATCCAGATCTTTGCTATTAAAGTCTAATACCACTCTAACTGCTACTCAGAGCAATCATTCAGAGATGATATATCAAAAAAATTATACTCACATAAACATTAAATCTAACTCATTTAATATGTAGACCCTGTCTCCAAGGTAGACAGCCTAGGACAGGGTTAGAAATTTCCATATTGTATTACATGATAAGAAATAAAGATGCAGAAGATTCATTCATCTACTGAATCACTAGATATTGATAAAGAGCATGTTAAAACACTTTTAGTCAATGCGTTAGAATGAGGTGTCAGTGCTGTGGTAAACTGACTGCTTTTTTGAAGATGGTCTTCTTTTCTATTTCTTTACCATAACTATATTAACTGAAAAAAGATTTATTCTGCTATCCAATTTTTTCTGTTAGGAACCTAAATCAATTATCTAGCTTGCTAAGAAATCAAAGAAACCACGTATAATCTTGAATATTTACCATTAATACATTTTCAAGAAAAATAAAACTATAAAAATTATACATATAATTACAAAATGATCTCAGAAAACAAAACAAACAAACACATACAGATACACTTTCAGCCTTAGTGTTTGCCCAGGTAAATACAATATTAGTCTCTCAAATGACATACATATTTTACCTCAGTTTTTGGACATTTGAGACTGCTTTTTTGAAGGGGAAGTAGTCATATGCTCTCTGCTTCAAAA
Source organism: Castor canadensis (assembly GCF_047511655.1). Taxonomy (NCBI): domain Eukaryota; kingdom Metazoa; phylum Chordata; class Mammalia; order Rodentia; family Castoridae; genus Castor; species Castor canadensis. Next base: position 92,963,063 of record NC_133391.1, on the reverse strand, counting down.
TTAGAAGAAGATGACAGTATAGCTGAGTATAGCAGGTATTAAACCAAGAATGTCATTATTCAACTGTAAAAGATGACTTGCTATAACCTTAGGCACTCAACCTTTCAAGTGGTGCCAATTATGTTCATCTTCCCTGCTGTGCTCTGAAAAGGAGCATCATCATGGGGATCAAAATTAAAACACTTAATTACTTTGTGTTTTAAATGCAAGCTATCTGTGGAAAACAGCAGGCCAATCTTTTTTCTATCCATTCAACAGAAGTCCCTTTTGTCCCTGGACAACTCAACTAATCATTTGAGTTTAAACTGCCTTACATCCACACCACAAATATCTCTATCTTCTCAGAAAGCCTGCACACTTGGTTACTATTTAAACACATACCCACTGAAGTAAAGGACTGAGAATTAAAACTCTCTAGAGCTGGCTGATGAGCAATCACATAGAGTAAGTGTTGAAACACATCTGGAAACTAAGGGCAAAGGGAAAGGAGGTCTAGAGTAAGAATAAATTCCAAAGACACTTCTTGGAATTCATAGAACTGGCATTAAAGGATGAAATATTTTCATTGCAACCAAATTTATGTTTCATTAACAGCACTAAAATCCTTCTGAAATCTTGATAATCTAATGCCAATGCCATTAGCAGAGAATGCCAAGTCTCACAATAGATAACAATAACTGTAGAAATCCTCCTGATTTAGTGAAAAACTCCAGATTTTATATATAGATTTAAATTTACTTATTTCAATTGCTTCCTTATTCTTTTATTTCCTTTTTGTTAGTTAGACAGCACACTTCTTTGTTTTCTGTCAAAAGTAGATATTTTGACATCTGTTTTTAAGTTCTTTTAGATTTGCATTAATGCTTTGAGTAAAAAATAGTAATCACCTCCGTTTTACACATAAAGCTACTGGCCTTTACTTGAGGTCCCACAATTAGTAAGTGCAGAACTAAAAGTAGAAATATGTTATTTTCCTACCTCAACAACTTTTGTTTTAGGCTGTGAAATTCTTGTACATTAATTTCTATATTCACTATGAAAAATAAAATGCAAACTAATAAGAATGAGTTCTAGTTGCTGGGGATGAGGGGAAGATTCATAGTCTTAGCAGGAACAGAATTTATTTTGATTAGCAAAGATAGAGCTTGCATATCCCTTATTCAAAACAGTTAGAAATAGAAGTGTTTCACAAATTTAAAAAGTTTTCAAAATAACTTCATATACATAACGAGATATCTTCTGATGGAATCAAAGTCTGAATTCAAAATTCTTCAAAATTCACTTGTGTTTCATATATGCCTTATTGTGTAGCCTGAATGTAATTTTATACAATATTTTCAGCACTCTTGTGTTTTGATTGCAATCTATCACCTGAGGTCAGGTATATTATTCTACTTGTGACATCATGTGAGAAATAAAAAAGTTTAGCGTTTTGGAGCAGTTGGATTTACAGATTTGAGATGTTAAAACTCTATATGAATAAACTGAGCCTTATTAGCCAACTATTATAATTACAAATGAAACCTCATGTAAGGGAGAGATGTCCAGGTTAGTTGGAAAGGCAAGACAAAAGTGGAATGGTGGGGAAGTGTGGAAGAATGTACTTCTTCAAAACATCTAAACTTATTTCCCTTTTCAAATTGTCTCTGATCATTGTAATCTGTGGTATTTAAGGGTCAAGAACAAACCATTCAACATCACAAAGATGAAGTGATTCACCCTGCTTTATAATTCTTAGTACAAAATTCTGAGAATTTGTAATTAAAGAACCAAGATAGACATCTACTCGACCCTCACTTTGACATCTTAAGCTGAGAGCAATTCAAGTCTCACTCCCACACTCAGGGTAATTTTCGCTAGAAGAAATAATTTTTGACATTTTCAGAAAGCCAGGTAAGCTCTTATAAGGAAAAAAAAAAAAGTAAAATTGTCTTCGTCTACTGAAAAATATGTCCTCAAGATGAGATTGCTCTAGCATTCTAGGATTTGCTGGGTGTACCAGAGTTTAATGCATAACTACAGGTTCCTGGTAAAAGCTTTGCTAAAGTCAGAAATTTATGTGTAGCCCTCCTCCTCACACTCACCCTACTAAACTTTGTGTGATCTTTGGAGACATGTTTCCTTCTCCTATGAAATTGAAATAGTAGTACTTGAAATTTTAGATTGTGATTGGTAGCAGGCTGAACATTGGCTCTTAAAAAAGGTACAATATCCTTGTCCTAATCCCCAGAATGTGTGATTTCTTATTTACAAAAAAATTTGCATATGAAATTAAGGAATTTAAGATGACATCATCCTGCATTATCTGAATTATCTGGGTGGACTTTTTAAAAATTATAATCCAAGTATCCTTATAAAAGAAAGAGTAGAGACACAAAGAAAAGGAGCATACTATGTGACCATGGATGCAGAGATGGACTCCTAGAGCCACTACAAGTAGGAAAAAGCAAGGAGTGGTTTCTCCCCCCAAATCTTCAAAGCAGGTATAGCCCTCCTAATTCCTTGACATTAGCCTTGTTGCTTCTAGAGCTTTCAGAGAATAACTGTGGTAATTTGTTTCAGTAGTCACAAAAAAGTAATATGACATGAAATATATATTGTGAATTGTGAGTAATATATAATATGTAATCAGTATATAGAAGCTATAATTATGCAAAGCCTGAGCAGTATGGGGTCTAGAATCCGTGCTAAAGGATTTGTTTTCCTGAATCAAAGGTTTCCACTTATTGGTCACTTTCTTGTATCATGTATTCCAGTCTATATTATGTATGCATTACATAATTTCTCCTTCAAGCTATAACACAAAGCAAATTCTATGATTTCTTTTGATAGACAAGGATGCTGAGACTCAAAAAGAGTGAATAAACTTTCCCCAAATCTTAAAAGTATAAAATAACATAGATTTAATCTCAAGTCTCTCTGTAGGCAAAGCACTTATTCTTATTTTCTTCATCCTGCTTCTGTGGTTCAGTGTGCAAAAGTGGCTGGGGTTGTTGGAAGAAATAAGCAACAGAAAACCATTCTATGTAATAGCTTTTCAATCCTAAGAGTCCTCATGTAGTGAAAATCAGGATAAAAGGGGATAAAGTGAGAGGGTTAGAAAGAGATAATATAACATGAAATTTGGAAACATTTCCTAAACAGATTACAATCTTGGTAATTGGAGGAATGAATTCGATCAAACTATACTATATGCACATTGTATATGTCACAATGAAACCCCTTATGCAATTACTTTATGATAATAAATTGTTTTAAAGTATTGGGTAAAGCTAAACACAGGATGCTAAAGTACCTTAGACCGTGAGGTAAGCTGAATTCAAGATTCTAGTCTGTTGCTGTACCTGCTCAGAACATGGATAATGCTAGCCCAGAGTACAGTAGAAACTGTGAATATGAGATGATGTAACTCCTGTGGTTAGTCTATACTTTATAGCAAAGACAAATTGGAATTTCCAGATGAAATTAAGGTTGAATTTTAGTCAAGTCAAATCAGTTGAGTTGTAATCAACAGAGAGATTACTTTAGTGGGCCCATAAATGAAATGAGCAACTGATCTGTTTCTGAGACTAGAGAGATTCTCCTCTTGGCAATAAAGAAGCAGTCATGTGACTGGCCGATGGTGAGGGCTATGTGGCACTAGATTGTGGGTTACAACTGTGCACTGAGTTACTCTTGCCAACAGCTTACTAGAAAACAGTAGTCTTTGCTGGTGTGATAACATGAGCCTGTAATTCCAGCTACTTGGGAGGAGAACGTAGGAGAATCATGGTCCAAGCCCTGCCCAGGCAAAAAAAACAAGACTCTACCTGAAAAATAACTAAATCAAAAATGTTTGGGGGGTCTGCTTCAAGTGGTACTACATTTGCTTAGCAAGCCAAAGGCCCTGATTTGTTCAAACTCTAGTACTGCTAAATAATGACAATGATGATGATAATAATAATAATAATTAAAATAATAAAAAAGAAAGCAAGGAAGGAAGAAAGAAAATAACAGCTTAATTCCACAATGGAAAGGAGATGCTTACAACCACAGTCTTCCCTAAGGAAGCTTATGATGTTAAAGCATCTGGACAAAGCCTTGAATGTCGCCTTATGAGACCCCAAGTAAATTACTCAGTTAAGCTGTGTCTTAACTCCTGATGACCAGAAACAGTGAGATTATAAATGTGAGCCATTTTGAGACACCAAATATGGTTGTCTGTGACACACCAATAAAAAACTAATACAAAAACTCAGTGTTTTGTGTTAAAATGTATATAATTTCTTTGAGGCAAATTAACATTGAACTACAAACTACTGTAGATCTTAAAAGGTTTGCTAATGGTTTTGGACATTTACGTTTTGCTACTCCCCATATTTTTCTCAGAAATTTTCATAACCTTTCCATACTTCTCTACCCACTGACTGAAAGTCATGAGCACATTAATGGCAAGCTAGCAAACTTAGAAGCCTTCCTTAGGCCTGTATCTATGTATATACATTCATAAGCACATTATTGCATCAGGATGCACACATACCCAAACACATAAATACACCTGGAGTCAGAACATGTATACTGCATACATGTGCATATGTCTACACACACACTGTTGTGTGCATACACAACACTGTTGAATGTATATATAACTCATAACTTGTTAGCTCATGTTTTGTCTTCATGAGAGCTGTCATCTTATTCTTATTCCTCTGGTACTAAAAGACAATCATTGCCAAATGTACCCTTGCAGTTGTGTAGCAATGTACTTTTAACACTTTTATCACAGCATAAACTATATGACAGTAGTTCAATGTTCTACTGCTGCATTATTAATGGGAGAGATTTTGCCTTTCCTGAAGTAGCCTGAATTTGTTGTGATCCATGGTCATTAAAGCCCAATAAATATAATGTGGGTCAGATGGGAAATGTAAAGAGCTTGGTGAACTCTGAATGTAGTAGGTGCACTTTGAACCATTTACTGCTGTAATTGCAAAGATATTATTTCAAAAGAAGTGTCTTAGAGCTTGAAAGCAACTCTTTTTTTAGCACCATAAATGGTTACCCTGTTTTGCAGTAAAAATAACAGATTTATTTGCATAGGTTTTATCATGTTAATTTCCTATTTTAATTTTCTATACTCTAGCTACTGAATACAGAATGATATAGTTTGAGCATAGACTAATGATTAAAAGTTCAGCATGGAAATGCAATCCAGATAGTTTATTTATAGCTGACTTATTAATTTGTTGAGTTGGGTTCAAAATCTTCCCCTTCTGGATCAAATTAATATTCTCATATACTTTTATATAATGGTTATAATGGGTTCAAGTATTACTGAGTAAATGTGATAGATTAGTTTTAATTTGAAAATATTTTTCATACAGGTAATTCTCATTGATGAAACATAAATACATAAACAATATGAATAAAAATTAAAAATAAACTGATTAAAAATGCCCAACTCAATACATAAAAGAATAGTCATGTTATTAACACACAAAAATACAAGTGAAATTTACTATCAAATTTAACAAATACTTTAAAGATTATAAAATTCAGTTGTGGCATGTAAATCAGGAAATAAGCAATCCTTCTAGAACGTACATTTCAATATATATTCACTTAGGAAACATGAAAATATAGCCTCAAGGAGAAAAATCACCAAGGAAAGAAAAAACTTAAAACTACTTTTTTAACATTAAATGACCATTGCACAAAAAATATGTGTATATATTTTTCCTGACTTGGGAATATTTAATTTTAAATGTTCTCATTGAATTTATTACATTAAAATGATTCTTGAATCTTTCTAGATATTATTTTTTTAACTTTCTTTAGATAAAATTTTGAAATTTCTTTGTTTATCAGCTCAGATAACTATTTGACTCACATATGGATACAGATGTTTTTAGATATGATTTACTGGCAATCTTCTTCAAACTCTTAGCAATATATTGAAACTAGATTTAGACATCAAATTTATGTTTGTCTCAAGGAGTCTTACGCCACCATATTAAATTGGAGGAATAACATTTTTAGTTTCTTCTCTATTTCCCACCCATTGTTTCTATAAATTAGAATTATCTGAAAAGAAATTGAGTATTGCAACCACAACAAACCTCGAGAGGTGTTTGATACAAAATTAGTTTTTCTGTCTTTCTCTTTTCTTTTCTTCCACATTCCTGCTTTGTTTGCTTTCTCTCTCTTTCTCTCTCTCACTCTTTATATATATATATATATATATACATATATCTATTTTATATATATGTATATATATATATATATATGAAATTGTTTACCTCTCCCTTTTTTCATTATTCAATTAGTATATATTAAACACATACCATATCACAAGCATTGTACTAGGCATAAAATGTATAAATGTGAGCAAGATATCTTTATGTTTGCCTTCTCAAAGCTCAGAATCATGGATTTTAATATTAAAATAAGGATTTATAGTAAAGTTCGGCAAGTGATACAATGAAGAAAGAAAAGAATGTCAATAAACTGCCTAGCATTGGCCCTTAATACAGTTTGGAACCAGGAGTATTACTCAAGGAGAGAGTTTGTAGACTGAAACTTAGGGATTCATCAAAAGTTAGGCAGGGAATATTTCTAATGCATGACTGTGGAGTTGTTATTCATCTCAACTTCTACCTTATTACACTGTTGGCTCCTTTTTGCATACCCACAAAAATGTCTGGGATAAAGACAGTGTTTAACACAAGTTTGATTAACTCAGAGGCATAAAAAAAATTAATTAAGCAAAATTTGGTAATATGTGATGTAATCAAAATAGTAAAATGATTTCAAAATATTGACGATCAGATTGTTGCTGTAAATCTTAAGATTCCCCATTTTTTGTTCTGTTCCTTCTCTTCATATTAATCTTTAATTTTTGTCTACTTTGTTGAGCTCAAATTAGTATATATTTGGGTTTAACTGACTTTACATTATGTATTAAAGTTTCCATATTTCTTCAAAGTTTAATGATTTTTAGGTATAATTTTATAGGACAATATAAATTTATAAAATCTTCTGAATTTAACATTTGTCATTTACTATTGATTATAAGGACTTTTTTTCAATAAAAGTCAGTAAAAAGATATAAAGGAATTGCAAAAAAGCTTGAGTATCAAAAATTACCTCAACTATTACTTAAGAAAAACCTGCACAATACAATTTTGCATGCATATGTAACATACACAAATTTATGCTTTCAGTAGTAGCCAATTAAATAAAGCAGAAAGAAAATAATTTGAAAACTTATTCAAAAGCCATTTGGTAATATGAGGATATGATACATATGAAGTCACTAGACTCATAAATTCATAAGTAAAGAAAATAAATTAGAAAACAACAATGCTAATTGATATAAAATACCATGGCATTGAGACATCTCAAGTGCCATTCAAATCGTTGGGATGTAATAGGAAAATGAGCTTTAAGATTTAATTAGGAATTGAGCCCAACAAGGATTGCATAAGGATTTTTATGCTTGAGATGCATATTGAATATTTGTTTATATTAGTTCAAATCAGTCTAATATCTCATTTCCTTGTTATTGCACATTTTCAATTATCTCAGAATTCAATTGAAGTAAAAGGAATAATAAAGGATGCCAAAGGTGGAAAGGGTTCATAATTTAATAAACACTTTAGAGCAGTTTTGAGAACTTCAGAGGCAGAAAACTATAATTCATATCAAACTTTGAAGACAAGAAATCTATTTTAGTGTGCTCCAAACAAGGGGGCTGATTTCAAAACTGAAATAAATTTCTTTTTCAGAATATCAAATATGAAACATACAAACACATATACACACAATAGGTGGCATAGCATATTTTGGAGTATTAAAATATGCCCTTAATTACATTTTTTAAATAAACTCATTCAAACTTCTTTTTTTCACAAAAGAATTTTAGGGCTGAGGATATAACTTACTGGGAGAACATGTGCCTACAGTGCATGAGGCCATGGTTTTAATCACCAGCACCAAAAAAATGAAATCAGCAAAACAAACACAAGATTTTATTGGGAGTCTTAAAAATTACTAGTTCTATTTTTTCCTTTGTAGAATGTAATACCGAGCTATAATGGTTCAAGCTAAAATGTGAGTTAATGCCTTAACAAGAAATGGTATATTAAATATCAGGTAGAAAACTTCACATAAAACAATGTTTCTAACATTCTAATGTCCTTTGTATCATTTGGTCAAATTCATAGAACATTGTAACATGAATACAAATATAGAGGATGAAGAGTGTATATGCATATTACAATATGCCAAAAATATGCAAAACATGTTTTTACCTAAAATGTGCTCAACTTTATACATTCCACATATATGACAATGTACAATTTAGAGGAAACAAAGTAGAAAAGGAGGTAGTGGAAACAGATGTTGGAAGATTAAATTTGGATAAAACCCTAGATTGTTCACTGTCAAATATATTTTCAGAACTTCTCTCTAAAAGAAACATGAAGTAAAACTGTATGCTCTTAGTGTGTGAATATATCCAATATAGGAACATGGAGTTCAAACAAAAACACCACAGAGCAAGGATAGCCAAGTAGTCCTGTGGTTTAGAATTTGTTCACTGATGAGGCCTGGCAAAGCAGAGAAGGACAGGAAGATAGAAGAACACAGATTTTAACCGATTTGGCTGCCACATTGTCCAAGAATCCCTAAATAGAAAGAGCAAAGTAAATGGGCTTTTTTTGTGGTTTCATTGAAATGGAGAAGTACCTTTCTTCTACTTAAGGTATACTGTGTACGAATCAATGTAACTGGAAAAAAGTTATCTGTTGACACTATTTCTCAAATGGGGGAGTGAAAGATAAGAGAGAATAGTGGAGGGGGTGAATTTAAGTATAATATATTGTAAGAACTATTTTAAATGCCCACACTGTACCCCTACCCAGCACAACAATGAAATGAAATAAAATTTAAAAAGAATTTGTCTCTATCCAGCAATGGCTACTATGGAGGTAGTTAAAAATATACAGTAACTCTGAACACAAAGACTAAAGCAACATTACAATATTACCATACCCTTAAGTGTACAATACTTACAAAGCTGTAGTTTTTCCATTCATACCCTTTATTAGACTGACAAAAAGGTATCAAGTTTGTAAATGAAGCAAAACTATCTTTATTCATAAAATGTATCATTGTTTATACACAAAATGCAATAGAATCTTTTAAAAGGTATGACAAATAATAATGGAGTTTAATACTATCTGGAATATAGAACTTAATTTTATTGAATACACTATCAATGTAAGTTGAAAATTTAAGATTGATTATTTAAAGTAGCATCAAAAGTATGAAATACTTAGTAATGAACATGTTAAAAGATAGAAGACCAGAATAAATGGAGAGGTATATAATGTTCCTGGATAACCTAATACTGTTAAGATGTCAGTTATTTCTTCAAAGTGAATTACAGATTGAACATACAAATCCAATCAAAGCAATACAAAAGCTTTCTAGTAGAAATTCACAAACTGATCATAATATTCAATAAAAATGTATGAAGCCTAGATTATCTAAAATGTTTTTGTAAAAGATTAATTAATTGGAAACTGAACACACTACTGACCTTGAGAGTTGTTACAGAATTACAGTAGATAAGACAGTTTAGTATTAAGCAAAAGACTAAATAATTGGTATGAGGAATATAATAGTCCAGAAATAGATCCATGGAAATATGGAAGCTTGTTTAAAAAAAAACTGCAAAGATAATTCAGTGGGAAGGAATAATTTTTCAATGACACTGGAACAATTAGAAATACATATACAAAACTAAATTTCAATCCATTACTCATACCATATTTAAACCTTAACTTAAAATGTATTATAAACTTAAAGTAAAACCTAAAGTTTTTACACTTCTAGAAAAAAAATGGAAGAACTGTCTTATGATCTTGGCATAAGCAAATATTTCTTTTTTTTTATTATTACTCATATGTGCATACAAGGCTTGGTTCATTACTCCCCCCTGCTCCCACCCCCTCGCTTACCACTCACTCCTCCCCCTCCCTCTCCCCCCCCAATACCCAGCAGAAACTATTTTCCCTTATTTCTAATTTTGTTGTAGAGAGAGTATAAGCAATAATAAGAAGGAACAAGGGTTTTTGCTGGTTGAGATAAGGATAACTATACAGGGCATTGACTCACATTGATTTCCTTTGCGTGGGTGTTACCTTCTAGGTTAATTCTTTTTGATCTAACCTTTTCTCTAGTTCCTGTTCCCCTTTTCCTATTGGCCTCAGTTGCTTTTAAGGTATCTGCTTTAGTTTCTCTGCATTAAGGGCAACAAATGCTAGCTAATTTTTTAGGTGTCTTGCCTATCCTCACCCCTTACTTGTGTGCTCTCGCTTTTATCATGTGCTCATAGTCCAATCCCATTGTTGTGTTTGCCCTTGATCTAATGTCCACATATGAGGGAGAACATACGATTTTTGGTCTTTTGGGGCAGGCTAACTCACTCAGAATGATATTCTCCAATTCCATCCATTTACCAGCGAATGATAACATTTCGTTCTTCTTCATGGCTGCATAAAATTCCAAGTGTATAGATACCACATTTTCTTGATCCACTCGTCAGTGGTGGGGCATCTTGCCTGTTTCCATAACTTGGCTATTGTGAATAGTGCTGCAATAAACATGGGTGTGCAGGTGCTTCTGGAGTAACCTGTGTCACAGTCTTTTGGGTATATCCCCAAGAGTGGTATTGCTGGATCAAATAGTAGATCGATGTCTAGCTTTTTAAGTAGCCTCCAATTTTTTTTCCAGAGTGGTTATACTAGTCTACATTCCCACCAACAGTGTAGGAAGGTTCCTTTTCCCCGCATCCTTGCCAACACCTGTTGTTGGTGGTGTTGCTGATGATGGCTATTCTAACAGGGGTGAGGTGGAATCTTAGCGTGGTTTTAATTTGCATTTCCTTTATTGCTAGAGATGGTGAGCATTTTTTCATGTGCTTTTTGGCCATTTGAATTTCTTCTTTTGAGAAAGTTCTGTTTCGTTCACTTGCCCATTTCTTTATTGGTTCATTAGTTTTGGGAGAATTTAGTTTTTTGAGTTCCCTACATATTCTGGTTATCAGTCCTTTGTCTGATGTATAGTTGGCAAATATTTTCTCCCACTCTGTGGGTGTTCTCTTCAGTTTAGAGACCATTTCTTTTGATGAACAGAAGCTTTTTAGCTTTATGAGGTCCCATTTATCTATGCTATCTCTTAGTTGCTTTGCTACTGGGGTTTCATTGAGAAAGTTCTTACCTATACCTACTAATACCAGAGTATTTCCTACTCTTTCCTGTATCAACTTTAAAGTTTGTGGTCTGATATTAAGATCCTTGATCCATTTTGAGTTAATCTTGGTATAGGGTGATATACATGGATCTAGTTTCAGTTTTTTGCAGACTGCTAACCAGTTTTCCCAGCAGTTTTTGTTGAAGAGGCTGCTATTTCTCCATTGTATATTTTTAGCTCCTTTGTCAAAGACAAGTTGGTTATAGTTGTGTAGCTTCATATCTGGGTCCTCTATTCTGTTCCACTGGTCTTCATGTCTGTTTTTGTGCCAGTACCATGCTCTTTTTATTGTTATTGCTTTGGAATATAGTTTGAAGTCAGGGATTGTGATACGTCCTGCATTGTTCTTTTGACTGAGTATTGCCTTGGCTATTCGTGGCCTCTTGTGTTTCCATATAAACTTAACAGTAGATTTTTCAATGTCTTTCATGAATATCATTTGAATTTTGATGGGAATTGCATTAAACATGTAGATTACTTTTGAGAGTATCGACATTTTTACTATGTTGATTGTACCAATCCATGATCATGGGAGATCTCTCCACTTTCTATAGTCTTCCTCAATCTCTTTCTTCAGAAGTGTATAGCACCTAGTCATTTGATTATTTTTGAGGCTATTGTATATGGAATTGTTTTCATACATTCTTTTTCCATTTGCTCATTGTTAGTGTATAGAAATGCTAATGATTTTTCTATGTTGATTTTATATCCTGCTGCCTTGCTATAGCTATTGATGATGTCTAGAAGCTTCTGAGTAGAGTTTTTTGGGTCTTTAAGGTATAGGATCATGTCGTCTGCAAATAGGGATATTTTGACAGTTTTTTTTACCTATTTGTATTCCTTTTATTCCTTCTTCTTGCCTAATTGCTCTGGCTAGAAATTCCAGTACTATGTTGAATAGGAGTGGAGATACTGGGCATCCTTGTCTGGTTCCTGATTTTAGAGGGAATGGTTTCAGTTTTTCTCTGTTAAGTATAATGCTGGCTGTAGGTTTGTCATATATAGCTTTTATAATGTTGAGGAACTTTGCTTCTATTCCTAGTTTTCTTAGAGCTTTTATCATGAAATGATGTTGGATCTTATCAAAGGCTTTTTCTGCATCTATTGAGATGATCAAGTAGCTTTTGTATTTGCTTCTATTAATGTGGTTTATTATGTTTATTGATTTTCGTATGTTGAACCACCCCTGCATCCCTGGGATGAAGCCTACTTGGTCGTGGTGAATAATCTTTTTGATGTGTTGCTGAATTCGATTTGCCATTATTTTGTTGAGGATTTTTGCATCAATGTTCATTAAGGAGATTGGCCTATAGTTCTCCTTTTTGGAGGTGTCTTTGCCTGGTTTTGGGATAAGTGTAATACTGGCTTCATAAAATGTGTTTGGCAGTTTTCCTTCCCTTTCTATTTCGTGGAACAGTTTAAGGAGGGTTGGTATCAGTTCTTCTTTAAAGGTCTGTGAGAATTCAGCAGAGAATCCATCAGGTCCTGGACTTTTCTTTTTGGGGAAACTCTTGATTGCTGCTTCAATTTCATTTTGTGTTATAGGTCTATTCAGGTTGATTAATTTCCTCTTGGTTCAGTTTTCAATGATCATATGTATCTAGAAATCTGTCCATTTCTTTTAGATTTTCAAATTTATTTGAATATAAGTTCTCAAAGTAGTCTCTGATGATTTCCTGGACTTCCATGGTGTTTGTTGTTATCTCCCCTTTTGCATTCCTGATTCTACTAATTTGGGTTTTTTCTCTCCTCATTTTAGTCAGGTTTGCCAGGGGTCTATCGATCTTGTTTATTTTTTCAAAGAACCAACTTTTTGTTTCATTAATTCTTTGTATGTCTTTTTGGTTTCTATTTCATTGATTTCAGCTCTTATTTTTATTATTTCTCTCCTTCTATTTGTTTTGGGACTTGCTTGTTCTTGTTTCTCTAGGAGTTTGAGATGTATCATTAGGTCTTTGATTTTGGATCTTTCAATCTTTTTAATATATGCACTCATGGCTATAAACTTTCCTCTCAGGACTGCCTTAGATGTGTCCCATAGGTTCCGGTAGGTTGTGTTTTCTTTTCATTGACTTCCAGGAACCTTTGAATTTCCTCTTTTATTTCACTGATGATCCATTCTTCATTAACTAATGAGTTATTTAGTTTCTAGCTGTTTGCATGTTTTTTGTCTTTACTTTTGTTGTTGAGTTCTACTTTTACTGCATTGTGATCAGATAGTATGCACGGTACAATTTCTATCTTCTTATATTTGCTGAGGCTTGCTTTGTGCCCTAGGATATGATCTATTTTGGAGAAGGTTCCATGGGCTGCTGAGAAGAATGTGTATTGTGTAGAGGTTGGATGAAATATTCTGTAGACATCTACTAGGTCCATTTGATCTATTGCATATTTTAGATCTTGGATTTCTTTATTGATTTTTTGTTTGGATGACCTATCTATTGATGATAATGGGGTGTTAATGTCTCCCACAACCACTGTGTTGGCGTTTATATATGCTTTCAGGTCTTTCAGGGTATGTTTGATGAAATTGGGTGCGTTGACATTGGGTGCATACAGATTGATGATTATTATTTCCTTTTGGTCTATTTCCCCTTTTATTAGTATGGAATGTCCTTCTTTATCTCGTTTGATCAATGTAGGTTTGAAGTCTACTTTGTCAGAGATAAGTATTGCTACTCCTGCCTGTTTTTGGGGGCCATTGGCTTGGTAAATCTTCTTCCAGCCTTTCATCCTAAGCATATGCTCATTTCTGTCAGTGAGATGAGTCTCCTATAAGCAACAAATTGTTGGATCTTCCTTTTTAATCCATTTTGTCAAACGGTGTCTTTTGATGGGTGAATTAAGTCCGTTAACATTAAGCGTTAGTACTGATAGGTACGTGGTATTCCTGTCATTTAGTTATCTTAGTTGTTTGAAGGTTTGATTGTGTGTACCTAAGTTGAGATTACTCTCTACTTTCTTGCTTTTGCTTTTCCTGTGGTTTGGTGCTGCCTGCCTTTTCATGGTTAAGTTGGGTGTCACTTTCTGTGTGCAGAATCCCTTGCAGAATCTTTTGTAGTGGTGGCTTTGTGGTCACATATTGTTTTAGTTTCTGCTTATCATGGAAGACTTTTATTGCTCCATCTATTTTGAATGATAGCTTTGCTGGGTAGAGTATCCTGGGGTTGAAGTTATTTTCATTCAGTGCCTGGAAGATCTCACCCCACACTCTTCTTGCTTTTAATGTTTCTGTTGAGAAGTCTGCTGTGATTTTGATGGGTTTACCTTTGTATGTTACTTGTTTTTTCTCTCTTACAGCCTTCAATATTCTTTCCTTAGTTTCTGAACTTGTTGTTTTAATGATGATATGTTGTGGAGTAGTTCTATTTTGATCTGGTCTGTTTGGTGTCCTGGAGGCCTCTTGCATTTGTATGGGAATATCTTTCTCTAGATTTGGGAAATTTTCCGTTATTATTTTGTTGAATATATTACACATTCCCTTCACTTGCACCTCTTCTCCTTCTTCAATGCCCATGATTCTCAAGTTTGGTCTTTTGATGGAGTCAGTGAGTTCTTGCATTTTCTTTTCACAGGTTTTGAGTTGTTTAATTAATAGTTCTTCGGTTTTTTCTTTAATTACCATTTCATCTTCAAGTTCTGAGATTCTGTCTTCTGTTTGTTCTATTCTGCTGGATTGGCCTTCCATTTTGTTTTGCAGTTTTGTTTTGTTCTTTTTTCTGAGGTTTTCCATATCCTGGCAGTTTTCCTCTTTAATGTTGTCTATTTTTGTCCTGAGTTCATTTACCTGTTTATTCATCGTGTTCTCTATTTCAGTTTGGTGTTTATACTGTGCTTCTATGGTTTCCTTTATTTCTTCTTTTGCTTTTTCAAATTCTCTATTTTTGTTGTCTTGGAATTTCTTGAGTGTCTCCTGTACATTTTGGTTGACCCTATCCAGTATCATCTCTATAAAATTCTCATTGAGTACTTGTAGTATGTCTTCTTTTAAATTATTCTTGTGGGCTTCATTGGGTCCTTTGGTGTAGTTTATCTTCATTTTGTTGGAGTCTGTATCTGAGTTTCTGTTCTCTTCATTCCCCTCTGGTTCCTGTACTAATTTTTTGCTGTGGGGAAACTGGTTTCCCTGTTTTTTTCTTTCTTCCCATCATTTTCTTTGGTGTTGTTACTGTCCCTGTACTGTGTGCAATTAAGTATTTTCTAGCTTGTAATAATAACAATGGTAATATTTAGAATGGAAGAGTGAGCTGAGATGGAAAGCAAGAAGTTAAAGAAAAGGGGAAAACAAATACACAGACAAGAGGGAGAAAGCAGAACAAGGTTTCAGATAAGAAAGTTCAAAGGTTTAAACAGGGAGCGTTAGTGTACTAATTGACAGTAAGCTGAACAGACATTAGAGAGACAGAGAGAGGATTGAAAATCAAAGATAAAAAAATAAAAAATAAGTAAATGAAAGAAATATCTATATATAAAAATGAATTAAAATAAAATGAAAAATAGAAAATTAAAAAAAAAAACAAAAAACTTCCAAGTTTATATGCAATGCAGTTTCAGTCTTAATAATTTGGGTGTCCGTCTCAGTCTCCAGTCCTGGAGATGGTGTCTCAGATGTTGTTCTGTAGTTGTCTCATCAAAGGGGAGTCATAAAGTAGAATGAAACTGCACACACACACACACACACACACACACACAAAAGCCCCACCTAGTGTCCCAAGTTCAAATGCAATAGAGTTTCAGTAAGTTTTTCAGCTTGCAGGTGTAATTTGGTTGTTCTCTCATCAAAGGTAGGGAGAAAAAGAAAAAAAAAGAGTCTGGAGACAGTTCTGAGCGTGGTATCTGCAACTGTGGTTTGTCTGCCTGCTGCTCTCAGTCTGCAGTAGCTTGCAGTGTTATTTTTGCAGATCTCTGGGGTGGACTTAGCACTCACCTTGTCCCACAGGCTTTGTTTGTTCAGAGTTCTCCTGTGCGGGAGCCTCTGCTACAGGCTTTCCCCTTTCCATGCACTGGGAAAGGTGACACTGCCCCCGCATTGTCAGGCCTGCGTGTTTATTTACAGTTCATGTGTGAGGTGGGTCTTCCCCCCTCTCCTGTGCTGTTTTCCTCCCACCGCCACTTTTACAAGCTTTCCTGCTCCTGATTACTGGGTGGTGCTGCTGCTCCTGCTGGCCGCCATGTTTATTTACAGTTCACGTGGGATGCAAATATTTCTTAAATATGATATAAAATCATGTTTATCAAAGAAAATGCTAGCAAATTTGATTTTTTTTAGCTTTTCTTTCTTTTTCTTTTTATTGCTGTGCTGGGTGTGGATACATTGCAGCTTTTACAATGATTCTTACAATATATCAAATATATCATACTTAAATTCCCTCCTCCACTTCTCTCCCCCTTTCCCTTCCCTTGATTTTTGGAGCAGTTTCAGCAGGTCTCATTTTTTGCATTTTCATACATGTGTATACACTGTTTGCACCATGTTCATCCTCTTACTCCTTTCCCTACCACCTCCCACCAGTGCCAAATGCATCCCTCCTACCCCCAGCAGAACCTGTTCCACCCTCCTGGTCTCTGATTTTATAGAAGAGAAAACATAAAAGATAAAGATAAAATGAGAAACATGAAGTTTTGCTAGTTTCAGTTGAAGAAAGCATCACAGGGAGTTTTCTTGTGTTTTTCCCATGCATATGTGTATTGCAGTTCCAGTTGATTCACTTCTTCCCGTCCTCCCTATGGAAGGAAGTTCTTTCTATGGTGGCCCTGGCTAATTTAAAATTGCTGTGTTCATTCTTGTAGAGTGAGTACATAAACTTCATTCAAGTTTTTGGTTTTCTTCCTTTGCCCTATCCCTCCCTTAAACAGCCTCCCCTTAGTGTGACACATGTCCCATAATATCGCTGCATTTGTTTTAGGTCTACAATCCGCATATGAGGGAGAACATATGGCTTTTGGCTGTCTAAGTCTGGCTAACATCACTTAAGATGATATTCTCAAATGCCATCCATTTACCTGCGAATGACAAAATTTCATTCTTCTTTGGGGCTGAGTAAAATTCCATTGTGTATAAATACCACATTTTCTTAATCCATTCATCAGTAGTGGGGCATCTTGGCTGTTTCCATAACTTGGCTATTGTGAATACTGCTGCAATAAACACAGGTGTGCAGGTGCCTCTGGAGTAACCTGACTTGCATTCCTTTGGGTATATCCATAGGAGTGGTATTACTAGATGATACGGTACATGTATGTTTAGTTTTTAAAGAATCCTCTGTATTGTTTTCCAAACTGTTTGTTCTAGCTTACATTCCTACCAGCAGTGTATGAGGGTTCCTTTTCACCCCACATCCTCTCCAACACCTGTTGGTGGTGGTGTTTTTGATGATAGCTATTCTATTAGGAGTGAGGTAGAATCTTAATGTCGTTTTGATACACATTTCCTCTACGGCCAGGGATTGTGAGCATTTTTGCATGTGTTTTTTAGCCATTTAGACTTGTTCCTTTGAAAAAGTTCTGTTCAGTTCAGTTGCACATTTCTTTATTGGGTCATTGATTTTTAGGGAGTTTAGTTTTTTTAGCTCCCTGTATATTCTGGTTATCAGTTCTTTGTTTGATGTATAGCTAGAAAGTATTTTCTCCCACCCTGTGGGTGGCTTCTTCAGTTTAGAGGCCATTTCTTTAGTTGTGTGGAAGATTTTTAATTTCATGTAGTCCTTAAAATTAAAAGATTCATTTAAAAAATACTACTATAAAAACAAGCCACAAATAAGCTGCATGATGAAGGACTTACATTTAGAATATATAAAGGGCTTTCAAAAGTCAATAGTGCAACACAAGTAAATGAACAAAGCATTTGAATAGACTCATATGAGGCTATTAACAGAGGGTAAATAAACAGGAGATTAAATACTCAACATCCCTAGTAATTGGGTAAATTCGAGTTGCAACTATAATTACACACCACTACACGCCTTTTAGAATAGATAAATTTAAAAATACTAGCCATAAAAGTATGGATGATGAGGGAAAAAAACTAGTACTTTCATGCATTACTAAGTGAAAACCAAACTACTAATAAAACATTGGAAAGAGTCTGCGATTTTCATAAATGTTTAACAAACATCTTATAGAAGATCCAACCATTATACACTAAGATACATACCCAAAGGATTGATAGCATATTTCCATGAAAGGACTTCATGAATGTTCATTAAGATATATAAGTGGCTTGATAGAAGAAGCAGGTATTTTATTTATAGTAGCCACCAGTTGGAAATCACTCCAGTTATCATTAACAGTGCATTTTTGTAGAAAAAATAATTTGAACAGTCAAAATGAAACACACCTTCTCAATGCATTTTAATTTAATAAAATCAGACTTACATAATAAGGGAACCAGAAATGAAAGAATAAAATTTTCATGTGTTTTTTCTATGAAGACCAAGGAAACTCTTCTAACTTCATTCATTCAAAGCTCATTCATTTTATGACATTTTATACATGTGCACACACATGCTCATAAAATTCTGAGACAGACTCTCTTTTCCATAAAATCTTCAGTGCTTGAGAAACAAGTTTTTCTGAATGAAAATTTCCTATGAAAACAAATCCTAGTATGCACATAAAATTTAAACAAATTTAGCAAATGCTCAATTTGGTCTGGAACAATAGGGTAATTGCTCCATACTGAACATTGCGTTCATTGAGTTGTGAATTTATCTACTAACTTCTAGTTTTTAGAGTTGGATATCACCACACCATACAGTGAAGAACAATGGAATCTTTTCTCATGTCTCAGTATTCTCTGATATTGCTGGGATAACTGATACCTGACTTAGCTTTCAGGATGAAGAAATAGAAAAGATTACTTCTCAAAAAACAGTAAAACAATTCAGTTGTCACATAAGCAATGCTAATAGCAAAAATTCTCACCAAGGAAGTTACAGTGTATTTATTATCTTCATAAAATATATTTTTGGTTTTTTTCCATTTGACTACATTAGGTTTTGTTATTAGTTCCTACTTACAAGCAAGTTCTCAACATGTAAATAGCAATCTATAAACAGCAATTGTAATTCCAACTACTTCCCCTTCCACTAGATCACAATGCCACCTTGGTTAAATACACTTGAAATTAAGATCTCAGGGACAATAATTATCCCAGAGAATAGGAGAAAAAAATTTCTGAAGCTTGTAAATAGTTAAATGCAAATTTTGTTTGTTAAAAATAAGAAAATTTCTGAAAATTAAGGTTGAACTTGTTCTCTGATCAAATTCTAAACTTTAAAAACAAATAAGTATCTATAAACAGGGATCAAATTTCAAATCACCAAGGAAAATATTAAGTTTTCAAATGAGTTATTTATTTAATTATTTATTTTTATTTGTTTATATTTCTGTTTTAGTGAGGTTAAACTCAGGGCCTCTTGCTTGCTAGGTATATGCTCTATCGCTTGAGCCACTCTGCCATCAGTTTTGCATTGCTTATTTTTTAAATAAGGTCTTGCTGCTTTATGCCCAGGCCAGCCTGGATCATGATCCTCATGTTTGGGCTCCCCAAATAGCTGGGAT
This sequence comes from Castor canadensis, assembly GCF_047511655.1. Taxonomy (NCBI): domain Eukaryota; kingdom Metazoa; phylum Chordata; class Mammalia; order Rodentia; family Castoridae; genus Castor; species Castor canadensis. The sequence continues at coordinate 92,943,203 of NC_133391.1, read as the reverse complement.
GACAGGCCCATGCCACTGTGACCAGCCATTGTTGAGATGGGTTCTCATGAACTCTTTTGGACCTAACTGGCCTGGAACCATTATCCCCCTGATCTCTGCCTCCTGAGTAGCTAGGATTATAGCCACTGTGCCCAGGCCCATTTGATTTATTTAATGTGCATTTATTCAAGGTCTATATATGCCAACTACTACATATGTTCTAGAGACATGCTAGAGAACCAAACATAAGATAAGATTCCTTCCCTGTGATACTTCCTTTCCAATGAGGTGGACAGTGAGTAAATGAACAGGCTTATTTTGGCTCATGACTTTGGAGGCTTCAGTCTATGTTCATTTCATCCTATGGCAGTGAAATGGTACTTCATGGTAGGAGTGTGTGACAGAGAAGAGGCTCACCTCATGCCCTCATGGAGGGAAAGAAGGTAAGAAAGGTGCTGGGATCCTAATACCCACTTAAAAGGCCCCACCCCACTGATCTAACCTCCATTGTCTCTATGGCCTAAAGATTCAACTACCTCTCAATAACAACAAAGTCAGTCATCAAATCTTCAACACTTGGGGCTTTGGGGACATTTATCCAAAGGATATCAATGGACATTTGGATTATTTATACTTTGGTCCTACTACGGGTAGTGCTGTTAGAAGCATTTACAAGCATTTATTTTAGTAATATATGTTCTATATACTATATATGTACATATATGCCAACTTTTGGGGATTTTTTTGACAACTGCTAAATTTTTAAAGTTTGTTAATCTAATATGTATATTACAAGGTTGTCCCAGTCTGTGACTTGTCTTCGCATTATGTTTATTTTATATTTATTTTTATAAATAACTCAGGGTATGAGACAGAAGAGAAGCATAAAAAAAATAACAGGGTGTTGACTTGCTAGGCAGGCACTCCACCATTTCAGCCATGCCCATGCCCTGTTTTGCTTTAAGTCTTGCACTTATGCTGGAGCCAGCCTGGACTGTGATACTCATGTTTATTCTTCCATATTCCTTAGATGATAGAACTGTGTCAGCATACCCACTTTAGTGGAAATGGGAGTCATTTGAACGTTTTGTCCAAGCTGGCTTCAAACCATGATCTTGCCAATCTCTGCCTCCTGAGTAGCTATCACTTTAGTCATGAGTCATAGCTCTCAGCCTTCCCATTAACTGAATAGTGTTTTTTATATAGGAAACATTTTGAATTGAGACAATAATCAATTCTCCTACTCAAGAACATTGAATATCTTCCTACTTACTTAACTAACCTTTGATTTCTTTCTTCAGTGTTTTGGTTTTTATCATAGATTTTATACAGATTTTGTTAGATTTATACCTTAGTATTTCAATTTTATAATAACATAAATGATGTGATATTTATTTTAAATTTAAATTATTTCTTGGTGGTACATAGGAAAGCAATTGACTTTTCTATATTAACACTGCATCTTGAAATATGACTGTAAAAACTAAAAAAATAAAGTTAAAAAAGGTTATATGTTGGTATAAATATGCATAACATCTGATCACCATCCTCTGTTAACTCACAACCTTCAAGAGTGAAAAAAGCATGAATTTAATGTGAAGTGCTACGGTTGAGGTGTGACAAAACAGTGAGAGTGAAAAAGACATAATTCTTACTCTATATGGGTCTGGCAGAGCCTTCAAAAGAGAAAATATTGAGCAGGATATTTACTTTAGAAAGTCAGAAATTGTCACATAGAGTTGGATAAATTAGACAGATTATATAAAATGAAAAATCTGTCTAAACTGTTATAGCCATTAAAAGGTTGCTATCAGATCTTGACAGGACAATTATTTTATCATTTCAAAATAGCTTCATTACCCATCTTTATACTTAAGTTGAACTTATAGTTCTATATCTGTCAATTATGTTGACATGTCTCATTCTAATAGACTTGCTTTGTAGTGAACTTGCATGAGGATAAACTACTTTATTCACTTACCATATTCTACATAAGAGATTTTAAGTTAGGATTTTAGATCAGCATTTGGATTCCTTTGAAATCCCATGTATTTTATTTTATGTTTTCATAGCTATTATTTTGAGAAGAAATCTATAATCTTCCCTGGATTGTCAAAGGTGTCCATGTCTAAAAATATTTAAGGACCTTTTTTTCTCATGATTATTGTTTTCAACAGCACATAATCAACATTGTCACATATAAAAGAAGAAACATCTTTTATATACAAGTTGCTTCAGAGTACTTTTGGCCTCTTGAGAAAATAAACTGTTTCACTCAATTCTAACAGGAGTGCAATGTGTTCTTTTGTTAATTTATTTAAATGATGGTGTTCTCATTTAGCTTAAAAATTTTAAAAGCTACTGTCTACATTTGAATTGTAATATTGCATTGGAGGATCAATAAAATGATGATGATAGGACAAACTATTCTATTTTTATTACACATGTTAGAACATTGGACATGATATGAGTTAGGGGAAGAGAAATGAATATCAAATTATTTTATTCATTTTAAATTATTGTTTCCTATTTCTCATACAGAGAAATATTTTAAATTTCTGAACCTATGCTATGAATATGTTTGAGAGTTTTTGTGGGCTTTTTTCTTCAAAGTAAGGTCAGGAGAAAATGAAAGTGATTATTAATGTAGAATGATATTATAAGGATTCACCAAATGAAATTATTGAAAAATGAGTTTGTACTACCGTTCCTGCCAGCCGGTACCAATGTAGTTAAAAATCACTGCTTAAAGGTTAAAAACTGAAAATTAGAAAGTGAACTTTCATTTTCTATTCTCTTTTGATAAATTTTGAAACAATAAAACATATCCCAAAGGCAAGACAGGAAAAGGAGTAACTTGCTCTTTAGATATAAAGATAGGACTGGGAATTTCAATGTAGTTCCTTTCATAATAATTTAATGCACTTAAAACAAATTGAAGTAATTAGATTTTAAGACTTTAATTTGTCAGCCATAGCAATTTATCATTCTTAGTAGCAAAGTTCCAGTCATTGATATATATCAAAGCTATCCTTTTATTATCAAGGGAAGGGGCTGAAGTTCTTGATAAGAGTAATTTTGGTATAATTGAGAGATCAAATTACAATGATAACCTTGAGTTAGAGGAGATTCAGCAACAATGGAGCTGATATCCCCATCAAAGGAGGGCAATAGTACTAGTCATGCATTTGTTGAAAACCCAGGCAACATTGCAGTTTTGAAAAAAAAAATTATGAACTTTATTATCACCAACCAAGTTTGAACCAATATTCATTACTTTTCTTTGTAATTGTAGACTTAACCTAATTTAATTAAGATATCTTAAGTAATAAATATTTTAAAAATTAGATGTGTATTTGAATAAAGCTAATGAACCAATCTCACAAAACATTGAAGATTAAATTTCACTGTAGTCAAGTTTTTAATGTCTGTGAACAATTAAAACTTTTCCCCCATTTTTCTGACATACAGTGTAGTATTTTACATAGTGAAATATGACCACTATCTTTTATTCAATTGAATGGGGTAATAATATAATTTATCTCTCAATCCCGGACACATTCTGTAGTAAAGAATTACTATTAATATTTATACTACAATATCAAACACAGTCAGAACTGTCTCAGGACTATAATTAAGGCAACTCTAATTACAAAAGAATTATTTTCATTGAAACATTTCAAGATAAGCTGTAAACAAAACTTTGATGTGATTCTGAAGATGAATGTCACTTCACTTTTCAAGTGAAATTCAGTATATGGATTAAATAACATCTTGAAAAATGTCCCTACTTTTAAATTTATTGATGTCATATTTAGTTTTCAGTTGATCTCTATTCAAACTTGTTCTGTTTTCTTTAGTTTAAAAATTATCAATCTAATTAGTGATTGTACATTGAGATTTCGAGGGTAAAAATATGTTCTTTTATATATAACACCCAATTTTAATGAAATTGTGTTTTAAAAGAAACAATATATTCCTGTCCTGTCAACTTTTCTAAGAAATGTTGAGGATGTTAATAAATTGCAGAGGCTCAGCTAAAGTCTTTAAGCTTGCTAAACACTATTAAAATCTGCTTCTAAACAATGATTCAATACTTCATGGATACATAAAAGTACCATTTTTAGTATTTAAGACATAACTTTAAAACTTGATATTATACATTTTAGCTTCTTTCTATCATCACTGAACATAAAATTTCATGAAGAATAATACACTTTCATGGATGTCTTGATTTGACATCATCAGTATGGAAAGCATCTTTTAAGATGGACTTGAGCATTCCTTTTACTAGTCCCTATAGGTTATGGAAGAGGATGTCTCAGAGTACATTAGGGAATTGTGTTGGCATAGGAAGCTAAATATCTTGAGCAGAGATGAGGAAATGCCCCAGTCTAAGTCTTATGGTGGAAGCAGAATCATAAAACACCTTCTGGCTAATGGTCCACACCTTTCCTTATGGAGCACACTCCCAATATCAAGGTTAAACCAGTAGGCCAAAGAGAATCAAATGTGCAGGCCTAAGACTTTCCACACCCAGGCAACATCTGCGCAACTGACAAACCACTTGGGGAGAGACATGAGGGAAGGGCATTGGTTTCACACCATTCTGTAACCCCACCTTTTTTGATAAAACCCTACACCCTGACAGCATCCAGATGGCTGACCTTTATCTAATTACCAGCCCACCCTTTAATGTGTACCCTCCCTGGTTATGCAGATGGTCCTACCTGATCTGCTTGACTCATTCCATGAGGTCTACTTGGTAATAAATCACTCTCTTTTTTTGTTGTGCAGTGTGTACATTATTACATTTACAAAATTTCATATAATGTATCAAATATATCATTGTTGAATCCACTCGTTCCATCAGTCTCCTTTATCTACTCTCCCCCCAATCCTATAATAGTTTTAGCTGGTCTCATTTCCCATCTACACACATGGGTACACAGTATTTCACCCTCCTACACCCTCTCCCTACATCCTACCCCTTTCTATTGTATCATATTCCCAGACTTGATCTGTTCTGCCCTCCTGACATTTTTTGTTCGTTTATGGTAGAGATACTTTGGGTTCCCTGTGATATTTCCATGTACATATGTATTATAACCCAAATTGGCTCTTCACCTCTATTTTTTGCCTTTCTATCTTAGTTCCCTTATTATGGTGATTTCAACAGGTTTAAAATTTTTATGTTCATTCCTGTATAGGAAATACATCATCCATATTCACTTTCTCTTTTTAAAAATTTTTTTCTTTATTCGTTTATTCATATGTACATATGTTGTTTGAGCCATTGGTTCCCCCTGCCCCCGGCCCCGTCCCTCTTCCCCCACCCCTCTTGCTTCCAGGCAGAACCTGTTCTGCCTTTTTTTCCAATTTTGTTGAAGAGTGGATATAAGCAATAAAAGAAAGACATAGTATTTTTGCCAGTTGAGATAAGGATAGCTAAACAAAGAGATTCCTATCATTGCTTCCATGCACAAATGTATTACAACCCAAATTAATTCATCTCTACCTGACCTCTTCACTACTTCCTTCCTGGTTACCTTCCCATATTGACTTCTATTGTTTTAAGGTTACTGTATTAGCTCCTCTGCAGTGGGTACATCAAATATTTTCAAGTTTTGGGTTTCCTACTTTTCCCCTTCCTCCTGTATGTGTCCTCTCCTTAGCATGCAACCCATGTCTAATAATATTACTGCATTTGTTTTAGATCTAAAGTCCACATATGAGGGAGAACATATGATTTTTGGTTTTCTGAGGCTGGTTAACTTTGCTAAAGATGATGTTCTCCAGTTCCATCCACTTACTCACAAATGATAAGATTTTTTTCTTCTTCATGGCTGAGTAAAATTCCATTGAGTATAAATACCACATTTTGTTAATCCATTCATCAGTAGTGGGGCATCTTGGCTGTTTCCATAACTTGACTATTGTGAATACTGCTGCAATAAATATGGGTGTGCAGTTGCCTCTGGTGGTAAACTGAGTCTCATTTCTTTGGGTATATCCCTAGGAATGGGATTGCTGGATCATATGGCAGATCTATGTTTAGTTTTATAAGAAGCCTCCATATTGTTTTCCAAAGTGTTTGTACTAGCTTGCTTTTCCACCAGCAGTGAGTGAGGGTTCCTTTTTCCCTACATCCTCCCTAACATTTGTTGGTGGTGGTGTTTTTGATGGTGGCTATTCTAACACGGGTGAGGTGGAATCTTAGTGTGGTTTGATTTACATTTCCATTATGGCCAGAGATGGTGAGGAGTTTTTCATGTGTTTTTTGGCCATTTGCATATTCACCTTCTTAATTTACTTCTTTTACACTCCCTCTCTTAAATGTGGCCTCCCTTTTGCCTAACCTGTTTTTCATAATATTGTTTGTATTTTTATTGGGTTTATATTCCACATATGAGAAAGAACATGTGGTCTTTGACTTTCTGAACTTGGCTAACTTCACTTCTGATGATGTTCTCCACTTCCATCTATTTATCTGCAAATGACAAAATTTCATTCTTCTTTATGGCTGAATAAAACTCCATTGTATACCACATTTTCTTAATCCATTTATCAGGAATGAGGAATGTTGGCTCTTTCCATAGCTTAGCTATTGTGAATAATGCTGCAATAAACATGGGTGTGCAGATGCCTTTATTGTAACGACTTATACTCCTTCAGGTATATCCCTAGGACTAGTATTCCTGTGTCATATGGTCACATTACCAAAAGCAATGTACATGTTCTAGGTAATCCCCATCCACATTCCAATGACATTCATCATAGAGATTGAAAAATCAACCCTAAAGCTCATTTGGAAGCACAAAAGACCGAAAATAGCCAAGGCAATACTGAACAAAAAGAGCAATGCTGGAGGAATCACAATATCCAACTCCAAACTACAGAGTAATCATATAATAACCACATGGTACTGGCACAAAAAACAGATATGGAGACAAGTGGGACACAGTAGAAGACCCAGACAGGAATCCACATAGCTAGGTCCACATAATTTTAAACAAAAGTTCCCAAAACATATCATGGAAACTAGACAGCCTCTTCAACAAATGTTGCTGGGAAAATGATATCTACATGCAGAAAACTGAAACTAGATCCATGTCTTTCATTTTGTACAAGTATCAACTCAAAGTGGATTAATAACCCTCATTTAAGACCTGACACTTTGAAGCTAATGAAGGGAAGAACAGGGAATACTCTGGAATTAATAGGCATAGGCAGTGATTTCCTCAATATAACTCAGATGGCTCAGCAACTAAAAGAAAGGATTGACAAATAGGAATACATGAAATTAAAATGCTTCTGTACAACAACAGAAATGGTCACCATATTGAATAGGCAACCCACAGAATGGAAGAAAATATTTGACAGCTATTTAAGAGATTAATAATCAGAATATATAGGGAGCTCAAAAACTAAACTCCCAAAAAACAATGACCCAGTGAAGAAATGGGCAAATGAACTGAACATAGCATTTTCAAAGGAAGAAGTCCAAACAGCCAAAAATCACATGAAGAAAAGCTCAATACCCCCTGTCATGAAGGAAATGCAAATCAAAATCATGTTAAGTCTCCACTCCTGTTAGAAGGTCTACCATCAAGAATACAAACAACAACAAATGCAAGTGAGGATGTGGGGAAAAAGGAATCTTCATACACTATTAGTGGAAATGTAAATTAGTACAACCACTGTTGAAAACAGTATGGAGGTTCTTCGAAAAACTAAAAATAAATCACTCTTTACTAACATTCTACTCTGTCATTCTTTTGCTGTGTGCTTCTTTTGTCACACCTGAGGCCATGTCCTCATCTGAGACTGCACCCAAAAACTGAGGACATCTGGAACACCCAGACACTGGTAACAAGTACTCTGAAAAGTGCTCAATTCTAGTGCATGAAAACTATTTAATTTCCCTTTTTCAACAACTTAACTTAATATACAACTTTGTTCTCAGATGTATACTATTCTCAGAAATATGTGCATTTTTCTCAGATAAATATAGTTATTAGATATATTAATCTATAGCATGAGCATGTACATATTCCTTTGTTTTATATATCTAATTATACATTTTTATAGACACACACATATACATTTGTTAAAGACATGAAAAAAAAAGTGTGAGTGAATGAATGACCCTTCATGTCTTTTAAGTTGTTTTCATTATGTATTAGTGATTTGACTTGATTTTGTAGACCTACCAGGAAAAAGTTCTCTAAGAGAGACCTCTAAGAAAGATTGTATATTATTCTAAACAAGATGGAATTTTGACTTTACTTTCATCTCTTATAGTGCCTTGTACATTAAAAAATTCTTCACAAATATTTACAGACTGGAAAATGTCTATCTTTGTTATCCTACTTGTTAAATCATCTTACAAATTTGGAGAAGTCACCTGACTAGTATTGAGAAGACATGTACTCAAACAATGTTTTGATGTTGTACACCTCAGGTGTTTTTCTCATTCTTCTCTTATGTCTAAAGTATGTTATACAATTATTCAATAAGCTTAATACAAAGAGATGTTTAGATTGACTTTCATATGTAAAGCCTAGAGCTCCAAAATCTTGCTTTAACAAAGTTTACTAATGGAAGTTCTCCCCTTCTTTTTTAAACTTAGTACATTGTAACTAGCTAAAATGAGACCATATAACAGAACACTGAACAAATTTTAAAAAGAGAATAACCTTAGTCAAAAAATAGAGGGTAGTTTATAGCTGTGAATTTTAGTTTTTGTTCTGTTTTTTGATCCATTTTTTTGAGTCAGAGTCTTGCAGTGTAGCCCAGACAAGCCTGGAACCCACAGTTCTTTTGCCTCAATCTCCAGAGCACTAGACTACAGGTGGGCACATCATGCTTGGATTAACATTTTATTTTTAAATTTAAAAAATAGCAAAATTAAATTCTCAAAAATAAAGTTGGGGACTGGTGATGCACACCGTAATCCTACCTACTTGGGATGCTAAGATTATCAGCATTATAGTTTAAGGCCACCCTGGTCAGAAAGTTCATCCAGTTATGTGGGAGGCTCAGATCAGGAGGAATACAGTTCCAGGCCAGCCCAGGCAAAAAAAAATTCACAAGGCCACATCTTAACAGAAAAAAGCTGATCCTGGTGGTGTACACCTGTCATACCAGATATGGCAGTAAGAGTAAAATAGGCAGATGGTGGTCTAGGCCAGTCTGGACAGAAAGAGACCCTATCTCCAAAATAACCAGAGCAAAAAGTGATGGAGTTGTAGCTGAATTGGTAGGGTACTGCCTTGGACGCATGAAGTTCTAGTTCAAACCCAAGTACAACCAAAAATATTTCTCAGAAATAATAATAAAGGTATAATGAAAATATGTTTTAAAAACAAGAGCATAACATATGAGAATGTATACAAATTACACAGAACACAATGAAAAATATCAGTAGCTCACTATATTAAATATAGACCAGAGATTGTCAAGCTTTTTCTCTAATGGGACAGACTGTAAATTTTTAAGTTTTGCTAGCCATTCAGTTTCAACAACACAATTTGCTACTATAGTGCCAAAGAAGTCTGTGTGGTGGGCAAATGAATGGGTATGACTATATCATTGTGTTTATAGATAATAAATCTTTAATTTCATATAATTTTTCAGAAAATATTCTCTCCTTTTGATTTTTTCCAACTATTTGAAAATGTAAAACAAATATTCTTAGCTTCTGAGACTTTTTGCAGACTACTGGTCTACATTACAGAAAATTTACTAACCTGGGAAAATTGGGCTGAGAAGCATCCTAACTAGTCTAAGCATCTTCTCACCGCAGTGTTCAGTCCTCTATGCGGTACCTTGTTCTTGTGACTTTTGTGTCTTCAGAATTCATGGTCTTTTGCCCTCAAAAGTCACAGGCTTCAAAGAAACATGCTACATCAGTTCCCTTTTTCTGCTCTAACTCCATTAACATTTCTTAAGTTGTCAGAATAAAGTTCACTGCATTCATTGGCTTTAAAGCATTTTAGCAACAATAAGAAGCTTATACATATTTGAGAGAACTAAAATTAAAATTTGGGCAAGATGGAAGATTAGAAGCAACCACCATTTTGATTTCATAAATGAGAATGGTTAGGTTACACAGGAGAAAATATACTTTGAAGAAAGAAAGAAAGAAAAAGGAAGGAAGGAAAAGAAAGAGAAGAAAAATAGGAAGGGAGGGAGGCAAGGAGGGAGGGAGGAAGGAGGAAGGAAGGGTATCAGGAATCACGAAAGAAATAGCAGCACAGCAGAAAAGCATAAAGACGACAGAGAAATGCAGAAAACAGTTCAAACCCTGTCCTCAGCTCAGGGAAGGAAGGCTGAAGCCTCAATTACAAGGTAAGCCAGATGGTAATGACAACAGATGGGCAAATCTAGCTTCTGGATAAGTCCAAACTTCCCACAGGGCTTAAATCTAGTATAAGGATTGGTGATGGTGACTGCTGTGATGGGCAAAGCTAGCCTTAGCTAAGAAAGACATTTGTCACTCTCCTCATCTGTGAGAGATATAGCTAGGCACCATCTCAAGAGAAGGCCTATTGTTTGAGACTGAGTTATTCTTGATGCTTAAAAACATGGAGCAACAATGGCTTGGGGAGTCTTAAGACATCCTGCCATCTGGGTGGGAGATGGCCACAAAAGATGATTATGAAGAGGGAGAGGGGTTAATGTGGTCCTGCTGAAAAGTTAAAGCAACAGGGAGCTCCAGCAATGAGGAATGTGATGGTCAGAGGTCCCACCCTCCTTGGTGAGGAGCAAGTCCTATCATCACCTGAGGGTTGTGGCAGAAAGAAAGCAATGAACCTGTGGCTGGTATAGTATTCAGTCTCTAGGGCCTGCCTCCTGGCTAATTCTTTTGGCTGCTAGGTGGTCTGGGGCCTTGAGATAGGACCATCCAAATCAACTGATATTCATACTCTTCCCCCAACACAAACAAGGAGATGAACTCTGGAGGTGTTATTAAGATTGAGAGCTACTCATGGGAACTGAGTCACACTGTGTGTTTGTTGCCAGAGGAGTCTGAGGACTCCCTCTTCCCCGGAACCCAGGCCCCCATAACACCTGATTTCCATAGCCTCTTCCCCAAAATGTGGAGGTGAAATACTAGGCAGGTTCTGAAAGCAATAAGGCCCACTTCCAGGAATGGAATCATGGCATGTGTTTGGTGACAGGCAAGATGGAGGGCCTTGAGCTCAGACTCTATGAACCAGGTAACTTCTATGCTCCACCCACCCAAAGCAAGTGAACTGCTGGACATGATTTGTAAGGCCAGAAACCAGCAGGCAGATTTCCTAGGCTCTTAGTTCTCTCAGTCAGTGGAGAACTCAGTGTTCCATTTGTTGTCTGCACTCTGACACATCTGGGGGTTACCCCTTGTCTTGGAAGCTCCCAGTTCCTATTGATGAAAACAAGGATGTCTGTAGACTAGTGAGAAACTGCCTAACCAATAGTCTGTAATGCTCCCTATGGCCACCAATAGCTCCCAGTACACAAATAACTGAAGATTTTGAAATGACAGTAGCTCAGAAGTAGGCAACTAACTCATCTATAAGAAAGTACAACTGGTTTTCCTTGATTTGAGCAGTACTGATAATCAGGTCCAGTGCCTTGAGCGTGTGGCAAATATTTGACTACTGAGCCATAACTCCAATCCCATGGTGACAAATAGTACCTCAACCCAGGTATTATATTGCCCTGCCTAAGCCTTAAGAATATACTAACATGAGCTGATGGCTCATGCTTATAATCCTAGGTACTTTAAGAGACTGAGATCAGGAGAATCACAGTTCTAGTACAGTCTGAGCAAAAATTTCTGAGAGCCCATTTTATTCAATAACTGGGCACAATGGCAGGTCCTTGTCATCCCAATCTACATGGGAACCAGAGATCAGGAAGATTACGGTTTCACACCAGCACATGCAAATTTTTCAAGACTCCATCTCAAAAGTAAAATGCTGGGCAAAGTCATGCTTCTCATCCCCATCATTATGGAAACCTTAAAATAAGAGGATCACTGTCCAGGTTGGCCTCTACAAAAAGTCACACTCTATCTCTAAAATGACAAGAGTGAAAAGGGCAGGAGGCATAGCTGAAGTGCTAGATATCTTGCCTTTCAAGTGCAAAACTTTATGTTAAAAACATCAGTACTGTTAAGACAAAAATAGAATGCAAGACTATAACAATTGAAAGACATCATATTAGGGCTTGATAACAAGTTTTATATATATATATATATATATATATGCAGATGAAACAAGAAGTAAATCAAAGAAGTATGAATGGAGTGTGAAAGATGGTGTGAATCATGGGTATAGAAGAAGGAGAAGATGTGCAGGAATACAAAACAATCAATAAAGTAATAACAGAATACTCCCCAAATTTGAGAAAGTTCTGGTTGTCTAGGCACTAGAGGCTTTTATGACTCCAAGTAACAAGATCAGAGCAAAACTTCTCCCAGGAATGTTATAGTTAAAACATTATTCATATGAACAAGGAAAGAATATGGAAAGCTGCAAGACAGAAGTGCCAAGTCACCTATAAAGGCAATCCCATTAAAATAATAGCAGATTTCTCAAGGAATGAATGGAATGATGTATTTCAAATCATAAAGAAAATAACTACCAACCTAGATTACTTATCAAAGCTACACTATGTAATTGAAGGAGAAACAAAAAACTTTCATGACAAACAAAAGTTAAGGCAATTCATAACCACTAAACTAGTGGTTAAAAGATACTTAAAGGAATCCTACAAAAAGAAGAGGAAGAGAATTGCAATTAAAAAAACGGGAAAGAATAAATATCACTAGATGTGAAGATGAGCAAATGAGGAGTAAGAAAGAATCATGCACTACAAAACTGCAACTTATTGAAAAGAATTGCATGTCTTTCAATAGTAAATGAATTTTCTTTGGCAGTATTGGAATTTGAACTCAGGGCTTCATGCTTGCTAGGCAGACACTCAATCACTTCAGCAACTTAGCTAGCCCAGTATTTTTGTTGGGTATTTTTGAGATAGAGACTTACGAATTATTTGCCCAGGGTGGTTTCAAACAATGATCCTTTCAATTTCTGCCTCCTATGTATCCATGATTATAGGTGTCAGCCACTAGTATCAACCTAACAAAAGGAATGTTAAAGGACTCAATCTTCCAATCAAAAGACACAGATTGGTAGATTATACTAAACTAACAAGATCTGTCCATTTGTTGTTTACAATACATCCATGTCACTGGCAAATACAAATATAAGCTTAGAGTGAAATGAAGGGAAGATTCCCCAAGCAAATGGAGAACAAAAGTAAGCTAGAAAAGCTATATTCAAGTCTGACAAAGCAGACATCAAATAAAATTAGTCAGAAGAAATAAAGAAAGTTACTCCATATTGATAAACTAAATGACCCATCAAGGAGATATAACAGTTTTAAACATATACACACTGAATATTGGCATAACAAATTTCATAAAGTAAGCACTACTTGGCATTAACATGTATTTAGATCCTAACACAGGTTTAGTGGGTGATTTTAGTACTCAGCTCTAACCAATACATCATTTATCCAGACAAAACAACAATAAGAAAGCATCAGAAGTAAATGGATCAAATGGACTTAAGAAAATCTATAGGCTATTTTATTAAACAGCTGCCTAATACACAGTCTTCTCAGAAGTGCATGGAACTTTCCCCAAAATAGAATATATCTTAGGTCATAAAGAAAATCATAACAAATACAAAAATAATTGAATTGCTTCCTTTATTTTATCAGATCATAAAGTAATCAATAACAAGAAGAGCTACAGAAACCATTCAAACATATGGAGACTAAAAAAATTCACTCTTGAATGATTACTAGGTCATCAAAGAAATAAGATAGAGAAATTAAAAACTTGCTAGAGTCAAATGAAAATAAAGGCATATATTAGCAGAACCTTTGGACACAGCAAAGGCAGTGCCAAGTAGGGAGTTTATAGTTATGGGCACCTTTATTAAAAAAAAAGATCCCAAGTAAATATCTTACTGATGTACTTCAAGCTCTTAGAAAAACCAAAACAAGCCAAATATCAAAGCAACAGATGGAAAGCAATAATAAAGACCAGGGCAGAATTTGAGAAAATGGTGACTAAAAGAACAATGCAAAGAATAAATGAAACAAAAGTTGGTTTGTAGAATAGATAAGCAAGATTGGCAAACTCTTAGCAAAAATAATTGAAAGAATGAGGGAGAAGACTCAAATTATTAAAATTAAAACTGTCAGAGTATCACAACAAATTGCAATGAAATTCAGAAGATCACTAGGTAATATTTAGAGAACTTAGGTTCTAATAAACTGGAAAATCTAGAAAAAATGAACATCTCTAGATGTATATGAACTATCAAAATTGAACCACATAGTCTGGGGGCATTGGTACCAGAGCAAGAGGGGAGAAGGTGGGGAAAGGGTGTGGGAGGGTGAGTATAGTGCAAATACTGTGTACACATGTATGTAAATGGAAAAAATGATACTTGTTGAAACTATTCCAGGAATGGGGGTTGAGGGGATAAAGGAAAATTATGGAGGGAGTGAATTCAAGTATAATATATTTGATACATTTTAAGAACTTTTTAAAATGCCACAACATACCCCTACCTAGCACAACAATGAAAAAAAAGACTATAGCTACAATCATTGATCAAGCATATAAACTCATAGAGAATGAGAATGAAAATTAGGGGGCTTTTATTAATTAGTACATTCACCAGTTATTTTTTAACCACTTTTTCCTCATACCTCTTGATATTATAAACACATGTGGGTACTCACCTGCCCTTACAAGCAGTAAGGGATTAATCAGATTCAAAAAGAGATCAACAATTCTCCTTACCTGATCTAAAAGCTCTTGGGACAATACCCATTTCCTGTTTTAACAGCATAAAGCCCACAATGTCAATTTAAAAAATATATTAAATTGAAGCTATACTAAGGTGTCTCCCAACAAAGAATTTCTGGAGATCAGATGAATTTGCTGCTGAATTCTACCAATCCTTTAAAGAAGAACTAATACCAATGCTCCTCAAACTTCCAGGAAAGAAATCATTGTTACTCATTCTAGGAAGCCAGTATTGCACTGATACCAAAACATGGTAAAAACATGACAAAACAATAAAATCATAGGCTAATTTCCCTGTTGAACATAAATGCAGAAATTCTCAATAAATTACTTGCAAACTGAATTCAACACCACATTAAAAATATACAACATGAGCAAGTTGAATTCATTCAATGGATATAAGTATACTCAAAATATACAAATCAATAAACATAATATAGCACATAAGCAAAATAAAAGACAAAAATCATATGATCATCTCAATAGTTGCAAAAAAGTGTTTGAAAAATTCAACATCTTTTCCTGGTAAAAGCCCTGAACGAACTAGACCTAACAAAGTTGATGAAAGACCCCTATAATGAAATTATAGAACCCTGAAGAAAGAAATTGATGAAGACAGTAGAATATGGGCAAATCTCCCATGTTCATGGATCAGCAGAATTAAAATGCTGAGTGCATGGAAACAATGCTAGTAATCTCCTGTATAGCAATCTTTATCTCAAACTAGCAAAAATGCTATGTCTTTCTTGTTATCTGTTATGTTTCTCTTCAAGAAACTTGGAGAACAAGAGGGCAGAACAGGTTCTGCCTGGAAGCAGTGGGGACAGAGTGCGGGGTGGTGGCCCAAACAATGTAATCATACATAAGTAAATGTAAAAAGGAGAAAAGAAAAGAAAGAAAAAATAATTTACAGATTCAATGCAACTCCCATAAAATTCCTACGTGATTTTTCATAGACATAGAACAGTACATCCTAAAATTCATATGAAATCACCCAAAAATCCAATAGCCAAAGCAATCTGGAGCAAACAAAAAGCAATGCTGTAGGTGTTACTGCTGATTTTTTTTGGCAGCACTGGGGTTTGAACTTAGGACTCCACACTTGCAAAGTATGCAACTCTCTGCTTGAGGAACTTAGTTTTCCACAAAGGTATAAAAATACTTACATTGGAGAAAAGATATCTCTTCTTTTTTTTATTTATTTTATTTTTTATTATTTTATTATTCATATGTGCATACAAGGCTTGGGTCATTTCTCCCCCCTGCCTCCACCCCTCCCTTACCACCCACTCTGTCCCCTCCATCTCCCCCCCACGCCCTCAATACCCAGCAGAAACTATTTTGCCCTTATTTCTAATTTTGTTGTAGAGAGAGTATAAACAATAATAGGAAGAACAAGGGTTTTTGCTCGTTGAGATAAGGATAGCTATACAGGGAGTTGACTCACATTAATTTCCTGTGCATGTGTGTTACCTTCTAGGTTAATTCTTTTTGATCGCACTTTTTCTCTAGTTCCTGGTCCCCTTTTCCTTTTGGCTTCTGCTTCTTTTAAGATATCTGCTTTAGTTTCTCTGCTTTAAGGGCAACAAATGCTAGCTAATTTTTTAGGTGTCTTACCTATCCTCACCTCTCCCTTGTGTGTTACACTGTTGGTGGGAATGTAAACTAGTACAACCACTCTGGAAAAAAATTTGGAGGCTACTTAAAAAGCTAAACATTGATCTACCATTTGATCCAGCAATACCACTCTTGGGGATATACCCAAAAGTCTGTGACACAGGTTACTCCAGAGGCACCTGCACACCCATGTTTATTGCGGCACTATTCACAATAGCCAAGTTATGGAAACAGCCAAGATGCCCCACCACTGATGAATGGATTAAGAAAATGTGGTATCTATACACAATGAAATTTTATGCAGCCATGAAGAAGAACAAAATGTTATCACTTGCTGGTAAATGGATGGAATTGGAGAACATCATTCTGAGTGAGGTTAGCCTGGCCCAAAAGACCAAAAATCATATGTTCTCCCTCATATGTGGACATTAGATCAAGGGCAAGCACAACAAGGGGATTGGACTTTGAGCACATGATAAAAGCGAGAGCACACAGGGAGGGGTAAGGATAGGTAAGACACCTAAAAAATTAGCTAGCATTTGTTGCCTTTAACGCAGAGAAACTAAAGCAGATACCTTAAAAGCAACTGAGGCCAATAGGAAAAGGGGACCAGGAACTAGAGAAAAGGTTAGATCAAAAAGAATTAACCTAGAAGGTAACACACACATACAGGAAATCAATGTGAGTCAATGCCCTGTATAGTTATCCTTATCTCAACCAGCAAAAACCCTTGTTCCTTCCTTTTATGGCTTATACTCTCTCTACAACAAAATTAGAAATAAGGGCAAAATAGTTTCTGCTGGGTATTGAGGGGATGGGGGAGATGGAGGGGGTGGAGTGAGTGGTAAGGGAGGGGGTGGGGGAGGGGGAGAAATGACCCAAGCCTTGTATGCACATATGAATAATAAAAGAAAAAAAAAGATTATCTCTTCAACAAATGGTTTTGGGAAAACTGAATAATTCCCAAGCAGAGGCGGAAGCTAGATCTCTACCTCTTACCTCATACAAAAATTAGTCAAATTAGATCAAAGATCTAAACCTAAGACCTAAATCTTTGGAACTATCAGAGGAAAATATAGGAAATATGCTGGAAATTATAGGCCTAGGGAATACTATTTTGAAGAGAAGTCTAATTAATCAGGAAATAAGAGGAAAAATTGACAAATATGATTATGTCAAATTAAAAAACTTCTGTACCATAAAGGAAACACTTACCAGAATCAAGAGACAGTCTAGAGAATAGGAGAAATTCTTTTCCAACTATTCATTAGATAGAAGATTAATTCAGACTATATAAAGAGCTCCAAACATTAAACACCAAAAGAAAAAACAACCAATAAATGGAAAATGAAATTACAAAAGAAGTTCAAATTTTTATGTTCAACATCCTTATGGATTGTTGGTGGAAATGTAAATTAGTGCAGCCACTTTTGAGGTTTCTCAAAACTAAAATAGAACTCCTGGGCACATCCTCCTTATTCTTCTATACCACTCCTGGGTATATATCCAAAGGAATGTGAGTCAGTATACATTCAAGATACCTGCATACCCATATTTACAGCAGCACAATTCACAATAGCCAAAGTATAAAATCTGCCTAGGTGTTCAAAGAATAGATTAAAAAAGTTGTATGTATACCCAGTGGAGTAAATATTCAGACATAAAGAAGAATGAAACCATATTATTTTCAGGGAAATGGATAGAATTAGAAATCATCATGTTAAGTGAAATAAGCCAGAGTAAAAAAATTAAATCTCAAATGTTCTCTCTCATAGGTTGTACCTAGATCTAAAAAAAAGAAAGGAAAGAAGAATGATACAAGCATAAAGTGGGGTGCTGTTTGTGGTCGGAACCAATGGGTGTGGGAGAGTGAAAGGAAGGAGAGAGTGAAGGAGCAGGATATGATGGAAGAACTTCATACACATGTATGAAAATAGAATAATTAAACCTGTTAAAAGTGTTTAAATAATAGGGGGTTGAGGGCTAAGAAAGAGCAATAGAGGAGCTGAGTTTGATCAAAGTACATTATATTCATATATTGAAACATCACAATGAAATCACTGTCTATAATTAATATACACCAGTTTAAAAAAATAACTGAAACTAGCATTTCACAGATTGGATTGTACCCATACCATCTGCAAGATATGTTCTGTTCATTTTCCATTCCATCTTACTTTTTAAATCTGCTTGTAGAGACTCATTAATGGGTCAACATTGACTACTGGTCAAGCCCCCATTTGAATAAAATGACTTACAGAATGGTAAATATCCAAAATAGTGTCTTTGCCTCCACTCTGAGCTGTTTGTCATTAGTACAAGGAGCTGTTAACCAAATTTATCAAAGGTTATAGAGTGTGAAAGGGGTTTATTCAGCAGGGAATTCTGATATTCTGTTTTATCAAGGAATTGTGGGTTTCTTTTTCTTCTGTCAGTATCCTAAAATCACCTCCCTACAAACAAATCTGCAAGTTTTGGACTTATACTAAAATGATTTTTTTTCAATACAACTATGATTTGGGAAACACTATCCTTATTTGAAGAGGAATACAGCATATATTTCTAAATATGCATCTTTTTAAGTCATTATAATATTCTGTGACTTTTCTTATTTCTGTCTGTGGCTTAATAGAATTATAAAAATAAAATTAAAAATTAAGAATCAATCTATTGACATCATTGCATTATTTTGTATTTTATACTTCTACATGGATTATTGAACATTCCCAAAAACCACAACCATATCATTATCAGTCCAGCATGAAACTATTACCTCAGACCATACATTATTCCACAATATTTCATGATTCCATCAGGATCTCCCAACTCTTAACTCATGTTCCTTTCTAGTATAAGTGACATATTTTCCCAATGACAAGCATTAGGGAACTATAACTGCTGATTCAGACTGGGAAATTACTTGAGGAAGCTGTTTGTCTGGTGGAAATTTTGAATCATGTTAGAGAAAATGAGTGCGACTTAGAACCAGGTAAACACTATCTAAATCATGTCTTAGCATAGTAACTATGTTGTCCTTAGCACATTTACAAAAATGTCCTCATAGATCCAGTTTTGTCTTCTGAAAAATCAAGATAATGCTGTTCTACTTACTTTTCAGATATTTATGAGGCAGTGATTCACAAATGTAAACTTCTTATAAATCTGAAAGTATCCCCAAAGCAGAATAGACCTAAATGTGGAGAAATCAAAACTTATTTTTGTCACTTCTAGTTTCACTTTGATTCAGAAGCCACATCCAGTAACCCCTGCTTCCCTGATCTGATGATAGCAGCACAGCCTCTTTGCACTTTCCTGTGAGGAAGTGGGTGAGGATGGCAGTAGGCAGGGTGGGCACATCTTGGCATTCTGAATACACCATTTGCTTCTTTTGGTGGCTTCAATGCAGAGATAGTATGGGACTTTCACAGTAGATAGAGATATAAATTTCAGTAATAACTAGAATATCAAGGCAAAATTTTTAACATCATGACTTACTGCTAAAAGACACTGAATAAATGCATTAGACACACATCAGTTCTCTTAATCACCATTTTAAAGCTTCACTAGTTCTTTTATCCTTTATGTTTAATAAGCTATTATAGCAGTTTCATATTATCTTCAAATTAAACTTTTCTTCCATTAAAAAATGCTTAAAAGGGACTGAAATATTTTAGTACATAGTTGAAAACTGTTTCAAAGTGAAAATTTCCCAGACAATTCCCTTTTGCTGATCTTTCATCTATGTATGCACATACTAAGATGGATTTTGAAGGCAAAAATCTTGAAGATTTTATCTATAACCTTTCCATGAAGTAAAAATGAAGTTGTGTACCTTTCTAGTAAATCTGAATAAGGTTGTGAGATAATGAGTTAAAATGTGTAGCACCACATGCAATAGTATGTCATCAATTTCTAGATCTCCTAAAACAACAAAGAAGATTTTATTGTTTCATTTTACTGTGTAACGTTCTGTATCTCAGATGAATAGGTTGGTTAATTATTCTGAGTACATGGCACATTATCATCAATATTCCTCACAAAATTCCTCTCATTTTCCTTATTTATTCCCATTGTTCATTCTATTCTTATTTATGCAATAGTCATTACACAAATATTTTAATCTGTATTTTTCATGTACATATTTTAGCAAATGGGTATCATTGTATGCACATTTTCTAATATACTTTATAAGGGTATTGTGTTGCATGTCATTTATCTGTCTATCTATCTATCTATCTATCAATCTATCTATTTGCCTGTCTATCAATCATCCTATTTATCTCTATGAACTTGAAACATTCATGTTTCTTTTTGCACCCACCTTTAATCCATAACTTTAGCACTCTGCATAATAGTTTATCAAGTGTATTCATATACTTAATTTTATTTTCTACTCTTCCAGAAATGCATTCTAAGTTTGCTTCAAACTATAAATATTGTTGCAATGAACCTTTATAATGCCTTCTTGATGATTTGTGTGAGCTATTATTAGCACTGTACAATAGCATGAATTCCTGGACCAGATCCATTCATAAATTTTTTATATTAGGAAATTACATCATTTCTCCAGAATAGTTGTAATCTACATTCTCAGCAACATTACAAGGAAATGTATATACATTGTATATATGCTAACACTTTGCATTTTTCAGATTTCCAATTTTATTTTTTATCATTTAATAGAGATAACATAATAACTCTGATTACTAATAACTCTTATATGTTTCTTGCCTTTTTAAATTTCTTCCTCTACAATATTCCTACTCATATTATTTGTGCACCAGGTCTGACTTGCTGATATTCAGTAATTCTAGCATTGACTGCCCTATTATTTGTAGGCTTCAAATATCTTTTCTTGTCCTGTTACATATACATTAATTTTGTCTGGAGTCCATTGTGAACATTCATTACTTTTTAAAAAAGTTAAATTAATTTTTACTGAAAAATAAAGGCATAAAATTGGACCTATTAATGGGGTACCCATCAATGTTTCAATACATACGTTTCAATACATATGTACATTGCTAGTGTTTAAATAGGATTAAAACTACTTATTTGAATTTTTATTATTTCCTTGAAATCTTTCCTTATAGTTGTTTGAATTTAATGTAATGTATTTAAATAAGTGTTTTTGCTTTTATAGCTTATGTTTATGAAATTTTAAGAAGCCTTTCCTTATATGAGGATAATCTTGAACAGTTTATTCTATTATTTTGGTAGTGTTTCTTTAACATTTGTTATTTAATTCTTTTGGAATCAACTTTTCTATGTGTTGCTAAGGAGTGATCCAACATATTTTCTAATCTATATAGTATATACTAAAAATTTGCTTGTTATTCCTTGATCTGTGATCAATGAATTGTAAATTAAGAGTTCATGGTTGCATGCTTCTGCCTCTGGTCTATCTCTTGTATTTTTTGGAACTACTATTCATTCTTGTCTAATACTATACTACACTTATTATTATGGCTTCGGAATCTATGTAATTAATTATCTGGTTGGCCAATTTCATATATGAGATGAAATTGTATTATCACTTGGTCCAAATTTCCATCTAACGACTGTCTTTTTTAATGTGTCTGATGGATCATCCCGAATGGCTTGTTTCATGTATCCCATTTGGTGCTTTCCTGGTAACCTACACTGGTATTCATTAGTTCTCCTCACAGGTAATCTTTATACTTTGAAATAAAACTTATACTCTGTAATTCCTACTTAGTAGGAATAGCTAGTGTTTTTGCATCAAAGCAAAAAATATTTATTTATTTATTTAGGATGCTCCTTTAACTATTTTCATCTTATAACCTTTTCACCCTATTGATTTAATATATTTCACTACATTGTATGACATTATGTGCCATATTAAGACACGTCTCAATTGAAACTGTACTTTTCTGTGAACAATCCATTTGATCTTTGATCCTTTTAAAGTATTGGATGCGTAACTGAGAAAACAAATAATTCAGATGTGTTTCTGGTAACTAACTATACAGTATGGTGAACTCATAATCACTCTCCTTGTGGGCAGTAAAATACTATTGATGAGGGCTTTATCCATGACTGACATAATGTAATCATTTAAAATCAAGCACACTTTGAAAAACAGGTAAATAATGCAACCAGGTATATTAACCATCACTTCTGAAATGGCTCAGATTTTTTTATTATTATTCATATGTGCATACAAGGCTTGGGTCATTTTTCCCCCCTGCCCCCACCCCCTCCCTTACCACCCACTCCACCCCCTCCATCTCCCCCTTACCCTGCCAATACCCAGCAGAAACTATTTTGCCCTTTGTTGTAGAGAGAGTATAAGCCATAATAGGAAGGAACAAGGGTTTTTGCTGGTTGAGATAAGGATAGCTATACAGGGATTTGACTCACATTAATTTCCTGTGTGTGTGTGTTACCTTCTAGGTTAATTCTTTTTGATCTCACCTTTTCTCTAGTTCCTGTTCCCCTTTTCCTATTGGCCTCAGTTGCTTTTAAGGTATCTGCTTTAGTTTCTCTGCGTTAAGGGCAACAAATGCTAACTAATTTTTTAGGTGTCTTACCTATCCTCACCCCTCCCTTGTGTGCTAAAGCTTTTATCATGTGCTCAAAGTCCAATCCCCTTGTTGTGTTTGCCCTTGATCTAATGTCCACATATGAGGGAGAACATACGATTTTTGGTCTTTTTATACAAGAAAAATAAAGCAGTGTTTTTGAGTGAGGTTAAACTTACAATATTCAAAATCTCCTTCCCATGAACTCAGAGACCTTTGTCATACAACTTGTCAATACTTTTACTGAGATTTAGCATTCCAATGGTCACACGTCACAAATCTGCCACTAAGTACAGTAAATCTGCTGTTATAACTTATTTCACAAGAGAGCTAGTTTCTTTGGAACCCCTCAAAGTCAAATTGGCCATAATAATGCCCTGACATGTCTCTGTCCTATTTTTAGGTAAGAGTTCCTCACAAATCATTCAGCTCTCAGCATGAAAATATCTGAGAAAATATAAGAAAGATGATTTGTCTCCTACAGGAAAGAATGGAGAGAAACTTAAGAACCAGCAACAAGTTTTATGTTAGGGAAGCCTGAAGTGTGACAAATCCTACCAACCATATGACACATTGCTGCAAGCCTGTCAGCTTACCTTCAATGTACCTCCTCATGCAAATTCTAGCAAAGTGCACGGAAATCTTGACTAAAGACCCAGCAACATCATACTGCATGGTATTCGTTAAAGTTCACAAATAAAAATTTTTTTACCTTTTTCCCCCATAAGTTCTTGCTTGTACTGCTTGAAAGATAAATACAATGTATTTCCCTATGCAACTTCTATCCTATTTTGACAAGCTGCCTGTATGTTGTGTTTGGATACTCTAAGCAATTTAGCTGACTTCATTTTGAATCAGCTTAGAAATTTGTTGAGCTTTGTTAGATTGTATGCTAGCATAATTTATCATATCCTTCAGAACCCTAGTTGAAGGTCATCTCCTCTGTGATGCTGTCCTCTTTGTTAGAATTAACGTTTTGCCTCTTTATGCTCTTTTCAAAAACAGCTAAGAGCATGATTCATTCGTTCATGCTTTCAGGAAACATTTGAGTGCTTCTTACAAAGCTAACTGTGTTAGGTACTAAAGTACACAGTTGAAGAAAAACCTTTTTGTTTTAAAGAAACTCAAGATCTACTTATGGAGATAAGCATGTAAATATAATTATGACACAGTGTGGTAAGTACAATAATGAAGGAAGTGCACAGGATGGAGGTTTTACAGAGAAATGATCAAATTGCCTTGAATTTGGATCTGTTAAGGTTTGATAACTGAGACACTCAACTGGGATTTTGAAGGGAAAAGAATACTTCTGCAAAATATTTTGTCTTTTGATTGACCTCTTCTACTAGAGTATTATGCTATTTAGGTTAGAAAGCATGCATTCATTACCTATGAATCACTGCAATCTGGGAAGTCAACAGAAGTGTGGCAAATACTTTTAAGAGTAGTGGACATAGGAGCATAATTTTTGTGCCAAGACTGTATCTATTCTAATTGTAAATACTCAATAACTTGCTGTTAATAAAGTTTCCCTTATCCACAGATTATAACATGTGGATTTTTTTGTTCTGTTTTTGGTTTCTGGCAGTACCGGATGCTGAACTCAGGGCCTTTCCCTTCCTAGGCGGGCACCACTTGAGCTACTTCATTATTTTTGAGAGAGAATCTCACTTTATTTCCAACCTAGTCTGGTCTGTGATCATGCTATTTGTTCTTTCCTGTGTAGCTGGGATGACTGTGCCCAGCCACCAGGTGAGATGGGGTCTCCCAAACATTTTGCCCAGGCTGGCCTCCAGCTGTGATTCTTTCATTCTTCACCTACCTAAGAAGCTAGGATTCCAGGCTTAAGCCAACATGTACCTACACAAAACAGTGTTTTCTTAAAACTCATTAAAAGGGGAAATTTAAAAAAATGATTGGGAGGTTCCTACTATTTATTTAGTAAGGTCTTTTGCTGCAGATCTGTCTCTGCCATCCTTGATTCCCAATTCTCAGGAGGTTACTGAGTTTTACAAAGTTCATGCAAGTTTTCCACTTTGACTTTGTTTTCCTAGATAGTAAAAATTAATCATGCAAATGTTATTTTTCTTTCATTACTTCTTATTTTTGATTTTTCCTCTGTACTTTGTCCCATGTCCTGTGACAGATGAGACTAATGTCCTAATAGTGGTTTAGTGTGTTATCTCACCCATATAACATGCCTGTATTTAAAGCAATCATCTACTATAACAGACTCAAAACATAGTGACCTCAGAGATAGGATTTTTCAGGTATCATGGCAATTCAGGTAGAACAACCTCGTGGGACAGGAAGACTTCTTGGTGCAACCAAAATTCTATTAAAGTCTAACCTGACCATATTCATTAATTTAAATCAAGTTTCCTACTGTTCAGAGAAAGGGAAGGAAGGGATATGATGATAAATGTATCCCTAAGCCCTCTCTACTTTATTTTTAAGTACCTTTTAGTAAAAACTGCACATTTTCTAAGTTACAATCTTTTATATCATTAGATGCAAAAAAGTTATTCTTTCACTGGTGTTCATTTTCCCCTAAGAATTATTAAATTAAAAAATAATAGCCACATTACCTAACAAGTGCAAGGCCCTATGTTCAAACTCCGGTTACCACCAAAATAGATAAGTAAGTAAATAAATAAATAAAGCCACATTCAGCTGCATATGGTGGCATGTACTTGTAGTTCCTGCACTTGAGAGGCGAACGTGGAAGAGGTTGGGAAGGTCAAGATACTATGTATAAACGTAAATCGTTTTAGCCATCAGGAACTGTTCAGATACAGGCTGCCAATGGACCTAACAACCAGGGAGAGCAGTTTATGACACTGGAGAGGAATCTAGAGAAATGTAAATATAGAAGTAAGTTAGGTGACACTGTTGGTAAAATACATAAATCAAGTCTTTCTTTTTTGCTCATGTTAGGAATTTCAGTCTACTCAAGCAGTTTTGTCTCTCAACAAGTGTTGGTGTCCAGTGAAGTACTAAAACACAGTTTTAGTGAAGTCCCTAAAACACAGTTCAGGGATGATTTGAGTCAGATCTTTTTCTTTGGGGACAAATATAGTTCCTAAACTATGGTAAATAGAGCTCCTAATAGAGTGTTGGATTTTACTTCTGAAAATGTATGACTCCCAATGCTATTGTCTGTTACATGGTTAGGAGGGGAAAGCATGTACCCACAGCCAGACTGGGAAATGTGTGGGCTCAAAATTGTTTTCTCATCCAAGAGACCTGACCCTTTTTCCCATAGGAGTCCAAGCCAATGAAGTCAAATATGCACCCCAAGGAGCTCCAGAATGTGTGAACATTAGATAATAGTACCAGTTCGTCAGTCTTGGGCTCTAACAAAGATTCTGAGAAAGAGATCCCTTTCTTTCTCCAGCATGACGTTTTTCTTTCTTTTTTATTTGAGCTGCTTGAGATCAGGGAAAGGAACAAGAACGATGCTGACACACTGATGTGGTGTAACTCCCATTCACATTACACAAAAGATAAAGCTACTTTTTGTGCAATGATTGAATGAAAATAAGTACCACTTCTTTATCTACCATTATGCATTTTATTAGTAAATCAATATACTTCCCACGGGGTCAGTTAATCTGTAATACATTTTAAATACACATTTTTGGTAAGGATCTGGATCCTGAGAAAGCTATTATCAAGGAAAGCATGGTGGAGACCATGGTGGGATGTTTGCAGAGTGCAACTACAGACCTCTCAGGTAAGGGAGCATTGCTCTGGGTCAGCATCCCTTCCTATGAACTTTCTAATTGGCTAGAAGTGGATTGCATGGTGGTGCTATGTCTCAAAACCATTTTATTCATGATGACATGACTTATTTCTTCAAACTTTTAATTAAAATGGATTAAATACATGTTTGATGTATCCTGGAAGTGTGTTTCAACATTACTATGATTATTCATTTTGTGCATTTATTTCTTTTAATTTATGCAGTTTATTGGAAGTGTCCAGAATGTGTGATAGCAAACTCTAGAGTATTCTGATGTTTTTCTGTCTGACAAAAAAAAAAGGTTTTGGTATAAAGATTGGAATAGAAACAAGAACATAAGCACTTTGTACACATGTATGGAATTATCACAATGAAATACCCTCATATTAATGTATGTTAATTCAAAAATAAAATAATAACTTTTAAAAAAAAATCCAGGAAGGCAAGAGGGACATAGTTGACAATGAGCAGTTTGTAAGACCCTCAAAGGCCACACACCAAGACTTCCTCTTGGCCAAAGTGATAATGTCCATATGGGAACTTTTCTTGACTGGGAACATTTTATATAACACTAATACGGATGCCATAACTCGTACTATTACTGAACAAACTACATGAATTTTTGAAGCATTAACAAAGATCAATCAAAATTGTTCACTTTTTAGCCTGAAAAGCACACACAGCCCACTTGTACTAAGTGAAAATTTCAAAAACCAAATGAAACCAAAGTTATGCCACATAAACATACAACCTAGACATAGGGCTAGATTTGTTCTGGCCACAGTTCCCTGTGGAGAAAGGTTGCAGGAAATTTCAACATAGCTAAAAAAGCCCATCCAAGCATGAGTTTTTCTCATCTAAATAAAAATATACCAACTGCTAACTGAAAAAATAGATCCATTCTCTCAAAAATTATAGGCTATAATTTTCAGAATAATATTTTCTATGTTGTATAATATGGTGCCCTGAAAATTTATTTAAACACATACCAATATTCATGGGATGCCACCTACAGCCATTATTTTCATTTTATTGGCTACTGTAAGCATTTATGTTTGTAATACCTGGGTCAAAATAAAATCAACAGGTGAAGAAGTGAAACTGATGTGAAGAGCAAGGGAAGTTGGAGGGTGATGCCCACTACTCCAAACACCATGAACAGATATAGGTTGGATGAAGAAGAGGCAGTGGAAGAATTAAATTGATGAATAATTTAGGTGTACTGAAATGATATTCTAAGAAATATTGAAACAAAGATAATTAAACTTGAAATATTAACAATATTATATATTTACAGATATTTTAAATAAACAGTATTACACAATATATAATGTACATGTACATTTATGTATATGTCAATCATGTTAACCAAAAAAGATATTTTTCTAATACATCAGAAATTTTCATTGTCATATAGCAACATGATAAAGGTGATTTCTAAGTTATGAGTACACAAAGTTATACTAGAACTAGAATCAGAATGGGAGTGAAAGTATATATATTAGAGTGTGGCAAGAAGATAAAGGCTCTCTAATTTTTAAGATAAAGTAGCCAATTCAATTAAATATCACTTAAAGGCTGTTCTTTTGAGATCAGCCTCTTTATCTTTAACCTGACCTTCTTTCTGAGTGCTTTGTTTAAATTGCTTATTGAGACTGTGTATGATAAAGGTCACAACTGGTAAATATGTTCTACTTCATATTATACATCATAAGGTCTAATGTTTCTGACCAAATCCCAAAGGAATAAGTGTTAGTCACAGAGCTCAGCAGCAAAAAAATAATTGGATTTATCTGACTATGCAATATGAAATCACTTGACGGACAAAGAGGACTGAGAGTTTGAAAGGCCAAATCTAAAAGGAGGAATGTACTGCCAGTTATATTTTTTTTATTTTCTTCTTCAGACTATGCCATGCCTGCATAAAGTGTTACTTTAAGTAAATATTTTAAACAGTTCCCAGTAGAATCTGTACAGCTTTAAAATTTTTTTGTTATTTTAGAGAAATTCATTTCAACAGGAGTGGAAAGGAGGAAGGTGGGAGGAGTAACTAAAATGAATGAGCTAAATGTATGATCTTTTCATTTTATTTTGCAAGGAGCAAAACACTACTTCTTGGTTTATAAGTTTGTCAAAAGAATAAGAGAAAGGATAAACCTGAGTTGTTACTATGTGGCACTCTAGTGAAGTTTTGATTATAAACTTACCAGATTAAGGCCAGAAAAACATCTGAATTTCCAGGATACTATTAACCAGATCCATTTTTACCAGCTTCTAAAATATCTTAAGCATATACTGTGCTCCCTCCAATCACAATTCTAAGCATCTTAAATATACATCCATAATCACTCAAGTAACTTAATGAAAGAATTATAATTATCTTCATAATTTATGCTGGAGAAGCAGTTACAGAATCCTAGCAGCTTGCTAAAATCACGTAGCTAGTGGTAGGCACAAGATTTGAATCAAGACTTCAAATCAACTGTATTCCTCACTTAGTTTCTGACTTCCATCTCTAACACTCTCATCATTTCTCCTATGCTACATCTATAATGTTTGACAAATGTCCCATCTCAAAATTCTTGTAATAATATTGCTAGAGATCAGTCTTTAGAAGTATTTTTCTTGCTATTTTTTGTTTTTCCTAATAGAGAAATGAGTTCCCAAACTGATGGTTGTACCCTGAGATAAGTTTCAGAGAAGAAGTCAGGAACCAACAATAGATCCAATATCCATAATTTAGATGAGATTCAACTTGACCTTCTGGTTTCAATCCATCTTCTTACCTTTTTCCCGCTCTTCCCCTATTTTCTGAAAACCAATAAAATTTACTGAGGGGACTTTTTGATTTTTTAAACATTTCTAAAAATATTGTTCAGACTGTAATCACCACAGGGCCCTTATTTTCCCAATTTGTTTGTGCTTACTTCTTTACTGTTGTAACATTAGCTCACCACAGTCCGTAAAAGAATAGGAACTTCCCAAAAATTATTGTGATAGCATTATAGTATTTTATAAATATAGTATAGAATTGAAAAACCTTGGTAGATTCGTAGTTCTTTAATTTTAAAATATCTATTTCTACTATTGACTTTTCCTTGAGATGTTTGTTCCGTGAGGGAATATATCTGAAGATATAAGGCATTTTTTCATTAACCAAAAACAAAACACAACACAACAAACAAACTAACTAAAAACCCTCAAACATACTTTGACCTTAACAATATGAAATAACTTAGTAAGTCAAATAAAGCATATTGCCATGGTTAGTGAAAAATTATATTGACATAGGTATTAAAATGTAATGCACGTTTTTTTCCTCCAAACATTCTTAAAGATTAATCTTCTTGAAAACAATCTTAAAAAGCACCTTCAGAATTTTCTTTGTCACTCTCTTTGTCACCTTTACAAGGTTCTTTCTTTCAGAAAATACCAATTTTATATTAAAATTTTAATCAATATTTCACACAGTGAAATCTTTTTATTTGACACAATGAGTTATCAAAGCAGTTTTTTTCTTCCCCAGGCAGTAGCTTTGAGCTGCAAAGGACAATGGATTTTGTGGATACTGTCCATGTCAAGATCAGATCATACCATGGGGATTCCTTTTCATATGTATAACCTAAGTTAGCATAAGCAATACAAAAGTCTTTCACTCTGAAGGTGAGTTTTTCATCACAAAAATAACTATTACTGATCATATTTGATTTTTTATTACTTCACAAGTAGTTACAGCTCTACACTTGCAAACGAACCTGGATATATGTAAATCTGATTCCTTTAATTTGAAAATATTTGTCACCAAAACCACAGAAAACATTACTCCTTAATTTATTTTTGCAGTTTAAATATCATATGCAAGCCAGGAGTGGTGGCTTTTTTTTACCAATGTAGAAATGAGTGCCAAAACTGATGTTCTCACACTGCGCTAAGTGTCAGAGAAGCCAGGGTCCAACCCAACAGTGTCTCTGAAACCCCAGTGGTCCCACGCATCCCATCACTGGGAAGGCTGAGACAGGAGGATTGTGAGTTTGAGGTAAGTGTGAGGTTTATATATTTATTTTTTAAACATTAAACCTTTCAGGTAAATAATTCGTCTTGTTTTAAAAATACAAATTCTTATATTAAAACAAAACAAGAAGAAAATTGATTACCAGTTGTACTTGACACAGAGATGGCAAACTGGGCTGAGGATTAAACCTGAGCTTCCTCTTTATCTTGCCCATGTATTTTATTAGCTGCTTTTTGGTTAGATTTGTTCCTATAGAAAGGCTTTTCTTTAAGACACTGAACATTGACAGTCACAAGTCTTACATCAGACTTGTGAACCTGAATCCTATTTCTGCTATTTACTACCTGTATGACCTTGAACAAATTATTTGAGTTCTTTAGGTCCTTTTCTCTGAAGATAATGGTGTCTGACTCCCTAGTGAGTAAAAGGACTTGGTATAACCAATATAAACTCTCCACACTTTGCCTGACACACAATGAATGTTTAATATATGCTAGTATCATTATTATATGTGTAGTAAGGCTGATGTGTACAGAAACAAATATTTTCCTGAGTAGACTATAAATATACATGTTTTTTTTTTTTTTAATGAAGGACTGGAGGGCACAACAGGCCTTTCGGGGGTGGATACAAGTGGGAAAGTGGTAGGTATAAGGAAAAGGTGAATGAAGGTGAATATGGTGGATGCCATTTTTTACCATAATTTTATGCATAATGATTCAGAAAATATTCAGGAGAGCAACTGCTATTCTAACTACATGAACAGTAGAATTTTTTTTAATAAAGAAAGTACAGAATAACTATTCAAGACAGTGTATATGGCTTCTGGCTGAAAAACAGTCAGGAATTCCTATAGGTTCACAGAGACCAGTCCTAGTCAAAGGGAAATTTTCTGGGGTTTTTTTTGGTGGCACTATAGCTTGAACTCAGTGCCTCACCCTTGCTAGGCAGGCACTTTTACTGTTTGAGTCACTCTGCCAGCCCTTTTTTGTTTTGGTGATGGATTTTTTTCAAGATAGGGTCTCTTGACCTGTTTCTCCAGGTCTGGCTTTGAATTGTGATCCTCCTGATCTCTGCCTCCTGAGTAGCTAGAATTACAGACATGAGTAACCAGTGCCTGGTGAGAGTTCCTATTTGTTCCTAATCAAATATCTTAAAAACAAATCTCCAAGCTAGGAGTACTCAGATTATTTTATTAAACAAATTTTCTACTGATTTGTACTCATTCTCATGTCATCTGCTGGACAGGATGCTTCCAAATTACACAGCCTTAAGGTCAGTAGATATCCAGAGATGTCCTGTCATGGGACTACATGCACATTTATGCCACAGGTGTAGATGTCTACAAAGGTAAACAATTGCGTTCATTCTGTGATGCGAAAATGTAACTGCCATTCTCCATCTGCAAATCCTCTTTCTGTGATTCCTGTTCTTACAGAAATATTACTAAAGCTTAGAGTCTAACAACTTACAACAGAGTTGCCTTATTATAAACTGAAAAGCTTTCTGCCATCCTCACTGACAAACATATCAGATTTCTAGAGTATAGAAAAAATTGTCTCCTAAGCACAGTTCATAAGCTCCTAATTATTAGGAGAAAAGGATTGACAATACTACCTATGGACTTAATTTATGTTATGAATCATATTGGTGACATAACATGATCTAGCTTCAATCTAAAAGACTCTTTTTTAAATATTCAGAATAAATTACTGAGAAAACTGTAAATATACAAAATGACTGAACATTCTTTTCAAAAGAGTATTAAACATTTTTCCTTGAAAAACAGAAAACCTTCAGAAGTCAAAGAGTTGTAGGGTAATTTGATGTGGTCCATTTTATAAATTTCTGATATACAATACATATATGGAGGCTTATTTCTATGCATGTATATGACTACATTGCTGTTGATGTCAGAAATAATAGATTGTTATCCTTTTGCAAAGTCATGCTTTGTGTCCTTGACAATTTATAAAAATTCAGAATTACAGTGATTTTTATGTACATATGTCTGAAATTATGTGATGTATTACTACATTAAATTAATTTTGTATATTAACTTTATTTAATAATTATAAATGAAAGATCCAACTGTGTAATATATACATCTTGGTATCCTCTCAGTGTCAATTTTTTTTTAGATATGGACAACCTTGGGTGGTTATGCTAATTTTCTAATGCAATTTTTTTAAAGTTATGAAAAATGATAATATTGGTGTAACTAGGGAGTGTAAGCAATTGTTAATTGATTTTGTTTTACCAAAAACTATGACTGGAATGTCTTACTCCTTCCCTGAGTCATTTACTGCTTCACTGGAAACTTTTCTGTATTTTCTTCCTAGGGAACAGACTATTTGTACCTTGTGTACTTTCAGGCATTCAATTGGTTCTTCCATTCTGTTTACTCTTGGGTCAGAGATTATGTTTCCTCTTTTTCAGCTTAAAACCTAGAGACTCACACAGTTCCTGGCACATAAAAGGTGATAAAAGCCTATTGTTTAGTGAATAGTGGAAATAAATCAGTGCCATCTCTGCAACTGGTGTGAGAGGCTGGTGAGTCCACCAATTTATAAAGAGGTACTTGTAATGAATTCTTTCCAAGGTTTTTATCATTTGCCATGCATACACTTCTTTGATTGTCATCAAAATGAAATCATTCTATCAGTATTTTTTCCACATTTTCAGCTATTGCAGTGTTGTATTTCCTTTAGCATGACATCCTTTATCAGCTTTCCTGCCCACAATCATTCTTCTGTATTTTCTGAAGTGTATATAAGTTCAATTAGCACACATCCATATAACCAAAATCATTACCTAGCAAAAGAAAGTTTTCTTCAATTCTTTCCTTTCATTGGCAATGGCTGTCTCAAAGCCACTATTGCCCCTTTTTAGGCAAAGAACAAGCATTTTTCCACACTTCAATGTTCAGTATCAAGTAGATTTGACATTCTCTCTTCTCACATCCGCCTTTTTCATAAAAAAAACTTGGTTTCTTGGTTACAGAAAT
Organism: Castor canadensis; assembly: GCF_047511655.1. NCBI lineage: Eukaryota > Metazoa > Chordata > Mammalia > Rodentia > Castoridae > Castor > Castor canadensis. The sequence continues at coordinate 92,909,417 of NC_133391.1, read as the reverse complement.
AATGTAAAAGATTTTGCAACCATATGAATGGTGGTAACATCCATATGATTAGATTTTTATTTCATTTCCTCTGTAGTCTTCATTATTTGAATATTTAATAACCACATACTATTTCATTTACTATCAAATGTATTGATTTCTCAATTTGTCTCTTTAACAGAGATCCTTCTCTTGATTTCTAAATCCATACATATAGTGCTATACTAATTTTTGTCCTGTGAATGACTCCTAGACACTTAATATTCAAGAAATTTAAATTTTGAAGCATTTTTTATTGCTTCAAACTGATATTTTTTTCCTTTTCCATTTGAAAAATGTATTAGTCCTCAATTCAGGGTATTCTCTTTGGTTTCTCAACCTTCTTTCTCTACTTACACTGCTCTGACAATTTAACATCTACCTTTAATTTATTTATCAAATCCATTATTCCTCTCAACTCCTACTACCAATTCTTTATCCCAAACCATTGTCACTATATTTGTCAGGTCATTTTCTATAAACATTAAACCTGGCTCATGTCCCCTTCATTTGGCATTCTCTGATTTGTTCTGAACTTTGCTTTCCTCATTAAAAATCTTAAATGGTTTTCTAATTGTTGTTGGAAAATAGTGGCTGGTAGATCAGGGAAAGGAATCCTCTGTTGATGTCCATTGGACATGAACAATTGTTTGAAGAGAGAAAAATTTGAAGGGGCTATATATTTTCATCATATAAACCAAGAAATTACGTACTTCCATTCATGTAAATGTTTTAAAATTAATGTAATTGAGGGCTGGAGGTGTGGTTCAAGTGGTAGAGCACCTGCTTTGCAAGCATGATACCCCGAGGCCAAACTCCAGTCCCACCAAAAAATAAAAACAAGAAAATTAATGCAAGTGAGTTGAGTGATGCTCAATCAAGATGCAGTGCTGCAGGACAGATAGATCTGTATTAATACTCTCTCGTAATAGGAGTGGAAGGAACAACAAGGCCCGGTTGTTATGGACTATCATCTTATAGAAGAAAGACCTGTTCACTTCCTTTCCTTGCAAAGGTGAAGAGAATACATAGTTATGACTAGCATTTCTAAGGACTCATATTAATCACTGTTTTGAGATTATTTATATCTTATTTCACTAGGCTGTGATCATCTCGCGGACATGCAGTCTTCACAAGAAAAAAAATAACATTATTTACAATTTCCATAATCTAACATTAAAAGTGACCACAAAGCTACAAATGATGCTTTTTAATTACATAATTATGCATAAGTGTTATACAGCATTTACTATCATATCTAATGTTAAAAAGATACAACTTTATTATCAATGTTTTTCTGAAGTAGTAGTCATTTTCTTATAGAAGTCTGAAATTTTATATAAATTTACTAAATTACTTGAATATATGGCTTAGGTTTTAGAGTTAAATGTAATACTTAATGTTCACTCATTAAAAACCCCATATATATTTAAAGATAACCTAAATTGTGGCAGGTACATTCTAGGCACTGGGGAGCTGATGATAAAAAACTGATAAACATTATACATTAATCAGACTTACCTTCTGATGGAAATTCTTTTTTTTTTAATGGGACTGAGGTTTGAACTTAGGGTTTCATGCATACAAAGCAGGTTTACTACCACTTGAACCACACCTTCAGTCCCCTGGTAAAGAACAAATAATGAAAAAGTAAACTTAAAATGTACTGAAAGGGTCAAGGAGGTAGCACAGTAAGAGAGAACTTTTCTAGCATGTGTGAGGAATCTGGGTTCAATTCCTGGAACTGCAAAAAAAAAAGCAATATCAAATGATCTAGTAAGCGGCAATAGGGAGGTTGCTGTTTTATATTAGGAAAATCAGAGGGATTGTTTGTTGATGTGGAGGGGCTATTAATGAGGTTATTCATAAATAGACAAGCAAATACGAAATATGTATACAGAGTTTAAACAGAGTAGAAGAAATGCATTGACTCAACTTGCATTTTTGTAGCTTCTTAGGCAAATAGTGCACAAGCATACAAAAAATAACCCCTTCTCCCCAAAACAGACACCTATGATGGATGTTATATGATTTTACTTTGCATAACAAATTGGACATTTACAGAAATAGGTCTATGAGTGACTGTTCATATAGCCTTTCAGTAGTCTCTGATTTGCAGGTCATATCTACAGAAAAATAATGCCATATCTAATCAGAGATCATTACATATCAGATTCCTCTCATTGCCACCAGTAAGGTCATATGATTTTCTATGACCAGCTACAATTTCTGTTAAGACACATTTCCATATTGTAAAATAAATAGGCACACATGTTTGAATTTTTGATTTACCAAATGAATGCATATTAACTCACAAGCAGAAACTAAATTAGATTAAGTTATTATGCTCAAATAGCATGGGTGTCTTTGCTAGTTTCTCTGAATAGCAAACCAGAAAAAAAAAAAAACTATCTCTAATACAAAGGCAACACATAATAGTTCCATAATAGGAACTATTTGATTTTCTTTAAGATAGAGTCTAATTTGGCTTTAGAAAGTCGCATTAATAAAATATTTTTAGAGCCAAGTTTAAAAGGTGGTTTTCTATAAACTATTGGAAAAATTTTAAAAATGAATGCTATAACTGTAGTTTTTCTCCATGGATTATGTCATCTATATGCCTAGGGAAGCAAGAACCGAATGGGTCATTAGTTGAGCAAAAAGCATGTGGCTAGGAAAGTCATTTACTATTTATTCTGGTAGAATGCATGGCACAACCTGGGCAACAAAATGGGAGTGATTTTGATGCTCATATTACAGGAAAAGGGAAAAAAGCAAGATTTTAAAAGCTGTCATTTAAAAAGTAATGTAAAGCCCACTGTTATTCCGAAATAGTTTTTACCATAATGATTAAATATGAAGAGAAATCCATTAGTTCTAACAAAAAGATGGGCTAAATCCAAACAGATTACTTCATAAACACAGTTTACCTTAAATCCCAAAAGAACAAAGACAGTTTTGTTAGATGAACTATCCTCTCTCTTAGGATTTAAAAAAAAAATTGCATCTGGTTTGACAGATAATAGGGTCAAATGAAAAAAGGAACTGATATATTTGCTTAATAGACTTTTTTATAAGTACAAAACAATAACAAATTCTTAACATTGAAAATGGATCATATCAGTTGTATGAAAGGTCAATATACCCTTGTGATGGAAAAGTGTTCCCTAGTTTCCCAGAACATGTTTCTCTGTTTTTTAATTAATATTAAAGTATTTTTAGCATAAGTTAGTCAATTCAGTTCAAGCCAGAGCTGTAAGCTTATATTAAAGACTTACTCTATACAAAATACAAGCTAGATAAAATGTGGAATACAAAGATACTAAAGCTTGACAGCTGGCCTCTAAGGGATCACAAGCTAGTGTGGGAGAAAGAAGTTTAAAGCAATTAACCATTAAGTAAGACGTAATATATTAAGTGCTGTAATATAGATATAATGTGACAGTAGAGTAGAGCAAAAAGGAAATTAATTCTGACTAGAGAGGGGGAAAAAAGACTCCTGAAAGACTTTTTTGAACAAGTTAACTTTAAAAATTTTTCCATTTTGATGAGTATGGGAAGGAAGAGACATGAAGGAGCTAATGTGTATGGTGAGACTTGATTGAACAGAGTGCATCCTAGAGGACACTGCAGAGAGAGGAGCGACAGCAAGAGATAATGAAATTAGCACCTGGAGGATTTTGGATGTAACCCTGAGGGGTTTTCACTCTCTTCTCTATGCAGTGATGATACACACATGCTCTAAGCCTGGAATGGCACATTGTGATCTGCCCATTGGAAGGCAAGCTTGGAGGCAGAGAAAGGACAGATTGCACAGGCCAACAATGCAAATTAAAGAGATTATTTAACAAATTATTAACCCTATAACAAAGAGACATGTAGTGTTGAGGCATGTGAATTGTGACAAAGAAAATGTAAGGAAGAGCAGGAATAAGTGAGATCTAATGACTGGTAGGGGGTGAGACAGAAACAAGTTTAAAAAAGACTTTGCATGCCAGAAGGATAATGATGTTTTTAAACAAGATGTTCACTGAAAATACTGAGAGGTTTTGGAAAGTCAAAGTGTATGTATACATATGTGTATATATATACATATATATGCACATTCATATGTAGAAAGTATGGAATTTTATTAAAAATGATGTAAAAGATAATAAAGATCATAAAATAGTCATTTCTGACTTGTTGAATATTACAAGCAGTTGAGGCACAATATTTTTAAATTATTGATGTCTGTAATCTGCTTCAAGAGCTTTGGACTTAAGTGGTTTGCCTATTTATCATCTGTCTGTCTATCTATCTATCTATCAATTATCTATCTCTCTATTCATTTATTTTAAGTTTCCCAAGTGTTATTAATATGCAGACAGATTTAAAATTTCTAACATACTCTGTATCCTTTAAAGATTATCCTGATATTCAACGAGATTTTGATTGCTTTGGGAAGTTTCATTTCTTGGCAGATTCTGCTGCTGACTTCTCTCCATGATTCTGACTCCCATCCTTCTCTCTAACCAGGTTTGTTACACAGTTGTTCAATGAGTCCCATCAGTGAGGTGTCCAACATTGCTTAAGAAAGTGGGAATAGAAAGATGACTGAGCATAACTGCTGTTGTATTAAATGCCTAGGCAATGATCACATTTCATGTGATGACTCTCACAATTGCATTTTTGTGCATGACTCATCAGTGATGTCCCTAGTTTAGCTCTCTCTCCTAATTACCAATACCACATTTCTAACTTGCTCATCCTGAATTGTTCTGCTATCACTACAAACTCTGTATTTGTAAATTAACTTATTTTAACTACAAATATTTATTACAAGTTCCACAAATACATAATAAATTCATAACACACATGTGACTCATGCAAAGTTGTCCATGTACTCATTTCAATTTCAATGAATTTGAGTCATTGTTGTTTCTCTCCTGTGATGGGAGAATGTCTTCTATTCATTGTTGCATGAACAAAATAGGCCTTTATCAATAAGAATTATTTTAGCCATACCCCCTCACCTCCAGAAACAAGATCTTCAACTCAGGACCATTTCCATTGCTTTTTCTACCTTTTCATCTTCATTTCTCACCTAGCACATACACAGAGATGCCTAAACTGGAAAATTTTTTCTTTAGCTGGGGAGAGAGACTGTGGGACATGGAAAGCATCTCCCTTCTTAATTTTGATATTTTCCTTTCCCCAAATTCATGGTCTGTAACATGATATTTGCCTTGAACGCTACATTACTAAACTTAAATTTGAGAGTATGCAAATGCTAATTATAGGAGGAATAATTCTGCCAATTGTATTGAATTCTTGCTAGATGTGTTTTAATCTCTGTATTTTCCTTCCTCAATAATATAATATAGTTGCATATAGCTCTCATGGTTAATATAAAGATTAAATTGGAATAATTAGTAAACAGCACTTATTAACTACTACTATTATTATTATTATTTTCTATTATGGCCACAGACTTTCTCTTTGACAATTGCCAAAGCTGTTTGTCACAAAAGAAATGAGGCAGATGATATGCATGCTCAGGAAGAAAAATATCAGTTCTGAGTAGCATTGCCTCAGGATTTTCAACAAACTATATCCCCTGTAATATTAGTGAATCATTACTTTCTTGGGAGCTGAGAGGGGCACGTGATGCCTGCAAGTACATGTTCTAAGGCAAGATGGAGGACTTGTCAGAAGTGATTACTTGCCATTTTCGAGGCAGAAGTAAGCATCACAAAACCATGAAAAACATGAGACATCCAAATAAGCTCCAATACAGCACACCTCCACTCCCACCAAGTTACTCAACTGTAAACTGGAGTTATTTGCTTGCCTTCTAAACTCATCAAAAAGCTTAGCCGGCCAGCAAATGATAACAATAAACAGCTAACCATGCATGAAACAAGAAATCAGAGTTTTCTTCTTCTATGCATGCTTAGGCTAGGAGAGATGCCAGTCAGTGAACTTAAAAAATAAAATAAAAGCAACAGCAAGAATGCTATTCAGAATCTTTACAAGTCCTAGAAAGATGTGTCCCAGTTCCTGACATAGTATAGGAAAGCTGTGGCTTCAGGTAGCCCCATGAAATGAGTTGCCTACAAGAAGCAGCGATACAAACATAACTGTTTTGTCAGGCAGAGGTTTCCATGATATACTTTGCTGAGATTTTTCTACACAAATTTGAGTAGTCTGGGTTCAGCAGCTCTCCACAGCAGAAGAGCTGTGAATACTTCACTTCTGTCACCTTGGGTGCACAGCTAGGTTGAGAGGACTTTAGAGATCTGTGGATGTAGTAGCATTGAAGAAATGTTGTATTCACTTGGGGAGGGGAAAGGGTTTGGGCCTTCTCAGCCCACCCAGACTCTGGATTTGCTCACAGTTCAATTATTTACTGAAAATGAGAAACAAAATCATGTGTTTTAGCCCTTGATTAAATAGAGGATAATGTTTTGTTAGAAAAGTCAGCTGCAGAAATTCAGTCTGAATGTGGCGGTTGCTGCCACTGAAAGGTTTTGATTTGGCTAATCACAGAGGTCTTTCTTGAATACTAACTAAGGATTCCAAGCAGAACAAATTTATTCCTGATGAAGTCTTGCAGCTGACAACGTGGAATAATTTGAATCACAGACCTGTGAAATTTGATCAGGATGGAATTAAATGACTCTCCCGAAGTGCTTTCGCAAGTCTGTTTTAACCAAGGAAGTTCAATGAAGTTGAGTAGCCAATAAAGGGAAATTTTCATCTCCATCCTTACTCAGGTGAGAGTCTTCTGCTATCAAGAGGACTTCTGAGGTGTGCATGGAGATCAGTCAAGCATTCCCACCCTCAATTATTATCAATTATGACTCAATTATTTACAAAGCTGTACAGATCTTCCTAGTATCCTTCTAAATAAGCTCTATATTTTAGGAGTGATGATGTCTATGTATGTCACCATTTGCGTGAAACATAATTTTTTTCTTATTTCTCCTGTACTTTACATCTTATATATCTTAAAGAGTACAAAGTACACACAGTAGAAAATTAGAAACCAGCATAAAACCATCAGCCTAACCTTGAACTACACTGACTCCAACATAGAAATTCAATCATTTGGTATCTGGATGAATATATGAATCATTCACTTTTGTTTTCATATCTTACAGGCCAGGGCACAATCAGCTTGACCTTCTGAGTGCGGGTGGAGGAGAGAGGATGAGGTCAAAGTGGGAGAGAGGCTCTTCAAGTTCTATTCTGGTAACTGCGAATTCTGCAGTTGAAAAGAAGCAACTTATACCATATTAATAAAATAATTTATTTTTATAAGAATGTTCAAAAATCATTATGAAATAATTTTTATTATAAAAATTTGGAACACTTAGAAATATATTTTTAATGTCATGTTCTACTATCTTGTTTCTTGGACACTAGCTATGATGATGCAAGTTCTTTGAAAATTACACAAAGTGTACAAATAGTTGATTTTTAGAAGATACGTGTGATGGCAAGGAGAGGTTAACATGTTGTTTGCAAAGGAAAGAAAGCTGTAAAAAGTAGAAGATTTAAGATGAAAATATAAAGCAAAATTAGACTTTCAAGAAATGAAGTAAACAGGTTTAAGAGGGCTGTTAGGTGAAGACCAGCCAAGAAAATGCTGTACTATAATTGCTCATTTTTCCAACAAACATGATATTTTATTAATCTTAAATGTTATTAATGATTGGTAACAAGAGAAATATTATTGCTAGCTCCAGGAGTCAAACAGATGAATGGCTTCTCCTAGCACTGAAAAGGTTCTGTCTTCAAGTTATGTATTCAGTAAGATATCTTGTTGATGTTCCCTACATGCAAAGTGACACTGTGGGTAGAAATCAATGGGTGCCAAAGCCAGAATGTGTGATATTTACCTAAATATAAGTATGAAAATGTCCATTTTAATGTTTTTAAACTCTCCAAATTAAAAGAGATTTCTCTTTAAAATTAGCTTTGCTGTCCTAAATTATTGAAAAGATTCCCAGACTGAAATGAGGTCCACTTCTTTTTTTTTAATTAGGCAATAATCTATTCTCACAAATGCCAAAATGAAGAAATTAAGCCAATTAATGTCTTGTTTTCTTTTGTATCATGTAAAAAGAAAAGATGTCAAACAAGTTGGCCTCATTTTATATTTTAATTAAATTCACAAATATTTTCCTGCAGATGGCAGTGATCTAAGTGAAGAAATATAAGCTTTTCCTGATAATAACTCTACCTATGGATTCTACCATATGTCTCTAAATACTTTTAACACCTCTGAGTGCATATTTTACATGTATATATATATATATATATATATATATATATATATATATGTACATATATGTGCTGTGATACTGGAGTTTTGAACTGTGTATCTCCCACTTGCTAGGCAAGCATTCTACTCCCTCAGCCACATCCATGCTCTTTCTTGCAATAGTTATATTTCAGATAGAATCTCCCAGATTTTGCCTGAGATGGCTTTGGAACTTGATTTTCCTACCTAAGCCTCCCATACAGCTGGAATGACAGCTTCATGCCAGAATGACCAGACATGTTCTTTGAGATAAGGTCTCACAAATGATTTTGCCCAGGTTGGCCACCATGCCTAATTGCATATGTTTTCAATGTATTCAGTCTACATTATTCTGCCATTCTGAACTGAATAATATCCAGTTATATTTAACATATCACATTTTTCCATTGTAATTTCATATATTATATACACATATTTCACCGATCCTTGTAAAATATGTGATTGATACAGGAAGTACCTAATGAAGAAGTGTTGAGTCATGTAACACCACAACACAAGAAGAGTGTGCTCTCTGTACTGAATTCCAGTGTCAGCATTATTTGTCATAGACTGAATGTTTGTGTCTATTAAAAATTCATATGTTGAAATGCTAACCTTTGGATGTGATGGTATTAGGAGGTGAGTCATTTGGGAAGAGATTAGGTTCAGAGGCACAAATGGGATTGTATGAGGTTACAGATGGGATTAGTACCCTTACAAAAGAGACTCTGAGAGGTCCATGGTGGAAAGAGTGAGAGACTCTACCTTGTCAACACACAGCAAGAAGACAACCATCTGCAAAGTATGAAGGGGAACTTAGCAAATTCCAAATCTGATGTGGCTTCGGTATTGGATTTCTTAACCTTTAGAATGGTAAGGAATAAATATTGGTGTTTAAGTCAAACAGTCTGGTATTCTGTGATAGCAACCAGAACCAAGATACCTTTAGTTTTAGCAAATCACTATTTTTCTCTTTTATGATTTATTCAACTATAAGCTGTGAAAAATGCAGAGAAAATAAAAATATTGAAAGGAAATCAGTAGGCATTCCAAGTGCTATTCATATTAAATAATGTGCCCATTTGATCTTTGATTTAACTGGAAAAAATATGGTGAGTCATTTGGCATTTCCTGAGACTTAAAATGCTTAGTTGATATTTTGAGATGCTAATTCTAACATAATTCAGAAAACAGTTAACATCTACAACTGATATAATATATCCTTCCATACATTATCATAATACATGTCAAAGAAGAAAATTCTGATATTTTGATATTCTTATGTTTGGAACAGAAATAAAGAAATATTGATTATTAGAAAAAAATTCATCATTGCAAAAAGAACTAGTAAATATTTGGAAAATATTTAAGAACTTCACAAATTCCTTTGACTCAAGCCTCCCTTGTTGCCTTGAGGAATTTAATGATGGAATTGTCCATCTTAACTGGCATTATCTAAGCTCTTCTTTATGTTTTTTCTAAGGTACTTTTTAAAGTGTTCACTCCTCCTATCTTTTTTTATTATTATTATACCTATCTTAAAACACTCTCCCTCCAATTACTGTAAAGTATTATGTTCTTAGTTTTTCTCCTACCTTCTTCATGCCCTGCCTCAGCTTCTTTTTGCCCTTCTGTTTCATAAGTGTGGCCCTCTGACAAGATTCCATTCTTCCTGAACTTTCACCTTCATACTTTTCATATACTCCAATGACTTCAAATTTTACTACTATGTGGAAGATTTCTAAATTCATTTCTTTGGCATCAGATTTCTCTTATGGCTTCTCATTCAAATTTCTGCTGTCTCCATAGGTTGTGTATCTCCATCTTATATACTAGTTTCAACTTTTACCCTTTTCTGATCATTTTTTGCATTGGGGAATATCTTTCCCTTTGGCATTTGCTTCAAAATAATCCCCCATGAATACCAACCTCCTCTCTAATTAAAGCATCTTGTCTCTAGATCAATACATTTAATGTATTCAACTGACTCCTCAATAGTACCCTACAGTGTCAAAAGATTATAGAAATTCAACTTACCAAATACAGAGCTCTTGATTCACCACTCTCTCAATCTGATGGCCTTCAGGTGTACTTTTTCTCAATTAATTCTATCTTTCTACACATTGTTTCACAAATCAGAGATATAGAAACTTGCTTCACACATATAAACAATTCAATCGGACCATTACTGGTGATCTAGTCAAACTGCCATTGCCTTTCCTCATGTGATCATATAGCACTAAGTAAGCATTTTTTTCTTCCCTATTCTGCTTTCTTTACTGAAACTTATTCTCTTTCCCTTTATTATCTGAAATTCTATGCATATTTACAATCTCAGCTATGGCCCACATTTTCTTCACACTCCTTCATGAACCCCAGTAGCTCTCAAACTATCTGTAAATTTTTTAAGTAACAATGTAATGCTAAGGTTTTGTGTTTTCATTATGCCCATTTCACGGATGAAAAATCTAAGCCTCATATGAAGGAAATGTTATGCTTAAAGTCATGTATCTAGTTAGTAACAGATCAAGACTTTAAAATCAGATTTATGAAGCCTAAAATTCATCCTTGTCTATGATCCTAACTCCTTCAATATTCAGTCTTGCCTCTTAAATGAGTGTTGTGCTTCCATTCTTTCATATCCCTACTGAAAGTAGAAACTCCTTGAGAGAGGAAATATTGCTTCATCCATACATCTTGGTGCTTTTGTCTAGGACCTAAGAATATACTGCTGACATGTCATATTTAACAAATAACTGCCTTCTCATAAATCACACAGTGTGACAGATCTTAAATAAAAATAAAGTGCACTTTATTTTTATTTAACATCATTAATAATCTTTTTCTGACACATCTTTTCATAAATTTAGTTATTAGGATCTTGTCAAAGTAACAATTATTTATGATATAATTCAAGTTTGGAAGATAGAAACTCTTTCAAAGAATGTTCTTATAATCATCTGCCTAGCAAGTGTGAGGCCCTAAGTTCAAATCCTAGTGCCACAAAAAAAGAAATGTCTTTATAAAATACTCAGAGGCCAGTCAATTTTTGCATACTTTTAACATTTTATATATAAATTTCAAAATAGATGGTTTGTTCAAAAGCACATATTATTGGAATTCATAGACTGAATTCAGATACAATCAAAAATAGATGTCAGTATTATGGGCATAATCATAGCTTTCTTATGAATAACAGAATGTGAATTCAATGACTCAAATATTTTATAAAATCCTATCCTATTAAACCTACCAGAGAGATGAAAGTATAAGATAGCCCACTGGATATTCTAAATGACCTAAATTCTTTCTCCCTACCACCTTGCCTGGGGTTGAATGGGAGAGAAGAGACATGTCAGTCTAAATATTAGGAAAAATAGATGTCTATAGTAAGTCTAGAGTACTGACACATCGCAGTACTAATAAGGGCTGGCTGTGGGACTCTGGCAATGGGACACCTGCCTAACAGAAGTAAGGCCATGGGTTCAAATCTTACCCTAGTGAAATTCTATTGTCTGGTGTATTTCTCTGATCATCATTCTCTCCTCACTAGGATAATAATTGGGTTAGCATTCAGGAATCCTCATGCAGGGATGGAGAGACTGTCCCTTATGAGAATGGTTGACACAGAAGATAGGGTACCACGCTACTTGCTTGCTCCAAAGATGTCTGATGGGAACAGGTAGGAAGGACCTGTGTTAAGGCTTCCTAGACACATAAGGGACATTCCACTGATCTTAAAAGCTCTAGTTTTTCTCTCTCCAATAGGGTAAATTTCCCCCTTCCCATTTCCCTCTCTCTCTCCACAGGCTTACATGGAGTTAACCAACTCAATTCCAATGGATTCCCTACCTAGCTTTATCCTTAAATACTGGGAATGCTTTGATACTGCTAAACTAAAAAAAGGGACATTTGATTCATTATTATAATGAAGTTTGACCCCAATATCAATTAGGGCTAAAAGGTGATGTGAAAATGAGAGTCTTAATTATGACACCATCTTATAATGGTATTGTAAAAAAAGAAAGACACGGTGAGAAACACCATATGTGCAAGACTTTATGGTCCTATATCAAAACTCAACCCTCTGTAAGGGGTTTTCCAGACCCTAACAAGAACTTAAGGAAGAGACATAGCTATCCTTAATGATCCTTTGCTACAAAGAGCCTCACATGTCTCACAAAAGGAACCCCCATTACCTGTTCCTTACACTCCTGACACTGAGCCAAACTTCCCAAACTCCTCCCCCAACTCCTTCTCCTTCAGCATCCCCAATGCCAATGATTCCACCACACACTTGAAACAGGAAATCTTACTCAGAGACCCACCAACAATGCTCCCATTATGAGAAATATCAGGGCCCAAGGGATCAAATTTGTGTTCATGTGTCCTTCACTACTAATAATATCCAACAGTATAGGGAAAATTGGGGAGGTATCCTGAGGACCCAGATAAATTTACAATTGAGTTTCAGACCTTGGCATTAAGGTTTGATTTGTCTTGGAGGGATGCTCCTCCTAGCCAAATGTTGCACTCCTACAGAAAGGGAAAATAATCTCTGTTGCCCATAGGGAGGAAATGAGACCTTTGCTCGGGAGCCCATAAGCTGACATCCAGAGGATGCCACTGTCCCAACAATTGAGCTTCACTGGGATTATAACACCCCAGGAGGAATGCTGAGGAGGGCCCATATGTTGAAGACCATCCTTCATGGAATGAAATCAGGAGCCACAAAGCCTGTAAATTCTAACAAGGTCAAAGGAATCATCAAAAAGCAAGAGAAGAACCCTGTAGCCTTTTATGATAGACTAGAGGAAGACTTTAGAAAACACACTACTCTTGATCCTGAGTCTGTTGAAGGGCTGCCCTCCTAAGTCACCATTTTGTCAATCAATCAGCTTCAGACATTAGATGAAAGCTTCAGAAGCAAAATCTGGGAACCCTAACCAACAAAACTCAGCTGGTAGATATTGCCTTTCAGGTCTATAACAATCATGACCTGAAAGAGGAAAGGACGGAATAGAGAAAGGAAAACAGGCAAGCCAAACTTATGGCTGCTGCAATTGAGGACACCCCAAATACCAGAAGACATCCTTAGGAAAAAAATGCCAGAAAGCTATCCTGTTTTAAGTGCAAAAAGCTGGGGCACAAGACAGGGAATTGCCCAGAGCCACTCCTAGGATCCTGTCACGAATGCTCCAAAACAGGAGTTTACCAATGGCATTGGATGGTGAACTGTCCCTGCTCCCAGAAAGAGGCCCAGCCAGTCAAGACTCTAATTGTAATGGCTGCAGCTGCACATGACTGAGGAGGCCCCCCCACACTGGTTGAGCCAATCCAGAGACAAGGCTCTTAACAGGGAGAGGATTGGCAGGTGGATTTCATTCACATGCCACCCTGCCAAGGTTATAAACAGTTGCTAGTTTTTATAGACACCTTCACGGGGTAGACTGAAGCCTTTCCTACTCGAACAGAAAGAGTCTCCAAGGTGGCAAAGGCCCTTCTAAAAGAAATTATTCCTACATTTGGCCTGTCCCAAACACTGTAAAGTGATAATGGACCAGCTTTTATCTCACAGGTCACCTAAGGAGTCGCCCAGGCCTTAGGAATTAAATACCATTTACATTCAACTTGAAGACCTCAGTCCTCTGGTAAAGTAAAAAGGGCCAAACAATCAAATGAACCTTGGCTAAACTTTGTCAAGAGACCTCTGCAAAATGGACCCAACTTTTGTCTATAGCCTTACTAAGAATTAAAAATGATCCAAGGGCCAAGATTCATCTTAGCCCTTGTGAAATGCTATATGGGAGGCCATTTCTCTCTGATAACTTAGTGACCAACCCTGAGATGGACAGTTTCTTAATGTATGTAATGGATCTAGGGACATTTCAACAAGAACACCAAAGGGTGGGAAACAAGATCCTACCTGCCCCAATGAAAGGGGGAAACCTCCAAATAGCACAGGTGCTAATTAAGTCCTAGAAAGAAAGAGCCCTGACTGACCAACTCCAGCCCAAATGGAAGGGCCTTTATCCAGTGATCTTGGATATGCCCATTGCTGTTAAGGTGCAGAGAATAGAAAGCTGGATTCATCTTTCTAGAGTAAAGCATGCAACAGAGGAATCTACCTCTGAACAAGCACAGCCTGGGGATATTTGCTCCTGTGAGCCAATAGAAGATTTAAAGCTCATCTTCTGGAGGAATCAAAAGACTTCAACTTAAACAATAAATAAAAGCTCTAGGTTGATTATTTGCTTATACTTTTACCTCTCTCAGCCCCATCTCCCAAGTACCACTATTCTGCTTACTATAGAACCTTGGAATACTTTTTTTAGGGTATTTTGCCTTATTCTCCTCTTGGGACTGACATCTGGCTTTGGCTAACTTCCCCAAGTCTCATGCCCTTACCTCTAATCAAAACTACTGTAGTCATAAATAGCCATAACCTTCCCCAAACTGGCAAATAAAAAATGGATTCACATATATGCTTTCTGTAAAACTCAACTTCTGCCAGAAACCACAGGGCATGTTTCCCTTGTGCAAAACAAGTTTCTATCAATGTATACTCCCGAAATGGGCTAACTTGTGTACTCTGGTATGCCCAGACCATGATAAGTACATTGCCCTAAGTCATCAATCCTTTACGGTCTCAATTACAATGGCAGTTCAAATCAAGAGGGCCATTCAACTTATCTCCCTTTTAATTAGTCCAAACTAAAACAAACCTTTAAAAAGTGAGTCTAAATCCCTCTCTTATATTACTAAAAATTATTCAAAAACTTTACTAATAACCAAGAAAATTAATAAAGGCCATAGTCACACTTTAAAATAGATAAACTCTAATGGTTGTCACTTTTGAAAGTAAAAAAAAAAAAAAACCTTGATCTTTTTACAGCCAAACTTCTGAAATCTGCAACTATCCTTGGATTTTCAGAAAGTATTATTTGAGACTTGGGATTAGTCACCCTGGGTAATGCACCTGACAAAGCCCCTTATGGTTTTTCTGCCAGTGTTCACACTTGGGTCATGACTCTTGGACTTGCTAATTGGATTTATCTCTCCTAAAATTAAGGCCTCTAGGAGCCAAACCATGACAAGACAAGGCCTTCAACTTCCAGAGGTAGAAGGGATGCCCATGAGCAATCTTGATTGGGCTGGACAAAGATTTAGCCAAGGAACATCACTGTTCAAGTCCCCAGAGACAGCAATAGGAAAGGTGCAATATTCCTAAGAAGTAAGGTCTACAGCCCCTTGTCAGCTTGAAGCACCTACCGAAGATGGACCACCTTCGCTCTACAATCCCAAAACAAGAATTTTTGGAATTTTTTCCCTCAAGAGCAGTGTGAGGCAGGCTAGATAGGGATAGTCTGGGACTGCTCCTCATATCCCAAGGGTCCCTCCCCCTAGTCCACAGGTGAGAGGAACCAGGCAATGTTGTATTGTCTCCCCACCTCCAAGTTCAAGATGCTATAAAAATGACCTACCAAGAGACCACAGCCCTTCTTCTATTCCCTTCCCTTACCTGACAGAATGGGTGACCCCCCCCTTCCCTCAATAAAGCTATTCTACCTCACCACTTCCATGTATTCTGCTTGGGTTCTTCCATTTGGAACACAAGGGCAAGATCTTCTGAGAACACCAATTGCTGATAACAATATCATTATTATAACAACAAATCTTTCTTGATTTAAAATCCAATGTTTTATTGCACAGTAATTTTAATCACAATTCATGTTGCCTGTGTATTAAATATATTAAAATGCTAGGAACTAATAATTTTTTTAAATCTTTCAGTTTTACATGTCATCTCAGGAAATTTGTGACCTACTAATTATCCCCTGTGGGATTATCACACCCTTCCTATGTGATTGTTATGTCTCTGACTATGCAGCAGAAGACCTTCAAGAAATAGTCTATCCTTATGGCATGGCTCAGTGGTGTATCTGAAACACATCATAAGTGAAAGGTAAGTTTTCCTCTCTGAAGCCACCTGTTCAACATCTTACAGGCTCTTGGGAGTGCTGAATGTGACTTTGAAATGGTAGGTGACATTCTCCTTCTTGTTATGCTTTCAGACAATGGAGCCTGTGATCATGTTGTCACTTCACATAAAGACTCTGGTGGAGAGTACTTTGACTTTTGCTGGGTTCTCAAAAATGGACAAAGGTACCCTCACTGGGAGAGACAGATCTTGAATTTTCTAACCTGATTGAGCAATATTTTACCTGGCTGAAAAGCTACCATAAGTGACACACTTTCCAATTGCTTTTAGACTTGCTAAATATATTTACAGACTAGAACAAGCAGTAGGAAAAAATGTGGTGGTGAAACGAAGAAGTCTTTTTCACACTATCCCTTTTATTATTGTGTTATAAAAACTCAGGCTCAAAATAGATTGAGGCAGATTTATCTTTTAATGAAAATCGCCAGGAGGTTTGAAGTCAAATATTCTTATCTTTTTCTCATGTCTCCCTTGCAGAGCTGACCTTGCAGTAGCATCCTAGAGAGAACTACCATGATTTTGTGAACTAACTTCCTTTCACAAGGGACACTTAAAAGAGACAATGAAGCCACAGGTCTCCTTTAAAGCTGCATTGTCTGGGGTAGAGGATGTCAGCTTTTTCAGAAAGTAAAGGGCAGAAAAGTTCAGGGGCATTGTGTGTAAGAGAAAGGAGTTAAGTTCTCAGGACATTGTTAGGAAGCTGCCCTCAAATGCTCAAGAGGCCATCTTTAGCACTTTTGTGGTGACTTCAGTGGATATGTTAACTGAAGGCTGGAGGATAGCAGGTCTATGTCATGGACTTATGCATTCTCACTTCCTGAGCACTGTGGGAAGCAGTGATGCAGCAGAACCCAGTAGAAGCCCAAATCATCAGCACAGAGCAATGCAAATATTTCTTTCTGCTGACATTGCAGCCTCAGGACTCCTGGGCTGCAATGGACTCTAGAAACGTGAGTAGAATAGCAACCATTTCACCAATTGCTTCTTGTTCTAGTTTTTCTCCTTACATAAAACAGTGGATAAATGATAGTTTTATGGGGTTTTTTGTTTCTAGTTCCTTCTTACATAAATTCCATAATTCATTACAGAAATGAATGGGTGTTGATATTGGCATGAAGGAATGTAGGGATCAGAAGTAAAAGTAGACAAAAGAATCACATTTAAGGAAAGATTATTTTCAGTCAGTACTTTATAAATATCTGTTAAAAAATCACACCAGGGTAATAAAGTAATGAGAATTTAATGTCAAAATGATTGTAATTTTATGCCTAAATAGATTCAATATGACCAAGAATTCTCCTAATCTAAATTACAAATAGATGAAGGCATTTTAATGTTTTTCCAAAACAGCATAGCTCCTGGAGCTAATCCCTTTCTAAGAACAATAAATAGTAGAAAAACATGACAACTATAACATATGTTAGAAAACAACTGACATCACACTGATTTCTTAACTCCCTGAATTGGAGAAGTCTCTCTCAGTGGATCTGGTAGTAGATAAAATTCTGACTCTTAAAATAGAAGATTTTACATATCATATATATTACTGTAAAATCACCTATGAATGAATTCTATGTGTAAGTGGCAAAGCAAACCTGAAAAATTGATTTGTATAAATACTTTTATGCATATCCTTTAATAAAAGTATCATTAAAATTGTAGGCTACTTAATGTTTTAAGGATTTTTGTAAACTTGTGAAACAGGTGTGTGCTGTATAGATATGCTTATGTGGTACTTACCTATTGCAGTAAAAGAATCTATTCCCACTTCCTGTTCTTCCTTTTCAATGATTCACAGAATGACTTAGCATCTGAGGAATTGTGTTGAATATATATATATATATATATATATATATATATGTATATATATAAACAATATATATACAAACAATATATATATTATATATAATATATAAACAATATATATACAAACAATATATATATTATATATAATATATAAACAATATATATATTGTTTTAGAGAGTATGGACATATTATTGAGAATAATTCTTCCAATCAATCTATAAGGATGAAATACTTTCCAGTTTTTGTATCTTCTTTAATTTCTTTCATTTCTATTTTATAGTTCTCAGTGTACAGATCTCTCACTTCCTTGGTTAAATTTATTCTTAAGCATTTTTTAGGCTATGTAAATGGGTAAATGGGATTGTTTTATTGTTTTCTTTTCCTTTCTTTTGTTTTCTCTCTCTCTCTCTCTCTCTCTCTCTCTCTCTCTCTCTCTCTCTCTCTCTCTCTGTTTCTTAACAGGGTCTCACTTTTATGCCTGGCCTAGCTTGAAGCATGATCCTCCTAGTTATACCTTCCCATGGAATGACAGGTGCCCACCATCATGCTGAACATTTTATTCACTGTGATTGTTTCCTTGATTACATTTTTGTCTTGATTGCTATTCATGTATAGGCAAGTCACAGATTTTTGTATGCTGATTTTATATCTCTCAACTTCACTGAAACCAGAAATTAAATCTAACAGTTTTTTGGTGGCAACTTTGGGATTTTCTACATATAGAACCACGTCATCTGCAAATAGAGATTATTTTGCTTCTTTATTTCTGGTTGATTCAGAGGTACTTTTTTTCTTTTGCTTGTCTAATTGCTGTCTATAGAGCTTCTGGTACTATGTTAATTGAAATAGTGAGAGTGGTCATCTTGTCTTGTATAAGATCTTAGAATAAAAATTTCTCCTGTTATAATTTTTTTGACTTCATACCTCTGTGGCTAACAACAATACATGACTTTATTTCAATGTTTCTAAATTTATTAAACTTGTTTTGTCACCTACCATATGGTCTATCCTGGATAATGTTCCATGTTTACTAGAAACAAATGTGTATTCTGCTGCTATTGTTATAAAGTTCTCTGTATATCTGCAGTGCCCATTTTAACTAAAGTCCAGTACAATTTTGGAATGTACTTATTAATATTCTGTCAGGTTGATGTACATTGTTGAAACTGGGGTACTAAAGTCTTCTACTATTATTTCATTGCTTGTTTTTCTTTGTATCTGTTAATATTTGCTTTACATATTTAGATGTTTTGTGAGGATACCTACTCACAAATGTTATATGCTTTTGATAAATTGAGTTTTATCAAAATAATGATCGCCTTAATCTCTTCAGGTTTGTTTTTACATGATGTCTACTTCACTTAATATAAGTATTGCTACCCCTGCTCTCATTCAGTTATCATTTGCCTGGAATATTTTCTTCCATTTCTTCACTTTATGTTTATGTGTATCCTTTAAACTTAAGTAGGTTTCTATGAGCACAATGTCATTGGGTCTTTTTTTTTTATCCATTCAGTCATTGTACATCTCTTGATTGGACAGTTTAGTTTAGTTTTTTTCAAGGTAGTTATTGATATGTAATGACTAATGGCTTACTACTGCCACTTAATTGTTTTCTGATTGCCTTGCATATCATTTACTTTCTTCCTCTCCTCTTTTATCTTTGTGATATGCTTGTTTTCTGTAGTGCTAAGCTTTGATTCCTTTCTTTTTATCATTTGAGTATCTACTATCATTGTTTACTTTTGGGTTACCATGAAGCTTATATATAAAATATCTTATTATAAAAACTATTTTATACTGCTGACAAACTAATTTCAGTTGCATACAAAAATTCTTTTACACTCTCCACACAATTTATATTTTTGATGTTACAATTTACAACATTTTGTATTATGTATTTTTTAACAACTTATTGTAGCTGTGGTTGTTTTTAGCTTTTTTGACATTTCCTTTTCATACTAGTGAGATTTATGATTTACAGAATGTCATAGCAGTTCTAGAGTAGTTTTGATTTGACTATATTTACCTTTACCAGTGAATATTAACTTTCATATGTTGTCATTTCAGTAATGTTTTCTTGTTTCCACTTGGAGAATTTCCTTAAGCGTTTCTTGCAAATTGGTTTTAATATTCATGAATTTCCTCAATTTTTGCTTACCTAGGTTTTTACTCCAACTTAAATTCAAATGTTCCATGGAGATTATGTCCATAACTGTCTGGTTTTGAGAATGTTTAGTTTTACACATATTAGTTGAAAACATGTAGAGCTCTTTCATAGTAAGATTTAAATTCTAGGACAACTAAATTAAAATTTGAAAAAGTAACTAATCAAAACCATTAGTATAGGCACTGGTTTTTAAGCACATGTACATTAGTGCGAAATGCAGTACTCTCTTTGAAAATCTGAGAAGCATATCTCTATTCTATACTTCAGTAGAAGCCCTAGGAAAATGTGAGAAAATTCCAATGTCTTAAACATACTTGGAAGAGCATATCTGATATTTGGAAGAAGAGAAAATAATCATTGGTAAGATAAGCAAATTTTATTTTCTCTTATTTGCATGGTGAAATTCTATAACTAAAATCTTAAAAATCTGTGTTTATGGTGTGTTGCTTTGTTTTGAAAATTCACTAATATAAGCCAAACTGACTATGTGGTACCACAAGGTTGTTACCAACATTAACACAGAAAAGGGATTTATAACCCTATATTAAAAGAATGAATATGTGAATGAATAATTTAATTACATCTTAAATTTATGACTGTGATCATGTTGTATGAAATTATGAAGTTTGAAGTTTGATCTCAACATTTTTAATTGAAAAATTAGATATTTTTTAAGTAAATATTTTTATTGAATTCCAGTGTATACAATTAATGAAGTTTAATAAAAATAATTTTTTTTAATTAGACATATCATATTTTCTACTTCAATCCTTTTATTAGCTATTTGAATTATGGACCTGAATATTATGGTAACCCTAGACCTTAAATTGTTTTTAAAATTTTTTTAGCCTCTACAGTGTTCTAGACACTGACATGCAGAAGGTAGTTCAATGAATAAAAGGGTGGACATCTTGCCTTCTCAAAGGGATGTAAATAATGAGCAAAAAAGTAAATGATATACAGTTATCAGATAGTGATGAGTGTTGGGGGGAAAATAAAACAGAAAGATGTGGATATAAATTTAATATAGTGCAGCTAGGACAGGTCCACTGAGACCGTGGCATATCAGAGAAATACAGAAGATAAAGAAGTGAACTGTGATGATATTTCTATCCAGGGGTAGAGGTGACTCTAAGGAGAGGGTGGAGCAGTACGAAGGCTCTGTTGCAGAACTGTGACCAATAAATATGTCAGCAGCAGGAGAACCATTGAGTTTGTAGTGGAGCAAAGGAGGACAGTGGCTCAGAGTGCTTTGACCATGTCTGGTCATGGTTAGGACTGACATTGTATTTGAATGAGTTGGAAAGTTGGGTACTATTCCTCAAAATATTCCACTTCTTGGATTTATACATTTCACTTAATATCAGGTTTAGTTTCAGTTTCTCTTTCTGAGCATGAGTTCAAAACAAGACACATTCTTGGGAATTCAGCTTCTTCCTTGAGCTAGGAAGAAGGGTTTTTCTGAAGTTTGTCACCTATCCATTTATATTGTAAAAGCACATGTAGTTGATGAAGGGCAATGGAATAAAAACAATGTATTTAGGTCTAAATTGGACTATTAAACCTAGATGTGTTTTTCATTCTGAAAATAGCAATTCAGGCTTGTCTGTACAGAAGGCTGATAAAAAGTGTAGGGAAAGAGAGAGTCTGGGAGCCTTGATCATGTCTCCAGAACCTTTTCCCAGAGGCAGATCTGGGGTTAATGAATTGGAGTTTTATTCTTCAGGAAAACCTAGAAGCTATGGGAGGAGACAGTCCCTTAGCAATGACAGCTCAGAACAAGGGGACCTAGACCTTCTGCCCAATAAGCACTGGAGCTCTGGATTTTATATAAGGTATTACTGGAAGCCCCATATATATACATAATTTTTTTACTCATAACTAAAAACAAAGAACTCTAGATTTAAATACACTGTGAAATGTTTTGTGCCTTTTCAGGGTGGCCTGTGTGTCATAGCCAATGAGAGATTACTCATTAGGAATAATTTTTAAAGCAACTAAAAATTAGTTGCTTTAAAAATTTGGTAAATAATATTTTTTAAATGGATAAACACATTCTAAAGCCTGATCTTACTTTCTTCTCTTTTACTATACAGTAGTCTTTTTCTACTTTTTTATATGTAATAGGCAGAATAAAGTCTCCAAAAGTTTTATTTATTAACTGGATTTAGCTAACTTAATTTCCTATCTCTAGCTGCAGAGATTTTCTTTGTGGATAATCTGATAATGTTTTGAGGTCATATTCATCATCAAGGTTTTCTGAATACCTTTTGATCAAATTTTGAGTTGTAACAATTTGTGCTACTCAAACAAAGTAAAGATGCATGAAAGAAATAGTCAAAGTATTTGTCTTGGAAAGTCAGATGCAACAGAATGGATTTGGTCAATAGTACTTTATGATTAGTAATTAACATGTTTTCATCTTATTGTTATTCTTGTAATTTATTAAATGTCAAACAAAATAGGCAAGAGATGGTTTCAAACTTCAAGTACTTTCATCATTAATTACCATTTTAGGTATTTAGAACCAATGACATCCTCAGTTGTATATCTCCTATCATTTTATATGAAATAAAACAGTTTCTAATTACTTTTTCAATACCAAAAATGTTATAAAACACTCTGATTTCAGAAATGGCAACTTGTTTGTGCTTTTTGGGGGTCAATGAAATGCAGTAATTAAATAATTCATCTAACTAAGAGTGTGAAGGATTCACTATATATTTGGTGCTTTGACAAGCACACTAGTCATAATACGGTGAACTGAAAGCATCTAGTCTAGTTCCTTAAGTTATTATCAGTGTTGTGAAGTAGACAGACAAATGAAAATAATGCAGGTGAGACAGTGCTGTGATAGTGGGAGTATAGGCTTATGCCTGAGCTGAGGCTCAAATGGTAAGTAGATGTTAGGCAGATAGTATATAGTGGGAATGGGGTACAGGAAGGATTTTATAACTTAAATAGACCAGAGGCAATAGAAAGAACATAGTATACTTAAGAACTTGAAAAAAATGCACTATGGCTAAAACATACATACTGCTTGTACCTGATGAAGTTCAGTACATGCTACCCTTAAAGATGGCACTTTGATTTTTCAGTAAACAGCAGACCCAGGAAAACCACTCTCACCTTTCCCTTGCCCTTCTTCCCTAAGCATGCTACAAAACCAAAGGAGGCCACTGTGACTTTCTCCTGCCTTTCTCTCTAGAAGCAGGTCTTAAAACCTTCATTTAAGAGGTATTTTCCCTATCCCTAGAAGAATGGAATATTTTTTATCTCTGGAAATACAGGACCACAGAAAAACATCTGAGCAAATATACTGAGCTAAATTTCACTCCCTCAATTCATTACTACTGTACCATAGTCCCTTTTTTAAATCATGCTTCACTATTACTGAACACTGTATCAAACCTAAGCATAAAATTAAATAGCTTTTCCTGTTTTTTTAAATCTTCATTTCTGAATGCTCCTATATCATATAAAATTTATATTAAATAAATTTGTATATTTCTCCTGAGAACCTGTCTTTTGTTACAGAGAACTCAGACATGAACCTAGTGATGAGTAATGAAAAGTAATCTTTCATCCCCTATAGCTCATAAAGTTTAAGTTTCAAGAAATGCAATTAAAGAGACAAAAATAAATTCCTGAAGGGATGATGAGCAAGCAGCAACAGAATGCTACAATTAGATCAATAATAGGATCATTTAGTACAGTCAGGGTCCTTGTTACCTGAGCACCTTTTCTTCTTCAAATATCCTGTTTTCTTTGAAGCAAAAGATTTAAATGCACTGGTATGCTGAAATGTTTACCTGGAGAGTCAACCTGTAATTAACACAATGTTTTGGATTCTGACATGCAGGTGTGTATATGGAGGAAATCTTGACCCAAGGAGAGCAACTGACTGCATTTGGAAAGCTCCAGGCAGGTTGTTATCTGAGAATTTTTCTTTTAGTTGAAAATTCCAACAGTAAAAATATCTAAAAATTTATACACATATACTATAATACTAAAGAATAGTGAAAATGTTTAAGCAATATTACATGTAAATATTGGTGGCAAAATGGTAAAGCACGATTCCACTTTTATTGAGCATAAGACTGTGCAAAACATATCATTTAATGATATAAACATATAGAGCAACTACCACGGAAAAATCAAGTATTTTAGACTCTGTTTTGTAATAATTAGTGTCTTTACTACATTTTCAGTATCTAATAGTCTTACAATATCACAAAACTTAAATGACATAATCTTATATCTAAAAGTTCCAAAAAATTCCTAGATACCATAAACAGCTTCAGTAAAGTAGCAGGATACAAAACTAGTTTACAAAAATCAGTAGCCTTTCTATACATCAACAATCAACAGATTTAAAAGGAATATAGGAAAACAATTTCATTTACAATAGCGTCAAAAAATATCAAATACCAAGGAATAAACTTAACAAAGGAAGTGAATGACCTCTACAAAGAATACTATAAACCATTGAAGAAAGAAATCAAAGACTATAGAACATGGAAAGATCACCTGTGCTCATGTATTGGTAAAAACCAATCCATGTAAAATGTAAAAATGGCCATACTACCAAAAGCAATCTACATGTTCAATGCAATTCCCATCAAAATCCCAATGACATTCATCACAGAGACTGAAAAATTAACCCTAAAGTTCATTTGGAAGCACAAAAGACCATGAATAGCCAAGGCAATATTGAGAAAAAAGAGTAATGCTAGAGGTATCCAATTTCAAACTAAACTACAGAGCCATAGCAATAAAAACAGCATGGTACTTGCACAAAACAGATATGAAAAACAGTGGAACAGAATAGAAGACCCAGCTATGAATCCATGCAGCTGTACCCACCTAATTTTTGACAAAGATGCCAAAAACATAAGATGGAGAAAAGACAGCCTCTATACCAAATGTTGCTGGGAAAACTGCATATCTGCCTGCAGAAAACTAAAACTAGATCCATGTTTGTCACCCTGTATAAGTATCAACTCAAAGTAAATCGAGGACCTTAATGTAAGACCTGAAACCTTGCAGATAGTACAGGAAAGAGCAGAAATACACTGGAAGCAATAGGCATAGGCAAGGACTTTCTTGGTAGAACACAATTGGTTCAGCAACTTAGAGAATAGATTGACAAATTGGATTACATGAAATTAAAAATTTGCTCAACAAAAGAAATGGTTTCTAAATTGAAGAGGCTGCCCACAGAATTGGAGAAAATCCTTGCCAGCTATACATCTGATAAGGAATTGATAATTAGAATATATAGGAAACTCAAAACACTAAACTCCCCCAAAAAATCAATGATCCAATGAAGAAATGGACAAATAAACTAAACAGAGCCTTAACAAAGGATGAAGTCCAAATGGATAAAAAACACATGAAAAAATGCTCACCATCTCTGGCCATAAAGGAAATACAAATCAAAACCACATTAAGTTCCACCTCAATCCTATTAGAATAGGTCGGAGTGTAAGCTAGTATAACCATGTGGAAAACAGTAGGAGGCTCCTCAAAAACTAAAAATAGATCAGCCATATGATCCAGTAATACCACTCTCAGGGATATAACCAAAGGAATGCGTGTCAGGTTACAATAAAGGCACCTGCACATTCATGTTTATTACATTACTATTCACTATATCTAAGCTATGTAAATAGCCAAGATGCCCTACTACTGGTGAATGGATTAAGAAAATGTGGTGTTTATATGCAATGGACTTTTATTCAGTCACAAAGAAGCATGAAATTTTGTCATTTGCAGGTGAATGGATGGACCTGGAGAACATCATCTTAACTAACTTTAGCCAGGTTCAGAAGGACAAAGCCAAATGCCTTCTCTCATATGTAGAATAGAGACATAATACAAATGCAGCAATATGTTGAAACTAAGGGATGGGAAGGATAGGGTAAAACAAGAAAGCGAAGAAGTTGAATAAGTTTGATATACTCTCTATACAAGAATGAATATAAAATTTTAAAGGGACTGAAATCACCATAAGAAAGGGACTATGGCAGAATGAAGAAAATTAGAGGAGATAAGCCAACTGAGGTTATAATACATACATACATGGAAATATCACAAGGAAGATCCTAGGAAAGCTACCTTTATCTCAAACAAGCAAAAATGTCATTTCTTTCTTTTTTTCTTTGTTCTTCTATAAAATCAGAACAGGAGGTTGGAATATATCCTCATGGTGGGGGGGATTGCAGGGAGATGGGGTGGGTAAAGGGAGTAGGAGGGCGAATGCTGTGTAAAACATTTGTACACATGTAAATAAATGGAAAAATGATACCTGTTGAAACTATTCCAAGAGTCTGGGGTGCGAGGGATAAAGGAAAATGGATGAAGGGGTTAATTCAATTATGATATATTTAATACATTTTAAGAACCTTTGCAAATGCCATAATGTACCCTACCCATCACAACAATAAAGAAAAGAAAGAAAAAAAAAACTTTTCTCACCATTACTGGTAAGAAATTACTTTCCATCAACTATTATTTGTCTAAGTCTCATACTCTGTGAGAGTATTTATACTCTCTGCAGTTAACAGATAAGACAAAAAGCTGAGATTTTGCAACAAATGTGTGAGGGAGTCAAGACCAGAGTCTTTTGTTTTGTAGCCCTGAGCTTGATCCTACATAGATATAACCCAGTTATGGACTGTGAACATTTCTCTACAATTTATCAAAGCAGGAAGTGTTTTGAGCTGTGCTAAGTGAATAGTCATTATCCTTGTGTTCCTGAAGACCACTATGAATGCAATACAGGAAAATCCAAAAGTTCAATATTTTGGGAGGCATTTGCTCATGTGTCAGACTCTTTTTGTTGTTGTTGTTGTTGTTTGTTGATTGCTTGGTTGTTGTTATCATTTTTCTTCCATCCTGGGCCTTGACATAAAAAATGCCCTTGGGTGAGATTTTTACCTTCTTTGGAGCTGCGCTACTCTGCTATTCAGAAGATTAGACTTTTAGCCTGGTTCTCATCTTCCTCTGCCTTCTCAATGCAGAATAAGAATGTATTTGTATGAGCTTTCTGAGAGTCTGTTCATCTTTCCTACTACTTTTAAATTGCATGTTAATTGGCAGTAGTTTTCATTATCTTTTTCTTGGGCATCAATTACTGTGCTTAACAATAGCAATTCAATCTTGTACTCCTTGTAATTACTATTTCCCCTGTGCTTGTTCTGTGGTACCACTACACCACCTGAATTCAAGAGTGATGTTTTTAACAACTCAGTACAAATTTATGCTGGAAGATATCTGTGGTCCATCTACCAACTGGGATGAAATTGATTCCTATTTCCAACAAGATAGCGTCTTATTATTTGTTTTCTGTACTGCTTTTAGCACTAATCACATGTTGAATTCTCCTGAAGCAGATACTACAATGGAGTTTTCTAAGTTGGTTTTATTAGAAACTGACATCTGTGAACTAGAAAAAGAAGAAAGAATGATTGGGTAGTAGAGGAAGTCAGACTCTAATGGAGAACCTCATTCAACCCCATTGGACAGTGTGAGAGCTCAACTATTTATTGTCTCATCTTGACCCCAGATGATTGAATCTTAATATTCCTGCCTCACTCTGTCATGGAATATGAAAGCCCCTAATATAAGTCATCTCTCTTCAGCTGAGGTAAACCTTAAATGACTAATAACCAAAGTCTGACTGGGACAACACATTCTCTATTATTCACAAAGCTGATATTTGTTTCTGCCATTCTCTTAAATTCTAGATTCATATTTCTGTCACTTTCTTCCAGGTGCTTAGGACAAAACCTAAAGTGTCATCCTTGACTCATGTCCTTTACCTTCATTTATATTGACTTTGCCAACAAATACAGTTGGCTCTATCTTTTTAAGAGTATGTATATTATATCTGACCACACCTCTCCACAGTTTACTAAACCACCATCACCTCTAAACTGGATTGATTACAGTAGTGCCCCAAGAGGTCAACTTTGTTCAAAATGTTCTGTTCTCAAGATTGCTGCCAAATTTATCTTTTAGCATTCCCTTGCTAACAAAATTACTTTAATCATCTCTCAGTAAGAGGTAAATTATTTTAATTGTTCCCCACCTTTGTACCAACTTCACCACATCCCTAGCTTATCCTTGCTAGGCAAGTTCTCTACTATTTGATCCATGCCCACAACCCTTTTTGCTATGATTATTTTTGAGATCAAGTCTCACTTTTTGCCCAGGCAGCCTGGACTTCCTGCCATAGCTGGGATTACAGATACATACCACCATGCTCAGCTTTTTCTGTTGAGATGAGGGTCTCACAAATGTTTTGCTCAGGATGGCTTGGAACCATGATCTTTCTGATCTCAGCCTCCCAAGCAATTAGAATAACAGGCATTAGCCACCCACACCAGCTCAAAATGTGCTTTAAGTGGAACCTACAGTAAGATATGACTATACACATGTTCTCTGAATAGATTATTGATTTTACTATTTTCTTCATATATTTACTGAGGTTTTACAAAAATTTTATCTGAAGAACAGATAAGCTCTTTAGAGGTATGGAGGCAGAAAAAAATCTTCCAGAATCACATTTCAGAGAGAGAGAAGTAATGGCCATGAGTGAGAAGTAATATTAGAATACACATTCTGTATCTTCAGTGTTTTGGCAGGTAGATTTTTAGGTTCTAGAATCATCCTAAAAAAATTAGAATTATGGTAATTTGGAAACAGCTATTGAAGTATTCGAAATAAATCATTTGAAAACCCATTCCTTAAAAGCAAGTACAAGATAATTTCTTTTATTTTCCCAAGTTTTGAAAACAAAGTAAATTTCAAGTGTGATATTTGCAAATGAAACATATTACACAATGAATAATTTCAGATATTCACTCACTTGGTTTTGGTGGTAAATGCTTGGTTTAGGGTAAACTTCAGTTTAATTTAAATTTGTAATTCAACAATGAATATGGGAACATGAGTTCAGGATGGGGAGTGTGGCTTTCATAAGTAGGAATTTAAAGGTATTTACATTTTCTAAGATAATAGATGTTTTTCAAACTCTCCTGTTTATATTAACGAAAAAAACACAGAAAGGCTGGTTTCTGTTATTGGATTTTCTATGTTAATAAAATATTATTTGGCCTATTTGCTGGGACATTGCTTGTCTCAATTTTACCATCCACCCATAAACCATGACCCACGCGGCCCATGTTCTCTGCTTAGGATGTTTCAAGTTTAACAAGGATGTCCCAGTGCCCTCTATATACAAATAGTATGGCTAGTACACCAGACAAGGGTCCAGATCTTCCATGAAATTTTTTTATTTCATGTCTTCTCAAGTCAACTGCCTGCTATGTTCATAGGTGATAAGAGTTGTATGTTGCTTGTGATTTCAACAACTGAAATGAAGTTATACAGATGTAAATATTGCTAGCTCCTCTGGGTGCACTTCATTAACAGTTAATAAGTACTTGTCAAATAGAATTAAAGATGTCCTTTAACAGTCCAGCAGGCACTGGCCAGGAAATGCTTTCTTGACTCTTAATTTCTGTAGGTTAAAGTTGGTGACGCCATCCACCAGTTTCCTGTAGGCTCCCCAAGTCTCTAGCAATGAGTGTTTTTCACCAAAAAATATTATTTGTTTTCCTGTGTATCATTTCTATTTAAATTTTGAAATTATGAGGAAAGGTGTTCCAAATGTTTGATAGAATAGTAAATAGTATTTTATAGATGAGGTTCTTTTAAATTTTATATGCCATCAAGAATTGAAAATAAATACAGATTACTTCATAAACTCACAGAAGAAATACATGTTATCAGACTCTACCAAATTAAATGAAATAAATGCATAAATATATGCTTATTATTTTGATTATAAATAGGACTGGCAACTATTAATGTACACAACTATCAGAAAATCATACAAAAACACAAACCTGAATTATACCAATGGTCATTAAAAAGCAGAAAAGAAATGTTTTTTCCCAGTAGGCCTTATATTTTATTTTTAAGACCTATGTAAATAAGGTGTTAAAGTAAAATAAAGGGTCATTTTTTAACAGAGAAAGAACTTGACCTATTAGTAGAGACTTTTACAATGCTTATAGATACATGAACGTGATAAATATAAAACAGTCGAGCCTACACCTTACCTGTTATTGTTCTATACCTGAGAGACAAATGATCCATTTGAACAGAACGGCCTTATGCCCAACCATGGAGATTAACTAACATAGAAGCCAAAGGTAGAACAACTCCAGCAGCAGTGATCTTTCCTGGAAAACATCTGCTACCAGCTGAGTGTGCTTACGATTTGGCAGTGTGGCAGATGTGCTCATGGCCGCCCATATGCATGGTGTTGGGAAGCTGGACAGACAGCAGAGGGTAAGTTTTGCTATAATAATAGCTCAAGTGTTTCAACAAAATTCAAAATAGCAAGTTGCAGCAACTGTTTTTTGCTTTCTGTGATACTATTGTCTTAAATTAACTGATTTGTGTGTGCAATCTACAATGAGCAACAGAGTTTACTAATGGGTCTGCTCTTAGAAATGTAGCTATATTATGGTCAATATTCTATAAAAGAAAGTGTTTCTATAAAAGTAATTTAGAGAATAAATGTATCAGTTTAAGTGCCTTTTATGTTTAAAAGTATTGTTGATAAATCTATGGTCAAAGAAAGCCCCTAGTAAAGTAAGTATTAGTCTTTGCAAGTGAGACTCCTCATTGTTTTTGTTTTTGTGATTTTTGAGGCAGGGTTTCACTATATAGCCCAGACCTCATACTCTATAGTCTAGGCTGGTCTAGAGTTCTCAATCCCCTTACTTTAGCCTCCTGAGTGTTGGGATTATAGGACTGTGCCATCACACCTGGCTGAAATCAAACTCATATCTTCTCTGTTCTTGGACTTTTTTTGTTATATTTATAAGCATTATTCAGTGTATGCTCCCCAGAAAATAATTTCATAGCTAATGTTATTTTAAATTACCTGTGGCTTTTTAAACAATAGAAATTCCATCCTTTATTACATCTCAGTTCTTTTATTATGTTAACGCATTTTCTGAATTTTCAAAGGGGAGATCTATAGAGTTGTCCTTTATGGAATACATTTTTGTGGAACACATCAACACTATTTTGCATTTATGTTTACTTGAGAAATTTTACAATAGTGATTGAGTCAGGTATCTTGAAACAAAACATATAGATAGCTACATTTATATTTATATGCAATGCTTTCACATATTTTTGTTACTGAATTTCAGAAATTGAGCAATCAAGTGACTGGAATCTCTTATCTGTTAAGAATGGATTAAACAGTAATTTTATTTTTATATTCAGGATTATTGTTTAGTTCTCACAGGCTTTGAGCAATGAAACTAATATATAGGGAAACTATTGGACTGCCTCCTGAATTTAGAGATTAGTTAACTCCCATCCCCAGGAAGACAGAGACAGTAAGGAAACAAAATCAATATCAAGTTTATGAGTTTAGTCATCTGCAGAAGTTCAACCTTAAGCAAGTTCTGCAAACAGCTGCTAATGGAGATTCAGGGAACTCTCAAGTTCAATCAAAATGTTTGAATAAGAACCTCAACTTTAAAATCACAGTACTGTAATGAATTTTTTGATACATAAAGCAAGAATAATAATAAAAAGAAGAGTTTGAAGTCTGAATTGGCAAGTTTTACTTAGCACCATCCTGGGGAGAGACTGACCTGAAAGCAGTTGTTTTTATTATTAGAGATGATTATGCTGTTTTGAGGAAGGGATCATTTGTAGACTTTTCCAAATTCTAAATACAATCTTTCTATATACTTTTGCATAGCTCTGGTCTATGGTCATTAAACAATAATCTAGTTACTTAGTTTCCCAAGGAAGTTCTTGCTAGAAAAGATGAGGCAGCATCAGAATGTGATGGCAAAGAGGGTGGAGACTGGTGTCAGTGGGTTCGGGTCCTGGTTCTCTCAGTTCTTAGCTGTGTGACCTTGAGCCCACCCTATTTCCTCTCCTTTAACCTTGCTTGTAAAAGTGGGATATTTGCAGTGCCCAGTTCATAGACTTGTTTTTAAGATTATATATAAATATAAATATATATATATATATATATATATATATATATATATATATATATATACATATATAAAGAAATGTTTGGCCCAGAGTATAGATGATTTAAGTATTGTTAACATAAGACACATGAACTGGACCCATAAATTTCTGAGTTTCTATGAATATATATTAAGGTTTATTTTGAACTAACTGTGTAAGTCCTTGTAAATTAGAATAGTTTGATTCAGCCAACCAGAACTAACAAAATGTCTACAAAAATTTAGAAAAGCACATTTTGACAAAGCATCTGTAGCATCTCTTCCAAATAAAGTGAGTAGTTCATTTTAATACCTGCATTTCAAATTGTACTGTATAATATCAAGAAATGAGGGAACAGTGCAATTTGTCATTATATCTCATAGAGTATCTCACATATTATTGATATTTATAAGGCAAATAAAAATCTATTTCTAGCTTTCTTTTTTCTTTTACAGTTTCAGAGTTTAAATTCAGGGCCTTGTACATGCCAGGCAGGTGCTGTACCTCTTGAGACAAGAACCCAGCCCTTTTCTATATTAGTTATTTTTCAAATAAGGTCTTGCCTTTATATGCAAGCTGCACCTGGACCACTATCCTCCTATTTACACTTCCCATGTAGCTGGAATGATGGGAAAGTAGCCTATGCCTGGCTTTTCATTGGTGGAGATGGGCTTTTGCTAACTTTTTGGCCTGAGCTGCCCTTGAACCTCCATCCTCCAAATCTGCATCTTGCAAGTAAAGATTACAGGTGTGAATCACAGGCCTGGCTCCACTTCTTAATTCTGTGAAAAAGCTTATAAAAATCATGAATTATGTCACTTTTTAAAACCAGTACTAAAGGTATAACAATTGAATACATTTGGACATTCTTTGCTGGAAATTTAAATTTGTTTTTATTTTCCACCTCTCAGAGCTTGTACTAGTGTCTTGTTAATTCCTGAGAGCACTTCAGAATTGTGTGAGTGAGGACAAATCATTTTCTTGCAAAGCATGTTGAATAACAATGTACTAATGTACTAATTTCACAGGAAATTTAGCCATGATTTTGGACAAGAACACACTTAAATCCATTTAAAATAATAAATATTGTAAATAATATTTTTGACAGTAGAAATAAACTATCTTTAACATTGCCTCTTAGAAAGGTGATGCTTTTTATTTTTGAAGGTACTGTGACTTGAAAGAGCTCTGCCACTTGAGCCATGCTCCCTTTTTGCTTTAGTTATCTTTCAGGTATGGTCTTGGATTTTTCTAGGTTTATTGGTTGAGATTGGGTCTCACTAACTTATTAACTTATTTTGCTTTTTTTTTTTTTTTTTGCCAGGGCTGGCCTGTAACTGCAATCGTTTCCATTTCCACCTACTACATAGCTGGGATTACAGAAATGAAGCACTGTGCCCAGCCTGGAAAATGGATTCTAAAGTCACCAAAATCCATACTCATTTTAAATTCTGTAAGTTTTTCTGTAACATTAAAAATTGGGGTTCTGTATGAGGAGGTGTGATTATATGTAAATTTAATCACACAAATATAAATAACACAAGTTCATTAACCATTGTTAATGATTTCTTAATAGCTTCAAGAAAATGTTTCTCACTTATAGAATGCTGATAGTGTCCTTGTGAAACTACAGCTAAAATATTCTCCAGAAAACAGTTCAGTGTCTTAAAACAGATCTAGAAGTTACAGGGAGCCATGGGAAAAAAATTAAGTATATAGTATTTCAGAATAATTTCCTGGAACTCACTGCAAACAGCAGCAGTTTGCAGATGAACTCACAAACTAATGGGCAGCTCAAGAGCAGGCAGTAGGTAAGTAGTTACTTCAGCTGTGGAGTTTCAATGTCTCAGTTACTTCAGTCAGTGGGCGTCTAAATTAGATATAAATGACTGTCGCTTATGCAATGCTCCATTTTCAAAACCACAACCATGTGGAATACTGTTAAGGATTTCAAGATGTTCGTGGGGGTATTGACACTGCTTGTATCCCCATTCACATACGAAAATAAATGTTTAGTCTAGTTGTCAATGACTGGTGCTGAGGCATAGGGAACACCAAAGAGGTAACAAAAACTTACTCTATACAATCACATGATGTAGAAAGTGAAACTGAGGGCATGGATAAAAGAGATAAGAGAAAAATTGAAAAAAGAACAAGTGATTTAATTTATTTTACAATTTCACAAATGATAAAACAATAATACCCAACTGCTATACACAAACAATAGGAGAACAGTGTTGAACAGAATGAACCTGACAGACTAAACCTCATCTTCTGATTCCACAAACGGTATAAGAAATACTCAGTAGCAATTATCCTGTGCAGCAATTCTATGTCTGTAAACTCTTTTTTCCTGCTATATACATTTGAAGTATTTGTGCTTTTACCAACACAAACAAACAGTATTTGCTAAACGGTGCCACTTAAATGAGATACACAAGGCCTGGAGCTGCAATCTGAAAACTGCAATTTTAATACATTGCCAGCTTGAAGACATTTTTTTTCATTTTCCTTTTCTTCTTTATTTTTTGAAATATTCAGAAATACTAGTCTGTTATTGTAAATCTAGGTATGGACAACATAGAATTCATTATAAAGCAGATTTCTCTTAAAGCAGATTAGTAACTGAAGTCTCAGAAGAACTTCTTCATTCTAAAGTGGTCTTATTTATCTCCAGAGTAATTCACAGTGCAGACCCTGAAGACGTAAGATAATACAAACCTAGTGTGTACATATTTCAGACTTGGTATGTATACACACAAATGCACATATATAACATTGTATATATGCATCACACATGTCTATTTGTACTATATAGATATATCTATAGCACATATATAATAAAATATCTATTTCTAGGTGGGCTTTATTTGGATTTTCTTTTATCGAATACTTACAAGAACCCTCACTCGATTTGCAAAACATTGGTGTATTGATAATGTGTGATGGGGAAATGTCCTAACTTGTAGAGATAACAACTAACTATACATAACTTTTCCCACACCCCTTTCACAATTATAGTCCTTACAATAACCACATTAAAATAACTCTTTAATGAACCAAATACCACAATATGTGCATTATGACTAACTGGCTGAATTAGAAATAAATTACTTCATTTACCCTTGTTTTGCGTAGTAGCTGAATAACTAGTTACACTACTTCTAGCATTTTTAAGTAAATCACCTCTGTAAGCATCTATGTGAAATTGTCATTAACAACTGATATACAAGTCATATGATATACAACACATGTAGACACTTGAATACCCAGCACCCTCTTTCAGTGAGAAAAACTTCCACAGTAGTTTCATCAGTCTTCTGGGCCGAATCCTTAGATTTGCCCTGAAAATTTATTACTGATGCAGTTTTTATTTCAGCAACTTAATATTAATCATAGAACAGGCTGAGTAATAATGATGAAAATGTTTCCATGGTCTATTCAACAGCACAGTAACAAGCATGTTACCTAAAGAACAGGAATACTTCACAGTCAGCTGCCTGAGCATTGCCAGGGTAAAATCATGAAAAACAAATAAAAAATTAAAGCTGCAAACATATGATTTTTCAAGAGAAAAGAATCCCAGATACATCAAGTATGTACTTATGATTTGATTTTGTTATCATCCCTTATGCCCCCTTGTTAGTTAAATCTCAACCCTTTTTTCATATGCTTGCTTTTAGCCTTCAATGATCTCCTTGCTCTATTCTTAGAAGAAGGCCCTGGTAGATATCGAAGGGGGAGAACAGATAGAAAGGTACATATTGGAGAATGAAATGATCTGGTACAATTGTCTTCTTTGAACACTAAATATCTTTAATTGAATTCATTCTTAAGTATTGAAAGTTCCCTGAGATGAACAAAAATAGTTTCTGTCAAATCTGAAGCCCTTTTTAGGTGAACATTTTCAGAACTGGGCAGTATTTTGAGAACACAAAGCGCAGGGTAAAAAAGCAATGTGAAGACGCTAAAAAGGCACTACCCAATGCATCTATGAGAAAAACATCAATACAGAATAGTGGATGGCTGAGATGTGTTTGCTGTGGCCTGAAAATTGTTTAAATACAGTTGCTTAAAATTCAGTAAAAGTGGCAAGGTACCTTGCTCTGCTTTATAAGACATATGTTGGATTTTACCTGTAAAAATTTACTTATGACTTCTAGATTTCTATTGAATTCATGTTTAAGGCTACTAAAACAACTGATCAGAAAATAGTCCAAACTCAGATGTCAGACATCACCTGCTTTTCTTTTTTTTGGGTAAATCAAACTTTTCAACTTTTTATTCAAAACATGTATCTAATTCTTTTAAAATGTCCAATAGATAAGAAACTTAATGATAAAATTACATTAAGTTGTATTCATCTTTAGCTATGAATCTCCCATATGAATTCTATTTTGCTTTCTTTAGAGATACATGAATTCACAGAAATTATTGTCTTCTCTATTCCAATGTTCTACTATATTTTAAAAAATAATACCACATATTATTAAAATATTGTAAAATATTGATGACTATACTACTGTGATTACCCTTTTCCATGAACACATAAACACATGCATCATATTATTCTCCGTGCTTTTCATTCATTTCTCAGACTGTCCTCACTTAGAAACAAACATAGTTATTCTTTGTACTATTTCTTCTTTCCTCATATTTCTGTCCCCAAGAAACAAGAAGTCATATAACTTGTTTCAGGCCAAAGAGGAAGTGAGAACACAGTGCTTCTGCTTTCAAAAGAAGCAATTTGCCCTCAGAGTCACCTACCACTGTAATATAAGTTATCAGAAAACTGTCCTACTGATATTCTGTAATTTCTGCTATATATTAAATTCTTTTAAATTACTTTATGAATAATTTCATGTTTCTCCACAAACACATTCAGTGATAATATGACCAAATTTAACTACAGAAAAATGTTGGTCAATTGAATTCACATTAAGTCCAAAATACTGACACACAATTTCATTGTTAAACCTTTTAAAATTAACCACATCCATTATGAAAATAACACTCCAGTAATCATGGGTTTTTTGCACTAAGAAATTTAACAATGATATAAAGACCATGCTCATCTTTATATTTGATAACAAGGGGAATATTGAAGAAGTAGAGGTCACATTCCAGCTATATCCATCAAACATTTAATCTAAAGGGCAAAATGCTTCCATAAAAAATTATTATGAAGTGTAAAAGGTATAAAATAAAAATAAAGTTTGAGTTTGGAAATTTAAAAAAATTTAGAGACCAGTTGCACATTAGTAGCATAATAATATATTCATGTTAATAATGATCTCTTTTGATGAAAGGAAAATGGTTTGTTGCGTAGAAACATGAATATAATCTTTGGTACCAAAAGTGCGATTTTCTGCTAATTTTATCACCTTAGAAGACATGGAATATCTCTTCTTTAGAATGGTTCACTATTACTGAGTGGTATACTTTGACTGGTACCTTCTACACCACTGGAAAATAATCTGGAGGTTTAGAGTTGTGCAGAATAAAACTTAAAAATTTTGGTGTGATTGCTTTTAAAAATATAAGAACTTTAGAAAAGATTACTTGACATTTTATTTTTCTCATTCATATATATTTCCCATTTCTGTACCACAAAAAAGATTTCTAAGCACCCCAATAACCCAATCCAAAAGAGATTCCAGAAGACAAGCAAAATCATAAATAAAAACATGAAATACATGATCAGACTCAGAGTCCTGACTGAAGGCATTTACTTGAGTTATTTAATCTTATGGATTTCACTGCTCAAACTGTTTCCATGTTGATTTCTGCTGACAAGGATGATTTAATTTCCCAAGGGCTGAGTTGTATTACCGCGTTCCTCTTCCAGTGTGCTTGGCATTGCAGTGGCAGCCCGACAGTGATGAATACATTTGCTTTGTTAATTAATGATGAGTGCATTATTGGATCTTGTAAACACTACTGATTATACATTCAAACTGTATTCTTAGTGGAAGTGGCACTTACTAGGACCCTTGAAGTCAGAAATATTGAATTGTTAGAGCACTTTGCAGGTATTTCATCAGCTGGTAGTGGATTTCACATGAATTTCCTTTATCAATCTTTCAGTTAATTGGTGAATACTGATACAGCCTTATTTTGGATCCAATTTTCAAATCTGCAGAAGCATCTTCAGAAAAGACATTATATTCAGTGTTTATGTTTCAAAATGTGCTTTATTGCTTTGTACACTTCCCTGTGGTCAGTTTTAGAGCTCCTCTATTATGCAGCACATTTAATGTTTTGAATTCTAATGGCATTCTGTGAGGACCTGCATTGGAAAAGTACCTATATTTTAAGTCATCGTAGTAATGATATTTGACAGGCTTTCCATTCAAATCCTTGGGGAATGGCCAGAATCCATACAGATGAATTTCATCACAGAATCTCGTGGCAAGTGTATACATGAGGAGACCTGTGCTTGGTCTTTTGATGGGGACTTTGTTTGTCAGCCAGTAACTAGAAGAAGAAAAAAAAAAAAACAGAAGAATTTAGAGAAACACAAAACATACCCTGCAGCAAGCACACTATGTAGAAAATTTAATTGTATCTCTATGACAAATATTTTGAAATATTACTAAAAAAGCTATTTTAAGTACTTAGAAAATTTTATGCTTTTAGGTTTTCTTTAACATTTATTTTCTTGCTTATTCATGAGATCATATAAATAGCCAGAGGGCCTAGAATATGAGTTATTATTACTGTAGAATCTCACTAAAACTAACTTTGTGCACAGGCAAAGTTAGTAAGATCCTACCTCAAGAAAAAAATATATATATATAATCTAAATGACTGGATGCCTGGCTCAAGTGGTGAAGTGCTTGCCTAGCATCATGAGGCCCTGGGTCCAATCCTTACTACCACCAAAAAGAGAATAAAGGAAGGAAGGAAGGAAGGATGGATGGAAAAAAGGCAGGCTAAAAATATTACCTCAACTAACACAAGAACAATATCAGCAACAAAAATCACAAATAGAATAATTGATAAATAGTTCACTGCTTATGCATTTTAACCTCTCGTTAAATAGGTAAAATGTATTTCAGTGCTGATAAGTATTTCATAGTACTCATTTACAAAGGCAATAAAATACTTCAACGTGTTTAATTCTATCGTTGCTAAATTTTGTTGGCCTGAAAAGCATGCAAACTCCCAAGTTAAGCATTACCTCTGGAGTACAGGGGGTTTCCAATACTTCTTGACATATTCATTTTCTTAAAAACAATGACCTGATATTAAAATAGCTAAAAGGGGAAGAGTATAGATTTCTTTTACTTTAAAAGTTGTCTTATTATAAATACAACAAACAATTTTTTAAAAATTTCCCTACTGCCTTTAATTTGGTGGAATATATATCCAGCCATTCAAATGTAAAGTAAAGATTATGGTATATTGTGAACATTGCTATATTAAATATATTTGCCTTTGATTTTATATCATATTCTTTTCTTTTTCTCTCAGGGCCTTGTTTCTGCTTGCTAGGCAGGCAATGTACCACTTAAGTCATGACCGCAGCGCTTTGGGCTTCTAGTTACTTTTTAGATCAGGTTTCCTATTTAGGCCCAGGCTGGCCTATACTGCAGTCCTCCTATTTAAACTTCCCTCATAACTGCAATGATAGGCATGTACCACCATGGCCAGGTTTTTAGTTTGAGATGGGAGTCTCACAGACTTTTTACCTGGGTTGGACTAAACCAAAATCTTCCTCTGCTCCACTTCCTGGGTACCTGGAATTACAGACGTTGGCCACCATGCCCAGCTAAAAAAGTTTTTATGAATCTTTGCAAAGGAAATCAAATACATTTTTGCATTGTATTAAAAAAAACCCTAAAATGTTATTTTACTTCAGTTGATTATAGAAATACTGTAGTTCCAAACCTCAGCAGAAAGATCACACGGAAAGTATACTTAGCCATTGTGATTCTATTTTTTTCCTTCATATCTCTCTTTATTGCAGTGAAAATTAACCTTTTTTTTTGCTTACTTTCTGTTTTGGTGCTGGGCTTTCTCTGTGCTAGGTAGGCATCCAACCCCACAGTTTTGCACATTTTCTGTTTCTCTCATTTCATGAATGCCATGGAGTAAATGGTTTGAACTATGTAAAATGTATTATGAAGCTTGTATTATCAGAATAGTTTTGAGCAAATCTCTTCTCAGTAAAGAAGATCTATAAGTAATTTTCACAGAGGAATAGCTGAAAATTTTCTCATAATTCAAAAGTAGCTAAAACGAGTAAAATCATGATATCCTGTATATTGTTAATATCCTGACAGAGGCACAAACAGTGATTGCATGCAAGAAGCTTAGTCAAATTCCAGTTTGAAGACTTTGAAGAGACTACTGCCAGAAAGTCTCTGCACTCTAAGAAAGTAGGTACTGCTAACATGAATTAATATAGAAAAGTTTTGTGAGTATGATCTGTGTTATTTAAAAAGGCCAGATGATGAAATTGATTAGTTAAAATTATTTTATTTATAAATTTCTAAATTAGGTGAAGCAATTTCAACCTCAGTCAAAAAATGTGTATTTCCATGAGAGAATGTCAATGATTTGGAAAATATGGCAGTGTGAAGTTCATGCTGAATTATTTTTAAAGAAAGGCTAACATTAGTAGAAGGAAATAATATTGTGCTTTATTACTTGTATGGGACTCCAAGGTCTTGTCAATAAATGCTCTCCATCTCTTAATTCTGGAAGACCTTGTAACTATGGTTGAACAAATTCAAATACCAAAGCAACTTCTACATGCAATATGAATTGTTAGCTAACAATTCATGCAATGTCCGTAAGAAATGATGAAAGAATGCATATTCACCCAAATGATTCAAAACAGTGTCAGAGATATGCAGTTACTCAACCTTTTTTGATCCATGGTACCCTTGAGAAAACACATACAAAATTATTGAAGGTGTCAGGATAGTGCTTTGAAAACAAAATTCCAACCATAAAAAGTACCTTATATCATCTTGTTGTAGTTCTGCTCAATTATTTCTGCAGTTAACCTAATAGATTAATTAATGTAGCTTCTGAAGTTCTAGCAGGAGAAGAAAGTACGTTTTGTGAAGTTTGGATTACAACCACTTGAATAATTTCAAAGAAAAAATAAACTATCCACTTGTCAGGATATTTTTGGGGAAACAAAAAATGTACCACTTGTCCTATTGATTTCTAAAAAGCATCATTGAAAAGTAGATCTTAATAAATGTCATTGACATGTAAAGATAAGCTAAGAAAAATGTAAAGAAGGTCAAGAGTGAAGGCCACAAGTAATAACATTTCTGTGAAACTAAATAGAACAAAAGATAAAACAAATAGAGTTGGTACAAACTACTATAAATTCATTGCTATGCTCAAAGTTTTATAGACCGATTGATATTATTGAGATGCAGTTTTTAACCATGAACAAATT
Source organism: Castor canadensis (assembly GCF_047511655.1). NCBI lineage: Eukaryota > Metazoa > Chordata > Mammalia > Rodentia > Castoridae > Castor > Castor canadensis. The sequence continues at coordinate 92,867,640 of NC_133391.1, read as the reverse complement.
ACACATTTGAAAAGGACAAGAAAAGATATTATTTTTTAATTCTGTTAGCATGATCATTTAGACAAGAGCTGTCAACTTTGCAAGCCTTAGCCCTGAGCAAAGTTTTAAAACCTATACTTGAAATTGTCTACTTATATACAAACTGACATGTAGAAGCTATAATTTTATGAAGTTTATCAAAGCAAGTAGAATAGTACATTTATAAAATAATGAAATTTATAATGTAATTCAGTATAATGAATTCTAATTTTTATCTCAAACTTACATGTATTGAAATATAGTTTAAAATTTAGCGATGTTTTCAATTCAGCAAGTGTTCTAGCTTGCCTATATGTATTTTTATGTAAACTAATTTGGGGGACTATAAAATTAATGTAGGCTCCTCATGTCTATAGATATTTTGAAGAAAAGAGGAATGTATAGGGAAGAAAAACAAGACATCTGACCTATAACCCAAACACACAGAAATAAACATTATAAGGCAAGCTGCATCCGTTTGATGTTCCAGCTCATTTACATCTCAATGTATTACAGTTGTCCTTAGACATATACAGGATATTTTTCAACTAAACTAGTTTGAATTGATTTTCTTCCTTTGCTCCTTTCCTTCTTTCATCTCTCCCTCCTTTCTCTTTTGCTTTAATATTATGTCTTTCCTGTTGTGTAAAAATTTTTCTCTGAATATTATGTATAAATTGACCATTTGTAATAGCCTCCATAGATCTCACTACTCCCGCCATGGAACCTTTGTTCCAACACATAACCCCAGTTCTTACTTTAAACAAACTCAGAACTTAGAATGTTTCCACTTGCCAAAGCAGCACACTACAAATATGGGTTCAAATCTATATATTGCTTATTAGTTCTTGGAAAAGCTGCTTCACTTTTTGGAATGCAATTAGTTATGAAGGAAATCATTATGACTATATAAAACAGAGAGTAAACATGAAAGAATATAACTAACAGCCTCACACATGGTAAATGACATTAGTGAGCACTCAACATATTCCAAAAGAACACTTTCTCCAATTCTACACACAAAACCATTTTTCTCCTGAAAACTTCTTTTAACACTATATGTTGCCTGGAAAATTTGTGGTCATATCATTTAACCTCAACACATGTTTCCTGAGAAACCAACATTTCATTCTATAGTTTGCTTGGGGTTTCCTCTATCTATAAAATTCTATTGTGCTTTGAAAGTTTTCTTTTGCCATAAAACAGACTTATTTTCATTTTGCTTGTACCTCAATGTTCTGTTCTTTTACCTTTGTTAAGTTTGTTATATATTGAAAAGCCAAGAAACTACTTAATAAATTCTTCTAACCTGTTATAGTAATTGCCTTTTCATTGCTTTACAGTATACTATATAGCATTAATTAATTTTTTAAAGGTGTTTAAAACTTAATATCATTTTGAAATTATTTTGGAAAATTCATGACACTTTGAAAGATTATGAAATGGCTTATGTGGCATCAAAAAAGATGGGTTGACAGTAAATTCTTTAAAGGAAAATGGAAGTGCCACCAATGTAGTCACTAAAAGTAAATTCATCCACCATGAATTAATCCTTACATTATGTTGGAGAGGCAAGAAGGCATAGATCTCAAATTTTCTTCTAATGTGAGGAAACAAGGTGGCAGAGAGGCATATTTAATGTCATTTGACAAGTGAAGAGTAGACCCAGAGGTAAACAGATACACAATTTATTAAAAGGTAGTGATGATAATAACAACTTATTAAGTGTTTATAAAGGTCCAGAGATAACATTAAATGATTTATATATTTTTTTAATTTATCAGCACCAAAATAGACATTGTTATTTCACAGAGGAGGACACTCATTACATGAGCAACTTAAGGTCCTAGAGATTGTAGGTGATAGGACTAGAATTTAAGGCTGCATTTATCTAGCTAACTAGGACTTGGATTCTTCAACTTCTCTAGAGCATTCAGCTTGGAATGGAGTCTACTGGGTAGACAAATAAAGATCTGTACAGCACTGTGGTGATTAGTAGGCCAGTGTAAATAGTTGTGTGATTTACATATGAATGTTTAATTTCAAAATTAAATAAGATCTGACCAATATACAATACCCAATTTTCCCAGTGTACACTAAAAATTGTTTGAAGTGAGAAAATGAGTTTTGTGGTTTCAGTATGTAATTTACTTAACCACATTGCAAATGCCAAAGGCAGTGACACTATATCAAAGGGTAAGAATTTCCATGCAGATTTGAATAATGTATCTTAAAATATTTTGAAGTGTCATTAAAATGAAAGCAGAAATTTATAACTTGTTGGTCAATATTCATTTTATGTGCTCTTTGTTTGCAGAGCTCTGTATTAAGTAGGAGATAAAAAAAGGAAATATTTTCTGGGGTGGCCCTTCATATAATACAGACAGTGTTTTATCAAACTTTAGAGGATTAATTCACCAGACGCATACAGGACTCACAAAATAAGAAAGGTGCAGTAATCTATATATAGGAAAGATGAGAATAAATAATTCTGTTGAATAATCTCTGTTTTATATCTAGTAATTACGTTTGTCTTTTGGTGTCTGCCATAGAGAAAAAAACTCACCCTTAGTTCTGAATATCACCTCTCTTCTTTTTATGTGCCTATGTATATGTGTATATCACCAAGTTGACAGTAGATACAGTGTTAGAAAATCCTAGATCAGCTTATATTGTATTGGTTATACTGTCTCGTATGTTATTACTGAGCAATGACTCTCATGGTGATATTAGCAATTCTATTTCACTATCCTAGCGTTCATGATATTCAGAAAATCTTGTGATATGTACTATGATATATAATGTGATCTCTGTTTCATATAGAGTGAATTGGTAGCTCAGGAAATAAAATAACTTCTAAATTTTTTTCAGCCAAGAAGTTGTACCTTAGTAAAAGTTTAACTGCAGACACCAGATAGGGAGGAGGGAGGCTACTGATTTGCAGCACTCACAATTTCTGTAGTGTAAATATTCCCCAAATTGCTCATTTTAAGCTACCAACCTAGTGTCAGTGGATACATGTTGGAAGAGATGGTCAGATTAGCTCTGGTGAACCACTTTAAGACCGCTCTAGCAAACCACTCACAACAGAAAAGAGAAAGAACACATTCCTCCTTACCTATAGCACTGTAAGGTTTGAACAAGAAAATTTAATATTAAGTAAACAATTGAAAAATTTCTAGATATGAGTTGTTTACATCATTTGGAAAGAGATCAATAGTTCCACTACATATTCATAGAACATTTTAACATTATCATCTAAAGAAAATAGAGAAGAAATAAATAATAATTCTATTTTTGTCGGTAAAACAAGGGATTGCAGTGCAGGTAACCCAAAAGTTTAGTAAAAATCAGTTAGGTAATGGAAGATTAAAATGATAGAGGTGTTTATTCCTGTCACATTTTCTTTTATATTAACATTTATTCCAATGAATAACCTAAGGATTATTCTTTCATATTTCCCAGCCAATGAAAGGACAAGTTCCAAATAAAAGTCAATTTTACTATGAAAACAAAGTGGAAACAGCTCTTCTAATGGCCTAATGGTCTCATTTCATTTCCATTTGGCCTATTTACAAGTAGAGATGCCCAGTTTACATCTATAGATAGGTTACATTAACTTCCTCCAGATGGGAGTTGTACTGAAATCTGTTTCAATAGGACTAGGGGCCAACAAATACGATCTAAATGCCATTCAATAATGCAAAATTCTTACTATCAAAGTTACAAACTAATATCAGATAAATGTCAGACTTCTGAAAGTCAAGTGACAAAATAAAATCAAGACACACAAAAGAAAATCTCTTAGTTCTTTACATCTTTCCCAGCAAGTATCAAACTAACAGCATATAAAGAAGTAAGTTCAATTTCAACACAGTTCTGAATTTTCATTCCTGCCGTAAAGGATCAGACACTGAAGGTGCTGCCCATTTACACAGTTGACTTGTCCTTGGCATCACTTTACCACTCAAATAAAGGGCTTTCTATAAGCGTGTAAGTGGAGGAAGGTTAGCCCAGCTAAGGGAAAACCCCATGAAAGAATGACACTGGGATGCAAGCCTTTAGATCCAAGTTACACAGCACAGCTGTCTGACATTGGAAATGCTACGGCCGTAATTCTTCTCCATAAAATTAATTAGGAAATAATTTTAAGTTTGTATCACTGAAATTTTAAGGGATATAAGATCATATGCAATATTTTCAGTAACTAAAATACTAATAAAAATCTATTTTCCACTGCACATATCAATCTCTATTTGATGAAATACCAATCTAATAGAATCAATGTTAAGTTTCCTACCTTTTCACTTTTAAGGGTCAATGCTGATACATTTGACATATTTTTGGGCAGAATCACTTAACTTATAAAATACAATTATAAAATAGTTACAAGACAGAAAAAAAGATTAGTATAGAGAAGTTTTTTGAAAATAATGTTCCTCTGAAGAAATAAAACAATCAAATTGGAGCTGAAAAGACAATCATATTATGGAACATAGTATTCTTTGCAATGAAAAGCTAAAAAAATGAAAATAGTACTACAAAATCAGGTACTTGTATAAGAAGTTGCATTTGTTTAAGACTTGGCCTTGTAATGATGCGTCTCATATTATTCAGTTAAAATGTATTGTTGGAAGAATAAATTTGGGCCCCTTTATGACACCAGGAACAAAAATTACATGGTCCATAAAACAAAGTCTATTTTGAGATTAAACTCTTAAAACTCTTTTAAAAACAAAGGAAAAAAGAATTGTACTCTTTGTCCAAATCTTCATAGATATGAAAACAAAAACTCAAGAAACAAAAGAAAAAAAGAGTTCCTTAAAATTGAAACATTTTGCATATCATCACAAAAAAGGGAAAAACTCACAAAGTGGGAAAATATATTGGTTAGTTACATATCTGTGATCTGTATCTGAAAGAGATAAATAACTTTTACAAATCAATATTAAAATGACAAATAACCCAAATTTTCAAAAAAAAAAAGAAAAAGAGAAACAAAGGACCAATGTAAGGCCCCAACTGAAATACACCTAACTTACTCCATTTTGTAAAGAACTCCAAATCTTGTCTGACAGGAACGCTATTTTACTTTGTTTTTCAGGCAATGTTTTTCTGATCTCAAGTGGAAACCCACTTGCATCTTGCTGACAACGAATATGACCTCAAGATAGCATAGAAAAGACCTTAGCAAAATACTAAGAAACTGACCACTCCAGAGATTCCATGGACCAGCTAGCTAAACCAAGAAAACAAAATATCAGCACTGTATTCCTTCTACATTTCAAATGCTAATAAAATCCAGCTCTAACATTATTCTGGGATGTTATGTCTTAGTATCTATTCCTTTCCACCCTTGGAAAGGGAGTAAAACTTTGCTTCTGCCTCATTTCTTGCTTTTCTGTTACATCGTTCACACCCTATGCACTAGTCTCATGGATTGGGACCTAACAGTGAATACATACATGAAAAGGCATTCGACACCATCAGCTATCAGTCAAATGCAAGTCAACACTGCAATGAAATACTACTTCACGCCAACTAGAATAGTTATAAAATAAAAAGTCATGTGTTGCCAGGCTCAGACCCTGTCTTGAAAACACCAAACACAGATCAGGGCTGGTGGAGTGACTCAAGAAGTAGAGTGACTGCCTAGCAGACATAAGACCTAGAGTTCAAACCCTAGCACTCTCCCCCAAAATATCACATGATGATGAGGATGTAATAGAACTGCAACTTTCACATATTGCTGGAGGGAAAGTAAAATGATAAAGCTCCTTTGGAAAATAGTCTAGGAATTTCTCAAAAGTTTCAGCATAAAGTTGTTATAAGATGCAGCAATTGCACTCCTACGTGTATAATTACAATTCTTGACCAAGCATTAAGTTTCTATGAACCCTCTTCTCAAGTAAGCCTCGACATTGGCCTTCCATATCCATCCTGGCTGAGTCCAGTTTCAGCAATACTCTGCTAAGCCACTACAATAATGATAACCCTACCCTTGATGCGTGACCATGACTAACATAAAACCAAGTTACTCCTCCCCACTTCCGATGTCAAAGTTTTTAACCTGTCCTTAGCAGGAAGTCTATCAGGCTTGTTTAGTAAGAATCTCCCTACCTTTCATGTCTGCTGTTAGTAACTCTTTTATCCCTCAATCTGCTCTTTGGCTATGTCCCTGCTGTATCCAGAAAACAGCTCAGTTAATATTTTTCACTTTTTCCTTATTGGAAAACTTACTTAATAAAATTAATCTCTATTGTTCATTTTCCTCTTTGAAAAAACAACAGAGAACTGAAAATCTGGATATCCACAAAAAACTTGCACAGAGATATTGACATTGTTATTATCATTAATGACCTGAAAGTGGATGCAACCTACATCTTTATCAACCAGAGATGGCAAATAAAATGTGTTATATTCCTACACTGAAATATCATATGACAATTAAAATGAAGTACTGATCAGCATTTACATTATGGTAAATGAAAAGTTGTTCCCAAATAACACACATATGATTTTATTTAAATGAAATGTCCAGAACAGAAAGGTAATTATTGGTAGCCAAGAACTGGAGTTGAAGGTTTAGAGGAAATGGTGAAGAAGTATTGGTGGATATAGGCTTTCTTTTAGGTGAGGAAAGTATTCTAAAATTGATTGTGATTAGGGTTAAACAACTCTATCAGTAAACTAAAAATAACAAGTGCACAATTTAAATGAATAAACTGTATATCAATAAAATTGTTAACATCAACAATGTAAAAAACAGTAACACTAAATATTTATACATGACATTCCTGGATTCAATTATATTATCTTAATATTATTAAGTGGTTTGAAACATTCAAGAATTGCATAATAGGGAAGTATAACCCTAAAGGAATTGAATATAAAACAATTTTAATGGAGATTATCCATCTGTCAATCATGTAAATATTTATACCTATAAATTATATGCATAACTTATGCAAATCACAGTCTTCAAAGTGAGAAAGCTAAACATTATTTATTTATTTATTTATTATTCATTTATTCACATGTGCGTACATTGTTTGGGTCATTTTTCCCCCTTGCCTCCCTCCCCCACCTCTCCCCCCTCCCCCCTTACTTCCAGGCTGAACCTGTTCTGCCCTTATCTCTAATTTTGTTGAAGAGAAGACATAAGCATAATAAGGAAGACAAAGCATCTTTGCTAGTTGAGTTAAGGATAGCTATACAGAAAGATTCTTAGCATTGCTTTCATGTACAAATGTTACATTTAAAAGAAGAGTGAAATTGGTCCTATTACTTGTATAACTGGGAAGTTTTGATACAGTGGAAAATCCTAGACCTTAGAGTAAGGTCAGCTATCAGAGTGTAAGTAAGCACTGCCTCTTGTTTTTCTTGTGTGTCTTGGCTAGTCTTTCTAGTGTCTGTTTTTCAGATTCTTGATTTATAAATTTAGGATAAAATATCTTAACTTCTAAAATGCTGAAGGAATTACAAATTACCATGTAAAAAATATTTCAGAGGACTATATATATATTTATACAAATTAAACAATATATCATGTTGAGATGATTACTTTTTAAAAAATTCAAGTAGACTACCTATGCACATGCCCATTTAGTGCTCAAATAGTGAGTTTTAGTTTATTTTTGTTTTGAAAAAGTAATGAATTATTGCCTGCATTACACAACCAGGGCTTAAAATTATCTGGTAAAACAAATGAAGAACTGAAAAAAAAAAAAAGCTACTTTCTTTGAATTTGGTAAACTTGAAAAGGCAGGGAGAAATGATAATGAGTTATCCATCTTGAATGTGAACTGTACAATTCGACTTAGCATAGCAATCATGAAATTCACAGAAATTTAGAGTACTATGAAAAACAGCCATTTATTGCAAACAATTTGTTTTCTTTCAGCTACACTGGTACAATAGAAATTCAACAAGAGTCACAAATGTTTTTTCCTCAGACTCTGAATAAGAATATAAGTTGATGGAGATAATTAGTTTAGACTTCATAACAATAAACTTAAAAAGGGGGAACAAAACTTTCTTTAAAATGAAAATGTAATTGAAGTGGCTTTTTGTTGTTATTATTGTTCAAGAGGAATATTTACATAATAATCTCAAATCACTTGTTTGGTGGTTGGTTCTTCTTGAGCAAAAATATTTGAAGACAAGCAATCTATGGTGTATAATATTCTTGGCCATCTGTTTCTCTCTGTTAGTACTTTCCTGTAATATTATTTTGTATGCTGACTCAAATTTCTTGTATAAACTTCCATAATATACAAAATACACATAAGGTGCAGAAAGCAAGAGATAAATCTGGGGAGTAAAAATACACAAAAAGGAATAAAGTACTCCAGAATAAATCCCATTTAAATAATGAAAAAGAAAAATTAAATATTAGGAAATCCCACATTGAATCTATAATGATGTAGTTTAACTAATAAAACATCTCTAAAATGTGTCAGTTACTGTCTTAATACCCATTGTTTCAAATTAAGAATAAATGAAACTTAACACTGAATACTAAGAAGCTCTTAAAGTTTGGAGGATTTCTAATAGCTTTCCAGAGTCTCCATTTTACACAAACATGAAAAAAAAAACTTTTCATTTTAACCCAAAAATTACATATCACAGCAAAATTAAGAATTCAGAAACTGATTTATATGTTTAAGCAATATTAAATGACAGAATCTATGAGAAGAAAGGAGCCAAGGTAAGCCATCCCTTCTGCTTCTTAATTAAATTGAAGAACACATTTAAAGAGCTCCTCAAAATGGCAACAATAATGAGAAATTTGAAAAATAATATCTTTAACCAGTCTATTACTCCAGAAGGAAACCATGAATTTCTGAAGTAGAATGGAAACAGAAGTGCATAAACATATAGTTGTTTTGATTGTATTAAAATCATACTAGTTAACTTACTTTGAAATTCTAAATGTCATTAAAAAAGAGCATGAGATTTCATGTTTTCAGAAAGGATAAGAGTTAGAAAAGCTTTGAAGATATTCTATGAATTTGCCTAACTGTATTTTGTTGTATTACCATTAAACATTCTAAATCAATGGTATTGCAATGAAGCGATGAACATAGAAATAAGAAAAGCATTATGGATGGCCATTTTTAACCAGTCATATTTTGTCATTAAATTTTTCTGCAGCATATAAATTTTCAAATTCCCAAATGCTCAATAATTCACAGTTATCTCCTCTAGACCAGTTGAGATTAAGATTGGTCCCACGGGCCCTAATTTAAAGAAAACTGACAATCCTCACCATGACTGCTCTTTCCACTGAGAGAATCATCTGGTTAGTGACAAACTCCATAAATGGGTTTTTAGGCTTGGCAATTGGTTATTGTAAAGAAAGTTATATTGTTTACAAATGGCATATCCTTGTATGAATAAATGAACATTTTCTAATTGTAGGATTTAAATATGTTTCATGTAGATATTTTTGTCTTCTTTTTGTTTGTTCTGTGTTTTTGATATGGAATCTTACTATGTTGCTCAGGTTGGTCTCTCACTCCTGATCTCAAATAGTCGTCCTGCTTCAGCCTTCTAAGTAGCTGAGACTAAAGGTGTATACCACCAAGATCTGCTTTTTTGTTAATTTTTTTATTTAAAGCTCATTTAGCTAATTTGTAGCTTGTGAAGAGTTTCATTGAACCCTGAATTGCCAGTCTCAAATTCAGTCAAATGTATTAAGGTAAAAAGTGCCATTATAACTTGTATAATTATATAAAATATAATTTAGCAGAATAAATACATCCTTGCAGAAAAGCAGTTCATTTCTTTTTCTCTTCTTTTTCAGCAGCACTTTCTGTATTTCCAGAGATCTCTTGAAGAATATTCTAATCAGACAAAAACAGAGGCTACCTAATGGAAATTTGGTTTCAAAAAATCTAAATATTTTTATATGTGGTTATATAGACTAAAGAAAGTGCAACTACATTATAATACTAAATGATGATATATTACAGTTTATATTGTCACACACCATGGCCAGTTTCCTTGTGCTCTGCCTCTTGTCTATATTTAAGAGCTGACTATATATCCCTGTGTGGGAAAACACTGCTCCTTTACAAACTGAAGTTCTACATAAGTTTCAATTTCCAGTTGATTCATCAAAACAAAGCTAGTTTAGAAAGGGGAAAAATTACAAATTGCTTACATCTGTTCAACCTAAAATATTATTCATGATCTGCCAGTGATGATGGCTAAGCCATCTGGGGAATATGATAGGTGTTCAGGGGAAAAATCTGTCACAGTGCAATGAAGAAATTACATGTGTGAAGGTGTTAAGGTTATTTCATAGTTCAGTGATGGCTTTAGGTGTTCTGGAATATACAAATTCTAAATTTATATACACACAAATTATAAGCACTTATCCACTGAAAACGTTTACATAGCAAGAATGAATATACTTGTTAAGTAAATTAATGAATTATTAGATTTTAGAGTTTCTGAGATAAATAAGTGAGACAAACTGTTGCAGATTATCACTATATATGAGAACACTTTCTTCTAGTTAACAAGATAGAGAAAAATTATAGATATGCTTTTAAGTATCATTACATATATATTAGTTATATAGAGTTATAACTCTATATATAACTAATATAGAGTCATATATAGCTGGCTATGTGAATATACATGTCTATCTCCACATCTCACAGGTGTATCATAGTTACATAAGTTTCAGAATACATAGTTAACAATGTATTCTGAAAGTTAAAATAGAGTAGTTTGAAATATCAAAATGATTCTTACTTATAGTATTAGATGAATCAAATGTTTCTCCCATTTTCCTTTTTGCTTTCCATTTTCCTTTTGCTATTAGAAAGAAGCTGTTGATTCTGAAGATATACAAAATCCCAGCTAAAACCAGACCTATGATAAAACATTTTTATTATGAGATATATTAGGACTAGTTTTATTCTGGTTCCTACATTTCTGGAACTTTTAATATGAAGTTAGGCTCTCAACTTACTTTATTGCTGCTTTTTTGGGTACACTTTTTGAGCCTCAAGTTCTAACTACTTACAGGAAAAATGCTTACAGAATCCCTAGTCTTTTTCAATTAGTAAATATTAATTGCACAAAGAAGTTTTACTGTGATATTTTCTTATATATATATATAATGCACTTTGGTATATTTCACCCAGTCTATAACTTTCTTTCCCCCTTTTTAAAGAAATTTTCATCTTATTCACTGATTCTGTTAGCATTAATGAGAAAATTTCAAATTATATAATAAAATTGGTTCTAGTGCTATAAATTGATAAGATTGGATGGAAAAAGCTAAATATCAAGAAATAAATACCAAATAAGTCTTTAAATAAATGTTGTAAAATCCTCTTTTTTCAGCTGTTGCATTGAAATACTCAAAGGATCTATATCAATTACCCCCTCATTGAGGAAAGAGGACAGCAACTGTATCTCAAACCTGAATGATTTCCAAGTGTCTCTCATCCTTTTCAAATATGTACTGAAAGGAAAATGCTTGGCAATCAACAACAAGAAAATGTACTGGAGTCACTTCCAGTTATCTGCATATTTAATATAGATCATCCCCTTGAAAAAGTCACATTCAAATATGACTGAAGCTGTGCATTTGTATTCATCCCCTATGGAAACAGTTCGACTGTTTTTCTCTGGGGACTTATATATCTCAGTGACAGCTGCATCGCAACAACATACTGAAGTGGCGCATCTTGACAGGTCACATCCTGGATTTCACATTCTGAATGGCAGCTGGGGGATAGCAGACTGTTTTTTCACAGTGGGCAGGCCCAGTACTTAATCAGATCTTCATTGGACTCAGAGGTAAGCTGCATGTGGGGCCACAAGTGACTCTAAGAAGTCCAGGATGTACCTTTATCCCTGTAATTCTTCCTTAAATATCAGTGACACTCATGTCAGAAACCTCTGTAGCTCTAGAAGAACAGTGTGGAGTGCCTTTCAAGATTATCAACATCCTGTATTTTATTATGGCACTCTTCCCTGATGCCAGGATTCTAACAGCACCACATACACAATTAAAAAACACTGGTTAGGTGATTCAAGTTTCAAACTGAAGTCTGTGTACCCACTTACATATGATATATGTGTATACAGATATATATATATATATAGAGAGAGAGAGAGAGAGAGAGAGAGAGAGAGAGAGATAACTAAAGCACTTCCGTTTTGGCATAACTAAATCGTACACTTTAATTTATAGTTCCTGGGACATCTTACCATTCAGAGAAAATTTATGATTGAAATTAAAAAATATTAATCCATTCCCATTCACCTATCCTAGGGGAGTCCTTGCTTCCTGTGGGAGGGTGTAAGTTTCTGAGTCTCCTGTATATTACTACTGGGGCCTGCATAAACCAACTACCTTGCAAAATCCTAATAAGCTGATGGTAATACATTGACATGTGCTGACAGGAGGAGTATTTCCCTTAGCTTTTCAGGGTTCCTCTTTTGTGGCAGGCAAGCAGCTTTCAGGGCCATTTACGGAGAGTACCCCCTAGAGAGCAACTCTGCTACTCCTTACTGCACTTTGAAAGCCTTTCTGAAGGCTGCTCATGATGGAATCAAATGTTTTGGTGCTAGATGGAAACAGGTTTGGCCTTTGGATTTGCAAGTACAGCTTTGAGAAAAAGCTCCTCTTGAGCCAAAAGCCTAAATTGTACCCTGGATTTCTTCGCTTACAGACTTCAGAGACATCTACAGCTACTTCCCCTGGTTAAATCTGTACTTTGCCTACTGAGAATTTAAGTAAGTAGGTTCCAAGTTCTACAGGAGGACCATCAGTTTGTATAGGCTATGGTGGATAAGGTAAATTCTTCATCCACAGGCATTTGTTTAAGTCAAAAGATATAAAATACAACTTTCTGATTAAGCAAGGGAAAATTTCAGTTTATTCAAAGGCACAGTTTCCTGTGAAACTTTCTCAATAGTTCTAAGACTGAAGAGAATTTTCATTAGCTTAATTATAACAATCAGGAAAATAGCAAAGTTCTGAAAAGGGACCTACAGTAAAATGAATGTGAATCCTGGTGCAGACTGTACTTGAACCTCAAGCAGTCCAGGGACCTTTAGACAGGGGTTTAAGTAGGCTTTTGTAGGTCCATGAGTATACCCAAGTCACACATCTCTACCTATAAATGGTGACTCCTTTGTATCCAAGAACACCAGCGCACACACGTGTGCACTCTTGCATTGCAGCTTCTCTTTGGCTAATTGCCTAAAGAATCCCAGAGAACATCAGAACCCTGTGAGCCCATGCAAAACCCTGTGAGCCAAGCAGTCTTCCCTGCACTCTTTCTCCCAAGATACCCCCCAAAACAATTTTCTTTAGGGTTGATCCCCTCTCATTTGCCTATTTTTCTGCTCCTCGATTATAAATATAAATGATATCCTCTTTCAAATATAAGTACATATATCTGCTTTTATCCACTCTTTCCTTGATTCTTCCCAGGTATTGCCTAAATGCTTCAATAAATCTTTTTATTTTCTGAATATTTTTCCTTTGCCACAATTTTACTTTAGAGTAATAAAAAAAGAAGCTGAAAAACAAAGGATATTGACAGTGATACATCTATAACAGAAGAAAAAACTCATAATTGAATAGGAAAATAGAATAAATGACCAGTTTCCTTAACCTCTAAAATGTTTTGCATACCCAGAATGACCACAACATTTCTACCTAGAAACATGTTCTTCTTTAAGGAAAACTGACTCTTTAAAAACACAATAAAATAAGATAAAGAGATCTATTTATACTATGTCACTAAGAATGTAGTCATGATAATTTTTCAGTCTTTGGTCACAAAGATGCAACACTTCATGAAACTAGGGGTTTATATACCCTAGTCTCAAGAGTTTTGCTGCCATTTCCAGAATTGCTACATAAGACCTGTTCCCAGGAGCAAACAAATAAAAGGAATAAAGCTTGGCAAGGCATGGTATTGTGAGTAGTTTTGGCACACTTTCTGGAGCCAGACTGATGGGAATCAAAGCCAAGCGCCATTAGTTATTGCACAGGCCTCTACAAGCTACTTAACTTCATTGTGCTTTGTTTAATTATCAATATAATTAGGATATATAACATTGTTATGGACACTAAATAGGTGTACCTGGCACATTATTAGTACTATATAACAAATGGCTGATAGTTTCCTATTTGAGTTTCATGCTTTTTGCCGTCTAAATTATTTTTAAGTTAAAAACTCTGTGTATGCAGCAAATATCTATGAAAACATGTATTTTATGCTTCTGAATTAAAGATACCTTTCAAACCCAATTACAAGTCCAATGATCTGTCTGAATGGTAACATTTTGTAACAAGCTCATAATTTCAAGGAAGTATGGACACATCACCAAGAATGACATGAAGCCGAGTATGGTGGCTCATAAATGTGATTCCAGAACTTGGGAAGCTGAGGCAGGAGGATCATGAGTTTAACGCCAGCCTGGGCTATATAGTGAAACCATGTCTTAAAAAAAAATGATCAAAAAACTCAAACAATGACATGGCAAATAAGTATCATGTTATATAGACAAAGACACTCTTCTGAACGTTTACTATGTGTCTGTATGCCTGTGCATGTTTGTATAGTATACAGACATGCAAGACATATGTATGGGAATGTACAAGTAAAATTAGTTTCAAAAAAGATGTAAGCAACTAATTTTAACAGAGAATTAAGAATTATGTATGTGAATATCACTTCTAATAAAAATATTATGTTTTATATGCTTACTTAAGTTGTAACTATGTACAATATTTTAACAATAACTTTCTAAAATATAGTATGATCAATGTGTCAGTTCTGAAAATTTACAGCCATGATTTCTCAAAATTAATCTAACCAGGTATACAAAGGACTTGCACTAAGTGTCTACTGATAACTCTCTTCATAAGTATTAATTGAAATTTCTGACTTGCCATTGGGTCATTAGTAACATATTATTCTATCTATCTATACATATTAATTTGGAAATGATTTTTTTCTTTTGTTGAACTAGTCCTTCAGCAGCTACTTAATTTTGAAGTTCTACCATTTGCCATGTGCTCCACTGGCAAGTAAGCGAAGATCAGGTCAGACATAGTCCCTGCACTAGGGTGACTCTCAACCTCTATTCTGGTACCTACAGGTTCAGTGAGCAGTTTGTAAGGTTAACAAAAAGAGACTATACTTGCTGCATTGTTGATGCCAATCAAGAAAGGCTCCAAAATGCAATACAATAGTATTAGAATTAAATATTAAGAAGTAAATCACTTTTCCATTCTACAAACTTCCTATCTAGATTCTTCAACAACTTTCTTACTGTTTCAGAGTTTCTGTTTTCTCATTGTACTACTTCTGATCCTCAATTCCTCTCATCTTACCAGGAGACTTACAAAACTGACTAATTATGATGATTAAATATCACAATGAATAGTCAATATTGGAATTATTATTGCCTGGTCATTCTATTCCTGAAGACACACACCTCTCCTCCAGCCCATCTTCCAGTCTCCGTTCTGCTTCATTGGACCATCCTCCCTCCATTCCTCACTATCTCTGCTCACCTAAAGTGACCTTAGATAAATTAGGCTTGAAGATTTCTGAGGGATGTCCAAAACAAAAGATTTTATTTAAAAAATAAACTCTTTGCCAGGCCTGGTGGCTCATGTATATAATCCCAGCTATTCAAGAGGCAAAGATCAGGAGGATCAAGTTCGAAACCAGCCTGGCAAATACTTCACAGAACCCTATCTAGAAAGAACCTATCACAGAAAAGGGCTGGTGGAGTGGCTCAAGGTGTAGGCCCTGCATTCAAATGCCAGTACCACCAAAACTAAATTCAAAACATAAACTTTTTCACAGTACTGGGGATTGAAGTAAGAGCCTCAGATTTGGTAGACTGGTGCACTACCACTTGAGCAATGCCTCAAGTACTTTGTCTTTTAGTTTGTACTATCTTTGACCAGGTTGGCCTCCCACTATGATCCTCTTTACCTCCACTTTTGGAGTAGCCAGGAGCACAGTATGTGACATCATGCCCTGTCCCCTTCAAACTCTCAATCTAATTTTTTCTACCTTTTTTCTGAAAATTTGGGGAAGAATGACTAGGCAATATAAAATTAGGACATGAAAAATGTATATATTCAAGTGAAAAATAAGTTTATTCCCTGAATCTAAGGCCATAATGTTTAAGTCCTGACCCTGGATAATACTTAGAAATATGCTACAACAGAATGCAGTTTAGGTTAAATAGCATTTTTAATCTTTGTTTAAATAGATTCTGAATGGCAACAACAGAGACAGTATTTAGATATATGGAAAGTGTATGTTTCTTTATACTTCAAACAGGAGCTTTGATACAAATCAGTTCACATTTTAGGTTTTATCTTTTCTTTCTTAATTTATTCTGGTTAGACTATTCTTTCTTTGGGGGTTTTGGGAGAACATCACAGTATCACAGTCTTCACAATTATCACTAAAATATGAAACTGAGTATCTGGGACATATGCCTGAGGGAAGCCTTCCAAACATGTGGAAAATATTGAAGATATTTCAGTATCACAGATGTTTTACTTTCAAACATGCTTTGGACCACAGACACTGAAAAAAACAAGAAGAAAGATTTCCTGTTCCCATCAATGAAATAAAAGTAAGTGCTCTTCTTTTCAAAGTATGACTTGTCCTCTTTCAGTTAATGTAAGTTAGTGCACTAAAATGTATTAGAGCCTTGTAAAAACTTAATACACCTCTAGCTAACTTCTCTATTTCTCTCACTCCTTTCTTGATTCCATAGATCAGCTTTAGACCATTATTAATTTATATAAATTTTAACAAATTACCTTCTAAAATATTCTTATAGGCTTCAGTTATTCAATAAAACACTAATTTTTATAAAATTACAGCTCTAATATTGTCACTTCTTGCTCAAAAATCTCTACTGATTCTCTATGTTTCAAAAGAATAAGGCCCCTTGCTCCATCATTCAGAATCTTGTATCAAACTATTTATTAAATTCTCTCCCTGCTCATACTCATTTCTCTAGCTTTTCTGCTTTAATGCTTTTGTTCCTTATCCCCTATATTTCAAGTTTCATATATCCTATTACTCTACGATCTTCCATCCCACTCTTCAGAGTCCCAAATACCTCATTTTAACGAAATATCACTTGATTTTGCCTGATTAAAGTGATACTTCTTTTTATATTACATTGGTAGATCCAGTTATCCATTTCATATTTTTGTAGAAATCAGCTGTTATTGTTTATAATAATGTCTGGTGCAATGTGGAACCATTAGGGACCTTGACCAGTCATCAAAAAGCCTTGATACATAACTTTAAGCAGGTGTTAGACACTTTGCTATGAATTCAAATGTGAATAAGGCAAAGCCTTTGACCTCATCACATTCAGCTTCTCCTTGGTTGTATTTTCCATAGGTTTCACATATTCTTATTTGCTTACATACCACCCTGCAGAAAAATGGTCAACTAATTGTTTGCAGAGATAAAACTAACTCGTCTTTTGAATCCTTGTTCTTAGAGTAGGACCTTACGTATGGGACAATATAAAAGTCTTTGCTGAAGTGAAGTGAATTCTTAGTTTGTTACTGATTTCTCCTTCATGATAAGTGGCACAAAGGCTTTCTTGGTGACTCTTACAGCTATTATAAGCTAGTCTCTACAATAATTATATAGGTTCTATTGTTCTGCAAAATGGAAATTAGAATAATAAATTAAATTTCTACATTATTGAATTTCCATAGTAAAAAACAGTGTACTAATTTGAGATATGGTGTGCAGATGATGAAAACAAGCTACTTATCTTTGGGTCTTGGCTGACCAAGACCCAAGTTACTCACCTAACCTATTGGACAAGTTACTCACCTAATCTACTCTTCAGTTTCCTCATGTGGAAATTAGACTGATACCAGAAACTGCTCACAGGGTTCTTTTTTTGTCAACACTGGGGCTTGAACTCAGGGTCTCACACTTGCTAAGCAGGCAGTCTGCCACTTCAACCACTCTATTGTTTAATACTGTGAAAATCACTTCAGTGAAGATTGCCACATTGTGTTATTTGGGTTTTAGCTGATATTATTACATAATAAAAATTATTGACAAAAATATCTGTAATTTTATGTGTCTCATTTTCTCTGCCTGAAACATTTTCCTATTCCTAGCATTAATTAAAACACAAATTTCTCTGGCTGGCTTTTTTAAAAAAATTGGTTCTGCGAGAAGAACCAATACCTCCCAAACAACCATTCTTCCTCAGTCTCACACCTATCATATTATACTATAATTTCCTGGTGCTGACAAAATCATGAATGAGATAAAAACTATGTTTATTTAATCCATATTTTATCTCAGGTTTAGCAAATTCCTGGCACATACCAATAAATATTTGATAAATGAGTAGATGATAGAATTAAAGAGTATTGGACTGATCAGGAAATCATCTTTAACAACTGATTACTGGTACAGCAATCAAAGGAGGTTTCCTACTACAAAATACAATACAAATATATAAACACACACACATATATAATGCATATGTATATATAACTTGAAGGATTTTTGTTTTTTGAGATGGGGTTTCACTAGGTGATTCAGCTTGGCCTGGGATTCCTGGACTCAGGTGATTCTTCTCCTTAGTTTCCTGAGTAGCTGAGAGTATGAGTAAATGCTACTGTGTCTGGCTCTGACATCAATTTTTACCAGAATTAGAAAGGCAGAAAAATGAAATAACAAAACATAAATTCCTTTAGATTTTTTGACATAAGAGAATAATATACTTATATATTAATGTCCTGAAATTTTTCATTTGAACCTTAAATATAGTAAATTCATGGTTATCTACATGAAAATGAAATATCCTTCTTTGTGACAATGATTGTAATTTATTATCAAGGGACATTTAAATATTATTAGAAGGGACATCTAAATATTATTATTAGAGGACTCTTATTTTTTCTTTGCTCATTTGTTTTTTCTTCTTTTTTCTACATTGTCACTCCTGATCAAAGTGACCTAACCTTCATATTTTTTCAAAGCCATAAAACAAGGATGAAATGAAAAAAAGAAAGACCTAAGTCTGCGAAGTCTTCCAATTTATATTCTTGCTTTTATAAGTTTAACATATGTATATCTCAAATGTGAAACTAACTGGGTCTTTCCTATTGTACACAAACTTCTAAATTACAAATTATAAACATACCTGTAAGTTCTACTCTATTAGCAGAGGGAACGTCATTAGTGGGGCAAACATTTCTTTCTTCCTTGTATTACTACATGAGGAGCTAGTCAATTGTTCACAGAAGTATGGGATATCCTGACATGCAAGAATCATTCTTTATTTATTTTGAATGAAGTTTCCTTTTTCTTCAAATATAACAAAATTATCATGTAATCACATAAATCAGGGAAATGAATAGGAAAATATTTTTTAAAAAGCCACTAGTGCATTAAAATTCTATTTTCAGCTTAAATGTGGCCACCTGAGATTTAAAAATGTCCATATTAGGTGAAAGATAAACATTGGACCATTAACATTATGTAATACTGCATTTCCTGGTAGTTGGGATAAGCTTTTCTGCTAATTCATATTCATTCTACCAAATTTCTTACCAGAAGTCACACTTGTTCCTCATGTGAAAAGCTTAGGATAAATTTTAGAGTGGAAAGAAAATATCACTATAGATTCTGTAAGTACCAAATGGTATTTCAGAAATAGTTTGGAAAAAGATAATAGATATTTACCAATAAAAACATAGTTATTGCATTTGCCAAGCTTAGACTGGTTGCATCTTATCTATTATTAGTATTCAACAGAGTAGAAAGATAAACATCAGTTGTCTTCAAGCCAAATTGAGAAATATATAGAAGAGGGAAAATAAACTTAGCTAGAGTAGATTGCTTTCTGAAATCATGTTAAATCACATTAAGTTGTCATCACTGGGTCTCCTACTTGCTTTTCCAATGAAATCTCTTTCATTTGTTTCAAGATACTTTATTAGAAATAACTATGAGCAATTTAAACAAAATAGCAGAAGAGGAAGGTGGTGTCTAGAGAGATGGGAATAACTTGAGAGAGAAATGAGCTTTCCTTAATTACCCAATTTGCTGCATCTATTTTTCAGTGATGCATTAATTAGAGCTAAGCCTCATTTAGCATTTATGATGTCCCAGACACAGTCTAAGTGCTTTACATGTAACTTAAATGATTCTTTCAGCAACCCTATAATATAGGTAGTCTTAATAACCCTACCTTAGAGATGAGGACACTAAGTACAGTGAGTATAAGTAACTGGCTCAAAAAGCTGGCAAGTGAGTATGGAATGGGGAATTCAGAAACAATGGGCTCCAGGGTCTGTGCCCTAAACACCATGTTTAACTGGAACTCTGGAACACTATGAATGTAGCCATACTATTTTTAGGTAGGTTATATTTATTTCAAATTTAAATGTTAAATTATTAAAAGGTAAGATGAGATTGAGGGTCTAATATAACATTTTATACCTTTTGTGAGGTATTTTGAGATTAGCCTTTACGTGTGTTGACCTAACTGATAAAAATACAAAAAGAGGTAGAATTTCTTCTAAAACCTAAGGTAGAAAAGGTCAACATTCTTTCTCAGTAAAATATGCAATACTCCTTACTAAGAATAACCTGGAATAAAGTAATTTTCACTTTTTTATTACACATATCAAATTCCATGACATATCCAACTTGCCAAATCAATATTACCATCTCAAAGGGGGACAAATAGTGTTAAGAAAAAGCAATAAACAATCCACTTGAAATATATTTAATTAGAAACATGTCTAGAAAAGTGATTTATACTTTCTAGATTTTGTTTTTACTTAAATTTGACTTGGCAAATTTGATACTTGGCAAAAAATAAAATCCATCAAATAAAAATGCTACTGTTTTGGGCTGACATTAAAATGGAATACTTTGGAGAGTCTCTTTCCAATTTCCAGGTAAAATACATTCATGTTACTGACTTTACTCTGCGGAGCTCTGACAGAAATATAGGGAATTGTCTCATTAGTGCTAAAACACAAACACACACATATTTTCTCTCTTCTGTCTCTTTCTTTCTCTCTCTCTCTCTCTCACACACACACTCTCACACACACATATACACACACACATACAATAATAACTAAAGGAAATAAGAGACAATTCTGATTATTATTTCTACTTTCCACTTATAAAACCAGAGTCAATCAGAGATTTATCAGGGAGTCAGTGTTGAACTAGTGTATAAAGAGAAAGAGAAAAATGTGAGGAAATGAAAGAGTGAGAGATGCACACACAAATATACAGAGAGAGAGAGAGACAGACAGACAGAGAGAGAGACAGACAGACACATTCTTGCAGCTTTACTTTCCACATCAGATGTTTTCTTTAAGTTTGTGGGAAAATATAAAAATAATAACCCAATTTATTAATTCATCTTATACATTCATTTGAGAATTTTCTCTCTAGGATAATTCAAGAATACTGGCATTTCTCTTATACCCTAATCATATACTGTTCACTGTAAACTCCAAGCCCTAACCCTTTTAAAATCACTGGGAAAAAAGATTCCCTGTTATGGGTATAACTATAAACAACAGAGAACAGAGTTTAGTAACTGCTTCAAATGATTCTATTTCATCTATAGATTTCATCTGTAGATGAAATATATAAATATTGAGATAATAACAACCTGTTACTCATATTTGAATATTCATCCATAAATCTTACTTTTCATTACTTTCCCTAAATCAATTTTACTTATCTACTATCTAATGAATTCTTTCTTCCAGACAAAACAGGTAATGGAAACAAATGACACAGATCCTCTCTCTGTAACACTTAATATTTCTGTAGCACTGGGTGAATCTTCTTCATCCAAAAAATACTGAAATATTTTAGATTGAATGGTTGAAATGGATGCACATTCAACCACAAGAATGAATAAAAGAGGTATTAGCTGAAACAGCTTCTATTCTATTTTGACGGTAAGGCCACCCCCAAAATCACAGTTGAGAAAAAGTATTTCCTTTGATAAGTTTAAAACTGCTAGAAAACAGTGATAGTGAAGCTATGTACGATTTTAAGTATTGTTGCAAAAGATCTGTTTCTAAATCACTTTGATTTTTTAGATTATTTTAATTGTGAAGTGAAGAAAAAATAATATTTAAATCCTTAAATAACTTTTAAATTCTTAAACAATCTCCGAATAGATAATTGACAGCATAGTATTTTTCCTCTAAAAAGTTGAGCTATTGCACTGCATACAATTATCTACTTTCTATATAGAAATGAATTTATAATAACAATTACTTCATAAGATCTTCATTAGAGTGCTAGAATTAGATTTAGATGCACAAGAGCTGACATATACTGTGTATACACAATACACAATTGCACACACAATACACACATATATATATATATTCTTATTATAACACATTAACATGTTTTGTCACAATTTAAACTTCTTTTTGTACAGAACTTTATCACAAACTATCTTATATACTTAGTTATGATTAAAAGAAATGACAGTAAAATTTTTTCTCAGACAAGCTATGATCATTTTTACTACTATCATGTAGGCTTTCAGGCTAATTCACCAAGAAATCACATTTTTCTAATTATGTAAATGAACATATGTCTTACCTGTGTGAATTAATGTCATAATAACAAAGTTCCAGAATAAAATAGAAAAATTTAAACCCTGTCAACATTCTCTCAAGGATTTATAGTAGACAAATTAAAATACATGAACTGTACCATGTCTTCATGATTACTAATAAAACTATGATTTTTTACAAATCAGAAAAAATGATGAAAAAAATGAATACTAATAAGACTAGACTAAACATCCATTTCTGATAAACACTATTAAACTTACATGCTATTCAAAAGCATTTAGCCAGGTGGAGCTCAATAACAGGTGAAGGTCTAATTACTTTTTCTTTAGTCAATAACGCTTAGATACTCTAGTTTAAGGATTACTATATTAAATGTCCACTATGCATGACTATGTGCCAGTGCATTTGCATTAGCCAATCTAAACAACAATGACAGAGAGAATAAAAGGAAAATACTATAATACTTAAAATAGGTATTTCTGATAGTGTTCCCAGTGTGATAGGAAGGATTTCACTCAATGAGGCTTCACCGATGGCTTCAGGTTTTCTTCACCTAACAAAAGAATCTCCTTGAACCATGCTTCAATTCTATGCCCTGGCTCTTTTTGACTCACAAAGCAGTTGTCAGATTTTCTGGAATTTTTCAAGTTCCTTGACATTTTGGAGCATTTCAACTACGACAATCAGTAGGTGTTATAAATGCAGGTTTGTTTGCCTTCCTTGAGAACTCGGAGTTAACCTTTTACTAGCTCATGTTGCCTAAAAAGAGCTTTTCTACTTGGAAAGGTGCTGCCTTACATCCACAACAGTTTAGTACTCAGTTTCTTAAATCAGTCTCAAAGGGTATATATTTGAGACAAAGTTACTGTATGCAGGTTTTTTTGTTTGTGTGTTTTTATGATACTGGGGTTTGAACTCACAACCTCATGCTTGTACTCTACCACTTGAGTGATGTCCCCAACCCTTTTATTTTCCATAGATAGGGTGTTACTTTTGTTCAAGGCTAGCCTTGGGTAGTGATCCTAATTCTGCCTTCCATGTGGGTGGGATTGCAGCCAAGAATCACCATGCCTGTCTTGTTCTTTGAGATGTGGTCTCACTAAATTATTGCCTGGGTTGACCTCAAATGCCAGTCTTCCTATCTCTACCTCCCAGGTAGCTGTGGATTACAGCACTGAGCCACAACATCCAAACTACACAGATATTAAAAATAAGGCAGTCAACCTGCCGAAGAACAACTTAATGTTATTATTTTATAATGAATCATCAATTAGATGACATACAGTCTTCAGTACTTCTAAGAGTGCCTGAATCAATGCATATGCACATGCATATATATGTATACTAACACACACATATATGTACATGTATACATGTACATATATATATATATACCTCATTCTACACTCAAAAGACAGACAGAAAAATGAAATTAATTCAGAGCTAGGTGAAGCCAGAGACCAAGATGAGTGGATTGTCTATTATTTGGATGGAAGGGACAAAGGTGTACATGGGGCTGTGAAGAACTTCAGGACAGTGAAGACCATAGGAAACAGCCCAATTAGCTCTGCTTCACTATTATCATGAAGAAATAAAGGCAAATTTTATTTAAACTATGTTGACAAAGCTTACTCTAAATGAAAGTTTCATTTTGTTCCCATAAATTTTTATCAACATAGAAGGTATAATTGTTATTTAGTTATGATATAAATTTCACTTGTTCTCTGGCCAGATACATACTTTAACATGCCTTATTTTACTTCAAATTTCATTTACTGTAACATATTTAAAATGTAGATGGTTTGAGCTTTTACAAATAATACAGCATACCATCAATCAGTTTTCCAGAAGAGAACTTGATTTTGCTCTGCAGATGTCAGCTGAAAGCCTGAGTAGATAAATGAACTTAAATTTAATCAAATGCTTCAGAACCCAGCTATAGAATTTGTTCTATCTCTTTTAGAGTTGGAAAAAATAACCATTTGAATTCTATTTCAGAATTATTTAAAAACTTGAGCTTGTGGTTTGAGCTATAAATCCTCAGCTAGATAGACAGTTTATTTAGTTGTTTCTTCCTCTTGTCTGTGAAAAATAATCCTCATTTTATCTTTGTCCAGGAGACACAAGCCAGAAACAGATAAATCTGTGATAACTCATATAAATAGGAATACATTCACATTTTGAATATTACTTTGGTAGAGTACAAAGTTATATAAATCAATAGTATTATTGAAAATTATATGTCAAAAATAAATGATAAAATAGCACTAATATTATCATACTAATATAAAGTTACACTGTTCTGAGAGGGATTGGTAGAAAGAGCTACTGCTGGAATCATTAACTCTGGCTGTGCCTCTAAATGGGTGTCTTCTCTTGAACAGCTCTTGAGAAATTTAACTAGATCATGTCACATGTCAGATATCGAGTGTTTTCCATATTCTTATACGTTTACATGATACTTATATAATTTTAATATTTTAAGTACACCTGTAATTTTTTTAATCATTCCTGAAGCAGAGTTTTTATATCAAATCATATATCATATCATATTTGGTCTTGTCAATGAGATATAACAACTCATCTAATGCCTGAATTGGAAATGGTCAATGCTCTTCAAATGCATTTAATTTCTCTAAGAGTTATAAATTTTCATCTTTTTCAACATTTTAAAAGATTTTCTACTTATTTTTATGGAGGATTATAATGCTATTTTAAATTATTCTTAAGTATAGAGTATACTAGCTTGACCATACACACAGTCACATCCCCTCACACTCACACCCATACATGTGATCAATTCTAGAGTTTCCTTTTGGTAAAAGATGGGGGAATTTGAAAGAGACTGTGAAACTTATTTTCAATGTGTTGCTGTAGTGGAATAAAGAATAAGTTATGTGAATGTTCCTTAATATCACTAACAGCAGCTTGGTTAGAAAGTCCCCAATCAACTCTAAATATTGAAAGGTCCAAAGCATTCAAGGGGGTGCAAAATTCCCCCAAGTGGTTCATTTCAGCGTGAGTCACAATGGTTAAGTGATGCAAAGTCATTTGCTAATGCATGACTCCTGGAGAGGAGCAGAACACCTCCATCATCTGCCCGCTGGTCTGGGCAGCAACACATTTTAAAAGCTTTGTCTACTATAGGATCTCTTCTCTACTCGGCCTGCTTGCTCTTCTGACAGTCTGGTTCTTATGTAACATAAGGATATAAAAACATAATCATCGAAGTTTTTTAAGACATTGATTCCAAAGAGTATAACAAAGGAAGATGGTTTGTCTAGTTTGTCTTTTTAAAAAATTGCTTCTGTCTGCTCTGTTATCCAGTAAGCACCACTGTCACTGACCCTCACCTAAACTATTAGTAATCTCAGTATGTCTCCTCATTATCACAATGTCACAGTGAGAAATCCAAGGGCTTATTTCCTGTGCACACAATTTAATTAAAAAAACCAAAGTAAGAGAAATGCCATACTTACCATATATCATGCTAGAGGGAGAAGAGACCCATAAACCTATTTTGGACAACTTTTGTAACCTTGAATTATTTACTAAACAGGTTACTAATTTCAGTAGTTGCCTTCTAACCCTTTCTGGAATAAATTTTAGCATGTAGAATTACATGTCTTGGAAAGCTTTTCTAAAATTGAGACATCAATTAATGCTATTATTTATTCAAATCCTAGGTATTAGATTCATTATCATAAGTTATTTCTGAAGACAACTGATATGCAGTACAGCCATGACACAGCACAGGAATGGGCATTACTATGAATTTCTGGTTTATACTATTAACTGAATTCAATTATTATTTGGAAACTCCTCTGTTAATCTAACCAGTGACAATGACAACTGTTTCAAGCTAAGACCTTTGGGTAAGCAATCCGAAATTACCTTGTCAGTTCCTTATGTAAACCTCTGGGCTCTCAATCTGGGAATTCTGTCACTTGAGGAAGCACATGTTGTTGTTATCTTCCTATAGCTTCACTCCTAGTCTACCTCCTCACATAGGTGAAGGAGTGAATGTGCTACGGCAGGAGCAAACCTATTCATGTTTTCTAAATGTTGTAGAATTATGTGATTTCAAGTTTTTGTTGCTTCAATAAAGACTTTTGAATGAAAAAAATCTGCATTTCATTTTCATCCAGTTTGATAGGTATATCATTACTTTGTATATTTCTAAAATACTTTATTGCATATGTTCTGTGTTAATTATTTCCTGTAAAATGATTACTAAGTTTGAAACTGACAATATTTCTTTTTTGAGACATCTGTTTCAGAAAAAAAGAACCAAAAAAATTAGCCAGCTTAGCAAACTAAAAATGATTGCTCCTGGTTGTGACTTTAACTGAGATCTGGTAATGGATTATTTGACAGATGGATTCAAAGTATCAAGTTCCCTTTTTAAAAAATACTCAGTATTTGGAATCAAATGCAAAGATAAGAGTTTTGGCTAAGTGCCTACATCCCACCCAAACACTATTTTCCAAATTTACATTATTTTAAAATAGGTGTCAAATGCTTATAATTACTATGCAATTTTTTCAAACCCCAATGAGAAACAGATATTTTGGTGTAAGGTCAGCTTGTCATATGCAAATATTTAATATGTGACTATATAATAATTTCTGTCTAAAGCTGGACGAATTCTGTTGAGAGTAGATCATCTATGGAATAAAAAGCAAAGTCACAATTTAGCTACAAGTAATAATCTTACTACTAGTAAAATAAACTGGAGAAAAAGGAAATAAGAAGTTAGTTTATATCAGACGAAACTATTAAAAATAGTAATACTGTATTGTTAAAACCCTAACATGTTAAATTGTTCAGATATAACCAGTTGTCACATGGTTACTTAAACTATTTAATACTGTTCAAGTTTGTGATTGCTACAAATATCACTTAGTATCTGAAATAAAGAAGCTCTAAATCTAAACTCTGGTGCTTAGTAGTACAACTTAATTACTTTTGGTATATCTTCTTGAAATTTTAAGACAACCAAGAAAACTGAGCCCATATAACTCATTAAGGGAAATTTATACAAGCTGTTTACCTAAATATTTTTAATTGTTTTATTATACTACTACTTAATTAATTTATTTTTTTACAGAAAGGAGAAATGGACCCCTCCATTGATTTTATTATTTCTGGAGTGTCATCAAAAGGCAGTGGTTTTTTCAGGATTGTGATTCAAATGAATAAAACAAGCAACACAAACTGCATTTTCATTATGAAATCAATTGGGTATTGACAATGAAAATTTGCATAGTCTGAAACAAAAGCAGCTTAATCTTGGTAAGAATTTACTGATAAAATAGCAATTGCCAATCCAGGTTTTCTGCAATGTGCTCCATTTGACAATCCACATAGTTCCTGAATGATTGCTTGGACAATGAAAGTGGAAGCAGGGTAGAATTGAGGGTCTGTAATTGAGTTTGTAAGGCAATGGCATTTGAATGATGCTCTCACCACACACACACACACACACACACACACACACACACACCAGCAACAGCAACAACAACAACATCCTAATCAGGGAATGAAACTGAACAATACCATTGCTCTAATCATGAAATGTTGTGCTGAAAACTCAAGTAAAAGCAAAAGGCAGTAGGTATTTGCCAAACACAAAGCAGTCATTTGTCACCTACAGTGTTCTGGAATTGAAATTAACTGTGCCATCTAACCCTGCTCCAATGTGTGAAGACACACAGTCAACATGCTAACAAGAACAACAGAAGTTACTCGTGCTGCTGCGTACATTTCCCACTTCTTGCTCCTCAAATCCGCAGTCTATTCAGAAATCCTATGATTACCTTCTTTAACCTCAACAACAATTTTATCCTTTTGTGAGGATTAACTATCAGGTATTTACAACTGAATGTATGTCCAAGTTGTTTTATTATCTTCTTCAAATATTGGAAGGAAAGGTGGTAATTTTTCAGTGAAAGTAAAAGCCTTTCAAGGCAGGTAGAAGTAAAGCTTTCTGAGGGGCAGGGAATGAACAAATATTATGCTAAGTAATTGAATAGCTAATAACTTAAGAATAGTAACAAAGACCAGAGTTCCTAAGATGTAATAGCAAGTATCTCTCCTGAACTGAGGAAAGTACTTCAGGATTTTCCTTTCCCTTTTATGCCACAAATGGTGTGACCAACATAGAAATCATCTGAAGGAAATGATTAGGCTGATGACCACTGATCTGTAAAAAGTGGAAGAATTAATATTTTATGTAATGCAATCTTACTAGGCTTGTGCATGATGGAATTAGCCACAAAGAAAAATGAAATTTTGTCATCTGTAAGTTAATGGGTGGAACTGGAGAACATCATCTTAAGCTAAGTTAGCCAGGATCAAAAGGCCAAAAATCATATGTTCTCCATCATATGCGGACTTGAGACCTAAAACAAATGCAGTAATATTATTGGACATGGGTCACAGACTAAGAGGAGAAAGTGTACAGCAGGAATAGGGAAAGGGAAGGAAACCTAAAACATGAAAGTGTTTGATGTGTCCACTGAAGAGGAGCTAATAATCTTAAACTGACAAAGGCCACTATGGGATGGTGACCAGAAAGCACTGAAGAGGTCTGGTAGAGATGAACCAATTCTCGCTGTAATACACATGTGCATGGAAGCAATACTAGGAATCTCTCTGTATAGCTATCCTTATCTCAAGCTAGCAAAAATGCTTTTTTTTTCCTTATTATCTCTTATGTTTCCTTTTCAACAAAATTGGAGAAGAGGGCAGAACAGGTTCTGCCCGGAAGCAAGGGGGGTGGGGAGGGAGGGAGGGGGAGGGGGCAAGGGGGTAGAGATGGGCCAAACATTGTATACACATATGAATTAATGAATAAATAATAAAAAAGAAAGGAAAAAGAATGTTTCCTCCATTACAATTCTAGTGGTCAAGTCCCAAATCTTTTGTCTTCTTGTTTTATTTATTAGTGATATATTGAGCTGGCATTACAAATGTCTATAACCATAGCTTGAAAGCTGTGGCCTGAGGCTCTTGACCTTGTTGTCAACCACTTAGAAGTTGGTGTTAGCTGATAGACTATGATCGGTGACATGAAAAAAAAAAAAAAACCTACTCTGAATTTTTACTGTCAGGCCAAAACACATTGAAAGTATTTCAAGGAGACAAGAAATTGCAACCTTTTAGAAATTTATGGGATACTTGATTCAATAACCTTTCTTAGCAAACTCAGTATTTACTCATGCTCCCTGTTTAACACTCCATTAACTATACTTGCCTCTTTACATCCACAACTATTTTTTAACATATAAATATAAGAAATCTCTGAATGTAGTTATTATCCAGTTGCCTGCATTTAAATCAGAAGTACTTTATCCAGATTAATTCAACACATGTTTTGCATAGTTCTCAATATTCCTCTTTTTTTTTTAATGAAAGGTCAGAAAAACAAGGGAAATTCTTGGGTTGACTGAGAAAAGTGAATCTCTCAAAAGTAGAAAGGCAATAGAAAAACCAAAAGCATGTAATGAATATTACTTATGAAAAGAATTCATGTTCTCCCTGTAGCTCTTGAATGTAGCAGTATTTTACTTTGCTTTGCTTTAATTACTGAATTTAAGCCTTAGTATTTAAACATGATGAAAATGAATTTGTTCACTTGCTGAAGGATTAGTAGCAATGATTTTTCCTTTAGAAAGTACCATGATAAATTAGTATTATTTAAAATTGTATTGATTAACATATTAATTAAAATTAAAATATTATTTAAAAATGAAGTTTACCAGATTCTGAAGTCTAATATTTAAGGCAAAATTAAGTTACTATATTTTATAACTAAGGTCACTTTCTCAGGTGACCAGGGTTAATCTGCAGATAGTCAGTTTGAATGCTGCCATAACTATGATATACTATTTTTTAATCAGAACTTGGTCTCACATTATATTACAACAACACCACAGGCAGTTAAATTTTTGTAAACATTAATTCACAATATAGTAGATACTGGGCACAAGTTGAACACATCAGTTAGATTAATTAGTAAATTGCTGGAAGACAAGCTGTCTGATTTCTCTC
Source organism: Castor canadensis (assembly GCF_047511655.1). Taxonomy (NCBI): domain Eukaryota; kingdom Metazoa; phylum Chordata; class Mammalia; order Rodentia; family Castoridae; genus Castor; species Castor canadensis. The sequence goes on along the minus strand of NC_133391.1, from coordinate 92,836,922 downwards.
CTGATTATTTGGGTTCAAGCCTTCTTCACAGGCCTATCTCCCCACTTTGTTAACATAACACTCCATGGCAAATACCATTTCCAGTGGTATACAGACTGATAAAGAAATCTTTTGCTTGATTGCATTTGCATCCCTATTTTCTCTTCTTTTTCATTTTTTCCTCTTTTCTTTGTTGATTTATTTGTTTGTTTTGAGACAGGATCTCCTTATAGAGCCCAGGATAGCCTCAAACTCAGTGATCATTCCTTTCAGAGTAGCTCAGATTTACAGGCATGTGCCACCATGCACTCTAGAAGAGTAACTCTGAGCTAAACTTCAGCGTTCCTTTACTATGACTTTGCCCCTGGGTACATGTGCTCCAATATTAACAATATGGGGAATTTGTGCTTCTTTTTAGGCACATAGAGATATGAATAAATCAATCTTTGCTCTCAAGGAGCTTATAATCTAAATTTACAGAGGTAAATATGAACACATTTTGATGACTTTTTAATAAAGACATAAATCACTTGTGAAGAGAATACAGAGAAACAGAATTCAGGTCAATCTCAGACAAAGAAACAAGAGCGATGAGTTGTGCCCAACTGGAATTTACTTTAAAATTTAGATTAAGAATGATATATGTAGAGAAGAGAGAAAATTGCCTATTAAGGAAGAAAACCAGAATAAGCCAATATTAGAGAGGCCATAAAGGCTCCACAAAAAAACTGCCTTATTAGAAGTGTGCATGTCAGAGTCTTCCAATATAGCCAGAAATAGTGTATCATAGAGTTATCCTATCATAGAAATATCTTGGGTTTAAAATGCCTACTACGCAGTGCAGCTGCAGAAATCATTAAACTAGGACACATGTTTTGTAAAGAAATATTACAACTGTGTTGCTCATAGGTCAAAATAGAAACCATATGGAAATGTTTTTAGCATAATACTAAATTTAAAACAAGTAGGGCATTTTCAGAAAGTATTTGAAGTGAACATTTCCATTTTCAAAGATTTTTTTAAAAATACTTTTCCATATGTGTAACTTTGAGTTGATTCAATACTCTAAAATAATCCATTTTAATGACTTTAATGAACTAATTTCCTGAAGTCTAAGATGATCTATTTCAGCTTCTTCTTCTACTGGGGACATTTTTGAGAACCTGGCCTATTTGAAATTTTTTTGTGACCCAAGGACATCCGAAGTTATCCTTGAGAAGGAGACTTCTTAATTTCATATACCCTTTTATTTTGCACACATTACAAAAAACGGATTTTCCATCTGAATGATGAAATCCGTAACTGAAATCTGAAAGATGGTATTTTTGTGATAACCTTAAAACTTAAAAAAAGGTTGATGTTGGAAAACATGTGAAAATGCAATCTACTTTTTAAGAATCATAAAAATCACAGTTTAACTACACAAATAATGTGTTTTCTTTCTTTTAGAAGCATATTTGCCTAACCAATTAAGGATTTTATAGCACAGTGACAACTACCCAAATGAGAGGTTAGCAGGAGATATTACTTGTTTAGAATTTTGTTAGACATTTTTCCCTCCTATGGTTAATGAGAATTATTGTTTTGACCATATTTAGGTTGAATTATGGTCTTAACCATTATATGTGAAATAAGTACACAAATAACTGTAAGAGTGAGATGGTACTTTGAAGTAAATATTAAGTAAAATGTTATTGTTCAACATAATATTGTTTAATAAAGAAATTAAGAAATATGTCCATGAAATATGCAGATTATTGAGAACGCAATCTCATATTCTGGATGAGAGGAAATTATTAAAATTTTATTTAATCAAAGCAATAATATAAAAGAGTATCTGTCTTCTCAACACTAAAATATGAAATGCCTAGAAATAAGTGCAAGATAGCATGTCAAATTAAAACAACATAATTATAAAATAGTGAATTTCTCTTATGTATCAAGCATGGTAAACAACTTTCTGAAAAACTCAAGGGACTACAAAGTGTTTCTGAAGAAGCAATTCATCATCATTTTAAAGAAAACCAATATATTATTGGCATTGTGCTAGATATGGAAAACATCAACAAAGCAACACACATGAAATAATATAAATATATACTATTATATATAGACATACACATCATATATTACTTATAGATACTGCTAGTTTATTCTATATTAGCATATTATATACTTTGCTAATTTATATAATATAGATAGCAGTCCTTACATTGATATATGTTTTCTGTGTGTATTTAGAGTATGTTTATGTATATAAGAGAATACACGCATGAAAAGTATATATGAGTATATTTATATGCATGTTTACATTCTATATAGTCAATTTATCTTACAATTTCACATTTCTCTCGTGATCATTAGATTTAATTTTAAAAAGATCATAGAATTTTCAAGCATAATATTAACCTTTTATTATCCACAAATGAGAAAAAAATGTCAAAAGTAGTTCTCATATGCGTAGGAGATGTGTACATATTATGCTATATATATATATATATAAATACACACAAAGTACATTGAGTTATACATACATGAATGATATATATTCTCTGTGTATATAGTGTGTATATATATGAACATACAGATAGAAAGTATATATAGAGAGGAAATTTATGTAGTGTGCAAAATACACACATACATTCATGTCTATAATTTTTATTTCTCATAAATATAGCAAATAAAATATAGGAATAGATTTTTAATCATTTATGTTTATCATAGGAGCTATGCGTTGTGTAAGCCTTTCATCATTGCAGATATCCATAGAAGGAACAAATTGAGAATGGAACATAAGTATCTGTGTTCATCTCTTTATATAATATTTGCCTGCATATATGCATATACAGACATACACATCATTGTGTATATGTGTATGTAAATATATTTATTTTATTGTCAGAAAGTAACATTTCATTATGATCCTGAATCATATGAAAACTATTTTAATTCCAAAACAAATTACTTTAAAGAGGAGTATTTAGTTAAGCTATCTTTACATCATAATAAGCATAGGTTAAATAAGTCTCTTCAGGAGGAAGCTATAGACAAGATATTTCTGAGGATGTGTCAGAAAATCAAGCAGAAAAGTGTGTGTGACATATTCTCACATGTAATGAGATCAAAAATGCAGAATCAGTTTGGTGTGGAGCCCCAAGGAATCTAAATGATTATTTATGTCAATGCTCATATGTAATTATAAATCCGAGATCAGAGAATTAGTCTTATCTAAAGACAGAAAAGAGAGGCTTATGTCAACCTCCCTTTAAAATAAAGTTTATAAATTATTCTAAAAATTCTCTAAAGCAATGTTCTTCTCTGAATCATTGCACAATGTTTTAGACAGACAATAATAAAATTTTCTCAAATATGAACTCCAATTTGAAAAACACTGCTGCAGATTAACAAGCAATTACTAGACATTTCAAATAAAAAGTCTAAATTTCACTAAGGATCTGGGGCAGTTATGTAGCCAATTTATCTCACACTTATACATTACTTGTATAGTTAATAGATTGAACTTTAAAAGATTGTTAAGGTTTTTGTCAAATATTTGAGTTATATACTTTCTCCACAAGAAAGCAAATAAAAATATGAAAAGTCACTTCCATTGGACAAAAGTTTTAAAAGTCTGTATGAACTTAATTATTGTTTTCTTGCACCTCATTTTGGTGAAGATGTTTTTTTCTAAAAAATATTGAATGTTTTTAAAATGTTTACTATGGTGAAGGCATCCCTTAATATTGGTGCTAATATCAATACTTTCATTATATTAATCATCACCTGTGAGTTCTCAATCCAAGTTTCATCTTGACAAATACAAAGCAGCAGGGTATCATATGATAATAAAGTCCCCACTATATTAAAATTAATACTTAAAATGTGACAAATTAGGAAAAAATATTATTTTAATTATGGCAAAATTAACTTGTACTTATTTTATAATTAGAGTATTTCATTTTTGTCTAAATATTTTAATAGTAGATAACAATTGCTAAGGCCCAAAAGTTTTAAATGTAAATGTTTTAACTCTTTTCAAAGGTGATTACAAGCAGATAAAAACTTAAACAGTTAATCTCTTAAGTGTCTGAATTTAGAAAAGTAGGTTTAAACCCATCTACACTTCATGTTTACTAACATTCTCCTTTTTTGTGAAAAATAAAGAAAATGCTCTAAGTGTATGTATGGGTGCACATGTGTGCATAAGCACAGAAAACGGGAATAGGAGAATACAGAGCAAAGTTGAAGTGCTGCTAATGTCACCACACTGCAGTTGAGTGGCAGCAGATTACTTACGCATCTTTACATATTTGCAATTATTAGAGTGAGCATATATTAGTTTTATATTTTAAATATGTTATATTATATAAAGAAATTTTATACAATCCAAATTGTACTGTGTTGCCCAGGCTGTCCTTGAACTCATGATGCTCCTATCCTAACCTCCCTATAAGCTGGTATTACAGACACTTACCGCTGTACCAGAAATCAAATTTTTTAAAAAAGAAAATAATATCATTCCAAACAAAAACAAACAGGAAATAATGTAAGTATCCAGAATACAGGAACGGTTAAATAAGTTATAGAAAGATATACAATGCTTTCAAAATTAAATGCTCTACAATTTAAAAAGAATGAGCTATATAATATTGATGAGAAAATATCAGATATGTTAATTTATATCAAAATTTGAACAATAGTACATGTGATTCTGATTGTGGAACCAATAGCAAAATACATGTTTATTTTTTGCATGTAAAAGCAAATTTTAAAACATTTTATCTCTTTCTCTCTCTGCCTATCTATCTATCTATCCAATAAAAGGATCTGCTTTTCTTTCCTCAATGTTTTATTAGCATATATTAATTGAACAAAGCCATGGGTTGCACCATGACACTTCCACACACTTGGGGGACATTTTCCCCCTCTGTTATCTTTTCTTACACTCCACCTTTTCTTCTTTTACATTCCTATTAGTCACCTTTTCACATTTTTAGAATCTTTATGAAATTATCTATGGTACTTTGGTAATGAACCTGAGGGTCTGCTTTGTGCAATTTTTTAAATATGTTGTCAGTAAGAAAATAAAGGAAAATCATTTCATCAAAACTGTATATGGCTATTATGACTCAAAGTAATTATAAGAATATTATATATTGCAAAAGTATATCATATTTTTAATGTAATAATACATTATTAGGCTACATATTTCTTTAGGAGATTTTTAATTTCTACATTGATTAATTTTATCATAAATGTATATATAAAGAACAAATTGTATCATAATTTTAAGTAATTTAAAATTTTCAAAATGTCTTCTTTATTCTTCAAATTTTATGAAAATTGTTTCTTTACAAGAAAAGTAGCAAAATGATAAAAAAAAATGTAGACCACATGTGGATTTTGAGGAAATACCTATAAAAAGGGTGTGATCCCACATCAGTGTAAAGCATTCTTGTGAACTTGTGATTTTGTATTTTACTTGTACCAATTAGATTATTCTTTCACTATTGAAAGACTCTTCTTAAATTATAAATCTAGCAATATAGTTCCTCTTTTTTCAGTTGACATGACCTTCAAAAATGATCATACATTGAAACATAATGCAAGAGTGTCTGAGTTACATGTCTGATAGTTTTCATTTTTAGAGTTTCTAAAACAACCTAGAACTAAATAAGTATTTAAAGTTGGTAAAGTTTCACAATTTCTAGAGAAGAATGAAACCTGACCATATGATTATTACCTAAATGATCTTTATGAGTAAAGATATTGGTTTCCATTATTGCATTTTCTATTTGCAAGGACAGTATTTGGAAAAGCCTTCACATTTCAGCATTGTTATCAGACCCACCCTAAAAGTCCCACCATAAACTTCCATGAGAATCACTAAACTCCGGTAATCAACAGGGGATATGAAACTATTTTGTAAAACTGTATTAACCACAGGGTTTCAAAATAATAAGTCAAAAAAGATCTAAAACACATTCTCAAAGAGCAGGTCCTTGGGGAGTTTGTCCTTGCTTTCATTTCGTGTAAATCTTTTTTATTTCACCAAGGTTCACAGTTCCTTATTCTCTTTCAGAAACTTAGCTACACACATTATGTTGAAATTCTGTATGGTGTGCTTTAATGTATTTGTTTCAATATATCCATAATATTTCCTTTCACATACACAGGTGTACAAATTTCCATTACATTTGAAAGGCCTCTCTAGAACTACTTTATAGACTTGGCCACAGTGTAGAACTCAATCCCTTGACTTTCAAAGGGGCTGTGGAGACTCAAGAGTAGGAACATTCTGAGATGTGTTCTTTCTAGAGAATTCAAAATCAGTCAGGTCAAAAATACCTAAAACACAGTCACCACAATAAAGAATACCAGAAATCAGAAGTTTGATCTTATTGCTCTTTGTAACACACTTAGGAATCACTGAAGTAGTTTATATCAAAATACTTGTGGCAGAAAAGTGAGTGAAACCAAATATAAAAAAAGAGTATTGGTAAATTAGCTAAAAGGATCTGAAAATTTTACATTCAAAAAATATGAGCCAAATGTAGTGGTGTATGCTGAGGCAGGAGTTTCACCTGACCCAAAATATTGAGGACAACCTGAGCAAAACAACCAGACTGCCTCATACATGTGTATGTGTATATACCTGCATAAGAACTTACCAAAAGTGTACTATTTCAACCTTGCCTCTTTTTCCATGCTTTGACTTTGGTGATGAGTTGGAAAATATAAACCAGAATCCAGAGAACCAAAGTATTAATTCAGAATAATGCTAAGTTTTCTCATTTGATTTCCATAGTCAGGGAATATTCAGAGTATTTGTTGTTAAATCTTAATCATTTGTTACTGGAGTATGCATGTCTAAGATTAAAAAGTGAGATTTTTTTTTCTCACACAAGAAGATAATGAATATTGGTAATATAAAAATGTGTTTTTAATAAAATGTGCTCTAATGTCAATCTTTGTTAAGAATGTGTCATTATTTTTAGAGCCAAATTTTAATTGCTAACAATATTTATATTTTAAAAATTATGGTTAGTTTTTTTTCAAATGCACATATTTTATCTTATTTGTTGAAACTTCCTTTCAAACATAAACAGGAGTGTTGAATAACCTTGTTCTAATTATAACAATGCAACTTAATTGTGTGCACAATAATACAAGAAACTCTCTGGAGGTTTCAATAGGAAATGGTGAATTGTTACAGGAAAGTGTCTCAATAACAATACAAAACAAAAACACCTTAGTCCAATCCCTTCTATGGAATATGAAGTAAAATATTTTTAACTTTGGGTGTGGAACACTTTTTCTTTTAGGAATTCTCTGCATTGTGTTTAATAGGTCACCTAAATGGACCATTCCCTTTCATTTCTACCACTCTGTGCTTATGTCATTAATATCTTATAAGTAAATTAAATCAAAAGGACTAGTAGGTCTTTGTGTCTTTAGTAATTTCTTTACATGACACTATCTGTAATTATAAGATGTACTTTCTCAAATGCAAACATCTAACTGTGCTTCTTAAAATTAATTCACTTCCCAACTTACTTTGCCAATTTGTCTTCCAATGCTCCAAATGGCTAAATGTATACTTAATAACACACCGAAGGGCTCCATGTGTAGTTAACACTTTACTTGTCTCAGTTTCTCCTCAAATGAGGTGTAACATTTTCTTTCCTCCTTCTGTGTTCTCCCTAGCTCTCTCCCTCTCTTTTTCCTTCTCTCTCCCTCCCTCTCTTTCTCTCTCTCTCTTACACCCCTGACGATTGCTATTCTGTTTTAAAACCAGTTCAAATACTAAGCTCACTTTTTATGTTTCTTTATGAATTTGAATAACAAATTATGTATTCCTAATAGTATATATCTTCATTATTCCTCTAGAGTTGTACATGCCTGGTTCCACCATAAAGCTGATGCATCTCCTAAAGGTAGGGAATCAGCAGTTCTTCAATTTTGTATCTCTCATTCAATTTACATTCAGTAAATATATGAAGTAAATATTTGTGAGTTATTTATTTTACACACTAAACTGAATGACTGAATTCGTCCTTATGGTCTTTTGCTACTTTTATGAGAGATTATTTCTTCTATTTTTATTGAGTTTGTGTTAATAAGTGTTGCCTTCATTTGTAAAATGTGGCGTCTGTGACTTTGGGGTGAAGCATTAAGGCATATTATCTCAGCCAGCCTCCTTGCTCATAGCTACAGGTGGGACTTAACTGTTCCTTAAATATGTCTCACATTTATGCTTCCATGATACTGCCAACTAGGCATGTAGCACTTCTTTTGTAGTTTTGTTATAATAAGGACTCATCAGTTTCACTATGAATTCTTATTACTCTTTAGCACAGAAAAATATAAAAATCAGTAGTTCATTCATGAGCAGACATGAATAAGTGTCACGTTCAATCACTTGCTTAGAAAGAAGATGAGTTGAAATAATAAGCACACAAACAAAATTCATGTTGTGAATAAAGTAACCATTATAAAATAATGAAAATATATATCCACTTGGAGATTTTACTGAGGTTCTTTCCTGTCTATGGAAATGATTAGTTATATGTTCTATTGTGCCAAGGACAGACTGGTCCTTCCCAGTCACTTACCCTCTGACAGCATGAATAAGTCTCAATGATGGATACGCAGTTCTCACTTTCAGTTTATTCTTAAGGATTAATGCATTAACCCATTCCACGTGCTTCTCTCCTCCTTTGACCATGAAAGCAGGAATCCAAAGGACACTGTCATTCAGCATGGAAAGTCTATGCACAAATTTTTCTCTGTCACTCTCATTCCGAAAGCCTCCAAATGCTCTTTGCACAACTGATGGATTCATGGTAATAAAATCTGATTTAGTTCCCACATCTGCAGCAAACTCCACCACAGGAGCTAGATTACACCTGAAGGGGAAAAATTAATGGAAAAATGAAAAATAAATATGAAACATTCACTCTTAAAATGGTATGTATGAAAAGAAGAATGAGGAACAAGCATGATTTTTTTTCTCACTATGTGAAAAAAATCACCCAAATAATCTGCCTGGTAAAATTATATTTCAGTAACTCATCACAAATTTAGAAAGATTGTTTTCAATAAGGATGTTAATTCCCAGTATAGGGCTCAAATTGTCATTTGTATTCAATCTGTTCTTTAAGAATATTCTTACTGTTATCTTCACAAAGACATATGATACAAATTCATAGTAAGTGAATTTATGATGGTAAACTCACAAGGGCTCTGTCGCCATGCAATAGGCAATCTAAACCATATGGTGTTCTGTTAAGTAAGTAAAACATATTGGAATTAATATTCCAATATGCACTGCTTGTCAACCTTAAGTCTTTTCAACAACTTTACATACATTACTGAATGAATTTGACTTTTTTTACACTCTGAGTTTAGAGGAAAAGTACAATTCCTTATAGGATTGTAAACAAATCTACTTACAATTTTCTTCTATAGGTCTATATGAGGAAGAAAAGAAAAATGAAGGTATTATATTTAATATGACTGTCTAAGATTTTTAAGGAATGTAGTAAAGCCCATACTAAAAGATGAAATATTGTCCTTTCTGTTCCTTTTTAGGACATCCTCAAGTCACTTGCTTTACCTGTTAAGCTCTCTAAATCCCTATGGAATGCAAATATAGGAAGAGACAGAATTTGTCTTTCTGATCTTTCCACAGAGCAACAGGGACTTAAAAAGAACATGAAAAAATTTATTTATGTAACCTAATTCCATTCTTGTATTACATGACATCTTTGGAAAGTACCTTGAATTTATCTCCAACTGTTTTTTGGTGCTATTTTGATTCGATCACATTAATCTTTGGATGCTTGACTTGAAATACCATGTTTTTTTTTGAACTATATTAATGTGATAAAGTGGCAAGAATTAATCAGATGGTAAATGGAAACTCAGATCTTATTCAAACAAGAATTTACTATCTATAAAAAATTCATTTGAATTTTTTTCAATCTACACATTTGTGAAAAACACACACACAAACTCAATATACTAGTTTTTTCTTCTCCTTTGTATGCCTTTCAAAAGAAAGCAAATACAACAGCTCTTCTATTTTGCATTTTTCAGGTTTGGTTGCATTAATAAAACTTCTCAAATTTCTCTTCCTTGTAGATTTTGCCCCATTAATTAAATTCTCAAACGTTAAATCTTAATTAAAATGTATGTTCTGCTCTTAAAAATTCCTAGATCTCTTATACCATTTACCTATATCAAGTGTCTTTCATCTTTCTCTGTTGAGCAAATTCTACACCACCTAGTGTGAGCTACTGAGAGAAAACATTAACACATGATAGTATTTATGAATTTGTAGATAAAAGATCTTGCATTTTCAATCTCTAAATCAGACTTTTTCTGCCCAAGTTCCATGCCATTGATTGAATTAAGATATCACTCATGATAAGGACATTAAGAATAGGACTACCTTTAAAATAAACTAGAGTTCTAGTGCTAGCACAGGTTATATTTTGTGATTTTTTTTCTTCTGTCTTGTGGTTTTCAGCACATCAGTTAACATCTTTTACAATACCTTTTTGGGCTATATTCAGTTGTAGGAACTTTACATGTTAATTTATCATTTCTGATCTTCAGTTAAATGGTTAAAAAACCATTGCTATACATGAACAGATGTCAAACTGGACAGCCTTTTGTGAGATTAATAGTGTATCGAGGATTTGATAATTTTTGAAGTACTATCGTAGGCACCACTCACATATTAAAACTAATCTATAATCCCAACCCAGTTTATTATAACATGAACTTGAATACTGTGGGGGTTAAGTATCTCCTAAAGATTGTTAGTATAGACCATTTTTCTTCATGCAAAATGCCCAGAACCTTTGTTAATATGAGGTTAACATGGTTCTGTATATTTCTGCTACAACAAATCCTCACCAATTGCTTTTAGAAGATTCTTGCTGTAGAGAAGCATTTATACTTTATTTTCACCATAACGTAAAAATGATAAGAAATGACACAATTGAAAAGAGTGAAAATTACATTTTACTGAATTATCTTTTCAGGAAAACATTACTTAACTATATTTTTATGAAATTTTCTTACTACATATTTAAAAGTCCTGCATGCTGTTTCATCTTTGCCAACATCCACTCTTTTAAGACTGACTAAACACACTTTTGACACGATTGTATGGGTATCCATCTCTTAAACGGTAAAAAAAATCATTAATATGAGCTTAGTATTTTCCATTTCAGAAGCAAAAAGAAGTTTATAAAATATTTCTAGAGAACAGGATTGGTCTAGGAGACAAACCGACATATTTGACACGATTGGAGAATGTTGCATGAGTCTGATGCTGATGAAGAGCAAACTGAAGATCAGAGAATGATAAATTCACATGTAAAGTTCCTACAACTGAACATAGCCCAAACAGGTATTGTAAAAGATGCTAACTGATGTGCTGAAAACCACAAGACAGAAGAAAAAAAAATCACAAAATATAACCTGTGCTAGCACTAGAACTCTAGTTTATTTTTTCTGGGGCAATCTGTATACTTTTTCACTGGGAATAGAGTAATACCATGTCCACATGTGGCCAGTAAATCACTGTATGGGTGAGTCAGATATTAAGTCATATAATTAGCTGAATGTCACATATTCAAGGAAAAAAAACTTAAGCAAAAATAACCAGCCAGTCATGCTGCAGTCCAGCAGTTCAGTAGAACAGTGAACTTGAGATTGTTGCTAGCAGCAATATTGCTGATTGAGCAAGGTTATAAATGTATTCTCTGTCACAAAATTTTAAAGTTTCTTTCTTAGACTCTTTTAGAGATGATAATATTAACCAGCATGTGTGTCAAGCATTTATGAGGTGATATGAGACTCATATTACTCTCAACAGCATAAAACAGATGAGTTGCCAATCTTTAAATGATGAATTTTGGGGAGCCAGAGCTTCTGAGCAGGCTCAAGCTATACTGGCTTTCGCCAAATTATGGTTTTTTTTGTACTGCCAAACTACTTTTGATAAATCAAAAAATACGAAACATATACAAAAAATCGGATGTGTTAGTCAATCTTCTTATTTGCTCTTAAATTCTCAGTTCTCAACTTTTCTGTGTGGATTCTGCACTATTGATTAAACATCTGCAGGAATGCAGAGGCTCTCCTTGTATTCCAGGCACCGAATTTTCTTCTATTATCTCATACTAACATGATGACTTTTCAGTATTCTTTATATGCAAAAGTGAAGATACATTTTTCAAAGGGGTATGAAATATTTATTTGTCGATTAGCCTAAATTAATTGTATAAAGGGGTTTTGTGATACTTATATACATGTATATAATACACATTGACCAAATTCACCCCTTCTATTATTTTCTTAACCCTCTTTGTCTTCTCCCACATTTAACAGCTTTTGGTAGTTTCATTACTCTATTTTCATACATGTATACAGTACACTTGAATCATATTCACATGCTCATCACTCTCTCCTTTTTCCACCCTTTCACTGGTTCCCCTTTTACAATCATGTCATATTATTATTATTATTTTAGGTCTGTATTCCACATATGAATAAAAACATGAGATATTTATTTTTCTGAGCTTGGTTTATCCATTCAACATAATAATCTTCATCATAAGGAAATTAATGCCTTTGCATGCGTGAATATAGCAAGATAATAGAATTCCCTAGCAAGAATATCTCTTGGCTTTGTTGATGTTCTCTGCATTTCTTTTAAACTATATTTCTATGCTCTAAATAAGTAGGAAGTCTCTCTTCTAATTATTCATCTATTGAGAGTTTATTGAAACATAACATTCAGTGTTCAGAATGTTTTCTTCTGGCTATTTTACTATGCAATTATTTAACAATTTTATATGCCCCAAATGTAATCTTGACACATATTAGTAGTAATATCACTAAAGTAAGGCTCTCCATTTAGCGAGCTATTTATTCAGTCTGTGGTGTGTTGTAACACATTTGTCCTATTTATAAAACTAATCAACAAGATACTGAGGTAAGACAAGGTGTCCTGTGTAATTGGAGGTTGTTGTTTAAATCCTTACACATATAACATAGATTAAATTAGGAAAAACAAGCCTGGGTGGATTACAGATTAGGCTCTTTTCCCTCCCCTACTTTTAGTTAATGTTCAAACAAATTCTAACACATAATCTTCATCCTTTTCCTTTGCTCAATCTCACCCTGTCTTTCCATGCATTAGCACTGAAATCCCTCAGTCCAAATCATCCTTACCAATGGTACTACATTTGCCAATTCTCTGGAAAATTGAAGAGAGCCTCTTCTCTTTTCTGACCCCAGAGAAAACTTGTGATCCTGTCTGCTTTCATCATGAAGAGCTAAAAGAACAAATAACCAGCTACTTGCTCTTTTTTTTTTTTTTTTTTTGGCTTTGTGGTTCTCCTCTCAGAATCGCTAGAGGAGTTGGAATATGGTACCTGTCAGTCTCTGATATTCCTGAGGTGATAGTAAGAGGCTCCAAATAGTCCTGAATACTCAACCTAAAATGATTCATATAGGAGTAGTATTACCACCAATTTTAGATGAAAGACTAAAGTCAAGGTGATTAGGAAACATGTCTAAGAGTTTACAGTTTATAAAAGAAAATTTTCTAAATTGTTCAATTTAGAAATTCCAACTTACAATGACTTCAGGATAGTTTTAAGAGTAACATGATTTATTTCAGAATTATGGGAAATGTCTACATGTCTGTATGTTATATAAAAGGAAAAGTGTTTCATCATTTAGTCTTATTTTTTAATATCATAATCTATCTCAGTTCTAAAGCAAATTATATAAGGCACACAGACATGGTATTTCCCAAATTCTAAGCAGTTATTAGACAAAGTTCTAAATATCTATAAAATTAGCATAAAATCTGTACATCAAATCTTTTGAGGAAAAGGATTTTCAAAATATTAGTAAAATAATTAAGTATTTGATAATAACTTTTCATATATGGAAATACAGGATTAGAAACTGACTTACATGTAGTATGTCATTATATAGTAAGCAATATATAAAAGAAAGATGAAAAATTACTCTTAAGATTTGCATTTTAGTATGATGTATCAACACACAAATATGCAAACACATATACAAACACCATCAACTATGCTTGCTGATAAGATAGCAATTGGTAAAGTTTTCAACTTGATATAAATAAATGCAAACAACACATCTCATGGAAAACATGATGTTACTATACATAAAAGGAAATTTTTCCACGAACCCAGATTTGTTTACATTACTGGTAAGGGTGGGAAGAATAGCGTTATCTAACTACTAGGGAAATTCACAGAATGAAACAAAATAAAATTCATTCTAGCAACAAAGATTTGTACACTGAGAAATATATTAGACTATCATTCTGGCATTTCAGTCAAAACAAAAATGGAATTGTTCATGAAATTAGTCATGATGGAATAATTTATTTAGATTTAGGGGATGGGCAATGGGATAGAAGTTTACCAAGGAAATTCACAAAACAAATAAAATTTTTAATATAACTTTGATATTTATCCCACTTTGGGTTCAACTTTAAGAAATAAATGATATTAAGTCTTATTTCTGTCTTCAGTCATGTCTACCAGTAGTCATATGGGTACTGGATTTCCCATTCAAATCTGTGACCTCAGACTCTCTGAGATTATAACTCTTTTTTCTTTTTCTTTTTTTTTTTCTTTATTGTTGTACTGAGTTGGGGGGGAGCATTGCAAAAATAATTCTGACATTCAATCTTTTTCTATAAATAAAGCTAACACTAATTAAAATGTGAAATGGAATGAAAAATTAAGAAAATGAAATGAATACTGAATTACCTCTCAACTTTGCTTTCCCTATATTAATAAAACTTGCTAGATTGTGCCAATTCTTTTTATATTATGTTCTTTCCTTCTACAGTTTATTGCAATTGTAAGCTTTTTAAAACACATGCAGACAAATAGAAAGACATATCAAATAAGAAGATCATTCTGAAGAACCTTGTAAGAAATCCCAGATTTTATTTATAACACATTTAGGAAATCATTATGGGTGGAATTCAGTTTTTGGCTCCTAGAAGCTGGGGCTGATAGAGCCAAACTGCAATAATCTTGACTCTTAAACAAAACAAATTTGACTCTTTAGGCAATATGGAAAATTTAAAGGCACATAGACATAGCCAATTGTACTAAGAAAAGAAAATAGTGAGTCAAAACTTCAGGAAAGTAAGGTCATCCAATTAAAACTTCACAATATAATTAATAATACATGTATGATAGTAAGTCTTTTATATTGCTGAAAGAACAATAAGTTTTATTGAACTTTATTATATGCTAGATAGCACTTGGCTTCAGTATAATATCATATGTGATTATCACAATAAATCTGTAAGAGACACTATTGTTGTATTTTTCCAGTGATGAGAAAACTGAACTCCTTATAAATTGTCCAAAATTATATAGTTTGTAAGTGAAAGAGGCAGGTTTTAAGCCCACACTCTTAAACATTGTGGGTCACTTAATTCCCCAACATGTATAAGAAGCATCAAAACAAAAAAATCAATATAGATTTGGTCACAAGTTCAGTTGTATGTGAAGCTGGTATGTCTGTGAGGTCACAACCATATTGACTTAAGGCCTGCTCTGAAAGTCTGGTTGACAAAGAGTGTGTTTCTCTTTTCTCACTCCCCTTCCAGCAGGCCTCCTCAAAGGCGGGGCCTTGGATGGAAGGAAGCAGGAAAGAACTAGTAAAGACTATATACTGAGTTCAATTTTGAAATAAATACTTTAAAATGTATAGATTTTTTCTTGTTTCCCTTTAACAGATTTATATCTTAATGAAAATATGTACATTATTAAAAAGTATAAGTGAAAGGTTATTGTTGAAAGGACAAATCCCCCTCAACATTGAATCTCAAATATTTTTTAAATAATAAGAGGATAATGAAAAATCTCAAAATATTAAGAGAATACTACAAGGCTATGAGTATATTTACTAAATTTAAATGTAAAATTAAATGCAAATATCTTCTCTGATATAAAGCAATGGATTAAAGGAAAACTTAATTCTAAGATTTCAGCTAAGGAAAAAAATTGTTTCTTATGCTATCATCAGTAGCTCTACCATAACATTCAGCAAGAATCTGCAGAATCAAGAAGAGACATAATAGAGTATTTCATTGCAAATCCACATTGTTAATCAAGTTCACTCTTTCTTCAGTTATTAGCTTTTGCCTTGGAGCCTGTTTAATTTTCACTGATGTGACTCATTAGAAGCAGAACTTGCTTTTCAAGAAGAGATAAGAAAATAGAAGGTAGGGTGAAAGGAAACACAGAAAAGAATGGAATAAACATAAGATATCATAAGGACAATGATTTACAAACATTTTTCTCAATTAAAAATGAAGTCTAACAGCCTCTGGTTATCAATGCAGGATTGCATGCACTAAGCAATACTGAAGATGGAGTTTAATGCTATTCTCTATCTATGTCTTGACAATGTATCCATCAAAGGCAACAGAAAAATCTGAAATGGCAACAGATTGCAGGTCCTGAAGAGCAGGGAGCTAATTAGTTCACCACTGTATTCTCCCTGCCCAACAGTCTCATAGTAGGTGTTCAGGAAGTATTTTGAGTCATCTTCCATCATTTATTAAAGGCCCTAAGCAGTTATATCAATGAAACTTAATACACGACTACTGAAGAGTATATTGTCAAAATTTTATTCCACAAACCAGCAATAATTAAAACATTCCTTATTTAATTGGCCTTCTGGTATTTGTATTCTTAAATTTCAATTATGTTTCTTCTGTTTCTACTTTCACTTCTTCTGGCTGATTGTACCCAACAGCCAGAAATCAACTCTTGCTAAATCAGATTTCTTGGAAGGGTGGTTGGGCAACAGAAATCACTAAAATTATCATGACCCCAAAGGATCTGTTAGATCCCTGACACAGTCTCCTCAACATTTCTCTACTACCAGGGTACTTCTGGATTTTCAGTAATCTCAGCATCTTTCATACAATACATCTGACGTGACTGCTTTTGGCCACCCTGCCATTCACTTGCTGAGAGGAACTGAAGAGTGAAAATATCTTCTTTTCTTTTGTGGTAGACATCGGGACCCCTTTCTACAAGTTTATGGATTCCTGTAAATAATCTGGCTAGTTATTCAGATTTCAAGTGCCAAAAAGGGCAACAAACGTTCATGTAGTTGCTGTGTAACATAAATTTTTCATTATTGGCATTTTGTAGTATTTTGGTATCAGCTATCTTCTCTCTTAATGCCCATCTAGTATTTTGACTACTGCAGGTCTTCAGTTAGCAGGTGCCTCCAATTGCTCAGGAAATAGTGTGAAAATTGACAAAGGGGATTGTATCACATTAAAAAAAAACTTCAGCACAGCAAAGGAAATTATCAGAATCAAGAGACAACCTAGAGAATGGGAGAAAAATCTTTGCTAGCTCTTCTCTCTTTTATATTTCTTAACACTAAGTCATTATCACCTCTGCTGTCACCAAAATGGGAACATCTGAAATACCTATTAAATTATCCCTATTTTTATTCACTCTACCTTACTGCTCATCAAATTCTATGTCACATACTCATAATCATTCAAGTATGACCCCCTTTTACTTATTCTCATTGCCACTCTTAGTTTTTTAATTATAACTTCCTAGATTTTTGCTAAGTAACCATCCACATTTACTGCTTGTGAACATTTTCATCTATGAGACTTCAAATAAATGAAACTCAAAATCAAGAATCCAGAATATCAGTCTCTGTTAGAAACTGTAACTTCGTTCCTTAAAATTGAGCATCTATTGATTGACATGGTCAGCACTAATTCTCTATGCCATCAGAGCTAAGTACCAAATCCTGGATTGTATAATTTTAATACTTTTTAATCAGGTGCTATCTTGCCTTCACTGAGACAATGGCAACATAATTTCTGTTCCTCTCATTGAATTTATCACACTGTATATTAATTACATGGTTATGCCAGTTTCTCCACTGGATTGTGGGCTTCTTAGACTGTATCTAATTTCTCTTCATGTTTCCAGGACCTACTAGTTCAAAGCTCAACATATACTAGTAATAATGTGAATAAAACATCTGCCAAATGAACAGAACTAAAGTCATCCATGGATACTAAAATATGATTATATATAATTTCACATGTGCACACAACCACAGAAACATAATCACTTAATTCTCACATGAACACAATGGACTAATACCATAATTATAATACTTTAATATGGATAAAATAAGTTCCACACAGGAGATAGGTGACTAAGGTTATTTGGTTATTTGACTTGTTTATGTCAAATAAAAATGATACCTGTTGAAACTATTCCAGGAATGGGGAGAGGGGAAATAAAGGGGAATTGTGGAGGGGATGATTTCAAGTGTGATATATTTGATATATTATAAGAACTTTTGTAAATGCCACAATGTACTCCCACTATCTATAATAAAAAGCCAGTGTAGAAAAAGAGAAAAAGGAATCGAATTCCTTATTTCCTACTCAAACATTTTAATGCATAAAGTAAATAAGTAAATAAAAACACATATAAAAATACATTTTTAGGGGCAGTACTCAGGGCCTCATGCTTGCTAGGCAGGTACTTTACCATTTGAGCAACTCTGGCAACCCAATCTTTTGTTCTTTACATGTCTTGAGCTTCATACTCTTATGAACATTTGTAGAAATTTGTCATTATGCTACACAAATAATCAAAGTAATTTAAATGTGATCTGTTTCACCATTTATTACAGACCATTCATATTTAATATGAATGATTTTTCTGTTCTCACAAAAGTGAATATATATTATAGCAAGACTGATATTTATTTGAATCATTGTAATTTTGTTTTTGAAATTGCATATAGCATTAATATCAAGTCTTTCTGAATAATTTCTTTGCATTAAAAAAAGGGATTATTTTGATTTTTCAGAAGAGGTAGAAGAGAAAATTCTAGCAGTGTTGAGAATTCCTTGTTCACTGCCTTGAGCAATAAAAAAATTATAAGTAGGATATTTAAGACTAGGATTTGGGGAACCAAGCAAGAATTCTCAGGATGTATTATGATTTACTCTGCTCGTACCCCTCAGGAAACTGCACTACTCCACTGATCTCTGGTTGCTGAGAAGTTACTACTATTTCACAAGAGGAAAGACTGACTCAGCATGGAATTTATACCCTAAAAAATTATGTTGTGCATTAAAAAGAGGCAAACAGCATTCATGAAATATTGTGGTTGGTACTTTAATCACCCATGCTAGAAAACAAAAGCAGAAAACCCATAATTTTCCCCTCTGCAATTCATAGTGTTAATAAATTCTGTACCATGAGATCATCACAGGGATTATAGGAAACATATCTTTGTAGTCTGTAACATAGAGTGGTTGTAGCATCACACTTGTCTCAACAGCATGGCTTTGGCATTTCATTTTAATTTTTAAAGAAAAAATTTAAAATCTGAAAACTATTTTGATCTTCCATCTTTTCTCTCTCTTTTTTTTGAGGGGAAGTACAACCCAAGATTGAAAAATATTTTCTAATTTAACACATATGATTTATTTAATACTGAGTCCAGGAAAACAGTATAATTCTCAGATGACTTAAGCATTCTAATTTCAATCAAGAATTCAGAAACTACTACATCATGAGTACATAAAAAAGGAATGCATCAATTTCTGTTAAGACAAGGTGGCCCATGGCAACTTCCTATTCTCTACATCATATTTATTTTATAAAATCATTCTTAGTCTTTTTTAAACAGTCACACTTTTATTTGGTTGAAGGGCCTTGACCCCAATAACTTACCCTCTGCATCTGACTCATTACAAAGCCCTAAAACTTCCTTTCAGGAAATTTCTCTTGAATATATTCCTTTTTCTCTATTCATATGGATATTTTCTCAGTTCAGACACCTCCAAACTTCTTTGAACTATTATCCCAATTATTTACTTATTAATTATTTTTCAAGCAATTACCAAGACCCATTAATTAACTTTGGGGTCATTGATTACCAGTATTAAAAAAGAAGAACAAGCCAGGTACCAGTGGTTCATGCCAGGAATCATAGCTACTCAAGAGGCAGAGATCAACAGAATCCTGGTTTGAGGCCAGTCTGGGCAAATAGTTCATGAGAACCTATCTTGAAAATACCCAACACAACAATGTTGGTGGAGTGGCTGAAGTGGTAATGTGCCTGCCTAGCAAGTGTGAGGCCCTGAGATAAAACCCCAGTACTACCAAAAAAATGAAGAATAATAAGTGGATTGTAAGTATATAACAATAATTCCTTCATATAATTTTATGAAAATTTGTTATAGTCTCTTTAGTTTCTGTGCACATGTCCAAAGACAGTAATATTACTTTAGTAGAATGACAGTAAGAGTAGGCTCATTGACATAAATTATACTTTTACTGTGCATCTTTGTTAAGATATATTGGAAGATGTTGCTTTATCAGTTTTAGGTCACAAAAACTGTCTACATTATCAACCTCTGTTTTCAACATGGCATTGTGTTGTTATCATGACCAATGTTATACACATTTGATCATGTCCTGTCCTAAACAAAAATTGTCAGTGGTTTCAGTCAGAATCCCTAATAGAGATTTTCATAACTTGTCTCACAACTTCCCAGAGTTTTCTCTCTATACATCACATTGTCTTAGATTTAAATGTTTTTGGACTATTACATGTTCTTTTTTATCTATTTCCCTTTATTTATAAATTAGCATTTCTTTTCTTCTTCTTTTTTTATTATTCACTTATTCACATGTGCATACATTGGGTCATTTCTTCCTCCTTCCCTCACCCCCATCCTCTCCCCCCTCCCCTTTCTCTTCCAGGCAGAACCTGTTCTGAACTCTTCTCCAGTTCTATCCCCCCTCCCCTCTCCCTTCCAGGCAGAACCTGTTCTGCACTTTTCTCCAGTTCCATTGAAGAGTAGAAATAAGCAATAATAAGAAAGACAAAGCATTTTTGCTAGTTGAGATAAGGACAACTATACAGAGAGCTTCCTAGCATTGCTTTCATGTACAAATGTGTTACAACCCAGGTTGATCCCTAACTGGTATTTATACTGGTTCCTGATCCCCTTCTTGTGCTGACCTCTGTCGTTTTAAGGTTTCTGTATTAATTCCTCTAGAGTGGGGACATCAAATGCTTTCATGTTTTGAGTTTTCTGTCTATCTAACCCATACCTCCTGTATATGTTCTCCCCTTGTCCTGTAACTCAAGTCCTACAACATTGCTATATTTGCCCTAGATCTAAAGACCACATATAATGGAGAACATATGATTATTGGTCTTCTGAGCCTGGCTAACCTCGCTCAGAATGATGTTCTCCAGTTCCATCCATTTACTTGCGAATGATAACATTTCATTCTTTTTCATGACTGAGTAAAATTTCATTGTGTATAAATACCACATTTTCTTGATCCACTCATCAGTAGTGGGGCATCTTGGCTGTTTCCATAGCTTGGCTATTGTGAATAAATTAGCATTTCTCTGCCTAAAATGACTTGACATACTTTAGCTCTAAACCTGAAAAAGTCATACTTTTTAAGTCAAGAGATAATATCTATTGCTATATATGAGTTTTTAGAATAAGAACTAATTATAGTTCTGGTTAAAATCACTTTCTTGTGTCTTTATTCTACTTTTGTTTCTTTAGCTACTTGTATAGGGTGAATGTATTTATAGAACCAAACAGATATATGCATATATGATATTATATACATGTAATATATATGGATTAAGATGAAAATTGTTTCTGGCACAAGTGTTATTAAAACAGACCAATACTGAGAAAGTTTTTGAAGTTGGAATTATTTATGTTTAAATAAGAAACATGATCTGTAACGCTGATGTACCTGTTTTAGGTAACTGGTGTTTTTGTAAGCAGGGTTAAGACCATTCAAAATAAGTTAGGGAGATTATAGAAATTCTGAATGTTGATAAAATGTTTTTCACTATTCTACTTTTAAAAAAATACTCCTAAAGCAAAAGTATTGCAAGAAGAGCTGACACATAGGGATGATAAGTGAAAAAATAAACTATAGTATTTAGATTTCTTCCAATTGTTTGGATCCTCCCCCTTCCTTAAACTATAACAGTTTAAACTTGTGGTTTTTAAAAATTGGAGCTCTAAGTTCTTGTTTAACCAATATAGTATTTTACTTTATGTCAAATGTCAGGTAAAATATGGAGATATGTAAGTGTGTATTGTATAATAAAGTTGACAAAACTTAGAAATCTTCTCATCAAACATTTAAAGAATAGACCAGATATAGCTGCAATGTTAAAGGCATCAAATTAAGCATTTCATAAATTACCTATAGCTTATGCTTGAGGAATATGAGCAACTGAAGTAAGGACAAGGCATGCTTAACTTAAATTTTTAAAAAAATTAAAAAGTGAAATTATTTTCAATGGTGTCAGTGATCTCAGTCATCAATCTTGAAAAGTGCCTACACACAAATCCTTGTTAAGATGATGAACAGGAAAATGTGAACAAGGAAAACTTATTAATTTGTAATATTTGTATGTTAATAAAAATGAGGGAAGGCAAGAAGATCCATAAAATAGAATGAATTCTTAGAAAGGAAATTACTTCTCCCTTTTCTAACAGAACCACCTTAACACTTAGTTTCATTCATTTTTATAATGAATTACTCTGTCTCCCTGCCAGTTATGGTTTTTATATTTCTATTATAACTGTAATTGTAGTATTTTGTTATTCCTCTGTGCATGTCTATCTCCTTCTCCAAACTCCAACCCCCAAACAGATTAGACAATATAACTGATCTTCTTATCCCTACTACCTATAAATTTTGTTTGATAACTATTCATTTAAGTCAGAGAATGCTTATTGAATTAATGTGAAAACAAATTAAAAGAGCAACTGCTTCCATTTTTAAACTCCATGTAAATGCTTTTAAATTAAAAATCATATTTAGAATCTAAACATTTATGTGAAAGATGATAGCAATATTCAAAAATATGAGAATCTAATTTTTAAATTATTTTAAGCATTTCTTGAATTTTTGTTAAAAAATTAACCTCAATTTCTTATAAAGTCACCACACTTTTGACTTAAGACTATATTGCTAGTACAAAATTCACTAAAATAAAGCTATTAGTTACTACCTTGTGTCAGGAACTACACATATCAAAGTTTTTTAACACCTAAATAGCACATAAAATTGGGTATTAGTAGTTACATTTTACTAATGAGGAAAATCCCAATAGTTGCTAAATCTTTAGAATAGAATTTAAGACAAAGTAAACAAAATAAGTAAATGGAAAACACTTAATCCAATTTATCTCCCAATATTGCAGTTTCAAATTTTGAAAATTTTTTAATTTATGTACTTATTTTTGGTGTTGGAAACTGAATGTAGGCCTTGCACTTGCTAGCCAAACCTTCTACGAATGAGTTGGCCCCTTCAAACCTTCGAATTGTTTTAAGTATCCAAATATATATCTGACCCAAATTAAACAAAACAGAATTATAACATCAACAACAGCAAAACAAAACACCTAAAGCAAATAAATAAATCTAAAGTTTATAAATCTCATGAGTTGAAGTTTATGTGATTAAAAATATGCCAATCTCAATTTTGCCTAAATACTCTTGGTACTGAAATATAAGACTAATTCATGCTCTCAGAATGTTGTACTTCCTATGTGTGAAGTTTTAATAATCTTCAAATATTTTTAAATAAATTTTTAATAAAATGGTTTTGTTCCAAATTTGGAAACAGTATCAGTATACACTCCATGGAGAACCACTCAGGTGTGTGTGTGTGTGTGTATACACACGCACATCCACACATACACGTTTGTTCATGGGGGTCACGCAAACAGTGAAACCCATTCTACAAAATAAAGACGGTAAATCAATTTTCAAACATAAATCTCTTGCAATTCAACCATGAAAGTGTAATTTTCGTTAACATTTGGTACCATAATGACTTCTAGTATACAATAGTATAAGCAAAATATTAGTTAAAGATTCCATTCTGTAGTTTCAGGAATTTGAGTGATTGCCAGTAAAGGAGACATGGGAACTCAGATCTCTGAGTAAGATGTCAGGGTCTTTCCCCTAAAGCAATGCAAAATGATACTGATGTAAAAGAACTTCCGTTTTTCTTCATAATGTTTGCATTGACTGTTTCTTCTTTATACCTTCTGTATAATTTGTGACTTCCCTAGGCGCAACATCATCATATTTGCAATCATCAGTATGAATCATTCAAAAGTAGGTTTGTTTTTCTTTGGCTAAGCAGATATACTCTTCTCCTATTTTACATCTAAACAAACTTGGTTACATTCATTAGGAAGAAAAGCAACACTTTTGGACCAAAGGAAATAAGAGACAGATTAGAAAATATAAAGTGGAACATGTTATTTCCACAAATTCACTGATGAGGAAGAAATTTATTTATGAAATATGGCAACGAGTAGGAAAAAAAGATCAAGACAACAATAGAAACTCACAGGAACTGTTCCAAAGGCATTGTCTACTGAATCATAAAGAACTAGAGTTTCAGAGTCATAGGGAATTTATATGGCCATTTAGTTCAACTGCCTCATTTGGCAGATCACATGGAGAAACCAAAATCTGAAGTGGTTTATATTATTTATTTGGTGTCACACTATATTTAGCTGAAACATCAGCAAGACAATCCAGGTTTCTTAATTCACAAATGAGCATTATTTCAACTTGATTGCATGGGAGAGTATGTCCTGCCTAGCAACAATGACTGTTTAACTGCAAATGTTTATTTCTTCTGTATGCGTAAGGCTCAGACATAATTTTAATGCCATGAATATGTTACAAGTTAATCCCAAACCATCAGAAGAAAAATTTAAATTGATTGAATAACTATGTTGAATAACAAATCTATGCTATGTTTATGGTAGGCACTTTAATACACATTTATTTTATTTCTGCACACAGGCAAAAATAACAGATACAGATTATTTTCCTCATATGAGGAGAATAGGGTTAATAGGAGTGATTTTATCACTAAAGATTGAAAGTATATCAAATGAAAGTGGTAGGACTTGAAAACCTAGTTATTATTTTGTGTCATTTGGTTATGGTATTAGTTCCATTAAGAGAAAAGGTGGTAAGTTTCTTTCTTATCCATCTTGTGTTTGGCACATCAAACATAAGACTTCATGGAAGAAAGGACTGCTCATATTATAGTCTATACACCACAATAGGAGAAACTAATCAACATTATGAAATTGAATTTGGTGTTTTTGACATTGGATTTATTTGATTTTTTTTAAAGATGGTTACATTTTGTTAGCTTACACATTGAAGAATTAATTACTGGTACTTTTTAAAATATCCAACATTAAAATGGGATTCCTTCATCTGTCTATCATGCTGCCATCAAAATTTGGAATATGCTTTTATTAAGAAAATTACTGATGGATATGGTGGTGCGCACCTATAATCCCAGTGGAGGTACACAGGCAGGAAGCATGAAAGTCCCATGCCAGCCTGACCCACATAGCAAGAACCTGTCTCAAAAATTCCAAAAAGTAGAGAATAAATAGAAAATCTCTTAATGTTTTATGATAAGCATACATCTAAATCCTCTCACTTGAGTATTACTAGGTGGAGGGGTGAATTGAAATATGATATGTTTGATAAATTGCAAGAACTTATATAAATCCCACAATGTACCCCACCCAGCACAACAATAAAAACATTTTTTTGAAAAAGCAATGGAAAGAAGTGTTTTTAATCTTTATTTGAAAGGTATTGGACTTTGAATTGGACAGGAGAAAGTTGTGTTGTCCTATTGCCAACTTACTGGGTACATTTAAGAGAGTCAATGAAACCTCCATCTGTACAAGAATACATTTTGTTAACCTAAGAATAGCAATCTTAGAGGAATCAATTGGGTCCAATTTGGATTCTTTGGGATTGGTTTTCTATTTATTATTTGATATGCAAAATGCCCTGCATTTTCTTAAAGTGGCCTGTTCCCGCTAATTGTCATTTGTACCTTTCATTTACTGAACAAATCCATGTGTTTGCTTCCTGTTTGATTTTCACTTGCTTTCCACCATCCATCCCTACATCACATTATGAAAAACATCAAGAAATAAGGTACAAAGTACATACAACAAATATTACATTAACAATGTTACTATTCCTAAAATATAAAGTTAACATAATAAAATTAAAAAAAAATCATCCTCATGTCTTATAATTAGCTCTCTACCACAAACTTATTTGTTTGGTATTTTCTATATTGTAGTTAAGGAAAAATATATTCTGTGGTAACTTTGAAGGG
Organism: Castor canadensis; assembly: GCF_047511655.1. Classification (NCBI taxonomy): domain Eukaryota; kingdom Metazoa; phylum Chordata; class Mammalia; order Rodentia; family Castoridae; genus Castor; species Castor canadensis. The sequence goes on along the minus strand of NC_133391.1, from coordinate 92,810,598 downwards.
GGAGGAATTAAAGACATTCTTTACGACTATATAGGGAAAATACCAATTTTCTGTCCTAGAAAATGGTCTATTTTATGATAAAAGAGTTTATGTTCATGGAAGGTCAAAGTTATGATTTAAAGCTTGTCATAAGTTACCCAGCAGTGGAGAATCAAAAATTGATTAAGTTATAAAAATGCATTAAACCAGTCAAAGGTAGTCAATGCCTCCATTTTTTTTGTGTGTGTGTGAGAAATACCATCCCTTTTCTTAGGAAGCTAGATCATCAATGAGTAATACATCTTTACCACATTATTTTAGTTTCCTGAGGATGTATATATCCTCAATACATTTATATCTAATGTTAATAATGTCTTTTTAGATACTCTTATCTATCTGACCCATGTTCTTTTCTCATCTCATGTTATATTCAGTTATTCAGAGTCAACTTTATACATATTTGATAAACTTGAAGAGAGGTTTTCTTTTATTTACATAAGGCAATGAGAGTTTTCATTTTTAGTCAGTGAGCTTCCCTTTGAGCCATGGCTGCTCAGCAATACAGTGGCAAATTAAATTTTAACCTAAATAATCATCTTAAAATATATATGTTTTAATATCACCTTTCATTAGCTTGGCTTTACAGTTATGTTTCCTTTACTCTACATTTTATGTTTTAACTAAGTAAAATACTCTGCTTTTGACAAGCCTGTTATTATTAACCTCATTGGATAGTGGAAATAATAATATTTAATATTACATTTCTAATAATTGTTAGAAACTCAATTTTCTTGATCTCTAATCTCTGACACATTTCATTATACCATTTGTTATTTGTATGTATTTTCTCATAAGGGTTTGGGCTATCTTTTATATCTGACTCTTTTTTACATTTTAATTTTAGATATCAGTATTTTCTAAATTATGCAGCAAGAGATGCATGAATACAAACCAAAACCAAATTTTTATCAAATTCTACCTGAATTTTCTCATTCATTTACTTATTCAATACTGTATTCAGTTCGTGCTGTGTACCTCAATGTACTAAACTTGTTGCTAGGTCCATAAGGGACAGGGTAACTAAATCAGCACTGGAGGAGAAAGCTCCAGTTTGCCTAGAAGGCACTGACCAAGCCAGTCCTTATCAGACTTTACTGCACATAAGAGCCATCTGAACACTGTGATCCTGAGCTGATTCTAAGTCAGCAGGTCTGGCTCAAATTCTGAGGTTCTGCCTTTCTAACAAGTTTCCAGTTGATGCTGGTGAGACAGGACCACAATTTGTGTAGCAAGGATTTTATTACACTAATATGTAACTATTTAGTGATTCTATTAATATATAGTTGCTGTTCTTATTTTTAAGGGAAAAATATTCTCCTAGAAGAAAGTAAGAAGGAGGTAGTTAAGGAGAAGAAAGTATTCAGGGCACGTAGTGAGGATGTTCGTTAAGAAATGAAAAAGAATTAAATGGATAAAAGTGTTTTAGGCTAAAGGGAAAATGAGAAAAAAGTAGAATAGAGAAAAGGAAAGAAATAGAAAGGAATGAATTAAAACATTAAATAGAAATTCCAACAAATTTTCTAGAACTGATCAGTTGAAGTGTTTTTAAGCTATTAATTAACAATTTCTTAATCACTCACAACAAATACATTATGTCTAGTATCTCTGTTTAAGCAAGGTGAGCAGTGGCATTCAACAGTCAAAACCATTTGCAGCTGTTAATTATCCCTCACCAGAATCCGTGACATAATGCCAAAAGCAGTGCAGTAACACATTTACTTGCTATCCAGTCTGGACATTTCTCTTCCAAGAAAAACAAGCAGTGAAGTACTGTTTGACATTTCCTACAATCCCAGCTAGGCCAGAGATTGGAAGGAGTTCACCATTACTTTCCAACAAGGTGAGGAAGAGGAGGACAGAGGACATGGAATGGAGATTTGTTTTCTGCCACCTCTAGCATCACTATTAGGAGATAGGTCAATATTTTTGTTCCTACTAGAAAACCACTACTGTTAAACCTATAAAATTCTAAAGTATAGGCAGTAAAAATATTAGAATATTTTTTATAAATTAACATGGGAGTAAATTATCCAAAAAACTTTAAAGTTAACTTCAGAGAAATTAAAAAGCACTTTAAATATTATTTATGAAACCCCAAAACAGTTTAACCACTAAATAATATTTGAGAATGTAAGACATACACTATTACAAGTTAAAAAACAACCAAAGAAAGGATTCAAATGGTACCTTAAACAAGTTACATATGGTAGGTAGATATTTAAAGCTGATTTCCTCTACTTATAGTGATGAATAAATGGAATATGCTGTCTTCCAATCTCTAAATTCGTGAAATTTCACAGCATAGTTTTAGATTAACAAGTGTTGGGATAAACATTGGCTGGATGTCAGAAGGTAGAAGTCTATCATTTTCTGATCTCTTTGAATAGGTAAATTGTAACACACTAGGTAGCGATAAAGAGTTCAACTTCTAAATTAAAAAATTAAAGTATAGAAAGGTTAAAATCTCATCCAATATCACCTACAATAAACTCTGATTACACTTTGGGATGCTATATTGAGTGATGATTTTCCTGTGCAGGCCTAGTGATAACAGTAATAATAGTCATATTCTGTCTCACACATTTTCCTTTACTTATCAACTTTCTGATTTTCCATTATCTGTTTATTATCATCTATATATTTATACTGCAATATTTAATAAGTTAGATAATTCAAATATGAAATTTAGAAATAATATCAATTGGACAATTCCTCTAATAATTAATAGTTTTGTTAATTTAATGAGGTTTCTTTTTTGCATTCATAGCAGAGGTTTTTTTTTGTAGAAGCAGTTTAATTCATTTAGTAAGTATTTACTACCATATGGTAGGCATTATTTCAAGCTTCTGGGGTTTTTAAAATCATTTTTACATTTACTCACATGTGTATACATGGTTTGGCCCGCCTCCCCTCTTACCCTCCATCATTAAAAATAATTCGACTTAAATAAAATTTGGCTCAGAAATGCTGCTACTCAGATTTTTCCAAAAATTACACATAAAGTACAAAAGCAAGTGCAACTATTCTATAAATAGTTATCATAGATCAGGACATTTGAACCATGTTGAATGTTGTTGAGAACCTTGTAAAGGTGAATGAATCTGTTGGTGATTTGTCTAATTCAATAAGCTGTTTGTATGTTTGTTGTGTTCTGCATGATATATGGCATACTAGTACTTTAAAATTATCAAAAATTTCTTCCTTCACTGAATATAATATCTGAAGATTAGAAAACTTTGGGGAGTTATTCTGGAATATCTAAATGACTTTAGGTAAAATTTTGAGTTTGATCAACCTTATTCATCATGCCTTATTTTAAACAGTATAACTCCTTCCACATTATTTAATATACAGAGACAGTCATAGACACATATTTTAAATTCTCCATGTGTCTTTACAGATTATTAGTTTATTTCTGAACCAACTCAGCTCCAGGCTTCCATGAAAAAGGTAAATATATTCAATTCTATAACCAGTCCTGCTTATGACTGGCCCATGGTTGACATACATTATGGTTTATTCTGTGAATAAAATAGAGTAATAAGTTATCAGTGCCTTTGAAAAAATAATTGTTTTATTTAAAAAATACTGTAAGAATAATATGAAATCAATGTGGTTGTTTCTAAAATTCTAGTTTATATGTGTAGCAGTTAAATTATTTCTAGGGGCTGCTAAATTTATTGATGTCATAAGTATTAGTGTAAGGTAGTAATTTGATGCTGTCCAATTTTCATGTCTTATTTTTCCTTCTTTCTATCAATGTTAAAAATGTAGCATCACTCAAGTAAAAATTTGGAATTTCTCTTTATTAATTAATAACAAAAGATAGAAGATCAGCACTCAACAATATCAGAGTCATGGAGGCTATTTGAAGAACAGAAGTGTGCTCAAGAGGAAAAAGAGAATATTGCAAATGAAATCATATATGTAACTGAATTCTTTTGTATAAATCATGGCCTGTGCCTACTCTGATAGGAATCTCATAGAAGAAAATCACATTTTCCTGTAGTTTCAATAGAGTAAAATCCAAAGTATTCAAAATTCCTATCAATCTTTGAAAAAATAGTTTAGAGAGATCATACTAAAATAAAATATGATGTTATGCTTCCATTTATTCTTCTTATCTTGCAGGTAGCAGACAATATGTAACTGACACATGAATGCTAGGATATATTAGTCAGAGACTTCCTCCTTTGGAGTCATGTGACAAAATATGTAACATCATAGACCGTTATCAGATTTTTTGAGCTACTGTTGTCAGAAGAGATCGCAGGCCGGTATGAAAATATTTTCAACTTGACTGTTTTTTTTTTTTTAAATTTCAGCCATGCTTCCTTCCATCCAGCATAATATTTGCTTATTAAGGAAACATGTACAAGGCATCCTGAGGTTTTTGCATATTAATAAATGATCATACTGCACTTAATAGTGTTTCAATTATGATTTTTGAACTTTCTAATCAAGAAATAAATTTTCTATCTTTTTGCTTTTTTAGACACGTGTATATGAGACAGATTATAGAAATCATATGAATATTTAATCACTTAGAGTATCACAGTCAAACTTTAATTGATTTTCCTATCTTCATGAATTTTTTCCCTCAAACAGCACATAATGGCAAGATTAGGGATCCCTTTTATGTAATATCTCACTGACACCAGCATTGAACATAATTGATTAATTAATGATTTTAAAAACCAACCATTGAGAATGCCTCTTACGAATGCACATAGTCACTTTCACGGACTTATCTTAACATATTTCGTGTTGCATATTGCAAATAACAGCCTCCAAATCTACACATCCAAAAGACATCATCAGCATTTGTATGCCCCTTTCCCCTCCCCCAATGGGACAACTGTTTGGATCAAGAGATTCCATTTGCATACACAAGTACATTAAGATATACAGATAAGGAATATTAAAAAAAAAGTCAAGCCAAAAACTTCATTAATACTGAATAAAGATTTTATCTAAAGATAGTAATTTCCTTCATAAAGGTAGAGGTCAACCTGAGGATATATCTGAGTGAATCTGACTCTTAAGGAACTTCTATACTGCTCAACCCTACAGAAAACAGACCAGGCATAAATTTTTCTCCCTCAACAAATTTGTTATCTAGTAGAAAAACTAGGGAATAAATAAATAAAATGGAAGCACAGGCTATTTGTGTTGTTGAAGACTCAAGGGCCACAATCAAATGATTTGTTGATGTTCATAAATCATATTAGAATTTTGTTTTCTGAAGAGTATTGCAAACATCAGTTACTAAAGGGTAACATAATAAAACTGTCAAAACAGAAAGTACAGTAAAAGTAAAAATAATTTTAAAAAAATCCACACACACCTGGAGAACTATCTCATACTAATCTTTATTAGTTCAATTTTTATCTCTATCACACATGCTGTGCATTTAAATTACACATACCTCCTATCAATCACAAATCAGCACTTTTAAAATGAAATTAGCTTACTTTTATCTTCAAGAAAAACAGGGTAACATTGGATCCTGTTTTATTCCTGACACAATTCCTCGATTTCAGAGTTTCATGTCATTTAATGAACTTTTCTAAAGGACCTAACATGCAGCTCATTTCGGCACTGGAAGAATTTGGTTCATCAATATTGCCAGACAGAGAAGCAATTTTTCTGGCTCACTAGTCTGAAGGATGTTACATTCTTAGGAATGTGCTCATTAATAAAATGGATGAAATAGTATCATATACCCATCGACAACAAGTAACAGTCTTTATTAAGAAGTGACAAAATTTGTATTCTCACATAAAGCTTTTTCCCTCTTTTGAACGATGGCTCTTAAGGGCTAACTGAACTTTGCCACAACCACCTACTCTTCAATGCTAATGAACAGCTGATTTCTTGCTATTGCTTCCTTGAGGAAAAGAATAGAGGTTTTAGCCCTAAGTATTGAGAAAAACTTCCAAATGTGTCCACTACTGCGTATTATAGAATATAGTACATGATCATACAAATCCATAATTAAAATGATACAATGAATCCTCAGGAATATATTCCTCAATTAGCTATTAAATTTAAAAGATGGTTTTATGCAGATATTGTTTCTACAAATGCAATGCTTTCTAAATATTTTATTGGAAGATCAGATTTTTTCTTGGAAAATCAGAAAATTCTGATCCATTTTCCTCTGGTTCACAGATTAATCTAGAACAGCCCAACATCTGTTTCTGGAAATTAGTAAAAATGTATAAAAAATAAAACAAAATGACTGTGGTGATAATTTTCATGCCTTCGTTAATATGTTTACTCTTGCTTTTTTATAGATGGGCTGCCAGAGTGGCTCAAGTGGCAATGTGCCAGTCAAATGAGCTCAAGGCCATGAATTCAGCCTCCATTACTGTCAAAATATAAGGTAAAAACTAGTAATCATAGCTTAGAAAAGTACAAAGAGCCTCATGAAGTTCCAGTTCTAAGAGACTCTACCATTTATAAAACTCAAGCACCAGTCAATGATTTGTATAATGCATGTTAATGCAGGAAGGTTTAAAAACCTTTCATCAAAGTTAAGGTCACAAAAATTTAACTAGCCCAATGGATTTGTTCTCAATTTGCTTTATCATCTTTTAAAATGTTGTGTATTTAGGGAATAATATAATAGGATGAGAGCATAGAAAGAGAAAAATTACAAAAAGATCTCAAATGCTCATATATATAGTAACCTCTTCCTTACAGCATCTCATTAGGTTATAGAATAGTGAAATTATGCAAATTCAACTTTATGAAAAATTTCCCAAATGGCACATATTACAAATTTCGAATTCTAAACCCTAATATTATAAACATAAAAACATTAGTATGAGCAAATGAAGAGGCAGATAAAGCAGAAATCTTTCTTTTCTTTGGTGAGATTGTGAGCTAAAGTGCAGACAAGAGATACCAAATCTTTTATCCCATAACAGACAGCATGAAGGCTTCTGCATTAACTACAAAAAGGGTTTGCACCCTCCTCTGATTCTTGGCCACCCATGGCTTAGAGGAGATAATAACTGAACAGGCCAGAGTTTCAGAGATGATGTGGTACTCTCACTCCAGATATTTAAAAACACTGAGAACAAGATTGAACTGTATGTAAGTGGTTTCTATTCATGCAAAGTGACAAATGATGGACTATTTCCTACCTTCTTTCTTCTTTTCTTTCTTTCTTGTTTATTGCCTAATTTCCTCCCTATCTACATTTAGTAAATAGTTATAGAGCATATATAAATGTCAAATACTTTTATCTATGGACTGTGAATGAAGCTATAAAAATATTTCTCTCTTGCATGTAGTTGTAAAGACAAACACTAAAGAGATAAATATGTAATAAGAAAATGCCAAAGGGCAAGGAAACTGTGGCAGAGGTAGAGAATGTTTCATGTAATGCAGTCAAGGAGGATATGAACTTCAGAATAGATCAGGATATATTTTGAGTGTATGATGCTAAGGAAAGAAATAGGCTAAGGCTACTTTTACAGTGATTATAATTTTCCCATGCATACTTATCATGAAACAGAATTTAAACAAGATATTTGTATGTGCACATGAGAATGTATGTGAATCTGAAAGTGACAAATATAGTTATTGGTTTCACGTATAACTTTATGTGCTTATATCCAAAACAAATTCCTTTTTACAAAATAATTCATAGCCTGATCAAAAATTTTTAGTTTCATATACAGGTAATTTTTATCAGCAGTAATAGAACATGGGCTCTCATAGGTTGTAAATTTATAGGAAAGCATAACGAAAAAATTATCAATTATGCTCCAAAGCCTGAAATACATATTAAACTCCAATAAGCTTATTTTTATTTATTAACTCTCATATAATAATTATTCAAATAAGTCTTCTATAAGTTGAAATTGTATGTATTCTCTGTGCCATATATTCAGACATAATAGCTGATTTTATTTTATCTTAATCTTTTCTTGGTCAACTATTTCAATAGTAGTCTTAAATACTATTAAATACCACTTCATTTTCAAAGTATTTTCTCCACACTAATTATTATTTTTAAGTATGCTGGAAAAGAATTTTACATTTTAAAGTTTGGATGTGTTTATCACATACTCAGTAAATCTGAGAACAGATAAAACTCATATCTCACACACACATCATGGGAGGTTGACTATGACTGAAGATTCAATAACCTTCCCACCTAGGAAAGACATTCCTCCTGCTGTTTGCTGAAGCATTCATCCTCAGCTGATGGACAATAGTGACCTAAGAACCACAGTAAACCCACAAATCCATCTGCCAGTTAGCAGTAAGGCAGATTAAAAATGCAGGACCCACAGAATACACAGTTAAAACAGTTAAACCAGTGTACTGGAAATTACTGGAGTTGGGTAGCTGTAAGAATGATCAAACATTATTCTAAAGTTCCAATGTGAGCTTAGTAATCTAATAGAGAAGAAAACGTTTTTAAATCTACAAAATAGGCACAAACTAAGGTGTTTGAGTCATTAAAGGAAGAGAAACATGTGTTAGCCATATCCCTGGATCCTCAGTATTTTGCTAGAGGAGCCCAAAGTAGATTAGTAGTGATCTAAATTCCCAATCATTTATAGTAGAACTGTGAGCATAATGCTGCCAGGTGACCTAGTGTTTCTGCTTGGCCAGTGAAAGAGAACTCCACTCTTATTTGTTCAATAAAAGAGTTGGGAAGTAGAATTAAATGGAATGAGGATTTTACTCATGGGTGGACTATATCCTAGGTGTTTAAACAAAGCTAATTAGAGGAAAGTGAGATATTGTGCTTGATAGACAGTTTCTAAGAACTGAATGAAGGAATAAAAAGTGAGAGGCTGTTTTATAATGCAAGGACAGACACCAGTCATTGTTAAGAAACAGAAAGGAGGTAGGAATCCAATCACTGGAGATACAGTGCAATGAGAGAGAATCCAGTAACTTTTGAATTGGAATAATGCAAAGAACCAAGTCAGTATAACTTGGGTTAACAGAAAGCAAAATCAATGAAATGACATTAAACTGCATGACTAGGTGTTTGGACACTCTCATCACCCACAAGTCAAAGCAGTGCTCACTTTGGAGTCATAGAGGGGGTTGATCCTAAGAGCTAAGAAAGGTCCCAATGCCAAAGGTAAGAGGAATACAAGATCAAGAAGTGAGTCACATTTGGAAAATTTCCTCCAGTACCAATCACGTTTTAAAATACTCTTCCTAACATAGCAACACTTTCCAATTTACCTTCACATTTCTACTCCTTTATTTTACCTGCCCAGTGATTTTAGTCACTTCAGAAATTTTAGAAGTCATACATTTTCTTCACAACTATAGTAAAGTCAGAAACCAATGTTAGAAGCTCATTAATTCCAATTCTGTTTTCAATCCCTCATCAAGTATCCTTTCCTTCACTTTATATGAAGTTTTCCTTGCATATCTATATGTTAATTGTTTTTCTCACAATTCATTCAATTTAAGTGATTGGTTTTTTTTTTAAATGCTCAACTAGTTTTAAATCAGAATTTGACCCTACCCCCAATGGAGAAAAGACAAAATAATAAGGTAAAGTGTTTACAGTTATGTAAATAGTTATGTTTGTTATTACAAATTGTATTTACTTTACCTATTTGTATTCCTTTTATTTCTTCTTCGAGCCTTATTGCTCTGGCTAGGAATTCCAGGACTATGTTGAATAGGAGTGTGAATAGTGGGCAACCTTGTCTCATTCCTGATGTTAGGGGAAATGGTTTCAGTTTTTCTCCATTAAGTATGACATTGGCTATTGTTGGGGACCAGGCATGAACCATGGACTGGGAAATAATGGAGCTTGCACAGCCTCTTCATAATAGGAGGTTGCAAGTCTCTCTTACCATATTTTCCCCAGCACCTGGTGTCTTGACCTTTGTTCCCACATCTCCTTGATGAAAACAACCTGTTGTGTCCTCAAACCAGCCCCCGATGCAAAACTAGATAAAGTAACAGAACTATTTAGAGACTCCCTGATGCCAGATTAACCAATACTTTAGATAAGTTGTCCTGTGTGCCTTGATGATTCCAGGACAGATGTGTTGTAATTAAGCTTCTATAGCTTTAGGAAAATTAGCCTACCAGACCTCATTCCTTTTACCTTGGATCTAAGAATTGTTGAAGCTTGATTTTTACCTGAGTCTTTTTCTTGTACTTACCTATAAAATAAACACTCTGGTTCAGGTAGGTGCTCACATTTCCCACCAGGAATGTGTAACCCTCCTGATCCCATTTTCTGTTTTATGCCTGTATATCTGTGTGTGTTCTTTTATTTCTCATTCCTGGTTACTCCTAGCCAGGTTCATGCAGCACACCCAAGCAGGTTGCAGGCAAATGGCACCCAATCATGGGGCCTGACTACAGCAGAACTCATTGGGTAATGCAAGGGAATGCTCCGGAAGGACGCATCCACAAGGAAAATAAGGTAAGGGGAGAGTGCAATTCTGAATATAATCGGGAATAATAAATATGGGACAAATTGTATCAAAAGAAAAAGATATCTATCTACAGATGCTTAAGACTTGAGGTAAATCTAAAGTTTTCAATGTCCAAGAGTGCACTCGAAATTAATGAAATTGTTTTGTGTTTTGTTGTGTAAATTTTGTGTATATTAATGTATTTGTTTTGTGTTTCATTGTGTAAATTTTGTGTATAGCTATTGTATTAATGTAATTATTTTGTGTTTTGTTGTATAAATTTTGTGTATGGCTATTGTATGAGTAATTTATTAGAGACAAAAACCTTATTGGAGACTGACACTGACTCAAAACACTATTCCTAAAATTGACTCTTGCTTGAGCTGTTAAGCTGCCCAAAATGAGTACTAAAAAATGAAGAGAATGGGAAACTTCTCAATCTGCTCCTAAAAATTTTTAAAAGTGGCCACTTAGAATATTTTTACATGTTCTTGAGCTCTTAAATCTATGGGTGCTTAAATTGACATTTATGGCATGCCTAATTTAAAACTTTTTTTACATATATGTTTATTTAAACATCTTTAGAATGATTCTTATTATAAAATTAATGTAAAGAAATACAAGGTTTCTGATCTCTTCTCTTCCCCACCTCTTTTGCTGCTATATTAAAAAAAACAGTTTTTCAAAGGTATGTCAATCATATCTAACTAAATTACAGGCATTATTTTATGGACATTAATCTTAATCTGTTTCATTTTATCATAAGCAATTTGCATTCAATTCTATTATAATTAGATTATAATTAACAAAAGGTGTCTTTAAAACAAAGGCTAATTGAAAAAACAATTTTATTTAAATTTAAAATTCTTATAAGTTATTTTAAAATACAAGTTACAAAGTGAATAAGTAAGAAGGATATAGATCGGTATTGAGTGTACTTTTAGGGAAAAGTTAAAGGAAAGCAAAATCTTTTAGGGAAAAGTTAAAGGAAAAAAGGAATGGATATAGATAGGTACTGAGTGTACTTTTAGGGAAAAGTTAAAGGAAAAAAGGAATGGTTTTGGATGAGAAAGGATTCCGTAAAGAAGAGTTTGTCCTAAGGATTTTTCCAAATATGGAGAGGAGGGATTAGGACAAACCATCAGAGGGTTGAGAATGTTATATGAAGGTTCTGACAGGTGGAGCTTCTGCATCTGATGGCTGATTAGTGGAAAAACACAAGCATGGCCTAGACCCCTTTAAAAAACCAGGCTAGAGCCTTACCAGGCCCCAGTCATTACATCTTTCTACAATACCTGTGGCGAATTTTGTTTGTTAGGCTGTTTCCAGTGTTTTTCAGCTGGAGTAAAGCCAGATTTAGAGCAATTCAAAAATTTTAAAGTAAAAAGAGCTTTGTTAATTTGAATGGCTGGGGAGCTATCTCCCCCTTCTTGCCTTTGTAATTGAACTTTTAAAATTTGGTGAGCTCGTTCCATTGTACCTTTGCCTTGTGAATTGTACAGTATGCCTGTGGCAAGAAGAATTTTGTAGGAGGAACAAAAAGCCTTGAAGGCAGTAGATGTATAGCCTGGGCCCTTATCAGTTTTAATATGGAATGGCTTGCCCATCACCGCAAAGGCAGCTAAAGAGTGATCTATGACATGGCGTGTTGCTTCCCCTGATCTTGGAGAGGCAAAAACAAAACCAGAGTAAGTATCAATAACAGTATGGAAATAACTGCTAGGACTAGAACCATCTCTTATTATTGTCCCATTTACCAAGGAACAACAGGCTTGGTTATGGCATACTGATGCCATATGGCAAAATATATTAGCAAACTTTACACAGTTTGAAGAATGTTTGCCTTCCTCTAAATTTCTTAATTTTACTTCTCAACATGCTTTTATATTTCCTCAAAATATCTGAGAGGATCCCATATCTCAGGCTCTTGTGATTTTTACTGATGCTTCAGGTTCTGGAAACACTGCTTACTTTTCCTCTCAGGGACAAAAGGTTGTACAAACAGGTTTTTTCACTACTCAGCATGCTGAGCTTCATGCAGTTATATTGGCTTGTCAGGACTTTGCTCATGTTCCTTTTAATTTGTATACAGATAGTGCATATGTTAATGGTGTACTTAAGACTATTGAAACTGCTTATATAGGACCTGCTAATGATGAACAGCTTTTTCATCTCTTCCATGAGTTAAGGGCTTTATTACAACAATGCCAACATCCCTATTTTGTGGGCCATCTCCGGCCCCATTCTGGCCTTCTTGGGCCATTGGCAGAGGGCAATTACCAGGCCAATGCCTTGGTTTCTGCATTAATTTTACAGTGGATACCTCATCACCAGTAAACCAGGCCATGCAAAGTCATTCTCAGTTCCACCAAAACTCCAGAGCTCTTCATAAGCATTTTCATATCACCCAAGAATAAGCTCAACAGATTGTTAAGTCATGTTCAAAATGTGCTCCTCATTTGCCTGTGCCTGCTGAGGGAGTTAACCTTCATGGCCTTTGCCCTGTAACATTACGGCTGATGGATGTTACTCACATTCCACCTTTTGGACAAAAGCATTCCTTGGCACCCCCATAAGGGAGCCACATGGGAACAATGCATATTTGCTTCTCCAATGGCTATTAATGTTGCAGGAGATAAGCTTGTGTACTGGTCTTCTAATGGCACTTCTGAAACTATAATGGGGTATTGGACCACTGCTCTGGTGGGACCAGATGGAGAAGCCATTCAATCAGATATATGGAAACTTGGATCTGCTACTGCTAATATTAATCTAACTAGCCATTTAGGCAGCTCTGTTATTGAAGGATTGCAAGCTTGTGTTCAACATCCTTTTGCTTTATTGGCTGGATCAGTTAACATCTCTAAAAATAGAACCATTTTTGATATCTCTTATTCTAATTGCAATTTAACCTCATGTGTGTAGAATTACATAAATGGCAGCCTACTTATAGTAAAACAAAGCCCCTATATCTTCCTACCTACAAATTTCATGGGACCATGGTATCACAATAGAGGACTACATGTTGTCAAAGAAATAAAGTCATTATTAGTAACAGAAAAAAAATTTATAGGGCTCTTGATAACAGGCATTGTGCCAGTCATTACTGCTATTGCCACCATGACTACTGCTGCAGTAGCCCTCTCCCAAAGCACTCAAAATGCTCATTACATTAATACCTTAACACAAAATGTCACTTATGTCTTTCAACAAAAAGTTGCTATAGATGAAAAAATTGATATTCACTTAAATTCTCTAGAAGCTGGTTTGCTGGCTATGGGAGATGAAGTTCAAATGCTGAAATTCCATCGAGACTTACTGTGCCATGCAGGCTTCCAACATATTTGTGTTACTGCAGCACCTACAATGCCACAGACTTCCCATGGAAGCTCATTAAAGCACACATCATGGGAGCCTGGGAAAATAACAATGATTCCCTTAACCTGCTAGCCTTAAGACAGCAAATTTCAGCCATTCAGCGAGCACACAATCAGGTAGCTGCTCCTGCAGATAAAGCAGAGTATCTTAGATGAATTACAAGTATTTAACACTTGAGGTACTCTGAAATACTTCTTCTGATATTTTGTTGGCATTGTATTATTAATAATTTGTTGTTTTTGCTTTCTTTCAGTTGGAGCTCGAAAGATCAAAAGGTGACTCTTCAGAATAGACCTAGAAATGTATTGGGAGCTTTTAAGAAATAGAGTAGGGAGAGATGTTGGGGACCAGGTATGAACACTGGACTGGGAAATAATGGAGCTTGCACAGCCTCTCCATAGTAGGAGCTTGCACAGTCTCTCCTACCATATTTTTCCCTGCATCTGGTATCTTGACCTTTGTTCTCACATCTCCTTGAAGAATACAACCTGCTGTGTATGCATACCAGCCCCCTGATGCAAAACTAGATAAAGTAACAGAACTATTTAGAGACTCCCTGATACCAGATTAATCAATACCTTAGATAAGGTGTCCTTCATGCCTTGATGATTCCAAAACAGAAGTGTTGTAATTAAGCTTCTATAGCCTTAGGAAAATTAGTCCACAAGACCTCATTCCTTTTACCTTAGATCTAAGAATTGTTGAAGCTTGATTTTTACCTGAGTCTTTTTTCTTGTACTTACCTATAAAATAAACACTCTGGTTCAGGTAGGTGCTCACATTTCCCACTAGGAATGTGTAGCCCTCCTGATCCCAGTTTTCTGTTTTATGCCTGTATATCTGTATGTGTTCTTTTATTTCTCATTCCCAGTTACTCCTAGCCAGGTTAATGTAGCACACCCATGCAAGTCATGGGCAGGCTATAGGTTTGTCATATATAGCCTTTACAATGTTGAGATACATTCCTTCTATTCCTAGTTTTCTTAGAGCTTTTATCATGAAGTGGTGTTGGATCTTATCAAAGGCTTTTTCTACATCTATTGAGATGATCAGCTGGTTTTTGTCTTTGCTTCTATAAATGTGATATACTACATTTATAGATTTGCTTATGTAGAACCACCCTTGAACCCTGGGACAAAGCTGACTTGGTTGTGGTGAATGATCTCTTTGATATGTTATTGGACGCAGTTTGCCATTATTTTATTGAGGATTTTTGCATCTATGTTCAGTGAGGAGATTGGCCTAAAATTCTCCTTTTTGGATGTGCCTTTGTCTGATTTTGGGATGAGTATAATACTGGCTTCATAGAATGAGTTAGGCAGTGTTCCTTCCCTTTCTATTTTGTGGAAAAAATTTAAGGAGAGTTGGTATTAGTTCTTCTTTTAAGGTTCTTGTTTTTCTAGGAGTTGCAGATGACATGATCCTGTATCTTAAAGACCCAAAAAACACTACCTAAAAACTACTAGACACCATAAACACATTCAGCGAGGAGGCAGGATACAAAATTAACTTATAAAAATCATGAGCTTTTCTATGCACAAACAATGAAGAAATTGGGAAAGAATATATGTAAAAAATTCCATTTACAATAGCCTCAAAATACATCAAATATTTAGAAGTAAACTTAATAAAGGATTTGAATGACCTCTGCAAGGAGAACTACAAACCCCTGAAGAAAGAGATTGAGGAAGACTACAGAAGGTGGAAAGATTTTCCATGCTCATGGATTGGTAGACTCAACATAGTAAAAATGGCTACACTATACTACAAAAAGCAATCTACATGTTCAACACAATTCCCATCAAAATCCCAGTGACATTCATGACAGATTGAAAAATCTACCCTAAAGTTCATTTGGAAACACAAGAGGCCGAAATAACCAAGGCAATACTCAGCAAAAAGAGCAATGCTGGAGGAATCACAATACCCAACTTCAAACTATATTACAAAGTAATAGCAATAAAAACAGCATGGCACTGGCACAAAAACAGTTATGAAGACCAGTGGAACAGAACAGAGGACCTGAATATGAATCCACACACCTACATCTACCTTATTTTTGACAAAGGCACCGAAAACATTCGATGGAAGGTAGACAGCCTCTTCAACAAATGTTGCTGAGAAAAGTGGTTATCTGCCTGCAGAAAACTGAAACTAGATCCATGTCTATCACCCTGTACTAGTATCAGCTCAAAATGGATCAAGGACTATAATATGAGACCTGAAACTCCACAGTTAGTACAGGAAAGAACAGGAACTACCTTGGAAGCAATAGGTATAGGCAAGGACTTCCTCAATAGAACCCAGCAGCTCAGCAACTAAGAGAAAGGATGGACAAATGAGACTACATAAAATTAAAAAGCTTCTGCACAACAAAAGAAATGGTCTCTAAACTCAAGAGACCACCCACAGAGTGGGAGAAAATATTTGCTAGCTGCACATCAGACAAAGGACTGATAATCAGAATATAGAGGGTGCTCAAAAAACTAAAGTCCCCCAATGTCCATGAACCAACAAAGAAATGGGCAACTGAACTAAACAGAACTTTTTCAAAAGAAAAAATTTTCAAATGGCCAAAAAAAACATGAAAAAATGCTCACCATCTCTGGTCATAAAGGAAATGCAAGTCAAAATCACACTAAGATTCCACCTCACCCCTGTTAGAATAGCTACAATCAAGAGCATCAACAACAACAAATATTGGTGAGGATATGGGGTAAAAGGAACCTTCGTACAATGCTGGTGGGAATGCAAGCTAGTACAACCACTTTGGAAAACAATATAGAGGCTTATTTAAAAAAACTAAACATAGATCTGCCATATGATCCAGCAATCCCACTCCTAGGGATATACCCAAAGGAACGTGACTCAAGTTGCTGCAGAGGCACCAGCACACCCATATTTATTGCAGCGCTATTCACGATAGCCAAGTTAGGGAAACAGCCAAGATGCCCCACTATTGACGAATGGATTAAGAAAATGTGGTATTTATGCACAACGGAATTTTACTTAGCCATTGAAGTCTTATCATTTGCAAGTAAATGGATAGAACTATAGAACATCATCTTAAGCAATGTTAACCAGGCTCAGAAAGCCAAAAATCATATGTTCTCCCTCACATGCGGACTTTAGATCTAAAACAAATGCAGTAATATTATTAGACATGCTTCACACACTAAGGGGAGGACACCTACATGAGGAATAGGGTAAGATAGTCCCAAAACTTGAAAGTATTTGATGTGCCCACTACAAAAGAGCTAAAACAGTAATCTTAAAATGGCAGAGGTCAATATGGGAAGGTAATAGGGAAGTAGTGAAGAGGTCAGGTAGAGATGAATCAGTTTGAGTTGTACTACACTTATGCATGGAAGCAATGCTAGGAATTGCTCTGTATATCTATCCTTATCCCAACTAGCAAAAACGCTATGTCTTTCTTATTATTGTTTATGTCTACTCTTCAACAAAATTGGAGAAAAGAGCAGAACAGGTTCTGCCTGCAAGCCTGGGGGATATGGGGGAGAGAAAGGGGGCAAGAGGCAGAGGGGAGAAATGGTCCAATGAATGTATGTACATATGAATAAATGAATAATGAAAAAAAATTGTATTGACTTGATAATGCTGTAGTGTGATTTTTCATGTCTACAATTGTTTTATAAAAAATAGTGTTCTGTTCATTATTGATGCATACACAATCAACTATTTTTAAGAGTTTATTTCAAGAAGATCTTTTCTAGGCTTATATTTTCACAGGTATTCCAGCATGTATTTAAGGGACATCAAGAATTTACCAAAGCGAGAGCACACAAGGGAGGTATGAAGACAGGTAAGACACCTAAAAAATTAGCTAGCATTTGTTGCCCTCAACACAGAGAAACTAAAGCAGATACCTTAAAAGCAACTGAGGCCAATAGGAGAAGGGGACCAGGAACTAGAGAAAAGGTGAGATCAAAAAGAATTAACCTAGAAGGTAACACACATGCACAGGAAATTAATGTGAGTCAACTCCCTGTATAGCTATCCTTATCTCAACTAGCAAAAACCCTTGTTCCTTCCTATTATTGCTTATACTCCTTCTTCAACAAAATTAGAAATAAGGGCAAAATAGTTTCTGCCGGGTATCGAGGAGGTGGGTGGGAGAGGGAGGGGGCAGTGTGGGTGATAAGGGAGGGGGTGGGGGCAGGGGGGAGAAATGACCCAAGCATTGTATGCACATATGAATAATAAAACAATAAAAAAAAGAAAGAAAAATGACTGAGTATGCCAAAAAAAAAGACTTAATAAATATTCTTGTTCCTAAAAAAAAAAAAAAAGAATTTACCAACATGTCCATTTGGTATACTTTTCCAAATATCTTTATATTATACACCTATCTTTCATGTTTCAATATACATATTTCATTCATTTAACAATTTTTTGAAACTAAAACAAGCCAAAAACTGTACAGATATTTGAATTATGAATTAAAAACTGCTATTATCAGTGATATCAAAATTCCATTTCTCTTCATAATTTTTTTAGTTAATAAAAAGCTCACCAGCCACATAATTCATCAAATGTTTGGTGATGATCAATAAAAACAAGCATATTTAATTATGTGAGAAAACTTAAAAAGTAAAATATACTCACATATACAAGTGCCATAAATAAGAGTAATGAAGGCAATTTGATGCCGGATACCAAACATAATCTTTTTAAATTATGTTTTAGAATTTTGAAAATCATTATCAATAAAAACAGTAAAACTGGCTTACATCTATGACATCGTTGCTCAGGAATCTCCATAATCTTGTTTTCTTTCTTGAAGGAACTAGAGTTTGAACTCAGGGTGTCATGCTTGCTATCATTTGAACCATAACCTTAGCCCTATTTTGCTTTTCCTATTTTTCAGGCAAGGTTTTTGTTTTTCCTTGGAGCCAGACCTAGACCAAGATCCTCTTACCTTTTCTTCCTGCAAGCTGGGATTACATGCATGTACCACTATCGACAACCGTAATCATATGCCACAAATTAAGTGATACAAAACTAATGAACATAATGATAAGGCACTAAGAAAATACTGTTTTTGTAAGTATGAAATGTAATAAAATTGTTATTTGCCCAAACCCTGTTTTTAATCAGCCCCCAAGGCTGTTTTAATCATTGCTACAACAATCACCTTTTCTTCCAATGAAAAGTAATTCTAATTTTCTCTTCTGAGGTAGGTTTGGATACAGCACAGCCAAAGAATCATAGATAAAAGTTTGAATTCTCATACTTAATATTGAATTTGAACATTTCTGCCAATTGTCTGTTTCTAAGTAAAATGCCTTTGAATAAATACAATGCCTAAATCAAAAAAAGAACTCACCTTATTACAAAATTGTGACTGTCAATCTCCTTTCCACACTCACTGTCAAGCAGAATGCCAGAATTTCCAACAACAGCACAGGTCTTAAACCTGCGATTTTTCATCGGTGAAACTTCAGGTAGGAGGCTATGGAGATCATGAGAAATATTCAGTGTCCGGCGCCTGTCCAGCACATAGTGTATGACATCACCAGGCTTAAAACTGCTCTTGACCACAGAGACGTCACGCTCTGCATCTAAGAAACGAAGAATGTTCTTCCTATATTTGAAACACAAGCAAAGTTTTGCATTAATTACAGCATACCCAAGAACTGTTGAAGTCATTTACAAAATTACATGAATTAGTGAATAAGTAGATTTTGTAGGAAATATAATGTGCTTTAAAAAATCTTTCATGCAATGTTTACAGTGGTTTTATAAATGTATAGTATACACATCCGCTTGTGGAATGAAAAGCACTTCATTTATCCAAATATACTGAAAAAACCCTAGTTTATTAAGTAAAAATACAGTTATGGTGACTAGACTTTGCATAACTAGATATTTTGCCAGTCTTATTCAATTTTCTACAGTTATTTTTATGATATGTAGTGATGGAGAATGGAAATAACTTGAAGTTACTTTGATTAGACCATAGTTAACACTATTAAAAAGATTGAATTTCCCAGTAAACAAAACATACATGTTTATATAAATCATATATTTTATAAAACATGAAGAAGAATTAAAACTACATTGCTACATTATTAAATGTATATGAAAGTTTTCTTCCACATTCTAAAGGGCAGAAGTAAGATAGGTACAGTAAAGGGAAAGGGAGTAGATACAGCATTGTATTTTACACAGCAAAATCACTAATTGTCTCTTATTGTCATTTTACTTTTTAGTATTTGAATTTTCAGTGTTTTACCCAGACACTAGATGTTCATCTAGAATATTTCCCAGATCTTAAACAGGAGTAAATCTTGGTTTGGTCCTACGCATTGGTTTTCTTAAATATGCATGACTACATGAGAGAAATAAACTTCCCATCCAACTTGTTTGGTGAATATATTTTAAGATGTCTTGTTAAATGGAAGCTTAGCCTATCCGATCCTAATATACAAACTGATCACAGATGTGAGATGCCATACAAACATAAAATATATGTATATGCTATATAGTTGAATAGTTGGATGATGGGAAATGAGAAAATAGACATAGCTGGCCAGAGAGCTGCCCAATCTTGGCATAATGTAGAAATGCACCTGATGAACCTATTGGTTCCTCTTAATTTGGAAGTCATTTATTATGTCTAATAATTCTGTTGCTCTTGGAAAATTGATCGAAAAGTGTTTAATGTTGGTTTACGTTGATTTCTGCTCTTAAGTAAGGCATCAAAAGATGTGAAAACAGGCATGAAGTGGCCAAGTTGCAATCTGAGATGAAAGGGCGTCAATCTCTGCCAAGGATGTATAAACTAAACCGTGTGAGTGTCTAGTCATGTGGACCTCCCAAATGCTTCTGTACTCAAATTAGCATGTGAGATGGCTATGATTTGGAGCCGTTCCAGCAACAAGAGAGATATGACTTTTCCATGTAAGTTTGTGGATTCAAATAACATTAAGGGTAGCTTTCATTAAATTGAGAGAAGGCAGGGATAGGTCATAATAATTTTCAGAATAAGAAGGCTTAGTAACTATGATCAGAAAAAAAAGTCTTTGGATGAGGTAATTTATATCTGAAACTAATGAAACCACAAAATTGGTAGAAATACTTTCAACACCATAGCAGTTTATCTTTAATAAAATACATATTACATATGAAGAGGAACAGAGTTTAAATTAGCAGCGATAGGGTTTATAAGTTGAAAAATGTAGAAGGCTTTCATTATGTCAAGAGCACAGTGATTCTTCACAAAAGTTAGCATATAGAACTAAAAGTTTCAACAAAAAGAAACTTTGGATTATACTTTTTAACTGCCATTTATTTAGGGAAGAATAAGTAAAACTTTGACACCTGACTTTCAACAAAAATTTCTCATTTCCTGTTAAACGACAAGCCGAGCTCTAAAATAAAAACTGCACGGATGTGGTTAAATGATCAAACTAGATGATGCTATCATTTTCCTTTAAACATCACTTAAATGGGTTGCTGTAAATGTAGTTGAAGATGCATGGTCTAAGTAGTGACACGTTTACAAGCTTGAGGTGAGTAGACTAAAGGTGCAAATATGAAAGAAGATCTTGCAGCTTGGAAATGCAAAAGAGAGAAAATCCCTTTAACTTCGTTAAAAAGTTAATACTTCCATACCTGTTAGCTAATAGCAAGAGGGACTTTCCAATAACAGTACTTTTTCTGTGTAAAAGAAAATGACCAGCAAAACACTTTAAAATATGTCTTATAAATTCCTTAGTGTAATGGAACATCTCTATTTTATTCATGCTTGAGAAAATGATGTAAAAAGAAGATTAAAAGAGCTGAAGAAAGTTTTAAAATACAAGATTTTGTCAAACCCTTGGAATAAAATAGTGTTCAATGATATAATTAGTAAGTAAAGATGATTTTTATATTAAGCAGTGTAGCAGTTTATTTTTAAATAGTGGCAGTAAAATGGTAAAAGTGCCTTTTAATGCAATAAAAAATAATTCATGTAGATTGATCAAAATAAATATATGAAAATTTTCTTTGACAAAATTTAAAACAATTGTTAGTGTAAATTTTAAATTTATAAACTGACAAATGAGTAAGAGAAATGACTCTTGTATGTTCTTTTTTTCTATTTAATCAAATTTTTAATTTCTATTTTAGTGCTTAAATCTATACATGAAAAAATTATCTGAGATAAATATATTAAAGATTGAAAATGATTACTATGAGTGAAAACCTTTGTGACTTAAGTGCATAATAATTTTTGAAACAGTAAGGAAAGTTTACTTTTTGTCTCCCTAGAATGCTAAACACAAATTTAAAGTTATAGGTATAGTGGAATTTGAAAAGTTCTGTGATTTTTAACAATTCTTGTTGTCCAGAATATTAACATATAGGGAAAAATTTTAAAGCTAAAACTGGTACTTACATATAATTAGCTAAATGTCATTGGAAGTATGAAAAATTGCTATGTTTAAGTTGAACTAAAAAAGTTTAAGTTTCACCAGGGTATATATCTATACCTTTGCCCATAACATAATTGATATTTTTCAGAAATAAGAAAAAGAAATTTCAATTTAACTTATGAGAGCTAAAGAAATTTGAATCAATGTAGCTAATGTTTAATATACAGTCTATACAAGTACAAGTGTTCCTAATATGTCATCAAGGTAGTAACAGATATTCAAAGGAGGGGGCTTGTGTTTTCTGTGTATGACTTAAAAGAACAATAATAAAAGATTTTTAGAGGTCTTTAACTGTCATTTGGTGATTCAAATGCAACTCTTGAAATTTATTTAGATAAACAAACACCTATATCCAGCAACTGTTTTAATGTAAAAATAACTGAAAGAATCTGAAAACATGTTTCACTTTCAGTAGGACTAAAAAATCTTAGTCATAAAAAAACTATCATTTGTGAAGAAATTTTGGCTTAAACTGAAAGGTTGGTTTAGACTGTTAAACTGACAGGAATAGTTTCTGTACAGAAACTTCTCAACTGAATTTTCAAATAGAACTTCCCTTTCAACATCACCCATCACTTGAAAGAGCAGCTGCACAGTTCCAGAGAATTAATTTACTAAACATTGTTTTCACTTGTGAAATGTTAAATATAGCTAACCTATAACCAGATGCCACTCTTTGTTCATGTAGGGTTCTTGTCAACAACAAGCATACGTGCTGCAGCAGCTAAAATTCAATCTAAAAAGTATTAACTCGGTCAGAGAGTCTTGTGTGACAAATCATACAGCTGGAATGCATCACAAGTTGAAAATCAAACTAGGTATGATGCATATATTAAGAATCAGACATTGCAAACTCTGGATAGTGATTCAAGACAAAAAAAAATATCACTAAATCAGCTCAGTTGGTAACGGCACAGTTCTCTAAAACAAAACCTTAAGAAATGCCAAGTGTTTTATTATACCTACAAACAAAAAGAAAGAGAACACAAATTTTGTCTCAAAAGATTACTTTTGCTGGTTCTACCCACTATAGGAAAGATATTCTAGTATTAAAAGAAACATTCTAAACAATCACAACCAAATGAAAATTCAAAATTGCCCCAAAATACTTCAAGAAAAGCATTTTTAGTTACATTTGCACCTCAGACTACTACCACTTAACTCCTGGCTCAGAATTTGGTAAAATTGGATGAATAATATCTTCTATTTTGTCATTTTAGAGCAAAGAAAAATGTTACATACTCTAAAGATGCATTTTTAATTGTTTGTAATTTTAGTATTGAAATATAGTCTTCCAAGGCTCATTCTGTGATAAGACTTTGTATTAACAGACAGAGATGACATCAGCCATGAAGAATGAAATTTTGCCATTCACAAGTAAATGGATGGAACTGGAGAACATCATCTTAAGCAAAGTTAGCCAGGCCCAGAAGGCCAAAAGTCATACATTCTCCCTCATATGTGGACTTTAGACCTAAAACAAATGCAGTATTATTGTTAGACATGGGTCACATGCTAAGGGGAGAACACATACATGAGGAACAGGGAAAGGTAGGAAACCTGAAACTTGAAAGTGTTTGATGTGTTCACTGTACAGGAGTTAATATAGTAACCTTAAAATGACAGAGGTCACTCTGGGAAGGTGACTGGGAAGTAGAGAAGAGGTCTGGTAGAGATGAATCAATTTGAGTTGTAATACACTTGTGCATGGAAACAATGCTAGGAATCTCTCTGTATAGCTACCCTTATGTCAAACTAGCAGAAATGCTGTATCTTTCTTATTTTTGCTTATGTCTATTCTTCAACAAAATTGGAGAAAAAGGCAGAACAGGTTCTGCCTGGAAGTGAGGGGGATAAGAGGGAAGAGGGAGGGAATAGGGTGGGGGTGGGGGGGCAGGGAGGAGAAATGGTCCAAACAAGACATGCACATATGAATAAATAAAAAAAATAATTTTTAAAAGGACACCTATAGGTGACTTGCAATCAAGATAGCTATCAATTATTCTTAAATTAAGAGTTTAGGTTTATAAGACAGGATTAGATTAATCTAATCTCCAAATAATGCAATACTTTTTATACTTGATGTTCTATACTTGATGCTTAAAATGATGTTTGAAATGTTTACTGGTCTTAGAAAAACAGAATACAATAATTTTTAAATGGCCAAATTAAAAAAAAACAACAACAGAATTTGTGTCTGCCACCAAATAAACTTTGTGACCCAAGAGTAGCTCTATTGGTCACTTAACAATTGTGGGGAGCTTCCCCTAAATTAAATCTAGAAACATAATAAATAACAAGTTCTTCTTGACAGGAAAACATATATAAATTTGTAATTGTTTATTTAACTCAAAGTCTTGTTGGTTTAAAAATTTTGATATATATGCTACTAAGAATTGAAAATATTTTTCAGACTAATTATGTGATTAAGCTGTTCTGATGAGTCGCAGAGCTTACATATTTCTCTACATCTATATTTGTCATATGTACTTCTTGGCATTTTATTCAATATATGAAAAATTAGCAAAAAAGACAACCCAAATATTGAAAATATGTTGTTACAAGTATTGGACATGATCAAATAATCTCTCTGTACAGTGCTCACAGATTTCTTCACAATGGGTAACAAATGCATTTTATGTGCCATTTGTTAAGTTACGTTAGTAGAGCGCAAACTATTAACAACAAAATCAAGCCCTTAAACCAAAGTCACTATTTTAACTGTGAAGTTAGGTGTAAAATGATTTAACTCCTTAAATCTTGATGAATCTTCAAAGTACTAATAAACTAATACGTGGTACCATTCTGTTAAACATCCCTCCAGATGTATAGCTGCTCGATGAATATGTATGGACCAATAGCTGATGTGCTTATGAAAATGATAGTGGACATGCAGGTTGAAGGAATTAGTAATAGGAAAGAAAATCATGTCTAAAATATAAAGAACAATTATCTTTAGTAATTATTACACATTTTAATGGATTGATAAATAATTTATTAGGAATATCACAAAAGATAATGAGATTTTTTTTAAATAAGAAAGAATTTTAAGTACAGTTCAGTCATACAAGAAAAAACAATTAGTTTGAATAGTTAAATCAAAAACATCCAAGTAAAGTTTGAAAAAGGCTTGCACAATATACTGAGATCCAAATGATAAGGTTTTTCTTAAATAAAGACTAGAGAGATGAAGAAGAAATAAGGAGAAAAATTCCAAACTACTTGATGATTATTAACCAGCAGGAATTTCAAAACATATTTGCATAAGTTAAATCAAACATGAGACATTTTCTTGTTCTCAATTTTTATTACAAGCATTAAACTGATTAATACTCACTAGGTATTGCTGATAAAGACAATTATAATTTTTATGAACTGTACATTGAACAATGATCATTCTACAAGTTATTCTCTTTGGAAATAAGAGACAACTTTCTATGCATTATTCAATATTTTCTCAATGTTTTTCTATTGTTTACATCTTTAGTGATCAAGGAGAACCATATAAATATAGCTAGTACTAATTTCATTCATGTTACCAGTTATTATAACTGAAAACAGCTCACCTTTGAAAGTGCAAATGTAACTTTCACTCATTTGTAAAGTTGCAGTAAATGAATTGGATTAAGTTATGTTTAACACCTTTAGCTTCAATAGCTTAATTATTAGCAAAATGTAAATCATGTGTATCATAAATATCTGCAGTATTCATTTTTTATAGACATTAGGAAAACTGGTTGGAAATATTAATTAGATTAGTGTTACTTATTTCATGCACTTGTTAAATTTTAATTCATCTGAGATATTATTTAGCCTGGCTAGATATGTAAAATAAGGAACTATGATTTCTTAATTATCTGTTCCCTTTTGCCTAATCTAATTGGCTCTTTACTTGCCAAACTACCTAATTTGAAATTTCTTTTTGCAGACTTATTCATAAATCAGATGTTTTCTGTTTAGTCAATTATATTTCTTTCTTAGCAAACTATCTCCGAGAAATATGAATCATTAAGCTAAATTATATAGGCACTTTTTATATTGTATCACCCCATTCCTTATAATTATTTCTTACAGATTTCTGAAGTTCAAACAAGGAGCTGAGACAGAGAGTAAGACACTGTACACATATTGTGTGAGAACAGATTTCCAAGTATAAAAATGTCAAACTGGAGAGAGACTGTTCTTCCTGTCTTTAATCAAATGGCTCTGAGGAAGAATACAGACCCAGAATTTTCAAATGTCTATACTATTGTAAGGAATCTCCTGATTTTTAATATTGACTTTAAATTTTTTCTTTATCCAGTCTAATAAATCATACTTGCAAGGCATATTCTATGCAGAGCATAGCAATTTATAAAATTATCAGATCCTACACTAGGCCCAATAATACATAAAACTTCCCCTAAACTAGAAGCAACCAAACACATACCACTCAACATTGCTGTAAACTTATTCCTGCTTCCTTTTCCAGTCACTTCCAAACCTTTAAGATAAAAGTGGTCTACCCATTCCTGAGTTTCTCTGACATCCATCTCTTTCGATATTTCCAGACCTTCTTTCCAGTAAATTTCAACATGCAGTGAGTACCTTTGCTGAAACACATTCTATGAATTGTTATGCATACTCTAAATCTATGTGTCATAGACTCTTCTTTCTAGTTGCTTATAAACTGCATTATGTGTAGACATGAACCATGACAGGACTAAGTGCTAGATGTGGTAGCATACATCCATAATCCCAGCTACTCAGGAGGCTGAGGCAGAAGGATCTTAAGTTCAAGACCAGCCAGGCAAAGTTAGCACAGCAAGACCCTGTCTCAAACACAACACAGAAACAAAAGGGCTGGAAAGTGATTCGAGTGGTAGGGCAGTTGCCTGCCACATGCTGTGAAGCCCTTGGTTCAATCCCCAGTACCAGAAAAAGAAGAAAGAGAAGAAAAATGAGTAGGTAGAAACCTAGGCGAGTAGGTCAGTTCCTTGTCTTGTAATCAGTAAGGTAATCTAACAAAATCTGTGTTAATAACCAGACAATCCTTAGAATTTTGTCAATATTAGAAAAATGCAGTGATTTTTATTGTGTAAATCACTTTTACAGTTCTGATTAAAGCTCCGATTCATGTCTAAAATGCTTTAATTTAAAATTAACAAACAACAGGGTTGTAATGGAACTGCATAAAAAATAACATGCTTTCTTCCTCCATAGTTAGGAAAGCATATCCCTGCTTTCCTTATTAATAATAGAAAATGTAATGGATATATGTACCCATTGAATTTTATTTCAAGAGTTAGTCTCAGCTAAAATCCCTAGTTTTACAGACTAAGCTAGTAGTATAGAAAACTTATTTTCTGATTTTTTACCTACATTTTACATGAACTCACAGGCAAAACCATTGGATAAATCAAATCAATAAAATCAGAGCTGACACTCAAAATGAAGTCTGATAAGGAAGAAATAAAAATAATTTTCAAAATATATGATCATCCTGAGAAATCCAGTATAAGTGTTAAATGTTAGTACTCAGTTGAAAATTTTATCCCATTAGTATAAAAGAATACATTCAAAATTCACATATTAATCATTAAATGTTTGATTATACAATGATTTCATTTTTTCTGGTTTTTATATTCTTCAGTGATCAACATTAAGTACAGCTGGTTCAATTTTTTATTAAAGAATTTATAATTAAACTATCAATCAAGTGTTCAATATAAGTTTGACAATCACAATGTATTTGAGAACATGATGTGAAATTTATTGTGCCTTATTGAAAAACTCACCTTATCTCCAGAACCAAAGAGGAATTGATTTTCCAACCTTCTACAGAGTGCTGGAAGATTGTTGTGCCAGCCTTTCTAATGATTTTATCAGAACTATTGACGAGCGATCGGCTCAAGCACAATTCACCATCTCTGAAACAACACAAAAATGCCAGGTTTGTGAAAGTAAGAACTATTTTGTCTAACTAGTGTAATACATAATTTAATTCATGCCACTGGTAAAAATTAGATATAGTATTTTTTGCAGGTTAAAAGAAAAGGTATAAGTATGATGACTAGTACTGTGAGAATTAAATGAGACAGGATTCAGTGACTCAGCCTATAATCCTAGCTACTCTTGAGGCAGAGATTGGGAGGACTGTGGTGTGAGGCCAGCCTAGGCAACAAGTCAGCGAAACCTCCATCTTAAAAAAGAAGCTGGGTGTGGTGGCATATGTCTGTGTTGAGATCCTATTTTGACTGGAGTCCTAACTAGGAGGATTGCGGTCTAAGCCTAGTCCTGGGCAAAAGCATGAGACCCTATCTCAAAAATAACCAAAGCAAAAAGGGCTAAAGGTGCAGCTCAAGTGACTCAGGGCTTATCTACCAAGCACAAAGCCATGATTTCAAATACTGGGACCAAAATAAATAAATAAATAAACAAACAAACAAACATAAATTCATCATAACAAACATTCTTTTTAAACAGAAACTGTTTTGTATAAAGTAAAGACCTAATGTTATTTAAAGAAAAAAGAATTCTCTTCAAAGCCCCATTTCCTACTATCCCATTACTCTGGTTAGGTAATAAAGACATAATGTTTGGTAATTATCCTGTATCTCTGTAACTGTGACTTTCAAGATTAATTTTACTTTCATAGAAGGCCTATAAACACAATGGGAAAAACTTTTGATTTAGATGATGCAAACTTTAGAACATCAGGAGAGCAGGGAATGTTCTTGGTTCTGTGGCTTACTAGCTTTGTGTTCAAAGCTAGAAAATATTGCTTACTAGCAATAATTTTTCATGGTCACAGTGACCTTACCTTAACCTTAACAATCAAAATAACATTATCTAATATGCAATGGCTTATAATTCCATTTAGAATGGGAATATCAGAGGTGCTAGTGATATTGGTGATGATGACAGGCACCTATGATATCATTTATACCATTAGGACATTTATAGCTAAATCATTAATTATTCAATAGACTGTTTTCCTTATAATTTATAGACATAAACCCAGATTCAGAGAATGAAAAGGTCACTTATTGTGATATAGGAACAAAAACCAAAGCCTTCACAATATGTGCATTTATTCCTAAATATGTCACCTTTCAAGTTTTAGAGTCTAAGAAGCATGGCTAAAAAGTAACATGATTATTTGTTCTGTCACAAAGTCTAAATGTGTGTTTATTATGTAGGCAATCTTCTCTGACTATCAATGGCAACATTGCTTGTGCAACAGCTGTTGGATGAATTCTGTAACTGGAGGCTTATAGTTTGGTATTTTGGGTTACATTCTTTTTTACACATGTAGTTAAAATTGAAGCAGTTCGAAGCATCATGTCAAGGCACTCCCTGTGGAACTTAAAAACGCCATAAAAATAGTATTTTAAACAATCTTACTGATGAAAATGACACATTCACATGCCTGTGCATGGCTGATAGTAATCATTTTACAGATCACTTAGAATGCAAGGAGACGTAATGTGCACTTTACTACTCAGTGACCCAGAAGTCAATTTTCAGATTACACATTTAATGATAATAATTACACGTGGACAAAAATGTGGATATGCGCAAGAGTTAACCCTCACATTTTTGGAAAAATGCCTTTAAAAGAACTGGCAAAAATTACCTCTATTTCTGGGATAAAAGGGATAGGTCTTTCCAATCTTCACCCCGTTAATAAATGGCCTGTCCATAACATCTTTTCACAGATTGCTGTGATTATAACAATAATTCCTTCCACCAATACATTTTCACAGAAGTAAAAACATACATGGGCTTGCACTTTTTAAAATTGAAAGAAGACTGCTACACTGACATCTGGGCATTTTGCCTGCCCAATTATTTTTATGATGACCTGATAGGTAGTCTTTTCAGAACCTCCATGATTAAAATAGAAAGTAATTGTAAAACTTCAAGTCAGTTTTATATGAACACAATGCTACCCTGTTACTATGACATTTTAATTCTTTTTATTGAACTGGTAAGAGGCCAAATTTCAAGCTTTTATGTCTGGAAAGAACTTTGAATGGAAGTGTCTACAAGTAGTCACATTTGTTCTTTATAGTCAATGGCATTCATTTGTGAGAAAGAAAATTAGTAGTGCAGTCTGAGGCTCTAGAGTAGTTTTTTTTTCTTTCCTTTTCCTTTTCTTTCTTTTTTTTTCTTTTTCAGTGTAAAGTGAAATGGATCCCAAGGGAATTTTCACATCTGATGTTTGGTAGCATTCTGACTTAGTAAATACTTCCTTCCCGTGAATGCAAGGCACAGAAGGATGTTGCCTTGCCATCCCCTGCTTGCTTCTCATTCTAGACGGACACGACTTCTGGACAGCTGCACTGGGCTAGCCACAAAAATACTCAACGCATGTTTTTAAAGGGGAAAAAACAAAATGAGTCAAAGAAATCACTCAACATAAAACAATATGTTGCAAAGTTTTCTGCTTATATGAAGCTAAGAAAAATCCAGGAAGAGTATCATGTCTGAGACACCAGTGGTTAGAAATAATCATGGGTTCTGTTACCCAATATCTACAGTTTTTTTTTCTTTGATGTGAGTTTCTAGACTTTACCCCAACTTATTTTGTTACTTCTACAGTAGGCAACAAATGCAATTAAATACAATGCTGAAAATTAGTTTCCCCAAGCCCATTCAACTCCACTGAAACTATTCCTGACCTGACTAGAATGAATGAACGTGTTCCCTTTGGACTAAGTTAAACTTTCTCCTTAATTAAAAAATGTAAAAGTCATTTAAAGGAAAACAACTTACATCAAACTAAGCCTGAACACAAACAGCAAGATGATTTTGTGTTTCTATTATCTGTCAAAAATAACTATAAATAGAGACTCGATGCTCTATGTTAATTTATTGCTTATGGGTTCTAGTTCAGTTGCAAATGTAATGTTGAAGTGGGGTTCCTGATTTACAAATGTATATTCTACCCTAGAAAAAAGGAAATAACTTGTCTAATAATAATAATATTCTAAGTATGAGTGCTTATCTCCACTATCAAGTTTATCATTTTTGAAGGTAATTCTGCTGATTGTTTAGTAATATAACCTAAGGTGAGCAGCCAATTATAAAGGTGACCTCTAGATGACAGGAACAGTAAGTTAATGTCTAATGTGTGGTTAACCAGGAAAATAGTGTATACAAAGTTTCAAGGAGTAACAGTCAAAACACGTATCTGTGTGATATTGAAGTTTGTCACATTTTTAAATACTAGTTTCATTAAATGAGCATACTTATATATCTTATATGTGGGAATATTAAAACCTACATCCATCCAATTACACCTATCAGAGGTACATAGAGAAAGTTAAATCATAGGCCAAACGTGAGGCCCATTAAGAAAAAAGTCAGTCAAAAATAGACCACTTAATACACCCAATTAGCTGTGAGTTAAACTTTATTTACTAAGTTATTATAATAACCACTTTGTATGTTTTTATGGAAAGATCAGTTTTATATATTCAATTATTATTACTTGAACTATTCTGCAATGACTCCTTTTTGGGGGAGGGAGAATGCTGCTAGTGTTCTGGAACATGAGAAGGTGAATGTTTCATGGAAAAGTTTTGCTGATGTTCTTTTTCCTTTTGCACAGAATGACTGCTTAATATTGTATACAGAAGAGAAACATCCCACTAACTCTATATGGGACCTTCCATTAAAAGTGGAGAGGCATCAAATAGAAAAAGCAACTGCCTGCCTATTGAAAATAAAAATGGTAGCAAGAAAGCCAAGTACGAATTTATAGGGATGGCGTCAGATTAAAAGACTGGAAGGCCTTTCATTGAAACTACTGCCCGCGCATCAGGCATGCAGCGCCTCCCAAAGGCCAGAGACTGCCTCTATTCCTTCACTTTAAAAATGAAGTATTGACCTGGGCTCCTGAGCTTAACCTCCAATCTAGTTTAACTCATCTCAAAACTGGCCTCTCCAGCTTGGGTAGAAAGGAAGTAATTGAGATATTAGATTGTTTGATGAGTGAACTGCTCCACCAGTAGCACCGTTTTGGAGTTGAACCCATGAGTTTGTGATCACCAGCTTTTCCACTAATGTTTCATCCTGGGAAAAGGGAATGAGCACTCAGCGACACTAGGTACCCTTCTCGAACTGTTCCCGGCAATCCCAACTGGGAATTGCCTGGTTTTGGCCACTGCAGCCAGAGCGCCTCAGGGCTTGTGTGTGAGAGGGATGGTGGCAAGCCAGCTCTCTGCCTCGCCCCAAAGGACTGCAATTGAGGGCTTTAATTAAGGAGGACGAAGTGGGTTGCCGGCTAAGCATCGAGAGTGATTTCTTGTTTGTTTCTTTTAAACAAGGGAGTTTGATTTCTTGCAAAAAAGGCTGTTTTCCTTTCTGCTCACACATTCTTTTGCCCTAGATGCTAGCTCTCCGGGAGGAGGAGATGGACCCGGGGCGCACTTCTCTTCCTGTTTGGTTAACACGAGCGCCCGCCCCACGCCTTCTTAGAGGACCTGGGAAGAAACCGTAGCTCCGCCTGAAACGGGTGCGGGAGAAAGCTGGGCTGTCCGTCCAGCCACCGCGCCCCTGCCCGCCTCTTCTTCCTAAGCGCCCAGGACTGCACCCACACCCGGGCCGCGGCCTGAAGAGGTCCACAGAAGGAACGTAGCCTGTGAAATGTGGAGTGTCCTGGATATGTTAACTCCTCTGAAGGGATTCCCATTGCGCTCCTTGTCCACTCCTGCAGTTTAGGGAGGCTCTGAGAGAATGCTGGGGAGCTTATAAATCCCCTCTTCTCACTCACGCTGCCTATTCCTGCTCTCCAGGGTCCCTAGCGCAGGGCCCAAACCCTCAGAGTCCCGGAGAGCCTTGGCCGCTTTGTCTGGGCTGAGGCTCATCCTTGGAGCCCAGTAGCCCAGAAGGAAATGAACAAAGAGCCTAGACCCTCACGCCGCAGCCTCTGCCTCTCACCGGAGCCTGAGCGCCCAAACGCGGGTTCACCACCTTGCTAAAGACCTCTTTGTCTGTCTGGCAAGCACAGGTCTGCCAGGGAAGCTCCCCCTCCACCTCATACTTCTTTTTTGACAGTTGTCACGATCGGATTTTCAAACCACTCATTCCTGTGTAAACGACCCTATATGGCTCTTATTTATTTTTTTCCTTTCGCCAGTATAGATTCTGAATAGATTTGCTGGTGCATAAGTATCATTTAAACCCAGTCCTTACTAGCTTTTTAATTATTTTCCAGTCCCAATACTACTGCTGTCCTGATTTCTACAGAAAAGCAGTTCCTCTGAAAGAATGAACCTGCGTTTTGCTCACTTACAGGGGAAGAGCAGGAATATTAAATGTGATGCAAGAAGTTGAATAATGTGTGTTTTAGCAGTCCTGTGCTACACACGAATATATACGCACACTGACACACACACGCAAAATGATACTACCTTTCTTCGCTTTAATAATCTTAAGAAAATAAAACCCAGAAGGACATTTCTGCCAGTACAGAGTTTCCGACAGCGGATGGCTCCCTACCAGGGAGGATTTCCGAAACAGGACTTTGAACAGAGTTGACAGTAAGGTTCACATCCTCAGAAAACGCTTCCAAGCTATATAAGCAACACAAAGTTGCACTACCCTGTGGGTAAACTTCAAAGGCACAGAAGCAAGGGGGAGGGAGGAAGGAAGTGTGATATTTAGAGAACTTAATGGGGCAGGGAGATTTTGAGCTCCTCTAGACAAATTCAAGAAATAACAGAAAGAGAGTCTGTGAAGATAAAGTACCCAGTTTCTTTCTAAAACTGTAACCATACACCCCAAGGTTTTACCCATGGAAGAGCAAGTAAGGTGGTACTGTAATTTCTAATTCAAATTAAAATTCACAGATCTACCGGACGTCAAAAAGAGCAGAAATCACAGGATTCCCATTTCCTTGTTTGTATGCTTTAACTTGAGTGTCTCAGGACACCGGCTTTCTCTAATGTGTCCCTACAGTGACAGGGCAGACAGAGAAGGAAAGGAAACCGTTTGGTAAATAAAGACATCTCACTTGAGTTCTGCCCATGGATTAAAAGGACAAGGGCATACGTTCTTTGTTGACACTTCTGCATTGACTTCTCCTTTGGCCTTTGAGCACCCAGCGCCAATAACAAGTGTCACCACCACTGTACAGGGCAAGTTGAACTCTTACTAGGAACAGCATACAGAAGCACACATACCTCAACAACAGCCTTTGTTATTTAATTCATGAGACTAACCACACACAAGCTCAAACGATCACAAAGAGTATCCCAACAGTCACTCTACCGTCTATATGCACATTTCATTTACAGTTTGACTGTTTGTCTTATCCTGAAATGAAGCTTTGCATTTACCCGATGAGTTGCGTCTCCTGGTGCTCCTCAGTTCTTGCTATTTCTTTTGTCTTATAAAAGATCAGGAGCAGACTTATAGTGCAGATCGTCCACCTCTTCCTAATGGAGGGCATCTTGGGTGCCCGGGAAAGTCTTGGTTGCCCCAGCTCCCGCACCTTCTCTTGATATAAAGGTTCCGTGTTGAGGAAATAGTCAAGAGGAAAAAAATCTGAAAAATGAGAGGAGAGCGTCACTGCCAGGATCCCAGGATCAGGTCGCTAGGGTCCTCTGCGGCGGAGCTCCCGCTGGTGTTCCACTGCTGCCCAGTGTTCTCCCGCGCGGTTCGCGCCAGCGCTGCCCAGGTCTCTCTGCGCTGCCTCCCTGGGGCTCAGGTTTCTTTTCAAATGTGACACCTTGTGCTTGGGAGGTGGCGACCGCTTCTGCAGCTGGGTTCGGGGGCGTCACTGGCCCTTCCCTCTTGCCAGCAGGGAAATGATGAGCAAAACCAGCCAATCACAGGGCTGAGGGGGCGGAGGCTGCTGTTGCCTCGCGTTACTGGCAGCTGCCTGGAGAGTAACGTCGCGGTCTCTGTCTGCACGCCCTATGCCTAAGAGGAAGCTTGAGCACAAGCACACACCCCTAAAGCACACACACTAACACACACGTACACAGATACCCTACACACGCGCGCATACACCATCTCCAAGGATACCAAAGCGTCAGCTCTCCGGACCCGGAAGCTCCAAGATAGACTGTCTGAATCCATGTAGTAGGTGCACCTCAGCTGGAAACAGATGAGAGACTCGTCCCGCGGGAGGAATGCTTTGGATAGAGCTGGAGGTGGGTTGCAAGTAGAGTCGCTTTTCCAGGCGTCTTTGCTAAACATACTTACACGCACACGCAAATAAACGCCCTCCGAGGTGGAGGGAGAGAAGCAGGGAGGGGAAGCAAGGAGGATCCCCATTGTTCCGTGCGCAGCTCCATCTGGAAAGTACAAACATACGTGAGTCGATTCACTGATCTCACTTAAAATTGGAAGTGGATGACGAAGTCGGGTCAAGAATCTGCGGGAAACAAGTGAAGTCAGAGGTGTCATTAGGAACTTTGTGGCTATCCATGTGATTCTCTTATTGTCATTCGTAAACGCTCACGAAGAAGTCAAGGAAACTCCAATACCATTTAAACTTCACGGTGGAGACACACGATTCTCAGAAAAAGCAGCTGCCTAGACCTGACCTGTTTTTAAAAAACCCAAGCACATCGCAAACACATTCATATGCTCAGGAAAGAAAGAAAGGAAAGAAGAAAAGAAGGAAAGGCACTCTCCTCTCTGAAAGTCTCACTGATATGTATTTAACCTCAGATTTTTCACCCTCTCTTCCCTCTTCCCATTTTCCTTACTTCTCTGTACATGTGGAATTCTGTTCTCGGTTCTCAAGTCTGAGTACGTCTTCACTCTTCTTTGGTTTCCTGCCTCACCCCAATAGGCACTTGCTACTCAGCATAAGAAAGCGTTTGAAAGTCAGAATTTCCACTGTCTCTATGCAATGGTCCCAATCAAGATCCTTGCCCTTTCAGGTTGACCAGTGACTAGTAGTAATCCACTCTTGTCCTTTGGAGTATACACTTTTCCACACCTGGAATTGTAAGGGTCATCACCAATCTCCCCTCTCCTGCCTGCAACAAGAACGGGAGGTCTGAGTTACTCCTCCTCCAACAGTTTAAATAACAAGGAGAACCTTTGCTTAAAAACCCAAGGTTCCAGAGGTGAGGATGTAGAACCATTACCTAGCTGTGGAGGCTCTGGGTTCAATCTCTGGCACTGAAAAACAAAACAAACAAAAAAACCAGGGTGTCTACTAATGCTTGCCAATCTTCCCCTGGGCTCAGTCTTTGCAGTAGATGGAACTAAAGAGCTGGGTCTAAAATGCTCCAAGGAGCAAGTAATTATGAGCCTTTATTGACACTACAAGTGGCCTGCTGGGAGCCTTTTGAGTTTATTGATGTCTAGGCAAATCCCTCTTAAGTTAATGCATTTCTATTACACTGACTTCTCAACTAGCAGAAACTTCGAGAACAAACAGCATCTTTTTAAGTTAAAGTGAACTGGAAAGATGAGGGGAAGCCATGGTTAGGATACTAAATTCTCTAAGTTACATTTTGTAAGAAAATGAATCTATTTTGGATTTTAAATAAAGCACAACTCTGAGTGGGATGGAATACTGTGCATCATGAAACTAAATTTATCCAATTCCATGAGCAGGTGCTATGTATCTGTCAGTGTTTGAGGTCATAGGAACACAAACATGCAGTTCACTGACTCAGAGGGGGACAGCTCTTAAAACAAATAATTTTCAACATGGTACCAATGAGCTAGAAATACAATTTGAAATACCAGTTGGTATCTGTGTAGAAGTACATAGGGTATTTAAGTTTTTGACAACAGGGGGAAGGGAAGCTTCTTGGTGGATGGAGACACAGATTTCACAGGCTTACACACCTAAGGAGTTACCCAGGCAGAGAAGGTCAAACGTTGAAGGGGAAGAAGCAGTCATGTGCCCTTTCAGACAGGAATAAATAAACCACCAGTGTTTTGGGGAACTTTCAAGCAGTTCAGCACTGTTAAAATGGGAATTGGAAAGGGAGGCTATAAGTTTTCAGTGTGGTCTCAGTATTTCACAGTTTCACAACTTGGAGCTTAATGAGAAAGTCACAAGAAAATACTCAAGATAAAAATGGCTTAATTCATCTATTTAGCTGTAAATTATGTTAGGAAACACTATCTATCTGACTTTATGGCAAACCAAAATAACTCTAAGAAGTAGTTGTGAGAACACATAACACAAATTTAAATGCCCAGAAGACAAAAAGTGAAGGCTGCAATTTTGTTTCTAAGTTTGTTAGTTATAGACTTTTCTGTTAGGTTGAACAATTCTGAATGACCCATAATGATTCTGTGAGACTTACGGCTCCACCTTCTTTTATTAAAAAAATTTAGCTTTTGGTGTTTAATATAATGGCAGGTGTTTGATATGGTTAGATTCATAAAATCTGTATGTATCCAGATCACAATTTGCTCATAAAAACATAGAACGACACTTAGGCTGACGTAAGGATGGTGTGGTTCTCCTTACATCATTAGGTATAAGAGCTATGCATATTAGGTAAGTAGTGTCTATACAATGAGTCTTCTGGAATTGCCTCCTTCCATGACAATGTCATTTTGGAGATACTGAGAATCGAAGAATTTTCTTCCTAAATTTCCATTCTATCATTGGACTGTATCAGCATTGAAGAAAATATATTTATCTTTATTCAGCATGATTCTGCAATTATACCTTATGGTACAAATAAATAATGCAAGTAATAATATTTGGTTTTAAAATGCCACTTTATTCTGTATCTTAATAGAAATTCAAACTTCTATGTGCTGGCTTTGCACATAAAAACCTTTCTCACTTAGAGAGGTTTTTAATGACTCGACATTTTTTATTTCTTTTTCTTTTCTTTTCTTTTTTTTTTTTTTTTTTGGAGACATTGAACTCACAACCTTGCTTACTTAGTCTCCTAAGTACTAGAAATGCAGGCCTGCACCACCACACCCAACATTGGTAATTTTTTAATGGAGTATGTTTTAGAGCAGTTTTAGGTTTATAGAAAAATTAAGCAGAAAACACATAGAGTCCAAATATACCTGTCTTCTACATGCACTCATAGCTTCCATCACTATCAACTTTTCTGATCAGAGCAATACATTTTATATAATCAATGAATATAGACTAATATGACTTCATCACCCCACAGTTTACATTAGGATTGGTTCTTGGTCTCATTCATGTTGTAGATGAATGATGAATGATGACATGCAAAATACTGTAACAAAAAATGCCTTACCTGTCAGAAAATTTCTCAGTGTTTTGGCCCCAGACTGTCTACGACTAATCTTTTTCACTGGGTCTATGGTTTTAGCCTTTCCAAATACAGCACTTTTGGAATCATGGCATGAATTCTTTTATATTAGGCTTGTATCACTTAGTAATGGGAGTAAAAAGATTCATCTACCCCTTTTATCTTCTTAGCACTGAATAATCCATTTATGAACAAATAAACAAATTATGGAGTTTTATAAACAAGTTATAAATTTGTTTATCCATTTACTTTTTGCTTACAAATTTAAGAAATTGTGAATAAAAGGCTACAAATACCTATGCACAGGATTTTGTACACATAAAGTCTTCAACTTATTTAAGTAAAAAACATGAAACAAAATTGTGAGATTTTAAATTAAGATTAAGTTTTCTAAGAAACTACCAAAGTTATTGTTCATTTTATATTTCTATCAGCAATGAATGAATGTCCCTACTGGTCCATACTCTTGGCAGCTTTTAGGAGTGTCAATGTTTTGGCATTTAGCCATTGTAATATGTGTATAGTGGTATTTAATTATTGTTTTATTCCCCAATTTCCTAATTGTGATGTTGAGCATTGGTCATGCATTATTTTCCTTGGTGAAAAACTATGGAATCAGATTGTTGAAATCCACAAAATGACTTGCTGGTGTTTTGCTTGATCAGGATCTATAGAACAAGTTGGGAAGAATTATTATCTTGATAATATTGAATCTTTCCATCCATAAATGTGGGCTATCTCTTTATTTAGTAACTCTTTTGATTCCTTTAATCTGAGTTTGTAATTTTCTTCACAGAGACTTTAAACATATTTAGGTAGGTCTACAGTTTCTAAGTATTTTGTTGTTTTGGAGTTAACATAAATGATATTGAAGTTTTTTTCATTGCATTCAAATGTTTTGTTGCTGGTATCCATGGGGGCCAGAGAAGCAAAGGGAAAAATTACATGGTAAACCAGATGGCCCCAGAGACTGACTGGAAATCTAGCTGCAGGATAAGCTCACAAGTCCTGCAAACCTTAAAGAAAAGTGTGAGAATTTGGTGAGATAGTGACTGCTTTGGTGTGGAAGGCTAGCATCAGCAAGGAAAGACATTATGTCATTCCCTTTTCTTACAGAGGAGTGATAAGGCACCATCTTGAGAGCAGGAACTATTGAAACTGAGCTACTCTAGGAACTTGAAAACAAGTAAAAATTGTGACTCAGATATTATTTGGTAAACTGTCACAAAGCCTGGGTTGGAGATGGCCATGAGAGGTTATCATGGAGAAGGATGTGGACCAGCAGAGAAGTTGAAGCTCTGGCAGCATAGGGTCAGGTGGTCAGAGACCCCCAACATACCAGGCAAGAAGTTATTCCCATTGCCTGAGGATCATGATGAAAACTGAGCACTGAGCCAGTGTTTGAAATTATACTTCAGCCTCCAGCTCCTGCTTCCTGGTTATCTGTATTGACTGCCAGGTGCAGCTGAGGACCCAAAACCCAATTCCTCCAAATCATGGAAGTACAATAATCTCCTCTCCACCATCAGAGAGGTAAACTGCTGGGCAGAGTCTGAAAGCACTGAGACCTACCTCCATGAAATGTATCCTAGTGGGTGTTTACTGTCAGGAAGGTCTGAGAACTCAAAGCTCAGGATTTTTTAATTATGTTATTTCCACAGCTGCTTCCTTTCCTACAGGTAGGTGAACTTCTGAGCTAGGTCTGAAACCATTGAGACCCATAACTGACATCTACATCCAGGTATGTGTGTACTTGCTATCAGGGAGGCCTGAGGGTCCCTAGTGTAGACTTTCTGACTCATGTAACTATCCACCCTCTCCTCCCCAACACAGAGAGGTGAACTGATGGATAGTGTCTGAAAACACTGAGACACATCTCTGAGAACTACAAGCTGATATGTGTTTGTGCAAGGCGACACTAAGGTTCTTGAATCATATCTCTGATGCTCCTTGAATCAAACTCTCTGAATCATATGACTTCCGTAGCCTTCCTTCTCCCACAAGGAGGTGAATGCTAGGCAGAGACTGAAATCATAGAGATCAGAAGACAAAGTGTCTATGTCCTGAAATTCTCCCCTTGCCCAATCCGTGTTCTATATGCTCCCTGCTCCCCAATGCATTCTAGGTTCTCACATGAGCTTAGATGCTTGCTACTGTGGGGAAGAAAACTTCAGGATTCTAGAGCAAGTGGGAAACTGCTGGCTCACTATAGCCAGCAACAGCTCCTAGTACACAAGAAGGAGTGTTTCTATATTGAAAATAGAGCAGATGCAGACATTTCACCCTTCTACAAGACTCCTGCTAGTTTTTGTGGTGGTGATCAGATCTCATGCCTTGAGCATATGGGCAAATGCTTGGCTGCTGAACTATATCTCTCAGTCCAGTGGAGAGAAATAGCACCTTAACCTGGCCACTACATTGTCTTGCTTGAACATTGAGAATATTTCAACTAAAAGACTGCAGATGATTGAAACTTCCAACTATTGACTTGTCCTCAGATGCACAAATCTCAATGTAGAAACACAAAATATATCAAGAAACAAGGCAACAGGACTCTACCAAAAGTCAATGACTTCACAGTGCCAAAGACTAGTAACAGAGAAGTGGATGAAATCTCAGGCAAATTTAGAAAATGCTTATAGGATTGGTTGATGAAACGAAGACATGAATGAATGGCTGAATGAATTCCAAGAAATCTCAAAGAGCTAAATGAAATAAAGAAGACAATGCAAGAGATGAAAGAGGAATTCAATAATTATGTAGAAATTTTAAAAAATCAAATTGAAATTCTCAAAATATAATGCCCAATAAGTCTAGTAAAAAGCTCAACTGAAAGCTACTCTAGTAGACTGGAACAAATTGAAGACAATAAGGTAAATGCACTAAACATGCAGATGCAAACAAAGAACAACAACAACAAAAAACTCTAAAGAAGAATACATGTACTATACAAGACACCTGAGACACTATTGAATGATCAAATTTACAAGTAATGGACAAAGAAGAAGGAGAAGAGGTGCAAGCTGAAGATGTAGAAGACATATTCAATAAAGTAATAGCAGAAAATGTCTCAAATCTTGAGAAAGGAGATTCATTAAGGAATAGAAGAGTTTTAAGACCCTAAACATAGAAGAGCAGAAAAGAATCTCCCCCAAAGCATATTATACTTAAAACATTATACATACAGAACAAGGAAAGACAAGGTCAAGCTATATGTGAAAAATGACAAGACATCAGAACAACAGCAAACTTCTCAACAGAAATGTTAAAAATAACTGGCCTTGGAATTGTCATTATTTCAAGTAATAAACAGCTAACATAGATTACTGTATACAGCATAGTTATGCTTTATAATTGAGGAGAAAAGAAAAAAAATTTCCATTATAAACAGAGCTAAAACAATTATTGACTACTAACAAGTGCTTCAAAAGAAAGTTAAAGGAATCCTTCATGCAGAAGAGAAAGACAAATGTAACTATGTAAATACACGAAAGAATAGATGTTACTATTCAAGTACATAATCAGATGAACAGTAAAGAAGAATCAAACACTACAAAAACACTAATATAGCAGGAATTACTTCATATGTTTCAATAATAACTCTGAATATCAATGGTCTCAGTTTTCCTATCAAAAGACACAGATTGGGAGATTAGTTTAAAAAAAGGACATAACCATTTGTTATTTACAAGAAATGCACTTTACTGGCAAAGCAAATACAGACTTAAAGGGAAAGGATAAAAAAAATGTTTTTTAAGCACTTGGATACCAAAGGCAAGCAGGAGTAACTATTCATAGTGGACATAGCATACTTCTAACCAAAATTAGTCAGCAAGAAACTTCATATTGAAAAAAAAGAACAATTCAACATTGGCACACCCAATTTCATAAGGCAAATATTACTGGTCATAAATGCACAAATAGATCCCAATACAATAATAGTGGGTGAATTTAATACCCTACTCTTACCAAAATATAGATTGTCCAAACAAAATGTCAACAAGGAAATTTCAGAATTAATTGACATTATAGATCAAATAGACTTAAATAAACACCTGCAGAATATTCCAACCAATAGGCACAGAATGCACATTCTTCTCAGCAGCCCGTGGAATTTTCTAAAAAACATATCATACCTTTGTACATAAGTCAAATATGAACAAACAT
The DNA here is from genome assembly GCF_047511655.1 of Castor canadensis. Taxonomy (NCBI): domain Eukaryota; kingdom Metazoa; phylum Chordata; class Mammalia; order Rodentia; family Castoridae; genus Castor; species Castor canadensis. The sequence continues at coordinate 92,767,932 of NC_133391.1, read as the reverse complement.
AGAAAATTGAACTTCCTTTATTTTATCAGACCACAATGGGATAAAAGTAGAAATCAATAACAAAAGAAACTACAAAAATATTCAAATACATGGACACTGAATAATATACTTTTGAGTGATATGAGGGTCATTGAAGAAATAGGAGGGGAAATAAAAAAGAATCCTAGAAACTAACTAAAATGAAAACACAACCTTTGAGACCTAGCAAAGATAGCACTAAGAGTATAGTTTATAGCTATGAGCATGTACATTAAAAAAAATCTCAAATAAATAATCTAATTATTCACTTCAAGCTCTTAGAAAAATAAGAGCAAACCAAATCAAAGTACTAAATGGAAAGAAATAATAAAGATCAGGGTAGAAGTAAACTAAATGGAGAATAAATGAATAATACACAGAATTCTTTAAAGGGAAAAGCAAGTTTGACAAAACCTTAGCCAATCAAATCAAAAGAAAGTGAAAGAGGACAAAAAATAATAAAACTACAGATGAGAATAAGGATGTTACAACAAATACCAATGAAATCCAGAGGATCATTAGAGAATACTTTGAAAACTTATGTTCTAATTAACTGAGAAATCTAGAAAAAACAGATAAATTTACAGATGTATAGGATCTACCAAAATTCAACCAAGAGGATATAAATTACTTAAATAAATCTATAACAAAGAAGGGAATTAAATCAGTAATAAAGTATCTGCAAAAATGAAAAGCCTAGGATTCACAGCTGAATTTTACCAGACTTTCTTTTTTTAAATTATTTTTATTATAGCTGTACTTGGTGTACAAAGCAACATTTACCAAAGCTTTTTACAGTATATCATAATTGAAATCACCCCTATCATTCAACTCTATACCCTCTACCCCTCATTCTTGAAATAGTCTACTAACACCCATACTCCTTGAACTGTCCCATTAAATAGAAAGAGAAGGAATGTTACTGACTCATTCTATGAATCCAGTATCAACTTAATGCCACAAACCAATAATAGTATGACAAAAAAATTATGGACCACTTTCTTTGATGAACACAAACTCAAAGTTTTTCAATAAAATTGCAAACTAAATTTAACCACACATCAAAAAAGATCATACCCTTTGATCAAATTGTCTTTGTGAAAGTATATTTCAACACATGTAAATCAATAAACAATACAGCACATAAACAGAATAAAAGACAAAATCAAATGATCATTAGTCTTTCTTTCTTAATAGTCTTTGACCAAACTAAATAGTCCTTCATGATGAAATCCTTGAAAATACTATGAATAGAAGGAATATATTGTACCTTAACATAAAAAGAGCTATATATGATAAACTTACAACTAACACTGTACTGAAGGGAGAAAACTGAAAGCATTTCCTTTAAAGTCATGAAGGAGACAATGGTGTCTACTCACTCCACTTTTGTTCTATACAGTACTTGAATTCTTAGTCAGAGCAATAAGGCAAGTTAAAGAAAGAGAAGGGATACAAACAATAAAACAAAAATTCAAATTATTCCTATTTTCAGGTAATATGATCCTATAATTTAAAGACTCCATAAAAAAAAAAAAACCCTCTCAGTGCTCATGAAAGCATTTGGCAAAATAGTAGGATACAAAATCAATGTGCAAAAATCAGTAGCTTCTCTATGTACCAATAACAAACAGCAAAGCAATTTTCATCATAAAAGCCTCAAAAATTGAATGTCCAGAAATAAACCTAAGGATTGAAAGATTTTTACAATGAATATAATAAAATATTAAAGAAACTGAAGAAAGGAAACTAGAAGTTGCAAAAAGACTGCCCATGTTCACAGATCAGCAGAATTAATAGTGCTAAAATGGCTATACTACTAAAAACAGACCACAGATTCAATGCAACCTCCATCAAAATCTCCATGTCATTTAGTCACAAAAATAGTACAATCAATCCTTAGATTCATGTGGAAACACAAAAAATCCTGAATAGATAAGAAATCCTGAGAAGAGGATCCAATGAGCTCTGGGACTCCAAAACCTCACTGAGACCATAAAGCCACACTTGGCAGAAATAAAACACCAAGGAGAACCAAAATTTCAACACCCTGAACCCCTAGCCTGTGGAAAGCTTCTCCACATCACTGTTACACTGAGAAAACTTGTGGCTGCCACCACTGCCACTGTCACTGCCAGCTCCAAACCTGCCTGTGAGACATTTGGCAGACCAAACAGGTGAGCATCATGCATCATGTGGAATTCTGAAATTCCCCCAGGCACCCCCAGGATAAACAAGCACAACCCCTGGACCCAAAAAAACCTGAACAATAATCAGCAAACTGTTATCTAGCACACAGTAGAAGGGGTAGGATTGTTGAAAGTGCATTCGAGAAAGGGGGAGGAGCAAGGAGCTAGTCTCAGCAGAACTATAAGTAAACAAATGGTGGAAAAGCAGGAAGGCCTATAGTGGGCAGGTGATAAGCCACTCCCTGAAGCAAGAGCAGGTAGTGAATCACAAAGTTTATCTCCTGAGCCAGTGAGCAGCACCCAAAGTCAAACTGCCCCTCAAAATTGAAAAACAAACAGAGAACCATCATAACACACTGACAGCACAGGGGGCTGATGGAACACTGACCCAACCTCAGAGAAAAGGGGCAGGGCAAAGAAATAAGCCCTCAGCACAGAAACAATAAATAAGCACAATGAAAAGCCACCTCGAAAGCAGGACAAATAGTGAATTACAGAGCTGATCTCCTGAACCTGAAGACAGCTTGCAAACTTAAACTGCCACACCTCATTGGGGGAGGAACTAACCAAGCATCTGCAGCTGAAAGACAGAAGAACAAAACACTACTCACAAGCCAATCACCTGGCCAGACCATTGCAGAGCCTCTGCTTATATGCCAACATCAGGACTGGATGCTGAAAGAGAAAGTCCAGAACTTAAACTAAGACTGAAATTCTATTGTTCTTGAATCTGGAGTTGTTTTTTTGCTTGTTTGTTAGTTGTTTGCTCTTTGTTTGTTTGTTCATTTCTCCTTATTGATTTCTTTGGTTTTTATTGTTGTTGTTAGTTTTGCTATTGTGGGTTTTCTATTTTTATTTTTATTTCTATTATCCTTTTTTATCTTTTTCTATTCTATCAACTTTACCATCATCTTCCTCTCATCCCTACTCCCACCCCCTTCACTCTCCCTCCTTCTCCTGTGCTTAAATCCACTTCTCCCCTTTCCAACAACTCATTCTGCCCCCTCACCCACTCTTTCCCTTAGCACTCACCTTTCCCTCACATTGTCCCCAAACCTGACACAAAACAACTCCTCCCTCCTTCACACTCATCACAAACTGACCAACCTACTATACCAACTTTACACAACCCCAAACCCCTACAACCCCTAACACAAACAACCTCTTCCACAACAACAGAAAAACTCCCAAACATACAAAAGGACCACAAAAACAGCAGCCCCCACACTGCTTTCCCCACTAACAAACCCCACTTCTCATCTCCTCCTTTAGTAGCACCCTATCCCACTCCCCAAATTTCTATAGCTAGCATTACAAACATTAAACCACCAACTCTTACTGCTTATAGATATTAACACCAAGGGGTCTTCTATATAAAACATAAACTACTGGTCAGGTATTAAACCTGTGAATTAGTCAATACTAAATTACACCCAGATCAAAGACAGAAATAGCACACCAAGTTATCTAAAAACCCAAGACAACCACACAAAAAAAAAAATTATTAAGGGAAAGAAAACAGATGACCAAAAACAGCAACTAGCCTATCAAGAACATAGTTGCACAGTACTGAGTGGAGTGATGGAAAGAAGAAAAAGGGATGGAAAACAAAAATAATTTAACACAGGATTCAGAGGGAAATTAAGAAAACAGACACCCAGTTCCTGACTCCAACAAAACAAAGATAAATGACACCAAGGAACCCAACAATGCCAACAAAAGGATCCTCAAGGAAGAAATTCTGAAAGTAATCACTGAGAATTTCATGGAGATGATACTAAAAAACATATAAGAGGTACTCAAGAAATTTCAAGACACCAAAAATAAAGAATATGAGAAGACACAGAAACAAATAAATAAACTCATAGGAGCCCTAAATAAACACTAAAGTGAAACAGAGAACATTATAAATAGAGAGATAAATGAATTAAAGATGAAAGTTAAAGAGGAAGTGACCCATGATATGGAAAAAGTCAGAAACACAAAGCACAATGGAAGGCCACTCCAGAAGACTAGAACAAGCAGAAGACAGAATCTCAGAACTTGAAGATAAAATGGAAATTAAAGGAAAAACTGAAGGACTATCAGTCAAACAACTCAAGACTTGCAAAAGGAATATATAAGAACACACCAACTCCATCAAAAGACAAAACCTGAGAATGATGTTCATTGAAGAAGGAGAAACTGTCCAAGCAAAAGGGGTTCATAATATATTCAATAAAATAATAACAGAAAATTTCCCAAATCTAGAGAAAGTTGTGCCCATTCAGGTTCAGGAAGCCTCCAGAACACCAAACACAACTGACCAAAATAGAATTACCCCATGACATATTATTATTAAAAGAACAAGCACAGAGAATAGAGAAAGAATATTGAAAAACACAAATAACATACAAAGGTAATCCCATCAAAATCACAGCAGATTTCTCAATGGAAACCTTAAAAGCAAGAAGAACATGGAGTGAGGTTTTTCTGGGCACTAAATGAAAATAACTTCAACCCTAGGATACTCTACCCAGCAAAACTATCATTCAAAATAGATGGAGCAATAAAAGTCTTCCATGACAAGCAGAAACTAAAACAATATATGACCACAAAACCACCACTACAAAAGATTCTCTAAGGAATTCTGCACACAGAAAGTGAAAACAAACAAAACCACAAGAGAACAGGCAGTATCAAACTACAGGAGAAGAAAAGATGAGGAATCAGAGAGTAACATTGATTCAGTTGCACACAATCAAACCCTTAAACAACAAAAACAACTAAATGACAGGAATCACAACATATGTGCAGACAAAATGATCCTATGACTGAAAGACCCAAAAACTCCTAGACACCATAAATAACTTCAACAATGTGTCAGGATACAAAATCAACTTACAAAAATCATTTGCTTTTCCATAAACTAACAATGAACAAATTGAGAAAGAATTTATGAAAACAATTCCATTTACAATAGCCTCAAAAAAACCCAAATACCAAGGAGTAAACTTAACAAAGGATGCAAATGACCTCTAAAAGGAGAACTGCAAACATCTGAAGAAAGAGATTGAGGAAGACTACAGAAGGTGGAAGGATCTCCCATGCTCATGGATTGGTAGAATCAACATAGTGAAAATGGCTACACTACCAAAAGTAATCTACATGTTCAAAGCAATTCCCATCAAAATCCCAATGATATTCATCAAGAAATTGAAAAATCCAACCTGAAGCTCATTTGGAAACACAAGAGACTGTGAATAGCCAAGGCAATACTCAGCAAAAAGAGCAGTGCTGGAGATATCACAATACCTGACTTCAAACTGTATTACAAAGCAATAGCAATAAAAACAGCATGGTACTAGCACAAATAAAGATACAAAGACCAATGGAACAGAATAGAGAACTCAGATATGAATTCACACTGCTATGCCCACCTTATTTTCAACAAAAGCACCAAAAACATGTGATGGAAAATAGCCTCTTCAGCAAATATTGTGGAGAAAAGTGGTTATCTGCCTGCATAAAACTGGAACTAGATCCATGCTTATCACTCTGTACTAGGATCAATTCAAAATGGATCAAGGGCCTTAATATCAGACCTGAAACTCTGAAGCTAGTATGGAAAAGAGCAGATACTCTGGAGTACTCTGGAAGCAATTGGTGTATTTATGGACTTCCTCATTAGAACCCCAGCAGCTAAGCAACTAAGAAAAAGGATGGGCAAATGGAATTACATGAAATTAAAAATCTTCTGCACAACAAAAGAAATGGTCTCTAAACTGAAGAGACCACCCACAGAGTGGGAGAAAATATTTCCCAGCTATATATCAGGCAAAGGACTGATAACCAGAATATACAGGGAGCTCAAAAACTAAACTCCCTCAAAATCAATGAACAAATAAAGAAATGGGCAACTGAACTAAACAGAACTTTTTCAAAAGAATTCAAATGGCCAAAATACACATGAAAAAATGCTCACCATCTCTAGCCATAAAGGAAATGCAAATCAAAACCACACTAAGATTCCATCTCACCCCTGTTAGAATAGCCATCATCAAAAACACGACTACCAACAAATGTTGGTGAGGATGTGGGGAAAAAGGAACCTTCATACACTGCTGGTGGGAATGCAAGCTGGTGCAATCACTCTGCAAAACAATATGGAGCCTTCTTAAAAACTAAACATAGATCTGCCATATGATCCAGCAATTCCACTCCTAGGGATATACCCAATGGAATGTGACTCAGGTTACTCCAGAGGCACCTGCACACCCATGTTTATTCCAGTACTATTCACAATAGCCAAATTATGGAAACAACAAAGATGACCCACTACTGATAAATGGATTAAGAAAATGTGGCATTTATACATAATGGAATTTTACTCAGCCACAAGAAGAATGAAATCTTATCATTCACAAGTAAATGAAAGTAACCATAGAACATCATTTTAAGTGAAGTTAGCAAGGCTCAGAAAGCTAAAAATTGTATGTTCTCCCTCATATGCAAGCTTTAGTCTAAAACAAATACAGTAATATTATTAGACATGAGTCACATGCTAAGGAGAGGACACATACTTGAGGAATAAGGAAGGTAAAAAACCCAAAACTTGATAGTGTTTGATGTGCCCACTGTAGAGGAGCTAATATAGCAACCCTAAAATGACAGAGGTCTCTATGGGAAGGTGACCAGGAAGTAGTGAAGAGGTCTAGTAGAGATGAATCAATTTGGGTTGTAACACACTTGTGCATGGAAGCAATGCTAGGAATCTCTCTGTATAGCTATCCTTATCTCAACTAGCAAAAACACTTTGCCTTTCTTATTATTACTTATGTCTTCTCTTCAACAAAATTTGAGAAGAGGGCAGAACAGGTTCTGCCTGGAAGCTAAGGGGTTTGGGGGTAGGGGCAGAGGGTGGAGGGGCAGGGAGGAGAATTGGCCCAAACAATGTATGCACACATGAATAAATGAATGAAAAAATGAATTAATGTTACCATTGACTTAAAGGAAAATGAAATTTAACCTTTAATTTAATTTTTGGAAAACTTTTAAAAGTATGTTTAGAACAATTTGTATGTGTTCTACTTTTTCAACTGTAAATTTTGTGAAGTAGAAATAGCAATCAAACATTAGTTACTGTGAAAATTGAGATGTAATGTGAGTGTAAAATATATGCCAAATTTCAAAGACTTAGTGTGGAAAATAAGTATATAAAAATCTAGAAAAATTTAAAAATTGCATATTTCGGTTATATTGGTTTAAATAAAATATGTTATTAAAAAAAAAGAAATTTTGAGGAAAAAAATAATGCTTGAAGTATCACAATACCTCACTTCAAATTATACTATAGAGCCATAGTCTCTAAAACAGTATGATACTGGCACAAAAACTAATATGAATATCAAGGAAATATAATAGAAGATCCAGAAATATCCTGCACCTGTATAGTCATCTGATTTACAATAAAGCACCAAAAAATACATGGGAGAAAAGACAGCCTCTTCAACAAATGGTGTTGGAAACACAGGATATCCACATGTAGAAAACTGAAACTAGAGCCCTATATTTCACCCTGCAAAAATTAGTTCAAATGCATCAAAGATTTAAGTGTAAGATGTGAAGTTTTGAAGTCACTACAGGAACACATAGAGAAAAGCCTAGATGACATAAACATTTGAAACATCTTACTGAATATGACTCCAATTGCTAAAGAAATAGAACAAGAAATGACAAATGAGACTGAATCAAATTAAAAAGTTTCTAGGCCGGGCACGGTGACCCACACCTGTAATCCCATGTACTTGGAAAGTAGAGATCTGGAGGGTAGAAGTTTGAGGTTAGCTTAGGCAAAATGTTATCAAGATCCCATGTCAACAAATATGTCAGCCATAGTGGTTCATGGTTGTTCCCTGTTGTGTTGGAGAGATAAGTAACAGGAATGCAGTCTGAGCCCATCCCAGGCAAAATGTGAAATCTAATCTGAAAAAATAATGCAAAAAAGAGGTGGGGATGAGGCTAAAGTAGCATAGAACGTGCTTAGAAAAAGCAAGGACCTAAGTTAAACCCCATACTACTTAAAAAAATTGCCTACACAGTCAACCTACTAAATGAGAACATTTTTGTTATATATCCACCAGATATCCACCAGATATTTTGTTTTATATCCACCAGTACATGAAGTGCTACAAAAATTAAACACCATAAAAATAAAAAATTCAATTAAAAAATAGGCAAATGCATTGAACAGGCAGTTCTCAAAAGAAGAAGTGTACTTGGCCAATATGCACATGAAGAAAGATCCAGCATCCTCAGCCATAAAGAAAATGCAAATCGAAACATTGAGGTTCCATCTCAACCAAGTCTGAATGCCAATCATCAAGAAAACAAACAACATATGCTGGCAAACATGGACCCTTATATCCCATGGGTGAGAATATAAATTAGCACAGCCAATGTGGAAATAGGTATGTAGATTCTTCAAAAATAAATAAATAAAACTACCATTTGATCCTGCTATACCACACTTGACATATATCCAAAGGAGTGTAAGTCAGCATACAATAGAGATACCTGCACAACCATGATTATAGCAGCATGATTCACAATAGCCAAACTATGAAATCAGTCTAGGTGCCCATCAACAGATGAATGGATAGAAAAAATGTAGTTTAGATACACAATGGAGTTTTATTCAGCAATAAAGAACAATGAAACTATGTCATTTGCAGGACAATCATCATACTAAGTAAAATTAGCCACACTGAGAAAGACAACTACCATATGTTTTCTCACATGTGACATCTAGACCTAAAAAATAATGAAATGAGTGTAAAATGGGAAATGATTGAGGAGGGGATCCTGTGGGTGTGGGGGAGGGTGAAAAAGAGAGTGAAGGGGATGATTATGATGAAAGTACTTCATATGTTTGTATGGAAATAGAATAATAATACCCATTAAAATTATTTAAGAAAATCTTGGAGGGGGTAAGAAGCATTAACCAGAAGGGGTGAACTTTGATAAAAGAACATTATATACGTACATGAAAATCTCACCATGAAACCCCTTCATACAATTAATACACACTAATTAAAATTATTTTCAGTCTATTTTTTAAAATTGGACTTTCTGAAACTTTTCGTCTGGTGCCAGTGGCTCACACCTATAATCCTAGCTACTCAGGAAGCAAAGATCAGGAGGCTCATGGTTTGATACCAGCCTGGGCAAACAGTTTGCGAGACCCTATCTCAAAAACCCCATCACAAAACAGGGCTGGTGGAGTGGCTCGAGGTGTAAGCCCTAAATTCAAGCCCCAGTACCAGAAAAAACAAAAAACAAAAAAACCCCAAAAACCAAAAAAAAAAGAAAAAAGAAAAACAAACAAACAAACAAAAACGAAGAGAGAAAGATTATTTTCATTAAGAAATAATGCCTTCATGGCAACATGCATCCTAGTGTTTGACCAATATTTGACTACCATAATGGATCTAAACTGGCATGCAAAATTAGCCATCACAGGTAAAAAAGTTGAAATTCTTGTACATTTTCTTGCAATAGTGATGATTATTCATGGCTGCCCTTTTGTCTATGAATCAAAGCCCAGGAAAATCAAGAGACATACCATAAGAAATTTCTGCTGTTACCACTAGATTATGGACAAAGTATCTAGTTTCTAACTTTAAAAATTAATTAATTTTTCCTCACATGAACACCCAGAAAACATTCATATTTTTTCTCTATGTGCATGCATTTACCTTCTGCTCCGTTTTTTCATCCATAGGAATAAAATATGAAAAGCTTTCAAAAGAAGCATGACCTTGTCTTTAGGTTAAAGACACAGTGATAAATTTTGTGTAATTTCTAAGACAACAGGAAAATCCTCACCATTGCAGTTTTCAATTCTTCATTGTTGTTTGGCTCATGTAACTTATAATGTTGACTTTTGCATTTGGTACTCTTTTTTCTATTTAAGTATGAATATTCTTACAAAGGACAATTTTTGAGTACTATTGGTTAAATATTCCTCAATTTTTGATATCTGTCTTACATATCCTTTGAGAGACATCTTTAAACTATATTGCTAGCCAGATATACCATAATTTGTAAAAGTCCCTTGAATTGTTTCTTATCCACATTTTAATTGTGTTTTGAACCCACAGCTACTGGACTATGATAGTTCTAGCTCTTACTTTTATTTCATATCATATAGACCAATGAAACATTAAAAATGTGGAGATGCATTGCCCCACATGTTTTGTAAAATCCTCCTTTATTATCATAATATCTTCTCTGAGTTCTCTTTATGCTGTGTGTCTCTGATTAAGCATGACAAAGTGAACTGTTTGGTAGAAACAGAAGAACCATCAAGCTAAATATTCCTCTATCCTGTGTTTCTATTGAAGAGTAGTCATTTACTAGGAAATTTTCTATATTACTAACTCAAAGGAGTTTATCATGTAGGATTGTAATTTCTTCAATATGGACTTTCTAAAATTTCCTCCTGTATCCCAGCCAATTTCTTTTCCCTTTTTGAGAAAGTCTCTTTTTCACATTTCTCCACTCAATCACCAGTTTCATTCCTTTATGTTGTAGCTCAACTTCCTTTTATATGCTTTTCAATCCATAACACCAAAAGGCAAAAGAAATAACAATAACATAAATGTTCAAGGCTAAAAATTGTTTGTGTAAGTCTATCTCTTTTGATATCTGTATTTCTATGTAACTATGTTTATAATTCTAATAGGACACAATGGGTATCTTTGGAAGATATTGCTTCCAGGTACATATCATTACACAGAAGTGTTCTTTGTTAATTAAATTTTATGAACCAGATAACATTTTAAGTGATCTTTTAATGTTTATTATTTAAAGACTCTAATGAAAAATATTATCACTCTCATTTTGAGCTGGCAGAAGTAATGAATAGAGGCTGTAGAAGGCTTGTCTAAAAAATGGATTGAAATTAAATACACATATGTACACACACACAATTGTTTGCTAGTCCTCTAAATTTCTTTACAAAAGCATTATAAGACTACTTAAAATATGAAACTCACTTATTTTCAGAGTAATGGTTAGGTGAAACTGAGTAGCAGCTGTTCATCTTACCTTTTATATAACTTTTGCTTATTCCAGAATTTTTTACTCATTGGTTTTATCTGCTTTGCCCTTAGATGAATTTCAGTTTGCAATACCTAAAGTAAAAAATTCTATTAGAAGATAACAACTTCATTATTTGCCTATTTAATATATTTAAATTGTAATATCAGTTTTTGTAAAGTGAAGAATTGAATGAATAGCTAAAACAGCCTTTAAGAACTAAAAGTTTGAATGCCAAGCCTAAAGATGCCTAATCTGTCAACAAGAGAAAGTTGCTCTGGGAAAATGAATCAATAGACACTTATTGGAGAGAGCCTATGGGGATAAGAGAAAAATAATGAGTCCATTTCACATCTGACCTCTGCCTTCACAACATAATATAAATAATTGATCTGTCCTCTGCATTACCACAAGCATAATTCCCTATCTTCCCCCAAGAAACTTTATGTCAATATCTATGGATAGCTTATATATTGTGATTAAACACAACATACTCACAAATACAGTTTATGCAAATTGTGACAGCATATATTAGCTGCAATTGGAATCCTATCATGAAGAAAACAAATATGTTTTAAAGTATAGGACAATTTGAAATATCTGAATTTTTATTACTCTTGTATGACCTAAATGTAAAATTTTTGAGTTTTTGGCCATATGTCTTAAATGGGAATATGAAGAAGAAAATAGAGCAGATTTATATATGTTTAATTTTTTTGAGAGAGGAATATACCTACAGTTATTTCATAGGAGTCAATCATTCTTATAACATTTATTCTGTGTAAAATTCCATGATGGTAAACCTAGAACCATGAAGATTTTTGGACATGCGTCCTCAGTATAAGATATCTGGAGTTTCTCTTGTGGTGAACAGAAATATTTGGGAAGTTGATTATATTGTCCATGGTGCTATCCTTATATCAGCAAGTCGTTCACGGCAGATGGCAGAACAATAACTAATCAACATCTCAAATTATGAGTTGGCTCAACTGCTCTCATAACTGCTGGGTTTAGTTATTCACAACCTATAGTCAAAGGTTGGAAGAGGGTTACAGTGGAGACTAGAATTTCAAAGGAAACTTTAGAAATTATGCACTTTCACCATCTCAGTTTACTGGGTCTAAAACAACTAAAATGTTACCAAGAAACCTTAGTAAAGTATTGATTATTTCATGAATGCAATGATTTGAGTGCCTACAGTTTGCCAGGCATTACTCTTGGCATGGGTTACAAGATAGAACACAAAACAGTCCCCCTCTTGAGAAATTTAATTTGAAGATGAAGAAATATATTAGAGAAAATGGAGGTAGTTATATTCTGCGATTAGTACTCAAAGAATTAGAGTGCATATGCCAAAGAGTAATAAAGTAGTTCTTCTTGCCTAGGATTGTCAGGCAAGGGCCTTCTGAGGAGGTGATATCTGAATTTGTACCAAAAGAGTAAGAAGGAGATAGTCATAAACATTGCAGACTGAAAGAATAGCAGATGAAAATTTAAAGAAGGGGGAAAATGACTGGATTGAAATAGCAGAAAATTAAGAACACAGTAGAAACCATCATCGTCAGCATAATATATTAAGGAAGATAGAAGTCCAGGGAGGAAGGGATTTGTTGAAAGCAAACTCTTAAAATATTAATATGAAATTCTAGAAAAGGAACTTACTGAGAACATGTGATGTTGTTTTTAGGTAGTGCTGCTTTTCTCTTTGAGGCTTAAGCTCATGAATTTAAAGAGAGACCTATCAGTATGGTGGTGTGATTATTTTCAGTAGAGTTCATTTATACAGGTTTTAGGCACAGAGAGTATATATACTTGAGTTCAACTAGTGTTGAGATTTTACCAGGAAAGTATGGCAAACAAAGAGCATATCAGTTAAAAGTGCTTAAAAACTCATGATAATACAGATAAGCTGCTAAGTTTAGCATAGTAAAATGAAAGTGAAAACAGAAGATTTGATGTAAAGTCTTGTGGAGTAAGTCCTCACTTTTCATAGTCTACAAGGGAAATGAAGATGAAAAGATGAAAGGTGGTACTCAGAGAATGAGATGCTTGCAAGTTGGACTTCTGGGGAAAATAAGTTACTGAGAGTGGAAGAACATTTCAATAAATTGAAATGAAACCAAACATTGCTACAGTTGTAGTAAAACATCAGAAGAAGAAGAGATTTGGGGTGGCTCAGCTATAAATTATGCTAGATTGCTATGAATGATGATAGTAGTAAGTCTATATTACACAATCCACAGATGCCTTTAGTTACTGAGAGTGAGCATGTGAGTCTGGGGCAACATGAGAAGTGGTTAGAGGGAGGCACCAGTGATGGCTTAATCTCTAAAGGAGATGAGAGACATTTTCTATATGGAAAGGGAAACCAAAGAGGGTTTCTTTCCTATATCCAGCCATTTCTTAGAAGGCATGTCAAAGAAAAACAATTCACTTGTGAGTACTTGATGATGAAGGAGAGCTATCTTTCCAAAAGCTAAGAAGTGAAAATTTGGTGATGAGAGGACTAGTTTGTTAATTTAAATTGTTATAACAAAAGGCAAATAAATTAGACTTTTTACTAACTCTGGATTGCATAGTAGTTTTTTGAAAAATTCCTGTATTAATGTGAATTTCAAATAATTTTGCTTTTTTGTTTAAATGATGTGATTTTCTCTTAACATATTATCTAAGATAGAATCAAATTTGCAATTCATATTTGCTGTTAAAATAGTTTGTTTTGATATTTCCTAATTTAGCATGTGAATTTTATGAGTTGGCTTTATCAATAACAAACATCTCCCCCAATTACAGTGGCTAACAAAAATAGGTTGATATCTTACTTATGGCAGATGTCAGTGGCTGAGGTCCAAGTTCTATGGTTCTGTTCTATTTGTGTTCTCACTCCAGATTCTAGCCTCATGGAGCAGCCTTTATTTAGAGCATCCAGCTAGAGACTCGCAGAAACTTTTAAGGTGTTCTCCAATGACTTTTTCTTGTCAGATATCTCCATATATTATGTTTCCTCTCATTCCATTGGCTAAAGCTTGAAATCTGTCCAAGCTCAAAATCAATGGAATGGTAATGTGGTACATCCTTCAGGAGGTTCCTGCATGCCTCATCAATAAATGCATCAGGATAAAACCCTGACCAGGAAGAGGAAGACAAGAACAAACCTTAGCAGAAACAAAATAAAACAAAAATCTTATATACCTCTGGAAGGTGACATGTATACCTCCATACTAGATAGAAATAATGATCAGAGAGATATGTATCTGTCATGAAAACCATCCAAATGCTGACATGGTCTACAGGGTCCTTTGGGACATAGGATTAAAGGAAAATATATGCCAAGAAAACCTTTTGCAAAAACCTTAGAAAATGAAAATAAGAGAAACTGTGAAAATTATACTGTTGGAAAGTCCACATTTCTAAAAACTCAGAGAGGCAATTCTTATGTGGTAGAATTTTCATGATACAATATTCAACTACCAAATTTACTGACAAAGATGAAGATGCACAATTTTACCAACACTCTACAAGTCTTCCATATGTCATAGGGTAAAAATGAATTTTTAGACTCATGAAATTTACAGCTTTTCTTACTCATTTCAGCATAGGGGTGGCTCTGAATACAATCTAACTGTGTTTAAAGGCTATACAGTCTAAGCTTTCTTTTCACAAAACTGGGCTGGGCTGGAAGTTTCCCAACACCTTTATCTTTAAGTTTCTCTTTAAGTTTCTTTGCTATAGGATTTCTGTTTTAATCTATATAGATAGGTTGTATTTATGTACTTATAGTATGCAGTTATTTTATCTCCTTTGTATAATGTTTTAACATTAAGGTTTCTCTCTCAGAAGGCAACCTTTCTAAAAATTGAGGGTTTACTTCACAGTACTTCAGAGAAATATTAATGTAGACATATTCTTGAATCTCAAACTTGGAGAAACTTTTTCCTTAGTTACATCTCCTCAATAAAATAATAATGTTTGTATTTGAAAAGCACCCTTCAAAAATCTTGAGTATCAAATCAGGAACACAAAATATTTCATTGAACAAAGTAGGAAGACTTTAAAAGGAGACCTTCATAAAGGCATAATGCTCAATTTGGGTACTTTCATTGCCCAGTCCGAATTTTAACCAGTCATTTTTACTTTTACTGATATAACTTATATTCGGTGAAATGCTCTCTCCTTAAGGGTACCATGTCATAAAGTTGTTAAAATCTATAAGCAGAAACTAATACACTGATTGCAGGATAGAACATTTAATTCATCCCAGAAATGCCATTTGTTCCTGCCTGTGGTTATCCTCATCTATCATAGGCTATTCTTTATTATTTATCTCATCATAGATCAGTTTATCTTGACCTTGAGTTCCATAAAAATGGAATTGTACAACATCTACACTTTCACTTCTGGGTTTTGAGAGTTTTAGATGTATTTTTTGGCAGTAAATTTTTTAAAAAATTTAAAATATATTGCAAGTATTTTCCCTTGTACAGTTCTCCTTTTCATTTTCTTGGAGCTGCTTAAGAATGAGATAAACTTTGGTAATATGAACATAAAGTTGATTAGCAGTATTTGTTAAGAATACCTTCTGTTCTCCATTGAATTGTCTGGACACTTTTATTGAAATCCAGTTAGCAATGAGTGAATCTATATTTCGAATTTGTATTCTATTTTGTTAATATATTTGTCTCAACATAACTGTAACTTAATAGTAAGTCCTTAAGTCACAGAATAAATCTATGTTTTTCTTTACCAGAAAGTTTTGGTTCACTGGATTCTTTGTACTTAAATATAGATTTTTCGATCTGTTTTTCAGTTTCTTAAAAATTAAAACTCATGACTGGGATTTTATTGTCTACATAAATCAATTTAGAGAGAAGAACATCTTAGCAATATGAAGTCTTCAAAATCATAAACATTATATTTTTCTCCATTTATATAGGGCTTCTAAAATTTATCCCAACTGTGCTTTGAAATTTTCTTTGATAATGTCTTCCACAAGTTATGATAATTTTATTTTAAATTTTCTTAAATTAATAATGAAAGACAGGACTATAAAATAGGTATAGCGTGTGGGGGGACTTGTGGACGGGGGAGGGTGAATGAAGGAGATGAAGATGAAGGAATATGGTTGGTAGACTACATATACTTATACGAAACAGAACAATGAAATCTTTTGCAATTGCTTTAAGTGGGGAGGGAGGGATCAAGGGAAGGAATCAGTGGGAACGATCTCAGCAATCTACAATGGAAGCCTGTTCAGAATTGTCACAATGAATCCCCCATTTACAATAGCTATATCTTAGCAAAAATGAAGAAACAATTGTTTTTCTTTTAAAGTGATACTACACACAGTAATTTGAAACTTCCGTTTTTAATTTTTTGTTGATATTTTGGAAATAAAATTGATTTTTTAAGTTAAACTTGTTTTCAGCATAACTGCCAAAATTACTAGCTTTAGAAATTGTTTCACATGTCCTTTGGTTTTTCTACATAAGCAATTCTAATTCTGTGTGAGTTCTAGTTGTCTGTGAATAAATATTGATTAATGTATTCATTTCAAATCTATATCTTTATTGTTGAGGTTGTTTGCTCTACAGCAGCTGACATACAGTGTTGAAGAGATGAAAGTAGCTTACCTGGACATCCTGTGTCATGTGAAGACAAAGGAAATAGATGGATTAACAGTAATTCAAACAGACTGAGACAACATAGGAAAATTATCTCCTATGTTCTTGAAGGACTTTGAGTACATGACTGGGACTAGGAAAAGGCAAAAAATAGGAAACAATATAGGACACTGGCAGGCAAAATAGCATTATCCTAGAAAAGTATATATTCTCATCAAGCACTTTTTTAGTATGCCAGAAATCTCTGACTATGTTCAGTAATGATCATCATGATACATTATAAAGGAAGTATTCTAAATATACAAGAAAGATTGCAGTGAAACTGTGCTAGATCAGAATTCAAGCTTCAATTCTTTATTATTAATGTTATACTAAAAACCTCAAAACTTTCTTAGATATAAACAAACCCTATAATCCTGTTGGCCAATTTTGGCCCAGGCATTAGACTGAAGTAAAGATAATTGTTATGTTAGTATATTAGCCAATCAGGATATTCTAATTGTTCTTAGCAAGTATGTATAAGAAACAGCCTCTGAGATGAGGACATGAATTCCTGTCTTTGATATCAGCATCTGTATTGGGGTGAAGGAAGCATATTGTTCAGGGAGAAGATAACTGTTATTCAGTCTTAACAAAAGATTCAAAATGTTCATTAGGTACTCTGAATCTGACAAAAGGACTCAGTATTATCCAGATTTGAAGCAAGGGGACCAGGCTTCAATACTCTTTTATTGACCAGTTGTTAGACATGGGTTGTTTCAGGGCTGATACTACCTTGAGCACTCTGACTGAAGGCAATACAAGTTATCTTGTCAGAAGCTGTTATCTTCTGACAGAGGTAAAGGAGACTCTGTTGTGCATCACAATCTCTACCATGCTCTACCCCTTATGTTATTTGATGTACTTCTACCCAAATTTTGCATATGTTTTATGATTCTTATAGTTTAGCAATTTGAGAAACTTAGAAAGGCAGGGCAATAGGGAAAATTGGCAAATCTGCTTCTGCAGGTAGCCCCATGAAGGTTTGCTGGGTGTAGTCTTGTGTTCTTATAATCACATCTACTCAGGGGACAGACATCAGAGGATTGTGGTATGAGGCTAGCCCAGGAAAAAAAGGTAGCAACATCCCACCCATCTCAATCAATTAGCTGGTGGTTGTATGTACCTGTGGTCCCAACTATGGTGGAGACCATAAGTAGTAGGATCATTATCTGAAGCCAGCTTTTGGGGGTTGGGGAACATAACACTTACGTTGAAAAATAACTAAAGCAAAACAGGGCTGGGGGCATGACTCAAGGGATAGAGAACTTGTCTATCAGGTACAAAGCCCTGAGTTCAACCACAGTGTCTCCAAAAAGAAGAAAAAAGAGAGTGAAGCTTTACAAAGCAGAGAAGTTTTTTCAAGGCCAATCCTTAGTACAGTTAGTGCAGGAGCAGATTAAGTTCAGTTTCTTTCCCCTTCCATCATTGACAAAGGAATCCTTACACGTGAATAAACATAGGCAGAGAGAGAGAGAGAGAGAGAGAGAGAGAGAGAGAGAGAGAGAGAGATGGAGAGATTGGTACAAGAGTGGTGGTGTTACAAGGGTCTGGGCCACTGAGTGCAAATTATTTTTTCCATCTAGTCTTGCACATTTCTCATCTCAGATATACAATTTCCATGTCATTATGTACTTCTGTTATACCTGTCTTGCTTATGACTTGAAAAATATGACAATACTAAGCTCATTATTGGAAGTTCAGACTGAATGGTCTCTTGATTTCCTATGGTTAAGTGTCTGTCTTTCTGTTTTTTTTCTATATCAGGACCTAGGAACATGACAGAAACACCACTTTTAAAAATATTATAGAATTCTTTACTTTGCCATAAAAAACACATATAGATGTTTTATAGTACCTGAACCTCTAATACAGTAGGATCTCTCAAGTCGATGTAGTTTTCACCTTGTCTAACTCTTATCTTCTAAAGAATGCTTTTCTGGTCTAGCCCTGATCAAACACCACAGTCATTCATGCCATATAGTAAATGATTCATGTAGCTATTCCTAAGGGTGGAAGATGTCTCCCTTCCCACCCATCCCCTCTCTTCTCCTTCCATCTCTTTCTTCCTCTCTCCCTGTCCTCACTTCTTCCTTCCTTCCCTCCTTCCTTTCTTCCTTCCTTCCTTCTTTCTTTGTCTTTCTCTCTCTTCCTTCCTTCCCTACCTCTCTCCCGTTTTGCTCCCCTCCCATCCCTCCTTTTTCTTTTTCTTTCTTGCTTTCTTTCTCTCTTTTTTCTTTCTTTATCTCCCTTTCTTCCTTCCCTACCTCCACCCCCCTTTCTCCCCTTCCTTCCTCCTTCCCTTCCTTCTTTCTCTCTTCCTTCCTTCCTTCCCTTTCTCTCCCTCGCTTTTCTCCCTTCCTGCTCTCCTTCTCCTCCCTCCCTCCTTCATTTCTTTTTTTCTTTCTTTCTTCTCTCTCTTTGTGGGTTCTAAATATGAAAACTGCCTCAAGTTCAGAAACTGGCTAAGGAACCACAAAGTGATCATTGTGTTTTTCTGACCAATTCATAACTTACTCTTTTGGTAAATGGAGTGTCTTCCAGATTGACCCTCAGAATGTGAGGTGAGTTTTCTGGAGTTACAAAATAGATCCAGCAGCTAGGTTATTTTTGTGAATTTTTAAATTTCTTTTAACTTTGTCTGCCATGTCAGTTTTGACATTTCTACTTTACTTGTCATGGGTTATCGTTTTATTCAATCTCCCTAAAATTCAATTAGTCTATTAGCAATGTTCACAGAAATGGTCTTTGTTAGGATGTCACATGTTTTATCCCAGGATAGTTTTACCTGATCAATAAACTGACTAGTCATAATCCAAATTCATGTTCTGCCTTCTTTGATACAGAACACTCAGGATTCAGACCCCGTCACACTCTCCCAATTCTTTGCAGCATGTATAGACTAAGTTCTGCAGACTCCACTAAAATTTATTGACATATAATCTCAGGTAACAATGGGAGATAGTTGTTTACTTTTCTTTGCATGTAAATCACCTACCCATCCTAAAAACTAGGAAGGGGGTTGGATTCAGATGTTGAGAATTGTTCATTACACCTTATAACACATTGTGTTCAATATGTTGTATGTACTGTTTTCAAATAATGGGGGCATGCTGGTTTTTATAAGGAACACGTGAACATCTTATTTAAGTCCAGAGAACTCGGGATTAACGTTTTCTTACTTCGTAACTCACATGACCCCAACTCAAAGCTCAGAGTCCAAAAGTTTTTCCAATCAGGAAACTATCAATATCATTGGCATAGCCTTTTTTGAAAAATAGGAGAATTCAGCCTTCTTTGGGAATTGATTACCCTTGATTCTTCATCCTCATTGGTCAGTTTTTATCTCCATCTTTAGGAAATGAGTCTCTTCATAAAATTCTGATGAGGATCTCTCAGTTTTATACTTCTATATTTCAACTTCATTCATGATTAATCACTTAAGATCTTACATTTTTGTTTAGAAATTTTTTTTATTGTTGTGCTGGGTGGGGTACATTATGTCATTTGCAAATGTTTCTTACAATACATTATACTTGAATTTACCCTCCATTGATGAATAAATGTCACTCAGTAAGAATATCTACTTTGATTGCATCCTAACTAATACTTCCTTCAGTCCCACTGCAATCCTGAAATATTGTACCTCCAAGTGCATTCACTTGCACCAGCATACCTTTCCATACTCTCACTTCCACCAGAAGTGAGAATTTTAATAATTCCACTGCGGTAAATACAGTGCTCCACCTTTTGCCAATGACAAAATCCTCCTTGCCAGATAGCTGAAAGCAGATTCATTTCCATAACTCATATTAAACCTGTTTACTTAGACCTCTGCTAATGCCAATTGTCTATAGTCAGCATCTCTGTAAAACTACACTTGAAATGGAGATTTGCATGTGGGAAATGCATTAATCAATACCCTCATTGTCAACATTTTTGAGAGGTTAAAGCATTGGGTTGGATAAAGGGAGACACTGAACTTTGAAGCAGTTATAAGGAAGTGTTGGAGGTGGGAAGGCCTTTGAGAGTTGTCTTGCCTTGAGACAAGGGTAGCTGTAATTTTGCACTTGTATTTTGACAATGAGCAAGTTTCAAGTTTGGTGCTGTGACCTAACTACTGACATTACCTTCAACTAAAGGAAATTTCTAGAGAGAGACTGAACTCTTGACAATCCGAAAAGATGGGGAAATTTCTCAGTACAGTAGGAGTCTGGGTTGTACATCATATTATTTATTGTAGGAAGTGATTGTAAATGACATTGTTTTGCTCACTCCTTCTTGATTTTACATTCATGACGATTTTAGGATCTTTTTCCCTTACTGCTTCCAGGATAACTACTCAGAGTTGTGAGAATATTGAATAGGTTTCCTTCTGTTAATTCTCTAGTATCACTAATATTGACACACATGATGGCTATTTTAAGGGAAAATGTTAAGAGTTTTGTTATTTAACATTTCTATGAGAATTACAATATATTTGTTCAAGAAACCCAGAGTTTTTCAGCAAAACAATAGTTTATTTCTGGCATCTGTCCCAACAGCTAACTTCAGCATACATAATGTCTCTGAAAGTTTTACAAATTGGGCTATTAATTAGTCCATGGATGTCTAAATGAAGGATAAAATAAACTAAAGGAAAAAAATTCAATCTGTAGTTTTCAGTGAATTTTGTTCATGTTGCTGTTTAAAGCATCTTCTTGTTAATTTTGGGGCAATATTTATCTTTAAGATCACCTTTAATGTCATTGACATTTACTGTATAAGTGAAACAGTAAAATAAGAGTTAGTCATCCAATGGTCAAACACCTCTTCTCTCCTAATCTCTTCTCAGCGGGGTAATAAAGGTCAGATCCAATGATCCGGGCACCGCACAGTTATATAAGAACACCACATGGCTCATAGCACAAAATCCCAAAGATGGTATGTGCAGAATCACACAGTAATACAACATTTACAATCCTGTAGTAAATTAATGCACAACGTTATGGTTTGAAGAAAGAGTATTTTTAGTGAGAGATTGCATATTCAAAATATTGAATGCTCAATGCAGCAGTTATTTGGATGAGCAATAAAAACGTCATATAAATGCTTGTGAATGATCACATGGTTGCACACAATAATATTCAATAACAGTTACCTGAATGTTTTCATATCTCTATGAGACACATTCATATACAAAGCATGAAAGCACACATTGAATCTATGATTAATGAAAATACATCTAATTGATACTGTCCAAGCATCATCATCTGTTCTCTCTAATGCTGTACAGGTCTTTGAATTGTTTTCAAATGTACAACTAAAGTGTGATATGAGAGATTGAAGAAAATTTTACAGGTTATTTCTAAAGAATTATGAAATAAAAATACAAGGGAGTTTGTAAACATTTTAATATTGTTTTTAATAACTTAATGAAATGTGATGAGAGACTTTTTCAAACAGTGTTTCAGAAATTTGTGAAAATAGACAGGCTTTACTTGTCTTTGAGTATGTACTGTATTTGGCATGAAATGCACAAAATTTTGTTATTTTGTTCCTTCAATTTCACCCAGTTTCACTACCTAGTTGGAAAAAAATATTTCCCAATCACTGCATAAAGCACTTACCTGTTTTGTCTGTGTGTTTTGAGGGCATCATGAGTGGAATTGTGAATTACAAGGGTTTTACACAAGATACATTAGGTATCTTGGAGGAAAAGGGGAATGCCTCAAAACACACTGATTCTTTTTCACATTTTTAAGGTATTAATTTACAAATAAAATTGTGTAAATTTAAAGTATACAGTTTTGCTATATGCATCTATTGTGAAATCCACATTCAAGCTAATTAACATGTTTATTTCACAAAGTTACATTTTGAGTATGCAAAAACATTTAATATCTACTATTTTAGCAAATTTGTAGTATACAATATTGTAACTACAATAATGAATGTTAGATCTCCAGAACTCATCTTTTAGCAATTAAAATTTTGTACTCTAATCATTCTACTCTTTGCTTCTATGAAGTTCTCTCTTTTAGATTACACAAGAAGGGAAATCATGTAGCATTTATCTTTCTGAGTCTGGCTAATTTTACTTAGCAGAATGCCCTCCTGGTTAATTCATGTTGTTATAAATGACAGCTTTCACTTTTAAGGCTAAATAGTATTCCATTCTATATACACACAAGCAAGCAAATATGCACATGGTCATGCATGTATCAATTTTTCTATTTATTATTCCTTGGTGGGCTGTTAGGTGGTTTTTATATTCTATAAATTGTGCGCAATGTCAACAATATAGAATAGTAAACAATAAACATTAGAATGGAGATATGATTTGACATACTGTTTTCATTTTAGATACATATCCTGAAGTAGAATTGCCAGATCAAATAATAGCTCTATATGCAGACACTTAGTAAAGCCATACTGTTTTCTACAATGGTTGCATTTTTATCAATAGTATGCAAAGGTTCCATGTTACCTTATTTCAAATATATTATAATGCTATAGCAATTAAAACAAGATGGTGCTGGCACAAAAACAGGCATTTAAAGAAATGAAACAAAACAAGGAGTTTCTAAATAAATACATATATCTATAGTTAACAGATCTTTCATCTGTGTGCCAACTACACATATAACAAGAGCATAACCTGTAGAAGAAAATTACTGGGAAAATTCAATAACCATTTAAAGAAAAAGTAAACTGGACACTTGTCTTTTACTATATACCAAAACCAACACAAAATGGACTAAAGTCTTAAATATAAGATTAGAAACTATAAAATTACTAGAGAAAGTAGAAGTTTTTTGACATTGTTCTGAACAATAACTTTTTTGGAAGTGACACTAAATACATAAGCAATAAAAGTAAAAAAAATAACAGTCTGATTACATCAAACTAAAAAAATCTTGTATAGCATAGCAATTCAGCACAGAGAAAAGGCAACCTTTGGTGTGAGAGTGTTTATGAATTAGATATCCGAGAATTGATTATTGTTCAAAAAAGTCATATAATTCAACAATAAGAAATAAACAATCCAATTTTTAAAAGGAGCACTGATTCTTTGACTCTTGCTTTGAAAATGACTGAGATAACTTTAGAAACCCCTCCGAAATAATAAATGAATGAATAAATAAACAGATAAATAGTTCTGTAGATTGAGTAGCAAAACAGAAATTTCTGCAATCGAGTTTAATTATTTAATTACTGCTACGTGTATTATTCCTTTCCTTTGGCAAATGTTTATACCAAAGTCTGAATTTTATTAAAGCTATTAATTAATTATCACAAGAATTGTAGGGTTTCACATATTTTTCTTTGAAGCATCTGAAGTGCTTAGTGTTCATGACCTTTCTCTTCTTTACTATGCAAGACCTTTGGGGCAGCAGTAGGGTCTGTAGAGATTCATTAATAGAATATAAATATACACTATTGTTTCCATGATCTCAACTTCCTCAGTGTTTCTCATTCTAAGGCATTTATGACGATTTTCTTCCCTTGCCACAGCACCATTTCTCCATTATATCATGTAAAACAGACGTTCTTATTTAGTTTACTAGTCATATCATCATAATTTTTTTATCTTATTGAAGGTATTTCAATAAGTGCTAAAGTATGTATATAAGTGCTATTATTAAAGGTTAGTTTAATGTGTCAATTTAGGGGATGTTTTGTGCTAGGATTAGCATTTAAATTGGTTAACTTTCGAGAGAGCAGATTGCCTTCCAAAATGAGGATGGGCTTCATTCAAACAACTGAATACGTAACATAACAAAAAGTGCAGCCTTTGGGAGCTGAAGGGGATTCTGCTGTAGACTGCTTTGGGACTTCTTTGTCTGTTGGAATAAATCTCTTTCTTTCTCCCTCTCTCTTTCTCAACACACAGACGCATCTTATTACTTCTTTCTTTGGAGAACCATACAATAGCTATCTTTTGAAACTTGGATATTCAAATTAGGCAAAGATATTTCAGAAATTTGGCTATGATCAGATTGTGAGCTTCTCTTCATGGCTATTTCGCAGGTCCTTAAATACTCTCTGCTCAGATAGCAGACCTTGCTTAATAGAGAGATTATATCTCTAATTGCCTCGCCTGGACAGGTTTATGACTACATACCAAATATCTCTCTCAAAAAGGGACAATGAAAGCAATTCTTTCATAATTTGAAATCCCAGAATACGATAACAGAAAATGGAAGAGGAATAAGGAAGAAATTAAATATATCTAAAAATATCAATATGACTTGTTTTAGATAAAAAGATGTCAATATATAGATATAGAATGGCTAAATTAGGCAAAAACTTCCTTCTATGTAACATGTTTAGTTGGAGAAATCAGATATTCGATGTAATTTTGATCCTTTAAATATTTTTAGTAAAATACAAACAATATATAAGACCATTTTGGCTGTAGGAATTATTCCCAAGATTGTTTCAAAAGTAGGGTTCTGCCATCTTAAAACACTAAAGATAATCCACAGACCCTTGACCTTTTGTTGATTATACAGAAGAGCAGCAATCAATGAATTCTGAACTTTTTCAGCAGTATTCCAAGGAAATAGTTTTATATATATATATAATATTTATATAATTTTTATATATCTTGATAAAATATAAACTGTTTCTTTTTTAAAACACATAAAAGAATTTGCCTTAAAGATAAAATCTTGCCTCCTTTCATAAACAATTAAAAAAATTAGACAAAATCTGTCTTTAGATATTGGATAATAGTCAACTGGGGAATGTGAGAGGAGAAACAAAATATGCAACTGTGCACCATCACCTGGCTTTCTGCCCTGGAAGTGTGGAAATCCTGGAGCAGGGAGGCCACTTCACAAAAGCGGTGACAAATGTTATGATTTGAGACGACACAATGTAGAGTATGAAGATGCTGAGGCATCTATTAGAAGGCAGACCACCAGCAGCCAGGAGAGTAACAGAAAGAGCTCTAGAAATCTGCACAAGGATTCTATTCAGTCTTCAGTTGATTCATTCCTAATGTTTTAAGTGAAATTCCATTATGTTGGGCAAAGAGAAATTTCAAAGTGAAGAATAATTTTCAGGTACACATAAGCCAAACAATTCCTGTACCTCCAAAAGTGCCATGGATGCTTCAATGTCCAGCAACCAAAGTGGGAACCTCATTGAATACACGGACATTGAGTAGAAATGCAAGAATGATCACTGTAATAATTTGGCTGAACTAGTTCTATAGAATAGAATACTCTATTCTAGAATAGTATTTCTGACCTAGTATGAGTCAGAAAGAAAGTTTCATTGCAAAATGACTCTTCTACTCTTTTATCTATTAACTGTGGAGCATTTTGTGTTATGCCAGTAGCACCAATCAGATGTGATATCAGATATGGGGGCTTCAAAATTTAAGTTGCATACTGTCTGGTACTTAAAAGAAAAAGTTTTCTGATTCCTCTGCTAGACTCAGTTTGATAAAAATGTCCTTACTTTTAAGTAACCAACTTTTTTTCTATCTTTTGTGAAAATTATTCCTATAAGACTTTGGAGATCACAGCGTATTGAGGATTCCTTCAAGGCAACAGAATATCAATTAATTTTGGAAAACTTCATAAGTGACATTTAATTTTGTGTAATCTTATAATAAAGTATATATGCATTTGAAAATTGTACAATGAAGAACTTTGAATCACTCCAACAACAGATTAAAAAAAAGAAGTATCAATCATGTAGGGAATTGAAATTTATTTTGACACAGAAATTTAATATAATAAGCTTGGAAAACACTGCTGTGGAAGTCAGTCAACTGTTCACTGTGCTTTCTCTAATATTCTTATTATTTGGGTTTTCCATATTAATTATTGTAATATATTAGAAAGTTAATTTTTATATTACTGTTAAGTAACATTGCAGTTTATCTTGTCAGTTTTTCTAAAATATCTGCTTGCCTCCTAACAATTCTTTTCTCTATGTCATGTATTGCATCATAAAATGGAGCCATTTATTTTATTGTGCTGTGTGAGGGGTACATTGTGGCATTTACAAAAGTTATTACAAGAGCCTTAACTTATCTAGGCAGGGCTGCCATGGATTCTTTCTATTCATCATTGCTTGTCTATAGCCAGGTGAGATGGCATGGTATATCCATCTCTCATTGTTCTTGAGTGAATGGGCTTTTCAGGACATGTTAGTTTCATAGTAATATCAGAGGTACAAAAGAAAACTTGGAATTGCCTCATTGATGCTCCTCCCCACATACTTCTAGCCAAAAGAAGTCATATTATATCAAAATTGGCACAGAGTGTGCACTTGTCATCCCAGCTATTCGGGAATGGAATTAGGAAGATTGCAGTCTGAGATGGGCTAGGTGAAAGTGCAAGACCCTATCCAAAAACCAAACTAAGAACAAAAAGAGGGCTGTTGAAATGGCACAAGTGTTAGAGCACACGCTTAACAAGTGAAAGGCTTTGAGTTTTCTTGTTAATTTTTATGTTTTTGCTCACTATTTATCCTGGTTTCTTTACCTACTCTAACATAGTACATTTTAATGATATTGCATAATACAAATACATCTTTTATTATCATTGTCATATTACATAATACAAACATGAATACCCTATTGCAATGCTGTCAAATAGAAAAATATTAATTGCAGGTACAAGGCATGTATGTAATTTTAATTTTAATAGTCATGTTGAAGGAAATAAAATGTAATAATATATTCTATTTAATTCAACTATTTCAAAGTATGGATGTTTAAAAATAGAAGCAACAGAATTATTGCTGAGGTTTTTCATTTTTTTCTTTTTCTTTATAGTCTTTTAAATCTTTGTGCATTTTATACTTCTTGAAAGCACATCTCATTGGGACATTTGCAAGTCTCTATGGAAATTTTATGCATGCATCATCTATTAAATTATTTGCTTAATTTTGCTAAAATTGATATTTGTTCCTTTCAAACAAAGAATTATAGGTGATTACAAAAGCAAAACTTGAAGAATACAAAATACATAAAAATTAAATGCTCAGTAGCCATACATGGCTCCATAATAAAAGTCTATAGGACTTTTTATGCTAAGCTGTGTATGTTAAGTTTATTTGTAAATTTTTTGAGGACAGAGCTGTAATGTATTTTGCTCACCATGACAACATAAAATTCATTGCAGAATTCAAGATATTTTATCAGTAAGTGATTTAATATAATCTTATGTGTTTCTCTTTAGACTGAAATACTTCTATATTTTTTAAATTTTCATTTATTACTTTTCAACAAAATTATGTTTATAGTTTTTGAAATTATTTATTAAATTCTACATTCAAGTTTACTGGTGTTTAAAATCTTATAATAGTTTTCTGGTTTTCCCTAGTGATTCTTTGGTAAATTTTCAAGAAAAAATATTCTTTTATTGACTTAAAATTATTAGCATAACATAATACTCTGATCTATGATCAAACAATATTTATATGCAATGTTTCAACACTTATGACTATGCATATTTGTTGATACCATTGTTTTATAAACTTTAGGATACATCAACCACAAGTAGAACTTCTTCATTTGTTACACCTGAGAGAATGTTTTCCTGATTCAGATACTACTTCATTTATATTGTTTTCTTTAGATTGGAGGAAATTTTTATGCTTACTCTCACTTATATGTTCCATAATGGGAGATAGAGAATAAGATACTCTTTGTAACTTGCCTCACAAGAGAGAAATTTACTCAATGTGTTTTTTTTTTTTTTGATTCTCTCCCACTTCTTTTTCTTTCTTTTTTTTTTATTATTCATATGTGCATACAAGGCTTGGGTCATTTCTCCCCCCTGCCCCCACCCTCTCCCTTACCACCCACTCCACCCCCTCCCTCTCCCCCCTACCCCCTCATACCCAGCAGAAACTATTTTGCCCTTATTTCTAATTTTGTTGTAGAGAGAGTATAAGCCATAATAAGAAGGAACAAGGGATTTTGCTGGTTGAGATAAGGATAGCTATACAGGGAGTCGACTCACATTAATTTCCTGTGCGTGTGTGTTACCTTCTAGGTTAATTCTTGTTGATCTCACCTTTTCTCTAGTTCCTGGTCCCCTTTTCCTATTGGCCTCAGTTGCTTTTAATGTATCTGCTTTAGTTTCTCTGCATTAAGGGCAACAAATGCTAGCTAATTTTTTAGGTGTCTTACCTATCCTCACCCCTCCCTTGTGTGCTAAAGCTTTTATCATGTGCTCAAAGTCCAATCCCCTTGTTGTGTTTTTGACATCTGTTTTATTGCTATAAATTTAATGGTTATGGTGCAATACTCATCCTAAGAAATACTGTTCCCAAGTTAATTAATAAGGGCGCCCCTGTGGAAAAGACTATTCCTTTTAATATTCCTTCCATCTTTCCAAGGTATGTAGGGAGAAAAATTCATATGCTCTTATTCAATGTAATTAATATAATGATACCTTTAGATGGTTTAATATACTAATATGATTAATTATATTGGATTTATATTTAGTATAGGAGAACTTTAAGTATATTGAATTCTTACGGGGTTGCATGAGTCAAGAACTCTTATTTGAAAATATTAGCCAGTTTAATGTAAGTCTCTACCAAGATTTTACCAAAACCATGCTGTGTTAAGTTCATTGCACTTAACTAGAACATGACATATTAAATGACTTTAGACCCTAATGCAAAAACAGTTTTTAATCAAGTTCCACCATTTGTTTGAGCTATAACAATTTAAATCATAATATTTTACTACATTTCTGGTGTGTACTAAAAAAATTAAGAAGATTCATAATACTAATTGTGCCAGGTGATGCTTTTCATTAATGACAAAGTTTATAACTTTGCAAAATGAGTTTACTGTAAAAGAATATTAAGAATTCCCATCTAATGCATCAGTGATATCTCTAATTATCCTCTATTAATATACATTCAGTTATAGATAGTGCTCTCGTGCTATCCAGAATTAAGTGATTAAGGGATATTGTGCATTTTTCATTAAAGGGAATATTTAAATAAAGAAGAAGGAATAATTTTCAGTCATGTTAATGAAGATAAAAACAGTGAATATTCTCTTAGGGAAGTTGAAAGAACTGTCTGAGTTTCTTCAACAATGTAAAACTGGATTCACCAAATAATATACAATACAAATAATTATGTATCCAAATAGTTCAGTAGTTTTACATTCTAAGACACATTTTACCTCACAGCCTCTTTATATGGTAGGGAACATATTGAGGGATTATAAACCTTTCATGTAAAATATGTTGTCATATATTCTAGGAGAGGCCCAAAGTTTAAGAAAAAATGAGTTTGTAGCATTGTCTGTCAACATCAAGTCATATTTCATGAATTAAATCACCTTATAAAATACAGAAATTAAAACGAATGCATACAATAGGATAATGTGTAACTAGTACAATATTATTTTAAAAGAATATTTAAAATATTCATGACATACTAATTAAAATGTACTTGCTATAGAACAATATTCATCTTTTAATAAAAATAGTGATGGTGAGTATAATATGCTGTGTATCTATATACATATGTGGCATGTGTAGAAAATGAGAGTGGATAAGTTTGTGCCTTGAGATCACATATAAAAGAAGGAGGGTAAAAGAAGGAAGTTGAGAAGGTGACTATGTTTGATGTACTTCCTAGACAAAAATGAACACAGAAATTTTAAGCCTGTTGACCTTAAGTAGTAGACTAAGGTAGAAAGGAGAAAAATAGAGGAGATAAACCAATTAGGGTTTTAATACATATATACATGGAAATGTCTCAATGAAACACCCTTTATAGCTATTTTAAACAAGCAAAATGTCTTTTTTCTTGCAAAATTGGAGAACAAGAATTCAGGACAGGTCCTGACTGGGGAATTGATACCAGTGGGAAGGGAGAGAATATGTGGGAAGGGGGAGAATACAAGGAAAGAGTGTAGGAGGGTCAATATGGTGGAAATATTGTGTACACATGTATGTAAATGGTAAAATGAGAACTTTTGAAACTATTCAGGGGTGAATTCAACTGTCATATATTGTAAGAACTTTTGTAAATGTCACATTGTACCCATAGTATAACAATAATAAAAAAACTTTTCAAAAATTATAAAAAGGAATTATAACTGGATAACTGGGTTACATGTTTTTATTTTCCTTTTTATTTTTATTAGCATATATTCATTGTTCAGGGGGGATTCATTGTGCTAATTTTAAGTAGTCTTATATTGTACTTTGAATTAATTATTCCCACCATCTTCTCCCCTCTACCGTTTTCCCACCCCACTTAAAGCAATTGCAACAGGTTTCATCATTCTATTTCATATATGTATATGAAGCCCATCACTATATTCCCTCACCTTCATCCAATCCATTAATCCTCCCCCTACAACATGTACCCTTCACTGTACATATTTTGTAGTCCTTGTTATGATTGAAAAAATATTTTTAAAGTTTTTCATTATGAATGTATATGACCATCATAATAGGAAAATAATCAAATGCAAAATGTGTTAATGATTGTGAGGCATATACTTATTAATTATTTAATGCATATCATAGTAATTAATTCTTTTTTCTTTTTTATTCTTAATAATACTTCTTTCAGCTGAAAAGTAATTACTTCAATTTTTATCAGGTCAAGCACTAATTTTCACCAAAT
Source organism: Castor canadensis (assembly GCF_047511655.1). Taxonomy (NCBI): domain Eukaryota; kingdom Metazoa; phylum Chordata; class Mammalia; order Rodentia; family Castoridae; genus Castor; species Castor canadensis. The sequence continues at coordinate 92,736,368 of NC_133391.1, read as the reverse complement.
TGTATATATTAAGTCCATCTGATTCATTTATGCTATGTCCATTCTTTTATTTATTTACCTCCAAGAAAGGAATCCTGTTGTTTCTACCTTATCTTCCCTTTTTAATCCCATACATGAGTATGAAGTCTGTGGTGGAAATTAGTTGTACTGTAGGAGGCACTCAGTCCATCGGGAGCCAAGAGTGTTGCATGATGATGACTGAACACTGAGCCTTTCCTCCAGAAATGCCTTTCATTGAAAAGTTGGGACACCAAAGATGTGATGGCACCTTTCAAGGAGGGGTCAAAATCTAATGATGGTTAACATTAAGCTGGAGTAGTCCAATTTCCATTCACTACGTCAGAAGCTCTCTGAATGGTTATACCCATTTCAAATATCTTGTGGGGTTGTCTGAAGTTTCTACACCTATTGTAACACCTCACTCTTTCTCTTCCCATTCCGGTTTCTTGTATCCCATTTTACAATCATACTCGAGAACATGACCTGGTACACTTCTTGAATACAATTCTCTGTCCCCCATCTACATTGCAAGCAACATGACAGAGTGATTATACAAAACTGGGTCTAGCTAATATTGCAAATGAATAGTTTTTTGGATTATATAGGAAATGTAAAAGGGAACTCATTTTCAACTGAAAACACAAATAAGAGAAATCTCTGTCCCTTGATCTCACACTTATCTTGGCTAAGGGCCATGAAGTAGATAAGGGATTCCAAGTTATAGGGAAAGCTGTAGTATAGAATAAAGTAGTATCCTATTCTTGTAAAAAAGAAGGGACATTTTCAGTCAGTATGCAGAACATTTCAGAGGGAAACAAAGTTGTGTAAATTAATTGATGTATATTTTCTTAAAGTTAACTGTGAGTTATTAATGATTTCTGTCTTATTATTTTATAGTAATGGCTCATAAAATTGTCAGAAAGATCAGTGGAGTTGGGACAATTAGTCAAATTTAATTGAAGATACCCCAAATTCTTCCTATGTTTTTCCAACACTTTCACATTTGGTGACAAAACAGCACAACAAATGAAAATCCTTTTTTTTGGGTGGGCTTGGTGATGCATGGCTTATAGCCCCTGCTGCTGAGGCTGGAGAAACTCTTGAGCTCATGTGTTTGAGCCCAGTCTGAACAGCATAGTATCTCAGGAAACAAATAAACAAACCCCAAAACTCTGTTCCATTATCAATTATAAATATGAAAGGAAAAATAAACAAAACTTGGGAAGTAATAGGTAATGCTGGGTAGAGTTAGGATGGCGTAGCTACATTTGAGCTGCATGAGTTATCACCAAAATGAATTAATGGAATGAGATATCTAAATATATTAGGGGAGAAATGAAAAGTGAATTTTAAGTAAGATTACATCTAGATACTATGAAGATAATGGGGCTAGTATTTTTTCACTGACTAGTGAGGCAGAGTGCAGATATCTTTACATATTAACATCTCACCCACCTCTCATGTTGTGAACCCTTCACCTGCTTACTTTGTATCATATCTCACTCTCTTGTTTTCCATTCCTGCAATTCTTAAGTTTGGTAGCTAAATTTAAACAAAATGTTGTGGTCAAAGACTGAACTATTACTGTGTAAGTAATTATGCATCTGTACAAACCCAACCCCCTCTTAATTCCACAGTTTCACTTTTCAAATAATTTGTGAAGTTGTTTGTCCTCTCCTGTCCCCTCCTTTTAGGGCTGTTCTCTTATTATCTAGGTATGTATCTATCTTATTTTTGGCTGTCTCACACCAATTCATGGACACTACTGATCTGTTCATCATTTTTATAATTTTCCCTTTTTACACTGTTGAATAGTACAAAGAAATTTCAGTACAAAAGTTTGAGATTTGCCTTTGTTACAGCACAATGCATTTGATATTTATCCTTGTGCTGTGTGTATCTATCATTGATTACTTTATTTACTTTATAGTCCTCCATTATTTAAATATGCCAAGTTCACCTGCTGACATACACTTGGATCAGTGTTGATTTTAGCAAGTATGAATTATTCTGGTGTAAATATTCTCATGTAAGATTTTGTTTGAACATAAAGTTTGATTACCCTAGAATAAATATGTGGAAGTATGTTGGCTAAGCTTACATGGTAACTGCATGCTTTACTTTTTAAGAAACTGTGAAAGCATTTTCCAAAGTACTTGTACAATTTTTATTCCAATAAACAATGTGTGAGAATCACAATTGTTCTGCCTCATTGTCAGAACAAAAGTATTGTTTTCTCAGTAGTTTTTATTTTAACTGTCCTAGTAAGTATGCAATGGTATCTCATAATGATTCAATTTTCATTTCACAATTACTAATAATATTCATCATTTTTCCAACTATTTTTGCCAATTATATATCTTCTCTAGCTGCTTAACTGTTCAAGTATTCACCCATTTTTAAGAAATGAGTTATTTGCTTTCTCATTGTTGAAAACTGTTCCAACTTCACTGAGACATTGTTAATAAATAACATATATATTCAATATGTACAATGTGATCATTTTATGCATACATAGATTATATAATGATTGCCACAGCCAAGTCACCATAAATATAGCATTTTGTTAACCAAATTATTCCACACATCCCTCATCATACTTAGTTACCATTGTGTGTATCAGGGATGAAGGCACTTAAAATCTGCTCCTTTAGCAAATTTTGAATAAACAAAACAGTATTTTTAACTATGACACCATGCTGAAGAATATTCCACTATGTACAGAGGATGTGAACTACATCCTCTGTATCTATTACTGTGGATGTGTGTGTTTATTGGCAGCGCTGGAGTTTGAACTTAGGGCCTTGCCCTTGCTAGGCAGGCACTCTATCACTTGTGCCACTCTGCCAGCCCTTTATCTGTTTGTTGATGTTTGCTTGGGTTGCTTCCTCAGCTTGGCTATTGTGAATAATGCTGCAATGAACATGAGAGTTCAGATATCTCTTCAACATAATGCTTTTACTTCCTTTCGATATATATATCAAGCTGTGGGGTTGCTGTAATGAAACATAGTTGTATTTTAAAATTTTTATATAACCTTTATACTGTTTTCCATAATGAATGTTGCTATGGTTTCAATATGAAGAATCTCCCCCAAATGGCCATGTGCTGAAAGCTTTGTCTCCAGCTAGTGGTGCTATTGTGAGCTGATTGGATCATGAGGATACTGATTTCATCAATGGGTTAGTCCATTTGTTAGTTCAAACTGAATGGGCTATTTGGAAGTGAAGCATGGCTGGAGGAAGTAGGCCTTTGGCAGTTCCCCTTTGTATGATATATCTTTTTCCTGGTCCCTTCTTGTCTCTCTCTTACTTCCCAGCCATCATGAGAGGAGCAGCTCAGCTGCACTATGGTGTTCTGCTTTACGTATCACAGGAGTGAATGCAATGGAGACAGTCAACCATGTACTGAAACAGTGAGCCAAATAAATCTTTCCTCCTTTAAGTTGATTTACTCAGGTCAACATGATGGAAAAGTGACTAGCACAGCTGTATTATTGTTGACTTTTACTCGTTCTGTCTATAAGTCTTAGACTCAGGTCCTTTGTCAGCTTTACATTTGATAAATACCTTCCATCAGTCTACCGCTCCTAGTCTTTCTTTTAACATTGCCTTTCACAGGAGAAAAGTTAATTTTCATAAAGTTTAATTTATCTTTTTTTGTCTTTTTTGGATTATTTTTTGGTGTAATTGAAAGAATTTCTTCCCTAAACTGGGATCATAAAAAGCCTTTATTTGCCTTTAATATAATTTTTTACATGTAATTTTGGTGTCCCATAGGCCTCTGAGATTTTAATTTTTGTTTTGTTCTCTTTGCTGCACTGGGGTTTGAACTCAGGGTCTACACCCTATGCCACTCCACCAGCCCTTTTTTCTGATGGGCTTTTTTGAGATAGGGTCTCACGAACTATTTACCTGGAGTTGACTTTGAGTTCTGATCCTCCTGATCTCTGCCTCCTGAGTAGTCAGATGTGTCACTGATGCCCAGCTGAAATTTTGATTTTTTAAATGTTTTTTCTATGTTGTTCAAATTGGATAATTTCTGTTTATTTTAAAATTAGCTAATAGATTCCTTTTAACATTTCCATTATGCCATTGAGCATCAAACATTATATTCTCATCATTGCATTTTATAACAAAGTTTCTATATTTCTTCATTTTTATAACATCTATTTCCTAGGATTTTGTTTGAAAATTCTAAATAATTACATTTGTTCTTACTTCTTGCAACTTGCTTATACTAACTGTGAAGTCTTTTTCTTCTAAATATTTCAAACTCTCGGGTTCTTTCAGGTTTAAGACTAGTTGATGACAGAGTTAAGTTTTCCATTTACTTATGTATTTATCTACTTATCTATTTTATGTTGAATAATGTAGGATTTTATTTTCTCTTGTACATTCACTCTGATTATTATGTTAAGGAGCTCTAGGTTCTGTTAAAATTCTCAAAACCTTTGTTATGTAAAACTGATTAGTGTAGCTTCAGTGTGAGCAAGGATGTCCATAGACAAACTTACAAATGCCTTTTCTAGATTCCTTTTTTCCATTGTCCATCCCCCATTTGCTGGCTCCCAAGCTCCTCCCTTATGATGTTCTACTGAAATGCCCAGGTGTTAGCTTACCTATCTACAGTTCTGGATCTTGCTGGGGTTAGAGTTGGAAAAAAAAATTATTATGCATGCAGGTGCTATCCTCACTGTCAGGCATGGAAAAAGCAAAAGCATTCCATTGTGCAGGAGCTTTCTCCACTGCAATAAAGGGCACCACTTCATTGCTGGTGCTTGATTTAATTAAGACATAGATTCGCTGGTAAATGGATGGAATTGGAGAACATCATTCTGAGTGAGGTTAGCCTGGCTCAAAAGACCAAAAATCGTATGTTCTCCCTCATATGTGGACATTAGATCAAGGGCAAACACAACAAGGGGATTGGACTATGAGCACATGATAAAAGCAAGAGCACACAAGGGAGGGGTGAGGATAGGTAAGACACCTAAAAAACTAGCTAGCATTTGTTGCCCTTAATGCAGAGAAACTAAAGCAGATACCTAAAAGCAACTGAGGCCAATAGGAAAAGGGGACCAGGTACTAGAGAAAAGGTTAGATCAAAAAGAATTAACCTAGAAGGTAACACCCACGCACAGGAAATCAATGTGAGTCAATGCCCTGTATAGCTATCCTTATCTCAACCAGCAAAACCCCTTGTTCCTTCCTATTATTGCTTATACTCTCTCTACAACAAAATTAGAGATAAGGGCAAAATGGTTTCTGCTGGGTATTGAGGGGGGGAGCGGGAGGGGGTGGAGTGGGTGGTAAGGGAGGGGGTGGGGGCAGGGGGGAGAAATAAACCAAGCCTTGTATGCACATATGAATAATAAAAGAAAAATGAAAAAAAAAATTAAAAAAATAAAATAAAATGTTTTTCTTCACTTACATTATTCAAAAAAAAAAAAAAAAAAAAGACATAGAAAGCCAAAAGAGATTTGCCATTGCTGGAAAGAAAACATTGGCACTTGTCTTCTGGCATTCACCTTGGATAGTGTCAGATGATCAATACACATGCTGTCACTACTGGTTTGCAGAGTGCAAGGAACAAATGGCAGTTATGTGTGATATGGCTGGAGGAAAATGGTTTAATATTTCTTGATCTTCTACCACCATTATTGATGAGCAGCCCAAGGCTTCATTTCTGGTGCTTTCTCTGTTCTGAGTGAAAAGGAAAAACTGAGCTCTGGTCTATGATGCTGCCACTGGTGCTGAACATAATTCTGTGTGATTTAGCAACAAGTGAGATGTTGATGTTCTTAAAGAGAGGGGTTTAAAATACTGAGGGAGATGAAAGCCATATTTTATAGTTTGAGGAATGGGTAGGCAGTGAACAAAATGAGGTGAGGAATCTAGATAATTCCCTATTAAAGTTAAATCAATGTTTACTTCTGGAAAAATAAGTGAAAAAGGTAGCACAAGAGAGAGGAAAGGTTTAGAAGAAGTTTTGTGTTTATGAAGGGAAAAGCAAAGAAAAATTTAAAGGATCATAAGAAAAACTAGTAGAAAGGGATTTGGAAACAAGACAAAGATTGCTGATTAATTTTTCAAAATTCATCCAGAAAAGGCAGCAAAGGAAATTCTGGAGCTCCAAAAAAATTCTGAGCCCAAGGGCAATTGGCATTGTAGATTCAGTTTTAGGTAATTAAAGATTTCTACTTAAGGAGGTCCTGTTTATTTGCTCATGTGGATTTTCTCCTGTGATCACCAGAGGTCCAGACAGCAGACAGAGAAAAGAACTTGTTAATCTATCCAGAATTGTGGTATTTCTTGGTTATGTTATAAAAGAACAGAAAGAGTAGAAAAAACTCAAAATGTTAATAATAATGGTTAAATTGAAGACCATATGAAGTGTAATATACACTGGACAAAGGTAGAAATAAAGCAAGACCTTCTTTATTGTGCCATCATAAAGTAGTACCACCCATTTCTCACATTTCTTAAAGATGTTTGTACTACATGACCTCGGAATCCTAGTCTTAGCTAAGCATAAAATATATACATGATCTAAACTTCCTTTTCCAGATTATTTCACACAAAATTATAATTAAGAATTCTAAACGCTATTAAATTGTACTTCTGTTGAATTTTGATCTAAAAGAGTTAAGTGAATAATTGCCTTATTCAAAGAAAGGTGTTTTTTTCTGGAGATAGTTAAAATAAGCAGACAATTAGTAAGGGCAGAAATAAGAATTTATTAGGCTACAATTAAGTGAAGGTAGGGAATATAAAAAGGGAAAAGAGAGAGAAAGCTAGAGAAAAATAGCCAGGACAGCTGAGAGAATCTATTGAATTTTCACTTCCTGGCTCTCAGCTGTTCTCCCTGAATTTGGATTTCATGGGAATTTCTGTTTAATTATAAGTTCAGTTCTTTTTTTATCTCAAGAAAGCATGAGTTGTTGTGGAACTAATGCTGGAAAATCAAATGCACCAAGGAGAAGCAATAAATTGCTGTATAGATAGGATTCAGTACTCTGGTTTCAGGGAAGGTAGGTGGTACATATGACCAGTATTCACTCTAACCTTAAACAGACTATGTTTTGGAGAAGAAAGAAATTGTTTTGTTCCTGTTGCCTAACCTATATTCAAAATACAGCATTTGCCTCATTCATAGTAGATGATGCTAGGTATTTATTTAAAGGATAAATAATGTCAGTGTCCATATATACATGCATGTATGTGTGTGTGTGTGTGTGTGTGTGTGTGTTTCCAGATCTTCAGATAATCTTTGCAAAGCTTGTCTCCTCCTTAGATTCTGATGCACCAAATTCCTCTAGACATAATTTTATAGCCCTCTGTGCCATAGTTGAAACATACTTGCCTATTTGCATTCAAACTTCAGGTCTCTGAAAGAGGTAAAACCATTTAAAGAGTAAGTAGCCTTCATATATGCTATCCAAACTCAGGATGTTTCTGACTGAATATAGTACATATCTACTGTACCCTTCACAATCCCTTACATTATCCCTCCATAATGTATCCTTCACTATCCTGGTGCCTCTCTCATCTATTTCTTTGGGTGATTTTTGCTTCCTAGTGAATACCATCCTTGACACTTTTTAAAATAAAATGCCTGTTAGCTTGTGACCCAGGAAACAGCAAGTCATACCAGTTTTTCTAGTAATACTTTAAAATCTCTGAATTGTATTCTGACATCAAAGAGCCATACAATGATAGAATAACAGCTCCGGGTTGTACCTCAAGAATTCACTTAGTTCAAGCCTTCTCCTTATTAAAAGTTGGTAACTGCAGTCTAGGTAGTGACTAACCACAGTTTTTCTTCATTTTCCTTTTTCTCATGGCTTTGTACATGGCATTTCCACCATTTTACAAGTTAACCCTATTCCTGTATTTAAATGCTCATACATAAGTACTTCTTTTCCTCTTTTTTTGTCTTCTTTCCCCTCCTTCTCATTCAAATCTTCTGCTTCTTCTTCCTCCCTCCACTGACTCTTTCCTTTAAAGACATCTATGGCTGTGTTTCCTTGTTGTAACATTCTGAAGATATAGGGAATGAATTCAGTATTATTATTATATACTGGTATTAACTTTATAGTATAAAATGATCATTACCTTGTTGAGATTTTTTCACTGGTGAAGCAAGGTACAAAGTTCATAGTCTCTAAATATGAATAACAAATATTGAATTTTGCTTTGCAATAAAAATTAGTGTCAACTTAAGTATAAGCAGTTCTCTCATTCTCTCTCTCTCTCCTCTCCTTCCCTGGTTAAATCATTAACAAATTCAATCCTGTTCCTTTTCTCCCATTCCCTTTTCCCTATGCTGACTTGAAGGTGAGTGAGATGGGCAGGGGATTACATGTGACATTTGCAATGTCTTCATACTGCATCTGTGCCACAACTAACAAACCACAGTGACTTGCATCTTAGCAGTTGGATGGGAAGCCCTTAGCAGCTTCAGACCCAGGAGAGGATTGCATAGGTAAAAACTATAGCAACAAATTGTGTGTTGGTAGGGCTGGAGGAGAAGTTTATGTTACAAGGTTAGTAGAAATGTGTGGGACTTGGAGGTTGAGGGCCCAGACCTCAGAAACCTTCACTGAAGATTGTATTCAGAACTTCAAATCCTCTGCCCTAGGGTGAAAAATGAACACAAATTGACATCATTCCATTATCAAGTGTTGTACTAGATTGCCATCTAATGGTTTAAAATACTCAGACTCTGAGGAGGAAAACAGTTGCTTGGGAGAACAATTGAAAATTTTGATTTTTGTAAGTTTGGGTTTTTGTCATTGTTTGGTTTTGAGTGTTTTTATTTGTTATTTGTTTCATTGAAATGAGTTTTTTATATATACAGTTGGGATAACTTAGTACTTGCTCTTTCATTTACTTTTTACTACTTTTCCTCCCTTCCATTTCTCTGCAGTCATTATACATGAACCATTACATCCACTTTTCAGTATTTGATCTTAAACCATTTCTTCTCCTTCACTTTCATGTTGTCCTTCCCCACTTATACTTCTCTTCAATTTACAATTAAAACTGCTTTCTCACGCATATTGTCTTCCATCTCTAGCCCCATCCATAATTCTTTTTTCACCTACAATTTTAACAGGCAACTAGATTGGCAGATCATAGTTTTAATGCTTCATTTCTCCTTCTCTTCAACAGCACAGCATTAATTAGATATTTGCTACCTACCACAATCCACTTTCTCATTAGCTCCTACTAATAAGCTCAATTCCCATTCCTTCCTTCTTTATAAACCTTGAAGTATTACACCATTAGCAATTAGTGTTATTAGTTATCCCACCTAACTGTTATAACACCATAAGTGTTATCCTACCTATCACCTTGCCATTACTGTCCTATTAACTAAGGTCTTCCTATGTCATGAAATTTGTTCTTTGATCCCATACTCCTGTAAATATACTGGAGAAGAAGTGGTGATTGGACTTCACTATGACTTACAGCAATCCCAAATTTGTGGTGTATCATCTGTGATAGCTTTTGCAGCTAAGGTTGTTCTCCATGAGCAGACTAGAGGGCTGTATTCAGCATCTCAAGCATTGAAGCTGAATGTTTGATTAATGAGACACACATCTTCAGTCTAGTGACAAGAAAATACACCACAACCCAGTCACTATTTGGTATTAAATAATCTGTGAGAAATTCCTAAGTAAAAGGACACAGAAGATTGAAGCCTCCCATTCAAAACTTGGTCCTGGATGTACAAATCACAATGTAGGAAAACAAATTACATGAAAATATAGAGCAACATTTCTGATTGAAATACTAAAATCCTCACAATACAAGCTTTAAATGATGGTGAAGAAGAAGAAAATTCTAAGAAGGAATTCAAAACTACAATGACAAGAATGTTCAATGAAATTAAATAGGACATATATAAGCAGAGGAATGAATTCAAAGAGGACCCAATCCAATGAATAACTGAACTGAAAGAGAATCAAATAAACAACTTATTGAAGTTAAAACCATGCATGATATGAAAATTAAGTCAACAGGGATATAAAAAATCTTGAATAAAAATCAAATTGAAATCTTGGAAATGAAAAGTTCAATAGTCCCCCACAAAAAAGCCCTTAATTTAGTATCTAGCTAATAGAACAGAGCAAGATTAAACAGAATGAAGAGACTGAAGATAAAGTGGAGGAATTACATGAGTCAAACACAATGAATAAATACTAAGAAAACATGAAGGAAACATGTAAGATGCCTAGGACCTATTGAAAGACAAAATCTATAAAATCATGGATATAGAAGAAGGAAAAGAGATACAAGCTAAAGATATAGATAACTTAACCAATAAAATAGCAGAAAAACCACCCTGATCTTGAGAAAGAAATGGTCATCCAGATTCAGGAGACTTTCAGAATGCCAAGCAGGGGAGATCAGTAAAGAAACACCCCTGACATGTTGTAACTGAAACACTAAATATACAGAAGAAAAAGAATATTGAAAGCTGCAAGAAAAATGACAAGTTACAAATAAAGGCAACCACATCAGAGTAACAGCATATTTCTTAACATAAGCTCAATACTGAAGTAGAACACTGAATGGAAACAACTCTCAAACTAGATAGTTATTTCAAGAAAAACTATCCTTCATAAGTGAAGTGAAGGTTAAAAAAAACCCTCCATGATAAACAAAATTTAAATAAATTCATAACCACCAAACCACCATCACAGTGGATACTTATAAGAATCCTATACACATAAGAGTAAGATAAAGTCAGTCAAGAAAATTTAGGAAAGAAAAAAATCACACAAGGCAAGTACATTAACAAAGAAGGATAGGACAAGAAAAGCAAACATCACATAACAACAAATGACAGAAAATGCTACATATCTGCAAATGTGAACACAAAATGACAATGATCTCAATTCCCTAGTCAAAAGACACAGAATGGCAAATTCTTACTATCAAGACTTGACTATTTGTTGCCTTATAAAACTCATCTCATTGACAAACACAAACATTGGCTTAGGATGAAAGGATGGAAAAAGTTTTACCAATCAAATGGAGCCTGAAAGCAAGAAGTAGTACCTATACTCATATCTGACAAATCTTATTTCAAACCAGAAATCATCAGAAGACACAAAGAAGGTCACTTCATATTAATAAAGGTAATAATCCATAAAGAAGAAATAATTATTAGCATAATTTTAATAATTGGGAAACCCAATTTTGTTAAAGAAATGCTACTGGACTTTAAACCCCAGACAGACTCTAACACAGTAATAGCAGGATACTTCATTGCCCAACTCTCACAAGTATATAGGTCATTCAGATAAAAACTCAACATAGAAATCTCAGATTTAATTGACACTATAGACCAAGTAACTTAATCTTCAGAGGTGCTGGATGAAATACCATCTCAGTAGCTCATAGAAATTTCTTCAGAGACGATCATATTATGACATAAAGCAAGACATAATAAATATAATAAAATTGAAGGAACCCACTGTATTTTCAGAACACAATGGTAAAATACTATAATTCAACAGTTAAAGAAATTTGTAACTAAACAAACTACAGAAAATATTTGAACACATGGAGACTGAGCAATATAATGCTTATAACCGGTGAGTCATTGAAGAATTAAGGGTGAAATCAAAATGTTCCTAAAATCTAATGGAAATGAAAACATGACCTATAAAACCCTTGGGATATAGCAAAAGTAGTACTGAGAGGAAAGTTTATACCTATGAATGCTTATATCAGAAAAGCAGAAACATAATAAATAAATAGGCAACTGATGTACCTTAAGTTTTAAGAAAAAATAAGAAGTCAGTCCCAAAAAGAAAAAAAGAAATACTAAAGATTAGGACAGAAATTAATGATATAGAGATAAAAAAATCAATGAAATTGCAGTTGGTTATTTGAAAAAATAAACAAGCTTGGAAAACACTAATTCAAACTAACCAAGAAAAAATAAGAGAGAAGATCCAACAGACCAAGTCCAAATGGCTAAAAAAAAAAGAAAAAAATGCAACCATCCTTGGCCATAAGGAAGTGCAAATCAAATCAATATTAAAATTCTTCCTTACTCCTATTAGAGTAGCTACCATCAAGAATACAAACAACAGCAAATGTTGACGAGGGTGCTGGGAGAAAGGAACTCTCATACACTGCTGGTGCAATGTAAGCTAGTACAACTACCCTAGAAAACAGTACAAGCTCCTTAAAAAACTAAAAATAGACCTGCCACATGATCCAGCAATACCGCTCCTAGGGAAATACCCAAAGGATTGTGAGTCACCTTACATCAAAAGCATCTGTACACCCATGTTTGTTGTACCACTATTCACAATAGCTAATCCATGGAAACAGCCAAGATGCCCCACTACTGACAAATGGATTAAGAAAACATGGTATTTCCATAAAATGGAATGTTACTCAGCCACAAAGAATGAAATTTTGTCATTTGCAGGTAAATGGACGGAACTGGAGAACATCATCTTTGGCTCAGAAGGCCAAAAGCTGCATGTTTTCGCTTATTTGTGAATATAGACCTAACAAAAATGTAGCAATATTATGAAACAGTGGTCACACTAAGGGAAGGTCTGATAAACACTTTCAGAAAAGTAGTAGGATTCAAAACAAATATACAATATTCAGTAGATTTCCTATATACCAACAATGAATAGGTAGAGAAAGAAATCAGGAAACACATCCCTTTCAAAATAGCTGTTTAAAACACTATGTCTAGAGCTAAACTTAACTAAAGAGGTGAAAGAATTCATGATGAAAACTATAAAACCCTGAAAAAAGAAATGGAAGATACCAGAAGATGGAATGACCTTCCATGTTCACGGACAGGCAGAGTTAATATTGTAAAAACTGATACAATACTGAAAGCAATCTACAGATTTAATGAAATCCCCATTAAAATTCCAAGGTCATTCTGTACAAAACAGAAAAAATAATACTAAAATTCATAGGGAAGCACAAATGATCCCAAATAACCAAAGAATTTCTATCAAGAAAGGAAAATATCAGATTTCAAATTATAATATGGAGCTATAGTAGTGAAAGTAGCCCCCCAAGTAAGTCCACACAGCTACAGCCATTTGAATTTTGGCTACAAAGCCAAGAACATATGTTGGAGAAAAACAACCTCTTCAAGAAATGGTGCTGGGAAAATGTAGACATTTTTTCTACATGAAAAAAACTGAAACTAGACCCACTATCTCTCACCCTGTACAGAAATGAATTCAAAATGGATCAATGGTCATAATGTAAGACCACAAATTTTGAAACTACTATAGAGAAACATAGAAAAACTCTTGAAGATATAGGTATAAATAGTAATTTTGTAAATAGGACTCTAATCACACAGAAATAACTTCAAGAATTGACAAACGAGATTACCTAAAACTTTAAAAGCTTCTGCACATCAAAGGAACCAATTCAGTTTATAATACATATATATGTGGAAATGTCACAGTGAAAACACCCTATATAGCTATCTTAAACAAACAAAAATGTCTTTTTTTCAAAAATGGAGAACAGGAAGGCAAAACAGTTCCTGTCTGAGGAGTTGGCACCAATGGGAGGGGGAGGATATAAGAAAATGGTGTAGGAAGGTGAATGCAGTTGAAATATTGTGTACATATGTATATAAAAGAAAAAAATAGATACCTGTAGAAACTATTCCAGGAATGGGAGGAGGTAGGGTAAAGGAGAGTGATGGAGGAGGTGAGTTCAACTATGATATATTGTAAGAACCCTTAGTACAGCAATAATACTACAATAAACAATAATAATGAAAAGTTCAACATCTTTAGCCACAAAGTAAATGCAAATGAAAGGAACATTGAGAGACCATCTCACCCCAGACACATCATCAAGAATAATCAAACAATAAATGCTGGTGAGAATGTAGGAAAAAAGTCATCCTCTTACACTGTTCATGGGAATGTAAACTAGTGCAAACTTTATGAAAATCAGTATGGAGTTTCATCAAAAGATAAACATAACTTTGATCCTACTACCACTTTAAGGCATATATCTGAAGAAGTGCAAATCAATACAGAATAGGGATACCTGCAAACTTATGTTTACCATAGCACTATGAATAAAGCCAATCTATGGAACCACTGTAGGTGTCCAACAATGGATAAGTGGATAGAGAAATCATTCTCTCTCTGCCTCTGTCTCTATCTATTTATGTATCTATCTATATTCAACCATGAAGAACAACAAAATTATGTCATATGCAGAAAATGGATGGAACTGGAGAACATCACATTAAACAAAGTAAGCCAAGCTCAAAAATCTAAGCACCACATGTTGACACTTATGTGGAATCTAGGTCTAAAATGATAATAATAATGAAATGGGACATGGATGTTAAAGGAGGACTATTAGGGAGGTGAAATCAGAGGGATGTGAAGGAGGATAAAATAAGCTAACAGGAGGTGAAGAGTTCAAAGTGTGTGTGTGTGAAGATAGCATAATGAAACCCACAAAATACTGTTTGACAAAGCGGGGAGCTAAGGGAATATAATGGAGGCAGTGAATGTGTTCATTGTACACTGTATATGTCTTCTCACATTGCAACAAAAATTAACAATTCTATGTATTTTTTGGGAAGAACTAACAACTAGACATATACAAGATATTTATCACTATAAGGATATGATATGCTGCATGGTATAGTGATCTTATTTCTTTTGTGTGCATACATATATTATATATACATAAAATACACAAACGTAAATATATATGTGCTTGTATATATGTATGTATATACATGTATACATATATGTGTATTTATATACACATACATCTATACACACATACATATAAATATATATGCAATGTGTTCATTTTGGTGTATACATTGGTATCTATCTGAAATTTTACTTAGAAATAAATACTATATGTTTTCATGACATTTAGTTTTTATATTTTTCTTTCTATGTTGTATGAATGCTCTGCAGTCATCATGCATTACAGTTTATTTTATTTTTAAATTTTTTGAGTGTAGAGGTAGGAAGTTTATTGAAAAGAAAAGCCAAGCTTCCACTCGGCAGGAGTGGTCCTGATAGAAGGTTGCCCCTGTC
The DNA here is from genome assembly GCF_047511655.1 of Castor canadensis. NCBI lineage: Eukaryota > Metazoa > Chordata > Mammalia > Rodentia > Castoridae > Castor > Castor canadensis. Next base: position 92,721,271 of record NC_133391.1, on the reverse strand, counting down.
TTTTTTTTATGACATTTTCATCCTTAATTGTTTCATTTCCTTCATTTTTTCTTCTTTCTATCTTAGTCCCCTTCTTATGGTGATTTCAAAGGGTTTAAAAATTCTATATTCATTTTTGTATGTAAAGTACACTAACAATGTTCACTTTCCCTTCACTTTCTTCACTTTTAATTTAAAAATTTTCTCAGTGTAGATGATATTTATAGATAGATAATATGTTTTTTATTCATTTACAAGTTAAACTCCAATTAGTGACTTTCTCTATTTTAGAGACTTTCCTTCATGACAAACTTTTATGAACAAAGATACAAATTTTTATTTATTTATGTTTGTTTAATATGGTACTTAAACTACTGAGTTAATTGAATTCTTCACTTCATGGCATATTTTTATCAAATGTATAGATTCTTACATTCAAAAAGTATTTTATTTTAGTTTTGATTAATGTATATGAATTTTACTTATTAATGGGACTTAGTGTGAGATTTTAACATATATATACAGTGTGCAATAATGAATCCCGCCTCCCTGCACCCATCCTCTCCAACAGTACGCAATCTCTCCTAATCGCTTTTCTACATTCTGGTCTATATTTTTAGCTTCTGTGTGTGAGAGTGAACATAAAGTACTAGTCAGTATTATTTTCCTTTTCATAATGTCCCTTAGTTCCATTCATTTTGCTGAAAATGTTAGAAATACATGCTACTTAATGTGACCATAATATTCTATTGTATACATCTGCATTTGCTTTATGAAAACATCTGTCAATGGACACCAAGGCTGAATTCTATAACTTAGCTATTACGAGCAGTGCCACAATGAACCTGGGTGTGAAATTATATCTTTGGTATGCTGAAATTGTTTTCTTTCTCTGTATACCCAGAAGTGGAATAGCTAGATTATACAGTAGATCTATTTTTACGTTTTTAAAGTAACTGTATACTATATTCCATAAATGCTATATTAGATATTAATTTACATTTCCATGAACAAACAGTATAAAAGAGTTCCTTTCTCTCAGCACACTTACTAGGATTTTCTTTTTGATAACAGCCTTTCTAACTGGGTAAGATATCATCTCATTGTGATTTGGTTTATATTCGCCTGAAAAAAAAATCTAAAATTCAGTCTCCTTTCATTATAAAAAGTCCTGAATAAAGTAGATATAGAAGGAGTATACCTCAACATAATACATTCTACAAATGACAAATTCACAATCAACATTATACTGAATGGGGAAAAGTGGAAACCATTTCAAGCTCTAGAAGAAGACAAGGGTGTCTGTTTACAAGTGCTTTTATTTAATCTGCTACTAGAAATTTTAGCTACAGCAATTAGCAAGGTAAAGAAATAAAAGACACACAGTTATGTAAGAAAGAAGTCAAATTGACCTATTTGCTGATGATACGATTATATAAAAAGGAAAACATGAAGACAGCAAAAGAATTATTATTAGAATTGATACAAATTTCAGTACATTTGTAGGATAAAAATATCAACATACAAAAATCAGTAACATTTTTATATGCCAATAACAAACTTGCTGAGAAGTAAGTCATAAATGTTATCCCATTCCTAATAGCCAGCTATAACAAAAACCAAAGCAAAAGACCCTAAAATACCAAGGAATATAATCAGACAAAGAAGCAGAAGACCTCTACAATGAAAATTACAAAACACTGATGAATGAACTTGAAATTGACACTCATGTTGTCCACAATACCCAAAGTGAGTTACAGGTTCACTTCAGCTCACACAAAAATGCCAATGAAAATAGGGAAATGTTACATTTTTTATTTGTTTACTTTTCCTCATGTTCCCTTTTCCAATCCAATTCTCTCTTATGACTCATACAAGGACTCTTTCAAATACACTAAAGTGTCTTTTGGTATGAATACATGTGGAAAATATTTTGTTATGCTTCTTAATTTTACTTAGATCAGTCAAATTGTGTTAGTTTTCTATGGTTTTGACTTGGTATTAGGTTTCTATGAATGTTGCCTCATGAAAACCTTCTTCACGACTTAACCCTCTGTACAGTGCATAGTATGCCTATATATGCTACATAGAGTTTTATTATCAATTCTTTGTGTGATGTTGCTTTTGGTTTTCTTCAACTTTTGTCAAGACAAACTCAGGATAATATTCACATGAGTTTAATTTTCTTTTAAAAACTCTAGAAATCTCCCCATAGAGTTGCACTGATTTATGTTCTTTACAACAGTGAATAAATGTTTAATCTCAGCGATATTCCACTAACACTGTATAGTATTTGACTTCATAGTTTAAGACAAGGTTATTTGTGATTTAACAATATCATCAAGTATATTTAACTGTACTTATATTGTCTTGGGTCAATTAAAAATTATATCCTTACATTTTATTTTTGTCACTGCTGAAGTTTGAACTCTTTTTGCTTTCTAGGCATCTACTCTACCTCTTGAAACATACCCGACCTTTGTTGATTTATATTTTGGACAGGTTCTTGCATTTTTTGTGGGTCTGACCTTCCTACCTACACCTCTCATGTCATTGTGATTACAGACATGAACCACCACACCTGAAGCCTCAAATTAATACTCTTTATAAAATTATATTCATATTTTTCTTATTATGGTTAGATTTGCTAGTACTTCAAAGAATATTTTCTCTATCTCATAATTATACATTATATCTATTAAGATGTTTAGAATACTTTAATTTTTATTTCACTATATTACTTGCACTTAGTTTTTAGTGTCATATGAGTTAAAACATATTTCTTTTTTCAGTGTGGTAAGTCATTCTCAAAACACTGATAGTCAATATTCCAATCCTTTATTTATTTATATTTGTTATGAAATAAGTAAAGATTTTTCTGATTCTAATGATCTATTTTATTGTTTTCTTTATTTTGTCCTATTCTCCAATGTCAAGTAAACTGTTTAAATGGCTCTGAATATCTAGAATATATCAAAATCTAGTAAAAAGTCTCCTTGTTCTTTTCTTCTTTCTTATTAATATATTTTATTTTGTACACGTTTTTGAATAACGTTTGTCAAAACTGCTGAAGTTTTGTCTATTTTTGTGATAATTAGCTTGGTATGATATATATATTAGGCACACCACCCACTGGAAGTATTTCTGGTTTTATTTTTCATTGCCTTTTATGTATTTCGATAAAATTTTAAAATTCTAACTCATGTGTTTAAGTCACCTTCCTCTGATTTCACTGAGGCTACACATCAGTCTCTCCTCTTGTGATTATGGCCAAACTATGGGTTCCTCATTACTATACCATGGAGGAAAAACAGAACTCAGATCTGGATTCCATTTCAGGCTTTCTAGTCTACCAATGTTATGAGAAATTGACTTCACCCTCACAGTGTCCCCTCCCAGATGTGTCCTGAAGAGTACTGATAAAGAAATGTTGTCAGTGGGCAGCTTTGCAAGAGGTGTATGCATTCTCTGGACTTGACTTTACCTATCAGCCCACCAGAGCATATCTATTTAGTACATAAATGTTTTTATTGCATTTATCTCTCCTATTGAAAATTTTATTTGTAAAAATACCACCACACTAAATTATGACCTTCTCACTTGGCATTAAGAATTAAAAACACTTATTTATTGATACTATTAATTATTTGCAGTGTCAAAAATTATTTAGTGCCATTTATTTAGCAGGGCCAAAAACAATTGTTAATATTATTAATATATTATATAACATTAATATATAATATTATTATCAGGCATTATTATTATTTATTAATTAGGTATTCAACAATGCTGCATAAGTGAAAGCATAATTTAGATTGGAGATAGATGAATTGTTCATGATCATACCAGAAATCGTGCATCTGGAAAAGTATGATCCCAATTTTTCTTAATTGGTGGTATAAACATTTGAAACTCTTATAGACATACGTGAAGAAAAACTACTCAGTCTCTTCTACATATAATTAGGAATAATCTTCATTGTAGAAAAGATTTAGTATTTTATAAGCTAACAATGTCATTTTTGGTATGAAGTCTTGAAGGCTGGTCAATTAGTTGAGTGTTGAGTTTAGGAGTGAATTTGGGGTAGGTAGTTTTATTCTATATTAATATATTTGCCCAGCAAAGGAAAGGGAGGAGGAGGAGAAGGAAGAGGAGGAGGAGGAGGAAGAAGAGGAGAATGCCACCAAAACACCATCACAATATGATAATTATAAAAGGATGGCACCCATTTGGATGTGTCAGATCTGTTAGGTCTGTGTAAGCGTAAGTCTTTATAGTTTCTTTACACGCTTTTTATAAGATGTTGTTATTATTCAAAGGAAATCATTTCCAGAAAATATTTTGCCTTTCTGGTGTGGATATTTGATAATCGATTGTCCAAATCATGTCGCTTTTAACAAGGACAAAAGTAATACACAAGATGAGATTGTAGTGAAAATTGTTACACTAGAACATTTGGCCACCTTAACTTGCATAACATAAATGCCTTTCTAATTGCATATGTGATTACTTTTCAAGCTTTGTTTTCAAGCTCTATCAATGAAGTGCAGAGAATCGATGGAAGAAGGTATCTGAAGGGTCTCCAATTAGATCCTGTATATCTGAGGTCTGCTGTGTTCTGGGATTAAGAACATCAGTGGCAATGTTGCCTGATACGCATATCCTGCTTCAGAAGGATGCACACTTATAGATTATTCATTACTGAGAAGAGATATCCAAACTTCTCTTATCTAGGATTTTTGTGGCATAATTTCTCAGTTTATTACCAGTACAGGTGATATAAATCAGTAGGTAATTCTTCTGGGCCTTTCCTAACCAACACAGCAGTTTTTGAATTCCAGTGACAGAGATAAATGTGGACTTAGAAAGGTAGTCTGCAGAGTTATTATGAGTTGTTAATGTAAGTGCTTTACTCTGCCTGCTTTGGATTTTTAGTTTTGCACTATTTAGTGCAAATTGTTTCCTGAGAACACTTAAAAATGTAAGAAAATCATAGGCAAGACAGTTCAGGGATCCTAGGTGTGTAGAAGTTGGGTGAACAACAAAAACTGTTGTTTTTACACAAGAAAAGAGGGGGGGGAAGGAGGGAGGGAGGCAGGGGGGAGAAATGACCCAAACAATGTATGCACATATGAATAAATGAACAAAAAAAAAGAAAGAAAATGCTGGAAAAAAACGGTAAAAAAAAATAAAAATAAAGTAGTTAAAAACAAACACAAATAAGTCATAATTAACTATGTTAAAGAACAAGGTTTTATTTCAGTGACAATTGATTGGTAATTAGTAATAACTTATAAAACATCTAACTATGTCAATTCCAGGTAACTTCTGTCTTATTTTTATTTTTAACAAAATATTAAAGAAGCAAATATGCATGTGTATTCACCTGCAGAATCATAGATTCATAATTTATGAGGATCGCGAATTCAAGGTTGAAAGCCAGCTAACCTGTGCAACTTAGTGAGATCCTATCTCAGAAAACAAACAAACAAAGCAAAACAACAATAACAAAAGGCTGGGGTATAGCTCAATGGCAGAGTGCTTACCTAATATGTGAGGCCATGGGTTCACACAAAAAAGTGTTTATATTCTTCCAGCATTGGAATTTCTAACTTACTTTCAACTTTATTTATAATTAATAAGCCATTTAAAAACCTTTTGGATAAAGACAGTATGGATAAATATACAAGTAAAAAGATTTTTTTTATAAAATTGAAATCAATATTTTATCATCTACTTAAGCTTAAAAACTATTTATAGTCATTCTGCAGTCTTTCAGCTTTCATGTGCTGACCTGATAAGTTGATTAGCCTGAATTGTCAATGAATTAAAGCTTTATGCTATGTTTGGTGCAAAATGCCATATGAAATTATTATGATAATTAAATTAATCCTATAACTTTCCACAACTGTAGTTCATACTATGCTATAAGGAAACAGTTTTAGGAATACTCCAAAACATCAATTTATTTCACAAAAATTCCATAAATAATATTCAAATATAAGACTTAATGGGTAACCAGAATTTTTCATATAAGCATGATTTTAGGAAGCAAGGAGACAGTATTTTAAATAATATTTAAAGAATACCTACTGTGATTAATTTATCAATCAATATCACATTGTCATATGTTATTTTGTTGAATATGTAATTTCCTTCTGTGATTTTTGACCCAGGGTATGAGTGTACCCATCTTCTTCAGTTCTTTTATGATTACCCCCTGTTTTATTGACTGTGTAGCTTATCTGTCCACTGTGAACAATAAATTTTAGACTGTGACAAATCACAATAAAAATGGCCACCATACATTTGCTGTCATTGGTTGATCTAGAATACAAAAGTTGTATTAAGTTGTTAAAAAGAAAAGTGCAACACAAATGAACTTGTTCAATATACAAATGTCACAGGGTATTTTTTTAAATTAGATATGGAAACAATGGCTCTCAGAGCTTGTATGTTTCAGGACTGCCTCACTGTGGGACAACACACCTCCATGCATGTGGTCACGTTGTCCATTGCAATTATTGTTTTGTGGGTGGGCACTCATTCACTGCATTAAACTCACAAAAAAATGTTGAAATTTTATGGTGCCACATATTCTACATGTAGGGGACAGATTTTGCATGTGATTAAAAACTAAAAAATTTTAATTCATAATCAAAATTCAATAGTGTTGTATCTTTCTTCTGAATAACTGAATATGGGAAACTTCTTTGAGTAATGGGTATTAATTCAAAGAGACATTTAACAGCTGAACATAAATATAAATGTGACTCATGATAACTATCCTGCATGACCTTTGTGGACAATATTAAAAAGTTTTAAGTTCCAAAGACACAGGACAGATTCTAGGAGAGTCGAGTATAGTATTTTCATCTGAAAAGTCTAGAGTTGAGAAAAAGAACAAAGTTTTACATATTTAATATATACATAATATACTTATGTATATCTACAACTGAAACCCATTAAAACTCTTTGAAAAAGGGGGAGAGGGAGAGAGAGAATGGAAATGCAATGGAAGGGGTGTACTTGTTCAAGGTACACTGTATGTATGTATGGAATTATCACAATGAGATCCCCTCCAATGATTAATGTATGCTAATTCAAAAGTAAAATAAAATTTTAAATGTAATTCAATAAGAATCCTGTACATAATAGTCATCAGAAAAAATCTAGGAACGTGCTTAACTAAAAATGTGAAGTACATATGTGAATAAAAGTATGAAATCTCATTCAAAAATAATTATAAATTATATAAAGCTATCTTTTAGATGGTGATGAGGGAGAGAGAGACAGATTCAATGTTTTATAATGGAACATTATTGGAATTGTATCAAAACTGTTTAAAATGAACTCATATTTTATACAAAAAGTAATTAATATTAAAAAATAATAAGTTATAGTTAAGCCACTCACATTTTTTATTCATTTATTCACATGTACGTACATTCTTTAGGTTACTTCACCTGCCTGCCCCAATCTCTCCCCTTCCCCACTGTCTCCCCCTCTCCCACTCTCTCCCCTCTCCCTACCTTGCTTCCAGGCAGAACCTGTTCTATCCTTGTCTCTAATTTTGTTGAAGAGAAGACATACGCATAATAAGGAAGACAAAGCGTTTTTGCTAGTTGAGTTAAGGGTAGCTATACAGAGAGATTCCTAGCATTGCTTCCATGTACAAATGTGTTACAACCCAAGTTGATTCATCCCTAACTGATCTTTACATTGGTTCCTGATCCCCTTCTCATGTTGACCTCTTTGCTTTAAGGTTTCTGTATTAGTTCCTCTGGGCCACTCACATTTTTATAAGCTTAAAGCCCACATGTGTAAACAGGAATTGTATAGTTAAATTGAATATGACTAAAGAAAATAGAAGATATGAAGATAGTACTGTTGATAATTTAGTGATATATTTAATTTTTCTATAGAACAATTCTATTGAATTGTGTTCTATAGGGTGGGATGTCTACTGTTTCCTAGAGTTTGTCACTGAAATCATCTGGGTTTAAAGATGTCTTTGTAGAAAGGGTTATCTATTATGAATTTAATTTCTTCATTATAATTCTACAAAACAATTCTATAAAATCCTATAGAGTGCATTTTCCTTTTCCTCAATAAGTTAATACCACTCTGAAGTATTACAAATTTATGATGAATAAAACAAACTATAATCGAGTCCAAAATTTGATTTTCATAACAGGTAGAATGAATAGTTATAGTAACAGGCTGCTGTTGTGTTTGAACGTTTTTATTTTAAAATAATTATAGACAAGTTGCAAAAATGTTGCGAAGTGGTCTTACACACCCTTCACCGGGGTTATTCCAATGTTTGATCCCACATACTTATAGAACATGATCAGTATCAGTATATTAACATTGTCACACTACTACTAACTCTATATGCATAGTTAATCTCAGTTGCCTGCTGTTATGTTGTGTTTATCTTCAGGTTATCTTGAGTTTACATGACTGAACTTTAGAGAAACTCAAAAGAAATATACCATCCGCTGATGAATGATTCCCATGTTGAGATCTGAAATAGATCTGGGAAAACTTGGACCATCTTATCAACTGGGTTTGGAAAATGAACAAATTGATATTTTGTTTCTATTTTACTTATTCTTTCTTTTTGTTATTGAGCCTCCTCCTACAGTCTGATCTTAGTTGTATGACCAAAAAAACTATAAAACATTTTCCTGGGATGAAACTGTGGCTCCCTGAAACTGTTTCAATTTGTATCTCATGGTTCAAAATCTGAACTGGAAACATCTTTATGTTACTTACTGAGAAAGGACTGTAAGAACTATTCCTGGAAATCAAGGGCCTCTAGGTTGTCTGCCTCTTCTTTCTCCTGTCACTGTGTCATTCGCATTACCTGAGGATTCCCTGTGCAATCTCGTGATTTTTTCTCAATAGTCTAACTCTGAATGATTACTGAGGAGTGGGACGCCTACTGTTTCCTATAGTTTATCACTGAGATCATCTGGGTTTAAAGATTTCTTTGTAGGGAGAGTTATCTACTATGGATTTAATTCCTTCATTGCATATAAAACTATTTGTGCTTTTCTAGATATGTTTTTCTAACATAAAACTGTTTATTAAGCCACATGTTATTTAGAATTGTGGATTTAATCTCAAAATATTTAGGAATTCTTGAGATAGTTCTGCTAATTATTTTTAATTTAATGCTATTGTGCTCAGATAACATACTGAAATCATTTTAAACATACTGAGATTTCCCCATGGTTAAGAATATACTTTATATTGACAATTTGCTAATATTTGGAAGGAATTAAAAGCTGATAAAGGATAGTTATTCATATGCAAAGTTCAGGACTTTGCATACGGTTCCAATTATGTGATGCTGAACTTTGCATGGCAGGAAAGAACCAACATGAATCTGTTAGCTAATGTTGCTGGAGCAATGTTGCATCCTCAGGTGCCAACGCCACAGTTGTACATAGCAGATGGGGTATTAAGATATTGCTGAATCCTAGATAACAAATACAGATAAAGTTGGTATATGCCTACTTACAATTGACTTTTCCCTTGATAATCCTTAACTAATTGCATATCAACTTTGTCTAAAAGTATGTGTGTTCTAGTATTTTAATATCTGAGAATTGAACATCCTCCTGCTTCTTTATAGGTATATACTAAAATATTTTCTTTTGTATTTTGATACATAATATATTGTTAAAATCCATAAACCAAACACTGTATGTCAATCAGTCTCAAAATACTTATCATATTTATTTTTAAACTAGTAAGAACAGATATTACCCTTGATCTTAGCCAAAAGGTAAGGAAGTGATCTGTCATACTTATTTTTAAATAATTATCTTAAATGTCATTTGAATACTTTGTAGATATCAGAATTCAAACTGTACTGTATTCACTATTTTCAAGGACTATGAAAGTCATCTAAGAAAAAAGCTTAATGTGTGGTACTTAATGAGGACAATTATCACTCAATGTTCCTGTCTACTTCTACGTCCTGATCCAACCAAGGATACGAGGGTAAGCATTCTACTTCTCAGATCCCTTTGCACCTAAGGTTCTGAATGCCATTTACCTTTTGCCAAGGAGATCTATCCTTTTAGAGTCTGAACCTGAAAGAGTGCTGAGGGTCAGGATGTTACTGTGTCACTTGGAAAGCAAAGTTGGACATGAAGGTGAGCAGTGGCAGGCTTCCCTAGTCCAGCAGCGAGTCACCAAGTCACCATCTGCACGTGTGTGCAGTAGTTGTGCGGGCAGCAGTAACAACACCACCAACAGTAGCAGCAACAAGAGCAAGCAGTTTTCTCATCCTAGTGATAGTGACATTGACATTGAAACTAAATGCCACTGACTTCTCCTCCAGCATGGCCAGTGATTTTAAAAGACTTAATTATTTTCCCTAAATTATTTTCTATGGAAACACCAGGAAAAATTTCTTTTTCTTGAGCTGGATCTTGACTGACATATACAACACATATGTTGCATACTATATATTATATTATTATAAATAATAATGCAACACATTATACATATACATATATATACAATAGAAATAAAATGATTACACTTGTGTGGATGTTTCCAGGCAGATAAATCTGGAAGTGCATCCTTGATTTACAACACACTTCCCACTTGAACTCCTTGAGCCTTAATTTCCTCATATTCTAATATTTATAAAATGTTTTATGATACATTATTGTAAGGTCAAAATTTTAGAATATGTATAAAATGCCTGACGTCAATCGTAGCAGTAAATAAAGTATGAATGGCAGCAGGGGAACACTTGTTATCATGAGATGGCAATTGAAACTAAGTTAAATGTAATTAGTTTCTTTTTGTTTCTATAAAAATAATCATTTTTGTTTATTTTATATATTTTACTTAGTCTTCTGGTATTCCATAGATACATTAAAAAACAATAAAAAACAAAAACAGATGTGCGATTTCATGAGTTCCAGAATATCATTATGACAGGTAATAAATAAAGAAACTAAGCGGGAAAATGTACTTAAACAAGTAAATAGAGTTTTATAAATATGTGCACAAATTGTTTGTACTGCTATATAGTAAACCGCATTCAACATAGATGTTATGAGTGAAAGGACTGACTATGCAGTGAACTCATGGAAATTAGACTAATTTTAGGAAAATGATTTCCTTTCAATAAGATGTAAAACAACCAATGTGTAGGGGTTATTCTGAGTGAATTAAAATGAATTACTCTAAATATTCAATTTATTTATAACTGCTGTTTGTTTCAATAACTGTCAAGATTTTTCTTAATTTTAACAAATCTTTTCACTGGAAAAATATTTTTCTCCATTTATATAATCTACATTCTCCTCACTTTTTCTGATGAGTTTGAAAGAACATCTGCATGAATTAAATTTCTTTGAATTGATTTTACTATAAATAATTTTACAGGAAGGTTCACCTGTCATTTTAATCATTTTGTCTTTTGTTGACAGACAAAATGAATGAAATTAAAATTCTTTCAACATCATTGAAAGCAGATGTTTTCACTAAGGAAATTTTAGAAATACTGTTCTTCAATGGCCCACCACAAAAATGAACATCTGGAACATAAAATACAAATAAGAAGATTGTATAATTTTAATCGGAACAATTAACTTTATGTACTCTTATTACCCCAATAAATACTTCCAACACTGGACTGCAAACAAAATATTCAGGTAACAAATTCTCAATTTTTGTCTGATATTAATTCACATATATTCATTAAGACTTAAGATTTCCAACTTTTGAATTTTGACAATTCTGTTAGCATATTTATTATTTTTTTCATTTTTGGTCCTACACATTATTACCATTATATTGAACAGATTTTTCAATTATTTTATTATTTGATAACAAAAATGTATGTATTTATCTTGCAGAATGTGTCTTGAAGTTTATATGCACACTTTTGATAAGAGTAAATATAGCTAATTAACTTATGTATTACCTCGTGTAACTATTTTTGCTTTAGTGTTGACATTTAAATTTAGTAACAGATAGGGTTTTATAAAAGTTATAAAAGCTTAGCAATTTTTTAAACTCATACTTCTAAAACCCATTTTTGTTGTTTTTTTTATTCTGGGTTAACAAAAGGAAGTGAAGGTTGTTGACCTTACATTTATTCTTTCTTTCCAAATTAACCTTGATCAAGAAAGAAAGAAATGGGGAGAGGGAGAGAAATTGATACCTGTGTGTGTGTGTGTGTGTGTGTGTGTGTGTGTGTGTGTATTTGTGCATGGGAGGGGGAAGAGAGAGAAAGAGAGAGAGAGAGAGAAAGAACAGATTGATATGAATGTCCATATGGGAATAGATGTGCTATAAAAATATACAGGTACAATATATTTTTGAAGCAAGAAAAGATTAGCTTCTTATTCTACAATATTCACCTTAAAGAAATAACTTGTACTAAAATAAGGGATATATTTCAAAACATTTATAGCTGTTTTTGTTAACCCATATAGTATATATAATTTTCCTGTTCCTATTTTAATGAAAACCTTGTTTCTTTTGACTAAAATTTTAAAATTAGGAATATTGCAGAGCTTAGGAATTATTGCATCCTCTCTGAATGTACTTAGTATTGTAATCATTGAAAATTCAACATTTTGTGCCCCTGGTGGTTCAGATTTATAATCCCAGCTACTTGGGAGGCAGAGATTAGGAAGATCATAGTTTGAGGCTAGCTCAGGCAAAAGTTTAGAAAAGTCCCATCTCAACAAACAAGACAGATGTTGTTATGTATTACTATTTAAGAAGTATAGGTAAGAGGATTGTGGTCAAAGGCCAACACCAGGTAAAAATGTGACCTTATCTGAAATATAACTAAAGTATAAAATGCCTAGGTTCATGGGTCAAGTGGTAGAGCAACTGCCTTACAAGCATGAGGCCCTCAGTTTGAACCCCAGAACCACATAAAAATGAAAAAGGGACAAGTTAACATTTTGTAAGATATAGTAGGTGTTATTAGACACAAATTCATGCAAATTTGAGCTAGTATCTATTTTATCCAATCTGTTTTCCTTCTCAAAGTCATTATCTTGGTTATAGCTTCAGTTGTGTTTCTTTCTGGCAGTCTTGATTCCTCTTTTATTGAAGCAATGATTTTTATTCATAAAAATAATTTAAAATTATTTTTAAAGGCTCAAACAGAGGTGAAAATATGAGAAGAAAATTAAAAATTAAAATCCAGAAAGACATGAAAGTGTATATACTTATAACAAGATATAAATTCCTTTATGAAAGTAAGATCATGCTATCAATTCAGTTTTTAATTAAAATAATTATATTGACTTTCTTGAGGTTAATTGAAGTAGAAAAATAAGTAAATTAAAGGCAAATGGGTGATCAAACTATGAATAGTAGAGGGAAAACTTAAATGCATATTGCTAAAGAAAAAAATCTGAAAATGTTACTTCTGTGTACTTCCAACTCTATGACATGCTGAAAAGGGAAAACTATGAAGACAGCAGAAAACTGCCTGAGGTTTATTGGAAAGGAAGGAGGAATAAACACAGTATGTAAAAAACGTAGGATTTTTAGGGCAGGAAAATTATTATAGTTGTAATGTCACAAGAGAGGATACACATAATTATATTTCTGTCAAAGACATTTGTACAACACAAACTTGTATAACACAGAGAGTGAACCCAAAGGTAAAATATACACTTTAGTTAATAGCTATGTGTCAATGTTGGTGCATCAATTGTAACAAATGTACCAAGCTAATAAATGATAGGTGCACAAGGAAACCCTATTTGTCATTCATTTTTTCTGTAAACCTGAAACTATAAATCTATTAAGTAAAAAACAATACTGAAGACAATGATGAACTTCAGATAAAAGTTTGTTGATGACAAGACTGATATGGCTATCATTTTGACAGATTTGCAAAATTCATGTGCTGTCAAGGAGAAAGATTCTTTTCTTTGCTCAGATGTCTTAAATAGAGAAATATATAGAATACTATTAGGAAACAAATAGATTAAAAAATCTACTTTAAGGCCAGAAGCATGGCTCAAGTGGTAGAGTATCTGCTTAGCAAAATGTCAGGCCCAGAGTTCAAATCTTAGGACTGAAAAAAAATTCCTTGCAATTCTCAATTCAGTAGTATCATATACCTTTGGGAAGGACAAAAAGAAACACAGTAAAGGAAAGTTGTTTTTAGTCGTTATTTGTCTTAAAATGTAATTAATAGTGTGGAACTCTGAGGGGGACATCTCAGTCACTTTCCATTTGAGAAAAAAAAATGTCATTATAGGTATTTTAATCAGAGAGTTCCTAACTACAAGAAACTAATTAGATAGGCAATGGAAAGAGTAAAAATCAGAAGAAGAATGTCTAAACAACCCAGAGAAAACTACATGCAAGAAATCAACGTCACTTTTAGGCTAGAGGGACACTGAGATACTACATGTAATAATTGCCAAGAAATCTAGGCAAAAAAGGTGCATTATGGAAAAAAAATGTAAACAATGAAGAGACCAGTGATTCAGAGAACTGGGTGGGGTGTGGGTGAGAGAGAGAGTGAAGGAGGAGACTTGTTTTAATTAATATGATCTCTTACCAATACTTTCTGTTGGATAGCTAGCCATGAACTATATAGGAGTATTCGAATGAATGTGCAAATAGAATTTGAAGAAGAAAGGAAGGAGATGAAACCAAGAGCAAACTTTCAGGAGTTAACACCAAGTTACATACATTTAGCATCTAATGTATTTATCAAATTTTATTTGTATTTTGACAATAATGAATTTGATTACCATAGTCTGAAAGCACATTGAAGCCTAAATATATTTGAACAAAATAGCGGGCATGCTTTTCCCTACTTCTCTTAGAAAATACAACTTAGTATACTGGACTTTATTTCTAAAAAAAACAAAAACCAAAAACAAAAAACACAGAGACTCCAAAAGGCAGAGAGATAATTAACGTACTGAACCTTTGCATCTGAGGAACAACACAGTGGTGAGTTCCCAGGGATTTATCTTTGACTTATGTCCTTCATTTGGAGCTGACTAATCTTGCAAATCAGATACAATAGGTACAGGTACAGAAATTCTCACAAAAGACTGGTCTCTTGAACAAATCAATATAAAAAAAAAGTCAATGTAACAAGACAGAATTCTACCACCTTTGGGAAACTGTAATTAGGTACCTCCTGAGGTGGTGTCAGAGAAGGTTGAATAGGGATTTGAGACTTTTATCCATACTGGCTAATAACAAGGTCCGCCTTTAACTTATGTCAGTGAAGACCATGTCGGGAAACCGATCCCTCCTTATCTTCCAAAGCACCTTTCCCCTTGTGCTCTTGATGTGGTCTCAACAGACACCAAATGGTGAATCAGGGACCTTCAGGCCACCATCACCACCATGTCAACTCACACCTTTGTCCAACAGCAACTAGGAGCCCTTCCTTCCATGTCACCAGAAGCTAGTGAACAACTGGGCTTCCACATTCACTTGGCATTAATGAGTTGGTGCTTTCAGAATTCTATAAGGTAAAGCCAGATTGAATAAAATTTACATAGGTTTCCAGAAACAGTTACTCTTCATATTAAGAACCAGAATATCTCAAACTGGGTAAAAATATACAATCGATGTATGCTAAATTCCAAGCTTTCAAAGATGTTACATTTTTCTGGAAGATTTTAAAACATCAAGGGAGAGGGAGAGAAAGAAAGAGAGAGAGAGAGAGAGAGAGACAGACAGACAGAGAGAGAGAGAGAGAGAGAGAGAGAGAGATTATGAGCATGCCTGAAACAAATGAAGTAAAATCTCCACCAAAGAAATAGAATATCTCAGAAAAAATGCGGTAAAGGACAGAAAACATGCCAACTCTACAACTGGAAAAACAGATTTGAAATGAGTTTTAATACTTTTGAGCTCAGTAAATGTAGTTCATAGCAGAATATAAAAAACAGATAAATGAATAATTGAATTGGAAAGTAGAAAAATACAATCTATACAATTTGAAAGTAGAAAAAAATATTATGAACAGAGTTGCAGAAAACTGTAGAACTGTTACAAAGTGTCTGACTTTTATGAGAGTCTTGAAAGCATATGAGAAAAAAGGCACAGCTGAAAATATACTTGCAGGAAAAAAATGAATGAAACTCACCAAATTTGGAAGGTGGCATAAATCTGTAGGGAAAATTCAGTAAAATCCTTGGATAAAACCAAAGAAATCTACATAAAGACACATCACAATTAAATTCTGAATAAAAAAACACAGGAAAAAACGTCAAAAGCACCAAAGGAGGGTGGAAGCTTTCCTGCAGCAGAAAAACAAATAAAATGAATGTGGGTTTCTCATTACACACCATGGAGACAAGAAGGAAATGGCACTGTGTTTCACAAGTGCTGAGGAAGTAACTGCCCAACGAGGGTCCTGTACCAAGAAAACATATTCTTTAGGAGAGAAGGGGAAAGCAAGAGATATTTTTAAAAGGTGACGTAGCATGAAGAGGAGTATACAAATGCAATTATTAATGACATTTCTTTTTTTTCTAAAGAAATTTACAAAAAAGGAAACAATCAAATGAAACTGGAATCATTTTGAAGAAAGAAACAACATGTTAAAAAAAAAAAAAACCTGTAAGTAGCCAATAGGTTTTCCTTCTTTTCTGGAATGTTCTAAATTATATTATGAAGTTGAAGTAACAGTCAATATTCTACTGGAAGTATGTTGAGAAAACATTTGGTAATCATATTATTAACATAGGAGGGGGAAGAAACAAAAGGGAAATTTGTTTTTTTCACTTGAACTTATAAAATACCACCACTGGTGTTATTATATATTATGTAATATATTGGGTAACCATTTAAAAGTTATAAACTAGAGACATGCTAAAAATAGTATAGGTAAAAACAATTCTAAAAATTATTTGAGTAACATAGAATGCATGATAAAGAAAGCATAACTCTAATTTTGTAAAATAAAAAAAATGACATTTTTGTTCAAGATAGCTACACAGGGAGTTTCCTTGTGACGTTTCCATGCTTATATGTATTATAACCCAAATTATAAATCATCTCCTCTGATTTTCTTCTTTCTACCTTAGTTGCCTTCTTATGGTGGTTTCAAAAAGTTTAAAAATTCTATATTCATTCTTGCATGGAGACTACACTGACCATTTTCACCTTCTTAACTTCCTTCATTTATCCTCCCCATCTTGTATGTGATTTCCCCTTAGTGTGACCTGTTTTTTATAGTATTGCTTTATTTGTATTAGGTCTTTATTCCACATATGAGAGAAAACATTTGGCCTTGTGAGCCTGACTAACTTCACTTAATATAATGTTCTCCAGTCCCATCCATTTACCTTCAAATGACAAATTAAAGAACAGGAGGGTAGAATAGGTCATGCCTGGGGGGTTGGCACCAGTGGGAAAGTAGAGGAGGTGGTGAAAGGGTGTAGGAGGGTGAATATAGTGTAAATACTGTGTACACATGTATGAAAATGGAAAAATGATACCTGTTGAAACTATTCCAAGAATGAGGGGAGGGAGGATAAAGAAGAATGGTGGAGAGGCTGAATTCTAGTATGATATATTGTAAGAAATTTTGTAAATGCCACAAGGTACCCCCATCCAGCACAATAGAAAAAGAAAGCATAACAAAAAGAGTAAAGAACAAACAGAAACAGAATTAAAATGGCAGACTCAAGCTTCAACACAGCAATAATTATAGCAAATATAAATAGACAAAGTAACAAAAGTTTAAGAGTTTTGCAGTAAATTTAAAAAGAAATTGAAAGGGATAGGTTTTTTTTTGTAAAAATTATAAAACCCAATCTATGTTTTCTGAAAAGAAACTTACTTCAAATATAACTATATACCCAAGTGAAAAGTAAACTAATGGAAAAACATAGCACACATTTGTCAAATAAAGATGGAGTTGGCTCTATTGTTATCAGGAAAAGTAAACTTCAGATCAAAAGAAAGGGAAAATACAGTCTGTAAGTGTACATCACTGGGTTCAAATGTAAAGAAGCCATAGCAGACCAGGTTCAGCAGTATGCACCTGCAATCCCAGCACTCAGGAGGCTGAGACAGATGGTCCTGAGTTTGAGGGAAACCAGGAGTACATAGAGCTGTCCAGACTAGCCTTGATTACAGAGTATAACCCTTTTTTCTTAAAAAGGGAATAGCAATCCTGAATGTATATGTGCCAAAGATTGAACCACAAAATGTGAGAAGAGAAACATGACAGAACTGAAAAAACAAATACACAAATTCACAAATGGAGGAAGATTTCTGGATCCGTCTCTCAAACTGATAGATCAATGACATGAGAAGTCAATAGCACGTAGATAATGTGAACTTTCCTGAGGCACAGGACATGCTAGGCATTGAGGCTGTAATCCACACAACAGCAGATGCTTTTTAAGTGCCTGCAGGTTGCCTATCACAGCAGACCACGTCCGGGAACACCAACCTATCTGTGGACACAGCTGAGGGAGTGCTGAACTCACCAAAGCCTTATATTAGAAAAGGATTGAAACAATAATATGAGTTCCCACCTTGATAACCTAGAAAAAGAGGAAAGCAAACCCAAAAGAAATAGAGGAAAGAGTAGAGATAACAGTGGAAATTAATAAATAGAAACAGTAAAAAGATAAATTCTTTTTCTAAAAAGAATCAATATCAAATTTCCTCAGAAAGGTTTAAACAACTTCTAATAAACTAATGAATACATGAAAAGAGAGGACATAAATCACCAACATCACAAATGAAAAAGGATGTCGATACAGGCACTGCATACATCAAAAGGTAATAAAGGAACATTAGAGAAAAGTATAAATAGAAAATTTGACAATTCAGATGAAATGCACCCAATTTTTAGAAAGTACAAATGATCACAACTCACCAGAATTAAGCAGTAGTTACATCTCAATAACTACTAAGAAAATTGAATTCATAATTTAAAATTCCCTTTACAGAAATCTCCATATCCAGGGACAGGCATTGTGACCAAAGTGTGCAATCCAAGCTACTTTGTAAGAGGAGATCAGGAGGATCATGGTTTGAGGCTAGCCAAGCAAAAAGTTAGAGAGACCCCACCAGCCAGGCCTGGTAGTGCACATCTGTGGTCCTAGCTATGTGAGAGGAATAATAGGCCAACTCCAAAGTAAAACATAACACACTGTGTGAAAAACAAATAAAGCAAAAAAGAGCTGGGATAGTTCAAGTAATAGAGCTCCTATGTAGCAAATGTGAGGCCCTGAGTTTTAATCCCAGTGCTGTCAATTAAAATTTGAAAAATAAAATAAAAGAAATCTCTATGTCCAAATTATTTTAGTTGAGAATCTTTAATGAAATAATAACAATAACAAAAACACTATTCCAGAAAATAGAATAGGAAGCATTGAAAAATTTATTTTATGAATCTCCTTGTACCTTGATACCAAAAATTTATTAAGATAATAAGAACAAAATAGTAATGGTTATTCTTATCTCTTATGAATACGGGCAGAAAATTACTCAACAGAACATTAGCAAATACATTAAAAAGCTGCATACAACCATCATGGGAATTTATTACTGTGATGAAAGCCTACTTCAGTATTGAAAGTTAATCCGTGTAATCCATCATATTAGCAGGTTAAAGAAGAAAGTAATATATGTGTATATATATTATATATAGGTATATAACATATATATATACTATATACATATATATAACATATATACATATATATGTTATAACTGCAGGTCACTCTACAATTATATCAAAATGAACTTAATTTTAAAATACATTGAAGTAACACTTGTTTTAGAATCACACACATATTTTCACAAGTTGCTTCTACCACTGAGATCAGAATTTATTCTTCATCTCAATTCTGAAAAAGTTATATCATACACATGTATGTTTTTTGTATTTTTGTTTTTCCTCCCATGTAATAGAATATAGATATCAGTAATGAGAGTAAGTAATAATGGATTTCATAGATAGGGCTTGCTAAACTACATTGATTATGAACTGAGCATTAATTGGGAAAAATTGTCATTACTGGAAAAAGATTTTGGTTGTTGTACAACATGACATAAGGAATTTGTTCAACTTGAAAATCACTGAATTGCCCTTGGAATGAGTCTAATTCTGTAGGCTGAACTACATTTCCTAGAATCCACTTCTTGAATGTTTCCATTTTAGAGCTGAATGCAAGGATTCTTGCTAGATCTGGTGGGCAGGCGGTAGCAGTGCTGTTTTATAGTATCTGTGTGTGCATGTCTTTGTGTGTGGGGGTCTGTGCACATCTGCATGTGTATCTGTGTGCCTGCATGTACATTTGTGAATGTGTTGTGTGTGTGCATGTATGTTCC
The DNA here is from genome assembly GCF_047511655.1 of Castor canadensis. Taxonomy (NCBI): domain Eukaryota; kingdom Metazoa; phylum Chordata; class Mammalia; order Rodentia; family Castoridae; genus Castor; species Castor canadensis. The sequence goes on along the minus strand of NC_133391.1, from coordinate 92,700,949 downwards.
ATATTTACTATCTCAATTTTCTATCTGCAGTCTCAACTGAACCTTTTCCTAGATCCTCCTTCAGTGTTGCATATTACTGGGCAAGATGTGTGTTCAGTCTTATGTTCAAGGGTCATGGCAAGGACCCTGGTTTCTGCAGCATACCTGTCACCAAGGGAAAATGCAGCAATAATGGACATGGATATCATCCCATTCTCTTAGAACACATACTAGTGCTTATAGATTTTAGCCTACTCATTGATGTTTCTTTTCTCCTGGGTTTCAATCTCTAGCATCATGCTGAGACCACAACTGTGCAATGACTTCTTCACAAGTCCCAACAATAATATAAACCAATTCTCTGTACCAAATTCCTTCTTCAACCCTCATTAGTCTCTCTTCAACAATCATGTTCTGTATTATAAAGAACAATAATAGTAATAATAATATTGTTAAAGCATTAATAATAGATTATTTTTTATCATTAATATACTACGGCAGTTGGGAAAAGAGCCTAGCATCAACTCAACTTCAATTTGCATAAAGGTGACTGGGAATTTTAAAGGGAAAATAACAGAATTGAGAGAGGTGTTAGCAGGGGCTCAATACAAAAGGATTAGAGGACTGATCTTTGAAAAACCCATATGTGTTTGATCATTGGCATTAAGGAAGTTAAGCTTCCACTTTCCCACAGAGACTAGAACACAAGGTACTAGATGGAACAAGTAGTCAATTTGTTTGGTAGGCTTGAGTTTTTTGAGGCAGACACTTTAATGGGTATTAGGATCACCATAGAGATGTAGCCTTGGGATAGTAGAAAGTTTTCAAGTTTTTTAGAGCAAGGCTGATGACTAGTGGAGAAAAATGCTCAAAGGATACTGACTAGCATTTTGTCAAGAAGAAAATATTGTCAGTATACAAATGTTTTAAATACTTAGTATCATTTTAGAAATTTTCTCTAGAGATATGCAAATACATATTGAATATGGCATCATGAAGTAAGACTTATTGCATTACTTTTCTAAAATGTAAACAATACTTCATTATGAGATCATTTAAATATATTGAGACTGAAATAACATTTAAGAGTTAGAAATATTTGTAGTACAAATTTAAGTTGGAAATTATCCTGTAATTTTATTATTCATATATGCAGTAACTTCACTTTAAGATATGTGCTAAACTTAATGAAAAGAAAAATTTAGTACTTGCAATGTGTAGCAAGGTATTGGCAGACCAGGTGGAACACCCTGTAATTTAATTTACTTGGACAAAAGCAAGTGGGAGGATCCTGGTGCAAGGCCAGCTCAGGCAAAAGTTAATGAGACTCTACCCCACCTCAACAAACAAGCTGGACATGTGATATATATCTGTAATCCCAGTTACACAACAGACATAGTTAAGAGGATCACAGCCTGAAGTAGGTCCACAACAAAAATAGGAGGCCCTACCTGAAAAAACGGAAATGCAAAACAGGCTGAGGTGTTGTTCAAGTGGTAGAGAAATTGCTTAGCTTCTGTGAGTCCATGGTTCAAACCTCAGTACCTAGGAAAAAAGTATAGCAAAAAGTTGATTGTGCTTTAAATATACAAGCCATTACAATATCTAAAGAGACATCATATCAGAATTCATGAAATGCATTGGCAGGCAAACATAAGAGTACCAATTTTGAAAACCTACCAATAGGAATCCAAGAGAAGACTTCTTTGTTTCATAGGACTGTTAAAATTCCAAAATTAATCTTGATCACCCTTAGCTCCCTGTGTCTTGGCTCTGAGCCAATACCATCCACTACGAGCCATAAATTACCTGAGCATCACAAAAACGCATTGACTAAAGATGGAAATAATGTAAAGTGGACCTTCACAAGACTCTGCATATCTGGTACATCAATAAGTCTGTTGTTTGAGCAAAGTTTTAACTTTCATCTTCACACAACATGAAAGACGTTGATTATTTTGAAGTGTTTGCATGAAGTTAGGACTGAAATTCAAATTAACAATAACAAAAGATATGCAGCCAAACCTTAAACTTTACCCATAAACAAATGAACGTATATGACAGGGCTTTGCTTCTTGTGCAATGAGAAAGAGACTTCACTCTGATTACATTTGTTAGTGATGTCTGATGGAATAAACACTTGCTGAAAGTTTTGTTTCAAACTTCTTGTAAGTCCTGACAAATGACAGAGTCACATTTGGCCAAACTATTCAGAACACAAGCCAAAAAATGTGGGCACGTCTAAACATCCTTTGAATAATAATATTTTACCTCTTCTCTTCCTTACCTCTAGAGTGTCGAAACCACCTCCTTTTCCATTTTCAAGACATCAATTCCTTTATTGTGAAGAGGGTACATGCCGTTTTTCAGCAATAGTACATTTGATGGCAGAGCTTTCCATTTGACTCTGACTCTTCAGTAGCTAGCAAGATGGTTGGCACTGTGGACTTAAGCAAAATGCACGTATAGGTATAGTAACAGGGCAAAAATCCCAGTGAACAATGAACAGACACTTAAACAATGAAGAACAAGAATGAAAAACAAGAACCATGCTGTGGGTAGCACACTAATGGAACAGGGGTAAAAGAAGGAAGTTAAGTAAGTGAATATTGGTTGATATACCCCCTATACAAGAATGAATATAAAATATTTAAACCTGTTGAAATCACCATAAGAAGAGGACTGAGGTAGAAAGGAAAAAAATAGAGGAGATGAATCAATTTGAGTGACATGGAAATGTCACAAGAAAACTCCCTGTATAGCTATCTTAACCAAACTATATTTTTTTTTCCCTAAAAGGGAGAGTAGAAGGGCAGAATAGGTCCTGTTGTGGGGATTGGTACCAGTGGGAGTGGAGAGGATGTGGGGAAAGGTTGTAGGAGGGTGAATATGGTGCAAATACTTTGTACTTATGTATGAAAATGGAAAAATGAGACATGTTGAGACTATTCCAGGAATGAGGGAAATGGAGGATAAAGGAGAATGATGGAGGGAGTGAATTCTACTATGATATATTGTAAGAACTTTGGTAAATGTCACTATGTACAACGATAGTATGCTAATAAAAATAAAATTGATAGAATGATTTGTGCAATGATAGAGTAACATGAAAAACAATGTGAGCAAATAAATTAAACTTTTCTATGATAATTAGCCACGGTTTAACTTGTTTTGCCCTGAAATCTCTGTTAACTTGTCTTTGGGATTTTGTGTGTGTCTGTGTGTGTGAACCACGTTAAAACCCCATAGGACCTTCCATTTACTTATTACTTAGGCTGTGGACATCGAATACCACGTATGTGATGATTTGATGCTCTCGTAGTTCAAGGAATCTCTCCAGGAACAATTTCCTAAATCATTTTATGAGCATTTTGTTTCTGTTGATTACTTATTGCTCTGTTCTCTTATTCTTGAATTCTGCTACTCTCACCCTTACATTTGTAGTTATTTATTTTGGCTCTTACTCTGGGGGTTCTTAAAAAATAAGACTGACAAAGTTCGCTCTCAACTTACATACTAGTTGAATATACTAGGAAAAAAATTTGTGTTGTAATTACATGAGGCTAGTATCAAACTGAAATAAAGCAATACAAAAGGATAAGAGATCATAAGTGCTACAGTAACACAAAGAAGTTTTACATAGACAAGTAATTATTGCATTGAACTAAAAGGCACAAACTATACGTTAAAACAACTGGTAGATTAGACTGGTATACTTTATTATTTGTAACTAGTGCTTTAGAAAAATCTGAGAGAAAAGGTAATCAGCTTTCACAAGAGTCACCTGGTGATTGTTTAGTTGTAGATTCTGTTCCAACAGTTCTGAACTTTAAGAATCATCCAAGGAATTCTATTGCTGCTATTATCTTGAGTACTCATAGATTATTGAGATCATATCACACTGATTTATTTTAGTGTAGTCAATATAGATGAAAACACATTTTAACCCATGCTTCATTGCCTGTAAATACACAACCTGTTCTAAAATTTTTATAGATCATTTTAATACAACCCAACATCTGATTTTAGATTCAATGTTAAGTTTATGGTTGTTCATTTTTCACCTATATCATATTTAGCTTTTTAGAATGCTGATTTTTACTTTTCAGGATAGATCTTCCTCTAGAAAAGGAGACTATAAAATTACTCATTCTCATCACTAGTGTTTCTGACAAAGGTATTACATAAAAATACATGGGAAGCATATTTGAGATACACTTGTAGTAATCAGCTGGTTATTATCACTGTAGTAGCAGTGATATAACCATAGGAATGAAAATAGCTGAGAGGTCTATAGACTGCCCCCTCTTTAGGTCTTCATTTTTTCTTGTGATGTTTCATGCTTTGTTGTCCTCAACAAATACTATAGCTAAATGATCTGTGGCTTAGCAAGAAACCAGAGCTCCACCTAGAGGTAGAGTCACAGACAGAAAGTGAGTTTTGTAGCCTATACCACCTACTTCATGGAATTTATAGACAAAAAGCCTTCACTATATTTAAATGTTTTAAGAAAGAAAGTACATTTCAAAATAACTGTAGTTGAAAATTTGCCAACTGGTTTGACTGAAATTCCACATTATTAGCAATGATAATAAAATTTGGGGCTCATTGAACTCACTAAACTCTTACAAATTTTACTGAATATTAAATTGTATTATGAAATTAAAATTTCAGAATCAGGTACTGCTTATTCATACTAAAATTATGCTAGTTAAAATTCATGTTTTTTTAAAGTTTAGAAAGCCCTAGCTCTGTAGACAAAATTAGCTTTATTAATTTGGGAAATTTCAACCTATATAAGTTATGGAAAATATAAGAGTTCCTAGTCAACTTGTAATGGAGACTGATATTGAGCTGAAGTATCAGGAGAGACCAAGATAGATGAGGAATAACCTATTGGAAATGCTATTTTGTACTTCTTAAAGGAAAAATGATACTATATTCAGATAATGTTATTTTTTATTGAACAGAAGACATCCTTAAATAAGAATGACAAATAATGATCATAAAGTGGTAATGGGAAAGAAAGAGAAAGTGAAATCACTTTTCCACTTTGGTAGATGTGAGTATAAGTGGAAATTTTCTCTATGTTGAAGGATACTAGAGAAAATAGTGAACTCATGGAAGTTACAGGAGTCAGGTAGGACATGTTAGTGAATTTATTTTCTTAACCTTTGAGTGGGCATATCAGAGAAGAAAAAGAACATTTGAAAGGCAAGTGTGAAGATGGTTGATTCAATGCAGCATTTGTAAGCCTAAATACAGGTTGAAGTTCAGATAACACATAGCCTTGGAATTCATACCATGAGGAAAGTAAATAGATAGTGATAGGGTGTGGGATTTTGTTGTTGTTTTTGCTGTTTTTTTTTTAATCTGAGATTAGGAGCTTGATTTATGAAGTGTGGCTTAATATGAGCAAGTAAGCATTAAGTAGTCCTAACTTGAGCAAAGACTGTGAAATCCCCATTGGGTTATCCTTAATCTTGCCCTGATCTTGTCAATGTTTGCCCTTCCTTGAGGCTGAGATTTCATAAGGAAATGGTTAGGGTTTTCTTCCACAGAGTGGAATTTATGGTTCATACATTTTGTTTTCCAGCCAAGCAACAAAATAATTGATAATTAATTTACTCTATGTGGTCAGAGTTTATGCATATAATTTAATGAACAAATATTTAGATTTGACCAGGTTAATTTCAGTTTACCCTGCTATCCATGTGAAATTATTATCCCTACTATATCACTAAAGTGTCTCTATTTTGATAATATATTGTATTACTTATGGTGCATTGGTTAAGAGAACAGGTTTAAAATGGACTACTTCCAATTGAAAACTAGCTCCACTATTTATTTGTGAGATGGAAGAGGATATAAAGACATATTAAGATTAGGAAATAATTAGTATCATCAGTACTTGATGCTAGATTTTAAACTTAGAGACAGGCAATAGTAAAGGAGATATCTATTGTTTAAGCAATTTATAATTATTTCACCATTTGTTGATGTAATTATATAAAAAGACAAGTATGCAGAAGTATGATGAAATAAGACAAGGAGTTAATTCTACTTCAACTTATTAATTTTGTATAATATATGGAAATATACATTTAGAGAGAATTTAGTATGTATACCTGGAATCATACTCTACCCGTTGACTTAAATGATGGTGGAAGGCTAGGAAGACTGAGACAGTATCTTTCTCTCATTTTGTTTCCTCAGAATTCAAGTTCATATTTACTCTCTCCTCAAATTAATAACTAACCAATTCTTGACCTCCACTTTTATCTCACGTATCTATTTCTATATCTCATGCATCTATTTTCTCTTAATATCAATCTCCTCAAGGATTGGCTAATCATTCTGAATTCATTCCTTTACTTAGGTTTTACACTTCATGACATTTGAGAATTCCACTGGACTTACATGATAAAATACTATCAACAATCCATTTATTTCTAGCTTTAATGAACATCATTCTTATTTGACTTTATCTGAGCTTTGTATTAGCTTTGTATTAGACATTCTATTAACTGTAAGTTACACTAGTCACCCACCTTCTGAAATATATAATTTCTTGATATCAAACATTCCTAAATTTGTTCCTACTTTCATGGTTACTGTGGCTACTGATGGTTGTTTTACATCTTATGATATTTTTCAGGATTGAGTCTAAGGGTTCATTTTTTTCTTCAAATCACTGACATATGTTTTGATCCCTGTAAGTATAAGTTATTCCTGGTTTTAAACTTAATTTATCCAGAAATATCTATATTGTGATGTTTTCAAAACTGCCTCTCTAGTCTTAATCTTTGAGCTGAGCTTTAAGACTTAAAAAAACTATTTCCATTTCAATTGTTCAAAATATCCTTAATTATCCTTAATTTACTTCTATAATTCATGATACTACTTCCAAAAAGAAGCATCCTTAACAATAATTTTATAACTCTATAAGTCTAACACTTAATTGATTGTAATATTGTTAAGAAAAATTATTCAAAACATTTCAAATTATAATCGTTTATCCTTCTTTGCTACTGTCAACTTACTTCTATCTACTATAGTTAAAAAACACAAACATTTTGCCACAATTATTTATTTTTGCATATGTAAGAATTAATTTTTTTCTGCTGAAGATAAGGTAGAATTATTCAGCTTTAGTAAAATTTATTTTAGGGGTTTAAAAGCATGGAAAAATTGACATAAAATGGATAGGTCCAACGAATTGTAATGTAAAAATAAGGCTCTAAATAAATTCAGAAATTTTAAATGTATTTGAACCTATTTGAGAGATCTTTTTGCTCAGGGCACTGGTCATGGAAGCAAAACAGAGATGGAGAGATTATAGTTGTTTCTTTTTTTAGACAGGATGTTTAATGCTTCAGTGGAATGAATGGTGATACAGATTATGGTTAAAGAAAGAAAAACAGCAAAGTAATGTAAATATGAAGTCAAATAAGGAGTAAGATGAGAACACAAATCTATTGGTAGGATGGAAGACAAGGGATGCAACAAAGGACTAGATTAGGATGATAACATAAAAATAATTGTTAGAAAATCACAATGGTATGACACACAATTTTACTCTTTTCCACGTCATCTTATGCAGGTGATATTCTTACTGATAACCTTAGTTGCCCTTAGGGAGACAAGTTGTATAATCTCTATATTTGTAAAATTGATAAAAAATGTTATAGAAGTCAGTGTAAAACTAAATAATCTTAATCTATAGATTAAGATTTGCAAAACAATGTTAAAGTTTTTTGATAATAAAACCTACTTTTTACTCCTGGAATTGGAGCAAAGTTGTTTTTGATTTTGTTGCCTAGAATCAACAACAAAATAGCTAATCTGCAAATCATGTGATCTGGATCCTCACATTGTGCCTTTAACTATGTAATTTTAATAAATAGTTTTTAAATAAACAAGTTGCTGCATCTTTTCCTGGTGATAACTTTGCTTATTTGCTAACGTCATACTCATTTGTTATAGACTCAATAATATCTGGAGTCAGGGAGCCTGTGTAATCTTATTTTATACCATATTTCATAAACTATTTGCAGAAAGGAATCCATAATTTATAACAGCTATTAATAATATTAACATATAGTGTATTTTTCATACAATTTGAGAACTCTAAAGTTAAAAGAGAGTGTTGAAGTAAAGAAGGATCTTTGCAAAGAAGTAGGTAATCAAGTTGGCTTGAAGTGCAGTTGTAAATGATGTTGCATAGGTTTTTACCTGTGGGGAAGAACAGCAAAGCATAAAACAGATTCAAAACAATTATCAAGAATACAGGAAACAGGTTTACCATTGAGTGCTTTTGTGCCATCATCAACTCTCAAGTTAGAGTGGTAAACATTTGTAGACTCTACCTTTAAAAGCTGAAACCACAAAGTTACATACTATTGTTTCTGTGATACAGAAATGAAAATTTCAGAAAAACATGAAAGCCTGTGTAATTTATTTAGACAGATTTAAAATTAGGTATTTTAATATTACTTATATTAGATTTAACTAGGAAGAATGAATAATAACAGTTCAGATGTATATTGATTATGCTCTATTTTATGGAATTACTATGATTTATATTTTTCAATTTAAAAAAAATCAAATACTGGCCATACTTCATCACTGAAAATTTTTTTTTAAATCATAAATCATTAATGGTATCTTATGTTTCTAAGAAAGGCAGAAGTTTAGAAAAGTATAAAGACAATAAATTTCTAAATCTTCATGGGACAATTTTCAGCACATAACTTCATATTTTTTCTCAAAAATAAAGCTGTATATATTTTTGAAAATATAGACTCGTGTTTCACTTAGTTCAAATTGAATTTTTTAAAAGCATTTTATAGCATATGGCTCTTTTCAAGTAAAATAGTATCTAACACGTTATCCTAGACAAGCTTATTCTTTTAGGGGACTAAGAAACAGCTGGAAATTTTTGTGAAAATCAAAAGAATTTGAAAATATTTTAATGAGAATGACAGTTTGTGTGGACTAATGAAGAATGCTAAAAAGAAAATCTTTTTATTCTGCCCGTAAGTAACTGTCAAGTAACTAACCATACTTCCCCTTGCCAAACCCATTTCTCATGCTTGACCTTGTTTTAGGTTTTGATTTGGTGAGATTATCCAGACCAAAACCATCTTCATCAACTACCTTTATCTTATCCAAATTTATTGGTAGAATTCTCCAACTTCTTTCCACAAAAATATTCAAAAGCCTGGGAGACTCAAGGGTTCTCACCTCTCACAACCCTTTCTACCTTTTTACAAATCCTGACATAAAACATAAACATTTATTTGCAATATGTGTGAATCATGTTCTTTGATGATCTTAGCTATTATTTCCACTTAGAGTTATATAGATCTCAATGAACATATGAAATGAAGGGAATGTATGAGATTAGAGACTATAAAATGTCTTAGTTTTAAACCCTACTCTTCTTTTGTTTATATACTGAAACAGTCAGCTAACACTTTGAATGCCCAAATAGCTACTAACCTCAGACAAATGTCGAGAGAACTCTGAATTACAATGATTAATGCCAAAGCAGTATGAGGTCCTACCTCCTAGTTGGTCTTATTATTATTATTATTATTATTATTATTTTATCATTTATACATTTACTCACATGAGTATACATTGTTTAGGCTACCTCCTTCTCCACCAGAACAGGTTCTGCCCTCTTGTTCTCTGAGTTTGTTAAAGAGAAGACATAAGAGATATAAGAAAGACTAGCATTTTTGCTAGTTTGAGATGAAGATAGCTATACAGAAAGATTCTTAGAGTTGCTTCCATGCACATGTATATTGCAACCCACATTGTTTCATCTCCACCAGACCTCTTCACTACTTTCTAATCCTCTTCCAATACTGGCCTCTGTCAGTTTAAGATTACTTTATTTATCCTCTACAGTGAATACATCATCCATGTTCAAGTTTTAGATTTCCTTACCTTTCCCTTTCCTCCTGTGCACATTCTTCCCTTCGTGTACAATCCATGTCCAATACTAATTTGCTCTCTTTTTTGTTGCAATTTTCCTTTCAGTTTTAATTGCCAATTTCAGTATTTGTTTCTTCTCTGCTTTGTATTGAATTCGAACACTTTATCATTCTGTTGTATATCCCTTTTCTATTCACTTAAGTAAGCATAGTGAAATGATAATATAATTTACATGCACTATTTCATGATTATGGTTTTAAATAGACCATAATATCAAAGTTGTCTATCCTAAATCAATCTCAAGACTCATAGACATTTAAAATATTTCTGTGTTGATGGTGAGAAGTTATTTCCGATGTATAAATTTCAGTCCCTGTCTGTCCAAATGTTAGTACATGTACATCTATGGAAAGTAAGGAACTCTGCTTATTTGATATAGTCTAATTTTAGAATCTTGTTGAATGCTAATTCTTTACATATGGTCAAGTACAAGAGAATCATTCTTTTTCTTGGCTAGGAAAATTAACAGAATGATTAAAAGAAAATGGCAAATATTTGTGTATTGTTTCATCCACCTACTACCTATACTACTTCATCTAAAATGTGTTATCTCCTGAAACATGGATTTTGTTCAATTATAAAAATGAACTAATATGTTTTGTACCCATATTCATGAACTCTATTCAGGTTAAAGGGTGTGTATGCACTAAGTAAACCCTGAAATGGACTGCAAATGCTCTTTATTAAAATACGAAAACTTCTAGTAATGTGGTCGGAAGTCTAGACAGATGTAAAGTGGTGATTTTGGAATCACATAGCAGAGTGTGGATAGCGTAAGATGGCAATTTATATCTCATATGAGGAAAGTTGAGGTTGGCAGACCTAGTTAGTCCTAGGTCTTCAATCATGACCAGACTGTTTGTCAGACTTGGCACTAGGTCTTCAATCACAGTCAAGCTGTAGTCAGGCCTCAGCTAACAGTACCTTGTGTTGTGGCATCACAAGAAATTTATGTATCCATCTTTTTGATGATCTGGATTTGTACTGGAAATTGATTTTTTATCTTACAATGTTTTCCAGCCTTAAAAAACTTGCTTTGAAAATGTGCAGGTCTGTTTACTAAATTTACTGGTGAAGAAGTGTAATAATGCAGGCTATTTATTCAATGATGACAGAAATAGAGCAAAGTCTAAATTGTCATCATATGCAATCATTTCTTAAAGTTTTATAGTTTTGCTTTAAATAAGGACTGACTGGAGAAAGTCTTCTTTGATCCCAGAACACTTTCTTAAATCTTAGAGCGACAGTAAAATATTATTAGGGCTTTTGTTCTGAGAAGATGAACTATAAATCAATGTCTTGGTCCACCTCATTGTTTGCATTAGATTTTTCAAGTTCTCTTTGCCTAGAAGCAGTATATGTCTGAGATTTGCAAGCTCATTCACCTCTCATGTTAAGTTAGCACACAGTACTAAAAATAAAGAAACATCATTGCTGGTCAAATTGATAAATGTGTCCCCTCATTTTTTCAAATTACTGATGGATTATAACAACCACTTAAAAAGTATTCTATAAAATATGTCTAATTATTTTCTATTTTCATATCTACTTCATGAACTCCAAATAACTATGGAGTTAGCATTCTAGTTTACAGCAGATTTAAATTGCTCCTATCCAATACATATATGCCAAAATAAATAATTTATTATTATTTTGGCTTTTTTACTTTTGACTGATAAAGCCATGAAAATTGTAGTTATGAATGGGGTGCCATGTTAAACTTCAGAACATGTACACACTGAAGAATGTTTAATTCAGATTAAAGATGTTTATTCTCCCAAACAATTGCCATTTCATTATGGTAAAAACCTTCAAAATCTTTTCTTCTAGCTTTTGAAATTTATAGCATATAATTTTTTGTCTATAGTCAGCATGCTATGTAACAGCACACCAAAGGTACTTGTTCCCATTTAATGTGACTCATTAACCACTGAACAATATTTCTCAACTCCCACAGGCCCCCCCACTTCTTGTGATCACTGTTCTGTTTTCAACTTCTGCAAAAATCAACTTTTTAAAGACATGTGGTGCTTGTGTTTTTGTGCCTAATTTATTTCACTAGACACAATGAATTGTAGTTCCATTTATGCTGTTGCAAATGAAAGCATTTTATTATTTTTATGGGAATAGTATTCCATTGTGTAAGCACACATTTTCTTAATCTATTCATCAGTTGATGGACGCTGAGATTGCTTGTATTTCTTGGCTACTATGGATAGTGCTGCAATGAACACAAGACTGCAGATGTCTCTTTGACATACTGATTTTGCTTCCTTTGGATATATATCAGGTTGTGGGATTTTAAAGTTTTAAAGGAAGCTCCATAATGTCTTTTATAATGATTGTACTAATTTATATATGCACCAACAGTTTGCAAGGTTCCCTTTTCTCCACATCCCTGTCAGCACTTTTGTTCCTCGTTTATTTGTTTATTTATTATTTTTAAAATTAGGATGTATTCATTACACGGCAGGGTGATTCATAGTGATAATTTCGATTAGACTTATATTGTACATTCATTACATTGTCCCCATTGTTTCTTCTTCTTACCCCCCTCCCCACCTCACTTAAAGCAATTTCAAAAGGTTTCTTAGTTCTATTTCCTATAGGGATATGTAGTCCATCAACCATATACCATCACCTTAATCTCTTTCATTCACCCTTCTTCTGCCCCCATCAGCACTTTTTACTTTAACTTTTGTGTAATAGCTTTTATTGTTTTGGTTGTGGTTTTCTTTTTTGTTTGCTCTAGTCCTGAGGTTTGAATTCAGGAACTTTCACTTCCTAGGAAAGCACTCTAAAACTTGAGCTACACCTCCAGCCCTTTATGCTTTCTTTATTTTTCAGATAGAGTCTCATACTTTTGCCCCTGACTGACCTCAGACCATGGACTTCCATTTTGTTTCTGGGGTTACAGCCATGCCACCACATCTGGCCTTTATTGAAGTTTTGGTATGTATTTCCCTCATGATTAGTTATGTTGAACATTTTCGCACATACCTATTGACCATTTATTTATCATCATTTGAGAAATGTCTATTTAGATCTATTGCTCATTTTTAATTGGGTTATTTGCTGCTTTGAAATTTTTTGGTATCAATTTTTTGAGTTGCTTATACTTATACATACTCTTATTAGGTATATACATTATAAATATTATTCTCATTCAGTAGGTTATCTCTTGACTCTATTGATTGTTTCCTGTACTATGAAGAAAAGTTTTAGTTTTAGGTAAGCCCTTTGTTTACATTTGCTTTCTTTTCCTATGTTCTCAGTGCCTTATCCAACACCTCTTTTCCATTCTAATGTCCTCAAGCATTTCTCTTCTAGGAGTTTCATAGTTTAAGGTTTGGAATTTAAGTGTCCATTCTATTTTCAGTTGATTTTTTCACCTGGAGAAATAGTCTGTTTTCATTCTTGTTCATATGCATATCTAAAATTCCAATATTATTTATTAAAAATTATTGTCATTTCTCCAAAACATGCTCTTAGCACATTTGTTTAAAATTGGTTGTAGGAACATGAGTTTACTTCTTAGCTCTCCATTACATTCCATTAATCTACACATTTTTAAAAAAAATTTATTTTATTCATATGTGCATACAATGTTTGGGTCATTTCTTTCCTCTCCCCCCACCCCCTCCCTTAAACCCCACCCCCTCAATACCCAGCAGAAACTATTTTGCCCTTATTTCTAATTTTGTTGTAGAGAGAGTATAAGCAATAATAGGAAGGAACAAGGGTTTTTGCTGGTTGAGATAAGGATAGCTATACAGGGCATTGACTCACATTGATTTCCTATGCGTGGGTGTTACCTTCTCAGTTAATTCTTTTTGATCTCACCTTTTCTCTAGTTCCTGGTCCCCCTCTTCTATTGGCCTCAGTTGCACTTTTGTTTTTAATGCCAGTATGGCACTGTGGCTTTGGAGTACATTTTCAGAGCAGGTAGCATTAATGCCTCTGCCTGGTTCTCTTAGCCCAAGATGGCTTTGGCTATTTTTTGTGTTTCCACACTAAGTTTTTATTTTTATTTTTTTTGTTTCACAAAGATATCACTGGTATTTTGAAGAGAACTGTGTTGAATCTGCTACTTGCTTTGCATAGTATGGACATTTTAACAATGTGGATTTTTCCAATCCATCCGCACAGGGTATATTTCCACTTTTTCTGTCATCTTCAATATGATTCATCAATGTTTTACCATTTTCCTAATAGAAATGTTTTACTGTTTGTCAAACTTATTCTTAGATATCTTATGTTTTGTAGCTGTTGTGAAATTGCTTACTGATTTCTGTTTCAGATAATATGCTATTAGTGTAAAGCAATGGCATTGATTTTCATATGTTGATTTTGTATGATATCCATTAGTTTTGGGGGACTAGAAAAGAAATGTGTTTGATAATATATGCTAAGTTACCAAAAAGATGTCTACAAATACAAGGACATGAATGATCATGTGATTGGGTTTGTATTTGTACAATTGGATAGGTCTTAAAATGTATTGCTTGATATTAATCTTTTGTAAAGAATTGATTCTAAAAATTTTACATTTAATTTTATTTGTATTACCTAATAGATTTCTAACATTATTATTTTCCTTTCAAATATAGAAAAGAGAAGAGCTCCAGGCAATCCATACTTCTGTTATCCTGAATTTTTACAAATAGTAAATTCCTAGATAATGCTAAATAGAGCCTAAAGTCTAAGATCCAAGTAGAGTACAGAAAGCAAGTCCTGTATTTTGGTTTGGTGGGCTGCACAGTTGCTATCAGTCACCGAAGACCTGAAATCCCACAAATGTTCCTACAAACTATCAACATTTTCATGTGAATTTAAAATTTAACATCCGTGATTCCACATGAAAGAAGGACAGCCTAATCACAGCCCCATTGGTGTTCATAGCTTTCCTTCTGTCTCCTGGAGGTTAAGGGAGAAAAGGAAATAGATAGAAGCAAAAGCCAATAGGAAAGACAAATGAAAATAAGAAGCAGTTTAAGAATGGGTATGTGGCTTAGTGATAGAACGCTTGCCTAACATGCACATGACCCTGGGTTTGATCCCCAGCACTAAAAGGAAAGAAGCATGAGAGGGAGGGAGGAACAGAGGGAGGGAGGGAGGGAAAGAAGGAAAGAAATTTCTAACATATTTTTCTCAAATTATGTATGTGTAATTATCATTGTATAGTTGAGGTTAGAAGTATTCTTGATATGCATCTATTCCAAATATATCCATGTGTCTGTAAACTTATGTATTTTAAAGTGCTGTAAAATTTGGTTGGATGGAAAACTCCTCAGAGGTAGCATAACAATATATCACTAATAGTGTATGAGACCATGAAAATACCACCAAATAATTCTGGGTCTTGATTAGAACCTAACTAAAATAATATGATAAAGGGTTTAAATATACTTACCTAACCAAATAGTTCTGAAGGTATCTGTGACATGTAAGTAAATGCAAAAACTATACAGTAAAATCTAAAAACAAAAACAGAAAAAGTATCTGTGAAAATATTTTTGAAAACTTTGAAAAGTGTCATGCAAGTATGACTTGAAATTATTATTTTTGTTTCATTTGTAGCAGGATGCAAAAAACCTCAGGACATAAAATATAAGTTTAGTTGACTAAAGCAAAAAAGTTGTATTGCTTTTGTAAATTAAGAAAAGACCTAGAGAAGGAAAGGATACCATCAAAAAAATGAAAGTCAAATTACATATTCACAAAGAGAAAAGAATAAATAATAAGATATTATGTTCAATTATAAATGCATGAAAAACAAATAAAAATATAAATGGAAAACCAATGAAATTGATGGTTGAAATTACACAATGTTCTAACTGCTGAAAATGAAAAATCAAGAAGACTATTCTCCACATGGAACACTAAAATAAAACGAGTAGGACTTTTCAGAAACATAAATAATGTTCTTCTAAAGAATCATGATCCTGATGTCGTGTTCATATAAAACGTTTTTTGTGTTTGTGAAAAATAAACCAGAACACTGAAGATTTTAGAGAAACAAGAGATTTTGATATAGATCAGAACATACATATTGAGCTTTATATGAAGGGGATACATATATAATACAACCCTGGCATGACTAGGCAGTGTTGGATGCACACTGATAATAAAAGTGGTAGATAAAATTATGTATGAGGCTTATTGGAATCAAATATTTTATTAGTATGGTAAAGACAGTAAAACGGTAAGTAGAAATTTCATCTGAAAACTTTTCATAGAGCAATATGCCTCAGGTAACAAAGATAATTGTGCCAAGCACTACAGAATTTAATCATTTCTTCTTTACAGACTCTTGTGTTGACAAGACATCTCTAAGTCTAGCTGAATCCCCCATAAAGTGTTTTGTTATCAGTAGTATCTACTGAACAGTAATGGGTGTTGCTCTAAATCCTGTGATCTACCACTATCAGTTTCCTAGAAATGATGGAAAGAGAAGAAGGTATATCAAATGAAGTTCTTCAACAGTTAATTGTGTACTTCCATTGCCACCTTGGTCTTCGGTACAAAATCAGTGTCATGTCATTCACTTTGGAAAATCTGTCACACATGTGGGGTTTGAACAATATGAGAATGGCTTATTTTTCTGGTAACTTTATAGATTTTTTAAAGTGCCCAAATTTAGAAATCTTGTCTTTGATATTCTTATGATATAAGGTCATTAATAAACTTTAGATTTTATAAAGAAAATATTGAACTATTTTCTCAACATGTTGAGAAAATAGTTCAATATTTAAAAATATAGATAAATCTTTAAAAGAAGTTGAGTTATCCAATTGAAATATTATTGCATCAGAGTTTGAAAGCTAGTTTTAGTTGATAAGATCAAATTATTTGCCAAAAATTTTAAGGTATAATAATTATTTAAGGTCAAGATTTCAGGATTGGACTGCATATCCAAACAGTGTTCATGAGATGCAATTAATTATTTATTACTAATTTTATAAGAGAATTAGAGTATTTAAAGACAGGATATGGAAAATCATTTTAGATGTGGATACATTTATATGAATTTATAGATCAACATATATTCCAGGGTTTTATTTTTCCATGTTTATTCTTTATCATTTTCGACACTTAGAATTGTTCACAGTTTTAATCAGTAAGAAAACTGAATGCAGGTAAAATCATAATTTCAAAGTTGTCCTCAATTTGTTCTAAGATGCAATTAGAGCAAATATAAAGATGTACTTCACTGGAATGCTTCTTTGTCATAGTACTGCTTTGTCAGGTTTTTATTAGTTTGCTTTATTTTAGAAGAGAGAATGCATGAGACAATTTTTGTGACACAAAAGAAAGAATAGTGTATAGATATTTATAAATAAGCAATATCTACTTAGTCTTTATTGTAATACTATAACCTGGGATATTGAAACCATATAATGTATGATTATTCTCTTCAAAGTCTTCATAGTCTAGCAGAAAGTTACATATTATCTAGTTAAACAGAATCTTCTAAGAAGTATGAAATGAGTAAATCAAGTATATTTTTAAAGAACATGACAATAAGAGATTGGTTATTTTGTTGTATACTTCAGGTTCTTGGGAGGCTAAATGGGAGGTGAAGGCAAGAGGGTTGTGAGTTGAAAGTGAGCCCAGACATGAGAGAGAAAGAAAGAGAGAGAGAGAGAGAGAGAGAGAGAGAGAGAGAGAGAGAGAGAGAGAGAGATTCTTCTTAGGAGACATATTGGAAGAAAAACATATTGGAAGAAAATATTTAGAAAATATTAAAAACTAGATTTTCATATTGGCAAGGATATGAAGGAGAACTGTAAGGTATTATTTGTGGGCATGGAAATTAATGTAGCCATTATAGAAAACAATATGGGGGGGTTCTAAAAATTAGAAATAAAATTGTCATATGCTCCAACACCCCATTATATATCCAAAGGGAATAAAATCAGTATGTTGAAGAGACATCTGTGCTCACGTGTTAACTGCAGCAACACTCAGAAAAAATGACATATAAAAAGAATCAGGGGGAAGATGAATGGAGAGAGGAGAAGGGGCTATTATGATCCAAGTACTTCATATGCATGCATGAAAACAGTGTAATAAAACCCACTAATATTGTTTTAAAATGGGAGAGGGAGGGATAATAAAGAGAATAGAGTGGAGTGAGTTTTATCAAGGTATGTTCTATGCATGTATCACAATGAAGTCCCCTTGTATAATGAGAGAGAGAGAGACTATGGTAATATAGACAAAGGGATATTATTCAGTCATAACAATAGCGTAATTATTTAATTTACAGCAACAGGGATAGAACTGGAGGACATTTTGCTAAGTGAAATAGACAAATATAGCATATGTTCATGTACATGTGTAGCTATAAATATGATTTCACAGAAATAGAGAGTAGTATAGTAATTACCACAGCCTGGGATGGATCTGCAAGGTGGGCAGAAGGAAATGGGAAGAGGATGGTTGAAGGTTCAAGGATCCATTTGGATACAAGAAATAACTTCTAACATTCTACAGACTAGTAGGATGACTACGATTTATAATCATTTTACATTTAAAATAGCCAGTAGAAAGGATTTTGAATGTTATACACACATAAAAAGATAAACATTTGGTGTGATGGATATTACAGTTGCCCTGATCTGCTCATCAATTACTATATAATTACAATTATTCTATGTAAATTACACTGAACATATAATTTTGAAAGTCCACTATAACATTTTTATTTAATTCAAAATGGATCACAGATCTAAATATAAAACATCTAAAAGAAAATGAGTAGAAAACTCTAGGTGACTGAGTTTTGTGATGAATTTTCAGATGCAACACAAAAAGCACAATCCAAGAAAGAAACAAAAATTGGTGGGACTTAATAAAAAAAAAACCAGGTAAATAAAAACTTTTGTTTTGTAAAAGACACTGTTAAAGGAATCAAAAGCAAGCTAAGGCATGGAAAAGCATATTTGTGAAATGCAGATCAGATAAAGGACTTGCATCCAGGATATGTAAAGAAATCTGAATTTGCAACAATAGACAAAAAACAATCTAATTAAAAATTGGGCAAAAGTATTAAAGGCACTTCATCAAAGCAGATACATGCAAAATAAGCATATGAAAAGGTCTTCAACATAATTTGTCATTAGAAGATTGAAAATCGAAAGAACAATGGGCACAGCAATTGGAATGGCTAAAATCCAAAATAAAAACAAAACAAGGCAAGAATAACAAAACAAAACAAGTAAAAACCTTAAATGGACAATTGCTTGCAGAGTATCAGAAACTTTCATTTATTGCTGATTGGAGTGAACAATTCCATAGCCATTTTGAAAAAACTGTGTACTTCTTAAAGAGCTACACATAAGTTGGGCATGATGGTGCATGAGTTTGAGGCAGGAGAACTGGGAGTTCAAGAGCAGCCTTCACTAAATAGTGAGATTCTCATATTCTCTCTCTCTCTCTCTTTCTCTCTCTCTCTGCTCTCCACATCTATCTACTCTTATCTCTCTCTTATAAAGAACATACATGTATAATAACTAAGTACATTGGCAAGCAGATGATAGAAGTAAGGTTCCCTTTTTTGTTTACATTTTTGTTGTGCTAGGTGGGGGTACACTGTGACATTTACAAAGGTTTTTATAATGTATCAAATATTTCATACTTGAATTCACCCCTTCCAGGACTCTCCTTTATACCCCCACTCCTGATTCCTAGAATTGTTTCAACAGGTACCATTTTTGCATTTACATACATGTGTACACATTTTTTGCACCAGAGGAATTCACCTGCATACCCACTTCTCCCTCCACCTCCCCTCTCTGACTAGTGCCAACCCTTCCCCTTATACAGAACCTTTTCTTCCCTTTTGTTCTCTGATTTTGTAGAAGAAAGAAGATATGGCCCCAAAGACCAAAAATTGTATGTTCTCCCTCATATGTGGACGTTAGATTAAGGGGGCAAACACAACAAGGGGATTGGACTTTGATCACATGATAAAAGCCAGAGCACACAAGGGAGATATGAGGATAGGTAAGACACCTAAAAAAATTAGTTAGCATTTGTTGCCCTCAACACAGAGAAACTAAAGCAGATACCTTAAAAGCAACTAAGGCCAATAGGAGAAGAGGGCCAGGAACTAGAGAAAAAGTTAGATCAAGAAGAATTAACCTAGAAGGTAACACACATGCACAGGAAATTAATGTGAGTCAACTCCCTGTATAGCTATCCTTATCTCAACTAGCAAAATCCCTTGTTCCTTCCTATTATTGCTTATACTCTCTCTTCAACAAAATTACAGATAAGGGCAAAATAGTTTCTGCCAAGTATTGAGGGGGTCAGGGGAAGAGAGAGGGGGCGAGTTGGGTGGTAAGGGAGGGGGGAGAAATGACCCAAGCATTGTATGCACATATGAATAAAAAATAAATAAATAAATAATTAATTAATTAAGAAAGAAGATAAAAGGGAAAAAGTGACGTTTTTGCTTATTTGAGATACAGGTAGGTACACAGGGAGTTTCCTTATGATATTTCCATGTATGGATGTAACCCCAATTCTTTTATCTTCTCTAATTTACTTCATTCTTCCTTTGTCCCTTTCTTATGGTGTTTTCATCTATTTTAAAATTTCTATATTCATTCTTGTATAAAGAGTATATCAACTGTATTCAAGTTGTTAGTTTTTTTCTTTTACCTTTCTCCTCCCTTTAGTGTGACCAGTGTTTCATACTATTGTTGCGTTTATATTAGGTATATATTGCACATATGAAAAAGAACATGTGGTTTTTGGTCTTCTAAGGCTAGCTAATATCTCTTAAGCCTATATTCTCCACTTCCATCCATTCATGTGCAAATAGAAAAATTTAATTCTTCTTTGTGGCTGAGTAAAATTCAATTGTATATAAATATCACACTTTCTTAAGTCATTCATCAGTAGTAGGGAATCTTCGCTATTTCCATAGCTTAGCTATTGTGAATAGTGGTGCAATAAACATGGATGTGCAGGTGCCTTTGTGGTAACCTGACTTACATTCCTTCCTGTTTATCCCTAGGAGTTGTATTGCTGGATCATATGGAAGATATAGTTTCAGTTTTTTAAGGAGCCTCCATATAGTTTTCCACATACTTACATTCCACAAGCAGTGTATGAGGCTTCCTTTTTCCCTGTAGCCTCACCAACACTTGTTGTCATTTGTGTTCTTGGTGATAGCTATTCTAACAGGAGTAAGGTAGGATCATAATATGATTTTCATTTGCATTTCTGTTATGGCCAGGGATGGTGATCATTTTTTCATGTGTTTTTTAGCCATTTGGACTTCCTCCTTTGAAAAGGCTCTGTTCAGTTCGTTTGCCCATTTCTTCATTGGATCATTGATTTTTTGGGAGTTTAGTTTTTTTTTAGCTCCCTGTGTATTCTGGTTATTAGTCCCTTGTCTGATATATAGCAAGAACAGCTTTTCAGCCATTCTGTGGACAGCCTCTTCAAGTTAGAAACCATTTCTTTTGTTGTGCTGAAGCCTTTGAATTTTATGTAGTTCCAATTTTTGAACCTTTCTCTTAGTTGCTGAGTCAATTGAGTTCTACTGAGGAAGTCAATGCCTATGCCGCAATATTCCAGTTTATTCCCTGCTCTTTCCTATACCATCTTCAAGGTTTCAATACTTATCCATGACAAACATGAATCTATTTCCAAATTTCAGTATGCAAATATCCAGTTTTCCCAGCAAAATTTGTTGGAGAAGCTGTCTTTTCTCCATCATATGTTTTTGGCACCTTTGTCAAAAATTAGGTGGGTATAGCTGAGTGGATTCATATATAGGTCCTCTATTCTGTTCCACTGGTCTTCATATCTGCTTTTGTGCAGTATCATTTTGTTTTTATTGCTATGGCTTTATAGTATAATTTGAAGTTAGGTATTGTGATACCTCCAGCTTTCCACTTTTTGCTCAGTATTGCCTTGGATATTCACAGTCTTTTGTGTTTCCAAATGAACTTTAGGGTTGATTTTTGAAACTCTGTGATGAATGTCATTGGCATTTTGATGGGAATTGCATTGAACATGTTGATTGCTTTTGGTAGTATAGCCATTTTTACTATGTTGATTCTACCAATCCATGAGCATGAGACATCTTTCTAACTTTTGTAGTCTTCTTTGATTTCTTCAATGGTTTTTGTAGTTTTCCTTATGCAGGTCATTCACATCCTTTAAGTTTATTCCTAGATATTTGATTTTTTTCAAGGCTATTGTAAATGAAATTGTTTTCCTATATTTTTTCTCAATCTGTTCATTGTTGTTGTATAGAAAGGCTACTGATTTTTAAAGTTGATTTTGTATGCTGTTAGTGTGCTGAAACTGTTTATGGTGTCTAGGAGTTTTTGGTGGAGTTTTACAGGTCTTTTACGTATAAGATCATGTGGTCTGCAAATAAAGATAGGTTGATTTCTTCCTTACCTATTTCTGTTCTTTTTATTTTTTTCTTCCTATCTTATGGCTTTGGCTAGTTATTCCAAGACTGTGTTGAATAGGAATTGTGAGAGTGAGCATCTTTGTCTTGTTCCTAAATTTGGGGAAAATGGTCTCAGTTTTTCCCCATTAAGTATGATGCTGGCTATAGGTTTGTCACATATAGCCTTTATTATTTTGAGTTACATTCCATCTATTCCTAGTTTCATCAGAGCTTATATCATGAAAGTGTGTTGAATTTTATCTTCAAGCCCTGAAGTTGTGTTTTCCACTTGTTGCAGCCTACTGGACTGTTTTTAAACTGTATTTTTATTTGATTTAAGGAAATTTTGTTTCCATGATTCCCATTTGATTCTTTTTTCTGAGGTTTTCCATATCTTTGTTTAGCTCTTCTTTCATATCTTTGCTGTCTTCTTTATTTCATATCTCTCTCTTTTTTTAATAATCTCCGCAGTTTCAATTTGGAGTTTGTTGAAGTCCTCTCTGAGTTCATTTAGTTATTTCTGTGTCTTCTCAAGTTTTTATTTGCATTGTCTTGATGTTCTGTGGGTTAATTTTGTATGTTCTCTTTAAGCGTCTTTTGAAGCTCCTCCAAATATCTGTGTGAGATCCTTTTTGAGTTCTTCTTTGAGTATCTCTTTATGGACCTCATTGGACATGCTTACCAACATTCTGCTGTGGTCAGCAACTGGGTATCCATTTCCTTCTTTTCCACTAAATCCTCTATTGACTGTTAGTCTTTTGAAGGGTTGTATTACCCTCCTTTCTTCTTCTCCCCATGCTTCTATTTGTGCTGTGCTCCTATATTAGTGATTGGCTACTTGTGTGGGGGGGTGGTAATCACCTGTTACCTTTTCCTTGACTTAACTTTCCTAGCCAATAACTGTGCTGTTATTGGCTAGGTTGATGTGGTATTTCTGTTCCCAGACCTGGAGGTATAATTTAGCAATAACAAATTCACAGATTCAATGCCAGAACAGTTATTTATATAACATATAGAGAACCCCTTGGTGATATTATTTATAAGCAGTGGAATTTGGGGAATAATGGTTATTTGGAAGGAGATAGATATTTAGGTAATTAAAAAGATGGCACTAAAGATGGGAATAAAGGGAAGAAAAGGTGAGAGGAGAAGGAGTGTGAGGTGTGGCAGCTATATGGTACTAGAGTCCTTGTGTTTGTTAAGGTATAGCTCAGTTGTAGGGGATGGGTTTGTGTCAGAGATTGCAGAGTGGTAGATTAGATGGGGGTAAAACGTAGGTTTGGTACAATAGACTAATCAGTGAGTGGTGAGTGTAGAGGAGGTAGGGGCAGTGGGGTAAAAGTAGGGGGGAGGCAAAGAAGGGAAGGTGAAAACAGGAGGAAGAATGAAAGAAAAGGGCAGAAAAATAGTTGGGGGAGAGTAAGGAAAGTGGGATGAGAGGGATAAGCAGGTTGATATTTGGACAGAGAGGAAGAGAGAGGTAGGTAACAATGGGTTGTGGCACAAGAAATGGAGAAAAAAATGATAGAGTAAGAATAAAGCTAAGAAAATAATAGTAACACAATTAAAAATATGAAATAAAAAAGGAAAGGGAAAAAGAAAATCAGTTTGCTGAAAGCTCTGAACTTATTCCTTTGACATCGAGTGCAGTTACCAGCACTTTTGACTGTGGCTTCCCCAGTGTCCCTGGTCCCTGTCAAGGTTGGTACACTAGACTGTGTGGAGATGGATGTGGCCTCTCTTTGTCAGACAATTTAAGGGTGGGTCAGCTTGAGGGGTTTTGAGCCTAGTGCTTCCTTGGTCTGAAGGGCCAGGCATGTAGTGCAGGCAGGATCTCTGAAGTATTCTCACCAGTAAGTCAGTTTGTGGGCCGTTGTTGGTCTCTTCTGCCCACATGGCAAGTTGTAATTGAGCTCTCTGATCATACACTACCAGATTCTCCAAGGTGGTCAGATATGTATCTGTCTTCACCAGGTGGCAGCTGAGTCACTGCACAGTCACTTTGCTCTGGTTGGTTAACCCCTCCCTCACAAGGTAGCACAATCCAGTGTTGTGCCCTCTACAGTCCCACAAGATAAGCTAAGTGATCTGCCCAGCTCCCACTCTGGGAAGTTGGCTCCTTGCCCCACTCCCCTTCTCAGAGATTGGTTCTCTGTCCCCCTGCACCCCCTCCAGTCAGTGGTGAAATATGTTCTTTGTCTATGCCATTTTATTTTGTTCAGGGGGGTTTGCAATCTGCACTAGATTATGTTCCCTTGAAGGGGGGTGGTGTGTAGCGCTCACCTGTTAGGGTTTCAGATTCACACTGGTGGAGTTGGGTCCAGACCAAAGAGGAGAAATGGCCAGTGCCTTTTCCCAAAGCAGATGCACATGTTAGCAGCTGTGATGGTCCCAAACAGGGTTCAGGCTGGTAGGTGTATGTAGGCTGTGTCTGTGTGATTTGGGTCCAGTACATTGTAGAATCCAGTTCAGTTTGATCCACAATATTCTGCTTTTTCCAAGAAAAAAGAACTAAAAAAGAAAGAAAGAAAAAAAAAAAGAAAGGGATAAATGGCTGGTGGCTTTTCCCAAGGCAGTCACGTGCTGGTAGTTCCATGCCAGATCTTCCCTGGCTATTATGCACAATTAAAAGCTTTTTTAAGGGTTGGTTGTTTAGCCTGAAATTAATCAGAATTACTCAAATGTAGTTACCATGACTCTAAAGTGTTTTCTGAAATCATGAAGCTCAGGTTTTCTGCTTCCCTCCATCTTGGATCCCCCAGAAGTGAGGTTTCTTACTGTTTGAATAGGAGGTTACAGATAAGGAAGGGGAAGTACATAAAATGATACTGTTTGTGGTAATTAATTAATGGGAGACAACAATATGAAACTAATTTTAATTTAAATTCAAATGATGCCATAAATATTTATAGATATGTGGCTCTATATTTTCTTGCTGTCAGCTAAGGGACTCTATAGGCAGCTATATCCCAATAACCTTACCTGTGAGCACATCTAACACCCATATCTTGGCTTCTAAACTATTCTGAAAAAAGAATTGTGATTCAGTAGGAAATTGATAAATTCTAAGATTTATGCAAGATAAAGTAGAGTTCTTAAAGTGTCAGAAAGTTAAATCCACCAAACACATAACTCAAATTCATTCTTAAAGAAAACATCAGACATATCCAATTGAGAAGTATTCAACAAACTTATACACTATTAATTCCCAAAACTGCTAAGACTGTCAAAAACAAGAACAATGTTGGAGACTGTAATAGTGAAGAGCAACCTAGGAAGATATAACAACTAAACATAACAAGGTCTCTTGAATGGGGGCCTAGGACAGAAAAAGTATAGACTACAAAAACTAAGAATACATGAATAAACCACACGTTTTGGTTGGTAATGCTGTGTCGATAATGGTTTATTGAGTGCACTATATATGCCATGCTAATATAAAACAGTACTAAGGAAAATGGGCTTTGTTGTTTGTGGTAACCTTGCATTTTTTCTGGAAATTTAAAACTTCTAAAAATAAAATTTATTTTAGAAAAATGATTTAGAAATGAAAATAGATGAAAGTATAATGACTATAACTCAGAAAAAGAAGTAATAAAAATTATGTTAATTATAGTGAAGATTTCACAATTATTTCTTAGTGATTATATTTAGCAAAAAAATGAAAAGTGATATGATAAAATTGAGGAAAAATTAACTTTAGAATGTGTGATCTACTTTAACTGGTTTTAGCTTTGCAAAAATAAATTTTGACAGCACTACCTTTGTTTCCATAGGTTTGTTGTAGTCTCGAGGAGTTGTATTACAAACAATCCATGGACAACTTCCTTCTGATATACTTTTATAATCTAGAAGATTATTTGTCTCAGTTCCTATGAAGAATGCAATAAGAACAAAACTTTTGATAAATTTATGATCAGATGAAAAATCAACAATATTAATCTAAGTAACAAATACAGAGGGTAGTTTTCATAGCTGTTATGGTCCAAAGAATGCAAAGTGATGAAATAAAGTAACAGGTTACTAGACAGGATATTAGTTTTGAGTATTTAAAGAATGCCTAACTAAAAGGAAGGTGTTAACCTAATAATGAAAAGAAATCTAGTTTCTTTTCCTAAAATAGGTCATTTTCAAAGATATATTTATAGGAAATAATTCGAGGGCAACTGCTGTCCTGTCAAGGAACAGAAACAGTCCCAGGCGATGTTAGTTAGTGGTAATAAACCGGGAAACAGCATGGTATAGGATGATGTTTGATAGTTTGACAAGGACTAATATATATGGAGCTTTGTAAGCCATGGTGAGGATTATGGATTTGATTTTTATTTTGTAAGGAACCCAATGAACCATTTTCTGGTAAATTATTTCATTTTTCACTGTAGTTCAGTAACACAAAGAAGATTTCCTAATGTATCATCTTGAAGTCAAAAGTTTGGAAACAAGCAAGCAAGTTTACCAGAAACATAATATCACTATTATTCTGGCTTGGGGCAGTAGTTTAAACCTGTTACCCTAGCTATCTGGAAGGCAGAAATTGGGAGGATCTTGGTTTGAAGCCAGCCCAGGCAAAAAGTTCACAAGAACCCATCTCAACCAATGACTGGCATGGTAGTAAGCATTTGTTGTCCCAGCACAAACAGAAAAATCACAGTCCAGTGCAATTGAGTATAACATGAGAGCTTACCTAAAAAATAACCAATGCAAAAAGGACTAGTAAAATTGCACAAGTGATGAAGTGCCAGCCTAGCAATTGCAAGGCCTTGAGCTCAACACCTAGTACAGCACCCCCACCAAAAGTTATTCTGGGGCTAGGGAGTAAATCAATGATACCCAGGGTAAACCAATGATACCCAGGGTCTCAGGCACCTGTCTACCTCAGGTGCCTGAGACCCTGAATTCAACATAACACTGCAAAAACATTTTGAACTTTTTTGGCAATTATATTGCAAAACACATAGAAATTAGAATGACTTAGAAAAAGTAGATTACCATTTCTAAATGTTGTTTAAAAACTTCTTTAAAATTCTTTAAAGATTACTATAAAGTAAAAGATTATATTTAACTGATCATTAATCAACTATTACAAAAATGAATAAATGTCAGCAAAATAGTTCAAAATTCGATGGCCAGTAATAAGCTATAATGAGAATAATTAGAAATGCTCTAATAATGAATGAAACTCTATATGAGAAAGTGACAAAATTTCATTGTATAAAATTATTTCAATAATCACAGCAATCATCATACTTCTAGGTATGAAGAGTTCCAGTGTTTCCAAATGTTTAGGGTTTTTTAATTATACATTAGCTAGAATCCACTCAACTTACAGATTTTTAAGTCAAATAACATAATGCTACTAATTATAATAAGTATAAATGTGAAGATAATTATCTTTTTTAAAGATAAATGTACACATATGAATAATAAAAGAAAAATGAAAAAAAATAAAGATAAATGTATATCAGTAAAAGTAGCTTTATCAGTAAAAAAATCATACCTCAATTCTTGTGGTTCTATATGAATAGGTTATTTTAAATTGTACTTTTTCTCCTGGAAACCAAACAAATAAGACAGTAGAAAAAATGCATGCAAAACCGTATATTCAATGACATAAGGATAGAGAAATCCCCAGCTCCTGTAATCACTGTCAAAGACAACAAAGTCCAAGAGAAGTTGACTGGAAGCCCAAGCATGAAGTCATCACACTGTAAGAGGCATAATTGGGAGTGGAGAGCCCTCTACATGGACAGCAGGTCTCAGAAACTTCAAGAACAAATTCACTTTCAGAGAACTATCTGCAGCAGAGCTGTGAAACATAATTCCAGCACTGAAGGAGAAGGAAAGAAAAGGTGTACAAAATCCTTGAACCACTAGAGTTGGAAAACTCATAATGCACCAGCAAACTTCCTAAATGAAAAAAAGAATCTTGTGTTCTTTGTTAACCATTCCTGTGAAAATACTGGGGAGTTTAGAAAGGAAAGTCAAGAAAACTTGTTTTTCCTTTCTTATTAGCTTTCTGATTAATTAGTGGTGTTCCTGGTATCCTCCAAAAAAATCACTTAGTTATTTAAAAGTATAATTGCAAATGTGAAGATTTTTGTATATTTAACATGTTTGATTGCCCTATTTTATCTTGTAGGAGTTTCTTAAAGTTGATGACTGAGTCCTGTTGCAAAAATAATGTTTGCTATAGGTTTTTGCTTTATGGAATGATGAAATGTTACACATTTACCTGATTGACTTGCTGCTGAAGACTGGGAAATCAAGCCTTTCTCCAAGGAATTCTGATTCTTCTTGGAGGGAAATGGTAGGTAGAGACAAGAGCTGAATTTCTGTAATATTATTGTTTCTGAGTTATGTCAATCATTTTCAGTTGAGAGTTAGAGTTTATAAGACGTTTTTAAGAAGTACAACATGAATCCATTCTAATTTGTAAGCCAGATTGAGCAATGCTGCGATCCTTAAGTTTTTCAATATTATATTTGCATTTTTGTTCTACTACATTGACACCCATTCTTATGAAAAATAGTATTTCCTTTTGTATATGAACATATTTATTAAAAATACAAGTGTCAATATTCTTCCTAACAATGTTATTAAAAATAATAAAGATTTTTTTATGATGACTTTTATTTGCCCCCAGAGTATAAGCTACTAATGATGCAAAATCAAAATATATTGTTTCAAAAAATCCTGTCTCTGATTAAGACACTGAATTTTTAGGCTGCAATATTCATTAGATTGATTTTGTTTCAAATTGCTAGTGACTGCTTCTTCTTTTCTTTAATTTAATCTTGTTTTTTAATTACCTGAACTAATTATACAACCCCACAAGACAAGTGATATTTAAAGAAAACTATTCTCCGAACTCATCTATATTTTCACTATTCTAATTCTCTTCCCCTTAAAAGTCCCTAAGTTCATCTTTTAGTTTATAGCTTTTGGTTCTTTTTGTTGTTGTTGTTGTTATAAACAGCTATGATATATGTAGTTACTGTACACACAAGAAATAATATTAAACTATATATTTCTCTCCATTTTTGGTATAATGTAACTTATTTTGTAGACCACCGTGTTAAGGAGATAGACACAAAACTAAACACCCTAGTGCTCCAGTGTATCTTTGCAGAGAATATGGAGTCAATCATTTGGTAGCTAAAGGTATTTATTGCTTTTGTGTTGATCCTTGATTTTAGGTAGCAATTTGCTTTCAGGCTTTCATCATTCTTTTCAAAGTTTTAATTTTACCAGCATAGATTTTGACTATTAAACCTAACTGGGTACTAATTTCCTATAAAAGGTATTATTCTTTGTTGTTGTGCTGTGATGTACTTCAGATGATGTGACTACTCTAAATTTAAGACTTTTGTCTTGATTTGATCTTGAACTCAACCATTTTAGTGCTTCTGATTATATAACTTAATAGCTCTATTTGCCAACTTGCTGTCTGTTTAATATGGGAAATAACCATACATGTTGTATTAATGTGTTTTATATATGTAATACATATAAAATATCATAATACCTATAAATCACTTTACTATTATCAAATGGGTAGATTACTAGAAATATTGATAAAATGGAATGGAAAATTATGTTATTTAAAGTATTTACATATGTGACAGGTTTCAGTTAATTCCTACCAATTTTCAGTGCTGCTATGAATTTTTCAGATTTCCTAAGATGATAGTTTACTTATACAATCAGAGGAAAAATAAGCATTTGTTACAAAAATAAAAATTTGTCACAGTACTACATACAGGCTTTTGCTGCAAATATTACATTGTGTAGATGAAAGAATCATTTCCTTATGAACACAAACCAATGACTCTTTTTATTTTCGAATAAAAAATAGATTCTTTTAAGTATTAACAGTCATCTTATACGTATGTGCTTTGAATTCTTATGGCTATCTTACTGGGAAAGAGGAGATGTACAGTCTCTGGGAGGTAACACATTCTTCCACATTGTTGTACTTTTCTCTTTGATATGAAGAGTAATTTTTGCAATAAGTTCAGTTTATTTTATTTTACTTTTTTGGCAGAATGTGGGTTTGAACTCAGAGTCTCATGCTTGTTAGCTCAGGTCCCCAGTTCTTTTTAATGTTAGTTATTTTTCAGATAGGTCTTGTTTTTTTTGCCTGTGGCCAGCCTCAGATAGTGATCTTCCTCCCTATGGCTTTTTGCCTAGCTGGAATCATGGGTGTGTACCACCACACCTGGGTTATTGATTGAGATGTGGTCTTGTTAACCTTTTGCCTTGGTTGGCCTTGAATCTGATCCTGGTAGTTTTCTAACTGTTGAGTACCTGGGATTATAGCTCTGCACCACAACCATCTACCAAATGATCAATTCAATATAATCATACTTTTAGTAATATTTTAAAATTATAGATTGGCCATAAGGAGAAGAATAATATTTAAATATTGGTAAAATGGGTGAATGAAATCATATGTAGAAACAAGAATCATTCTGTATTTTCTAAGAATTGCAAAGTGCTTATCACTTCAGATATTTAGAAATTTATAACATGAATAAAGAAAAGTGGATTTTGTTTGTTCAATTTTGGGTCTCTTTCTCTAGAACTGGGGTTTGAACTCAGGGACTCATGCTTGCTAGGCAGGTGCTTTTACTACTTGAGCCATTCTGTCATCTCTTTCCTATCTTTTTGATCCTAAAATATAATGTAATTAAAGAAATAATCATTGATTCAGTAAATTTGGAAACATTTTTAAGTATATGTGAAGGAAAAGGACACCCCTATCTTACAGAACAGTGTTCAATGATGTTTCAAATGAAAACTACATTAAAAATTTTGTCATTTTCTTCTATTTTTATTCAGAATTAATAGACTTCATATTACATCCTTATCTTTACTTTAGCTTTAATAAAGCAATTATAGGAATTATAAGTTGCAAGTTTTCTACATTAAAATCATTCCATAGAATCTACCTAGGTATTATGAAACCACAAGTCATTTTTTAAGTTATAATAAATTATGAGTTCAATCTGCAACAGGAACATATTCATAGCAAACTTAAATAAATATGTTGTGTTATAAAGACATCCAGTAATTTGCTAATCAAAATATAGTCACAAAATTAAAAGGCAGTATTTTGTCAAAGTTTGTAAAGTGAACATCAAGAATTTTTTGAGAGGCAAATGTACAGATAAATTGTTTTTAACATATATGATACCATCATGAGCAAATATTTTCAGTAAAAATAACAGGAACTTTTGTTGGTGATTGTTTTTAGTCACTTAAACTTGGAGAATAGGTATCTGAGAACTATAAAACGAGTAGGAATTACAATGTCACAATTAATCTAATATGACAACAGGTCACTTTAGTGTGAAAGCCCAAACTTTTCTGTGTATGGAAAAATATCCGAGGGCAACATAAACATTTAACAAAGCCATATTTCCAGGACAGCCTTCCATTTTCTATTCTTAATGTTTTCCTACCTTTTTCTTTCTTCAAGGTCACATAAGCAGAATTGAATCACTAATTTGAATGCATCATAAGTTTAATAATTTAAGAAACACAAGTAATAGATTTATTTCTAGAATACCATTAACATTCGTTTCACTTATTTGTTAAATCAGATGTCCAAAATGTTTTTCAAAAACTTAACTTTATTTTTTAGGAAGCTCATATATAGATTATATTGGATATCCTTTAGAGTTTGTATGTGCATGAGGTTTAACTGTTGCCAAAAAATTCAAGAAATTTTCCTCTGATGCTTTGATTTTACAGTTTGTGCAAGGTATAGTTGAAAATGGAATTCCTAACACATAAAATTTTCAGAAAATTGTTTTAGCACAGAATACTATTAAGTGTGAGTTAAGCAGCACAAATGGAATCAAAGATGGAAATTTTAAATCCCATATGTGCCATATAAAATTTATATAAAATACCAAGGAATTAAAAGCTTATTAAGATCTTCAAAAACATAAAAATCTGACCATTTTTAAGTTCCATGTGGCTTATTTATTAATTTGCTGATTATGTCTAAATACAAACTATTAGAGCTGTTCTCAGGGGCACAATATTAAAGAAGAAATACCATCACATGAAATGATTTGTAGTTTATCCTACAAAGGAAGATACAAACACATACCTGCAAAAACTTTCATACTTTTATAATTTTGAATGTTGAGATTTTGATATTTGACAAAAAAATTACAATTGTTGTTGATTTGTGTGTAAGGTATTCTACCATTCTTACATTATTACCACAATTGCATATAATAAAAACTCATGAGTAGAACATGTATGAGTTTGTAATAATGGAAGTACTTGATGGATCTTCAGGAAAGAGGGAAAGGAAAAGAGAATGATAGAGCATCAGTAATATTGTAAAACATTACATCTGTGAAAGTAGAAGATACAAGGCTGTGTATTGAAAGTTGTTGAATAAAGGGGGGTGAAGGAGAGGTAAAGGGGTAAGGGAGGGCAATGGAAAGGGTTAAATGGACCAATGTCAAATAAATTGTATCTCAAATGGAGATACATTGAGAAATCCCTTTGAACATCAACTTGAATATTAATAACATAATATAGGACTGTAAAATAGGTACAGTGTGTAAGGGGTACTAGTGGGAAGGGGAAGGTGAATGAAGGATATTAAAATGAGGGTATATGGTTGATTGACTTCATATACCTGTATGAAATAGAAAAAGAAATCTCTTGCAATTGCTTTAAGTGGGGTGGGGAGGAGGCTGAGAGGGAGAGATGATGGGGGCAATGTAACTAATATACAAGATAAGCCTAATCAGAATTGTCACTATGAATCCCCCCTGTACAACGAATATATCCTAATAAAAATTTTAATAAATAAAGTTAGGTGCAGGATAAAATAGCTTGATATAGATATAGTGAACCTATATCTATAGGTTCACTATAGATTGCACAAGGAAACAAATCTTCCATTTTGTATGATTTTAGAAATTGCATCATTTGAAATACTGTTGCTGGGACTGAATATTGACTGTCTATCCAACTCCTCTTGTGAATGTGCAATAAAAATAGGTATATGCTGACAGAAGCTGTGCTTTCCACAGTGTCTATACCATAATTGTGACATGTATGCTGCATTAATCTTCATAAATCTATTTATTTGTATAATACTTTCTTATTCATATTTATCTAGTATGAACATTTTATAGGACTCTTGTGAAGTTTGTGTTGGTATACAAAGAAGATATATGAAAGTGTTGTTGGGCAGGCTGAATTTTGTAGTAATTACTTCATAAGATTTTGATAAGAATCTATCACAATGGTTTGTTGCATTCACTTTCATTTCTGATGTCACAGTGATTTCTGAACATGAAATTTATTCTCAGTTCTCTAAGTAGGTCTAAATTGGTGTCTCTGTCAAAATTAAGAGGTTAAAAGTTTCATGTATGCAATCAAAGCACTTTCATTACCCAGGTAAGGTCATCAAGAATTATTAGCATCTATTGTGTATCTTGATCATGTGCAATCAATTAGTTATGAAGAGGAGTAAAACCAAATGTTCAGACTGCCCCTGTGATGCTTTTTCCATTTGATTAATCTTTCATATTCTACTGCACTCCAGTTTCTTCATTACCACTCTAAACACATCTGCCTTTCCTCCTTCCCTTTGTAAACTATTCCAATTAGATCCCACCCTGGGACTTTTCCTGCATCACTTTCCTATGTCTAGCATGTCCTGTTTTCCTCCCTGATCCAAAATATATATATATATATATATATATATATATATATATATATATATATATATGAAATATGCACATCCACATCTATCTGTCTCACTATCTGTCTGTCATCTATCTAGGTATGTATTTACTCTTGGTTATTGATCAGTCTTTTGTCTACCATCTAGTAATAAATGTATTATCCATTTAAATTTATTCTTTGGTTTTAGAAAAGTGCCCTTTGATCTCTTAAATACTTTGCTAATACTAAATAAAATTCATACTCTTATCAAGAATTGATACTATAGAGATAGCTATGAAAGATTAAAGCCAGGAAGAGTCAAGACTACTTTAGATGAAAAGAAAAGTAATAGATAATGATAACAAAAAATCATCCAAAATCAGAAAAGAGATTATCAGGAAATGGCATCAAAACTAGTTTATGAACATTTGATCTCTTCAGTTTTGATTGGGCACTAAGTTTCCTTCCTCTCTCCTTCTTTCCTTCTTTCCTTCTCTCCCTCCCTCCTTCCTTCCATCCATCCTTCCTTCTTTCCCTCATTCAATCTTGTTCTGTTTCTTTCTTTCCTTTGTTTTGTCTTATAATTACCTAAACAGTTGATTATCCTGAAACTGAGACACTCAAATATTGTGATTTTTGATAGTACACTAAATACTATAAAAGCTTAAACAAAATGATACACAGTATTTAAGTCTAACAAAGGAAAAATAATTTAGAAATGACTAATGACAAATGCTTTCACACCATATCCCATGAGTTCAAAAAGTGTTGTAGAAATTCAAATAAAGAAGAAATTATTTCTGACTCAGATGATCAGGAAAGAACTCAGGGTAAAAGTCTAATGGATGTGAGCATTGGTGATATAATTTTTAAAGATGAAGATGAAAGTGGTACATTTAGTTAGGTTAAGATTAAGATGCCAATAAGGGCTACATTGTTTTTATACCTCTGATATTTAGAATACTGTTACAATGAAAATGAGGGCTCAGATACTTCTTGAACAGAATGATTTCATTTCCTCGGAATATGCCCTGAATTGAAATTGCTGGAGTATCTGGTCTATTTATAATATTTTGAGAAAAAAAGTTACCGTTTTACTTAAGGCTATACCAATTTCCATTCCTACCAATGACATATGAGGGCTTGCAGTGTCTACACATTCTTCTAACACGTAACATCTCATTGCATGCATATTAACTTTTTCTTGTATTTTTAACTGCACTGTCTTTAAGTTGTAACCTGAATTTCCTTAAGTTCAGTTGTTTGCTCTCTAGCTTTTTTCCATAGTGAAGGCAAGAGAACAAATTGAAGCTTGAGAAATAGTATGTGCTAGAGGTAATGGAAATAAGGAAGTTGAACTTTTTCCCGTTGAGAAGCTTCCACAAGCAGTTTGAACTTCACTGGGCAACACAAATGGGTATTCTTTTCATATAAGCATTTTCAAATACACCTGTGATAAGTCTTACCAGTTAAAAATTTTAATTAAAATATTTTATGCTTAGAATACACTTGACATTGTTAAGAAAGGTCTTCTAATTGGAGTATGACTAAAGGACATGACTAATATATTAACTGTAGTGAAAAGTCAAATATGAGTTTCACTTCCTATTGGCTTAGAGTATTTGTTTTCAAGAATGAAGTGCATTGTAACTATGTATTCCTACTTGGTTATACTGGATACCTTCATTCTGTTGACATTCAGTAATGACTCAAGCATCTGGCTACTAAGCAAATTGCTATTTTTTAACTGCCATGAGCCAAGTATTGTAAGTGATTAGTCCTCTTATGGTAATGGCTGCCTTTGATTTTCTCTTTCTTTTCTTGTTGCTATCCATCTGTCTATGCAGTTAGTAGGGAGGAAAATGCAGCCAAATTTTAGGGTAGAAAGTTATGTTAAAAGTGAGCATTTTAATTGGTAAGAGAAAATAGCCTCAAATAATGCCACTAGAGACTGAGTGGAAATTTCCCCTTGTGAAGGTACTATTCTTAGTAGCTAAGAATTTGGTACTTAAAAGTTCATCTTGAAGGAAAAACATGTAATATAATTTGAAATAAAGAAATAGTAACCTTAAGAGCATTATATCTGATAATATTGTGAGTGGAGTGACTATGTTAAATGAATGACTATGGTTTTCATGCACAGGCAAAATGTACTCATTAGGTTTCTATGTAGTGATTTGCTTTTACTTTGTGAATTTGTAGTCCTCAAAAGACTTTTTAAAAAAAATAAAGTCCATTTTTACAATTAAAAAAAGATAATAGCTCTCTAACAAGTGTGACTTGACTTCTTACTGTGGTTTTGTTGTGTATTTTCCTAACAATTAGAACTGTTGAACACCCTTTTGTATTATCTAGTGGTCATTCATACACATTATTTGGATACTGGTTGCCAGGACAATGAGTAGGAAGAATGGTCAATAGTTACTAAATGGGTATAAAGTTTACGTTGCACACAATGAGTAAGTTTTAGAAATCTGTGGTACAACATTGCACTTATAGTTAGTGACATAAGATCACACACCTTGTAGTATGTTGAGAGAATAGATCTTATGTGGAATGTTCTATACACATACACACACACAACAAAATACAAAAGAACATAAGTAAAAATTTAGAAGTAATGATATATTTAGTAATTTGATTTGAAACTATGCTATAGTTGTATACATATGTCTGAACTCCTTAAAATGCACATTAAATATGCACATTTTTGCCCTTCAATCATACCTCAATTAGATTTAAGATATTTACAACCAAAGGAAAAAAAAGAAGAGAAAAAGGAAGGGAGGGATGGAGAGAGGAATCCAGGAAGGGGGACAGAAATCCATGTAGGGGAGAGAGACATAGGAAGGAAGAAAGGAAGGAATGAATGAAGGAGGGAAGGAAGAAAGGAAGGAGGGAGTGAGGGAGAAAAGCTACAATTAGAGATTTAATAGTAATGTATTCAGTTTTCAATAGGAAGATTATCATAGACACTGAGGAAGAAGCTTAAAGAAGAGGACTGACTTTACCAAGGTCATATAAAAAGATTGATCAGCTATAAAATGTTTTTGGGCATGCTCCATTCAAATTATATAAACTTAATTTTTAATGAATAATTGTTTTTTAAAAAGTAAGCAAGTAATTTGTAAACTGTGCTGTTAGAATATCTTCTGTGGGTAGAATGACAGCAGAGTCCTAAAATCACAGCAGAGGAAATCTTGAAATACTTAAAACATAAGGAAAAAGTGTACGTGAACCAAACTGTGGCAATTGTTTGGATACTTTTAGTACTGCCTTTAAAAAGTTCTCATTAGTCTCTGGCTAGTTATGTAAATTGACACCGAGGGAGAGTTTATAAATTATTATCTAAACTATGAGAGTAAACTTGGGAGATGTAAATAATTACACTATGGTGAAATGTATGAATTGGGATTGCCCTGGACAAGCCAGTATTTAAGAACAATTGAATTTTCACCTCTGTTTTGTATTATGAAAATCAATCTCTATTTCCTCTTTAACTGGGTCAGTACTTAAAATGAATGAAATATTGATAATTATCATCATAATGTCACTTACCCTAATACTGAAAGGAAATTCTTGAAACTTAACAACCAACAGAAAAACTTTCTTAATTCTGCTTTGATGACTACAAACTTATTTTTCCATTTTGTACATTTACTATCATTTTGATATCTAAATGCTTTCTACCCAAATAAGTCAATTGTATCTGTGCAAATGTCTGCCTAAGAACATACATAATTAGGGCAGCTTCATTCACTGTGACATACCCATATAAGTCAATTTATTACCTTTAATAAAGAATCAAGAGCAGAAAACTTTTGAATTCTGAATACATTTTGCATAAACATTTTGTTTGGCAGGAAAATATTAAATGAGTCAATGAAGTCAATAGGAAATATCTTTAAAAATTGTGTCTTACCTTTTTCTAAATCTATCATCTAAATTAAAGGTAGATTATAGAGTCAAAATCAGCAGCTAATGAAATATAATATATATAGTATTTCAGAATGCTAAATGCCATCTTTTCTAATTTAGATAATTACAGAGTAATTATTGAATTTTGAAATTGAAGTTTTCACCCATTGCAAAAGAGATTTTTCTAAGGGGAGATTGTATAAAAACAAAGGCCAGAAAAATGCACACAGGAGATAAAGACAGACTATTACATAAGCACGTAAAATTAATCATTTACTTTGCATACACATACTTTTCCTAATATTCCAAAGCTGAAGTGAGAAAACTCCTTCAATTTCTATTCCTTATCTCCATGGAGACCACTAACTATATTATTAGAATTCATTTTCCTGCTACATGGATAAACATGTCTAATTACAAGGACTCGAGATTGTTTCAATATTCGCTTCAAAACTAGAGCTTGTTGGAAAAATCCTTTGTCTTGAGAAGGGACCAAGTAGAGGATTTGGTGAAATGTAGCTGAAAACTGTGTAGAATCTATTATTCATTTTGTAATTCCTGTCTTATATTTAGGAAGTTATCAGTTCAAAATATGTGCGATTAGAGAGGAGACACAAGTTTTAGAGGAAAAGCAATTACTTTTATTTAGAAGATTTCAGAAGAATTGCATTTGGTTTATTTTTAGTAATAGGATTATTAACCTAGAGTAATTGGTATGTGAACAGCTGAGTAGTTCTGGAGGTAGTTTATATAATTATGAAATATGACAGATGCATAGTGATATTATGATCTGAAGGAGCTCTGTTTCTGTTTTCCTAATTTCAATGTATAGTTCACTCAATGTTTATGTTATTAAACTAGTCATGTGTCTAATAAAATACATGGAAGTTAAATACAGAATCAACTTCATATCCATTTATTGGAATATAATATTAATATTTATTTATTTGTGAGTTGGAGTATAGATACCAGACACATTGTCATAATCCATGTGAGACTGACCATAATTCATGTTTCCCTTGTCTTTGGAACGACAGATTTTAAAAGCATAGTTAGAATTCTTATAAGCTCTAAATGTGTTTTATTTACTTAGTTCAGTTTTTGTTTTGTTTCTTGAGACGGAGTCCTGCTGTTGTAGTCCAGGCTGGCCTCAAATTCTCCATCTTCCTGCCTCAGCCTCCTATGTTCTGTGATTACAAATGTGTGCTGTCACATCCAGCTCTAAATTTATTTTATTGAATGCATTACTAAATAAACACATTTAAACTATGCAAAACACAAGCTAATATTTATTGGATTATCAAACATATTCATTGTCCTCCTTCTCCTTCATCTGTTATGTTCCCTGAAGTTTGTTCCAGGGACACCAGGGGATGAACGAAGCCACATTAATCACATATTTTCTGTTTTCACTCTCATTTCTACAGAAATATTGGGATTGTATTGAAGTTGACTCTGTGTATGATGTGGTAGAGAAGTAACTTCTTAAATAATTGAATCCTTAATATGTGAACATGTTAAATGTCTCCATTTATTTGGTCATTGTATCTTTTAATAGTATTTACACTTTTGTTCAAATAAATCATACATGTGTGTATACACACCTAAGCTTATAAAAGCATTTACCCTATAGTGATAATATATATATTTTTGCAACTTTTTTCGGTAAGTTGACCTTATATCCTTCTAACTTGCCAAACTTCTTGTTATTTCCTGTTACTTATTTCTAGAAGCCTTTGATATTTATGTGTAGATAACAGATGACAATCTGTTAGTAGAGACATAGTGAAATGCACTTTCTAATATGTGTGCTTTTAATTTCTTTTCACTGTCTATGATTAGGACTTCTATTTGAGTACTAAATAGGGAGAGTGAGAAAGACACTGCATTTCCAAACTTAGGGGTAAACATTCACCAGTTCATTAAGAATCGTGCCCAATATATAATTTTTACATTACCTGTACAAGATTAAGGATGTTATAATCAATCCCTATTTTACTTAGAATGTTTTGTTGATCATGTCTTTCTACTTCTGTGGATATCATCCTATATTTCTTTTTTAGTGATATGATGAGACATATTTGATTGATTCAAATGTTGAACCAGTTCAGTATTTCCAGGATAAATTCTACTTGATAATGATATATATATTTATATTTCTGGATTTGATTTGATAATTTTTGATGATTTCATAGCTATTTTTATAAATAATACCAGTCTATAGTTCACTTTTCTTATATTGTCTGCCTGTGATTATCAGGTTAATACTCAATTCATAAAATTTGTTCAGAAGTATCCCCTCCTCTATAAATTATTGAAGTACTCTGGATATAATTGGTAATACTTATCCAATGATGCCAGGTGAACCAGGAGTTTTCCCTGTTGAAAGTTGTTTGATATCAAAGTCATTTGTACAAATATGAAAAACTCAGGCTAGTTATTTCTGTTAAATCAGTTTTGTCAATTGTGTCTTACCTAATTCTATACATTTCCTGTAAGTTTTCAATGTGCTGCAATAAACATGGGTGTGCAGGTGACTTTTTTTTATCATAACTTACATTCCTTCAGATCTGTGCCCAGGAGTGTTATGGATATTTTTAGGGTATTTTTGAAGAACTTCTTTATTGCTTTCATAGTAGTTGTACTTATTTGTATTCCTATCAATACTATGTAAGTTTTCCTTTTCCCTCTCATCTTTGCCACTGTTGTTTGTGTTCTTGTTTTAACCATTCTAATAGGGGTGAGGTAGAATCTTAATGAGATTTTAATTGGTATTTTCTTTATGGTCAGGGATGTTGAGCATTTCAAGTGGTTTTTTTTTTTTTTGGCAATTTGAACTTCTTCCTTTGAAAAATTTCTGTTCAATTCTGGAATGTATATTTTTCTGCTGTTAGGTGAACTGTTCTATAAACGTCAATTGTATCAAATTGGTTGAGAGTCAGTTGGGATTTCTACACCCGTGCTCATTTTTCTTTACTAATTTAACAAAGAATCCTGAAGTGTCCAAAGATCACAGCAAATTTGATTATTTCTCTTTTCAGTTCCTCAAATTTCCTGTAGTTATTTCTGAGCTTTATGCTGAGATGCATACAAATGTAGAATTTGTGTGTCTTGGTAAAATATCTCATTTATCATTGTGCAGTGATAAACCTGCTTTACTCTTTTGCTATTTTTGTTTTGAAGACTGTTTTAATATTGCCATGACAACTTTTGTTTGATTAGTGTTTGAATGGAATAACTTTCCCATAGCATTTGCATTTAAATTGATGTTTTGAGATAATTGTAAATACACATGCAATTGTAAGAAATAATAGAGGCATATACATTTTATCTAGTTCCTACATCACCAATATTTAAATAAAAATTCTACCACAAATTACAACCTACATGTTGACATTGATATAATTTACTATATAGTTCAGATTTCTAGTTTTATTTATACTCATTTGTGTATATATGAATATGTCTGTATTCAGTTCCACATTGTTTTCAGACTTGTAGATCTCCTACCTACAACCATAATCAAGATACTGAACAGTTTCATTACCACAAACATCTGCTGATCTTTGCCATTTGTAACTTCACATTCTACCCTCCTACTCCCCTGAACTTGCTCCTGACTCTAGTCAGTGGCTAATCTGTTCTCAATTTCTCAATGTTTATCATATATGTTATGTTCAGTAAGTGAAACCCCACAATCTGTACGTTTCAGGAATTTGTTCAATTCAACCTAAATTCCTGGAGCTTCATCCTAGTTGGTGTGTATATCATTAGTTTATTACTTCATATTTCTGTAATATGGCATAGAGGGGCAGTACAAACAGTGTTTATGTCCACTCACTTCCTTGAAGGTAGTTAGACTGTTTCCTGTTGTAAATGCTACAGGCATTTGTGTAGAAGTTACAGTGTGAACATCCTTTTTTTAACCCTAAAATAAATGCCCAAAATACAATAATTG
Organism: Castor canadensis; assembly: GCF_047511655.1. Lineage (NCBI taxonomy): Eukaryota > Metazoa > Chordata > Mammalia > Rodentia > Castoridae > Castor > Castor canadensis. Next base: position 92,658,962 of record NC_133391.1, on the reverse strand, counting down.
GCTTTTATGCTAGTTGCTTGTGTAGTGTTATGGAAAAATGCCCATTTTCCAAAACAGTTGTACCATTTTCCTTTCTCAGCAGCAATATGTGTATTCCAGGCTTTTTACAACCTTATCAGCATTTGGGGTTGTCAGAATTTTTTTTATTTTGGCCATTGTAATATGAGTGTGGTGATATCTCATTGTGGTTTTAATTTGTATTGAACCACTGTTTATGTCATACCATAGCTACATATTAAGGGTTAATAGTTGGAAAAGTAATTTCACATAATTAATTATTTTTCTAAGATAGGTTGGCCATTCAATCTCCACTGCATTTCATGAAAATTTTAGCTCTTCTCTGTCTACAAGACAACATGCTAAGATTTTGAAAGAAATGGCAATAATTTTATATAGACCAAATTGGAAAAATCAATATTGATGCTATATTCCATCTTCCAATCCATAAATTATATCTCCTCATGTAATTAGGACACCTTGAACTTTTAAAACATTAGCTTTCTGAGCCAAGCATGGGAGTTCATGGCTATAATACCAGCACTCAGGAGGTAAAGGCAGGTGGATAGTCTATACATATTGAAACCCTGTCACAAAAAAAAGCCAAGAAAAAAGAAAAACCATGTAGCTCAGTGGTAAGATGACTGCCAGCTTGTACAAAGTCTTGTGTTTGATCCTCAGCATCACAAAGCTTTATGTAACTCAGCATACTGATTCTGGGCACATTTTATTAAGTAAATAATAAGAACTTCATTTTCTTTGAAATGATTTTAAATATTGATGATTTTTAAGTGAGATATAATTCACATGACATAAAATTTACCCTATTAAAGTACACATTTTAGCATTTTTTGGTGTATTCATATGGTTTTGTAACCATCAGAAAGCTCTACTTCCTGAACATTCTCATTATCTCCCAAAGGAGATCCCATAGTTATCAGGCACTCCCCATTCATCTTCCCCTAACCTCTTGGCAAATAATAAATGATTTCCTCTCTATATGGACATATCTAGTCCAGACATTTCATATAAATGAGCTAAATATGATTTGACTTTACATTTCTGATTTATTTAAAGTTTATCCTATAAATACCATATTATTAGTATCCTGATATTTTTACAGCTGAATAATATTGCATGGCATGTATATATCACAATTTCCTTATCCAGTCATCAGTTTGTGGATATTTGAATCATTTCAGTTTTGGACTTATGAATAATGCTTACAGTTACCCATAACATTTGTGTGGAAAATATGTTTTCAAAGACCTTGGGTATCAATCTAAGAGTGGAATCAGTGAGTCACATGACAACTCTGTATTTAATTAGTTCAGAGGCATGAAGATTGTTTTCCAAAATGGCTACACCATTTTGCATTTCCAATATCATTGATTGAGGGTTCCAGTTACTACCAATGTTGCTTACACTTTTTTTCCCTATCTTTTGAATGCTAAACATACTATAGGAAATAAAGTGGACTCTTCTTGCAGTTTCCATTTCTTTATTGACTAATGATGTTGAGAATATTTTCATGTCCTTATAGGTCACTGATACATTTTCTTTGGAGATCATCTATGTAAATCCTTTGCCAGTCATATAATTGTATGTTTTGTACATTTATTATTGAGTTGACAGGGTTTTTAAAAATATAATTTAGATAAATGTCCCCCCCAAAATAAATGAGCTGTAAGTAAATTCCTCCATTTGAGCTGTCTTTTCACTTCATTAATAATTTCCTTTGATACATATTTTTTAATTTGGATAAAGTAAAATTTATCCACTTTTGTTGGTTGTGACTCGAGTGTCAAGCCTAGTAAGCCCTACTGAATACAGAGTCTGAAAAATTTGCACTCATGTTTTATCCAAGAGTTTTATACATTTAGCTTTTATATTTAAGTTTTAATATATTTTGTGTTAAATTTTGTATAAGGTCTCAGGTAGGAGTTCAACTATATATATATATATATATATATATATTCATATTATATAATAATAAATATATACAGTTGGTTCAAAAACATTTGTTACAAAGCTTATTACTTCCCTGATTCAGTTGCTTTAACACCAATGTCAAAATTCATGACAAATGTATATGATTATTTCTATGCCATCAATAATATTTCATTGATGTACTTGTCTATTGTTATATCACTCTGTATTGATTACTGTAGGTTTGTCACTAATTCTGAACATTCAATTTGATTTTCCTCTTTAAGAATGTTTGGCTTATTCTGGGTACCTTAACTTTCCATAAGAATTTTAAGGTGATATCGTGAATTTCTTTTTTATTTTAAAGAGAAATATGGCAATTTTCCAAGTATGAGATAAAGGTAGCTGCACAAGGAGTTTCCGTGTGCTGTTTCCATGCATATATGTATTACATCCCCACTTGGTTCATTTCTACCCGTCCTCTTCACTCCTCCCTGCAAACTTTAATATTTCTATAATCAATCCTGTAACATGGGCACATCAATCACATTCAAAATTTAGTTTCCTTCCCTCATCCTGTCCCTCCCATTAGCGACTTCCCTTAATGTGACACGTGTCCAGTGATATGGCTGCATTTGTTTTAGGTATATAATGCGTATATGAGGGAGAACATGCAGCTTTTGGCCTTCTGAGTCTGACTAACTTCACTTAAGATTATGTTCTTCAATTCCATGCATTTACCTGCAAATGACAAAATTTCAATCTTCTTTGTGGCTGAGTAAAATTCTGTTGTACATAGATACCACATTTTCTTAATCCATTCATTGGTAGTGGGGCATCTTGGCTGTTTCCATAGCCTAGCTCTTGTGAATAGTGTTGCCATAAACATGGGTGTGCAGGTGTCTTTGTTGTACCTGAGTCACATTTCTTCATGTATATCCCTACAAGTGGTATTGCTGGATGGTACAGCAGATCTATTTCCAGTTTATAAAAGAGCCTCCATATTGTTTTCCATAGTGATTGTACTAGCTTACATTCCCACCAGCAGTGTATGAAGGGTCATTTTCCCTGCATCGTTGTCAATATTTGTTGTTCTTAATGATAGCTATTCTAACAGAAATAAGATAGAATTTTAGTGTGGTTTTTATTTACATTTCATTTATGGCCAGGGATGATGAGCAATTTTTCATATTTTTTAGCTATTTGGACTGCTTTTGGAAAACTAACTTCTGTTCAGTTCAGTTGTCCATTTCATTATTGGGTCATTAATTTTGGGGGAGTTTAGTTTTGTGAGCTTTCTACATTTTCTGCTTATCATTCCCTTGCTGATGTATAGTTGGCAAAGATTTTGTCCCTTTCTGTGTGTGATCTCTTCAATGTAGAGACCATTTCTTTTGTTGTGCAGAAATTTTTAATTTTATGTAGTCCCATTTGTTGATCCTTTCTCTTGTTTCAGAGCCAATTGAGTTCTATTGAGGAAGTCATTGCTTATGCCTATTGCTTCTAGGGTATTCTCTGCTCTTTCTTGTACTAGCTTCAAGGTTTCCTGTCTGAAATTAAGGTCCTTAATACACTTTGAGTTAATAATTATGCAAGGTGACAAACGTGGATCTAGTTTCAGTTTTCTGCAGGCAGATACCCAATTTTCCCACAAACATTTATTGAAGAGGCTGTCTTTTCTCCCTCATATATTCTCCATGCCCTTGTCAAAAATTAGATGGGCATAGCTGTGTGGAGTCATATCCGGGTCCTCTATTCTTTTCCACTAGTCTTCATATCTGTTTTTGTACCAGTTCCATTGCATTTTTATTGCTATGGCTCTGTAGTATAATTTGAAGTCAGGAACTGTAATACCTCTAGCATTGCTCTTTTTGTTCAGTATTGCCTTAGCTATTTGAGGTCTTTGTGTTTCCAAATGAATATTAGGATTGATTTTTCAATCTCTGTGATGAATGTCATTGAGATTTTGATGAAAATTCCATTGAGCATGTAGACTGCTTTTGGTAGCATAGCCATTCTTACTATGCTGATTATGTCAATTCATGAGCATGAGCCATTCTTCCAACATCTGTAGTCTTTGATTTTTTTTCTTCAGTGGTTTATAGTTTTCCTTATAGAGGTCATTCACATGCTTTATTAAGTTTATTCCTAGGTATTTTTATTGAGGCTATGTTCTTTTTCAATCGATTCATTGTTGGTATATACAAAGGCTACTGATTTTTGTAAGTTGATTTTTTATTCTGTTACTTTGCTGGAGCTTTTTATGGAGTCTAGGAAGTGGATCTTTTTTTGGTGGGGGGTTGGTATAAGATAACATCATTTGTTAATCCGGATAGCTTGGTTATTTATTTACCTATTTGTATTCTTTTTTTTCTTCTTCCTGCCTTATTGCTCTGGCTAGGAATTCCAGGACTATGTTTAATAGGAGTGGGGAGAGTGGGCACCCTTGTCTCATTCCTGACTTTAGGGGAAATGGTTTGTTTTTCCTCATTAAGTATAATGTTGGCTATAGGTTTGTCATATACAGTCTTTATTATGTTGAGGTACATTCTTTTTTATTTTTAGTTTCATCAGACCTTTTATCATGAAATGGTTTTGAATCTTATCAAAGGATTTTTTTCTATAACTATTTAGAAGATCAAGTGGTTGTTGTCTTTGGTTCTACTAATGTGCTGTATTATATTTATTGTTTTGCACATGCTGAACCACCCCTGCATTCCTGGGATGAAGCCAACTTGGTCAGGGTGAATGATCTTTCTGATATGTTGTTAGGTTTAGTTTGCCATTATTTTATTGAGAATTTTTGCATCAATGCTCATTAAGGAAATTAGCCTGTAGTTCTCCTTTTGGGGTGTTTCTTTCTCCAGTTTGGGGATGACTGTAATGCTGGCTTTTTAAAATGAGTTAGGCAGTATTGCTTCCCTTTCTATTTCATGGAAATGTATAAGTAGAGTTGATAATAGTTCTTTTTTTAAATGTCTGATAGAATTCAGAAGTGAATCCATCATTGACCTGGACTTTTCATTTTTAGGAAACTCTTTATTGCTGCTTCAGTTTCATTGTGTGTTATAGCTGTGTTTAGGTGATTAATATCCTCTTAGTTCAACTTTGGGTGGTCATATGTATCTAGAAATTTATCCATTTATATTTAAATATAAACTTTCAAAGTATTCTCTGATGATTCCCTAGATTTCCTTAGTGTTTGTTGTTATCTCCTCTTTTCTGCTTCTGATTTTATTAATTTGGGAATTTTCCCTCATCATTTTAGTCAGATTTGCCAGGGATTTGTCTATCTTATTTACTTTTTCAAAAAACAAGTTTTTTTGTTTCATTGATTCTTTGTATGGATTTTTTGGTCTCTAATTTGTTGGGTTCAGTCCTTAGTATTATTATTTCTCTCCTTCTGGTCTTTTTGGGTTTAGCTTGTTCTTGTTTTTCTAGGAGTTTGAGACAGAGGATTAGGTCATTTATTTGAGATCTTTCTGTGTTTTTAATATATACACTTGTAGCTATAAACTTTCTTCTTAGTACTGCCTTTGCTGTGTCCCATAGGTTCTGATAGGTTGTGTTTTCATTTTTATTAAATTCCAGGAATTTATAACTTTTTCCCTAATTTCTCCTGTGACACACTGATCATTGAGCAATGTATTGTTCAACATACAATTGTTTGTGTGTTTTCTGCTGCTGCTTTTGTTGTTTTAGTCTAGTTTTATTGCATCCTAATAAGATAGTATGCAGTGGGGTATTTCCATTTTTTTAAATATCATGAGACTTACTTTGTGCCCAAAGATATGTTCTATTTTGGAGAAAGTTCCTTGGGCTGCTGAAAAGAGTGTTTATTGTGTTGTTGTAGGGTGGACTATTGTGCAGACATGTGTCTGGCCCATTTGATCTATGGTGTCATTTAGTTCTAGGATTTCTTTTTTTATTTTGTGTGGATGACCTATCTGTTGGTTATAGAGATGTACTAAAGTCTCCCATTACCTCTGTGTAGGGGTCTGTATGTAATTTTAAATATTTTAGTGTATGTTTAATGAAGTTGGGTGCACTGACATTCGATATATATATAAGTTGATAAATGTTATTTCCTTTTGCTAGTCTTGCCTATTTTGGGGAGATATTAGCTTGGTAGATCTTCTTCTAGCCTTTCACCCTAAGCCAGTGTTTATTTCTGTCAGTAAGGTGGGTCTCTTATAAACAAGAGCTTGTCTGGTCTTCCTTTTTAATCCCATTTACCAAATAGTGTCTTCTGATGCTGGAGTTGAGTCCATTAACATTCAGTGTTAATATTGAGAGGTATGTGGTGAATCCTGCCATTTAGTTGTTTTTGTTGTTTAAGAATTTTAGTGTGTACACCCAGTTCAATGTTACTTTCTGAGTACTTGTCTGTTTTTCTTTGATGTTTAATATTTCCATTGCTTTCATGGTTTTATTGGTTTTCATCTTCTCTGTGTAGAATTCCTTGCAGAATCTTCTGCAGTGGTGGTTTGGTGGTGATATATTGTTTCTGTTTCTGTTTATCCTGGAAGAATTTTATCCCTCCATCAATTTCAAATGATAGTTTTCCTTGGTAGAGTTCCCCACAGCTGATATTGTTTTCTTTCTGTGCTCAAAATACCTCTCTCCATGCCCTTCTTGCTTTTAAAATTTCTGTTGAGAAATCTGCTATTATTTTCATATGTTTACCATTATATGTTATTTGATTTTTCCTATCTTAATGAATTTAGTATTCTTTCTCTGTTCTCTGAGCTTATTGCTTTAATGATAATATGGAGAGGTTCTATTTTGGTCAAGTCTGTTTAGTGCCTGGAGGCTTCCTATTCCTGAATGGGCAACTCTTTCTTGAAATTTGGGAAGTATTCTGCTATTATTTTTTTGAATTTATTATGTATCCCTTTGGCTTGCACCTCTTCTCCTTCTTTGATGCCCAGGATTCACAGGTTTGGTCTTTTTATGGAATTGCTGAGTTCTTACATATTCATTTTGCAGCTTTTGAATCTTTTGTCTTAGAATTCTTCTGTTTTTTTTCTTTAATATCTATTTTGTCTTTGAGCCTTGAGATTCTGTCTTCCACTTATTCTGGTTTGCTGGAGTGGCCTTCCACTATATTTTTTATTTGATTTAAGTGATTCTTTTTCTGAGGTTTTCTATATCTTTGTTCAACATCTCTTTCATATCTTGTGCTTTCTTCTTTATTACATATCTCTTTTTTTATAATGTCCTTTGTTTGTTGAAGTCCTCTCTGAATTCATTTAGATGTCTCTGTGTCTTCTCAAGTTGTTTTATTTGTGATGTCTTGATATTGTTTGAATTCATCCTATATGTGGTGTTTAAACATCTCTTGTAATTGCTCCATGAGTATCTCAATGAGCTCATCCATGATTTCCTCTTTTAGAGGTGATATTTACCATCGTTCTGTTGGGGTCAAGAACTCAGGATTCATGTTCTTCATTTCCCACTAAATCCTCTATTGAATTGTTGTTCTTTTGAGGGGTAGAATTTCCTTGCATTCTTCTCCTCAGTCTTCTAATTTGGGCTCTGCTCCTTCACTATTGACTGGCTAGTTCATGCTTCTAATCTTCTGTTTTCTTTCCCTTGATTTAATTACTCTGTTGTGACCGGCTTACTCATTAGCTAAGTTGATGTGCTATTTCTGTCCCTTTCCTGGAGGTGTAAATTAACAATAAAAAATTTACAAGTTCAATGTCAGATGAGTTGTTTACATGTTATATGCATAATCCCTTTGATAATATCTATAAACAGTGTGGGGGGTAGTAATGGAGTAATGGTCATTTGGATAGAGATAGATTCTTGGGTAATTTGAAAAGTTAGCTCTAAATGCTCAGGCAGAAAGAGGGGATGGGTTGGAAGGGAAGAGGTTTGGCAGCTGTAGGGTTTTTAGAGCACTTGTGTGTGGTAGGGTATAGTTCAGTTGTAGTGGAGGGTGCTTGTATTAGGTATTGCAGAGGAATGGAGTCATGTACAGTTGGCATAATAAGCTAATCAGCAGGTCATAAGTGTGGTGGAGGGAGTGGAAGTGGGGTGACAGGTAGGGGGAGGTGATGTCAGGGAGAGAGAATTGATAACAAATGGCCTAAAACATAGTTGGGGGGATAATAGATTGTAGCATAAGAAAAAGGAGAATAAGTGGAGGGAGTATGAGTAGAGATAAAAATAATAGTAAAATTAAAAATACCAAAATAAAAAAGTGGAAAAACTAAGAAAAAACACAAGAACAGCAAAAAGTATGGTCAATTCAGTGAAAGATCTGGATTTATTGCTTCAGCATCCAATCCATACTTTGGCACTTGTGATTGGGGGTTTCTTGGTGTCCCTTTCTCTTCTCAAGTTTGGTATCTTGGGCTGTGTGGGGAAGGGTGCTGCCCCTCTTTTAGGATAGCTTTAAGAGGAAGTCAGCTGGGCTTTTTTTTTAAGTCTTGTTTTCCTCGGTTTGATGGGCCATATGTTACAAGAGGGAGCTCTGAATTATTCTCACCAGATAGCTGGCTAGTGAGCAGTAGTTGGTTCCTTTTGATCATAGGGTAGGTTACAATTAGGGTCTGTGATATCTCACTACCAGTTTGTGCAAAGTGGTCGAATTTGTTGTTTTTGCCATGCAGCAACTGAGTTTCTCCACAGCTGCAACTCTGGCTGGCCAGCTCCTCCCCGAACAGGATGGAGCAATTCAGTTTTGTGCACAACCCACAGTTCCAACAAGATTATCTCAGTGATCCACCATGCTCAACTCTGGAAGGTTGGCTTCTTATCCCACTCTCGCTCTCAGAGCCTGTTCCTCACCCCACTCCATCTTGCAGAATTCAGCTCCTTGCCTCCCTCATTCTCCCAGGTTGGTTCAGCGTTCCACTCCACCCCACTGTCTGTGGTATTACAATTCACTTTTGTTCAGTTTTTGTTGGGAGGTGCAGTCTGCCCACCTGCTGTGCTGGGCCAACTAAGAGAAATTGTGGGCAGCTTTTCTCAAGGCAGACACTCACTGGGACTGTGTTCAGCCTATTGAGACATAAATAGGCTTTTCATGGGGTAGCTGCAGGGTTCAGTTCTGTTTAGTTCTGTTTGATGCTCTATCTTCTGCTTTGGCAAAAAAAAAAAAAAAAAAAAAAGGGAAGGAATGACTAGGGTTGTTTTTCCAGGGCAGACATGCCTTAGTGGCTCAATTTTGTTAATTTTTGTGGAAGCATTTTGGAAGGAATGGTTTTTGAAACTGTAGAACTACTGGAGAAGTATTGTCATCTAAACAATACCTGAATGCTCCAATTCAGTGGCATGGACTGGCTTTTCATTTACACAAATCTTTAATGCCTTTTAATGATATTTGTAGTTTTCACTGTACAAGTCTTGCATTTCTTTTTATTTTTTCATTTTATTTCTTTTGAGGAATTTCCTTTTGAGGTCATTAAGATTGTGATTGTTTCCTCATTTCACTTTCAGATTTTTAATAGTTACCATGTACAAATATAATTGATATCTTAATTTTGATCTTACATCCTATGACATTGGTGAATATCTTTATGGTTTAATATTGTCATATGAATTCCTTTGGATGTTCTATGTACATGACAGAGAGAGGTTTAGTCACATAATATGTACTTATAATTTTGTTGTTCTATTTATAATCCATTCAAGATACTAAAAGCTATACACTATGTCAGAGGAAGAAAAAAGTATATGTCATGAAAAGGAAACCAAATCCTAATGTAAGAATATTTTTATGTATTTATTATTGATGTGCTGTGTGGGGGTACATTGGAGTATTTACAAAGGTTCTTACAATGTATCAAATATATCATTCTTGAGTTTTTAATTCAAGAAAAGACAAACCTCCTAGTAACTGCTCAATCTTGTGCACATAGCTCTTTATTTCAGCAGTCTTAGATGATTAGATCCACAGCTTGCTACTACCAAAACTCTGAGTAGGAGATGATTACCCTTCTTGATGTGTACTTTCTTCTCTTTTGTAAGAGAAATACAATGGCCATATTAAGTTAACTATAGCCAAATAGACATATTATATGTAAATGTTCAAATATTTTGTGAAATGTTACTATTGCATATTGACAAATACTATTACTCAAATAACAAAAACCAAATCACAGTGACACACAGTGTTTCAACTGTTAAGTCAAAGTACATATAAACATACACTTCAGCTCTCATGCTTCATTTTCCTGGCAACTAAGAAATTAAAATCTCTTTAGAATTTTGTCTCCACATGCAACCCAGCAGGTTAGCAGTGAAAATTATGCTGAAAATCCACTTTACCTGAGTCACTGCTGTTTCTTCATCTTCTGAGTTATAATAACAGATTCCTACAGCTGGTGGTTTTGGATTTGCATCAAATTTCTGCCCATTCATAAAGTAACAATTATAGAAACATAAAATCCCACACTGCTTGAATCAGCCCACATAGTAAGTAGTTCAGGTGGAAAAAGAGGAATATCAAAGATTTCAGGAAATTTTCAAAGGCAGTCTTATGGATGTTGAAATTCTGTAGGACATGTACATGATGAAGAAAGAGAAACCTTTTATCTAATCCTCATTTTCCCATTAATAACTTTGACCATGATGTTTGTCATCTCTGTTTTGATTTTCTTAGACAAAAATTAACACAATAGAGTAAGTCATATCTAAGTTCCTTTCAACTTTTACAAATTTATTTAACTGCCTTACATTTGGTATTTGTTTTTATTTTTACGTGATTTGAAAAATAAGTTTGTGCCCTACTAACTTCTTCTTTACAAAAAAATTACCTGCCAAAAACATAGGCATCTCTCTGTGGCCTTAAGCCTGGAAGCTGTGGACACATTTTAATTTATGCATCTGTTCTCTGTACCTCTCCAGTAATTACTAGATGTCACATTGGTAGTGTTTTCAAATTACCTATCTTCAAATCTTATGTGCAATTAGGGTATCTAAGACCACCATAAGTAGTGATGTGGCTCCTCTCCTTTACTCAGGCAACATGTGCTAAAGATTCTTCCTCACAAGTTTTTGATATATTTTTGTTTTCTTTCCAAGACTCCATAATTTAAGGCCTTAATTTTACAGTCTACTTTGGAACTTAGAATGTTAGAATGGGGTTGGATGGATTGGTGCATGCCTGTTATCCCAGCACTTGGAAGGTTGAGACAAGAAGCAGGAGGATCAATATCGGCTACATAGTGATATCCTGTCATATACACAAAAACATATGTTATAATGGATTTCTAGTTCAATTTGTGATGATATCTTAAACTCTGTATGATCTCCAGACACCTGAGCAAGATACTTCATCTTTTAATATAGGTTTCCTCATCATAGAGATTGTGCCAGGGAAAAATATATAATGTATATTTAAATAGTTTGATAATTTAACTTTGTGGGTATAGGAAAGCAACTTTATCTTCTCCCATCACTGCATTTTCAAACCCTTCCAAATAATATTTCATTCTCTTCCATGGATGAATTTTCTTGGGCAGAAACTACAGCTTTCTTACAATATTTGATATTTTTGAATAAAATATCAAAATTAACTACATTGTCTATAGGTAAATCCAATTACTAACACTCAAGCCCAATCTAACATCTGCTTTTTAAATTATTCTTCTTTGTTTTACTCTTTTCACATTGTGTTTTGTTTTATTTTCTCCATTAGATTTTAAGCTCTTTGCAATCACAAATTACAATTTATTGTCATGACAACTTTTTGCATTTTCACAATATTTCCATTATGTCTAAAAAAGAAAGTAGTAGAAGAATCTGTAATAGAATAAGTCCTACGATACTGTGCTTGGACTATAAATCTGAAGACTGACCTAAGGTTCTAGCGTGAGTGTGTATTAGCTATTTGACCTTCAGCAATGACTTAGGCAGTCTGTGCTTTAGAGTTCACACCCATGTTTTGAACATAATAATAATCTCATGCAGTTGGGGTTGTAGGTAGAATTTAATACATCATTGTAATTAAAGAACTAAGAATAATAGCCCTTAATTATTACTATAATAATAATATAGACATATTAATAGTATAGACCTACAATTACAATTATATTTATTCTATGAAGAAAAGATAAAGTGGGTGTTAAGTACTTAGCAATCCTCAAATTTTAAATTAAATTAGAGATTTCAAATTGCAAGCCATCTGTAGATTGTAAGCTTGAACATACATCTATTTTACACACAATTCATGTTTTTCACTTAGTTCAGTATCTAACAATTTTCCTATACCAAACATTTGACATAGCTTTAAGAAATGCTAGTCTAATAAATTAAAAATGCACAATAAAATAACTTATTTGGAGGACTAAATGTAATCATTTGACTATCACTTTGTGATATTTGATTATAGTGACTATTGAAATGACAAAGGGATTGAGGAAGGAAAAATTTAGAACCAATTGTGAAGGCACATTGTTTATTTTGTCTCTGAAATGTTCAAATTGATCAGGAAGATAGCCCAGCATTAAAGACATAACCCCAAGCAAAAAAGATTCATTCTTGTTTCAAGCTACAAGAGTACTTACTGTATTAAAGTAAAGTAAATTATACTCACAGTGGGGATTCACTGAGAAACCCCTTTGAACATCAACTTAAATATTAATAATGAAAGGACTGTAAAATAGGTACAGTGTGTAGGGGCATACTTGTGAGAGGGAGGAGGATGAATGAAGGAGATTAAGGTGAAGGTATATGCTTGATGTACTTCATATACTTATACAGAAGAGAACAAAGAAAACTCTTGTCATTACTTTAAGTGGGGTGGGCAGGGGTTGAGTGGGGAGATATAGTGAGAGTGATCTAAACAATGAATCCCCTCTGTACAATGAATATATCCTAAAGAAAAAACAAACTGGAAAAGTGGACTACAGAAAGTTGTTAAGGCTGGGGGCGTGGCTCAAGTGGTAAAGCATCTGCCTAGCAAGTGCAAGGCCCTGAGTTCAAACCCCAGGACTACCAGAAAAAACAAAAAAAAAAAAAAAAAAAAAAAACCTCAGAAAGTTGTTAAAGTGATATTAATATAATTCATTCATTTAATATAATTTTTTCATAGCACCATCACACAAGGGATAGTGACCTATATGTACACCACAGATGTATGCATATACACAAACATACACAAAGGCGCACATGTGTGTCACTCCTTCTGTAAAGTCACAGTGGTCAAGCTGTTAGAAACTTTCAGGATGGGTTAGTTTACTGAATCAAGCTTCTTTCACTGATCTGGTTAGATGCTCCCAGAGTACAATGTCTCCAACATCACTCACTGTTTTTGCTGAAACATTCCAATTGTTGAAGTTCAGTGTCTCAAAGATTAAGCATTACCTGAGTCAGATTTAGAGTAAAAAAATAAAAATAAATAAGGTCTCATAGAAGCACCATATTGAACAGTTTCTAACCTTTGGAACAGAGTATTTCTTCTCTTACATGAATAAAATTCCTCTAACAATGGTTCTGTCACTTTTCCTGAATTATCTCAGTGATGTGTTGTGCTTTGATTAAAAAAAAACTCAGGCTCATGTATCTGATATTAAAATAGAGTACTCTAAAATCAGATTTATATACTCTTTATCTGTATCTTACTGAACATGATGTAATGTTTTGATTTTCAGTCAATTTATAAATATCTAAAATCTGGCACTTGAAATATTCAAAGCAACCACATTAATGGAGCTTTTTACACAAAAACAAACACATTAATACAGCAGGGAAGCAGGAGATGAGCCAATATTTTGCACAGCAGACATCATTTTCCTAAAAACAAATGGTGTGTTAAGTTCAGCTACTGTCAGTGACAGCACAAACAACTGAAATACAGAATTGTTGCCAAAAGTTACATTTTGCTTGATAATGACTGAAAGGAAATTCACCATGGTAAAAACAAAATTCATTCTGCTTTATGTTATTCACAAATCTTTCAAAAATTCTTTTATGTAAATACAAGAATCAGTATTTGCACTTTTTAATTTTTTGGCCACACAACTAAAGAAAGGTAAAAAAAAAAAAATCACTTTTCTGGTTCTGTGCTGCTTAGATCTCCATCAAGTTGAAGTGAAACTTCTTGGGAGGAGATAGGATGTCAAAAGATGTCCAATGTTTGAGAAAAATGCATTAGAATAGAATTTTTTCCTACATTTTTTCTGAATATGTTCAATGTATAAAAGTTATCATGTTTAAATCTTACAATTTCTTTTATGTTTTTGACCATATGAATGAAATGAAATGGATTTCAAGTTCATTTTTTGCCATTGATAATTTAAAGCAAGATATTTCTAAATTTCTTCAGAGTATGTGCTTTATTTTTTGTTGGATATAATCAAAATTATTACACTTGTAGTATTTAGCAAAACATGAATGCGTCTATACACATGATAATACATTCATGATACATGGTGAACCTAGTGAGGAAAAAAGGTTTCTCAGCCTTCTGGTGGACCATGGTTTGGAATCTACAGTAAACCTTGCAAAAGTTAAGCTATGTTTCAGGTAATATAGATAAACTTTACATTCATGTAAAACCAAAGAAATGAAACAAATGAACTTTTGCTTAACTTCAATATACAACTGCCTATGCATATGCTATACATTTATGTATCATATATATCACATATCAGCTTGCCATATATCACTCAACTTGTTGAGTATAAATTTGCTTTCTTATACTGTTAAAAACACTAGTTTTTCTTTTCCCCTAGAGAAGCCTGCTAAGATGTAAATATTTGTTAAACAGTTCCTTTCTAAGGGATTTAATAGATTAATTTGAGCAAGCTCTCTAAAGAAATCAACCTCAAAATTTCATTAAACAATTGCCTGTGGCAATATATTTTAACAGGAAATTATCACAAGAATCAGATTCAAATTATTGGGAAGTTAACTTTGTGTTCCATACCAATCTGAAGTTACTATCTAACATATTCTTTTTCCAAATCCTATTTCATCCTGTAGGAGAAAGTTTCCAAATTTGAAGGCACAGAATATATATGAATACACATGCAAAGCTGAAACAATAAGATACAGATACACTGAAATCAATGCCTTAGGAATCTATAATTTAATACATCTTTTAAGAATACCAGGAAAGAAAATGAACTCTGAGGTCAAATAGGTAGGAGCATGTTGGGGGAGGTTAAGTAGGTCTTTTTCTTTCTTAAATAAACACACAGGTCTATTACCATGATAATCAGCCTTTCCTGAATTTCTTATTTTATTTTATTTTTTTATTATTCATATGTGCATACAAGGCTTGGGTCATTTCTCCCCCCTGCCCCACCCCCTCCCTTACCACCCACTCTGCCCCTTCCCTCTCTCCCCACCCCCTCAATACCCAGCAGAAACTATTTTGGCCTTATTTCTAATTTTGTTGTAGAGAGAGTATAAACAATAATAGGAAGGAACAAGGGTTTTTGCTGGTTGAGATAAGGATAGCTATACAGGGAGTTGACTCACATTAATTTCCTGTGCATGTGTGTTACCTTCTAGGTTAATTCTTTTTGATCTCACCTTTTCTCTAGTTCCTGGTCTCCTTTTCCCTAGTTCCTGGTCCCCTTTTCCTATTGACCTCAGTTGCTTTTAAGGTATCTGCTTTAGTTTCTCTGTGTTAAGAGCAACAAATGCTAACTAATTTTTTAGGTGTCTTACCTATCCTCACCCCTCCCTTGTGTGCTAAAGCTTTTATCATGTGCTCATAGTCCAATCCCCTTGTTGTGTTTGCCCTTGATCTAATGTCCACATATGAGGGAGAACATACGATTTTTGGTCTTTTGGGCCAGACTAACCTCACTCAGAATGATGTTCTCCAATTCCATCCATTTGCCAGCGAATGAATAACATTTTGTTCTTCTTCATGGCTGCATAAAATTCCATTGTGTATAGATACCACATTTTCTTAATCCATTTGTCAGTGGTGGGGCATCTTGGCTGTTTCCATAACTTGGCTATTGTGAATAGTGCTGCAATAAACATGGGTGTGCAGGTGCCTCTGGAGTAACCTGTGTCACAGTCTTTTGGGTATATCCCCAAGAGTGGTATTGCTGGATCAAATGGTAGATCAATGTCTAGCTTTTTAAGTAGCCTCCAAATTTTTTTCCAGAGTGGTTGTACTAGTTTACATTCCCACCAACAGTGTAAGAGGGGTGAAGTGGAATCTTAGTGTGGTTTTAATTTGCATTTCCTTTATTGCTAGAGGTGGTGAGCATTTTTTCATGTGTTTTTTGTCCATTTGAATTTCTTCTTTTGAGAAAGTTCTGTTTAGTTCACTTGCCCATTTCTTTATTGGTTCATTAGTTTTGGGAGAGTTTAGTTTTTTAAGTTTCCTATATATTCTGGTTATCAGCCCTTTATCTGATGTATAGCTAGCAAATATTTTCTCCCACTCTGTGGGTGTTCTCTTCAGTTTAGAGACCATTTCTTTTGATGAACAGAAGCTTTTTAGTTTTATGAGGTCCTATTTATCTATGCTGTCTCTTAGTTGCTGTGCTGCTGGGGTTTCGTTGAAAAAGTTCTTTCCTGAATTTCTAATTGAAAGTTGTTGAATATAGCATATTGTCCTCAAAGAGAATAAACATTGAAAATATTTACCACAGATCTAATCAGTACTGTGGCTACTACTAATCCTAAGAATCTTCCATTTTTATCAGTTGTAGAAAAAAAGCTCCTAATCACAGTTTAGGAGCTCATTACTTTTACCAGCCACAAGTATTTGGCAATTCAATAAAGTTTATTAAGTTTTCTCTGTTCTGTTCTTAGCTGCCAGGGCATTAAGCTCAATAAACTGAGAAATAATATGGAGTGCATTTCATTAATCTATGACTTGGGGATATTTACAGTCTGTGTTTCTTGTTAGCTTCAGTGCTGTGAAATAAGTATATACATTAAAGCAGTTTCAGTAAACACAAATTTCAACATATCTGTCATCTAGTATTTAAACACATAGATGGCTCCAGTGCAGACATTTTCACACATTTGGCTACTAATTCACTGTAGATCATAAATCAAATCATGACTATACCCGAAGTCTCTTATGCTAAAGGCTGATGTAATTTTTTCTCACCAATCAAAATAGCTTTAATAAATATTTATATATGTGTATAACTCATAGACTCTCTATATATGTATATTATATTTGACTCAGTAGATCTTCATTTAAACACCTAGTTTCCCACTCCATTTGACTATAGTCAAACTAGTCTAAAGAACAAATTATCAAACTAAGCGTATTACTCAAAAAAGATGAAAAGAATGCTTAAAAAACATAACTATTATTCATTCAGAGCTTGCTATGTGCCAGTAATTTTTATAAATTATATATATGTACATAGAGATATTATATTGTAGACTTTATTGTGCTATAAAATCTAAAAAGACAGAATATAATCCTATCTCCACCATCTAAATTATTGTGTTATAACTGACATATTTTATTAAATGCACACATGACTGACCATGTACATATCAGAACAAAGGATCTATGGGTAGTAGAAATGTCCTAGTGTTAGACAAACAGTGGGATAGAAATTCTTTAAAGTTCAATTAATTTCTTCATCTATACAAGTGATTCACCATGATTTATGTAAGGTAACCTTACTTATTAATTTTAATTCACATTTCAAATTTATAATATTATATTAGTATTTCCTTCACTGTTGTTATGACTACTTTACTAATATGAACTTTTACCATCCACACTGGAAAAGTTCAGAAGGTTTCATTGTAATGCATATTCTGTTTTGCATACATATGAATTCATAGTAAATTCTGAAAAGTTTATGCCTCACACTACTGACTTGATAAACTTTACAAGTGTACTATTAGTGAGACCATAAATTTATGAGATTTGGGATGAGGACTATAAGAAAGTTAGAAGAATGGAAGTCCCTACTCCAAAACAAGGTCACTTGTGTGTGATTTTTTTGAACTTTGTTACATCTTAAAGAATGCTAATTTGGCAATTTTTAATAAAAACTTAGATTTGTGGTTGCTATGACAAATCTATAAATCCAGTCACATGGTTGTTTTGTTTCCATGCTTGAGGAGGAGTATTAATTGTTCCCTTGTAGAATGGCATTCATTCTCCTATCACTCATTGCCCACACTGATAATGTTACACATAACACAGGTCCATTATTTAAGAAACCAGCCCATCCCTGTAGATCTTCAAAGATAGTATTTAAAGATACTCTCACTGTTGTATTACTCTCAACACCACCTTCAGGTATATGTTCTGTCCTATCCAATTTGGTTGGCATTCTCACTTCAAGCTCATTTTCTCTGTCTTTTCAACTATTGTCTTATATTACAAATGATAATCCCACTTATGCCTACTTATTATTTCCAATGATGAAGTATACAACAGTGGCAGTCATAATAGCTTTTCACATATTACTGGCATGCCCATTAGGAGAATTGAAGGATACAGAGTGTCCTCTAGTCGATTATTGCATTTATTTTTTTTTACTTAATAGAATGTTTTTGATGGTACTAGAGTTTGGACTCAGGCCTTCACACTTGCAAACCAAGTACTATACCATTTGAGCCATACGAAATAGACAGGGGAGTCATTTTGCTCTGTAATGTTGGAGATGGAATCTTGAGAACTATTTTCCTGGCTGGCTTTGAACCTCAGTCCTCCCAATCTCTGCCTCCCAAATAGCTACTGAGCCTGGCTACTTAATAGATTCTTTTATGTTTGCATCAGCAAGGAATCTCAAAAAATATGTGATTTCACTGGTAATGAGAATATTAAAATATACATTTATGGCAGAGAAGGAGTTAAATAATCACACAATAATCTAGAAGAAAACCCATTGTGATAATTAGCCTAATAAATTAAAACCAGTGCCATGTTAGCATGACTTCCTTGTGCCTAACAAGTTCATGTGGGATTGAAAATCAAGGAATTTCACATTCATGGTCTATTTCACATGTAGCACAACACATTTCTTATTATCTCAAGTACATACCTCCTTCCCTCATTGAAGATATTAAAAGCCATGTTCATGAGAAACAAACAAAAAAAACCCTCAACATTTCTAGAAAAAATGGGGAGCACTGTGAACTTGATGCACCAATGCCAGATATTTTGTGTGAGAAATTCTGTTTCTGTGTTAGAATATTATTGATCTATAATATTCAACAACTACTTCACATGTACTCTAATCTTTCTTTTATTACCACTATACAAATCTTTGTCAAGCAAAGAAGAGACATGATAAACTCAGAGAAATTCATTTTTATCAAGTATTATGGAAATACTAAAATATAGATAGGTAAAGGTATAGTTTCATTCAAACTATTTTCAAGAAATAATTCATTACCTATCTATCTACCTATCACCTATGTACACCTGTAACTATCTACCTAGTCAACTATCTCTATGTTATCTGTCTCACCAGTTGTGCTGTACCCTGGAGGTAAATGCTTGATTGGTCCTCAGCAAGAATTTTAAAAAGGTGTATGTCAAATCATGTATTTTTCTCCTGGGTAAATAATGTGATCCAAGCAGTATGGTGTTTATAGAATCAGAACATTTGGTCCAACTGACTTCTTAACATAAAACTTGGATTGTTTTAGTACTAATAGAATATAACATTAATAACATTTCATATTACTGCAGCAATCAAATCAGTGCATGCAAAAAGGCTTCCATAATAGTCTAAGCGTGAATATAGATTAAGAAATTATATTTAGTTGATCCCAGGCCATACCACTTGAGATCAAGACTTTTCATAACACAAGATCACCACTCCTTTCTAAGGTACTCAGATGCAAATCAGACTGTGGCCCTTTACTGAATGTGTGACTTGAACCTGGGTACCCTGGAAGAAATCCATCCTTCAGGTTTTATTATGCTAAATTAATCCCTAGCATATCAGGTAAATGAGCTAGTGCTAAGAAAATACTGGCTTTCTGTTTTATACTACATGTGATACAAAAATAAGAATAAATAAGAGGCAAAGTAATTATAAGGCCACAAAGCCTGCCCTGTGCTAGCAGTGTTATATGTTTACTTCATCTAAACCTCAAAGCCAGTATATCAGGCAAGTTTTATGTCTTTAGTCAAAGACATATTAAATCAGATTGCTGGAGCAGAGCACAAGATTAAATTTGTTATTTTCTAATGTCTATTTAAGGACTTTCCACAATATAACTACTTCTCTAGTTATGTAGACATAATGACAGATTCAAAAATGATATTGCAAATGATTTCACATAAAGTGACTGTTATTAGAAGGGTTTTCTTATGGCATAATGCTAAATGATCAGTTTAGACAATGCAAAGGGATGAGCTAATACTTGTGCTGTATCATAATTTGCAAATAATAGGAGTGTTTGAAACAATTATTTGGATAATTATAGATGGATAAAAACATGATCACCTTCTGTAGAAGAAAAAAATTTTGCTAGCTTTCCCAGCTGCACTATAATTGCTTATTTCTTACTTCTGTCATGTCTGAAGTGGTTCTGAAGGCCCTCCTTTTTCTTGTAGCTGTGCAGTCTGGAACAGATGCCTTTGGCATGGAAAGCTAGAGAAGGAGGATGCATATCAATTCTTAGTTGCATCAGCTTAGAAGTCACACAAGCCATTTCCTTTCATAATCTATTAGCTTTATCAAGTTGAATTGCTTACCTATTTGTAAGAGCCTAGTAAATTTCAATCTGCATGAAGTATTTTGTATATACTGTACGCCTTTGGTACACTTTCATTTCTTCTTAGGTTTATATTTCATGAATATATGTCCTTATACCAAATTACATGAATAATAAAACGACTCATTTCAATGCAAAACATTATTTAGGGTAACTATATCTATTAAAGAATATGAGTGTCAGGTGTGCGGCCCACACCTACAGAGTCAGTAGGACAGAGAGTTCAAGGCTATCTGGGTTATATAGCATACCATGTCTCAAAACAAATGTAGTCTACATAAAAACTAGATTTCATTGTAGGTTGTCTCTGGTTCATTTTGTTTTATTTTCTTTTGTTTGTTTTTCAAAGTTGTCAAACTATCAAAATATAATGGGGACCAGTATGATAGCTACACTTAAGCAACAACATACCAGAATGTTCTCTGGGGTTCAGAAATAATGATGGTATTATTTCCTTCTTATCAACTAAACTATAATAAAAATCATAATTATATCAGTTATATCACATAGACATTTTTAGTGTTGAAATGCAAAGCATGAATATCCCAGCATTTTATGTTTAAAAATTCTTCTCAGGATTGAATGTAAAACATAACCAATAACTTAAACTATAGTACACACATATGACTTAAATTTACCTATGGGAATATGAAAAAGTTGTTGATCTAAGAAATATTTGATAACAGAATATGGCACAGGTGTCATAAAATAAAAGATTAAAACAACTCTACATACATGTGTGAGTCATGTTTCCATTGTTGTAACAAAATTCTTGCCATAATCAGTTCCTAAAGAAGAATGGTTTTCAGTCCATGATCAGGTAAACACATTTCTTTTAAACAACTAGTGGGGAAGCAGCACATCTTGGTTGGGGCATACGGTAAAGCAAAGTTAAACAACTTCATGGCAGTCAGGAATCAAAAGAGAAAAGAAAAGAAGGGTCCAGGGTCCAAATATCTACTTTAAGATGAATGGTCTAACTTCCTTCTACTTGACTCCACCTCTTAAAGTGTCTACCACCTCCCAATAGCATCAAGCTGGAGACCAAGTCTTTCACACATGGGTCTTTGGGGGACTCTTTAGATAAAAACTAGAGCAATACACTGTGTTCTATAATGGTAAATATAATTTTCATGTGACATAGGCTTACAATGTGAAATAAATTCAAACAGAAAGTATGCCTCAGCAAATAAGTAAATAAGTAGGTAATTGGAATCTAGAGTCTCTGGTTAGAGAAAGAAGTTAAAGAAATATGAAGAGAAGAGAAAGAGGTAAACAATTAATGTTGCGAGAACAGATGAAAGTTAGAAATGTCAGTATGAAACCTTGTTTTTCTCAAAAATATGTAATGTAGATATGAGTAAAGCAGAAATAGAATAAATAAATGTATAAATACTGGTCATAAAACGTAGATACATTTCCTAGCTCTATTCTCTGGTAGGATTTAAAAACTGTGACACTTCACCAACACCTATGATTTCTAAGGCCCTGATCTTGGTTCCTAAATACAATTGTCAGTTGAAAAATCTAGCCATGCTGTGAGAAGTGATTTATTCTGGGTTAAATAAAAGAAAATCATGAGAGATCTTAAAGTGTCAGAAAGTAAAGAGGTACGTAAAAACGAAAGAGGATAGGAGTAATGTGTAAAGAAGACATGAACCATTAGGATCAAAGATGGAACAATTGAATAATATTATTTAAAATAATCCTATGTATAAAATATATATCCCCATCCATAGTGACAGAAATAAATAATGGAATAAATAAATGAGAAATAAGGAACAATTCTCTCTAACAGAAGAATTATAATCATTAAGGACAGAAATAAAGAGGCAAATTGAAAATCATTGTAGAAAAAAATAATAGTAAAAATTGCTGTAGGGAAAATCAAAATAAGTGTTAAAGTCATCAGGTGAAACTATAAGAAGCAGTAGAATAACTGTAATCTCAAAGGACCTTCCCCATATGCATTGATATATGTAGTATTTGCACACGAAACTACAACACTCCAATATTCCTTTAATTCAGGAAATAGAGCTCAAATTTCCTCCCTCTGAGTTGAGGACAGACTTTATGTCTCATTTATGCTGAATAGAGTCTGGAAAGGGAAGGCAGTAGTTTTACAATGGAGACACCTGGAATGTACTACTTCTACAAAATGGTCAAGTTAACAATACTAGAAACTAGCCATGTATACCTTATATGTCCTTGAAAAGATGCAATGACATGGGAGCATTGCTTCTGAGGTTTTTTCCTGAAAATTGTAATCTCAGTCTATTCCTGAGAAGGCATCAAGCAGATATAAAGTTAAACATGTTTTACAAAATACCTTACCACTGTTCATCATCTTATCCCTAATGTCCAAATTCCCTACAAACCTTTAACTATAATCAAACAACTGTGAAATTAAATTGGAAAAAGACTTAAAATTATATTGGATTTATAAACTATCTTTTTAAATTTTAGTTAATAGTGTCATTTTTAAATGGATGCATTAAGACTGACCTAGCTTGAAATTTGGGGAAATATTTTTGGTGATACTAGGGATTGAATTCAGGGCTTTGCACTTGGTAGGCAAATACTCTAGCAATACCCCAGTCATTTTGCTTTTAGTTTGCTTTTCATTTGGGGTCTTAAGCTTTTGCCTGGGCCAGGTTTGAATCATGATACTATGTATCTTGACTTCCCGTTAGCTGGGATTATAGAAGTGAAGCATGTGCCCAGCAGAAAATTATTTTTAATGCATTTTTCCCCCATGTCAAATCCACTTAAGTGGCAATGCTAAGATTCTAAATTCTAAGGTTTTGGGATTTCTACGTATTTACCAACTTCCATATACACTGATAAAAATGCAAAGATCATTTCAATACAAATAATTTATGTTTGTTTTCTTTAGTAGGTAAGGTGAAAAATATAAGTTGGAAGTTGTTAATAGTTTGAATATGAGTTACTCCAAAAGGAGAGGGCTTGGACCCAGATGGTAGTGCTGTTTTTGGGGGAGGTGAAAATTTTAAGAGGTAATGCCTACTTGAAAGAAGTAGGTCACCGAGTGAGTGTCCTTAGGGGCTATCCATTGTCTCTGGCCCCTTCCTGTCTCCTTCTCCGTGCTTCCTGGCTGTCATGAGATTAGCAGCTTCTCCCACATGCTCTAACCATCTTATTTCCCTTACATCAGTCCCAGAGGAATGGGTCCAATCAAACTTTAACTGAAACCTCTGAAATACTGAGTCAAGGTAAGTTTTTCCTCTTCTTATGTTTTTTTTCTCAGGTAATTCTCACAATGATGAAAAGTCTAACACCAAAGTATAAATTTTATTTACAAATAATTTACTTAATAACATACTGAGCACTTTAAAGAAGAAAGATTAATGTGTTTTTCAATGTGCATAAAATGTAGCCGTGTAATTTCTACATTACTTGTTTCTTTCTAGTTACATGCTTTTTATTAGCAATAAACTCAAGATAATTCTTTTGGATTTGCAGATAATTACTTTAAGCTGTATCAATACTAATATTTAAGGGCATAGATACTAAATTAACTCAAGGCATATAGGTAATAAGGTAATAAAGTATACAATGAGAATCTAGTTGGTAAAACATAAGCAAATTTGAATCCTCAAGGAGAATCAATAAAGTTCCAGAATCTTACAATATTGTGGACATGGGAATGAGAAAATAATAATCTTGACCTGTAATGATGCTTCTGAACCCATTACACCTTACTGTGAAAATTTATGCTTAAATTTAGATAAAATTTAAAGCTCAGTTCCTTTGTCCCACCAGTAATATTTCAATCATTGAATAGCCATAAATGACTAGTATCCATCATATTGCAAACAACAGACATAGAGCATTTCCAGTACAGAAGAAAGTTCTACCTGAGCCTGGTGCTACTGACTCATGCCTATAATCCCAGCTACCTGGAAGGCTGAAATTGGGAGGGTCACAGTCCCAGGCCACCATGAGCCCCACCAAAAAGGTTGTGAGACCCCCACCTCAACAGAAAAAAGCTGGGTGTGGTGACCCATGTCTGTCATGCCAGTCATGGTAAGAAGCTTAAAATAGAATGATTGTTGTCCAGGCTGGCCTGTGTAGAAAAAGTCAAGCTCCTATTTCCAAAATAACCAGAACAGAAAGATCTTGAGTTGTAGCTTAAGCAGTAAGGACTTCACAAGGGTAAAGTCCTGAGTTTCAAACCCAAAATCTAAAACAACAACAACAACAAAAATTCATATTTGTAGGAAGTCATGTCAACACAACAGTGTCTTGCTTATTGTAACATTTCTTATTGTTGAATAACAACTAGATCTATAAAACTGTAATTCTCTTTACCTGAGAAAGAACATTTTCCTTATTATGAGAATTAAAAGCAGAAATTTAGAGGTATATTTTAATCTGAACAAAATGTCTTTGTCCTTGTTTACTAAGCCATTAAATATTCTTGGCAGGTCATAATGGTTGAGAATGTGTTAGTCATGAAACTTGAAAATGTTTTCTATTAATCGGTGTGGAGGCAAATTTTATAGGTGAGTCTGGGCTAAGGAATACTCAGATAAGTGGTAGATTATTTCTAGGTGTGTGTTGAGGGTATTTTCAGAAGAGATTATCTTAGAATTTGTTAACTAAGTAATGATGTTCATCTATACCAATTTAAATGGGCACCATCCAACCTGTCGTGGGCCAGAGTAGAACAGAAACATGAAAAAGAGAAGATACACTCGGTTTTCATGAGCCAAAATATCAATCTTCACCTGTTCTCAGACACTAACAGTCCTGGCTCTCGGGTCTTTTATATCATCACACCTGCTATAACCAGCCCCAGTTCTCAGGCATTTGAACTTGAACTACATTGCACCATTGGCTTTGCTGATTCTCCACTTGCTAATGGAAGATTATGGAGTATCTCTACTTCCACAAATGTGTGATCCAATTTCTAAAAATATCCCCACCATCCATCTCTCTTTCTATCTCTCTCTATGTTTCTTTCTATTTCTCTAGATATATTATAATAGTAATAGTTTCTATTTCCTTGAAGAACCCAACTATAAATTTTGGTATCAAAAATGCATCTAGAGGAACAGAATATCAAGGCCTAAATTTCATTGGTTAAGGGGTTACTGGTATTGTCTTCTTATTCTGACTGTACCTGATAATGGAAATGATTATATTGCCAATATAGAAAGGACACTAATAGTCAATAACATGCACTGTTTATAGACATGTGAAACTGGTACATTTGACATTTATATCAACCACTTGGAAGCAAGAATATAAGTGACTTTGTGTATATTACTTTTGAAATTTCATAAAAACTGTGGACTATAATGATGTTGTTGTTACTCATGCCATATCAGTCATATCAGTGTGACCTGATCTATTGTGCACACAGAATGACATATTGAATGTGTCTCACATTATGTCATTTTGCAGGTGTAAGTTCATTGAGAATTTTTGCTGGCAAAACAAAACTCACAAAATCACATTGCTACCAAAATATTCAAATTTAAAGTTCCTCACTTTGGACTTTTTTTGTTGTTGTTGAAGCAGCTTGTTACTGCTGGAAAGATTATATATCACATATATAAGGAAGGAAACTAATTTCCTTCCTTCTTTCTTTCGTTCCTTCCTTCCTTCTTCCTTCCCTCCCTCCCCTCATTCCTTCCTTCCTTGTCCTTCCTTCTTTCGTTTCTTCTTTCTCTATTTGTGTCACTATGTGAGATGTTTTCTTTTTTGCAAGGAAGATGAAATATTTCTAAACTGATGCAACAGATATACCTAATCATGCAAATATTGGTGGAAGAAAAATTTGTACTAAGATTTCATGGTAAGAGTATTGTCAACATGATCTAAAATGTATTATTCTAGATGAGAAGGGCATATGTAAATTCACAAAGAGTGGATTTATTTATTCATTTAATATGATAAGCCAACAAAAGTAAAATTTGTAGTTTCTTTGTGTACAATTTTGCCTAATATCAAGGTTAAATGGTTCTCTATGAAATTCAAATAAATAACATTTATCAAACCCTACAAATCCTTTCCTATAATGTTATAACATATTTAAAAACTTTAGATAACATAATGATGTGCGTATTCTTCCATCAATCTAAAACTGCAGTTAAAATAAGACAGAAATCAATCATTTCATATATTCATGATGCAATTCCTACTAATGGTAAGCCATAAGGTGAACTATAAATATGAAATCATGATTACTCAGGTGCTAGGTCACATAATAAAAATAGGACATAGAAAGAAAAGCATCGTAAAGGTAATTTCTAACATAAGCCAGTATATAATGATTATCAAATTGTAATAGAGTCAATTAAATACTTAAATAATAAATGGAAGAAGAGGTCTCTTAGTTATGTTTCTCAAGGAAGCATAGTTAAAGCTCAAGTTGAAATTTCAAGAACTGCTAAAATCTTGTTCTTAATAGAAGTTCAGACATATGTTAGGCATTTGAAGAACATTGTTACATTTGGCATATGTTAAAAAATGGCAAACCACACCACCCTAATTATCAATTGTCACCATCAGTACATTTGCAAGTGGGTAATGGTATAGAAAGAAGGGTACCTTCTGCTATTAATTGGTCTCTCTTTTAAAAACAGGTGGACTAAAATTTTACTTCATTGTTCTCATTGTCTCTATTTTTTTTTAATCTCAAAAGTTGTTTTCTCAAAGCAATATGAAGTGTTTAGGCCTTGTCACTATTTTTTTGTTTCAGACACTGTAGTGCATTTGCATATATCTTTTTGCTTTAGGGTTACTCAAGATAGGTTATGCAATGATTTAATTTTAGTGTTAAGAATATACCAAAAATATTTATGCATTACACTTTATTTAATTATTTGGGAAGAATACTCTGCCAATGATATTTGCATTTCTTTAAATGCCCATTTGTTAAATTTTTCTATACTTTTCACATTTTATAATACCTTTAACAGTATGATATATCAGCAGATAAAAAGTACTTTCCCATTTAACACTCTGAAACATGTCATATGGTCTAGTCACTTTTAATGTTTCCTGTTGGTAATTATGTTATGTATAAGATGGTACTAAATCTGAAGAAAATAATAAATTCACAAAAATGAAAATACTTTAAAAAATTATCAAGGAAATTAAAAATGAGGTCTTCCTTTCTAGTGGCTTCTTATTTATCTGTGGAATATTCCAAATGAGTCCCAATAATCATTCCACTTTGGTCTTAGAGTATAAGGTCTATTGATGGATGAATAATGTGAGCTACAATAAGAAAAATCACATTTGCCAAGTGGCACTATCATATTTCTTTGTCTCCATATTTTTATTACTTTCAACTTTGTGATGAGATCCAAACTTTAAGCTCAAATCTTTCCATCACTTCCATTTGTCTTCTTGACAATATTTTCCTTAAAGTCAAATTGCTCTCAGTTTAAAATCTGAAAGGTGGGGCAGGCTATACCTTTAATACAATGAGGAATGTCACAATTCTCAAAAACAAAAACTGCCCTCAACTCATAGGGAAATGTCAAATATATATAATGTATTGTACATGTGTATGTATATATATAATGAAAAAGTCAAGGGGTTGTTTCAAATCTTCTTCATTGGCAGTGCCATACGGATGACATACAGTACTACGTATCGTTAACATCTTTATTGTGTTCTTCCATGTTGTGTTCTGTAATGGTAGTATGGAATTTCCTGTCAGTTTCTTGGCCCTCTTGTGGCCTTAATGAGAGGACAAAGAAAATGCAAGAGCATTTGCAACTGCAACATTATTTACAGAAATATGCCCTTTAGATACAAAGCTAAAATAGTACAGTTCTTGATTTATTAATAAAATTAAGCCAGTTGAAACATAACAGCAAATATATGATCAGTTTTTGTTTTCATAGTCTTACTTTTCCCATGGATCATCATTTTATAACTGAATTGGATGCCACGATACAAATAGAACCTGAGCCTGTGTCAGCAATTCTATAGCTACTCAAAATCCCTATTGTTCTGCTATTATTTTATTTTAGATCATAACCTTTTTAAGTTTCTGAAATAAATTTAGGGTTACCTCACTATTGATCATTCAAAGTAGCTGAATCTTCCTTTAAAACGTGGGGGTCAAAAAACAGAACACACATATTAGCAAGATTTCCCAGGCCAATCATGTTTTATTTGAAAAGTATTGTATCTTTTTAAAAGTCTTTGGCAAAAGATTAAAGAGATACAGTAAAATGATACTTTTTTTTGTGGTGCTGGGGTTTGAACTAAGGGCCTACTCTTTGAGACACTCCACCAGTCCTTTATTGTGTTGGGGATTTTTGAGATAGGTTCTTGCGAACTATTTGCTCTAGTTTCAAACTACAATCCTCCTGATCTCTGACTCCTGTATAGCTAGGATTATAGGCATGAACCTGGTGCTGAACTCTAAAGATGTTTTAAACAAAAAATGTGGGAGTTCCAAAATGGTTACAGAGAAACTATTACAAGGACATGGATAAGCCATATCTAATGACAGTCAGAATTTAACTTGAAAATAATCAGAAATGTGATATACACTTTCTCTTGCTTTCTTGAATATGTTTCTCTGTGTTAGTGTTACATATAAACTTTTCCTACTCATGGTGATTTTACAATCCTTTGCCACCACTCCATTCCCAAGTTTATACAACTTTAGTTCCAGACATGCATAGAGATTAACTGCATGGCTCTGAATCTTGTTTTTAAATATAGTAGTTACTAAATTTGACATAGACTTTGATTGAGTTAACTTGGATTGTTTTCTTTCTAGCCATCTTTACTTCAATTCTTTGAGTCTGTTAGCATTTTGTCCAATTACCTTTTGCTAAATATTAGAATTGCTGAAAATCTTCTAAATTTAATTCCATATGATCTTTGTGCAAAAAACAAACGACAAAAGAATGGACCATTTATTTTTAGATTGCAGAGCTTATTTAGAAAAATTGTGGGACACTGAGAAAAAGATGCATCAAGAGCTATTTCTGCAGGAAATGAAACAATATCAACTTATACCCTGCAATTATACCCAGTAACCATCGCTTAAGCAAGTTGTTTAAAAGCAGTTGCAAAAGCAGCTATAATTTGGTGAAGTTCTTATCTGAATTCTATTTGAAGAATAAGCTTCTTTTTTTTCCCCAGGATTGTCATTCCGTGGAAATTTTATTGAATTCCATTCAAACTCAGCATCTTTCAGTAAATAGACTCATATCTTATGACTTTCTTCTTCTTCCCCCTCCTCATCTCTACCTACAGTACTGCAACTTGCTTATCCCTGGTACTTTACTACTGCTAAAAATGGAGACCACAATTATGAGTGTGGTATCAGAATTAGTGACCTCTAATTATGTTGATATGTAAGATATTCCATTGAATAGTTTTGATTTATTACTTTGTGCTAATTGGTCTTATTCCAAAAACTTAAAAAGAAAATATAAGACAAAGGAATGCTGTTATACCCAAATTGTGTAGTAAGTCTTATTGGCTTACCTTTGGCTAAGGCTTACTTCCCCTCAGCCATCCTGCCTTAACTGGGTCTTTGCTTATATTCTTCTGTCTTTGTTCGGGCAATGATGATTTTTGAATCTGAATTCCCACCTCTAATTATATCAGATCTGTTTTGGTCCATATGTGTGTCTGTATATATGTATGATATGTGTATATGTGTATATATATATATAAGTAAACACATATATACGTCTGATAATTGCTCTGTCTTCTTATGATATTGCCAGATTAAATTATCAAAAAGTTATGTTTAATTATATTTGAGTGTATATAAGAAAAAAATAAATACTTGTAAACTGACCCAAATACTTTTGAAGTTTACATGTCTTGAGTAATCTTCAGTTAATAAGAATGTTGTTGGCTTGCTGAAGCTGGGCATGTCTGCAGAGTTTTCATCATTATGAATAATACAGGATCACAATTTTTCTTACCTAGGTTTGCTAATAAAATACACTTATATTGTGTTTATATAACAAAAGTGTGCTAGTGGGAAGATTGATTTAGGATGATGGCTATTTAGTATCTGATATTTATAAGCAATTCATGTATAATTCTTAAAAACAAGAGGGTTAGATAGATGTGAATCATATGAATTAGATATGGTTTAAGTGTGTTTACTAAAGGTCATGTGCCAGAAGATTGTTCCTCCTTGTGACAATGTTGAGATGTGATGGAACCTTTAAGAACTGAGCCTCATGAAAGGAAATTTGGTCATGAAAGCATCATTCTTGGAAGGGATTAATGTATTTCTCATGAGTCCTTTCTAGTTCCTGTGAGAGTGAGTTCTAATAAAATGTGAGCCTGAGCCTGATTCCCTCTGGCTTCCTGTATTATGATGTGATCTTTCCTGTACATGCCTCCACATTTATGATGCCATCCACAGGGAGTCCTCACCAAAGACTGGACAGTAAAGAAGTCCCAATCTTTTAGCCTCCAAAACTGTGACTGAAATAAATGCCTTTTTGTTTACAAAGTACTCAGCACCAGGCATTTTGTTATAGCAACAGAAAATTTACTAATAGAGTAAAATGAATTTTCCAAGTAAATATGCCATAATAATGCCATTATTGTACTTGGCTTTAATATTCTTTAATACAAAGAAGAGAATGGAAAGTTGAGCCTGAAGGATTTCTGTAAAAGCAATTTCCTTCATTGATTTTGTAAAAATTGAAAGTGATAGAGAGAAAATTTTCCCTCCTCTGCACTTTTTTTTTAGCTATAAAAAAAACTAAAGATTTTTGGGGTCATTAATAAACATGCTCTAATTGATAAATTGGATTCTGAAAAAGCACAGGCTTCAAGAAATTATGATTGATTCTTTTCTAATATGCAGATTTCAGCTCTCATAAACAGTTCACAGTTGATTTCTTCCTGATCAACAATAGAAATTAAGGACAATATAAGCTAGTAATTTAATTTATGCTTATATGTAACTAAAATTACCTGAGAAAAGGAAATATTTTATATGTATATATGCATCGAAGATAAGATGTTCCATTGATAGGAAAAGTTTAAAGATATAAGGTTTTTCTGTTTTGTTGAGTTAAAAAAAGAGACAAAATATTGTCTTGAAGTTTAATTACTGAATTTAATCAAAATAAGAAAAGAAGAAATATAGGAAAATAATCTTCATGTATAAAAAGTTGTAAGTTAACAAAATTTGAATCATATAAAAGAAACTGTATGTGTGACCAAAACTGATAAAGCTTAGAAGGCAACTAAATAAACAACACAGTAGAACTATCCCATGACTTATTCTTATTAAAACAACAAGCACAGAGAATAGAGAAAGAATATTTAAGGCTATACGAGAGAAAAAACGAAAAACATACAAAAGCAAACCCATCAAAATCACAGCAGATTTCTCAATGGATAAAAGCAAGAAAGGAATGAAGTGAGGCATTCCAGGCACTGAATGAAAACATCATCAAACCTAGAATACTCTACCCAGCAAAACTATTATACAAAATAGATGGAGCAATAAATGTCTTCCACAATAAGCAGAAACCATAACAATATATGAACATCAAGCCACCACTACAAAAGATTCTTCACGGAATTCTGCACACAGAAAATGGAACAAAAAAAAATTATGAGAGGACAGGCAACACTAAACCACAGAAGAAAAAAAAGACAAAGATTCAGAGAGTAATATTAATTCAGCTGCACACCATCAGACCCTCAAACAACAAAAACAACTAAATGACAGGAATCACCACATAGTTATCAATATTAACACTGACTGTTAACTGACTTAACTCCCCCATCAAAAGAAATCATTTGGCAAACTAGATTAGAAAGGACGATCCAACAATCTATTGTTTACAGGAGACCCACCTCATTGACAGAAACAAGCACTGGCTTAGAGTGAAAGGATGGAAGTAAATTTACCAAGTCAATGGTCCCTGAAAACAGGCAGGAGTAACAATACTTATCTTGGACAAATTAGACTTCAGACTTGCATTGATCAAATGAGATAAAGAAGGACAGTCCATACTAATAAATGGGGAAATACACCAAAATCAAATAACAATTATCAACCTTTATGCACCCAACATCAGTGCACCCAATTTCATCAAACATACTCTGAAGGACCTAAAAGCATATATAGACTCTAACACAGTGGTAATGGGAGAATTTAATACCCTGCTATCACCAATAGATAGGTCATCCAGACAAAAAAATCAACAAAGAAATTCTAATACTAAATCACACCACAGATCAAATGGACCAAGCTGATGTCTACAGAATATTTCATCAAACTTCTGCACAATACACATTCTTCTCAGCAGCCCATGGAACTTTCTCCAAAATTGATCATATATTAGGCCACAAAGCAAGCCTCAACAAATATAAGAAAATATAAATAATCCCATGCATTCTATCTGATCACAATGCATTGAAACTAGAACTCAACAACAAAAGCAATAGTAGAAAACATACAAACAATTGGAAACTGAATGACACATTGCTCCATGATCAGTGGATCATTGATGAAATAAAAGAGGAAATTGAAAGGTTCCTGGAAGTTAATGAAAATGAAAATATGACCTACCAGAACCTATGGAACACAAAGGCAGTCCTAAGAGGAAAGTTTATAGCCGTGAGTGCATATATTAAAAGGACAGAAAGATCTCAAATCAGTGACCTAATGCTACATCTCAAACTCCTAGAAAAAAAGAACAAGCAAACCCAAAACAAGCAAGAGGAGAGAAATAATAAAAATAAGGGCTAAAATAACTAAATAGAAAAAAAAATACAAAGAATCAATGAAACAACAAGCTGGTTTTTGAAAAAATAAACAAGATTGACAGACCCCTGGCAAACCTGACTAAAATGAGAGAAAATACTCAAATCAGTAAAATCAGAAATGCAAAAGGGGAGATAACAACAAAAAGCACGGAAATCCAGGGAATCATCAGACTACTTTGAGAACCTATTTTCCAACAAATTTGAAAATCCTGAAGAAATGGACAAACTCCTAGATACTTAAGACCACCCAAAATTTAACCAAGAGGATATTAATCACCTGAACAGATCTATAACACAAAATGAAATAGAAGCAGCAATAAAGAGTCTTCCAAAAAAAGAAAAGTCCAGGACCTAATGGATTCTCTGCTGAATTCTATCAGACTTTTAAAGAACTAATACTAACTCTCCTTAAACTTTTCCATGAAATAGAAAGGGAAGGAACACTGCCTAACTTTATGAAGCCAGTGTTACACTCATCCCAAAACCAGACAAAGGCACCTCCAAAAAGGAAAAGTATAAGCCAATTTCCTTAATGAACACTGATGCAAAAATCCTCAATAAAATAATGGCAAACAAAATCCAACAACACATCAGAAAGATCATTCACCACAACCAGTCGGCTTCATCCTAGTGATGCAGGGGTGGTTCAACATACACAAATCTATAAATGTAATACAGCACATTAATGGAAGCAAAGACAAAAACCACTTGATCATCTCAATGGATGCAGAAAAAGCTTTTGACAAGATCCAACACTACTTCATGATAAATGCTCTAAGAAAACTAGGAATAGAAGAATTATACCTCAACAATGTAAAGGCTATATATGACAAACCTATAGCCAACATCATACTTAACAGTGAAAACCTGAAACTATTTCCCCTAAAATCAGGAATGAGACAAGAGTGCCTTATTTAAAGCCTTCAACTGATTATTTGATACCCACCCCATATTATCAGGAGTAATCCTCTTTACTTGAAGTCCACTGGAATAAATATTAATCTCATGAAAAAAGAAGTCTTTTCACAGAAACTTCTGGAATAATGTTTGATCAAATATATAAAAACTCCAGGCTAGCCAAATTGACATATAAAATTAGTCATCACATATACAATATGCTCAGTTTTAGAATGGAATGAAATTCTAATTCATAGTATGAAATAAATGACCCACACAAATATGTTGCAAAGTGAATGAAGGTAGATAGAAAGGTAATATATTGCGTGACTGTGTTCACATGAAATATCTAGATTAGATAAATGTATAGGACAGGAAACAGATTGATGGCTAACATCAGATGGCAGGAGGAAAGGAAAACAGGAATAAATGTTTTATGGCATGTTATTTATTTTGGGGTTGATAAAAATGTTTAAGTTAAATAGAGTCAATGATTGTACAATAAAGTAAATATACTAAATACCATACCACTGAATGAGGCATCTTAAGTGGTCAGTCTCATTTCATGTGGATTTCACCTGAATTAATAAAAGATACAATTTACATGCAGAAAATTGCATACACTTTATAGTTCTATGTTTTTGCCTAATATATTCAATTATATGAACAGACCTAGATCAATAAGTATATTTCTTTCATCTGTTAACATTCCCATGACCCACCTTCCAGTCGCCCTATCAAATCCAACTGTTACTATGAACTTTAAGATGTAGGATTTTTTGACTGTTTTTGAACATCCTTTAATGTAATTATATTATATGTATGGTTTTGTGTGGTTTCTCGCTGTCAGCATAAATCTTTTAAAACTTATTTAGGTGTGGCATTCACAAACATTTTATTCCCTTTTATGACTGAAGAATATCCAGGGCAGAAATATAGCATATTTTGATTATCCACTTAGAAAAGTGGACTGATATTTGTTTATTGATATTTGTTTCTTTTGTGTTATTGGCAATTATTATTATTAAAGCTTTTATAAACTATCTTAAATCAATTTTTGTACAATTGCTCATTTATTTTAGGTAAATATCTAACACTTGAAATAACTAAAGTAAAAAAGGATTGTGGACATGGTTCAAGGGGTAGGGCACCTACCTAGGAAGTGTGAAGCCCTGACATCAAACCCTAGTACCACCAAAATGTAAAATAAAATATAAAACAAAATCTAGCTTGTATTTTTCCTCTTATGATAAAGGTTCTCTTTTCTTCATGGTTAATATGTCTATTATTTTCAAGAAGAAATCTTCACTTAGCCCTATTTCACAAAGATATTCATATGAAGTGGCTTTATGATGAGTTTATATTGTTTAGACTTTATATTAGATATAGATTTGATCCCCCATCATTGTGTGTGTGACCTGAAGTTGAAGTCAAAGTTCATTTTTGCCGTATTCAACTGTCCAACAACATTTGCTAAGAAGACTACTTTTCCCATAAAGGTTCATTAAGACTTTTATATTAAGTTACTCGAGCATTGGGCTATGTTTGAATGTCTCTTGAGGTTCAAAATTCTATAGATATATTGTTTTACTTGCTTATACTCTCTTTTCTACAAGAATCTCTTAAAATCTGTTACTGTGATGCAAGGTAATATTCTTTCAACCTAAAGGAAAAACCATGGATCCCTTGGAAAGCATTCCTCCACAGATCCTAGCATTCATTTATCTATCCATGGTCTGTTTTTCCTCTGTAATATTCCGGGGGAATTATCCTTGGATTACAACTGGAGAAATATATAGCACAGTATACTAATGTTCATCTTTTTCATTTCTGTTGAATGATGAGCTCTGTCTTTGTACATCTATCTTCTTGAGGGGCTGTGCTATCATTGTTACAACTCTCATAGCCCAAATGGTTAAAGAAAGAGAATCACACTTTGAATTTAATTGTAAAATGCAAAAGAAAAATTTCAAGATTATGAAAATTAAGATTCAATGGAGTGACACAATTTCTAAATACTTGATGCTATTTACCATAACTTGGATCAGCATCGGAAGTATAAAAGAGAATTATTTATGGTCAATAGTAGGATTGTGTCTTTAAAATACATCTGTAAGTTCCCTGAGACTTGTCTACCAAACAGTGGAGTTGAATTAACATTCACTTAAATATAGAGCAGGATATGTGAGCTTTTGCTAGTAAATAGAATCAACAAAAGGAAATCTACTTGACTTTTGATTCTAGAATAGAGAAGGCCTGATTCTTTTTTCTTGGGATGTTCATCTTGGCAAAACATTCATCATGTTGTAAGGTGCTCAAAGATAGTGATCAGGTTATATGAACAATGAGGGAAATGAAGTCACCAAGACCATTTTTACAGAAAGCAGGGAGTTTATTATGTTAGTTGACTCAGGAGATAATTTCTCAAAGCCCTGAACCCCAATCTGTGTCAGAAGGTGGATTAAATACTTACAGAGTTTGCCCTTAGCCCCTTCTGAGCCCCCCTCCCTTTTAGTATGTGGTCACATTTACAGGGAATGATGTAGAACTAGCAGGAGGCTGCAGTGCTGCAAAACTAACAGAAAACTGCTTGTAGACTCAGAGCGGGGAAACCAAGGTGAATACCAGACACAGTAAAATCCCAGAAAAATAGCCAAAGTGGCCCCAACATTACCCCCCTTTGATGCTTTGACATTTTATTCATCAAAATGCATCAGCTCTTTCTTTTTTAGGGATAGGATTTCCTCTTTGCTAACCTTGTAATAGATATAATTGTGCGGCCATTTTTTATTCCACTGTGGCTTTTATCAGGATAGATATGGACCGCATGACCAATGTCGGCAAGTATGGGCCTATTAGACAGACCAACACCATAATTAATATAGTCCCAAACATTGTTTTAAATCCTCTTATTGTAGAGAATCATCCTCCAAGCAAATCATCAGGATTTTACCCTTTTTAAGTCTGAACCGGAACATGAGCAGTCTTTTTAATTTTATCTGTGATCTCTTTTATTATCTTTCCTGTATAATGGCATTTTTAGTCTGAGTAGTAAGTAAGCACAACTTACAGGACAAGGGGTTTAGGTTTGTAAAAGGAGTACAGAATGAATGCAATTAAAAACAATATCACAGCCTGTTAGAAGGAGAAAAAAAGAAAACTGCCAGAAAAAGCCTTTTGATCTGGCTTTATCTGTCTGGGGCAGTTACTGTTACTCCTATTGACCAAAGCAAAGCAAGGTTATATTACAAAGAACAGAGCACTAACTATAAGAAACAATAGTCTATTTATTGTCAGTTTAGTTGATTCCTCAAGCTTCTGCCATTCATTGACTAGTCAGGTTCTGGTTTGTGACTAGGGCAAGGCTGAAGATCTCATTCTCAGCCTTGAGTTTGAGTTCGAGCCTTGAGCCTTCAGTTTGAGTGGGTCATTGGAGTCCAGTTGTCTCTTCCATTTGGGAGCTGGTTTCTTTACTCAGGTTTGATGGATCCATGGGGTGATTTTTACTACCTTGATTGTCGAGTTAATCAGGATCATGAAATAGAGTTCCCTCCACCAAGGCTGGCAAGGCTAGAGATTTTACTCTTTTATCTAAACCTGCTCATCTGGTTTAAAGGAATGCACATCAGTGTTTAAACTGATAGGGATTATTTCTCGAACATGATGATGTAGGTCATTGGGCACTTCTCCCAAACTGTGCATCCTTTGGAACAAGTTTAGACTTTTTTTTTCTTTTAATCTCTCTTAATGCTTTTTACTAGTATGATTAGCCTTCTAAACAGAATCTCATAGGGTGAGAACCCAGTTTGTTTGGTGGGGCTGTACCTGATCCTAAGTAAAGCTAATGGCAAAATCTGTTCCCAAGTTATGTGAGTCTCCTGACAGAGTTTACTCATCTGAGTTTTTAGTGTCCAATTCAAAATCTCAACCTTGCCTAAACTCTGAGGCCAGTATGCTGTGTGAAGCTGTCAGGTTATTTTTAGTCCATTTGTCAGTTATTTAGCAATTTTTGCCACAAAAGCTGGTCCATTGTCTGATCCAATGGAGATCAGGATACCACACCTGGGATTTATTTCCTTTAATAAGGCATGGACCACTTTTTGGGCCTACCCTGTTCGGGTGGGGAAAGCCTCTATCCACCCAGAAAAGGTGCACACAATCACCATAAGGTATTTGTCTTTTTCTTTTTTTTTTGAAGTAATCAGTCTATATATATATATATATCTATTTACATGAAGAGTGGTAAAAGCACATTTAGAGTCTGTGTATATATTAACAGTCCTTTTAGCTGCCAGTTATAGGGCACGAGTCAGTGCAATGAGCTCTGCCTTTTGTGCCTGAGCTTCTAAGACTGAGTTTAAAGTCAATGCTCTATAGCCAGCATATCTTGTTTCCTCCTTGAGGAAACTGTTCCCATCTGTGAAAAGTTTGTGGTCAGGTTGAGCTAGGGGTTGGTCACAGAGGTTGTGGTGGCTTGAGAAGACCTCATTAATCACCTCAACACAGTTATGGTCTGGGAGCCCTGCAGTTGATGGAAGGAGGATCACCAGGTTTAAAGTCCAGACTTTTAACTTGTGGATTTTCAGAAAGTACACTCTTCTATTTGACAAATACTCCTGGTATTTGTCAACCAATATTTTCTTTTATAGTCCATTAAAGTCACAACAGAATGTGTGACCCAGACAGTTATTTCCTCTCTCAACATTAACTTTTTTTTGTCTCTGATACTAGCAAGGCTGTGGCTGTGAGAGCTTGCAGACAGGGAGGCCATCCCTTTGAAACTGAGTCCAATTGCTTGGAAAGATAAGCCACCAGCTGATGCCATGAGCCCAGGTATTCAGTCAGTATTCCAACTGCCATGCCACTTCTCTTATGTGCATAGCGAAAGAAAGGCTTTCTCACATCTGTAAGTCCCAGGGCAGGGGCACTGACTAATGCCTCTTTGATGGCACAGAAACCCTGGTGTTGTTTAGACACCCAGGTTAAGGCTCTCTTTGTGGCTTTATACAAAGGCTTTGCTAGCAATGAGAAGTTAGGTATCCAAATCTGGCAGAACCCAACTGCTCCTAAAAACTCGCAGATCTGTCTTCTCCTGGTCGGGGTTAGGATCAAGCAGACAGCTTGCTTTTGTTTTGCATTGAGGCTCCGCTAGCCATGGGATATGTGGAATCTCAAGTATTTAACTTGGTCCTGTCAGATTGGAGCCTTTTTCTGGAATACTTTGTACCCAGTCTCCCATAGGAGACAGAGTAAAAGTTTTGTCCCTTTAAGACAGTCCCAGTGGTTAGTTGCTGCGAGAAGGAGGTCATATATATGTTGCAAAAGGGTGCAGCCAGCTTCCTTTGTTGGGTGTGCTCACAAATCAGATGCCAGGGCAGTTTTTAAAGATAGTTCAGGAGTTTTGAAGCCCTGTGGGAGACAGGTCCAGGCTAATTGCTCTTGCCCCCCTGACTAGGGGTCCTTCCATTGGGAAGCAGAGATGAGTTGGCTCACAGGTGCCAACTGGATGCAGAACAATGCATCTTTTAAAAGTCTAAACATGAGAAGCAGATTGGCAAGATTGGCAATGTTTCAAGTTTCCATAGTTTCAGAGCCTGTTTATTTTCCTTTTTTCAACAGTTCCAGGAATCATTGTTTTAGCCATCCGAATTTTACAATTGTCCTCAAAGCACTTCTTAAGCCAGGGAAGAGGATGAGCTGCCAATGACTGCCATAGGTCTATGTAGAGCAACTGGTTGGGGTGACCTGGTGACCCTGTCACTACCTGATAAACCCTACAAATTGTTTCTTGATCTAGAGATCCCTCAGAAGACCATCTTACTTTAAATGACACTCAATCTCTCTGACAGAATTTTTAAAGATCTTGGGGTGTGATCTTGGGGTATGTCCTTTTTTTATGTTTATATATTTTTATAAATAGTGTTTTATAAATTAGACCATATATAAATCTGAACTGTGAAGAACATATGCTCAGGATATAACAAAACATAAAATTGCTATTTAATAACGTTTAAATTAGTACCACTCAACATAGGGCAAGGTAGCATATAAAAGAAGAATTAAGTTAACAACACTTTTGATGTTTAACATACAACAGAAGTTATTATCCTTTTTTAAAGAGGCCAAGGATGTATTGTAAAGGAGTCAGTTTACTCTGGTTCCCACCCATATTGAGACAAAGCACCAGAGAATCAGGGAGTTTGGAAATGAGGTGGGCGTTCCTCAATTTCCAACATGAAGGGGAGACAGACAACTTTTACTTCGTCCATCCCTAGCCATTCTCCTCACAGAGAGATTTCAGATGCCTCTTGGCTGTAGTGAGTCATAGAAGCCCTGGATCAGTTCCCCAAGGGAGGGTCATCCTAGACCAAATGAGAGGGTCCCTGGTTTCTGGGAATTAACTCCACACACCATGTGGTGACTGAAGTCACACTTTATTTGTGCTCTCAGTTAAACAGCACACATTCATCCAACCCAACAAACCTAGTCTAGAAAGTATCACAGCTTCCTCCTTAATAACCAAAAACCAAAAAACCAAATTTAGGAGTACTGATGCATACCTAGGGGATGATCAAGCCCTTCTTCTGTCCTCTCATGGACAGACCGATTCTGATGGATCTAGGTCCTATCTGTTCCAGACAGATGCTGCTTTAAATTTTCCTGGTTCCTGAGGTCTCTACCCAGGTTCCGTTCATGTGTACAGACTTGAGGCCTCAGACTTCATGGGAGTCTTCCATAGCCATCTGGACTAAGTGTCTAGAGGTGCACCTGAGCAGAGACATGTCCCCAGGAGCCAGGCAACAGGCCCAACAGCCAGGGAGGCAAAAATCCCAACTTTGGTCTCTCCTCTTCCCAGTCAATGCACCAGAAATGTTGTGGGAATGACAAAGGAAACAAAGTCAACAAGACCATTTTTATAGGAAGCAGGGAGTTTATTATGCTAGTGGACTCAGGGGAGAAAATTTCTCAAAGCCCTGAACCCTGATCCTTGTCAGGAGCTGGGTTAAATACTTACAGAGTTTGCCCCTTAGCCTCCCTTACTACCCCCGTTTTAATATGCAGTCACAGTTACAGGAAACATTGCAGAACTAGCTGGAAGCTTACAGTGTTGCAGAGCTAGCAGAAAGCTGCTTATAGACTCAGAGTTGGGAAACCAAGGTAAATACCAGACACAGTAAATCCCAGAAAAATAGCCAATCTGCCCCTAACAATGTGGCATATAATCTGCTAAGACTAAGTTCTAAGTCCCAGCTAGCATCAAGCAGGAGCTAGCCTTCACACAATCTTGCTTCCAGGTTCTAGATAACACTACCCATGTAATGCTGAATGATGTAGGGATATGCAGCATCTTTAAAACCCTGCCCAATAGATTTGTATATATATAAAAAAAAAACTTCCTACTCTAGACACTGAATGTTGATTTAGTTTATTTCTTAGCATACATACCTGGAAATAGA
The DNA here is from genome assembly GCF_047511655.1 of Castor canadensis. Classification (NCBI taxonomy): domain Eukaryota; kingdom Metazoa; phylum Chordata; class Mammalia; order Rodentia; family Castoridae; genus Castor; species Castor canadensis. Next base: position 92,617,281 of record NC_133391.1, on the reverse strand, counting down.
TTTAATACCAAGAGTAGTGAGATGATAAAAAAACAATTTTAAACAGATAGAAAGGCCAAGTGAAGCGAAAAAGCTGGAAGAAAATTGAGAAATATTTAGTAAGAGACTTAAAACACCTTGGTACTAGAGGTTTGGTGGTGCTTGAGGAAGATGCTGGTGAGACACTAAGGTAAAAATGAGAAAAAGAAATTTGGTAGGTGGAAGGTTTATGATACTGTCACCTTTCTTAACGTGAAAAATAGGAACAGCAAACTTGCTAATCTAATTAAGAATATTCTATGTTGTTAAATTTCCATCCGGCATTTTCTAGTTGTTCATATTAAAGTGTGAAGTAAGACATGGTAAAGAAAACATTTATTTGTTTACTTAGCATAAGGACATAGGAAATTTCTAGGTTATGTTAAGTTTTTTACTATGCAATAAATTGCCAAAAAAGCCATTTTTCATCCAAAGCTTCTCCAGTTAGTAAATTATTTTAAAAAATAAAAAATGCTTTATTCTAAAAGTTTACAGTGTTGTCAGGAAAATATAATCTAAAGAAGAAACTAAAGGTAAGAATTTAAACCTTCCATTGGAACCACAGAAATACTCACTGTAGTAGTTTAAAGAGTTTATATTCCATGTAAGAATCTTAACATCAAACCTTACTGGTCCTCTTTATTAAATAATGGGGTCTCTAAAAATCCTGAAGACATTCTTCTCAGCAAATTTATAGGAAGCTGCAGACCTGGGATTATCTCAATGAGGTTTGTGAGTCCATCTTTATCTAATGGACTGAATACAGTTATTACTCATCATTGACAAACTACAAAGATTTTAAAAGAATAAATTGAAAGAAATTCTGCCAGCGTGGACTAAGAAAGACAAGAGAAGAAGACAGTAGTCTGCTAGAGCTACACTACTGTAGCCAAGATGCATGCTGAGAAAATACTGGCCATTTCTAATGGAAAAAAAAAATGATAATTCAAACAGCAGAATCAAGAACCTTCAAGGTAAACTTGGGCCCAATGTGAATCTGATCAACAGCAGAACTGAGCCCTAATCAAAAATCTGGCATCATGCTTTTGCTAGATGTCAAATTTGTCATCAGTATGTAATTTTGTGTGCCTCACTTCATTGCTTTTGAAGGGGAAGGTCTGTAGCACTTATCCTAAGCCAGTCTCACTGTTTTGTAGCTGTGTATTATCTTTGCATGTGATAGAAGATGATAACAGTGTAGTTAATTTTTCCTTTATAATTAACAGGTCTTCAGGTACAAGGGATTTACCCTCAGTTGCAGTAGAGAAACTGTACCTGAGTACTCACCCGCATAGGGACCGAATTTAGGTAATATTGAACCTAATTTATGTAATATTAGAGCATTATTCCATAATAAAAAAGGTTTTCTAGGCAGGACATAGGAGAAGTGTAGTATTTTACTTTATTTATTTTTAAATAGATAAAAATCACTGTTTAGAGTGATTTTAAAACAAATCTGAATATTCGTTGATACCTTCTTCATCAAAATATGGATTCTAATTTTCTTCCTTTTGAATATGACATGGTGGTAATGGTTTATTTTTAATTAATCAAATGTCACAAAAATGTTGATTTATGAATTTCAAATATGCCTCCAAAAAGGCAAAACTGCTTCTGGCTGTTGCCTCCCCATTAGAATACAGTAACTTTGTACCCAGCCATGATGTATTATTTTGTTGTTGTGGTTGTTGGGACTGGGGTTTGAACTCATGGCTTCACACTTGCAAAGCAGGAACTCTGCCACTTCAGTCACACCTCCAATTTTAGTCTGGTTATTTTAAACACAGTGTCTCAGGAACTATTTGCCTGGGCTGACCTTGACCCATGATTCTCCAGATCTCTGCCTCCCAAATAGCTAGGATTACAAGGGTGAATCACCATGCCAGGCCCAACCATGATGTTTTTAAAATGTTAAGGCAAGGGTTTGGGGATGTAACTCAGTGAGAGAGCTGCATTCCTAGTATATGCTAGCCTCTGGGATTCAATTCTTAACAGAAAGCTAAGGTAATGTGGAGATACCAGATGGGTGTTCTTGCTGACATCTCCTCCATTTAATTTCTAAGGCAACAGCTAATACCAATCACAAATTATTCATTCCTTTCACATAATTGCCGGCCATATTGGAGAAATAAAAGGGGATTGGAACTCTTACAGACTAAGTACTTATCTACTTATCTAAAAGGATCATTGATAGTGGAAGAAAAATATTCTTAACAAAAAAGTATTTAAGATGGCAAGAACGTATTTCACCACAGTAAAGCTATGTGATAGCTGACAAAAGAAATTAGCTCAGCTCTAGAGAAAAAAAATCTTTTCTCATTTATCTAAATTCATTTCAATAGAGGCTCAACCTCACAGCAATATTTTTTTATTATTGTGCTGGGTGGCAGTACATTGTGGCATTTACACAAGTTCTTACAATGCATCAAATATATCATACTTGAATTCACCCTCTCCACTGCTCTCTTTCATTCCCTGTCCCCTGATTCTTGGAGCAGTTTCAAAAGAAATGTTTTTGCATTTACATACATGTGTATACATTATTTGCATCATATTAATCCTCCTACTCCTTTCACACTCTCCCCTCCGCCATCTCCAGGTGCCAATCCCCCTAGTCAGAACCTGTTCCATCCTCCTGTTCTCCAATTTTGTAGAAGAAAAGACATAAAAGATAAGAGAAATATGGTGGTTTTGCTAGTTTGAGATAAAGATAGCTACGCAGCTATCTTTATCTTTATCTTTGTGTTGTTTCCATGAGTATATGTATTACAATCCCAACTGGTTCATCTCTTCCAGTTCTCTTCCTTCCTTCCTAGTTCACTTCCCATGGTGGACCTGGTCAGTTTAAAATTCCTTTATTCATTGCTGTGCTGAAAGCACATTCAAGGTTTTGGTTTCCTTCCCTCCTATGCACAGCCTCCCCTTAGTGTGACCCATGTTCCATAATACTGCTGCATTTGTTTTAGGTCCATTATCCACATCTGAGAGAGAACATGTAGCTTTTGACCTTCTGAGCCTAACTTCACTTAACGTGATGTTCTCCAGTTCCATGCCTTTAAGTGCAAATGAAAAAATTTCATTCTTCTTTGTGGCTGAGTAAAATTCCATTGTGTACAAATTCCATATTTTCTTAATCCATTCATTAGTAGTGGAGCATCTTGGCTGTTTCCATAGCTTAGCTATTGTGAATAATGTCACAGAAATTTTTCAATTAATATTTTGAATGCATAATGAAGATTCAAGAATTTATTTTGCAAAATCTGCCTATACCTTGCATTATTCAAGATAGTATTGTTCCTTAAACCATGTCTCAAAATTGAAACTGTGCTATAATTATGCAATGTAAGCATTAAAGTTATAGCTTAGTTAAATACATATGATCTATATTACTTAAACAAGGAATCAAATACTAAGAATTTATTGATCTGAAAAGATGTTAAGAACTTCATATTGGCATGAGAAATGAAGAGTTATTATTGCATAATTAATCAAAGGAGATATCCAGAAGGATTCAAGATCCCTGAAATATAGAAATAACCATAATGACAAGGGATTTTTGTAAATCATCAAATAGTGTGCAAGTTCTTTGATAGAAGCAAAAGAAAGAAAACAAAAGTCAGAGTTCTCCACCTCTCATACTTTTTGAAATACAGTTTCCTAAAAATATGAAGACTGCCACCTAAACAGTCTCTTTTTAAAATACTAATTTCTCTCCCTCTCTCTCCTGGCTTTATTTAATGTATGTTCCCTAACTATCTTCTTCCATTACTGTTTTAAACTTGTTTGGAAATGTATCAAGACTTATACTATAATTTAAATATCTTCTGCATATATAATCTCATAGTACACCTACTTAAAAAGTTCTAAACTTAATGGCTTTCATTTTCTGTAACTTTTCACTTGCTCATATTGGATGTTAATATAAGGGTGATGCACTTCAGGAGTCTTTAAAAAGCTGTGCCCATTCTTTAAAGAAAACAAATCCATCAGGAGAAAAGAAACTTGATTGCTTTATAGAAAAGCCATTCAGATTTCAGAATATGAGGATATGAATGTATCATTCTAAAGTGAACAAAATCTACTAACTTCCAAATCTCTAAATTCTCCCCTGGCCCATTTTGTGCCTGGTACCTGTTTTTCTGAGGCATGTTACCTTCACTGAACACAGTTTTCTTAATTCTCCAGGTGCACAGAACTTTCATTAATTTGGGGAATGCTGTGAGGTTCAATTTGTTTACCATTTCAGAGTTCTTGGAATGAACTGGATTTCAAATCCTCTAGATTCAGACACTTTAAAGGAAAGAACAATCAACAAAATCGCTGAACTTAAAAGCAAACAAGAGTAATTAACATCCAGTTAGATGGCAGTTTATTTACTTCAGGACCCTTGATTTCTTCCTGTTGTTCCTCAGCTTCCCTAAACTGATTTCTACATCCATCATGCTTCATTTCTCTGAAATCAGCTTACATACTTAATGGTCCAGCCTGGGCAATCAATGTTGATTGAAATAAACTTCAAATTGATGCAAGAGGTCTACTGCTGCTCCAAGAACCAGCTGTGTAAATCTAACAGAAAGATAACTGTCAGCTTTTTCCTTAATTATATACTTCCACATTTTCTTAAGCATACTGTTATAATAACCCAGTAGACACTTTTATCTTTGGAATGAAACCAGAGAGTTTCAAAGTTACCAGAGTTACCAAGGGTTATATCTTCAAGGCCTACCACACTGAGTTTATGTCTCACAAAATAATTTATTCCTGGTTTATTGTTCTCTTAGAAATTACTTAATATCTTGCTAGCTAGTCTCTTAGAAATAATTTTAATAGATATAAGAAGAAAATAAATGAGATTTTGGTTCATGATAAGTGCATGTTGATTCCAAGGTAAAATTATTGGGGACAAAGATTTTTGTCATACTAAGGAAGGACCCCATGTTCTCACAATATTCCTACCTAATTCACTTTTAATTACAACTTAAAATTGGTTTTCCAGAGAAAGGATTGAAGGCAATGGGTTTTGTCTCTTACAAGAGGATATCTATGTTTAGCCTTGAGAGTTGAAATTAGGGAAAGTTGCATTATCTACTCTTTCACTTCATCAATACTTTCTGTAAGAGGGCTTCATTTGCTCTATATGGCTATACTTCAACCCAAAACTTGATATAAAATCTCTTACTTCTTTCCATAAAAATGATCAGAAGCAACAAGACAAGAAAGAAGGGAAGAAAGAAAAAAAGGAAGGAATAAAAAGAAAAAAAATTTAAAAGTTGGAAATAAAATATTAGAGGAACTCAGCACTGTAATTTGTTTGACTTCATAAAATTTTATTTTGACTTTATGTAGTAGTTTTAAATAGACTTTATTTTTGAAGCAGTTTTTGGTCCACAGCAAAATTTAGAGGAAGATACAGAGATTACCCATATGCCTCCTGCTCCTACATTACAATGCCTGATCCACTACCAAAAATAAATCAGCCATTTTGATTTTATGGTACATTTTACAAGCAGTGAAATTATATTGATAGGTGATCATCACTAAAATTCTTTAACTTACATTTGGTTGAACTCAGTGTTTTAACAAATATACAATAATATATATGCACAATTATACAATTACATATATATCTGTAGTTATATATATATATGTATGATTTTGTATCATTCAGAGTAATTTCACTGTTCTGCAAATCTGCTGTAGTCCATCTATTTGTCCCTCCCTTGCTATAACCCCTGGTTCACTGATTCTTTCTGTGGCTCCATAATTTTTCCGTTTGAAGTATGTCACATAGTAAAAATCCTAACTACTGTAAATATTAATGTATCTTTATTAGGTTGCTTCTTTCACTTAGCAGTACTCCTTTGAGATTTCTTCACATACATTTATGACTTCATAGTTCATTTCTTTTTAGCACTAATGATATTCTACTGCTTGGATGTACCATAGTTTTATTCATTCACCTCCTGAAGGACATCTTGTTTGTTTCCAGTTATAAACAAAGTTGCCATAAATATACATGTGCAAGTTTTTCTGTGGATTTAAGTTTTCAGTTTGCTTGAATAAATACTAAGGAGTGTGATTGCTAGGGCAATATGCTTATTTTAAAACTAAATATGGGTGTCCGTCTCAATCTCCAGTCCTGGAGTTGGTGCCTCAGATGTTGTTCTGTAGTCTCATCAAAGGGGATGCATAAAGTAGAACAAAACTACACACTCACACACACACACACACACACACACACAAAAAAGCCCCACCAAGTGTCCCCAGTTCAAATGCAATACAGTTTCAGTAAGTTTTTCGGCTTGCAGGTGTAATTCGGTTGTTCTCTCATCAAAGGTAGGAAGAAAAAGAAAAAAAGTGTCTGGAGACAGTTCTGAGAGTGGTATCTGCAACTGTGGCTTGCCTGCCTGCTGCTCTCAGCCTGTAGCTGGCGGCGTTATTTATGCAGATCTCTGGGGTGAGCTAGCACTCACCTGGTCCCACAGGCTTTGTTTGCTCAGAGTTCTCCTGTGTGGGAGCCTCTGCTACAGGCTTTCCCCTTTCCAAGCACTGGGAAAGGTGACACTGCCCCTGCGTTGTCAGGCCTGCGTGTTTATTTACAGTTCATGTGGGAAGTGGGTCTTCCCCCCTCTCACAAGCTTTCCCGCTCCTGGTTGCTGGGTGCGCACCCCGCTCCCACCAGAGCCTCTCCGGCCTGCCTGGCTTGTTTATTTACAGTCCCGGGAAGGATTCCCTTCCCCCAATCTTCAGCGCTCAGGGCGCCCCACCCTCTTTCCAGCGTGTCTTAATTGTTCTCATTGCTTATTACTCAGTTTCTGTTTTTTTTCCCGGGTGGAGGTCAGTCTGTCCAGGGGGCTATGCTGCTCTGGCCCAGGCTTGTCTGTGGGAGTACCGCGGTACCGCAAAGCTCACTTGGTCCGCGTCTTCCCAAGCCGTATGGGCGCTGGCCACTGGCGGCCCCGGGGGCCCTCCTCGTTTCTCCGTTTAACGTGAAGGGGAGATTCTCTGCACCAGCTGGAGATGTGGAGGGGTCAAAGTTATGCCTTTTCTCGGTGATTATGCCTGCATAATCACTATAGGAGGGTCGCTTTCTGCTTCCTACCTCTAGCCGCCATCTTGGAATCCTCCGAAAAGGCATCATTCAAAATAGATGGAGCAATAAAAGTGTACCATGATAAGCAGAAACTAAAACAATATGTGACCACAAAGCCACCATTACAAAAGATTCTGCAAGGGATCCTGAACACAGAAAGTGACACCCAACTTAACCATGAAAAGGCAGGCAGCACCAAACCACAGGATAAGAAAAAGCAAGACAGTAGAGAGTAACATCAAGTTAGGTACACACAATCAAACCTTCAAACAACTAAGATAACTAAATGGCAGGAATCACCACATACCTATCAGTACTAACACTTAATGTTAATGGACTTAATTCACCCATCAAAAGACACTGTTTGACAAAATGGATTAAAAAAGAAGATCCAACAATTTGTTGCTTACAGGAGACTCATCTCACCGACAGAAATAAGCATATGCTTAGGATGAAAGGCTGGAAGAAGATTTACCAAGCCAATGCCCCCGAAAACAAGCAGGAGTAGCAATACTTATCTCTGACAAAGTAGACTTCAAACCTACATTGATCAAACGAGATAAAGAAGGACATTCCATACTAATAAAAGGGGAAATAGACCAAAAGGAAATAATAATCATCAATCTATATGCACCCAATGTCAATGCACGCAATTTCATCAAACATACCCTGAAAGATCTAAAAGCATATATAAACACCAACACAGTGGTTGTGGGAGACTTTAACACTCCATTATCATCAATAGATAGGTCATCCAAACAAAAACTCAATAAAGAAATCCAAGATCTAAAATACACAATAGATCAAGTGGACCTAGTAGATGTCTACAGAACATTTCATCCAACCTCTACACAATATACATTCTCAGCAGCCCATGGAACCTTCTCCAAAATAGATCATATCCTAGGACACAAAGCAAGCCTCAGCAAATATAAGAAAATAGAAATAATACCGTGCATACTATCTGACCACAATGCAGTAAAAGTAGAACTCAACAACAAAAGTAAAGACAAAAAACATGCAAACAGCTGGAAACTAAATAACTCATTACTTAATGAAGAATGGATCATCGATGCAATAAAAGAGGAAATTAAAAAGTTCTTGGAAGTCAATGAAAATGAAAACACAACCTACTAGAACCTATGGGACACAGCTAAGGTAGTCTTGAGAGGAAAGTTTATAGCCATGAGTGCATATATTAAAAAGATTGAAAGATCCCAAATCAATGACCTAATGCTACATCTCAAACTCCTAGAAAAACAAGAACAAGCAAATCCCAAAACAAATAGAAGGAGGGAAATAATAAAAATAAGAGCTGAAATCAACAAAATAGAAACCAAAAAAAACATACAAAGAATTAATGAAACAAAAAGTTGGTTCTTTGAAAAAATAAACAAGATCGATAGACCCCTGGCAAACCTGACTAAAATGAGGAGAGAAAAAACCCAAATTAGTAGAATCAGGAATGCAAAAGGGGAGATAGCAACAAACACCATGGAAGTCCAGGAAATCATCAGAGACTACTTTGAGAACCTATATTCAAATAAATTTGAAAATCTAAAAGAAATGGACAGATTTCTAGATACATATGATCATCCAAAACTGAACCAAGAGGAAATTAATCACCTGAATAGACCTATAACACAAAATGAAATTGAAGCAGCAATCAAGAGTCTCCCTAAAAAGAAAAGTCCAGGACTTGATGGATTCTCTGCTGAATTCTATCAGACCTTTAAAGAAGAACTGATACCAACCCTCCTTAAACTGTTCCATGAAATAGAAAGGGAAGGAAAACTGCCAAACACATTTTATGAAGCCAGTATTACACTTATCCCAAAACCAGGCAAAGACACCACCAAAAAGAAGAACTATAGGCCAATCTCCTTAATGAACATTGATGCAAAAATCCTCAACAAAATAATGGCAAACTGAATTCAGCAACACATCAAAAAGATTATTCACCACGACCAAGTAGGCTTCATCCCAGGGATGCAGGGGTGGTTCAACATACGAAAATCAATAAACATAATAAACCACATTAACAGAAGCAAAGACAAAAACCACTTGATCATCTAAATAGATGCAGAAAAAGCCTTTGATAAGATCCAACATCATTTTATGATAAAAGCTCTAAGAAAACTAGGAATAGAAGGAAAGTTCCTCAACATTATAAAAGCTATATATGACAAACCTACAGCCAGCATTATACTTAACGGAGAAAAACTGAAACCGTTCCCTCTAAAATCAGGAACCAGACAAGGATGCCCACTATCTCCACTCCTATTCAACATAGTACTGGAATTCCTAGCCAGAGCAATTAGGCAAGAAGAAGGAATAAAAGGAATCCAAATAGGGAAAGAAACTGTCAAAATATCCCTATTTGCAGACGACATGATCCTATACCTTAAAGACCCAAAAAACTCTACTCAGAAGGTTCTAGACATCATCAATAGCTATAGCAAGGTAGCAGGATATAAAATCAACATAGAAAAATCATTAGCATTTCTATACTCTCACAATGAGCAAATGGAAATAGAATGTATGAAAACAATTCCATTTACAATAGCCTCAAACAAAATCAAATACCTAGGTGTAAACCTAACAAAAGATGTGAAAGACCTCTACAAGGAAAACTATACACTTCTGAAGAAAGAGATTGAGGAAGACTATAGAAAGTGGAGAGATCTCCCATGCTCATGGATTGGTAGAATCAACATAGTAAAAATGTTGATACTCCCCAAAGTAATCTACATGTTCAATGCAATTCCCATCAAAATTCCAATGATATTCATTAAAGAGATTGAAAAATCTACTGTTAAATTTATATGGAAACACAAGAGGCTACGAATAGCCAAGGCAATACTCAGTCAAAAGAACAATGCAGGACGTATCACAATACCTGACTTCAAACTATATTACAAAGCAATAATAATAAAAACAGCATGGTACTGGCACAAAAACAGACATGAAGACCAGTGGAACAGAATAGAGGATCCAGATATGAAGCCACACAACTATGAGCAACTTATCTTTGACAAAGGAGCTAAAAATATACAATGGAGAAATAGCAGCCTCTTCAACAAAAACTGCTGGGAAAACTGGTTAGCAGTCTGCAAAAAACTGAAACTAGATCCATGTATATCACCCTATACCAATATTAACTCAAAATGGATCAAGGATCTTAATATCAGACCCCAAACTCTTAAGTTGATACAGGAAAGAGTAGGAAATACTCTGGAGTTAGTAGGTATAGGTAAGAACTTTCTCAATGAAACCCCAGCAGCACAGCAACTAAGTGATAGCATAGATAAATGGGACCTCATAAAACTAAAAAGCTTCTGTTCATCAAAAGAAATGGTCTCTAAACTGAAGAGAACACCCACAGAGTGGGAGAAAATATTTGCCAACTATACATCAGACAAAGGACTGATAACCAGAATATACAGGGAACTTAAAAAACTAAATTCTCCCAAAACTAATGAACCAATAAAGAAATGGGCACGTGAACTAAACAGAACTTTCTCAAAAGAAGAAATTCAAATGGCCAGAAAACACATGAAAAAATGCTCACCATCTCTAGCAATAAAGGAAATGCAAATTAAAACCATGCTAAGATTCCACCTCACCCCTGTTAGAATAGCCATCATCAGCAACACCACCAACAACAGGTGTTGGCGAGGATGCGGGGAAAAAGGAACCCTCTTACACTGTTGGTGGGAATGTAGACTAGTACAACCACTCTGGAAAAAAATTTGGAGTCTACTTAAAAAGCTGGACATCGATCTACCATTCGATCCAGCAATACCGCTCTTGGGGATATACCCAAAAGACTGTTACTCCAGAGGCACCTGCACATCCATGTTTATTGCGGCACTATTCACAGTAGCCAAGTTATGGAAACAGCCAAGACGCCCCACCACTGACGAATGGATTAAGAAAATGTGGTATCTATACACAATGGAATTTTATGCAGCCATGCAGAAGAACGAAATGTTATCATTCACTGGTAAATGGATGGAATTGGAGAACATCATTCTGAGTGAAGTTAGCCTGGCCCAAAAGACCAAAAATCGTATGTTCTCCCTCATATGTGGACATTAGATCAAGGGCAAACACAACAAGGGGATTGGACTATGAGCACATGCTAAAAGCGAAAGCACACAAGGGAGGTGTGAGGATAGGTAAGACACCTCAAAAACTAGCTAGCATTTGTTGTCCTTAACGCAGAGAAACTAAAGCAGATACCTTAAAGCAACTGAGGCCAATAGGAAAAGGGGAACAGGTACTAGAGAAAAGTTTAGATGAAAAAGAATTAACCTAGGAGGTAACACCCATGCACAGGAAATCAATGTGAATCAATGCCCTGTATAGCTATCCTTATCTCAACCAGCAAAAAACCTTGTTCCTTCCTATTATTGCTTATACTCTCTCTACAACAAAATTAGAAATAAGGGCAAAATAGTTTCTGCTGGGTATTGAGGGGGTGGGAGGGAGGGGGTGAAGTGGGTGGTAAGGAAGGGGGTGGGGGCAGGGGGGAGAAATGAACCAAGCCTAGTATGCACATATAAATAATAAAAGAAAAATGAAAAAAAAATAAAACTAAATATGTTTAGTTTGGTTTTAAAAGTTATATTAAATTTTATTTTAAAAAATTGCCAAACTCTTCCAAGTGTTATTTTTAATTCCTACCAGAAATTAGTAAGAAATCCTATTGCTCACATTTTTGCTACCTTTTGGTAGCATTAGTGTCTGAGATTTAAGCCATTCTAGTAGACATATAATATTTCATTGTTTTGTTTTCTATTTATGACATATGATATTGAACATGAGTTCACAAACATGTTTGGTAGGTATAAATTCTTATCGAGATGTCTGTTCATGTCTTTGCCAAATACTTTTTTGTTGCCATTGTTTTACTGGGGTTTGCTGAGCAGGTGATTTACAACTTGAGCCATGCTTGCAGTTCTGTTTTTACTACTGTTATTTTTCACACAGGCCCTGTGTTTTTCTCCAGGGAGAGTCTCAGACTGTGATCCTCCCATCTATGCCTTCCAGATAGTTAGGATTATGGATATACACCATGACATCAAGCTTCTTTATTGACATGGGGGGTTTACTAACTTTTGCTCAGGCTGTTCTTGAACTGAGATCTTCCTAATCTCCACCTCCCAAGTAGTTTAGATAATAGATGTATACTGTCATGCCAAGAATCTTGAAAATATTGAGTCTTATTATACAAAAGCATGGAATATCTCTGCACTCATTTAGTTCTTCCTTGATTTCTTTCATTGTGCATTGTAGTTTTCCTCATAAAGATCTTCAATACATTGCTATATTATATCTAATTATTGTTCAATGTTTTGGATGCTAATGTGAATTGTTTCCTTTTTAGTTCCAATTTCAGTGGCTTTGTTTGTACCTAAGGAAAAAAATAATTTTCGTGTACTATTAATCTTGTGTCTTTGAAAATATTGCTTATTAGTTTCAGGAGTACTTGAGTTTTTTATTTTTATGTTGTGCTGGGTGAGGGTATATTGTGGCATTTACAAAAGATCTTACAATATATCAAATATATCATTCTTGAATGCACCTCATCCATCATTTTCCTTCATCTTGCCCTTCCCCCATTTCTGGAATATTGGCAACAGATATCATTTATTAATTTATATACATGTGTACACAGTATTTGCACCATATTCAGCTTCCTTCACCATTTCCCCACCTCCTCCCCCTTCTCACTAGTACCAACCCTCCATTCCCCCTTCCAGCCAGGACTTGTTCCACCATCTTGTTTTCCTATTTTGTATAAGAAAAGAAGAGAAGAAAAACATGACATTTTTAGTTTAAGAGAGCTACCCAGGGAATTTCCTTGTAGCACTTCCATGTTTCTGTGTATTATAGCCCAATTTGGTTCATCTCCTCTATTTTTCTTCTTTGTATCTTAGTCCCCTTCTTCTGGTGGTTTCAACAGGTTTAAAAATTCTATATTCATTCTTGCATAGAGAGTACATCAACCACATTTGCCTTCTTAACTTCCTTCTTTAAGCTTCCCCCTCTCACTCTCCTTAATGTGACCTGTATTTCATAGAATTTATATATTTATATTATGTCTATCTTCCACATATGATAGAAAACATGAAACTTTTTGCCTTCTGCATTTATCATCACTTAAGATGATATTCTCCAGTTTCATCCATTTACCTGCAAATGACAAAATTGCATTCTTCTTTGTGGCTGGATAAATACCACATTTGCTTAATCCATTTGTTTTATTTTTTTGATAAATCATCAATTTTCTTACATAGGCATTTATGCTATCAGGAAATGGACATCAGGACAGTGTCATTTCTTCTTTCAAACTATATAACTTACTTAATTTTCCTGTATTGAATTAGCTAGGACTTCTTCAAATATAAGTTTTGGTGAGAAAGTCATTTTTTTCTTTTTCAACTCTTAGAATCTAATGCAGTCCTGGATCACATTAAGCAAACAGTGGTCCACAGAGTTAAAGTATAGCTCCAGCCCAAACATATTTTCTTATTCCTGTTAGTGGGAAATCTTCTTCTTTCTTATCATTAAGTATTTTGGTAGCTATAGGTGTTTGGTTTGTTTTTCTAGAAGTTCTTTATCAAATTTAAGAAATTATCTTCTATTCCTTCTGTACTGAGAGGTCTTATCCTGAATTGGTATTGAACATTGCCAAATGCTTTTTCTGCACATATTGCTAGGAACATGATGTCTTCTATAAATGATGATGTAATGGATTAAATTATTTGAATTTTCAAATATTGAACTGACTTTGCATATATTGGATAAATCCCACATGGCCATTTTGGATAATTTTTATTTATGGTTGGATTCAATTTGCTAATATTTTATTGGGATTGTTAAATCTATATTCATAAAAGTTATTGTCCTATACTTTACTTCCAATGTCTTCATTTGGCTTTGACATTAACATAATATGGACTCATATAATGAGTTAGTAAGTATTTACTCTTTTTCTATCACCTGGAGTTGATTGTACAGACTTGGTATAATTTCTTACTCAAATATTTGATATTTTTGCATAGGGAACTGGTGTGGGCTTGTGCTTTGTTTCAAAAGAAATCAATTGTTTATTAAATTGCTATGATAAACACAAGCTTATTCAAATTATCATTTTTTGTCTGAGTTTTGGTAGATTATTTGTCAAATAATAAGCCCACTTCATCAAAGTTATCAAATTTGTGGCCTTAGAATTACTCAGAGTTTCTCTTTCTGTGTCCATGCCTCCTTTGATGTTGCTGATTTCATTTCTGATATCAATAACTTCTTTTCCTTTCTGTTTTCATGGTTAGCTTGACTAAACATTTGTCAATTTTAAAGATCTCAAACAATTGTTTTGGTTTCGTTGATTTTCTCTTTTAATTTTTGTTTTCAATTACATTGATTTTTCTTTATTTTATTATTTTTTTCATTTTCTTTGTTTCAATTTAATGTGCTTTATTTTTCTAGTTTCCTAAGGTGGAAACTTTATTATTGACTCTTAAATATTTCTTTTTTTATAATATATATACTCAGTGTTATAAATTTCCCTGTGAGTACTGCTTCTACCACATTCCAAAATATTGATGGAATTGACCATTTGTATTTTAATTTCCATTTGTTTCTGAATATATTCTAATTTTTTTTGTATTTCAAATATTGGATCAGTTTTGCTTCTCATATTTTGATGCTCTGTTGTTAGGCACATACACATTATGAATTTCTATGTGTTAAACTTGGCATGACAGTGGGACAGTGATGCTTTGCATGTGCAAGAACCCAGGTTTGATACTCAAGAAAGAAAATAAAATGTAAGCTCCACCTTAACGCGATATAACCTCTACAGGTACATGTTTTCCATGTCTTCCTGATGTCATATGTTAGGAACTATTTTCTATTCAGTTAGATATATGAATGCTTCTGTGGAAGCAAGATGTAATCCTTTAAAATTTCATGACACTTTAAATATATTCTACAACCTATCACTGTAGTTTGTTTCATGACTGGGAAATATATAGTTGAAAAAATTAAGTGTTCCAGAAATTTTTTGTTACATCACTTGTCAGAGAACTGTCATCAGTATAACAGCTGTATTTAGTAGATGTAAATGAACTATTAATTTATCATTGACTTGAGAGACTTGGTCTGGAAGCTATTATGTTATTGTAGAGGAGAAAATAGTTAAGTCAGAATTTGAGAATGCTACTATCAATTGCACAGCAAAGTGAAGTTTCATAAATGTGGCTTCTGAAAAATGTCAAGACATGGCTAGTAGTAGAAAAATGTAGTTCAGCAAAGAGAAAGAATGTTGAGGATAAGATATACAGATCTTGAAGTTCTAGGGATGGTGCACACACATTATATATGCAATATCTTTTATGTGATCTATACATGAATAATGAACAAAATTTACATGCATTTATAGGTAATTATTTCTGTCATACATTTTATAAAAATCAAAGGGACAATATTTAGTTAGTGGTAAAATTTTGAGCAAACACTTTTAGGGGATAAAAAAGAAAGAAATAGCATGTAAGCTCAGAGTGGCAACATTTTCTTGGTCCCAGTAGAGATGGCCCCAAGTTTCATAGCAAACTCAGTCTACTCTTAAGCAGCTATTCATATCTGTGAATGGGAAATGATCCTCCTCAGAACTGAAAAGACTACCCAAACAGAACATGGTTTCACTGATATGGAGGAATTCACTTATGGGGTAGTGTGCAAAAGGCGGTGATGTTGCTTGTGTCACTTAAATGTACATCTGCCACTAGATCTCAGAGGACTTTATTCTGCTAATCCTGCACATGCTGTTTCCTCTGCCTGAAGTGAATAAATGAATGAAACAAAAAAATCATGAAAACTTGCTAAGCAAAACTCTTGATAATGTATTTACTCTTATAATTTATAGATTAGGACATGGATTCATCAAACAAATCTAATTTCCTTCTAGGTCAGACATTGTATAATACTCTAGGATTCTCATTGTCACATACACTGTGTATACCAGCCACATTAAACTTCTTACGGCTATCCTGTGTTTCATGCTTTTTTCACATTTGTCTGCTTTGTACTGCCTCACCCTAAACAGCTGGTGCTTTTGTGACTGCTATGTGTTCTTTATTACTATCTCAACTGTGGCTTACAAAAGCTTTTCTGAGTCTTGTCCCTTCTATCTAAAGAAATGAAGAAGGTCTTTATCTTCTTTTGGTGTCATACATTATATTCTGTCTTTTTCTTTCTGTGTCTCTGCCTCTTTCTCCTTGATCTCTATCACCTACTTATATCTATTTTATATGTACATCTATTTTTGCTTATTTACTTTTTGGTTCTTTCCAACCTACTTGGGTTCTATGAGAAACGAAACCATTTGCCAGGTGGTTTTTGATTGTTTATTTGTTTTGTTTTGTTGTTGTTTTTGTAGTACTGGGGTTTGAATTCAGAGTTTCATGCTTGTGAGGCAGGTGTTGTACAGCTTAAGACACATCTCCAGCCAAGTCATTTTGGATTCTTAATGTCTTCGTCAGTGGATAACTTATAGTTGCTTAATAAATATTTGCTGGAAAAAATTGAACAATTGCCTTCTAGAACTCTAATTTTACATGCTAATTTTTTCACTATTTTTAGTTTCAATAATAATGCAGAATTCCTCTTACATAAAGTATGGAATTAAAAAAGGACTACACAATTTTCTCTGCAGGTGCCATGTTTTAAGTATCATAACAGGTACCACTCTAATATTGAGCTCAATCTTCTTTCTTTTTTCACCTAATTTTGAATTAATTATTGATTACATTTCAAGTTTCATTTCATAATTATTGAAATACTTCCATTTCCATGACAGTAAAGTTTACAAAAAAGTAAAGAACTATTTAGAAAGATTAATTGTACTCATCAAAAGTCATGCTCTATTGTGTTATTCCAATAGCCAAATATCCTCCTACTCTACATTTGGCAGCTCAATTACATGGCATATTCCTGGCTTCATTCAGTATCCCTTTAGGTGATTCTGTAAATTCAGAGAACATTGAGAGAGCAGGCATGTGGTTAATTCACTGTTTTCATTGAACAAAAACACATTCATCAAATTTCAATGGACATTTTCACAGATATAATGAAGAAATAAAAATCTATACAGAAAAACATGCTAACTACAATTTCACACAGAAAGAACCATTTTATAAAAGTTTGTCCTGATAATTTACCAAGCATTTATCAAACCATAGAGTATAACAACTATTTTAATTTTTAAACAATAGGATACAAAATAATTATACATATTCTTTAATTTGACATTTTGATACATGAATATAATGTGCAATGATAAAAGTCAGAATGATTAATATATATGTCACCTCAAACATTTTTCATTTCTTTGTGTTGATGACATTCAAAATCCTTTTTTAACTATTTTGAAATATATAAATTATCAGAGTCACCTTGCTGTGCTACACATTACAATAACTTTTTCTTCTATTTAACTATATTTTTCAACTCTAAAACCAATCTCTTTCTGTTCCTCAGTCACCCTGCTCTTTCAAGACTCTGGTAACCATTGTTATATTCAAATCTTCTAAACTTCTGCAGATGAATGACACATGTGGTATTTGTCTTCTTAGTCCCACCATATTTCACTTACCATAATGTTCTCCTCCAGTTCCATCTGTGTCCTTGTAAATGGTAGGATTTATTTTTTTTACAGCTTATTAGTATTCACCTGCATATATGTATATGTATTTGTCACATTCTCTTTGTACATTTATGTATGAATGGATACAAGGCTATTGTGAGTAATGCTGCAAGAAACACTGGAAAAGTGTCTTTGTTTTATTATTAACACACATGAATTATACAAATTAATGGTATTTACTGTGGTATTTTCATACATATGTATGTATGTTTTAGTTATATCCACCCACCCTGCTTGTACTCTCTCCCCACACCCTTCCCAATTCCTAGGAATAATTCTTCTTCTTTTTCTTTGACTTGTTTTATTTTGTTTCAGTTTCCACATGTGAAAGAATATGAAATTCTTGTCTTTCTGTGATTCTTTCCCTTTCGTCTGGGCCTCTGAACCCATAGCACACTTCTAACTGTTTTCCCAGTATTTCCTTTGAAACCTTGGTCAAAGTCACAATGAATGCACAAGTCCTCCATTCTGCATGATTGTAAAACCACCACCATTTAAATATTGCCAAGGTCTGCCACTGTGTGATCTGAATGAACCTTGGCTGCAGCAGCAAAGTACTGTTATCCAAGCACGGGGACATACAAGTTACCCCATGACTCCTTCCTTAGAAGATTTTGTTCTGTAAGATCTCTGAAACATATCTTTTTATAGCTCTGATGTAGCTGTGATGGTAGCCGAAGCCTTGCAGATTTCTATGATGTCACTGTGCTTGTTCATTACTGGCTTGATAAAAATCTCTTGGGTTTTCAAAATTGGTGTTAATATCTTTGTCACAACACCCAGACTAGCCACACACTTGCATGCATTTTTTACTTCTTTTCTTGTCAGGCTGAAAAAATTTTAAATATATCCATTCTACTCATTTTTGCTCACTTTAAATTTGACTAAAAGCTTACAAGAATAACAATGCTATAGCCTGAATGCGTTTCTGTTTTGAAATTGTTTCCACCAAATAAACTAGTATACCAATTTCAACCTCATCCTCCCACAAAATCTCATTAAATAGACAAAATATATCCAATTTTTTGTCATGTTGCATCAAGGCTGGCCTCTAATGAATTCTTAATAGAATACTCATTTCAATATGAAACCTCATCAGCATGGCCTTCGTTGTCAACTTCTCTATCAGCCTTCATACTTATAAGCCCTCAATAAAGTTGTCCATTATGCTTCACACATAGCATTCTAGGCTTTCTCTTGCCTTTTCCTTCAGACTTTTACAAATTTTTCCCTATAAACTAATCCCAAAGGTGCCTCCACATGTTCAGGTATAGAATAGTACAATTACTTAGTACTAATTTTCTTTATTAGTCAAACTTGCATCACTATAACAAAGTATCTGACAAAGACAATTTTTTTTTAAAGGAGCTCATTTTGGCTCATGTTTCTGAAAGTTAAAGTGCAAGCCTAAGAGGCCCCATGATTTAGGCTTCTGGAGAAAGCAGCACAACACAGTGGTAGTGTATGTCACAACAAATGAATACATCTTAAATGAGGAAGCAGAGAGAGAATAATACACTTAAGTTTCCACAATCCCCTTTTATGGCACATTTTTTTAATGTGCTCTGTGCTTTAGTAATCACAACAGTTCAGCTGTGTTTCTGGATGATGTTTCAAACAGAGTTGGCATACAACCCACACATAGCAGTTTTCCTGTGATTCCATATCATTAGTCATTTTATATTTAAGGATCCAAAATATATCATGCTCAGAAAATAACACTTTGTAAATGTTAAACAGTTTTTTATTTAGAATTTTTCAAAAAACCTCCATAGTGGTCATTCACACAAATTTGCATCACAGGAAATAACTGAAGATACCAATCTAGTCTTCTCTCTATATAGAAGTGCTACTTGACTCAGAGGCAAAAAGCTGTCCTTCTCTAGAAATCTGCAGGTCAATTTCTCACCCCTAAAACTGAACAAAAAATGTTTCAGTGCAGTCATGATAGCCAGGGATTTAGCCTTTCTGTTTAAAACCACTCTTGAGCATAAAACTTAGACATCCATGTTGCAGTAAGCTGATTCCCATATTATAATTAAAACACAAAAGGTCTTGAAAATTGCTATAGTTCCTGTAGCACAGACTTGAAAGCCTGAACACTAAAGCCTAAGTCCTACATCTTTCTTTAGTTAAGGTTATTGTCACACTTACAGGTTTGAGGCAGTAATCTATATTAGCGTGTGATGACCTCCCATGAGACCCCATCTCCTGAAGTTTCTACCACCTCCTAAGAGTGCTACCTTGTGGTTCAAGCATTTAACATACAGACTTTTGGGGAACACTCATCGAAATCTAGCAGTACAATCCCACCAAATAGTGTATAAAATCTCCCCTTTGTCTACATTCTTGCCAGCATTTTTTGTCATTTTCATTATAGTCGTTATAAAAGGGGTGAGATTAATACCTGATTTTGGTATTGCTTTGTATTTTTCAGATGATTAGTGATGCTGAGCATTTCATATGCTTGTTGGGCTTCTGTATATATTCTTTTGAGAAATGTTTATTAAGACCAGCTGTCAATTTTTAAAACAGATTACTTAGGGCTTTTGTTATTAAGTCTCATGTACTTTTTCTATATTAATCCTTTGTTAAGTGAAAAGTTTGCAAATTGCACCATTATTTATGCTGTCTTTTCTCTCTGCTGAATATTCTCTTGCTGTGCAGAAGCTTTTTAATTCAACATAATTCAGTTTATAAATTTTTGCTTCTCTATTTTGGCTTTTGGAGTATCGTTCAAAAGAAAATAATTGCCAATCCTGATGTTTTCCAGTTTCCTCTGTGTTTTCTCCTAGTAGTTTCAGTCTTAAATTTATGTCTTTGATCCATTTTGAATTTATTTTTATATATTTTGTGAAATAGGAGTGCTGTGTTATTATTTTGTATATGGATATTCAGTTTCCCCACTACCATTTATAAAAAGGTCACCCTATCTCCATTTCATATTTTCGATAACTTTATCAAATGTCAGTTGGATATAGATGCATTGATTTATTTCTTGGTCCTTTATTCTTCTCTATTGCTGCATATAATGGTTTCCTTGCACTATCATTCTATTATAAATATAAATTTTAGTGTAATTTGAGATTAGTTATTGTGCCACTTCTAGTCTTGCTCATTTCACTCAAGGTTGCTTTGGATAGTCAAGGTATTTTACAGTTCAATATGATTTTAGAATTACTTTTTCTATTTTTGTGGAAAATGCCATTAGTATTTCAATGGTAGCTGCATTAAACCTGAAAATTGTTTCCTATAGGGTGGACAGTTAAACAAAATCAATTCTTCTAGAAAATGAGTATAGATCTTTCATTTTTTTGTGTTTCCTGCAATTTCTAATGTCTGAGTTTTCAGTTTTCATTCTAGAGATCATTCACTTCCTTGACTAAATTTATTTCTAGTTATTTCATTCATTTTGTAGCTTTTGTGAATGGAATTGCTTTCTTGGTTTCTTCCTGTGTTTGTTCACTGTTAGTATGTAATTCTACTATTTTTTGTATATTAATTGTATATTCTGCAACATTACTGAATTCAGTTATCAGTTGTAAAAGGGATTGCTTTTGATGATATCTTTTGGTTTTTCTATATATGTAATGATATCATCTGCAAACAGGAAGAATTGACTTCTTCTCTTCCTATTTGTACAAAATGTATTTCTTTATATGGCTGACTGCTCTTGCCAAAGTTTTTAGTACTATATTAAAATGGGAAGAAGTATTAATCAACTTTTCTCCATTCAGCATGGGGATGGCTGTGAGTTTTTCAAATATATTCTTTATTGTGTTCATTCTTTCTCTGCTTAATTTTTTTGAGGCATTTTAACAGGAAATAATGTTTATTCATACCAAATGCTTTTTTGCTATCTATTGTGAAGATCATATGGTTTTAGTCCTTGTTTCTGTTGATGTGATGCACTGTATTTTTTTTTTTTTATTTCTCCCCCATCCAAATACTAACCAGGCCCAACCCTGCTTAGCTTACAAGATCAGGCACATTCGGGTATGGACAAAGACTATTTTTTTATTTCTATATGCTACAGCACCCTCACATTCTACTTTGATGTGGTTTGTAATGTTTTGATGTTTTATTGGATTCAGTTTGCCATATTTGTTGAGAGTTTTTGCAAGTAAGTTCATAAGAAATATTGGTCTGCAGTTTCCTTATTTCTTTGTCTCGTTTTGGTTTAGGATAATGTTGGTTTTATAGAATGAGTTTGGAGTAGTTTATTCCCTTTTAATCATTGAATTTTTGAAGAAGAATGGGTGTTTGAAATCATTCAATCCTAGACTTTTCTTTGTTGGGAGACTTTTTGTTTTGATTCAATCTTGTCATTTGTTACTTGCCAGTTTAGATTGTCTATGTTTCTCCTTCAATTGTGGAAGGTTATGTATGTGCAGAATGTTATCCATTTATTTTGGATTTATATGTTGGTTTGTCAACAGACACTTTATTACAATAATTCCTAGTAATCCTTTGCTTTTCTGTGTTATAAATTTTGCAGATTATTTCATCCATGATTTTATCTATTTGTGTCTTCCTTTTTTTTAGTATAAATGATGACTTGTCAATTTTATTTATCTTTTAAAAAGCATATCTTCATTTTATTAATTTCTTAATGCTTCTAGTTTTAGTTTGCTTCTTTGTATTCTGAGCATTGTTATTTCTTTCCTCCTACCAGTTTGGGTATGGTTTGTTTTTACTTTTTTAATTCTTTAGTTGCAGTGTTAGGTTGCTTATTTGAAATTATATATATATATATATATGTATGTATGTATGTGTGTGTGTGTGTGTGCGTGTGTGTGTATGTACTTTTTGGTGGTACTGGGGTTTATATACCTGCTTGCTAGGCAGCTAGGCAGGTGCTCTAACACCTTAGCCATATGCCCAGCCCTTTTTAGCCATAGTAATTTTTCAGATAGTGTCTTGTGTTTTTGTCTTGGGCAAGCCTCAGACTGAGATCCTTCTATATACTGCTTCTTACATATCTGGAGCCACTCGTGCATGCCACCACTGTCATTTTATTGAATGAGATCAGGTCTCACTACATTTTTGTCTAAGCTGGCCTAAAATTGTAATTCTCCTGATCTCTGACTCATTCGTGCCTGGGATTATAGACTTTAGTTATTGTATCCAGTTATTGTATCCAGCATGAAATTTTTCTATATTTTTGTTATAAGTACTTATTGATATAAATTTCCCTCTTACTATAGCTATTGTTATATCTTGTAAATACTAGTATGTTGTGCTCCCATTTCCAGTTATTTCAAGATGTTTTCTAACTTCTCTTTTGATTTCATTGTTGACCTTTGGCCATTCAAGAGCATGTTGTTTAAATTCCATGTATTTGTACTGATTTTTTAATTGTTTAGCAGTACTGGATTTTAAACACAGGACTTCATGCTTGCTAGGCAGGCACCCTACTGTTTGAGCCATACCCCCAGCCCTTATTTACACTGTTCATAAAGCTTC
Organism: Castor canadensis; assembly: GCF_047511655.1. Lineage (NCBI taxonomy): Eukaryota > Metazoa > Chordata > Mammalia > Rodentia > Castoridae > Castor > Castor canadensis. The sequence goes on along the minus strand of NC_133391.1, from coordinate 92,593,990 downwards.
TCTTGTTCATTTCTAGTTTTCTTTTGTGATGTCTGAGATGAAAATTGTCATGAATTTTTTTCAATTTGTTGAATTTTGAAGAATGGTACATGTGCTGATTAAAAGAACATGTACTCTGCAGCTATCAAATGAAATGTTCTATAAATGTCTGTTCTGTGCATTTGGTAAACATAACATATAGTTTAATAACAATGTTTCTTTGTTAACTTATCCTTTGAATGATCCATTGCTTGATAAGAGAGGGGTGTCAAAGTCTCAAGTATTGTGTTGAACTCTGTATCTTTCTTTATATCTAATAGTATTTGTTTCATATAATTGGATGTTCCAACATTTGGTGCATATAAATTTAGAATTATTATTTTCTTTTGTTGAATTGATCCTTTATCATTATATACTGACTTTCTTCATCTTTTTCAGCAATTTTGATTTTTTATCTTTTTAGCTGATATAAATGTGGTTACTCCCACTTCCATTTGGTTTCTGTTTGCATGAGATGTATCTTTCCATGTCTTCATTTTCAGTCTCTGTGTATTTACTAGTGAAGTCAACTTCTTGTAGGCACCACTTTGTTGGGTTTTTTCCCCAGCTACTTTAAATGTTTTATTGGGGAATTTAATCTTTTACATGCAAAGTCATTGTTGATAGCTAAGGACTTACCACTGTTATTTTGTCAATTATTTTTCTAGTAGTTTTACACAACCTATTTTCTTCTCTTATTGCTCTTCTTTGTAGATTTGTGGTTTGATATATTGATAAGCATTGATTCTTTTGTTTCTCTCTTTTTCATAGCTAGTTTTCTGTGAGGTCTATACTTTTATTTATGATTCTCATTGTCATACTCATGTGGGATTCCCTGAAGCATTTGTTTAAAGTCTAGTTTGGTAGTGAAGAATTCCTTCATTCTTTTTTTAGGGGGGGTTGTCTTGAACATACTTTTTTTTCCCTCACTTCTGAACAGTTCTTTGCTGAGTTCATTACTAGTGACTAGTGAACTAGTTCATGATTAGTTTCTTGTCTTTCCACTTTGACCTTTGAATATATCATGACATTCTTTCTCAGCCTATAAGATTTCTGCTAAGAGATGTTTTTAGTTTAATGGGAATTCCTTTATGTATGACTTTCTCTGGTCATTTTTAGAATTGTCTGACTTTTGATAGTTTGAATACAATATGCTTTGTGGGTAAAACTTTTGGTCAAATCCAATTATGATACTTTGAAATTTTTGGATCTGACTATGTACATCTTTTCTTAGATTTGAGGATATTTTAGCTATTATTTTATCAAATAGGCTTTCTAAGCTCTTTCTCTTCTTTTCCTCAAAGAGCCTCTATAGTATGATTTTTTTTAATCACATAGTATTTCATTGCCTTTCTTTGTTGCTTTATTTTTTTCCACTTTTATTTGTGTGACTGTGTTATTTCAAAAGACTTTTCTTTGATCCCTGAAATTTTTTCTACTTGATCTAGTCTGCTTTTGAGTCAAATAATTTGTTGAATTCTTTGGCTCTAAGAATTACATCTTTTTAATGATCTCTCCTTGTTGAATTTCTCACTCAGTTCATAGCTTGTTTTACTCATTTATTTTATTATATCTGATTGATTTTACTTAAAATCATAATTTTTAATTATATTTTAAGCAGCCTATCAATTTCATTTTCTGGGGGTCTGTTACAAAAAGTTATTGTGTTCCTTGAATGTGTCATGTTACCTTGTTTTTCCAATCTTGCATTTCCTACTTAGATATTTGCACATAAAGTGACTTTCATAGTAAAATAAATCATCCTGATGATGTATCCTTTATTGGTATAGAGTAAGTTGTTGTTGACTTTGCTTCCAGGTGGGTGCAGTTTCTGATCTCTGTAGCTTTTTCACTTGTCATCAGAGTTGGTGGTACATGTGGATATCTCAGTAATATAACAGACAAGAATTTGTGGTATTGGTCTACCATTTGAAATGCAGCTCTATTGGCAGCCCCTATGGCTCTTGGTTTCATATACACAGTTATTGTTATAAGAGACCTATCATTTTTCCCAAGTACCACAAGGGCATGGCCATTCTTGTGGGCCTAAACATGTGAGGTACACCTGCCATGGTAGAAGAAGTGAGGGGTTCCTTTCAAGTTATGTGAGGATGAAAGTGTTCTGGTAGGCTGGACTATCATATCTCTGCACTCCGAACAGTGTCGGTGTCTGAGGATTACACGACTGCTGCACAAATGAGTCCAGGCAAGATTTTGAGCTGCATCTGAAGACTGTGTGGATATCCTCCTGGGACATCTTCAAGTTAAGACATTCAGTATGGGCTGCCTCACTGCTTCTTGGGCACATGAGCAGATTTTTGAGACAACTTGGTAACCTTCTTGGTTACAGGTAGTTGGGCTGTATACATGCCTCAGAGTTGGTAAGAAGGGCCACATAACTTCTTTATAGTGCTTTTGGAGACTAAGTTCTTCAGCAAAGTGTTACTGGAATCTTCCTGAGACCTCAGGAGTATGTGTATGTGAATGTCTGTTTGGTTCCTAGTGTCTGAGATGGCCAACCCCCCTAAGTTTAGCTCTGAATAGCTACTTTGCAAGACCTCAGGTAGATGAAATAAAAGATGGTGTGGTGCAGCAGGATTCTGAGAATGTGTGGATGAGTATTTGCCCCATTTTCTGGGATAATGCAATAGTATAGATATCTTGGTAGCTCCTCAAAGTGAGCAAAGGGTCTGCAGAGACCACAGACTTCTCCAGTAGCATATTCTGTAGTTGTCTGTGGTATAAATGGCAACTTCTGAGAAACTTTTGCTTAACTTTCCTAACTATATGATATCTCTTCATTCCAAGTTAATTTGGACTGAAGAGGCATTACGGCAGGTTCTGTGTTCTTCCTTCCTTTCCACAATTTATAAGGTTATCCTGGATCTCCAGGCTGTGTGACATGTCTGCTACATTCCCACTACACTTCAGAGCTCTCCCTATAGCTCTCCAGTTGAATAGGGCTTTTTTCCCTTTGTTATGATCCTTTCTGTGGAACAGAGCAGGCCAGCCATCTATATACAACTATTTTTTTCATGCAGATTGATGACTCTTACATTTTAACTGCTTTGTACAAGTGATTTAATTTGACTACTCTACATTTATTTTTTGTTACTGGATAATATTCAACAATTTTACTTTTTGAATATCTTATAAATCTACTTAAATGTCAATGAAAGCCTATGGTTTACAAATTGCACTCTTTGTTCTCATGATAATGTATTCCATCCTATGAAATAACCATGTGTTTTAGATTAGATATTGGTTATATCAATCATGTGGGAGCATAATTTCAGTGTTTATCCATTTATCTCTCTACTTATCATTTCTTAGTAAAATTTGCTCATAAGTTCTAGAACTATATATATTTATTTATATTCCACGATATAAAATACACAGAATAGGTTTATGTCTTTTTTGTCTTTCACATCTTCTCCAAGGATTAAATAATGATATCTATTTTCCTATTTCCTTTTAATTCAAGGAATCACATTGAAATAAGGACTTGTAAGCAGAAGTCAGAAAAGACTAAAAATATACTAATCAGACCTTTGAAGTTAATAAAGGTATGTCTTCAACCATAATGCTAACAGGTGGTATAGAAGAAATATAGATATACAAAATTTAAAAGTTTGTACCTGGATGGAGTACAGGCTATGCCAGGTAGGCAATATAAGAGCCATGGACAAGTAAATGAGGAAAACTTCCTAGACAAAGAAAGGAAAAGAAGGAAACAGAGAGAGAGAAGAAAATAGATAAACCAGAAAAAAATACAAGAGAAAATTTACAGGTGCAAAATTATCCAGTGTCCTTTTTTTTTTTTTTTTTTTAGAATGAATCCCCATGTTAAATCAGGGTTTTAATACCATTGGAGCCTTTTTTGTAAAATTTTTTGTTGTACAGAGGGCTCTCATTAACAATACCTGGTCTGGACTCAAACTCACAATCCCTCCTACTTCTCCCCACAAAGTAGCTGGGATTACAGATGTGAGTCACCACACAATGGTCTAGTGACTTTTTAAAAAAAGAAATGGTTCTTACTACATTGCCCAAGTTTACTTTAACTATTTGGGTCCAAAAAATCCTCTTACTTTAGGCTTCTGAGTTGCAAGGACTATAGGCTTACACAAGAGCAGTTGGCTCTATCCAGTAGTTTTTAAAATCTTTCTTGTATTGGGTAAAAGAACTTGGCAAAAACGCAGCTTAAATGACAAGTAAGCTTACTCCACACAGCATATATAAATTGTTTTCTGCAGAAGTCTGTTTAGGACCTTAGAAAGAAGAGAAAAGGTAGAAAATATATTAAGGGAATGTGAAAGTAATAAACCTGCCAAGTAATCTCAAATGTGTAAGGGCTACAAATGATAGGAGGAAAATGTGAGTATTTCAGAATGCATAAAGTTATTTTATTTCTTTTTCTGTCTCTATCTTTTTTGTATTATGTATATGAAATGTTGGTAAGGAATTAAAGAAGGTAAGTGTGAGCAGTGTTATAAGTGATATTTATTTGATTGATAATTATATTATTCAGTCAGTGAGGCACTGCTTGTGGAAGTAATGGCTTCAGTTGTGAAAATTGTTTCTAATACCACATTACTTAATAAGAACAATAGTGCTCACTGAATTGTGCTTTAATACATTGTCTGTGCTCATCCTGTGTATTGGACCTTTGTTACATCCGAATTTTCTAATCAATTTGGCAATGAACAAAGTTGATGTAACAGCAGTGAGATGGTTTAACTGCTGTAACAGATGACTGGGGAGTAATGGAGTACTTTGCTGAACACTGTTTCATTTTGTTACTTTTCCTTTCTTTTAAGATAAGAAAACTGTTCCCATTAATTGTTGAATTATTTTCTGTATTGGTTAAAGCAATTAGGTTTTGATGATCATGGTAATAGGGTATAGCAACGATTTTAGAAAAATGCTGATGATAAAGAAACAACTCTATTGTGGGTCTGTTAACTTTTCAACTTGACCAATAATGAACCAACCTCAGAAGACACAAAACAGATAGCAGTAGTGATTATAGATCTGTAATGAATTTTGTATGTGCTAATGAATTAATGACATTATCAGTGTATTTCAGCACTAATAAATATCTTGGTAGAAACAAATTTTTAAAATAGTTAAAAATGAACATATTAACTATAATAAACTACTTATTCACATACAACTGAACACATTCGTGCTTCCTTAGACATTTATTGTAACTTACTTTAAGAAACAAAGCAGAAGAAAGTATTTAATTTTATTAGTTATGTGCTCAAAGCTTTTATGCATGGCAACACCTACTACTTTTTTTTCATTGCTGTGATATGCTTAAGGAACTCAGGAAGCACATGAATTAACAACATTTACCAGAACTTTTTGAATTCATTAGAATTTAAACTTTGAACATGTTTATAAATCTTTTATTTTATTCAAAAATAAAATCCCATGTAGATATCATTATATTTAGGTTATCTTACTTCAGACTTGAAACTACAACATATATATCTGACATTCCTATGTTTCTTTCTGGATTATACCAGATAGCTGACAAATGTAAATTTTTAAAGTTCAACATTATTATATCACTGAGATGGAATACATGCATAATAATTTTGCTCTAATCTTGGGGAAAAAAGGTAACTAGGTAGTTATGTACTAACATCGCTCATTAAGTTAATGACTTTACTTAATTCTTATGTCTGCTGAAAGCAACTCATTAAGTTTATGCTCTTTTGTATTCATTACAATAACACCGTGTAAGATTTGCTTTATTTTTCTTTATGATCTTCCTATAAAGTATTTGACAGGTGAGATAGCTTAACCTACTTTCCCAAGAATAAGAATCTCTTCAAATCTCTGGTACAGTCATATAATCTTTAAAATACTATATGCTAGTGTGTAAATGATTTTCTGGGCTTAATATAATAAATAATACCATAGACTATGGCTTAAACAATAGGCATTTATTTTCTCACAGTTCTGAAGGCTAGAAATTCTAGATCAGGATACCAACATGGTTGGGTTCTGGTGAAAGGTCTCTTCCTGGTTTGTACTTATCATGTGTTCACATGACCTTTCCTTAATGCATGAGGATGGGTGGAGAGAGGGAGAGAGAGAGAGAGAGAGAGAGAGAGAGAGAGAGAGAGAGAGAGAGGAAGGAGAGAGGAAGAAAAAAAGTGAGAAAGAAATGCACCAGGTGTCTCTTTTCTTCAAATGACATTAATTATAGCACATCAGGGCTTTACCTTTATTACTACATTTAACCTTAATCATCTCTAATGTTGGTTCTCCTGGCTTTCAGAAACAGAGTAAGCAATAAGAGATTGAACCTTTTGAAATGGAGGGGAAAGCAGCTTTGTCTCATAGAGATGTATTTGGAGTGGGCTGATCCAATGATCTTTGAATCACCTTGTTTGGTCATGTTACCCTTAAAAATAAAGCCCATTTTGAAGGAATAGCTCTGTAGTGTAGTATAGAATGGTGTGGTGTGGTGTGGTGTAATCCAAGAGGTCTGGCAGCATTTCTTCATACTTTTTTCACTTTCTTAGTTCAAACTGAAATGGTTTGCTGATATATTCACAAATCTGTTCCTGGATTCTTTTGAGATGTCTGATTAAGTTCATGAGATATAGTTACATTAATGATGCCCACCCTCATTACCTATTTTCTATATTAGAATGGCATAGCTGTAATAAAATATCTGAGATAATCAGCTTAATAAGAGGAGAGATTTGTGTACTTGTTTCTCACAGTTTTGTAGGCTTCAGTTGATGTTCAGTTGGTCATGTTGCTTTTAGGCAGGAATTCATGACAACAGCATTGGAGGATGAAGTTCTTTAGTTTATAGCTGCTAAGAAAAAGAAAACATAGTGGAAAAGCCCAATATCCTATCACTCCCATATGCAGTATATGCCCCCAATGACCTGAGACCTCCCACTAAGCTGTGCTTCTTAAAATTTACCTTATCTCCTAATAGTGCCATGCTGTGACACATGGGCCTTTGGGGACCTCCCAGGGCAAAACATTATTGAACAAGCTTTCTAAATACTCAATTGTGGTTTCTATTTAAAATTTCTTCTAACCTATACAGGAAAGATATATAGGATTCAATGCAATTTATTTTGGAGATTGTATTGATAATTTTTGAGAAAATAACAAGAACGATACCTTAAGAGGTTTTAGCTAGATAATTGCATAAAAGGGATAAAAAGCATGAAAATGCCAAAGCCTTAAAATGTTTGCCACTTCTCAAACAACCCAATAATAAAAATATATATTAAGATTAGGATATAGATCATTAGTAGAGTGTTTACCTAAAATACGCAAAGTCCTGGATTCAATCTCCATCATTGTAAAAGATGCATAAGCATGTAGTAGCTGGAGGTGTGGCTCCTGTCTGTAACTCCAGCACTTGGAAGGCTAAGTCAGGAGACTTATGGATTTAAGGCCAGCCTGGACTACATAACAAGTCCTTGTCTCAGAATCTCTCTCTTTCTCTCTCTCTCTCCCTCATGTATACATATATTAAAAATCAATGATGTTCAAAAGTTCAAAGCCATATTTGCTTGTATTTAACCAAATATGAAAACAAATTGAAATTCAAAAGAAACTATTTTGAGAGTCTTCTGTGTTTCCTGTAGTCAGTTTTAATGAACCATGAATGATGCTGACTGAATATGTTTATAATCCACACTCAAATTGTGGCAATACCTGCCAGATCTGAATAGAAGGAGTTGAATTCCATAAAAGCTTTGTATTACTTACTACAGCTTATTCATTCTTATGTAAGTTGATTAAAATAAGCTTTTTTAAAAGTCAAAACTTATAAAATACATTCAGTAAGTGGTCATGACCTTTAATCAGTACACCTCACCCATTTGATAGAATTTTTTTGTTCTTTTGTTTTGGTTTGGTTTTTTGGAGCACTCTGGTTTGAACTCAGGACCTCACACTTGCTAGGCAAGCTTTCTTACCACTTAAACCACACCACCAGCCCAAGTGAAGAGTTTGATTTGCTTATTTTTAACCTTAGGATTGTGTTTTATTCATTAAGTTTCAAACTCCACAAATATCTTATCCATGAACTAAAAATCTTGTGACATTATCTAAGGGAAGCTATTTGGAGACAAACACATTAAAGTGAGTTATCAAAGAAACTCTTCAGGACTTTGTGGTTCTTACTTACACAAGTGTAAGATGGCATTATTCTGTGAATACTAAACATTAATTTGTTATTAAATATATCTTCACTTATTTTTCATAAGAGGAGAAATTACAGTTATATAATCTGAAATAGTTTAAATTACAGGAACAATTCTCTTTTAATGCATTTTTGTTAGTTTGAAGGTAGGATTCACGCTGAACTTGTTCTTACTTTATAATTATAAATTATGAAAACCAAAAGTAAAATTTGTAGCTCAAGGCTGTTGGTGTAGCTCACTGAAAGAATACTCTTCTAGTTTGTGAAAACCTTGTTTCAATCCCCAGCCATACAAAAAATAAAAAGTAATCAATTAAAATATTAGCTCAAGTATATTACAAGCACCAAAGATAAAAGAAATGTTTTTTAAAAATCTTAATAAATTCATTAATATAACAAATTTCAAAAGGTGTAATTTAATGTAGTCAGTTCTGATATGCTTGTTTTGGAAATGCAATTTGTACCAATATAATTAATATATTAAGAAAGAATTTAAGCATAGCATGAATTTTGTTAACTTATATGTGATTTCCTTTAGGAGAAACATGAGATAGACAATGACAAATGCACCAAGCTAAACCCAAGAGTAGAGTTATATCAGAGTTATACAGATCTGTTATCTTAGCCATGAGTGATGGATGAGGCAGGATAGATGAGAAGACAGGGAATTTATATTATTTTAATAAATACCAAAAGGTCCAGACTCAGACATTGAAAGTAAAAAGTAGAAAAAACTGAAAACCCAAAGCAGCTGGACACTTCTTCCTATCACATTTTAAATGTTCAATTACAAAAACATGGTTATCTACATTTCAGGGTATCCTCATTTCTCTAGACTCCTTGGATAGGTAGAGAATATCTTGTTAACCATGAGTCTCTCTATTTCCACTTCCTGCATGGAGTGGTAGGGGGAAAAGAAATGTTTCTCTTTTTTTTCCCATTTTTTACCACTTTTATCCTGTTGTACTAAATTTCTTTCCTAATAAACTTTACTATTACTTTTGCTACAACTTTTGCATCTTGCTTGAATTCATCTCTTGCCAGATGCAAGAACTGAGGTATTTATCAGAGCTCTCTTCATGGTGTAACAAGTGCACAAAATTTGTTATGAGTTACAAATACTCCATCTGACCTTATAACTTTTAGTCCAATTGCAAGTAACCTTGCAACATTTGTTTCTACCAAGCCAAGGCCCACTTCAACAGATTTTTTCTAAGGTAAAATTGTGTATTTACTGTCATATTTAGATAGCTCTCACTTATGTAACATACCGAGACTGGAAACTAGGAATCATGGGTTTGCTATGCAGGTTAAATTAGGGAAAAGAGACTTGATGGGATGAACCATTGGCCCAGAGGAAAGATAAATAGGGAGTGGAGAATGTTGAAACTACTCCAGGCACATTGGAACCACTGAAACCCACAGATCATGTGAAATTGAACTTGAGAATCAATCATAAAAGGACAAAAAATGCATACATGGCAGACAATTTGAATAAGCCTATATTATTTGGACACTCTCAGCTTCCCTTCATTCAGGGAAGAAAGATCTTCACAAAATCCCCAACCAAAGGAGCCATGATCAGCTCAGTCTTTCTGAGCCCCACCTTCATGAGTATTCTGTCTTTCTTTACTTTGATAAACTTCTTTTCCATCTGGAACTCACTTGTCTGGGCTTATCATTCCTGGACTGACCCTGGGCAAGAACCCAATGAACTCAAAACTGGTATCATAATTTTGGTGTGTTGGCCCAGAAACCAAAGACATCTTAGGGTGAGTGGAAAAAATGGATAATTTCTTGTTTTTCTTTGTTTATCAGAAAGCCTGTTCCAAGTCTAATAAAATCTATTAAAAATATCCTGCACCTGTCAGCCAGTTAAATGCAAATAGCATAGCTGCTGGTCTTAAAGTCACTGGTGCAAGGCTTGCTGAAATGAGCCAGTTCATCCTCCACTGCCAAGATGGAGGAAATGGTTTGATATGGCTTCAATTTTCTTTCCAATCACCTCTGCAGAAGGGGATTTAAGACCAGTCAATGGATAGAGAAAGCCCTTCTCAGAAACTGAAGGCTTTCTTGTGAGACCCAAAGGATGAGAAAACAGCAACCTGGACTATCTATAAGCCAAAAGGTGACTAAGTCTTGGTACCTCAGGCTACTCCCAAGCACAGTGGTCTGATCTCTATTTTCCTTTGCTCTTCTATAGCCCATACCAAGGAGAGCACCTTCATCTGCAGGGCTTCTGGCCAATTTCACTGACACTGGGAACAGAGATGTTCCTTAATAGCCCAGGTAAGAGCCTGGGCTTTACCAGAAATGGTCTTTTGTTCATTCACTATGCAGCCTGCTGATTCCTCCTCTGTAGACTTTATCCCCAAGATTTCTACCCAGGTCATATGACCCGGTCATGGGGGAATTAGAGCTATACCCGGTTCTGCCCCTGATGCCAGATCATAAAGTAGACAGCCAGTAGAGGTCACCCTCATCTCCCAAAAAAGTAAAAATAAAAAAAGATCTGAGGCAAGTTGCCCATCTTTGTGTTCTGAGATGAAATAGGTAGCATATGTCTGCTTTTTAATTTAAGAGAAGAAATATCCCTGGCTAATTGCTTGCTTTCATTCCACTAGGGAATTGGGCCATAGACAATGATTAAATGAGTTTAAACACCTAAAAAAATAGAACTTGGAATCCTAGGAGTAGCTTCCCTAGCTCCAACACATAATTCTTAGAGATTTGTTATCAGATATCTTATGGGAAGCCCAGTAGGTCATGCATAAGAGAATATGTGGGATCAGGCTGGGTGATGTTGGATTAGCCCTAGGAGGAGCACAGAATGTGGAGGAACTCATCAGTTACACCAGTATAGAGTGGCTGAAACCCAGACAGTCTGTGTCCTTTCCTCCAGCCACAGAGAAGAGGGATAAAGGGCTGGGCCCTATGAGGTTGGCAGGTAGGACATGACACATCCTAGGCCACACAAGAAAGGGAAGGATCTGGGGATGCCCAAATATGTTCTTGTCATTATCTTGCAGATGGGGAATTGATCCTCCTTCTTATACACCACTTTGGAATGCATTTGAAACAATGGAAGTCAATTTGACCCACAATTCTTAAAAGAAAAGACTGACCCTCTTCTGGAGTGAGCAAGGCCAAGATATCAATTGGGAGGTGGAGAGAAGAGGCCTCAGAAAGGAAGTATTAATTAAAATACTATACTGAAATTGGATCTCTTTTGTAGACAGGAGGGCAAATGGACAAAAATTCCATACATGTAGATTTCTTTGCTCTGTGGGAACCTGAAAGGATTTCATGCTCATACTAAACAAGAACTTAAGTGCACCAGCCAGGAAAGTAGCCCTCAGAGCTGCCAGCAACTATGCAGATGAACTTTATGGTATGGGACTTAGTAGATGACCCAGTCATAGGAGAAGGAACTGGGAATGTGTATCCTCAACTGGGGGAGAAAAATGGCAGTGGGATGTCTCCTATCCCGCTAGAAGCCATGCAGTTCCCCCATATAGAAACAAATTGGAATCCCAGTTTGGAAGAGGGGAACAGAGAAATAAAAGCTTCTTCTGATGCATTGTTGAGGGGTTAAGGCAAAACTCAAAATGAACCTGTCATCTATTCCCAACTCTCTCAGATCTCACAGAGAGACAAGGAAACCCCAGGAGACTTTTTATAATTCCTGTGGGAGGCCTTAATCAAACATACCAACTTGAACCCTGACAGCTATGGTAGGCAGCTCATAATTAAGGACAAATTCATCACTTTGTCAGGTCCAGATATCAGGGAAAACTATAAAAATTTGCCCAAGGATGAGAAGACAATATAGACAATCTGTTTAAGATTACTACTAAAATCTTCTACAATAGGGAGAAGGAAGACATTAAAGTGAGAAAAGAAAAAGCCTGAAAAAAAGACTACTGCTCTAGTGTCAGCCCTACAAAAGGCTGGACCCAGTAAATTCCCTGTGAAAGTGATGGGAGGGCCAATCCTTATGCTTGCAATTTGAAAAAGAAGGACATTTTAAAAATGAGTGACCTCCAGATGTGGAGTCCCCCTAAGTCTTATCCTATCTGCCATGGATATCACTGGAAGGCAGACTATCCCAGAAGATGAAGGCCTGGAGCCAGATCATCTCTGATGAGACAGAGGAGCACAAGACCTGTCTATAAGTCTACATTGGATCAACATCTATCATGGGGAGTCTCACATTACTAATGAAATAAAAGTGACAATAGTCAATTTTTTTCCTAGATACAGGAACTACTTATTCTGGCCTCCTCAACCCTGGAATCCTCTCCAATATTTGAGTAACCATAAGGGGAATCTCTGGCCGGCTTCCCAGTAAATACTTCTCACAACCTCTTAGCTATGAATGGAATGCCATTTATTTACTCACACTTCCTGGTTATGCCCACAAGTCCCAACCCCCTGTAAGGAAGAGATATTTCAGCTCAAATGCAGATACTGGTACTTGGGGGACTAGAACAGCTTTTCTGTTTATCTTCAAACAAGACAGTAGTCAATCCCAAGGTGTGAGCATCCCATAATGATTGGAAAAGCCAAAAACATGGTCCCAGCTTGCATACACCTAAAAGATGACTCCAACTATCTCCACCAAATGCAATATTCCTTAAGACCTGAAGCAAGGAAAACACTGAAAGACATCTTTAAAAAACCTCAAGCAGCAAGGACTACTTGTGCCCTGCCAGAGTCCATGTAACACTCCCATTCATGGAGTACAAAAGCCAAACAGGGAATGGAGATTAGTCCAGACTGGTCATTGAGACTATAATTCCTATTCATCCAGATGTCCTTAACCCCTATACCTTGCTGTCCTAAATCACCAAGGAGTCAGAATGATTTATAGTCCTGTATCTAAAAGATGCCTTTTTGTATATCACTACATCCAGATTCTCAGTTTTTATTTGCTTTTGGAAACCCTTCCTACTTCCCCTAATGCCTAAAACAATGCTGTTCAACTAATTTTTAGAAACGTGCTATGCCAATGCCCTTGGCACACTCACAACCCTAAAGATAAAGGTGTCTCTCCCTTGTGTATAGATGAATGCAGGCCCTCAGAGTCTGGGCAACTGATGGTATGGAACTGGAAAGAGATCAAAGCTAACATACACATAATAGACCAACTTAAGGAATAAGCTAGAGTCCAAGGATAGCTGGCACCATAATCTGTTTTCATCTGTAATCAATATTCTCTTTGCCTTGATACATCCTTTATTGGGCTCCCTAATCATAATTATCCTACTTCTCATTTTTGGTCCTTCTTCATTAAATCTAATCATAAGAACTGCCTCCGCTTGCCTAGATTCAATGAAGCTACAAATGATGGTGGAAATGCAGCCTCTGATAAGTGCCTATATGGACATTTAGCCAGAATCCCTAGATTGGCCTTCTGCTGAAGGGTTCGCCTGACTTCCACATCTGAAGCCCCTGACCAACAGGAAGCAAACAGGTTGGTCTTCTCCCCTTTTCCCCTAATGGTAGTTAGGGTTACCCTTCAGTGGGGGATTGAGAATGGAAGGTAGGGGCAGGGTCATGCTAGGCAGATTGGATTAAGGAAAAGAGACTTGATGGATGTGCCATTAGCCTAGAGGCAAGATAAACAGGGAGTGGAGTATCTTGAAACTACTTCAGGCACCTTGAACCACAGCAGCCTACAGACTGTTCTTGATTGAACCCAGGACTAATCAGAAATGGACAAAAAAGCCCCTGGTATTGGGACATGATGGACTTCCCTTCATCTGGGATTGAAGAATCTTTTTAAAAAAACCCCAACCAAAGGAACCATAAGTGGCTCAGTTATTCTGAGTTCTGCCCATATGGTTATGCTGTCTGTCTTTAGTTAATAAACTTCCTTTTCTCCTGTCACTCATTTGTTGTCAGGGCACATCATTCCTCGACTGACCCTGGGCAAGAACACAATGAACTCAAAACTGGTAGCAATTTGTTATATTATTCTGTCATCTCATTAGGTTCCTTTTTCCCCCTTTAAATCTTTAATATTTTCTTGTTCAATTTTTCATAGCTGGTAAATTTAAGAATGTGTGTACAGGATTATAGGAGAAGTGACTGTAACATGGTTTAAGAAATTAAATCAGTATCATCTAGATTTCCCTAAAAAACTAAATAAGGATATTGAAAGTCATATTTATGATTTCATAAAAATGAAAAATTAGTAGGTATCATTAAAAATAGCTATAAAATGCATTAAGTCCTTGGGTTGTGCAGTTTTTTAGAAGTATTTTATAATGTGAGGGCCAGGAATTAGGTAGGATTCCTCTAGGAAAATTCCATATTGGATGTGAAGCTGGGCCATCCAGAGCTGCTCTAATTCCAAGGGAAAGATTCTCACTGTATACTTATTTCCTGATTTTTGTTTCATCTTTTCAATAAGTTGTGACACTGCTACAAGCAAAGCATTCTGTTTCTCTATATACTATGTTCTTTACTCTTAATATGGTGAGTGTTTGGACATAGTCTTATGCTCATTCCTCAATCTTGAGGAATTTGCTGGTTGGCCCACCTGTTGTTGGATTGGCATGTAAATTCCATCAATGGCACCTAAAGCACATAAGTTAAAAAAGGGCCACATTCCTGTGCCTGAAATAAATGCCATGGTCAGAGGCATTAGGTGTCCCTAATAGAAGAGCAGGTAACATTCACATGAACCTTGTTTCTAATGATTTCTCTTGGTTTTGCTTGTTTTCTTTTGGAAGGACTGCAAAAAATGATTCCATTTTGATCTTGACATTTTTCCCTCATCTGTGAATGAACCATTTCTCCAAAGAGACATGGCTGTTTAATCATTCTGTATTTGGGAACTTTGGGATTGGTAATACACTGTTCAGTCTGATTCTGTGTTGAAAGGAGAGGCAATAGATGACCAGGGTCAGTGTAAACCTATGCCCCCACACATACACTTTTTGCTAAATTTGAGGGAAAAAGAAGACTTAGAAAAAATGGCCTTTAGGCACATACCATAGAACTTGAGACTTTGAATTTAGGTTGTAGGAACTATTGCTTATTTACAAATTAAGGGCAAACATATATAAATTATCATATCAGGTGCTTGTATACAGTTCTATTGAAAAAACCTTTCCAAAGCATAACAGGTACTTATTAAGTCCTTTTGTTAAAAAGTACTTACTCCTTACTTGGGCCCATAAATTAACTGAAAGCAGGGGAAGACCTTTGTGTCTCTCTCTCCATTTTGTATTTCTTTTTCTCTGAACAATTCAACTTTCAGCCATCTTGGAATTCAGGAAGGACAGGACTGAGGGACGACATGTTTATAGGAGCTGAAATTTCCAAGGAAAGGATCAGCAGAGATTCAAAGAACAGACAGCTTCCCCCTACCCCAAACTATGGACAATTACTATAATGATGAGGCTATACCAAGAGCAGAAGTAATCACCTGGGGGAATCAGATTGCTACCATAAAGTGTTGACAGGGTTTACACTTCTCTGTAACCTCTCTGAGAAAAAGAACTGAGGTAATGGTCAAGCAGACCACAGTGTGACTGGGACTGTGTAACTATGCATATCTCTCATCACTCCTACAATTCTTTCTCTGTTTAAACCTAAAACTCCTTCAAGTCTGTTCACCATAGATAGGCTGAGTATTTACTTTGCCTCTTCTTGTGGCATGCCTATGCCACAAAACAAACCTCATTTCTCTAACCATAACTCATCTCTTTATTTGGTATTCTGGGGTGAGTAGACAGTCCTGACATGTAGAATCCCAGGAGATGGGCTTGCTGTCTCAAAGTCTGCTTTGAAAAATACTTAGTCTTACACATAATCTTACATTAAAGCCTTAATTTAATTTTTTTAAATGAAGATAAGGAAAATAAGATTGCCCAATTCTAGCTTACAGAGACATGACTCATGTAATCTAAAATCACAACAACAATATAGTGTTTGGCAACTCAGCAACCCAATTTTAGGTATTTTTATAGCATGTAAGACAACAGTCATAGTAAACCTAAAATTTTGACTGTTGTTCTTTTTAAAATTTTATAAAACTTGTATCAGTAAAACAAATTATGTATTATAAAATAAAAGCAGTGAATTTAACCGAAGTATAAATTAAACTTCATTTTAAAGACCTTAAAACTGACAGATGCTTAAATAAACTTTAATTTCCTTAAAATTTAATTTTCTTATGCAATTAAAATCCTAACGGCAGAAACATATAAGAAATTAACTTGTTATTCTAAAAAATTTTGTTCTTAAAAGTTAGTTCTTCAGTAAATTTTGCTAAATGTAGGACAGTAGTTTAAGTAATGCTAGTTATTTTAAATAGTAAGAACTAGAAAGCCTTACAAATACCCTTTCAGTTACAGCCAACTTAATTATATATAAATCTTCTCACATAAGATTTATATTTTATAAGCCCTCTATATTGATATAGAACTTTTGTAACTCATTTACATGTTTAATTATAATAAAAACATAATCCTTAAATTGTTATGAAATGAATGTCATCCTAGAAATCAGACAATGCATATGGTACCGACACTTTCAAAAATCATCTTTTATTTTTCTTTCTTTCTATTGTTTTTGCTTTGGTATAAGGTTATTATAAGGAAAAGAAAGGCCAAATAAAGTTTTCTTGAGTTTAAAAATTTTGATAATATGTCATACAAACACTTCATTATATATTCTTTGATATTCAGTGAATATCCAAACTTAGTGTATATACACATTTCTAGATTTCTAAGTATTTATTGATCAATTACTATTCATATACAGTCATCTATACTTCCAAAAAATTGTGGATGCCATTTGTAGATACAAGCATTGCATATTCATTGAAACCATAAATGGATTTGGGATTGCAGAAAGCCTGAGGACTTTGTTTCCAAATCTTTTTTAGCCAATGTTATTTGACAACATAGAGATTTTTTTGTCATAGAATGAACTGTGTGTATTTGTACACAAACATCTGAACAACATTAAAATTAAGAACAAAATTGTTAATGACATTACACCCTGATTCATCTGTCAGAGATTGACATTTTATATTAGATTCAATATCTATGATATAGATAGATAAATTGTATTATACTACATATATCCTAAAAACATTTCCAATTTTATATACAACATAATAATTGAGCCCATTGATCCAATGAACACAGAGAATCTAAATCTAATAACACTTTGTACAAATAACACTGATTCTATCTTGATAACTTTATAAGTATTTATATTTATGTCTATACACATAGAAAATTCAATATTAAAATATTTACCCTCATAATAATGTTTACAAAAACATGCATTACAATGGAAATCAGAAGCAAAAAAAAAGTACAGCCAAATTCATGAATTAATGTTGAGTAGCAACTTTATCCCACAGCCTTCATAAGCTATTTTATCATCCATGAAATAAACATATATCAGTACAACCTTACATGCAGTAAAGCCTAAAAGCCATACATAAACTGTCTCTATACATTGGCCCAGTCTCCCAATTTTAAATCACATTCTAGCAATTTAATTATCCCTCACATGCAAAATATAAGCCATCTCTCTTCTTGGTAAAGTTTAGTAACAGAGTCCTCTCATCTGTTATATAGAGAGCAATAGAAGGGTCCACCTGTTCTTGAATGTTACTACGCATAAAGGGCGGCCTCTTCCATAGCTTCAACATGAAAAGAAAATGTGTCATTTGATCTTAACATAAAGAACTTTGCTAAAATATACATCCATGATTGTCCTCCACAAAACAATCTTAAAAGAATTTTATATTTAACCATTGGATGCATAAAATATCCCTAGAAAAGAACTCCACAGCACTAATTCAATAATAATAACATTGTTAATGTACCAATTCAATTTCTATAATTTTGTATTAAAATATTGTTACACATTTTAGTAAACCTATGACTAGTTATCTCCATATATCAAAAAAAAATCACAATTCATTTGTATTTGAATACTTCTTCTACTGGATTCTTTAATGTACTTAAAATTGTGCCTTTCTGATTAACATATAAAACATTTCCCCTGCTCCTTTACTTTCTGTTACTCTTAACTGCTCAAAAAATGAATGTAGAATTGAATCCTTTTGAAAAATTTTTTTCAGAAGATGGCTTTTATCAATCATTGTTTTAAAAATATTTTAACCTAAGCTAAATAGTTACTGTGTTACGGAAATCACATAAAAAGTATGTTAATATATGTTAATACAGCTTATTCCCTCCAGATTATTGGTCTATATTAGATGAAAATGTACTTTTAAGTTTTATTTCCTAATACTTATTGTTCCTCTAAAATCATTTTTTAAAAAATTATTACAAGGTCAGATTTTTTCTTAAT
This sequence comes from Castor canadensis, assembly GCF_047511655.1. Lineage (NCBI taxonomy): Eukaryota > Metazoa > Chordata > Mammalia > Rodentia > Castoridae > Castor > Castor canadensis. The sequence goes on along the minus strand of NC_133391.1, from coordinate 92,575,428 downwards.
GACTCAAAAGATTTTCTTATATGCTAACAATCTATGAAACACATTTAATAGACCCAAATATATTATCTTCTCATAGAAATTGAACTCATAAGACAAAGCAGTATGGTAATATAAGTATACCAACTCTATAAACACACAGTTAAATCCAAATTATATGTATGAGAAATTAAAGTAATCTGAAGCCATTTGATTATATTGATAAATATTATTATTTCCAAAACATGTAAGTCCTGAATCAAATCTCATTTAGCAATAAAAATATTTTTATTGATTTCTTTCTTTTAATCCTAAAGTGTCAGAGCCAATTCCTTTGGTTCTGCATTACATCAGGAATGGCTGAATGGCAATGTGGCTGAATGGCAATGCTCTGGGTAATTTTAAAAAACAGGTCATTTTAGTGGCAAAGGAAAAATAATGGAGAAAAGAAGCCCATTTACCCAATGAATCTTCCCACTGATCAAACAAATAAAAACCAGAGAAAACAAAACTTTAAAAAAGTAAATTCACCAAAACAAACAATAAAACCCATGTGGTCAAAATGAGAAAAAGTGATAGATAACTCTAGGGAACTCCAAGACAGAATTAGCACTTTCCATTATCGTGAAGCCATAACAGAGATTTCCAAATACATCTGTTTTATTTATCCTCTTAAAAATGGAGCCAAAAACACAAAGCACAAAGAACCCAAATTTTCTTGTCAAACAAATGGTCCTGAGAAGAGCCCCAGATTTTTCCCACAAACAAGCAATAAAAGACAGAAACAAGGCCAAATGTCCTTGTCCAAAAAATGGTTCATGAGACAGAATGAAAGAAGAATGAAGCCTAATGTGCACAACTGCCAAGAGCTTGCTGGAGAAACAAACTTGGGCCTTGTAGATTGCAAAGGTTCATTTTTTTTCCATTTAGATGGCAAGGGCCACTGACATTGGCTAAAGGGAAAACAAGGAAGTTTTTAGAACCAGCAATCCGAGACAGAATTCTGGGAGCTTTCTATCCAAAAGATGTCACCAGGTATTGTCCCTTTGAGAATGCCAAGTTGTTACTGAATTCCCCTCTAACCCCAACAAAAAGACTGACTCTAGGTTTTCTAAGTTAATGCTTACCCACATTGAGAAAATAACATAATATTCAGAATAATAGAAAAATGAATGTATTTAATTTTGACCAAAACTGGGAAGACAAAACTTCTCTATCTCTGCTGTGTCCATAGCAGTGTAACGACTTATGGAAAACATGAAACAACAGAGGGGAAATAGGCACATGGAGACAGTCTTTCTCCAGACACCAAACAGGGCTCCTTTGGGTGGCTGGCCCATTTTCATACAGAGCATGGAATTTTTCTAGAGTAATCCTAATTCTCAGGATGCCCATTACAGAGAATATTTTGGTAAAAAGTTGATTTATACACTTTATTTAAAAACATATACAATAGAATAAAATTATATTTTATCAATTTTTTCTTATTTTTAAGTTAAATTTACAAGGAATTAAATTTAAAATGTATTAATAAAATACAAAGTTTTAAAATATTTTGTTTACCTAAAATTCTTTTTAAATTTTTTTTATTATGCTGGGTGGGAGTACATTATGGCATTTACAAAAGTTCTTACAATATATTAAATATATCATACTTGAATTCTCCACTTTCATCATTTTCTTTTATCTCTCCCTCCTGCCACTCCTGGAATAGTTCCAAAAAGTATATTTTTTCCACTTACATACATGTGTACAGAATATTTGCATGGTATTCATCCTCCCACATTCTTTTACCATCTCCTCCCCCTCCCAATGGCATCAACCCCCTTAAGCAGGACCTGTTCTTCCCTCCCTTTCTCTGACTTTGCAGAAGAAAGAAAAAACATGACACTTGGTTGTTTAAGATAGCTAAACAGGGAGTTTCCTTGTGGACTTCCATGAATTTATGTATTATAGCCCAATTTGGTTCATCTCCTCTATTTCTCTTCTTTCTGTCTTAGTCCCTTTCTTATGGTTGTCTCTATCAGTTTAAAAAGTCTATATTCATTCTTGTATAGAAAGTACATTAACCATATTACCATTCTTTACTTCCTTCTTTTACGCTCCCCTTCTCAAATGTGACCATCTCGTTATGTGATCTGTTTTTCATAATATTGCTGCATTTGTATTAGGTCTATATTCCATACATGAGAGAAAACATGTGGCTTTTGTCCTTGTGAATGTGGCTAACTTCACTTAAGATGATGTTCTCCAGTTCCATCCATTTACCTGCAAATGACAAAATTTCATTCTTTGTGGCGGAATAAAATTCCATTTTATATAAGCACCACATTTTCTTAATCCTTTCATCTGTACTGGGGAATCTTAGCTGTTTCCGTACCTTAGTTATTGTGAATAATGCTTCAATAAACATGGGTGTGCAGGTGCCTTTGTTATAACATGACTTACATCCCTTTGGGTATATCCCTAGGAGTAGACTTTCTGGATCGCATAGGAGTTCTGTTTTTAGTTTTTTGAAGAGCCTCCATACTGTTTTTCATAGTGGTTTACATTCTTACCAGTAGTATGTGAGGTTCCTTATTCTCCACATCCTTGCCAACATTTGTTGTTGTTTGTGTTCTTGATGGTAACCATTCTAACAGTAGTGAGGTGGAATCTTAACATGGTTTTGATTTGCATTTCCTTTATGACTAGGGATGTTGAGCATTTCTTCATGTATTTTTTAACCATTTTGATTTCTTCCTTTGAGAAAACTCTGTTCAGTTCATTTGCCCATTTCTTCATTGGGTCACTGAATTTTTGGGAGTTTAATTTTTTGAGCTCCCTGTATATTCTGGTTATCAAACCCTTGTCAGATGTATAGATGGCAAAGATTTTCTTGGAGTCTGTAGCAAACTCTTCAATTTAGAGACATTTCTTTTGTTGTACAGAAGCTTTTTAATTTCATGTAGTCCCATTTGTTTATTCTTTCTCTTAGTTACTGAGTCACTTACATTCCATGAGAAGTCATTGCATATGCCTATTAATTCCAGGTTATTCCCTGCTCTTACTTGTACTAGCTTTAAAGTTTCAGAACTTATATTCAGGTCCTTAATTGACTTTAAGTTGATTCTTATACAGGATGACAGTCACGGATCTAGTGTCAGATTTCTGCAGGCAGATATCCAGTTTTCCCACCAACATTTGTTGAAGAAGCTGTCTTTTCCCCATCGTATGTTTGGAAACATTTGTCAAAACTCAGGTGGGATTCATATCTGGGTCATCTTTTCTATTCCACTGGTCTTCAGATCTGTTTTTGGGCCCGTCCCATGCTGTTTTTGTTGCTATGGCTCTGTAGTGTATTTTGAAGTTGGGTATTGTGATACCTCTGATGTTGCTCTTTTTGCTCAGTATTGCCTTAGCTATTTATGGTCTTTTGTGCTTCCCAATGAACTTTAGGGATAGCTTTTTCAATCTCTCCCACGAATGTTGTTGGAATTTTGATAGAAATTGCATTGACCATGTAGATTTCTTTTGATAATATAGCCATCTTCACTATGTTGTTTTTGTCAGTCTGAGAGCATGGGAGATCTTTCCACCTTCTCTAGTCTTTTTCAATTTCTTTTTTCAATACTTTGTAGTATTCTTTGTAGACATCTTTCACAGCCTTTGTTAAGTTTATTCCTAGGTATTTAATTTTTTGAGGCTATTGCAATGGAATGATTTTTCCATGTTCTTTCTCAATCTGTTCATTTTTGGTGCATTGAAAAGCTATTGATATTTGTAGGTTTATTTTGGATCCTGTAACTTTGCTGAAGCTATACATGGGGTCTTGGAGGTTTTTGGTAGAGTTTTTGGAATCTTTCATGTATAAGATCATATTGTCTGCAAATATGTATACTTTGACTACTTTCTTTCCAATTTGTATTACTTTTGTTTCTTCTTGTTTTATTGCTCTGGCTAGGAACTCCAAGATTATTTTAAATAGGAGTAGAGAGAGTGGACACCCTTGTCTAGTTTCTTACTTTAGAGAAATAGTTTCCATTATTCCCAATTTAGCATGATGTTGGCTCTAGGCTTGCCATATATAGCTTTATTATGTTGAGGTACATTCCTTTTATTTCTAGTTTCATCAGAGCTTTTATCATGAAAGGATGTTGAAATCTATCTAAGGCTTTTTCTGCATCTATTGAGGTGATCAAGTGGTTTTTGTCTTTGATTCTGTTAATATGCTACATTACATTAATGATTTGTATATGTTGAACTATCCTTGCAACCCTGGAATGAACCAGACTTATCATGGTGTATGGTCTTTTTGATATGCTGTTGAATTTGGTTGATCAATATTTTAAGTAAGGATTTTTCTTCATTAAAGATATTGAACTATAATTCTTTTTCTATTATATCCTTGTCCAGTTTTTAGGTGAGCATAATATTGGTTTCATAGGATGAGTTTGGCAATGTCCCTTCCCTTTCTATTTCATGGGCAAGTCTGAGGAGTGTTGATGTTACTTTTTTGAAGATCTAGTAGAATTCAGTAGGGAATCCATAAGATTCTGGACTTTTCATTTTTGGGAGACTCTGTTGCTGCTTTGATACCATTGCATGCTATAGATCTGTTTAGGTGACTAATATCCTCTCTGTTCAGTTTTGGATGGTAATATGTATTTAGAATTTGTTCATTTTTTTCTAGATTTTCCAAATTATTTGAATATAGGTTTTCAAAGTAGTCCTTAATGATTCCCTGGATTTCCTTGGTGTTTGGTGTTTTCTATACTTTTTTTATTTCTAATTTTATTAATTTGGCTCATTTCCCTCTTTATTTTAGTTAGATTTGCTAGGTTTTTGTTGAACTTATTTATCTTTTCAAAGAACCAATTTTTGTTTCGTTGATCCTTTGAATAGTTTTTCTGATCTCTATTTAGTTGATGTCAGCTCTTATTTTTATTATTTTGCTCCTGCTAGTTTTGGACTTAGCTCATTCTTGTTTTCCTAGGAGTTTGAGATACAGCATTCAGTCATTTATTTGAGATCTTTCTGTTTTTAATATATGCACTCATGGCTAGAAACTTTCCTCTTTTGATGCCTTTGCTGTGTCCCATAGGTTCTGGTAGGTGTGCTTTCATTCTTATTAAGTTCCAGGAATTTTTGGATTTCTTTCCTTATTTCCTCAGTGAGTCACTTATCATGAAGCAACATGCTGTTCAGTCTCCAGTTGTTTGAGTATTTTCTGCTGTTTCTTTTGCTGTTGAATTCTAGTTTTATAATGTTGTGGTCAAACAGTATGCAAATGGTTATTTCAACTTTCTTATATTTGTTAATAGTTGCTTTATGACCTAAAATATGGTCAGTTTGGAGAATGTTCCATGGGCTGCTGAGAGGAATGAATATTGTGCTATTGCAGGATGGAATATTCTATAGACATTTGTCAGGTCCATTAGATCTATGGCATCATTCAATTCTAGAGTTTCTTTGTTGATTTTTTATCTCAACGCTCCCTCTTGGTGATAGAGGAATATTAAGTCTGCCACCAGCACTGCTTTGGGGACGTCTATCTGTGTTTTGAAGTCCACTGGTATCTGTTTAACGAAGTCAGGTTCATCAACTTTAGCAGTATATAAGTTAATAATTGTTGCTTCCTCTTAACGTATTGCTCCTTTTTTTAGTATGAAGTGACCTACTTTGTCTCTTCTGAAATGTGTGTTTGAAGTACACTGTATCTGGTATAAGTATTTCTACTCCTGCCTGTTTTATGGGGATTAGTTTGATAAATCTTCTTCCACACTTTCACTCTAATGCAATGTTTGTTTCTAACTATAATGTGGCTTTCTGTAAACAGATTGCCTGGTCTTCCTTTTTAATCTGGCTTGCCAATCCATGTCTTTTAAAGGGCAAATTGAGGAAATTAACATTCACTGTTAATATCACAAGGTATGTGGTGATTCCTGTCATTTAGTTTAGTTTTGTTTAGTTTTTTTAAGGGTTTGTGTCTATAAATAATTCTATGCTACTCTCTAATTACTTCTCTGTTCTTCTCTTGAGGTTTAATAATTCCCACACTTTCGTGGCTATGTTCATTTTCATCTTCTGTATGTAGGATTCCTTTCAGTATCCTCTGTAGTGATGGTTTAGTGGTCATATATTATTATAGTTTCTGTTTACCATGGAAAATTTTTTTTCCTTCTTCAATTTTGAATGATAGCTTTGCTGGATAGAATATCCTAGGGCTAATTTTTTTTCTTTCCATGCTCAAAATACCTCATTCTTTCCCCTCTTGCTTTTAAGATTTTTGATGAGAAATCTGCTATCATTTTGATGAGTTTACTTTTATATGTTATTTGGCTTTTCTTTTTTACAGTCTTCAATATTCTTTCTTTGTTATCTTTACTAACTCTTTGACTGTACTATGTCATGGAATATTGTAAATTGGTCATGTCTGTTTGCCATCATTGATGCTTCTTTACCTGAATGGTTATCTCTTTGCTGAGATACAGAAAATTTTCTGTTATTATTTTGTTGAAGGTATTACATATACTTTTGGCTTGGATCTCTTCTTCAATGCCTTGAGTCACATGTTTGGTCTTTTGATGGAGTTGAAAGTTCTTGCATATTCATTTTAAGCTCGTGAGTCTTTTGTCTAAGAATTCTTCTGTTTTTTCATTTGCATCTATTTTGTCTTTGAGGCCTGAGAGTCTGTCTTCCACTTGTTCCAGTCTGCTGCAGTGTCTTTCAACTGTATTTTTTAGTTGATTTATGGGAATTTTTATTTCCAGGATTTCTGCTTGATACTTTGTTCTGAGACTTTCTGTATTTTTATTATAATCCTATTTCATATCTTGTTTTGTCTTATTTATTTCATACATCTCTTTTTTTATAGTCTCCTTTGTTTCATTTGGGAATTTGTTGAAATTCTCTCTGCATTCATTTAGTTGTATCTTTGTCCTCTTGATTTTTTTTAATTTCTGTTCTTTTGATATTCATTGACTTGTTTTTGATGTTTACTTTAAGCTTCTTTTTAAGTCATTGAACATTCTAATCATCAGTCTTTTGAGGTTAGCAAATTGGATTTCATCCCATTCACTTTCTATCAAATCTTCTATTGTTATTAACTCTTTGATGAGTCTTGTCCCTCTGTCTTCTTTTTCTCCCCATTCTTCTATTTTGTGCCTTACTCATGTGATTTTGATTAGTTAGTTGGGATATTTAATCACCTGTTTTCTATACCTTCACTTAGTTTCTATGTTCTGACTAGCTTAAAACTTATTCTGAGAAGCTCCTATCAAATGCCAGCACCTGATTTAGAATCACAGGAAAGAGTCCAGAACTTTGAGTGAACTGATTTTTTGCTTTAGTATTTTCATTTTTATTATGATTTTTATCTTTATTTTTACTTCCTTTATTTTTTCTTTTATGTTTTACAATCTTTTGTTACTTATCTCCTTCTTCCATTCTGTCCAAATATTAATTTGCTTAGCCCCCTCTTACCCCACTTTCCTTTCTTTCCCTCATTTTTTTTCTCTTTTTCTATTTTTTCCTCCCTGCTTGTCCTTTCCTTCCTCTCCTCCCCATACCATTGCCACCTCTTCCCCTACCTGCTCCACACTCACCACACATTGAATAGTTTACTATACCAAGTTTATGCATTATCCCCATCCTTCTTATCCCCTTGTAATCCCTGACAAGAGCACCTTCTCCTCAATGACTGAACTACACCTTATACACATTAGGGTCCCATTACCCTATAGATCCCACACTCAGACTTATTCTCCCCTTCATTCCCTCCCCCCTCCCTACTTTCTTCTAGCCATTTTTAATTTCACAAGTATGTATGGCTATACAAGCAACCATCTTATCCCCAGTACCCACTGTTGATAGAAAATATCACCAAGAGTTTCTTATATATTATACAAATAACTGGTTATCATTGAATTTGTGAATTTGTTATTGCTAAGTTATATCTCCTGGTCAGGGTACAGAAAAATTACAACAACGTAGATAAGAATTAAGCTAGTCAGAGCATAGAAACTAAGTGAAGGTATAGAAAACAGATGATTAAATATCCCAACTAACTAATCAAAATCACTTGAGCAAGGCACAAAATAGAGAATGGGGAGAAAAAGAAGACAGAGGGACAAGACTCATCAAACAGGTAACAATAACATAATAGAAGATTTGATAGAAAGTGAATGGGATGAAGTCCCATTTGCCAACCTCAGAAAACTGATGATTAGAATGTTCAATGACTAAAAAGGAGCTTAAAGAAAACATCAAAAACAAGTCAATGAATATCAAAAGAACACAGATTTTAAAAAAACTCAAGAAGACAAAGACACAACTAAATGAATGCAGAGAGGATTTCAACAAATTCCCAAATGAAACAAAGGAGACTACAAAAAAAAAAAGTATATGAAATAAATTAGACAACACAAGATATGAAACAAGATTATAACAAAAATACAGAAAGTCTCAGAACAAAAAATCAAGCAGATTTCAGCTTTTTGTAGATCACTTTTTGGCTCAGTATGAAACCCTTTAAAGTGGTCAAATTCAAATGTGGTTTTTTTTTCACTAGACTGTAGCTGTGTCACTCTGACTCCACTCAGGCTAAATCAGCTCAGTGTTCCACTTCACCCCAACACAGGCTAGGTCAAGTCTGCATTCTACTCCACCCCACCAGGCAGAGGTGAATTGTTCCTTTCATTTATTTGGCCACCAGTTTTGTCCAGTGGGTTCAACTGTCTACCAGATGCACTGAAACACATGGCTTCCTTGAGCACAAGTGACATGTTGCACAAACCTGGTGGGGCTGCAGATTTTCTCCAGTGGAATTAGGTCAGCTACAGCAAGTTGAAGTTAGGCAGGAGTCCATAGTTCTGTGTCTGTGTATTATGATGGGTCCAGAATGTCTCAGGTGCTTGCTTAACTCATTCTGCAGTTCTCTGCATTGTGTCTTTGCTTTTCCAAATCAAGACAAAGGAAGCAAACAAGAAAAAAAAAAAATGGAAAAACAGCTTTCCAGTGGGTGATCTTGCTATGCCAGTCCCAGCCCATGCTAGGACTTCCCTGGGTGTTAAGTGCAAAAAAAAGCTATTATAAGAGTTAGTCATTGAAAATTATGTGCACCCTATGTGTTGGCAAACAAATCAGGATTACCTGATTCTTTCTACCATGTATCTGGAGTATTTTTTTCTGAAAGCATGTAGCTTAGGGTTTCCTGGTCTCTCAGCTACCTGCCATCTTGAGACCTCTTACCTAAAATTCTTTATCAAGTAAGTACATATTCTGGCATAAATGCATTTGTAAATTTGTTGCAGCAGTTTTAGGCCCTCATATTTCTTACATGTGGTCTGACTATTTGCTCCATTGTAAAGAAACAAGTAATGGTGGAGATGAAAGAAAGGTGATTTCAGTAAGACGGCATGGGTATGAAGAGGGGGTGGGGAGCAATGGGAGGGCATGTATTTCAACCCGTCATCCTCTTGGAGATGTTTGCTTTGGTTTTTAAGAAGAGAAAGAATTGAGGGGGCAGGAAGAGAGTGGTATATATAATTATTAGACAGTCCTAGTCACAGATGTGTTTGGTAGTAGTCACATGTGGTCTGGTTACTCATGGTCTCAAGATAGGTCAGGTGGAACGATTGCTGCCTGGCTGGTTGTCTATCCTGCAGAGATTCTGCTGCTTCTTTGCTTGGAGGCAGTTTGCACTATAAAGATGTTATCAAATCAGTCTTGTTCTTTGTGGAACCCAAGGTGATTACAGGAGAGTGAGAGAGACTCAAAGTGAAGAGAGTTACAAAATGGAGGTGGGGACTCCAAACTTTTATCCTGCTTTTGGTTAATTCATTGCGCCCAAGTAAGGGATAAGTACTTTTCAGTAAAATTAGCTTTAAGTATATGGTCCAAGGCCACTTGGCTCACAAATGTCATTGCCTTCTTTGGATTAGTGGGTATGGTGTATGTTTAATTCGGGTTCAATATTTCTTTCTCAGATACCAAAAGTTAAAATACAAATTATACTAAAATCAATGGCTTAAAATACCATAATGTGTTAATTCTCATTTCATTTGAGTATCTGTTGAATGATTCTTCTGCTCTTTTGCCTGTGTTTATCAGAGAACCAGCCATGTTGCTAGACTCATCTGCTTATTGAGCTGCTGGGAGTTGGTCTTCTTACTTGTGAACAATCATGGCCCAGTCAGCTAGCTAGTTTTCTTGCATCATATTCTCAGTGTAGCATTCCAAAGATCAGATACTGAAGCCACTACTCATTATAAATCCTAGGCCCAAAATTTGAAAAATCAAGGCAGAATTCTTATCCACATTCAATAAGAGGTTAAGCTTATTCCACATCCTGATGGGACAGTAGCAAAGTTATACAATAAGAGGTCATGAGAGGATTCTGTTTTGTTTTTGTTTCTGCAGTATTGAGGTTTGAATTCAAAGGGTTTACCTTGATCCACCCTATCAGCACTTCTTGTGATTTTTTTTTTTTTGAGATAGGACCTCACTAACTATTTACCCTGAGTTGGCTTCAAACTGTGATCCTTCTGATCTCTGCTTTCTGAGTAGCTAGGATTACACTTGTGAGCCACCAGGACTCAGCTTCATAAGAGGATTCTGTCAAGCATTTTTTGGAATAATCTATCAGAGAATGTATTTCAAAATGTGTGGCAAGAGAAAATCAAGTGGATGCTTTTAAAGCAGAACCAGAGGTAAAATAACTATATTTAAAAAGAGTTTGGTGAGGAAGGAATTTCCACATACTCCTTGAATACATCTCCTTAGCTTTACATTGATCAAACTAATCTGAGTAACTAAGCTAGTTAGCAAGCCATGTTTGCTTTGTAACAAACTTGCTACCAATGAGTATAAAAATTGCTAAATTGAGGTAATATCAAGGTATACTCCTAGATTTGGAGGAGGTATTAGAGAGAGAACAGAAAAACAGAGCACCAAATGAACAAAACCTCACAGGACATCATTTAATTCTAAGATAATTTCAAACATCTTCATACTTATGTAATTTTGGTCCAAGAATAAATCAGTAATTTAGTCAATTAATCCAAATGATAGACAAAGTCAATCTTAACAAAAAGAAAGCTGAAGTAGATAGAGAAGATAAGTTCATAACAAAAACCTAAGGTCAACTCATCCAGACACATAATAATTCTAATCATTTATGATTCAAATTAAGTGAAACCAAAACTGATAGAAATGCAAAAATAAATAAACACCCAATTACAGTTGGAAATTTCAATATCCCTCTACCAATAATAGAAAATGTAGAGTAAACTTTTGAGATTTGAAGTAATTATTATTCTGATGTGGGTATCAATCTACCTGTGCATGATTATGTATGAAAAATGGAGAAAAAAGATAGTGCCAATATCAAAGGATCAAAACTAGAACTAGATCCATTCTGTTTGATGAGACTGAATTCCTCTGAAAATACAGTGAATTGTAGCTATTAAACTTTATATCACAAGGCTCTGATGTAGGTTTGCAAATACATGCATAGTTTCTCTTTACTGATACATGATTTTATATCTGTATTACTATATATTTATATATCACAAAAGTTATATACATAACATACTTAATAAGTGTTTACTTTGAAATTATTTTGACTTGTTTTTCCTTTCTTTTATGAACCAATGTACCACAGTATTCAATAAACAGGCAAGTTGGTCTTTCATATAATTTTGTCATCACCATTAATGCCTCAAAAACTGTTAATCTTTTCTGTAATAATTTTGAACTTAACTTCTTTTAGATTTCTAATCCTTCCTTATTTATGTTGATTATAAAGTGCTTACCAATTTTAGTTCTTGCATAGCTAATGTTGAAAGGTTTAGTGTGCTTTCTGTAGTCCACTGCCAGTCTCAACACAGCCAGATGAGATGTATGTTAGATATTTGATCACTTGTAAATTCATGGGTGCTTACTAGGAACTGATCCAGAATAAATTTTTCTCAATCATGATGGTACAATATAGAGGAAAAATCATGTGTTTTGATGAAAGATGACCTTAAATATAAACAATAAGCAAATTCTCTTTTCCAATAAATAATCCAGCCATCTTCTCTGCATATAAAATGTGTATGAATTTTTCTTGGTTTAATGGACAGTTATTTTATTTCTCTGAAACAGAATTCCTTTTGCTTTCAAATGATACTTTGTGATACTGAGTGTACTCTATACTTTACTCTTTAGGAATTGCAAGAGTGACCAATCCTATTCTCCAGAACCAGTGTTTTTGATACTGGATTGGAAAATAATTTAGAGTTTTCATCACTTATAGAAACATTTAATGGAGTGCCTACAAGTGTTTTAAGGTATTCAGGGTGCAGGGATACAAGAAGACGCATAAGGTGACTCAATTCATAAAAATTACTCTTAACATTACACATATGCTTTTTATTATCATTTGCTTGCTCCCAACCATTGCCATAAATTAAGATACATGAACTAATGCTTTGGGACTTCTGATGAAAATTTGGAAGAATAGGGAGACCTCAGACATTTCCTTCATTATTTGTATGACAGCATGTAAGCTAGTGTTCTAGTGTCATATGGTAAGAAGGTCTCTTAATGAAGCCAATTAAACAAGAGTTAACTGGCTGTTACTTTTCCTGAAGGTTATAATTTGGCTTTCTGTTATGTGAGACACTGACTCCATTTTTAAACAACACTAATTTGAATTGAATGTCTCTTATTTGCAATTGACATATATGGTAAGCATATAATGAGAGCAAAAGCATTTAGTGGAGGTCATCTCAGTGTGTTGTGGCACCAAGTTACAACTATGAAATGCACTGATCTAGAGCCTTTATATACAAATGATTGGCACACAGCCCTTCCTGTGCACAGTGCTAGAGGCACATGCTAATATTTCTTTGCCATTGCATTTTCTATGCTTCTTTCCCTGAGCAAATCTTTTCAACTTTCTTAGTTAATCTTTATTTAGGTATATAAATTCCTTCATGAGGAATTTAGAGCTACTAAAATTTGTTTTTTAATATGGACTTGCACTTCACACTGTAGTCCACATTCCACATATTACTCAGTTTAGCACTCATGAAATTAATCTCACATATTTGTTTTCAGATTCTGTATACCCTTACCAGTGATGAAATTTCCTATAGTCCTTATAACTTCCTCTAATTTTATTGAGGTATAGTTGACAAAAAAGTTGTGCATATTTAAAGTATACAATATGGTGTATGTTTAATATGTTATTAGCATATGTTAATTGTGCATGGGGAGTTCATTGTCCATTTCCATATGTGCTTATAATGTACCTTGATTACTTCCTCCCTCCATCAGTCTCCCCATTTCCCTCCCCCTTCTTAAAACAATTCCAATGGGTTTTATATAATGTGATATTTTGATGTACATGGACATTGTGAAATCATAAGACAGCTAAAGCAGACATGGCAGCCTACACCTGTAATCCCTGCTACTTAGAAGGCAGAGGCAGGAAGATCACAAGTTTAAGACTTGTCCAGGCAAAGGTAACAATGAGATCCTTTATCAAAAATCAAAATAAAGATAAATGGGCTGATATATAACTCAAGTGGCAGAGTGCTGGCCTAGGATGTGCAAGTCTCAGCATTGAGGACACCAACAAAAAACAGCTAAGCTAGCATAATGAGCCCACCTAGCTTCTTTCTTGATTCAGATGCATTAGTTGTAAAGAAATCAAGCATCAATTCATATTTAGAAATAACAACACACAACAAGAGAGAAATCCCTAATTATGTTTTCATATTAAATTTGAAAATTGGAAAAAATAGTAAAAGTTTTATCTTAGGAGATATGTTTTATCTCTTTTTATATGTTTTGCTATAAAAATAAGACAAGGAATGAATCCTTCTCCATTTCATATTTATATCTAAGCATAGTGCACTACCAATAAATTTTTTACTGGTTCATTGAAATACTTTACCTCAAAAGGCATATTGTACTGTATATATTTCCAATTAGATAGGTAGACCTTTGTGTTAGTAATACTGAGACTTATGTGTACACGTATTTTCCTTTATAAAGTGGACATATCCCTTGTCTGAGAGAAAAAAATTATACGGGGAAGAATTAAAGCAATTTTATTATACAGGATGCAGAATTTAATTGTATTACAAATAGATATAATTTATTTGAATATCAATTTTTCATTATTGACTTTAATTAAAAAGTGAAAATTAAAATAGTAAATGCTATTAGGAGAGAAAAATGAGATAAAATTATTAAAATTTATTTTCCTGTATTAATTCATAGGCTTCCAAAACATAGTGTACTCTAGTTGCCTATTTTGTTAAACAGTAATACAACCAGAAGGATTGGCATTAATGTGATCTTTCTCTTGAATGTAAAAAGTAATTACTGGTAGGATATATGTATATAATCCAAATCTATATTTATAAATTTTTAAATATTCTTTGAGCAAATTTCTTTTTTAAAAAACTGCAGTTATGCACATTCAAAGGATGCATCTTCATTCTGTTTCGCCTAAGCAAGAAAGAGCTATTGGCTGTTATTTATTTTGTACCATTTTATTATGTTATTTCATGTTTCCCTTACTTTTATTTCTCATATCTTGATATCATACACTTCCCCCATATATATTGCTTTTTCTCTCTTTTATCCATTCTTCATCCATGTTTTCTTATTATTTATGTACTCATAATTTAACCTTTATTTAATTTAAAATTCCCAGTGTTTCTGAACTATTTAACTCCTTTGCCTTTAATCATTATGGATATTGATGTTGTTTCCAATTGTATATTACTTTATCTAAGTACCTGGTTTGTTTTTGTGTGGCTCTTGTTACTGAAGTCTTTTTTATCTCCTATAAGCAGCAGTGGGAATTGGGACCTCAAAAGAAGGCTGTCAGTAAAAAAACCTCCATATAAAAATGAAATGAGATATCTATCTCAACAGATGCACAAATCAAAACATAAAAACAACAGAAGTATGAAAAATTAAGGCACTATTATTGCTTCAAAAGTTCATAAATTTTCAATAATTAAATACACAGACACCAACATTGTTGAAATGTTGGACAAAGAATTCAAAAGTATTTTTACAAAATGATGTATGATGTCAAAGAAGATACAAATAAATGGATAAATGAAGAGTGACTTCAAGGCATTAATGAAAAATTCAGCAAAGAAATAGAAATTTTGAAAAAAAGCAGTAATTTGGGAAAATTAAAGCTCAGTAAGTTCAATAAAAAACTTAATGTGAAACATCACCAATAGACAAGATTGAGTAGAAGAAAGAATACGGGATTAAAGACAAGTTGAACAGCTATTACATTCAGATAACGATAAATAAATAAAGCAATCATGACCACACCTTTCTGGACCTCTAGGGCACAATCATGAGACCAATCCTATGAAACTTGGTGAAGAAGATGGAGCCGAGATACTGAATAAAAACAAAGAAAAATGATTCATTGAAATTATAGCAGAAAATTTCCCAAAACTAGGGAAAGACATGTACATCCAGATATAACAGGTTTAATAGCTATGAGCAGAAAAAAAAATCTTTCCTCTTCTTATTGTTGTTAAAATACCAACAGTATGAAAAAAAAAGAATATTGAGAGCTTGCAGAGAAATGCCATGTTACTTACAAATTCAAATATCTCTGAAAAATAGCAGACATCTCAGAAGAAATTCTAGAAGTAGGGAGAGCAAGAAATGGTGTACTTTAAGCCTTGAAGGGAAATAACTGCCAACCAAGGTAACTATATCCAGCAAAGCTATCCTTCACAAATAATAAAGAAACAAAGACCTTCTAAGATAAATACAAACTAATTCAATTACTAATTTTAAGTCAGCATTGCAGAAGATACTTAAAGAAATCTTACATACAAAAGAGGAATATAGACATGAATAAACATGAGAAGTAGAAGAAAAACAAATGTTAATTAGAACATTATTCAAATTATTAACTCAGTATACCAGCAAACTTCTAGGTTGTATGAAGAAGAAAGAGAAAGCAAAGAGTATTTTAATCAAATCGGGAAAAAAAACAAATTACAGAACTTATCACATAACTCTCAGCAATAACCCTACATGTAAATTGTCTTGCCTCGCCAATTAAAAGACACAAAGGTTTCAGCTTGGATTAAAAACAATGAGACCCACCCATTTTCTGTCTTCAGAAGAGCATCTCACTAACAGATACACACAGTCTGAAAGTGCAAGGATGGAAAATGGTATTCCATGCAAATAGAATCCAAAAGCAAGCTGGAGTAGCTATTCTTATATGTAATAAAGCAGTATTTAGGCCAAAATTAATCATAAAAGATAAAGAAGTTCACTAATTATGAATAAAGGCAAAAATTCATCAAAATATTATACTTATAAATTTATTGGATATTCACCCAATATCAGAAAACAAATATGAATGATCAAATATGAGATCATCCATACCAAAAAAACATTAACAAAGATGCTTCAGAGTGAAACTGCTGCATAAATCAAATAAACTTTGTAGACATCTGCAGACTATTCCATCCAAGAGATATATATTCTTCTCAGGAGCACATGAAACTTTCCCCCAAATAGATCACATTTTTTGCCACAAGGAAAGTATTAGCAAATACAAACTTTGAAATAATTTCCTATTTCTTACCAAATCGTAATGGAATAAAACTAGAAATTGATAGCAAGAGAAACTATGGAAATAGACAAATAAATGGACAATGAACAATAAGCTTTTGAAACATCAGTGGATCATTGAAGAAATCAGGAGGTGTTATTATTTGAATGTCCCCCACAGACTCATGTGTAGAACTCTTGGTCCTCAGCTGGTGGTGCTATTTTGGGAGGTAATAGAATCTTTAAGAGGTGAAGTCTACATAGAACAAGTGGATCAAACAGGGCATGTGTTGAAGATTATACCTGGCCTATGTCCCCTTATACTTTGTCTGTGTCTTGTTTGCAATGAGGTGAGCAGCCTGTTCCACATAGTTTTGCCACTGTGATTTTTTCCCCAAGTGCATAAGGCAAAGTAACAATGGACTAAAACCACTTGATCCATGAGTAAAATATATCTTTCTTCCCTTAAGTTGTTTCTGTCAGGTATTTTGGTCACTGCTACATTGAAGCAACTAACACAGGAGAGATGTTTAAAGGCAGCAGAAACAAAAGTAAAGAAAAGCCAATGAAAACACAACTTACTAGGAAATGTGGAATACAGTGAGGACAGCTCTGAGAAGGAATTTTATAGCTGTAGGTAACTAGAGTAAAAATTAGAGATACCACAAGTAAACATCTATTCAGGAATGGCAAGATCTTACAAAAATAGCACACCAGGTCTAAAATTAGTAGGAAGAAAACAATATCAAAATCAAATTGAAAATTAATGAAACAGAAACAAAAAGAAAAACACAAAGAATCAATTAAACAAAGCTTTAATTCTTGAAAAGGTAAAAAAAAGATCAACAAAACATTAAATACACTAATCAGAAAAAGAGAGAAGACCCAAAATCCAGAGGATCATTAGAGAAAATTATGAAAACTTATATTCCAATAAATTTTTTTTAATGGAGGAGATTGCAAGATGGCAATTTGCTGATAGCTCTGAACTCCAAAATGGAGCTCCACAAACTCGAGAGAACATGAAAACTGTTCTTGGAAAGTCACATCCCATGTCCCACAGGTAGCGAACAGAGTTCTGCATGAAACTAAACCAACTGAAGCAACAGAACACAAAAACATTTGTAGATGTGCATTTCCCACTGTGCACTGGCCCTGAGCACCAGTCAAATGCACGGACCAGAGTGCTGACTCCTCCAGGAGAACTGAGAGAGCTGATAGCTTCAGCACAAGAATTCTGCCAGAACCTAAACTGATTGAAGAAACAGAATATATGGAAAAATGTTTGCCGGCTTGCAGTTTGTGCAGCACCAAGAGTGGAGCATACAGTGGGAGCTGGGCACAGTGGCCAAGTGGGGCTGAGAGAGCAAAACCTTCAGCACAAGAACAGCATGAAGAAGGTCTGCAACCAAGAAACAAATGTACCCACTGGGCAATCTGCTAAGGAGATCTGAGAGACCAGTGGGCAGAAATGAAGCCAAACTGCTGTGGCCTGAGACAAGTCTTCTCTGGAGCTGCAATGAACTTCTCCAGTGTGCATGAGACATCCCCAACCTGTACACCAAATCACATGGCAACAGCCAGCAAGACCTCCACCTGAGTTTAGGCAACCACCAGGGGAAGACCTGCAAGTACCAGGTACCCAAAAAGGAACATTAGCTGGGACCCAACAACAGTCCACAGAGATCACAGGGAATGGGTCACAGTATGGCAGAAATATTATAAGGGAGCTGCACCTCCACCCATGTCAGAGGTCAGAGGACAACTGAACAAAACCCTGTGTTTGGTGCATAACTATAGCCTGTAAGTTGTGAGGACTGTGTGAGATAGGAACATTGCAAATGTGAGTGGGGAGAGCCTGGCTGGGTGTCAGTACAAACTCCAAAGAGTTAGATCTACAAATATCCCTCCCTCAACAACACCACAGAGGCAGGTACTCATTTAGCTTGCCATCTTGTGTACTGAAAGACTCAGACATAAAAGGATGTGACAAGAGTAACAGCAATAGAAAATTCCCAGTTCCTATCTAAAGTTTATCCCCATTGCTGCTGAAACTATGATGTACCTCTCATACATTTAAAAAACTGCATACATTAAACAAACAGAAACTTATCAAACAAACAATCTAATGATGCACCCTAAGCTCCTAGGAAAACTAGAAGAAACCAAGCTCAAAACCAGAGAGAAATAATAAAGATCAGTGCTGAGATCAGTGAGATTAGGACCAAAAAAACTATGCAATCAACAAAGCAAGTTGGTTCTTTGAAAAGATTAACAAGATTGCAAAACCCTCAGCCAACATAATGAAACAGAGGAGGGAAAAGATTCAAGTTAATAAAATCAGAGATGGAAAAGGGGACTAGACCATAAATACTAATGAAATCCAGAGGATCAGTAGACAGTACTTTGAAAACTTATAATCAAACTGGAAAACCTAGATGAAATGAATAAATTTCTAGATGCTTACATCCAACCAAAACCAAACCAAGAAGATATTAATTATCTAAGTAGACCTATTACAGGCAATGAAATTGAATCAGTAATAAAGAACCTCCCAATAAAGAAAAGTCCAGTACTTCATGGATTCATTCCGAATTTTACCAAACCTTTAAAGAATAAATAATGCCAACACTCCTCAATCTTGTAGGAAATGGAAAGAACACTACCAAACTAATTCTATGAAGCCAGCATTACACTCAGTCCAAAATCCAATAAAGATGCTACAGAAAAAGGTAATTATAGACTAATATCTTTAATGAATATAAACACAAAGATTCTCAACAAAATACTGGCAAACAGAATTTAATAACATATCAAAAAAATCATACAGGGATGCAAGTATAGTTCAACATACACAAATCTATAGATAAAAGCAAGGACAAAAACCACATGATCCTCCCAATAGAAGAATCCTTTGAAAAACTTCATCAACCTTTTGTGATAAAAGCTCAGTAGAAACTAGCAATGGAAGGAAAGTTCCTCAACATAATAAAGGCTATGTATGACAAACCTATAGCCAACATTATACAAAATGGAGAACAACTGGAACCATTCCTGCTAATGCAGGAACAAGATGCCCACTCTCCCCACTCATATTCAATATAGTTTTCAAATTCCTAGCCAGAGCAATAAGAAAAGAGCAAGAAAAAAGGGTTTCAAAAAGGGAAGGAAGAAGTCAAACTGGCACTATTTGCAGCTGACATGATCCTATACTTAAAGACCATAAAAACTCTACAAAAACAGTATTAGAAATTATAAACTCTTTTAGCAAAATAGTAAGATACAAAATTAACATGTAGAAATCAGTGGGTTTCCTATATACCAACATGAAGAGAGTGAGAAAAAAAATCAAGGAAACAATACCTTTACAATAGACTCAAAAACAATAAAGTACCTTGGAATAAATTGAACAAAGGAAACCAAAGACATTTTTAATGAAAACTATAAATCACTGAAGAGAGAAATCAAAGAAGACATAAGAATATGGAAAGACCTTCCACACTCATTGAATGGTAGAATCAATGTTGTGAAAATGACCATACTACCAAAAGCAAACTACATGATCGTCACAATCCCTGTCAAAATTCCAACGACATTCTGCATAGAAATAGCAAGATCAATCATGAAATACATATGGAAACACAAAAGACCTCAAAGAGCCAAAGCAATTCTGAGCAAAGTCCAATGCTGGAAGCATCACAGTACCCGAATTTAATCTATACTACAGAACCATTAGAATAAAAATAGCACAATATTGGCACAAAAACAGACAGGAAGACAAATGGATCAAAACCAAGACCCAGACATAAATACATGCATCTGCATCCAACTGATCTTTGACAAACAAACCCAAAACACACAATGGAGAAAAGACAGCCTCCTCAAAAAATGTGGTTGGGAAAACTGATATCCACATGTAGAAAACTGAAACTAGATACCTATCTTTCAACTTGTACCAAAATAAACTCAAAGTAGATCTAAGACCTACTTTCAAACAACTACAGGAAGTAGTAGGAAATACACTGAACATATAGGTGTAGGGAACAACTTCCTAAGTAGAACTCAAAAGGCTCAGCATCTAAAAAAAGAATAAAAAGCATCAAACTAAAGAACTTCTGCACAGGAAAAGAAACAAGCCACTAGACTGAAGAGACAGTCAACAGAATGGGAGAAAATCCTTACCAGCTATTTATGTGATAAGGGACTAATATCCAGAATCTCTAGGGAACTCAAAAAACTCAACCCCAAAGAGTTAACATCCCAATGAAGAAATGGGCACATGAATTAAACAGGGAATTCTGCAAGGAAGAGGTACAAATGGCAAGTAAATACATGGAGAAATGTTCAACTTCCCTGGTTATAAAAGAGGTGCAAATCAAAACTACACTCAGATTCCATCTCACTCCAGTTAGAATGGCCACATTCAAGGGCAATAGCAATAACAAATGCTGGTGAAGATTTGGTGAAACAGGAATTCTTATACACTACGGTGGGACTGCAAATTAGTAAAAACCACTATGGAGAGCAGTATGGAGATTCCTCAAAAAGCTAACTATAGAACTGCCATATGATCCAGTGATATGATCCTGGGCATCTACCCAAAGGAATGCAGGTTAGGATACAATAGAGACACACATACACTGATGTTCATTGCAGCATTGTTCACAATAGCCAAGCTAAGCCAATAATCCAGATGCCCTAGAACTAATGAATGGATAAATAAATTGTGGTGTATGTACACAATGAGGTCTTACTCAGCCATAAGAAATAATAACATGTGGTTTGAAGGTAAATGGATGCTATCGGAGGACATCAAGTTGAGTGAAGTAACCCAGCCTCAGATAGAAGGGCCACATGTTTTCTCTCATATGTAAAAGATAGATCCAAAAGATAAACATATAAAACAAACATGATCATAGGCAAACTCATATGCAGAACATGTTAGTAATAGTGGAACTACTTTATAAAACTTGGGAAAAGAGAGACAGCAAAAAAATAATAATAGAGGATCAATAACATTGTAAATCACAACATCTGTGAAGATAGAGGATATAAAGGTGTGTACTGAAAGCTATTGACAAGGTGAGGGGTTAGGTAAAGAGGTAAAGGAGAGTAATGGAAAGGGTTGAATGGACCAAAATAAAGTACATCCACAGTGGGGCTACAAATAGAAACCCTTTGAACATCAACTTAAATATTAATAATGAAAACCAGGACTACAAAATGGGTACTGTGGGTGGAGGGTGTTAATGAGAGGGGAGTGAAGGAAGGAGATATAGATGATGGTATGTGGTAGATGGACTTCATAAACCTATGTGAAAAAGAGCTAAGAAACCTCTTAAAATTGCTTTAAGTGGTGTGCATAGGGAGTTGAGGAGGAGAGACAATGGAGGCAATGTAACTAATGAACAATATAAGTCTAATTAGAATTGTCATTATGAATCCCCTCCATGTAATGCATATATCCTAATAAAAATTTATTTAAAAATAAATAAAATAGTAGTAGAAAATAAATTTAAAAATAGTTAAAACCAGGTAGAAGAATGTAATGGGACGCAGATGAAATAGCCAAACTAAGCCAATTTTAATCAATTATACATCTAAACTAATGTTATTAGCATAGACATTTATTATTGCACTTGATGAAGTACCAAAGATATCCTGGTGATTTGAATTAGATAAAATGAAGAGGAAATTCATCAAGAAAAGAGAAATTCTAACAAAAGACAAAATATTTTTCCTTATTTATAAATATCTAGAGAATCTTTATTTATATTTTGTCAGTGATGTACTGAAAAGTAGTGCTGAATTCTTCTCTAGCTACTACAAGAATTTTTCAGTATAGTAACATTTGAATTTAGAGTTTAAAAATCACAATCAAAATAAAAATCAGTCCACACAAATTTGGTATTTTAAATAAACAGTAGTCTTCTATTGTTATTTTTAATTATTATTAGCATATTTTAATTGCACAAAATAATGGGTTTCACTGGAAATTTTTATGCATGGATATAATGTACTTTGGTCATAATTTGCCCCTGTATTTTCCTCTTTCATCTACCTCTTATTTATCCCTCATTAATATCGTGACTTTTCCCCCTAAATTCCACATATAACAGAAAACATGAAATACGTATCTTTCTGAGTTCCATTTATTTTGCTGAAGATGCTGATCTTCAGTTCCATCTACTTTTCTATAAACAGCATAATTTCATTATTCTTTGGCTGCATTAAACTCCCTTTTCTTTATCAATTTACTCATAGATGGGCACTTAAGCAAATTTCATAGTAGTGCATGATCAAAATATATAAATGTATATCTCTTTAGTAAGTTGATTGATTATTTTGTGTAAATACTCAAAAGTGATATCGTTTGATCACATTATAATACTATTTTTAGTATTTTAGTAAGCTCGGTGAGGATTCCTGTCACAGTTGGACTAATGTACCTTCCCACCAACAGTATGCAAATGTTCATTTTCCCCACATTCTCAGCACCATTGGATGTTTTTGTTTCCTTGATGATAGTCATTCAGACTATAGTGACATGAAATCTCAATGTAGTTTTTATTTGCATTTTCATGATGGCTAAAGATGTTGAGTTTTTTAAAATGTATTTATTGAGCATTTGTACTTTTTCACTTGAAAAAATACCTGATAAGTTTATTTGCCCACATATTGATTGGATCATTTGCTGTCTTGTGTTTAATCTTTTTGAGGTCTTTATATATTCTGGATGTTAATTTCCTGCAGGATGAATAGCTGGAAAAGATTTTATTTGATTGACATTATAGGCTGTCTTTTGACTCTTTTGTTTCATTTGCTAGGCATTCTTTTAATTTGATGTAATTCCATTTATCAGATCTTAGATCTTACTCTTATTTCCTGAGCTTTTAGAGTTCTATTTAGAAAAATCCTTGCATATGACTATATCTTGAAGTGCTTCCCAGATGTTTTCCTTTAGTAGTTTCAAAGTTTTAGGTTTTAGGTCATATATTAAATTCTTTGGTGCATTTAGAATTGATTTTTACAGGCAGAGAAATAGGTTCTAGTTTAAGTCTTCTGCATGTGCATATGCAATTCAAAAGAAAAGACTGTCACTTCTCCAACATAAGTTTTGGCACTTTTGTGAGAATCAGAAAACTGTAGCTTTATGGATTTATTTTGAGGTCTTTTATTCTATTCCATTGATCTTGGTATCTATTTTTATGCCTATATCATGCTGTTTTTGTTGTTGTTGTTTGTTTGTTTGTTTTAGTATTTTTTCGGATAGGTATTACTCTTTTTGTTTAGGATTTCATTGGTTAATTTGGGTCTTATGTGTTTCCACATGAATTTTAGGATTGCTTTTTCTATTTCCCTAAAGAATGTCCTGGGAAATTTAATGAGGTTTATAATAAATCTGTAGATCATTTCTGGTAATATAACCATTTTAATTCCACTAATATATAAACATGGGAAAGCTTTGCATCTTTTAGTTTCTTCTTTAGTTTCTTTCTTTAGGGATTTATAGTTTTGATTGTAGAGGTCTGTAATGTCATTGGTTAGGTTAATTCTTAGGTATTTTATTTTGTGAAACTATTGTAAATGGGATCATTTCTCTGACATCTTTTTCAGTGAATTTGTGCATTGAAAAGCTATTGATATTTTATATGTTGATTTTGCATCCCATTGCTTTACTTAAAATGTTTATCAGATCTATGACTCTTCTACTGGAGACCAAAGAGTGTTTCACAGTATTATATTATCGGTAAACAGATATAACATGACTTTTTTCTTTCCATTTACATCCCTTTTTTGTTATTTATATTGATTGCATTATTGCTTTAAGATTATAAACAATTCATTGATTAATGTATTCAGGAATGACATGTCCCATTCCTGATTTTAGAGGACATGTTTTCAGTTTTACTCCATAATGTTGTCAGTCAATTCATAATATATAACTTTCATTGTGTTGAGGTGCAATCCTATTACTAGTTTCTTCATGGCTTTTATCATAAAGTAATTTTGGATTTTGACAAATATCTTTGCATCATCCATTGATATGATAATATGATTTTGTCCTTCAATCTATTTATGTTCTGTATCATGCACTTTGATTTACATATGTTGGACCGTCCTTGCATTCTTGGAATGAATCCAACTTGGAACATGGTGTATTATCTTTTTAATAGACTGTTGAATTTGGTTTTTTAGTTTTATATTGAGGGCTTTTGCATGTATGTTCATCAAGTAATTTTGTCCATATAATTTCTTTGATATTATATCCTTATTTGGTTTTGATATCATTTTAATAATAGTTTTGTAGAATGATTTTGGAAATGTTCCTTCACTTTCCATTTAATGGACTAGTGTGGGGGGCATTGGTGTTAAATCTTCTTTAAAGATCTGATGTAATTCAACACTGAGTCCATATGGTTATGGCTCCTCTTCAATGGGGGACTTTGTTATTCCTTCAATCTCATTTCTGGTTATAAATCTGCTTAGATTTTTTTATATTCCTTTATAATATAATAATAAATTATTATAATCATATAATATTCACTTCTGCTAAGTCACAAAAATTTATCCATTTTTTTAATAAATTTTTTTATTAGGATGTATTCATTATATGGGAGATTCATAGTGACAATTATGATTAGGTTTACATTATACACTGGATAGATCACCCCCATCCTCTCTGCTCCTCAAGCCCATCCCAATCCCACTTAAAGCAATTGTAAGAGGTGTTTTTGTTGTATTTCATACAAGTTTCTGAAGTTCATCAACTGTATACTCTCATCTGACTCTCCTTAACATTTTTGTTTGAGATATTGAGCTGTTTATTTTAGATTGAGTATTTTTCAGATTGATTATATTTCCATACCTTTGTTGATTTTCTCTTTCATATCCTGGACATTCTTCTTAATTTCGTTCATATGTGTGTTTGTATTCTCTTTGAGCTCATTTCATTGTTTATTCACATCCTCTTTAAGGGCAAATACTAGTTATTGTGGCCATTGTGTTTCTTCTTTGAAGTCATTAATCATTTTTACTACTTTTTTTGGAATTCAATATTTGATGTCTCTTCCTCCACACAAGTATTTAGATCCTTAGTGGTATAGAATTGGTTTTTGAGGGTGAGCAGTAGTCCTGTTGTTTCATTCTGTGCTGAGATTTACACATCTCGAGTTGATTTAGGTTAGGGTTTTAATCCCTTGTGTTCCTGTAGTTGGGATTTTGAATCCTTTCTCCTGGAGCTCCAGCAGTTTTCCTAAGAGAGGGGTATGCTGGAAATGTTACTCCTTGCAGGGTTCTTGTTTTGGTGCAGATTACCTCTTTTCTCCTGTCAGTGAGAGAGCTGAAGTTCCTGCTCTTTAATGTGTGCATGGGAACTGTCCCTCAGTCATAGTACATAGTGCTGAGTCTCTGAGTACTGTGGGAGACAGGCTTCCTATCATTTGCAGTGTAGCAGATTGCCTCTCAGTGGAGGAACTGAGATTCCAGCTCTTAGACAGAGGAGATGGGACTCTGCTGCATGCAAGCAACACAGGAGGTGCTGGGCCTCTGTGTACTTTGGGGAAGTAAAGTGCTGCCCACAGAGTATCAGTTTACAGCTTTCCTCCCTTCAGTGGGGAACCTGGCATGCTTGCTCTTGGATGGGGGACTGGAGGCTCTCCAGCTGTCAGGCATAGTAGGGAGAGTTGGGCTTCTGTGCACCACAGGAGGAAGGCCTTCTGGTGTCGTTCACTGAGTAGTAAGTTACACCTTTCCTTACCTCAGTGGGGAATCTGACATTTTCACTATTTAACAGAGAAGCAGGAGCTCTCCTGTGGTAAGGCAAGTGGGAAGTTCTGGGCCTTTTTGTGCCTAAGGGAAGCAGGTCTCCTGACTGCCACAGAATGGTAGAGTATCACTCAGTGGAGGAGCTGGGTTCCTGCTCTTTGATGGGGAAGTAGGGGCTTTCCTACAGGAGGTCTTGGTGGTGAGTGCTGGGCCTCAGTGTTCTGTGGGAGGAAAGCTTCCTGACACCAGCAGAATAGCAAAGCGTGGAGCCTGGAGTTCACTTACATGTGTGGCAGCAGGCTCCTGGCACTGAGTAGAAAGTTGAGGGTACCTGTGGGGCAGCAAAACCACCAGACTTGAATTGTCTGGTACCCACAAAGCAGCAGAGATCCTGGGTTCTGCTTTTTCTGGGGCATGGGCTTTCAGGAGGCACAGCAGCTCCTTCAGTCATGGTTGAAACAAGCTTTCAAGCAGCAGAACCCTAGGGCCTGCTTTCCAGGTG
This sequence comes from Castor canadensis, assembly GCF_047511655.1. NCBI lineage: Eukaryota > Metazoa > Chordata > Mammalia > Rodentia > Castoridae > Castor > Castor canadensis. Next base: position 92,548,595 of record NC_133391.1, on the reverse strand, counting down.
CAGGCTTCCAGGAGAGAAGTTCAGTAGCACAGCAGGCATGGGGGACTCAAGCCTGTAGCTAGTGGGATCCTTAAGGCCTGTTTGCTAGCATGGGGTTCCAGGATGGTCAGTTCAGTAGCACTGCAGGCACAGGGGACCTAAGCCCATGGGCACCAGGAACCATGGCCTGTTTGCCCATGTATGCTGCTGGCACAGGGGAACCAAGCCCACTGGCTTGCACCTTCTGTTACCAGTGGAACAGCAGGAACCCTAGGTCTTGCTTATGCAGGGCACAGGTTTCCCTGGCATTTCAGGGTGAAGGGTAACAGCGAGGAATGTGGAGCTCTGAATTCTTGTATAGGCTGGGAAGCAGGACTTACCTCTGAGCACCATGACTTATCTCTGAGCACCAACTAATGGAGCCTGGAGCCACACAGAGACTTCAGGAGAGGGAATCAGGAGTGTTGAGCTGTGAGTCTTTCTTCCCATTTTTCCTGTACTTTGTTGCTCCTCTATTTGTAGATTCAGAGAGGGCTTTGCTTCTCACTGGTTATGGGACCCCATGAATGCATTTTGGGGTACTCTGATCTTCCATCTTCAGGGTAGTTAGTCTTCTCTGGTGTTTAGAGATGTCAACAACAATCTGCCATCTTTCTCCCCCCCCACACTATTTTATTTTTACTAATTATATTTGTTTGAAAATTCAATCCTACTTGAAATTACATGAAAAAATATACACTGTATATACATACATACGTACATACATATATACATATATTTGCATACATATACATATATACTTCTTACCACTGATGTCTGGAATATTCTCTAATAATTCTGTACACAACAATGAGGTTTAGAAAGGTATTATGTAAAGCTGTGGATCATTTGTTTCAGAAAATAAAAGATTTTCTAGGTCAGAAAGGGACAAGTGGAAGAACAATATCCTGGCAATAGAACTGTGCCTGAATAAAAAACAAAACTATAAACAAATAAAAATCTCCAATGGTTGCTTTTCATAATTCTTAAGGCCCAATATCTTTATGCTTATTGTCCACTATCATGAATTAAAATGCTTATTTATTGCTTCAGTTACTGACTTAACACTATTTTTTTCGTTCCTAGAGAACAGATCCTTGTCTCTTAAGTAGGATCAAGACATCATGTACTAGAACTTCATCTGTGCATCTGTTTTAGATGTTATTACAGGCTTCAGGCTTGTGCTGATGTCATAATGGGAGGTACTTTAGAGATACTGGAAAGAATGTAAGTGAAACATGAATCATTAGAGGTTGTATCTCACTCTATAATAAACTCTTGCTTTATTTTCCCCTTTAGAAACACGTCTTAGTATTCACAATAGTGTAAAGTGATCACCTTGGATATGTGATTTGTTTAACAGCTGACAAGTAGTATAAGCACCACTACATATTTCTAAACTGTCTTAGAAAGATGGTTTAGCAACTTCTTCCTTTGCTTAGTAGGAGAAATCACCCGATATATAATATGGGAACACAATGCTCCAAGAAACTTAATTTACCCACTTTTTACTCACTTTGATGGGGCTTGGGAAAATAATTGAGTTTCATATTATGCCCCAGGTGGAACAGAATCAATTTTTCAATTATTTGAACTTTTAGGGGCATTAATTATCTCTCCAGCTCTAGTTTAGCTACTTCTATTAGGACAAAGTGAAGTGTAGATAGCACAGCTCCATGGAACACTGAAAAATTTGTATAATTGTGAATATATTAATAAAATGTTTTCTTAAGTCACTGAGCATTTGGGTAGTAAATTATAGCAAGCAGTTGCTAAACTACTATTTTTAATTATTTTATGTTCTTATGTCTGTTTAGCTATTTCATTTATAAGAGATAATTTTCAGACTGAACAGTCTCAATAACCATCCCTCATTTATGTTACTTTGAATACACATATTCTAATGTAGGTATATATATACACGTATATATATATATATATACACACATATACATGTATATATATGTATATATATATACACACATATACATGTATATATATATATGTATATGTGTAGTTTTGTAAATTATGTATCTATTTCCAAAGCAAAATTATTTTTGCTGATTCAGCAGCACATAGGTAGTGATAGTATCTATGATGTGCTATTTTTTATAAAATAAGAAATGACATTTGGAAAAATATACAAGTAACAAATATAATCAGTTTTGCTACTTAACAGTCAAGAATTGTATTTATGCATAGTGGTTTGTTGGGAATAATTTGTTGCCAGTATTTTCTAAAATAAAGCATCACATTACAGATTCATAGAGTTGACAGAGGTCCTTGAGAGTCTTCATACATATCTATGCTTTTTTGAGAATCTATATATAACCTCTCCACCTCAGCCAACCAGGTAATTAAAATCATTCAATATTGACAATATGGAGAGGCCTACAGAATATTAACTTAAGGTGATCTTAGAGATTATTAAGAGGAATTTTATTCATTTATAAATTACAATGAAATTTATGCAAATATTTCTGTGTTTGGCACTATATTTTTTATGATAAGACTTATTTAAGAAATTTAATTGTGAAATCTTGTATATGCCCAGTTCCTATCTAAATTCATTATTGGATTGCTAGGTTTATTAATTTTGAAATTATAGAATCATTTACCTAAATTTAATATACATGGTAAATATTCTTTGAAAATATTTTTGTAATATAAGATATAAAGTAAAATCTCATATGTATCAAATAAATGAATTCAATACAGTGTGATATTTCATTCAAACTGCAGCTGCAGGTGTTTGAGAAGTGTTTTTGGGTCTTCTCTGCTGTAATATAAAAACTCCCTTTAATATTTTCATCATTTTGTCTATATTTGTTTCTAAATGTATTATTTTGAATTTTTCTTTACACAGAAATACATACACATCTTACAAATAATAAATTCATGAACCTTCAAAAAGAAAGAATATAGATAGGTAGCAACCATTGACACTGTGAACAAAAATGTGGTTTACGAAATTCACCTGTTGTGTCCTCTTCTAAATACCTGCCCCTTAAAATACACATGTGCAAATAAATCACATTCCTCATGACTAACACCACTGTGGACTGTGAAATACACCAAAATGGAATAATCCAGTTTTATTTTCTATCGGTCATTTTTCACTAAACATTATGTTTGAGAGATTTATACACATTATTTAATATATTTTTAACTTGTCCTTTTCACTATTGCATAACATTCTATTTTGTAAATTCACTTTTGGTACTATTAAATAGTGGTGCTGTCAGTAATTTGATTTGTAATAAATAAGAATATTTTCTTCTTCAACATATACTAATGAATGAAGTTGCTGGATCTACAATGTAATATTTTTGTATTCTAGCTTCCTTTATGGCAGATTTTGGTATTTAGTTTTTTAAGTGCTCCACCTCTGTTACTCTTCATGATTTCATTGCATATAAAAGTCATTTGTGAGAGTTGATATCTTCATAATAATAAAGAGTTCCAATTTGTGAATTCAGCATACTTTCTCATTTATTTAGATCTATAATTATTCTTAATAATATTTTGTCTATCTTAGTGTAAATATTTTACACATCTTTTGTTTAACTTAGAGGAATAAAATGTTTAGAAGTGAATGAATATGACTTTTTAGTTCATTTTTTTCTGGTACACAATGGAAATAATTTAACACTTAATTTTAATATAATTTAGATTCATTTGTATTTCTATGGTTAAAAATCATACTTTAAAAAAGGGAGGATTTTCTTTTATTTCTAATCATATAAACTTTGCTTCTTTTGTTTTTGCAAATTAGGATATTTAAGATAATTTAAGAAGAAAGATTTTTTTCCTTATTTTCAATCTCAGCATTAATTAACTCATTATTTGTTTTAGTTTCAGATTTTCTATTGTCATTCTTTGGAAATAACCTTGCATAACTTACATAAATAGTTTATAACATTTTCAACAAATAATTTTTGAAATTTATAATTTAATTGTTTCTATTAATTAGATCATATTTATCATCTCTTGAATTATACATTGAGTTTTATTTTGGAGTTCTTAATGTTTAATAATCCCTGTATTTTTAGGGTTAACCCAATTAATTTTGGTGTAATATGATTTGTATTGCCAACTAGAGTAAATTTGACAATACTGTACACAAAGTATTTATATTTAGAATGTGTTTTTTACTTATCCCTTTTTCAGATTTAAGTATAAACTGTACACTAGTATCATAAACTTGTGAAAAAATATGTTTTATTCAATTTCCTTTTAAGAATTCTTCATGAAGTCACTATTATGTTTTCCTTAAATGTTTAGAAAAGTTAGTTGAGGAAGCTGTGGAGTCCTCAGATACTTTTCCTAGGGAATATTTCTAAGGAACTATTTAATTTTTAAGATTTTGTATTTAACTTGTAATTTTCTTGGAGTTTTACATATTATCCAAATTGTTAAAATTGTGAAAATAAGTTGTCTTGATATCCTTTTATAAAAATCTGGATTTAAAAAAAATTGTATTTCTTACAGTATTTGTAGTCTTGTATTTTTTCTTTCCTTATATTTATCATTTAAGTTTTCCTCTTTTGGTTTGTAATAGCTGTAGTAAGTGTTTAATAATTTTGTTTATTGTGTTGACTGCTAATTTTTTTTCCTTTCCCTCATTATTCAGTATTACACGTATTATAATCTACTGGGGCTGACATAACAGAAAGCTACACATAGACAATGCCTTAATAGAAATACATTTTCACAAGGATTTGGAATGTTGAAATCTGAGACCAAGATTTTTCAAGGCCTCTCTTCTTGTTTTTCATGTGATCATCTTCTTACTGTGTCCTTACTTGGCGTTTTCTCTCTTCCTGCACATCCCTTGTGTCTCTATCTGCCCTAATGTTTTCTTATAGGGCCACAAATTGGCTTGATTAGCACTCACTCTAATGGCCTTATTTTGACCTGTATTATTATATAAAACTCTTATGACTATTTCTTAATTATTTCTGTGAGATATATTTTCAACTTATTCCATAAATACCTAGAAGTGGACTTCCTTGGTCATATTGGAGTGTTTATTTAACTTTAAAGGAAATTACCTAACTTTTGTCAAATGTGATTCTTCATTACATCTTCCAAATACTAAAAAACAAAAATCCCACTTGCTTCAAATACTGATCATATATTCAATTTTAGCTACTCTAATTTTTATGTAGTAGTTTCTTCAATACAGTTTTATTTTGCATTTTTCTGGTTATCATTTTTCAAGTGCTTTGTGTATACATTGTTTGTGCCACCCAAGCTTAAAACAGCAGAGGCCACTATGGGAAGGGGACCAAGAAGTAGCAAAGAAGTCTGGTAGAAATGAACCAATGTGGGTTGCCATATTTGAGCTTTAAGAGGTTTTTTTTTTTGTATTATTTTAGTATTGTAGGAACAAGTGTTTTTTATGATATATATATATATATGTTGTGAATATTTTCTACAGATGTATTTTTACTTGTCTATTTTACTATTTATTAATCTTTTGAATATCTCTTAAAATTTTTTTGTAAAGTTCTTTTGACCAAATTTGATGGTTTATTCTTTTATTTCCTGAAATGAATTACGTATTTCAAGTTTATAAGAGTTTTCACTTGTACTTTGTTCTAGTAGGTTTTTAATTTTCTATAGGTACATATTTCATTGCAAGTTATTTTTTGTATAGTCTACAATGTAAAACTATTTTTATTGCTAGAGCAATTAGTTAAGAAAGAAATGTAGGATATCCAAATTGGGAAAGAAAAAATCAAATTGTCACTGTTTGCAGATGACATGATCTTAAATAGAGAAAACCCTAAAGATTCCACCAAAACTCCATTACAACTAGTAAATGGAATTTAAAAGTTTCGGGATTAAAATTCAGCATACAAAGTCAGTAGTGTTGCTATTTATCAATAGTGAATGATTTGCAAATACATATTAAGAAAAGGAAGTCCACTTGCAACAATGATGAAATACCTGGAAATAAATTTAATGAAAGCAGTGAAGTATCTCTACAATGAAAATTATAAGAAATTGATAAAAGAAATTAAAGAGGACAAAACAAAGTAGAAGACATCCCATATTATGAATTGGAAGGGTGAATATTGCCAAAATTTGCACACTACCCAAAGTGATTTACAGATTCAATGAAATATCTGTTACAGTATCAGTGAAATTCTTCACAGAACTAGGAAAATAGTTCTAAAATTTGTATGGGAACACAAAAATCCCTGAATAGCCAAAGCCATTGTGCTAGTTAGCTTTCTTATTGCTGTCACCAAAATAGCAGAGAGAACTTGGGGAAAGACTTACATTGGCTCAGGTTTTCAGAGATCTCAACCTCTTATGGCTGGGAGTGTGTGGTAGGACAGTTTGTACCACAGGAGCTATGAAACAGGACAGAGTAAGAATGCGCCAAGGCAAGATAAAGCTCCCAAAGACATACCCCCTACTTCCTTCAACTCATTCCCACATCCTATTTTTCATCAGCTCCCAATAATGCCATCATATTGTTAATCCTTCCTGAGATTAAACTATTCATTAGGTTATAGTCCTCATGATCTATCTCTGAAAATGTCTTTACAGATACACTCAGAACTGTGCTTTTTTAATCCTCCAGGAGTTTCTCAATCTAATCAAGTTGACAATGAAAATTAGGCACCACACCATTTTGAGCAAAAATAACAAAGATGCATTATAGTGGTTGACTTCAAAATATATTATGAGGCTTTAATAATAAAAATGACATGGTGTTGCTTACAGATCTCTAGGCCAGTGGAAAGAGAATAGTGAGCCTGTAGATTTAAACCCATAGTTTGTAAATAATGTTTATTTTTGAGATAGGATCTCACTGTGTAGCCCATGTTGGCCTTGACTTCACTAAGTATACACGGCTGGCTTGACCTGGCAATTCAACTGCTTCTTCTTCCCAAGTTTGTGCCACCATGCCCAGCCTAGATAGGTGACTTTTGCTAATGGTGCTAAGAACATGCGTTAGAGAAAGGAATGTTTTTAGTTCATGACTCTACTTGGAGACAATTATCCTATTAGGTATGATGTTGGGTGTATGGTTTGTGTGGTATCCTTTTATGAACTGAGATTCTTCTTTCCACTCTAGTTCTGAGAGTGGTATACAAAATACTCCTTCACCAAGGTACCATTAAAAACTCATCTAACATCTCAGTCTCAACACCCAGAAATGGCAAACTGTACTCAGTATTATAAGCTTTTCATGATCTGGGACATGAAGAAAAGTGATGTTATTTGGCCCCATACTTCCAACATAGAATAGTGAAGACATATAAATAAACACAATGAGTACTCAATCAAAATGTGAAAAATAGAGACACATGGGAATCATGCCCATGTAAAACACTGGAAATCCCATTGAACAATTTAGTAAGGATTTCTTACACTGAGGCTTATTCTGGATTCCATTCCCAGAAAATAGATCCTAATCTATTGTATTTTACAGCTCCTGTCTCTACCATCTAGGAAACATTTTCTCTTATATTATCCTGGACCACATTAGATGATGATATTGGAGAAGTCACCTGTTTGGAAGGATAGAACTTGTTTCCTTCTGCAGACACTTAAAAGTTTTTGGTTTTTTGTTCAAATTTTTTTCATTTGAAAGAACTATAGTCCCTTTTATTCTGAGATAGAAATGCTTTTGTCAATTCAGCATGCTCATAATCTTGTGAGGTTTTTATATGTTTGTTTTCATTTAATTCTATATGTCAATAACTATGCACATAATTCTCTCTGTGAACTCTCTCTTTCTTTCTCCATAGCTTCCCAGGTCCTTTTTTCAGTCTGTCTGAAGAGTTTAAAAAACTGAAACTGACTAATTATGCTAGTGAAATGCTTCCTTTCTAAATGCCAAATCCTGTATTAATAGGATTTTTTATACAAAAATAATTTAGAAAATAAGCAATGTTAAACATCACAATGACAAAACAATGTTTATTTAATATTCAGATGTCTGCAGTTACCTAGCTGTTCAGTCAATCAAGAGTAGGATTGGAGGAGATTCTGTGTTTTAGGCCATATTTTAATTGGACTTTCTTCAGTTTTGATAACTAGCACTTAACATTGTTCTCAAAGAATTTTTGTAAGACAATATTAAGGATATAAAAAATCTGAATTTTAAAATGAACAACATGTGACTAGATATTTAAAGGTAATGATTTGACAAATAATTAATAGATACACAAAAATCTGCTCACCATCAGTAGACATAAGATAAAAATAAAGAAATATAATAAGATAATTCTATCTCCCACAATAAATTTTTAAGTCTAAAATTACGGTTATTTATATTCTCATACATTTCTGGCGAAGTTGTAGAAATGAACAACCACTTTAGCAAACATCTTGGCAGCTTGTGATGCTCTAATCTGTTCTCAAATCAGTCATCAGTTCTAGTGGTCAACATGCCATGAGCTCTAGTGCTCAATCACACTGGCTTTTAATTTTCTTTTACCCATCTGTCTCAATTCTGCCTGTATAGATTAACATCAGTTGTGGTGGAAATGTTTACATTATGGTAATCATCAAACACTGGAAAGCAACATTTTCTCCTTCCTCTGCCATTCAGAAATCTTATTGTTAAACATTTACCATCAAGCTATAGAGCAATTTACCTCTAGATATTTGCTTTTAAAGACTGTGCACACATATTTGTTGTAATCTTACTAGTAATATCTAACATGTGAAGAATCAAAATGCCCATTAACAGTTAAATGAATTGTCAAATGTAGCATAGTCCTCAACAGTAATAGATGGCACAGCAAAGGGCCTAGTCCTTAATTGTAATAAATAATGTGCCATGGGTACATGCAATAAGGCTGTGAAGAAAGTTGTTAGGATGGGAAAACAAATGCTTCAACTGCATAGTACATCTAATATGATGTTCTAGAAAAGTCAAAAGTTAGGAATAGTTATTAGAGCAGCAGTTGTCAGAGTCTGGGTTTATGAGGAGAGTATTGATTTTAAAATGTATTTTGATTTTGGTGGCATTTGTATGACTATGTATATCTATGAAAGTTCATCAAATATTTTACAAATATATTATATGTGAATTAAGAAAACATTTTTAAAAATTAACATGCTCTAAATCTTGTGAATCTAAATAATAAGTTTGTGTCACATTTATGAAACAATTCTATCCTCTACACAGACATAGATCAAATAAAATGATCATAAGGGGAAAATAGGTAGGCAATTTAAAATAAATTATAGAGAAAAAATGAACTATTCATTTAAAACTTTAAATGATATAATCACTTTTGTATATACTTACAAAAGCGGGAAGCTTTTCACTATGGGTGTCATTCTCATAGATATGTGTGATTATACAGGCATGACTTAATGATTTCAAATATTGATCATTAATTTTTTTTAAAAAGAACCTTCATGAAAAAAGGGAGTTAAAGCTGGGGATATCTGTAATCCCTTCACTCAGGATGCTTCTGATTGTGAATTTGAAGTCAGCCTGGGCTACATAGGAAGAATCTGTCTCAAAAATAGAACAAAACAGAAAAAACAAATGAGCAAACAAAACACCAAGGACTGGGGATGTTGCTCATTAGTAGTGTACTTGTCTAGCATATGCAAGGTCTGGGGTTCAATTCCTAGCACATAAAAAATAAAAAAAGAAATTAATTTCAGAAGGACTATTTTTTATTTTATATTTTCACTTCACTTACACAAAAATAAGTTCAATGACACAACATCTTGGAATGTTCAGAAAATATTTGGAGAATACAATCACATACCAAATATCTCTTAAAACCATTTCTAGGTTCATATTTTCCTTTCTAGTGATGCAAAAGGCCATGTCAAGTGACTAATCCTATATATGAAATATTTCCACTAATATGGTTCTGAAAGTGATTCTTATAATTCACACTTCAATAGATGCAATAAACACAAGGAAATTTTCAAAATTATGATGGATAATTATTCTCAGTCCATTATCAAATTATCAACTGTCTACAATTATTAATACAAAATCTGCATAATGGTGTTTACTTGCTTTTCCAATCATGAACTGCTATTCAGATTTAATAATTAATATGAAACTGTTGATCTTACAGACTTTTAAAAATGATATTAATGGAAATTTTATATTAGAATCTCAAATTAATTAGCCAATTCTTTCATAGATTTTAATGTTCCAAATTAAATATCTAAAAATATAATAATATTGTTTTACAAAATCAGATCCTCTAGTTTTCTTATTCTACAATGCTTTTTTTATACCTGAGTTTTCTCATTTAATTTCAAGTAAGTAATGCTATTTATACAGACTAATCTTTAATTAACAACTAAAAATCTGAAAAAAACATAAAAATTCTTCCTCTTCTAGGATCACAAAGCAAGGAATATAAAAGGAATACTCAGCCAAAATCAGTAAGGACAAAACTAAGAAATGAAGGCATATTTATCTGAAAAACTTCACAGAATCTGGAATTTTATGCAAACATTTCTACTGATATGCAACTTATGAGATGTTAGGTAATTAAAATGTAGAGTTTGTTAAATATGCAGCAAGTCAACAAACCCCAGTAATCAAGATCCAAATGAAGGAACAGTGTAGTTCCACAGTGAGAAACCTTCTGCTGCCACACCTGGTCACTGCCCAGCATGAACTTCCACCCACATCATGGTCATGAGTTCCAATACCACTTATTAATTTTGTTTACTGCTAAACATTGTCATGTGTACTTGGCTTGCTTGTTTTCATACTGAAGAATACTTAATTATGTGGATATATCATTATTCATTTATCCACTCTATTGTATTGTAAATCTACGGGTTTTGTAGTCTATGTTTTCTATGAACAATATTGCTATTCTGGCAAGCACCTAAGTTCATTTCGCATTTTCCTGATGAAAAAAGAAGATAAATTTTTTTCTATGTTTTAATGCCATTGGTTATCTTTAATGAAATTTGTTATCAGTTATTTTTATCTATTTCACTATTGATATCTTTGCTGTTTTCTTTTTAATTTGTAAGAATTTTCTGCATACATATAATATCAATATGTTGTGAGATGTGTGCATTGCAAATAATTTCTTTCATTTTGTGGTTTGCATTTCATTCTTTGTGGAGAGTTGTTTTCATGAACAGATGCTCTAAATCTTAATGTTGATGATTGCAGCAGGTTTTCATTTTTTTCTCCTCATACAGCAAGTGGTTTGCACATTTCAAGCCCATAGAGACATTATCCTACGTTTCTTCATATTTGTGGTCTTAACGTTCATAGTTAGATCAGCAATCTATCTACAGTTAATTGACTTGAAAATAGTTTCAGAGGTCCTGGTTCTCTTTTCTTATATAAATATCCATTTATCCCAAATAATTTGTCAAAAGACTATATTACTACTCAGATGTTAGTGGCACATTTTATAAATCAAGTGATGTTAAATATGTGATATAATTCTGCATTCTGTATTTTGTCCCATTTATTGTCTGTCTTTATTAAATAAATGATAACTTCATTTAAATTGTCTGCATTATTCTCTGAATAATGGCCATTTTATGTATTTCTTGTCAATAACATACCTCTTTCTCTTGACATATCTATGTCTCACAATAAAATATCTCTTCAAGAAGTGATGGTAACAGGAATATTTGTTGCATGTCCAAACTCAGAGGGAATGTATATTTTTTCATTTTTCCCAATGCCTTGTAGAAGTTTGATAGTCAGTAAATATGGGGGTTGAAATCTCACAAGGCAATAGTAATGAAGCATAATTTATGACAATATGAATTATAAAAAGATATTACTGTTGATCCGATTTTACTTCTGAAGCTTATGAATTAGGGAAAATTATTTGATTTATGTTTTATTTTCAACATTTGCATAATGGGCATAATAATGTTACCTGTCAAGATTATTGTTGTGATTTATATACTTGATATTAATTAAAAACCCTCAGTTTAGCAACTGTTTCAAATAAACCACATTGCACTTGAAGCATATTTGTGTTTCATTTGTTTAAATGCATAATTATTATAGACTGAAATATATAAAATAGTAAACTTCTTGAAATTTTATTTTTCAATTATGAAATTTCTCCCTTATAAGGAACATTACCAGGATTAAAAGAAAACAACAAAACAGAAACACACATGAGAAACAAGATCCTATTTGTTAACTCAGATTTAAACTTATTTGCAATTTTTAAGGTAGTACAAAATCTGGTTTCATTCTGTCTAATTTCCTAGCAAATGCTTTTCTCTTAAGTGTACCAATTTATTAAGGGCTAGAGATATGGTTCAAGTGCTAGAACCTTCCTAGCAAGTGAGAGGAAGCCCTGAGTTCAAACAGCAGTACCTCAAAAAAAAAAAAAAAGAAGACTACCAGTTCACTCACTTCCAAGGCTTATACCTCCCTGATGGAATTCATCCTATCAATAGTATCTTCCTTTCACTTCTTCTGCAAGTCTTAATCTTATATACTTATACTTTAATAAGATCAACTTATTCTAAAAGCTTTCATGACTTGCTTGTTTTATAATAAATGTTTCTATTTCTCATACTGTATCAGCATAATTATTAATTGAAATGTTCATTTTTATAATTATGCCACTAGTTTAATCTGAAAGATTTCTCCTACTGAGAGAGAAAAATACTTATCCCAAGATCTTCTTTTTAATAGCTGTTTTTATTATTTATTTATTTTGATGGTACTGGTGTTTGAGCTAAGGGCCTTACCCTTGTTAAGCAGGCACTCTACCACTTGAGCCACTCTGTCAGTCCTTTTTTGTGTTGGGTATTTTGTGCATAGGTTCTCATGAACTATTTACCCAGGCTGGCCTTGAACCATAGTTTCCAGATCTCTGCCTCCCAAGTATCTAGTGTTACAGGCCTGAGTCAATGGTATCTGGTCAACTGCTTTAAATTTTAATATTTTTAATTCTTTCTCAAATATTTACAATTTCATTATAAGGAGTCCATTCAGAAATTCTCTGTTTTGAATTATATTATACCATGTGCTGCCTGTGGTTACCATTCTGTGTAATAATATGTTATTATTATTTCCTCTTTTTGGCTGTGACTTTTTAAATCAGTTTAGTAGTCTCTAATATCTCCCTAATCCTCTGTCTCCTCCACCTTCTGTGGCCTCCAGTAAACATTATTCTGCTTTCTACTGTTATGAACTCAGATTTTTAGATTCTACATGAGTGAAATCATTCAGTATCTGTCTTTCCATGCCTACCTTATCTCACTTTATATTATTATCTACATTTCCATCACAAGTGACAGTATTTCATTCATTTGTGTTTGAATAGTATTCCATTATGTTTGTTTACACATTTCTTTATTCCTCTGTTTGTGGATCCTTAGATTTATTTCATTGCTTGGTCAAAATATATTGTACTATAATATGAACATAGGAGTACAGATACTTTTCACAAACCAATTTCATATACTTTGATTATATGCACAATAGTGGAAATGCTGCACCATGTGTTAGTTGTAGTTTTACTTTTTGAGTAAGGTCCTTACTATTTTCCATAGATATTGTACTAACTTATATTCCAACCAACAGTGTGCAAGAATTCTCTTTCCTCCATATCCTCACCTCTATTTGTTCATCTTCTTTCTGAAAATAGTCTTTCTCATTCTAGTAAAGTGATATTTAATTGTGGTTTCAATTGCATGTTCTTGATGATTAGTGATTTAAGGACTTTTTCATATACGTGTTGGCCACTTGCATGTCTTCTTGTGAGAGTCGTCTCTAGATCTTTTGCCCATTTTTAATTGGATTATTTTTCAGTTGTTGAGTTCCTTGTATATGCTGAATATTAACCTTTTGTAAGGCACATATTTTGAAAAGAGATTTCTTGCCTGTAGGTTTTTTGCTTCACTTTTTTGATTATTTTATTTTTAATTTTTTTTTATTTTGATAATATTCTTTTTGTCTATTTATTTTTTGTTTTCTAATTCTGTTACGTTATTCTCAAAAAAATCTTTCCCTAGACAAATGCCATATATTTTCCCCTATTTTTTTTTTGTTTCTTTCCAATAGTTTTATAGCTTTGAGTTTTACATTTAATCATTTTATCAAGTTGAGTTTACTTCTTGCATATGGTAAAAGATAATCATTCTTCCATGGGATGTCCAATCTTCCTAGCATCATCCATTAGAAATAATGTCATTGCTTAAGTGTGTGTTCTTGGTGCTGTTATCAAATATAGTTTGGTTATATGGGTATGGACTTAGTTCTGTGTTCTCTATTCCATTCTTTCTGTACATATATTTCTAAGTGAAAACCATGCCATTTTGTTTGCTCTAGCTTCACAGTTAGACAGTGTGATTTCATCAGCTGTGTTCTTTTTGTGTAAGATTGACTTCATTAGAATTTTTAAGATATATGGGCTACAAGTAGTTGCAACAAGAAACTTGAATATAAAGCCAATTTCTTCAAAGTAATTACTTAATGTATGTTTTAAATTTCCTGTTTTATTTCATCTTCATCTTCTTATATCTTATAATTTCTTTAAAAAAATTTTTATGATACACTTATTATACAGAAGGGGATTCAAAGTGACAATTCCAATTAGGCTTATATTATACATTAGTTACATCATTCCCATTGTCTCTCCTCCTAACCTCCTCCCTGCTGCACTTAAAGCAATTGCAAAAGATTTCTTTGCTCTATTTCATATAGGTATATAAAGCCCATCAATACATACCATCATCTTAATCTCCTTTATTTGCCCTTCCCCTCCCACTGGTACCACCACACATATACTGTACCTATTTTACAGTCTTATTTTTGATTATTAAATTTGAGTTGATGTTCAAAAGGTTTTCTCAATGTATGTCCACTGTAGGTATACATCATTTTGGTCCATTCAACCCCTTCCATTACTTTCCGTTACCTCTTTACCTCCTTATTTCTGCCAAACCATGAACATGTGAAGTTTTTCCATATTTAGTGTCTTTTAAGTGCAGCATCATATCATCCACAAATAAGGACAAGTTGACTTCTTCCTTTCCTATTTGTATTCATTTTAATTCTTTCTCTTGGCTTACTTCTCTGGCAAGAATTATAGCACTGAATTAAATAAGAGCAGAGAAAGTAGACAACCTTATCTCGTTCCTGACTTTGATTTTACTGATTTTGGTTTTTTCTCTCTTCATTTTAATCAGATTTTCCAGGGGTCTGTCAATCTTGTTTATTTTTTCAAAGACTAAGGTTTTTGTTTCATTGATTTTTTTTGTACTTTTTTTTGGTTTTTATTTAATTAATTTCAGCCCTTATTTTTATTATTTCTCTCCTTCTGATTGTTTTGGGTTTTGCTTGTTCTTGTTTTTCTAGGAGTTGGAGACATAGCATGGGTCCTTTATTTGAGATCTTTCTATCCTTTTAATATATGCACTCATGGCTATAAACTTTTTGCTTAGGACTGCCTTTGTTGTGCCCCCTAGGTTCTGGTAGGTTGTGTTTTCATTTTCATTAACTTCCTGGAAACTTTTAATTTCCTCTTTTATTTTATCAGTGACCCACTGATCATTGAGCAATGTGTCATTCAGCTTCCAATTGCTTGCAGATTTTCTGCTGTTGTTTTTGTGTTGAGTTCTAGAGTACCAGGGAAGAGGATAAGAAGAAAACAGAATAGGCCTGAATCCTGAGAAAGTAGCAGAGAGGGAGGGATGGCATAGCAGAGAGATAAAACCTGAGAAATCTGAACATAAAGAAGGTCATGTAGCACTGGGGAGGGGAAAAAGTCACGTAGGTGGTGTAAAGTAGCCTGTAAAATTAAATAGAACCATATATGGATTAGACCTTGTTTTTGCTTCTGTAACCTGCTTGTTAAGGGTATATAAGGTGAGAGCCCTTTGTTCTTGGGGCTCAGCCTTTGGACAAGAGTCCACTGAGTCTGTACTGGCACAAAAAATCATTGCTTCCTGTTAAATTGCCTGAGTGTCTCGTATCTCAGCTAACATTCCTGCAACATTTCTTGGGGGGTCTGCTAAGATTGCAGAGACATGGTGAATTATCACCTCCCTTGTCACCAGGGTGCATCCCCCTGGACTGCAAGGATGAGATCCCATCAGACACCAATGGACAGCTTGATCTGTAGTGGGATTCATCCTCCTGACAAGTTGGGGTGAGCACCTCAGGTGCACATCGGAACCCAGTGAGGTGCAGGAACCACCAAGGGGAGAGGAACACTGCTCATCAGACTGGGAAGAACCCAGGTTCGAGTTCAGGTCTGCCTCAGGAGGTAGAAGAGGAGACTGATGACCTCCCAGAGACTGCTAGTAACAGCTAGTAACCATGGTAAAACCATGTCTCTCAGGTGTAGGGAGTGGAGTGGAAGTACTATGCTGTGTGACAGTATATGAAAGTGCAAACCTGAGATACAACCCAGTTGCATATTCAGTGAGGTCAATCCACAGTTCCATGATGAATTCGTAAGGTCAAGGGCAAGCCCTAACAGGGCCTCCAGTGTGGAGTTTATATGAGCTCATTAGAGCCAAAGAGACACCTAAGTCCCCACGCGGGGAGCAGCCACAGATAGACAAAGTGAGTGCCTTTCCAAAATCCCTCCCCTTTATGTCTGTCTGGCAGTCTGCTAATGGGAGGGGATGGGTGGAAATCAGAGTAAGAACACTCCCTTGGAGTGTATGATTAATAACTTTAAAAAGGGATTTAATGGAGACTACAAAGTTAACTCCTAACAAGCTAAAGGTCCTTTGTGAACTAGATTGGCCTGCTTTTGGTGTAGGATGGCCCCCAGAAGGGTCACTAGATAAAACTGTGGTTAATGAAGCTTACAGAGTAATTGTAAAAAAAAAAAAACAAAAAAAACCCCTATATTCAAGAGAATGGGAAAAGCCAAGAGGCTAAAATTGGTCTTCAAAAACCAGACTCTGTTATTTATTTAAACTCAGGTAGCAATTTATTGGATGAACTGAGGAGAAATCAGTCTTTCAGTCTTGATGGGTAGCTTTGGTGCCATGGTTTGCTCATCTTCACCCAAATGGACATCCTGAAGGAAGATTGAAGCTCAGCACTAAGTGAGCTCTTGCAAAAATTAGCACATGAAGGATGGACTTAAACTAATACATAAGATCTGGTCTGACTTGAAAGAAAAGGAATGTTGCAGAAGGGTTATGAATGTAGAGAAGGAGAAGTGGAGGAATGGAAACAAAATTGGGATGAAGTCTTCATGGATGAAGTCTAGTAAATTTAAAGTGTAAATGTCATGAAATGTTTGGAGACAGAAAAGGATGAAAGGTTTAATACACCCTTCAGTTGAGTTTTTGTATCTTAAAAATAAAAAGTAAACAGAAAACAATTTAGGATTATTAAAATATGCCAGAAATACTGAACTTGATGGCACCTGTACTTCTAGGGAGCATAAACAGGGAGAACCTACATAAAAGGATGAGAAAGAAAGGAGCAACTTTGACTGTTGCTGGTTAAAAAAAAAAAAAAAAAACTGTTCTAAAAGTTTGGTACAGTAAGCTTAGTATGTTATGGAGACAGTCATGAGATGCTTATATTTCCCTTGCTAATGGCTGGTCAGATTATGCATCCATCTAATGGTATACTCACAATGTGTGTGTATGTGTAAACATCTTCAAAATGGTTCTTAAACAGTTGCTATAAGGTTAATATGATACTGAAGGTAACAAAAAATTAGGGTATTTGTTTTAAAGATCTCTGTTATAAACTGCTTATGCTTTTTACACATAAATATGTAAACAACTTGAGAGCAATTCTTATTATAGAGTAAATGTAAAAAGTTATTGCTCTGTTCTACTGCTATTTAAAAAAAAAAAGATTTCAAACTTATTTCAATAGGATCTCACTAGGGTACAGGCATTCAGGGGTTAACACTATGGTTTATATCAGAGGAAGAATTTTAAAAATGGAGGCTACAGTCTTCAACAGAAATCTTAAAATTTGGGTAGTTCAAAATGACCTTAGCCTGTTACATTCTGCCATAAATAAAATCTTGGATTTAATTCTCTCTTATAATACATGGGTCTATTAACAAATGGGCTTTCTATAAATTGTTTTTATACAAAAACATTTTAATGTTGCTTTCTTTCTATTTTTTTCCCATACAAATATGAGGTTCTAAGTTAAAAGTTATGAAATTTATGAGTTAATTTTAACAAGTAACGTGTGTGTGTGTGTGTGTGTGTGTGTATGACATTAAAGATATGGTTTTGAAAATAAAAGGATAAAAAATACTTTAAAAAAATATAAAGACAAGCACTCCCTGGGGATACAAAATAAGTTGTCATAAAGGTACAGACTAAGTTGTCATAAAAAGATGGAGCTTATACATGCTTATAAAAGTGATTAAGTTAAATAAAATCCAGTTACATTAAAAGTTTTTGTAAGGTCAAAAATTAATATATTGATGTTAAACAAAAACTTAATTCTCTAAGCTCATAACAACAAGGCTATCTTTAAAATATTGTATTGTTCTTGATAACATTTACAAAACAATTGTCTTCAAAATGGTTTTTGTTTTGTCAAGATAACTGTCAGGAATTTTTGGTGCTACATGTGAATCCACAAATTTGTCAAGACAACAAAAGTTTATTAAAACACAGAAAGACAACATTCAGATGAACACAGGGAGTGCTGCTGCACTGATATGAGGATTGAGACAGATTTATTTAAGTAAAACAAAGCCAAAGTGCACCCTCCAGATAGGATTAAAAAAAAAGAAAAAAAAAAAAACCTCAAAAATGAACACTACAAAGGAGCCAAGATCTCTAGTTTTTATTAGACTCAACAGAGTGGAGATATTTGTCCTGCTCCTTCCACATGACAGGCAGAGGAAATTTTTGTTCTGGGATGTCCAGATTATACCTGCTATTTTAGGGGGGCTCCATGGACTACAGGTTGGTGAGATCCTGCTATATGTCATGAGCCATCTGTTAATGTCAGCAATCTGGGATATGATCCCTTATCAACATCTGAGCCATGATTCTTGGCCACTGTGTTTCCTAACTCCACACTTAGTCCCCACCTGTGTGATGTTTGTCAGGGTTTTGACTTCTAAGGTAACTGAGTCATGTTCATTTAAAAGTTGATTTATATAAAATATTCTAGATGACCTCATGGTTAAACTACTGCTGTCTTGGGTGATTCTAATGCAGTTGGGATCCTGTATGTTTCTGTGACTGGGCTATTTGAAGTCACTGTTCTGTTCCCCCAACTGATGAGTAAATCTAAAGTTTTACTTCAAGAGTAACAACTAAACTAATATGTATATATAACCTCTATAGAGCTGTGTTGCTGTTGCTGGTTCCTATATATTAAATATATTTATGTTTTTCAAGTATATCAAGCCTTCTGAAATACAAAATTTAGATAATTTCAACCATGACACTTAAGTTTTTGTCATTACAGTTCTGATCCTTCTGGGGCACTTACAATCAAGTCCATAAAAAAAATAACTCTAATAACTACTGATGTGTCAACCAGGTTAGCTTTTTAAAAATCTGCTTTTGTTAGATTTTGTTTTGTATTGTCCTTGTCTAGAAGACTGCTGCCTAAGAGCCAGTCCTTCTAAGACTCTTTGTTGCTTAAATTTGGCCAAAAGAGTCTATTTTGCATTGACTCCCACCTGATCTGCTCGTTATTTCCCCCCTGATGTGGGACCAAGACTGGTCAACCAAACAAAATCCAGGAAAGTGCAAATCCTGAAAATGAGAAAAAATGACCAATCAAGAAAGGTCTTCAGTCTAAGGCCATATCACCTTGAACACACCCAATCTCATCTGGTCTCAAAAGCCAAGCAGGCTCGGGCCTGTTAGTACTTGGATGGATCTTCAAAAGAGACTGCTCAGAGAAAAGCAGTTTGGAGACAAAGGGAGAATGCCATCAAGGTTCAAATAGTCACTGGTGCCAGATCTCTCAAAAATAACCAAAGCCAAGAGGACTGAGGAAATTGTTCTTATATATGTGTGGCTATCTGGCATTAAAGCCCTTCCAGATGCAAACTCATATTTTTAAACAGGGTCTTCTACTTAATTAAAGACAAAATAACTATTTTTACTGGCTCTAAACATGCCCTTTGATACTTAAACATGGTAGTTTTAACTTTTCTTTAAAACAACACATTTTCTTGGACATATAATATATTGTTGCTATAGTAATTCTACTCAGTTAATAAAAAAGACATTGTCTGAGTTAAAAAAAAATGTTCATCCATTAAAATCCCACTGGAGGAGCCCTTTTGTTGTTATCTTGTCTACTACTCCCACCACAGTTAAAGTAGCAGTGATTGCTCCTTGGATCCAGCACAGTTGCTTTAAGCCAGCTTCTCTTGAGTGGGATTGCATCCCTGATCTGGCTTCACAGTGTAAGATCAACCTCCAGAACTTGAGAATCCTCCCTCAACAGGACTCCGCTTCCCAGGAAACAACAGGGGACCGAGAATGGTGGGACTACAGCCCTGCTCTAGTCACTCCCTAAAGCTGCCTAGTCTACTCATGGCAGAAGCTTGAGGAGTCAACTCTCCAACAGGACAAATGGTCTGGGCTTTTTTTCACACCAATTATCTTATTATGATGCATTGTCACCACTTCTCTGTATCTGTTGCTGTAGTTCTCACCCTAGTCTTCATAGGCTTGGCAGAAACTGCCCCTGCTGATTGGACTCACAGTGAAAGGTTTTTATTTGCTCTCTTCTATCTCTTTTGGGCATGATGCCTAATTACTGTTCATTGTAACTGATCTGGTTTCCCTTCATGTCCCCAGAGCCCTCCTCTTGTGACCATTATATGCATACTACTCAGACAGGAAGTGTTGTGATTAAGACTTTACTTTTCCATACTTTTTATTCCTGTGCAGGCTCTGTCATTGGGTTATGCACTCACAATCACACCACTTATCTAGTGTGGTCCTATGGTAATCAGCATACCTGTTTCAACCCCACTTACCACCCTTGGAAGCAATGTTTAGAGATCAGGAGTGTCTGCCACCCTGGGAACCTTGTCAGCTGCCCTAGGTGTTTAGTCCTAATAAACCAGTGTCAATGCTCTTTGATGCATGTGCAGCCATAGACAAAGGTGGATGTAGAGGTACAGGCTGTGGCTGTGGAGGCCTCACTTGTGAAAGACCCTGTATATCAAATGGTGAATTTTGCATCTCTGCCAAAGCTAAAAATTTGTTCCTCTAACTGACTGAGTCTATAGCCTAGACACTAAATGTCACTTCATTCTATGTTTGTGGGGGGACCAACATGGGAGACCATTAGCCTTGGGAAACAAGGGAGCTAAACCCACAGGAGCTTTTTAATGAAACTGCTTTCCCAAAACACAGGAAAGGCACTTAGCTCCTAAAGATTACTATCATTGGAAATTATTGTATCTCCTGCCTCGAAGGCCAATTCTCCAACTTGATGGGGGATTTAACTTGTTTAGGACGGAAGTTTTGCAATGACACCGCCTCAGAAACCCAATGGTGGGGAGCTGCAAACCATTCAGAACCCCAGCCCTGCCCACTGGCCAACTTTCCTAATCTCCAAAAAATGTGGGACGATAATACTGCAAACATAGATTGGCAGGCACCCAGGGGGCTATATTGGATCTGTGGGAAGCAGGCTTATCTGGTGATACCTGGAAGCTGGTTTGGGTCCTGTGTGCTAGGCTCAATCAGACCATCCTTCTTCTTGCTTCCCATAAGACAAGGTAAAAAACTGGGAGTCTCCATATAAGAAAAAAGATTAAATAGACAAAAATGAGGTGCCTTGCAAATTGTTAATTAAAAAGATGACAAATGGCCTTCTGAGTAAATCATCCAGTACTATGGTCCTGCCACCTGGGCAGAATAGGGGTCCTGGGGCCATCACACCCTTGTATATATGCTCAATCATATCATCAGGCTATAGGCAGTTATTAAAATTATAACTAATAAAACTACAAAAGCCCTCAATTTGCCAGCAAGACAAAACACTAAGATGCACCATTTATGAAAACTGCTTGGCTTTAGACTATTTGCTTGCTTCTGAGGGAGGAGTTTATTAAAAACTTAATCTAAATAACTGCTGCTTACAGATTAATGATAAGAAAAAAAAAAGGGTCTTAAAAGGGATCACAGACAAAATGAGAAAGCTTGGCCATATCCCCGTCCAGACTTGGAGAAGATGGGATACCAATGACCTGATTGAAGGATGGTTTTCTGCCTTAGGTGGATTCAAAACCCTGATAGGGGCAATGGGCCTAATTCTAAAAACATGCTTAATATTGCCCTGCCTGGTTACCCTGGTGCTGTTGTCTATCAAGACTATTATAAAGGCCGTTATAAAAAGGAAAATGGCCACACATGTAGGGATGTTATGAAAATACAAACACCTAGATCAAGATGATGCTCTTTGACCCTAGGTGGGTCCGAGCATCAAAGGGGGGAATAATGTATCAGGGAGGAGGTTGAGAAGAAAACAGACTAGGCCTGAGTCCTGAGAAAGTGGCAGGGAGGAAGGGATGGCATAGCAGAGAGATAAAACCTGAGCAACTGAACATGAGGAAAGTCATGTAGCACTGGGGAAGGGAAAAAGTCATGTAGCTAGGGTGAAGTAGCCTATAAAATTAAATATAACCATATATGTATTGCACCTTGGTTTTTGTTTCTGTAACCTGCTTGTAAGGGTATATAAGGTGAGATTCCTTTGTTCTCAGGCTCAGCCTTTGGGCACTAGTCCACTGAGTCTGTACTGGCACAATAAAACATTGCTTCCTGCTAAATTGCCTTAGGGTCTCATATCTCAGAAAGCAACTTCCTGCAACATTAGTTTTAATTCATTGTGATTAGATAGCATGCACAAGATTATTTCTGTTTTTTTATATTTGCTGAAGCTTACTTTGTGCCCTAAGATATGATCTATTTTGGAGACAGTTCCATGGGCTGATAAGAAGAATATTGTGTGGATATTGGATGAAATATTCTGTAGATATCGGCTAGGTTCATTTGATCTATGGTGTGACTTAGTTATACAATTTCTTTATTGATTTTTTTGTTGGGATGAGCTATCTATTACTGATATGGGGGGTATTAAAGTCTCCCACTGCCACTGTATTGGATTCTATATGTGCTTTTCAGTCCTTTAAAGAATGTTTGATGAAACTGGGTGCACTGACACTGGGTGCCTATAGGTTGATAATTGTTATTTCCTTTTGGTGTATTTGTCCTTTTATTAATATGGAGCATCCTTCTTTATCTCGTTTGATCAATGTAAGTTTGAAGCTAATTTGTCTGAGAATATATTGCTACTCCTGCCTGCCTTTGGGTGTCATTGGCTTGCTAAATCTTCTTCCAGACTTTCACCCTAAGCCAGTGCTTGTTTCTGTCAATGAGTTGGGTCTCATGTAAACAAAAGGTTGTTGGATCTTCCTTATTCATCCAGTTTGCCAAATGGTGTCTTTTGATGGGGGAGTTGAGTGCACTGACATTCAATGTTGATATTGATAAATATGTGGTGATTCATGTCATTTAGATGTTTTTGTTGTTTAAGGGTTTGATTGTGTGTAGCTGAATCAATATTACTGTCTGATTCCTTGTCTTTTCTTCTCCTGTGGTTTGATGTTGCCTGTCCTCGCATGGTTTTGTTTGCTTTCATTTTCTTTCTGTGTGCAGAATTCCTTGGAGAATCTTTTGTAGTAGTGGCTTGGTTGTCATGTATTGTTTTAGTTTCTACCCCCTCTGCTGTTTTATTAGCTTAGAGTTTGCTGTTTATTTTTTATTTTTTTGTGTGTAGGGTGGTGTCAGTCTACCCAGGGGCTGTGTTGGTTTATCCCAGGGGTGGCTGGGGGAATTCTGGCTGATGCGTGGTGCTCACCTGTTTGGTCTGTAGAATGTCTCACAGGCAGGTTGGGAGCCAGCAGTGGCAGCTGCAGCAGTGGCGACAGCCCTCAAGTTTTCTCAGCATAACGTGTTGTGGAGAAGCCTTCCATGGGCTAGGGCTTCAGGGTATTGAAGACTTGAGTCTAGTTGGCAGTTTCCTTCGACCATGTGTGGCTCCACTGTCTCAGTGAGGTTTTGGAGTTGGAGCTCCAGCTATCAGCTTCCATACCATAGTCGACATCTTGGATCTCATAAGTGCTTTTCAAAAGTAAAAATATTTAGGTCTGTTCAGTATTAGGAAACATGACAGCAACATCTGAAAAATATCTGCATTGAGAATGCTGCTGTTTAATGGTATCAGGCAGAGAAGGTAGGAAAGTCAGTCAAGACTATAGTAAGAATAAATTATGATAAGGACCAAGAATGTAGTAAAGAATCTATTCATTTTACTTCCTACATTTAATTTTGTAAATACTTTGTTTATCCACCCAGAAGAATTGCTGGATCATATGATAATCCTGTGTTTACATTTTTGTGGAACAACCATAAAGATTTCCACAGAGTCTGTGGCATTTTATATTTCCATCAGTAATGCATAGAGTTCATGTTTCTGTATCCATTCTTACTCTTTTTTTTTGAAATGATTACTTTAGTGGATAAAGTGATATCAAATTGCAGCTTCGCTTTCCATGCCCTAATAATTAGTGATTTTTAAGCAATTTTCCATAAGCCTTATTGGATATTTATGTATCTTCTTTGGACAAATGTCTATCCCAGTCCTTGCCCATTTAATTTTTTTGTTTTTCAAATTAATTCTAAAGTTCTTTGTAAGTATATTTTGAATATTATTCCCTTATTAAGTATGTGCTTTGCAAATATTTTCTCTCAGTCTGTTTCTTTTCTCTTGACTCTGTTGTTAATGTACTTTGATACATAATAGTTTTTAATTTTTATGAAGTTAAATTTGTTTGCATTTCAATTTGCTGTCTGCCACATTGGTGTCGTATACCAAAACAATTTGATAAAACTATTTCTTAACTTCCTGGCTTAAATTGCACAACAAATCTTGGAGCCAAATCACAGTTTCCAGCAAGCCTCTCCACATCTTGCTTCCAGACAATAACTATTACCAATTTGTAACCAAGTCAGACTAGTGTTAGAATGAGACACATTATCTAGCCAAAATTATGGCCATGAGAGTGGCGATCTCTGCTCTAGACTTCATAAAAATTTTAGAAAATCGATGTGCAGAATTTGAAGCCCAATTAAAAACTTGTTGGATTTTTTCAGGTAGGGCAAACTTTGAAATCTCCCAACTCAAGCACTTATTATTTAAAATGACAATACTACTTAAGAGTTATTATATAAAGCACATAGAAAAATATTTGACATGCTTTACCAGAAACTCTATAAATGGTAGCTAAGATAACTAATGTTATTCACTTCTCAAATTTTGTCTTCCCATTTTTATGAAATGTTAAAGCTGTATAACTGCTGTGGTTTGACTCTGTGAATATCCCTAACTAACAGGAAAATGATTCCAATGATTTTATCCAGAGAAAGGAGACTTGTTGATTTTTCAGTCAGTCACCACCCAAGCTGTATTTGAGGTCTTTAATCATATGTAAATGATAAATGTCTGAACTAAAAAGGTTTGTACCTGCTAGAACAAAAGAAAAAGCATGGCAGTAATAATCATAAGTGCATGGTTGTTCTATGTTTAAAAAAAACCCACAAAACAGTTTACCTTCTTCAATTGAAGATAGGTCTTCTAGAAGGTACAAATACCACATAGAAACAAAAGAGAAAATTTTACTTGATAAAAAATTATCGTCATTTGAACACACTACATTTGTTCTTTTTATTGAATATGTATTGAATACAATCTAACTGTTTTTAAGAACAATAAATATATAGAGATTCATGAATATTTTCTTTGAAAACATATGAGAATATAATGACCCCCTTTCACTATTATTTTAAGAACAAGTTGGTTATCCTCTTCTTTTGCAAAGCTTAAATTTCTTCTTACTCAACAGTATTTGCAAGAAAGTGAATTATTTTTCTTATTATAAAAGTAAAATACATTCATTTTTGAACAAAAGAAAACAATAAAGAATCATAAAAATTCATATATAATCCAGTATCTGGTAACAGCCACTATTAAAGCATTGGTATATTCCCTTCTGTATTTATTTGTTCTTTGGCTTTAACATTTTAACATATAATAGCTGAATCAAACTTTTTTATCCTCAACTTTAATGTAATATTATAATGTAAACTATTTCCTGGTCCATTATTTTCAAATTATGATTTTTGCCTAGCTGCATAAAATTCCAACATTATGAATGTTTTCCTAATTCCATGATTTACCTAGTTCTCTCTCGCTATATTTTTCCATTGCTTCTATTTTAAACAATTAGATGAAATTGTCAGAACTCTTACTTTAAGCAAAAGAAATATAAAACAAGTTGAAATAGACAAGAAATAGACCAGAAATATTTCATTTGAAAATACAAGTTTATCTCATGTAATTGAGGAAAAGCTAAAATCATAAACAGCAGAGGAAAGGTAAGGTCATGAAGGGTCTCATGAATAACTTAACTAGGGCTTCAGTGCCCCCCGGTATCTACTTGTTGTTCTTTCTTTTACCATCTTTGTTTCCTTACTTCTTATACTGAATGCATACTAGTTTCTATCACTACACAGTCAGTTGATTATCCTCAAGCCTTATTTCTAAATTTCCTTCTCAAATAAACTGTTTTACACAAATAAACAATATGTTTTATGCAATTTTAAAGTCTTTAATTGGTCTATGTTGTCAGTACACACATCTAGGCCTTAAACTGGAGTCTTCAATAACGAAACAGATAAAAATCAATACAATGAGAAAGAGATCCATTGTGGGGAATGGTTTCTAGGAGAAAAATGGGATGCTATGCTGACCAGCATGCAATGGTCCACTCAGTATATATCAACATTTATGATTATGTCTTTGAGAATCACTTCTAGAAGGAGGTACTCTTTCTAGCCAAATAATTAATACTAAGGCTTTTGACACATACTGCTATGTTACCTCTTAGAAAGATGTCATGAGTTATTTTTTAAATTGAGTTTAATGGAACTTTTGCAAACAGCATCTAAGCATGGTTTAAAATTTTGTAAAATTATAGATGTATGTGTATCAATTTTCTATTGCTAAAACAATAAATCATAACAAATTGAGTGACTTTAAAAATAACTGTTCTAGTTCACATCTGTACTTCTGAAGTCCATATAGGGTTAAGCAGTTCTTCCACTTAAGATCTTCAGGCATAAGTGAAGATGATTATAAATCCAAGTGGTCCTCTAATTTAGAAACTGTGTGAAGATTCTTCCTCTAAGACCTTTTATATAGTTAGCAGAATTCAGTTCCCCATGGCTGTTGAGTTGAGTTTCACATTTTTAAGCAGGAAATTGCATTCAGTTCCAAAGAGCTATTCTTTGGTCCTCTGGTTATGTGGTTATTATTGAAGACACTGGTTATTTGCTTCAAACTAGCAACAGTAATTCAAAAGCTTTTCATTCTCAAATTCTCTCTCACTTCTACCATCAGCAGGAAAAGTTCCACTCTCTCAAGGGATCATGTAATTATAGCTGACCTAACTGTATAATTGTCCTATTTCAATGTCAATTGCGCTATACGAACATTGTATAATCATACTAGTAATTTCTCTTCATATTCAGCTTCAGAGTATATTGAGAGGACTTATTTAGGAAGACATTTCAGAAATTCTGCCAAAAGCATATGAAACATCTTGTTTTCAATACATGTGCTAAAAATTAGCATTTAAAGGAAGTCAAGGTATATGATTTTTAGATGTAACTTACATACTAGATATATATATTTGTAGGAGTAATATGTTTACTCATGTAACTTAAATAGTCTATTCAAAATAAAATTTTTCAATTACAAAGTCCATAAGTTTTATTCCAATTGAAGGGCCACCTTATATTTGGAAATCTTGTATGGATCAGTAGACTCACAAGCAATCCATACACTGCTTTCCATAAGGACATCTCTTTCTTTGTTTTCCAGACGCATGTGTCAATACTTAGTCTAACACAGATCAGAAGATCTGGCCTGCTCCTTTCACCAGCTCCCTTCCCATAATGTTATATATACTTGCACAGACATCTCTTGTTTTGATATTTTCATCTGTTGAAATAACTATAATCCTTATGATGATTTGTGAATACAAATCTTAGATTTTTTATAGGTAATAAATATGCATAGAAAGACTAAGAATTATGAAAAAATTAAATAAATCAGGAGCCAAAGGAGAAAAATTTAGCTTCATTTTGGTTAGGCCTTATTAATTTTTAGAATATGTGGTCAGATGATAAGAAATGTTAATTCAAAATTTATGAAATATTTAAGTTAAAAACTTTAGAAGGTTGGTACCCTGAAGCTATCAACAATATGCCTCTGGAAAATATATGGAGTATTATACTCTATTTCAACATATCTTTCAAACATTAAATAAATAAATTTCTTATTATATTTTGGAGGATTAGAATGCAATTTTAAAGGACTTTATAAAAACTGCATAGGGTGGCATGGGATGCTTTTTTCTCAAAAAGTACATTTTAATCACATGTAAAATGAGAACATAGAATGAGTGAAATATAAAAAATAGTTTCATATTTCTTATATGAAGTAAGTTGGAGAGAACTGAAGAGAGACTGTCTAGTTTTAGCCCTTTGTAATATGTGTTTGCTTTGAATCATTGGGTTTATGACATAAATATGCAAAGAATGTCTGCAGTTTTGAAAGAAGAAAGTATCCTTGCTAGCTGTTCTCTGTGTGCATATGAGATAACCAGGCAACACTTGTTCATAATGCCAAATTATTAACTTTTTTGTGAAAAATGAATCTTTTATAAGCCTTTGACCAGCATCTTCTAGAATATTGAATGCCAGCTGGGGATTTAAATGAGAATGTATAACATAGAGTCAGCTATTTAACAGGAAGATTATAGCCAACATTAACTTTGCTAGAGTAATAACAGTATCCTTGTTTTTTAAAATTAATTAGGTTTTTTAGTAAATGAAAAACATTCTAGACATCCAAGATGGCAACGGAGACAGAGTTGCAGAACTTGTGAGTTCCTGACCCAGAGATCCTGCTGAGAAGCTGGAGACACACCTGACTGAGGTAAAGCACAAGGGAGAGCCAAAAGCATGGCACTCTAAAGACTTAGATCATGGAAGACTTCTCCACACCACAATCTAATAAAAGAACAGCCAACCTGCCAAATCCCTGCCCCATAGGTCTGCATAGCCACTGCTCCATTCTGCCCAGCTCTCCGCTCCTCGGGCTGTGCCAGGCCATAGCCCTGCGCCAGACCCACACATGACAGGATACTCCTCCCTCAGCCATTCCAGCCTCAAGTTCGCAGACCCACACCATGCCAGAATACCCGTCCCTCGCCATGCCACTGGGTCCATGACCACCGGGATCTCCCACTACCAGTCCGTGTCAGACTCCAGCCTGGAGCCAGTCCCACAGTTTGCTGGGACACCTGCCCCTTCCCCCCAAGCCCACTGCCCTTCAGGCCTTGCTGAGCCCCAGCCATGCGTGGGACCACCAGACTCTGCCCTGCTCATCAGGCCCTTCCTGGCTCCAGCTCCATGTGGAACAACTGGAGGCTTGCCCCAGTGGGACAGGTACAATCCTTGTGCAAGATCACCTCACCCACCAGCCTGCTAGGAACCCCCCTCCCTGTGTGGAGCTGGCCCCAGCTCTACAGGCTTCCCAGATAACTGCTCCACCAGGCTCCTGCTTGGCT
Organism: Castor canadensis; assembly: GCF_047511655.1. Lineage (NCBI taxonomy): Eukaryota > Metazoa > Chordata > Mammalia > Rodentia > Castoridae > Castor > Castor canadensis. The sequence continues at coordinate 92,518,929 of NC_133391.1, read as the reverse complement.
GCCACTAGAGGGCTCCAAGTGTGCCTAAGAGACACACATAGTGGACTGGACACTAAAGAACTGAAAACAACTAAGCCTGCAGAACTAGTGATTTTTTTTCCCTCTATTCTTTAAGGGTTTGGCAGCCTGGTTTGCTGTTTGATGACCCACCATCTCCCATTTTTTAAAAAATTTCTTTCTTTCCTTTTTTTCTCTATTTCTCTTCCTTTTATCTTTCCTTCTTTCTCTTTTTTATCCTTCTTTCACAATTTTGTTATTATTAATATTGTAACCCAGCTAATACCAAATTTCACATAGTCCAGGGACAGAAATGGTACCTAGTGGAAATATGGAAAGAAGAAAAAGGGATGGAAACCATTCTTCCCCCAAAAATAATGTAGTGCAGGATTTAGAGCAAAATGAAGAAAATGGATAACCAGACCCAGAACCCAACAAAACAAAGATAAACTATACTAAAGAACCCAATGACAACCACAAGAACAGCCTAAAAGAAGAAAATCTACAAGTAATTAATGAGAATTTTATAGAGATGCTACTAGACATGGTCAACCAAAATGTACAAGAGGCACTCAAGAAATTCCAAGACAATAAAACTCAAGAATATCAGAAAACACAAAAACAAATAAATGAAATCATAGGAGCCCTAAGCAAACACCAAACTGAAACAAAGATCACTATAAGCAGAGAGATAAATGAATTAAGGGCAAAAATTGACAATATTAAAGAAGTAACCCATGATGTGGAAAACCTCAGAAAAAAGAATGAAACAGAAATACAAAACAAAATGGAAAGTCATTCCAACAGAATAGAAGAAACAGAAGACAAAACCTCAGAACTTGAAGATGAAATGGCAATTAAAGGAAAAACTAAGAACTATTAGTTAAACAACTCAAGACCTGTGAAAAGAAAATGCAAGAACTCACTGACTCCATCAAAAGACCAAACCTGAGATTCATGAGCATTGAAGAAGGAGAACAGGTTCAAGCAAAAGGTATGCATAATATATTCAACAAAATAATAACCGAAAATTTCACAAATCTAGAGAAAACTATGCCCATTCAGGTATAGGAAGCTTCCAGAACACTCAACAGACTTGACCAAAATAGAGCTACCCCATGACATATCATCATTAAAACAACAAATACAGAGAGTAGAGAAATAATATTGAAGGTTGTAAGAGAGAAAAAACAAATAACATACAAAAGTAGACCCACCAAAATCACAGCAGTCTTCTCAAAAGAAACATTAAAAGCAAGAAGAACATAGGGTGAGATCTTCTAAGCACTGAATGAAAATAACTTCAATCCTAGGATACTTTACCCAGCAAAACTGTCATTCAAAATAGATGGAACTATAAATTTCTTCCATGATAAGCAGAAATTAAAAGAATATATGACCTCCAAGCCACCACTACAAAAGATTCTCTAAGGAATCCTGCACACAGATAATGAAAACAAACAAAACCATGAAAAGGCAGGAAATACCAAACCACAGGAGAAGAAAAGGAAAGAAGGTAAAGAGTAACATTATTTCAGCTACACATAATCAAACTCTTAATCAACAAAGGCAACTACATGAGAGGGATCACCACATACTTATAATATTAACACTGAATGTTAATGGACTAAATTCCCCCATTCAAAGACACCAACTGAGAAACTGGATTAAAAAGGAAGATCCAATAATCTGCTGCCTACAGGAGACCCACCTTATTGACAAAAATAAGCACTGGCTGAGGGTGAAAGGCTGGAAGAAGATTTATCAAGCCAATGGTCCCTGAAAATAGGTAAGAGTAGCCATACTTATCATGGACAAAGTAGACTTCAAATCTACATTGATCAAACAAGATAAAAAAGGAAACTCCATACTAATAAAAGGGGAAATACACCAAAAGGAAATAACAATTATCAACCTATATGCACCCAATCTCAATGCACCCAATGTCATCAAACATATTCTGAAGGACCTCAAAACATATATAAACTTCAACACAGTGATAGTGGGAGACCTTACTACTCCCCTATCACCAATAGATAGGTCATCCAAACAAAATATCAACAAAGAAATTCTAGAACTAAACTACACCATAGATCAAACAGACCTAGCTGTTGTCTACAGACTATTTCATCCAACTTCTGCACAATACACATTCTTCTCAGCGGCCCATGGAACCTTCTCCAAAATTGATCATATCTTAGGGCACAAAGCAAGACTCAGCAAATATAAGAAAATAAAAATAATCCCATGCATTCTATCTGACCACAATGCATTAAAACTAAAAATCAACAACAAAAACAGCAATAAAAAACATGCAAACAAATGGAAGCTGACAACATTGCTCAACCTAAATCAGTAAAATCAGAATTGCAAAAAGGGAGATAACAATAAACACCACAGAAATCCAGGAAATCATCAGAGACTACTTTGAGAGACTATACTCTAATAAATTTGAAAATCTTGAAGAAATAGACAGATTTCTAGAAACTTACAACCACCCAAAACTGAAACAAGAAGATAATAATCACCTGAATAGATCTATAACACAAAAAGAAATTGAAGCAGCAATCAAGAGTCTCCCAAAAATGAAAAGTCCAGGACCCGATGGATTCACTGCTGAATCTATCAAATGTTTAAAAAACAAATACCAACTCTCCTTAAACTGTTCCATGAAATAGAAAGGGAAGAAACATTGCCTAACTCATTCTATGAGCCAATATTACTCTCATCCCAAAACCAGACAAAGACACCTCCAAAAAGGAGAATTATAGGCCACTTCCCTAATGAATATCAATGCAAAAATCCTTAATAAAATAATGGCAAACCAATTCCAACAACATATCAGAAAGATCATACACCATGACCAAGTCGGCTTCATCCCAGGGATGCAGGGTTGGTTCAACATATGCAAATCAATAAATGTAATACAGTACATCAATAGAAGCAAAAACAAAAACCACTTGATTATCTCAATAGACACAGAAAAAGCCTTGCACAAGGTCCAACACCACTTCATGCTAAAAGCTCTAAGAAAACTAGGACTAGAAGGAATGTACCTCAACATAGTAAAGGCTATATATGACAAACCTACAGCCAACATCATACTCAATGGTGAAAAATGGAAACCACTCCCCCCAAAATCAGGAATGAGACAAGGGTGCCCACTATCCCCACTCCTATTCAACATAGTGCTGGAATTTCTAACCAGAGCAATTAGGCAAGAAGGAGAAATGAAAGGAATACAAATAGGTAAAGAAACTGTCAAAATATCCTTATTTTCAGATGATATGATCCTATACCTTAAAGACCCAAAAAACTCTGCACAAAAACTTTTAAACACCATAAACAGCTACAGTAAGGTGGCAGGATACAAAATCAACTTACAAAAATCACTAGCTTTTGTATACACCAACAACAAACAAACTGAGAAGCAATATATGGAAACAATTCCAATCACAATAGCCTCAAAAAAAATCTAATACCTAAGAGTAATTTAACAAAAGATGAGAATAAACTTTACAAGGAGAAAGAGATTGAGGAAGACTACAGAAGATGGAAAGATCTCCTGTGCTCATGGATTGGTAGAATGAACATAATTAAGAATGGCTGTACTACCAAAAGCAATCTACATGTTTAATGCAATTCCCATCAATATCCCAATGACATTCATCACAGAGATTGAAAAATCTACTCTAAAGTTCATTTGGAAACACAAGAGACTGTGAATAGCCAAGGAAATACCAGCAAAAAAAGCAATGCTGGGGGTACCACAATACCAACCTTCAAACTTTATTACAAAGCAATAGCAATAAAAACAGCATGGTACTGGCACAAAAACAGACATGAAGACCAGTGGAACAGAATAGAAGATCCAGACATGAATCCACACAATTATACCCACCTCATTTTTGACAAAGGTGCCAAAAACATATGATGGATAAAAGACAGCCACTTCAGCAGATGTTGCTGGGAAAAGTTGTTATCCATCTGCAAGAAACTGAAACTAGATCCATGTCTATCAACTAGACATGTACTAGTATCAACTCAAAATGGTTCAAAGACCTTAATATCAAACCTGAAACTCTGAAGATAGTATAGGAAGGAGCAGGAAACACTCTGGAACTAATAGGTATAGGAAAAGACTTCCTCAATAGAACCCCAGCAGCCCAGCAACTAAGAGAAAGGATGGACAAATGGGACTTCATAAAATTAAAAAGCTTCTGCACAACAAAAGAAATGCTCTCTAAACTAAAGAGACCATGCACAGAGTGGGAGACAATATTTGCCAGCTGTACATCAAACAAGGGACTGGTAACCAAAATATACAGGGAACTTAAGAAACTAAACTCTCCTAAAATCAATGAACCAATTAAAAAATGGGCAACTGAACTTAATAGAACTTTCTCAAAAGAAGAAATTCAAATGGCCAAAATGAAAAAAATGCTCACCATCTCTAGCCATAAAGGAAAGGCAAATCAAAACCACACTAATGTTCCACCTCACACCTGTTAAAATAGCCATCATCAAAAACACCATCAATGACATGTGTTGGTGAGGATGTGGGGAAAGAGGACCCTCCTACACTGCTGCTGGGAATGCAACCACTCTGGAAAAAATTTGGTGACCTCTTAAAAATCTAAACATAGGCCTGCCATATGATCCAGAAATCCCACTCCTGGGAATATATCCAAAGAAATACAACACAGATTACTCCAGAGGCACTTGCACACCCATGTTTATTGCAGTGCTGTTCACAATAGCCAAGTTATGGAAACAACCAAGATGCCCCACTATTGATGAATGGACCAAGAAAATGTGGTACTTGTGCATGATGGCATTTTATGCAGCCATGAAGAAGAATGAAATCTTATCATTTGCAGCTAAATGGATGGAACTAGAGAACATCATTCTGAGTGAGGTCAGCCAAGCTCAGAAGACCAAAAATTATATGTTCTCCCTCATATGTGGATTTTAGATCTAGGGCAAATGCAGCAATGTGGTTGGACTTGGATCACATGATAAAGTGAGAGCACATATGGGTGATATAGAAATTGGTAGAAAACCCAAAACACAAAAATGTTTGATGTCCCCACTCCAGAGGAGCTAACATAGAAACTGTTTGGCTGGTGGGCAGCCACCCCATGGCGATCAAGGACTCTCCACTCGATTTTCCACTCCATCCCCTCCTTCCTTTCATGGTTACCATGGCAACTCCCACACATGACAATTAGAGACTTTCTGTTTCACCCTTCTCCTTCCTCTTCCCCTCTAATTACCATGGCAACTCCCAATGGCGGGCAATGGGTCCTGACCTATCCTACAGATTCATATTACCCTGAGCTCCTCCCCACCAAACCTTGACCTATCCCGATGCCCCATAATACCTTAAGCTCTTGACTTCACCCAGATTATAAAAACTGGGCTGCCATTTCTCAGGCACAACTTCTCCAGCCCTGCTCTTTGGGACGGTGAACCTCGCCGGAGAGTGCGCTCACAATAAAGCTTGCTTTAAGCCTATTTGCTTTATTATTTGGCTCCAATTTGGCCTTCCCATCCACATCAACCTAACAGAAACCTTAAAGCAACAGAGGTTATCATGAGAAGGGAATCAGTAACCAGGGTAAAGATCAGTTAGAGATGAATCAACATGGGTCATAACACATGTACACAAAAGCAATGCTAGGAATATTTCTATATAGCTATCCTCAATTGAGCTGGCAAAAACACTTTGTCTTCCTTATTAGGCTTGTCTCTTTTCTTCAACAAAACTAGCAATAATGCAGAAAAGGAGCTGCCTGGAACTGAGGGGGGAAGGAGGGGAGAATGGGAGAGCGGGTCAGGGTGAAGAAATGACTCAGACAATGTATGCACTTGTGAAAAAAATTCTAGTAAATTGGCATCATCAGTCTAAAGGTTTCTGGTTTGTTTCCCTTTATCTGGAAATGTATAATATTCCACAGAACAATACGAAAAATAATTTATATAATTTAAGCTATTTAATGCTATTTACATTATGATTCAACAATGATAAAAAGAAAACTGCAATATCACACATCTCTGGTCTACTAATGGCTACATAAATGTCTCAGTCTTTACAGACAGTGTGGCCTGTGGGCTACCAGAACATGAGGGTTCTTTTGTCCCTCAGAATCTATGAATAACAGATTATTTTACTTTTTGTTATGTTTGGTCTTCCTTCCATCCTTCCTTTTTTCTGCTATTCTTTCTTCTTTTCTTCCTTCCTTTCTTTCTTTCACCTACTTTTTATCTATTTATTTGGAAAGGGATGTGTGAAACTTTATAGACCTATACAAGATGAAGGAGAATAATATCAAAAAGGAAGAACATATATATTTATACATATACATCTATGTACTTATACACACACACACACATACACACACACCTGCTTTACTTCAGTTTAGGTCACCTCTTCTACTATCTGTAAGTTGACAAGTTGACAGCAGATTTTTCTCTGTTCTTCTAGCTTAAACATGTTTTTACCATTTGATGCTCACTTAAGTTTAGCTTACTAAATTGTTTCTCTCTCTCTCTCTCTCTCTCTCTGTCTTTCTCTCTCTCTTTCTCTCCTATCCCTCTCTACCTCTGGGCAGTAGTGGGGTGTTGAAATCAGTCCCTCACTTATGAGGTAAGCTTTTTATTACTTGATCTATACTCCTAGACCATTATCTCTTTGAACCTTAAAATGGCATATGAAATTACTAGTAGGTAATACCACAATATCCTTTTCTACCAATGCCTTCATGCACTGTTACAAATGAAATAATTGTTCTGTGAAGGAAAAATAAAAATAAGCAATTTTTTCATGTTTCCTGAATGTTTCTATATATTGATTACCAAGTCATAAGAGGGTTAATGTTATTTTTATAGTGCCTACTAGAACATATCTATGGACAACTCACATCTGGCAAAATAAAATTGAATCAAATGATAAATTATTCTAATATCATTTAATCTAGGTGGTCTGCAAGATTTATTATACTGCTTTTTATTTGTTTGTTTAATTATTCATATGTGCAAACAATGCTTGGGTCATTTCCTTCCCCTGCCCCCACCCCCTCCCTTACCACCCACTCCGCCCCTTCCCTCTCCCCCCACCCCCTCAATACCTAGCAGAATCTATTTTGCCCTTATCTCTAATTTTGTTGAAGAGAGAGTATAAGCAATAATAGGAAGGAACAAGGGTTTTTGCTAGTTGAGATAAACAGCTATACAGGGAGTTGACTCACATTAATTTCCTGTGCATGTGTGTTACTTTCTAGGTTAATTCTTTTTTGATCTAAACTTTTCTCTACTTCTTGAAAGTATTTATATTACTATCTCAGAGCAAGTTATAAATTGTTCAAAGGCAAATATTAAATTTTAAGGAACCATGGAAGAGTTCCACCCAAGGTTTTTTTACCCAAACATCAGCTTTTGTTGTTTGTTATGAAATAAAGTACACTCATCTCTTTGCCAAATTATAAATTATTTGAAGACCTTGATTTGTGCAATCAGAAAGTAACTCCACTCAAAAATGTTTTCTTTATTTTTCTAGTTTATTAAGTAAAAGCTTGCAAACACACGGTTCACAGTCCTACAGTCTACTAGCTCCTCTCTCCACATTATGCTACATTTCATAATGCATGTATGAATAATGTCTCTTACTGACAGTTAGTTCTTGGCCCTGGTTTCCTTTAGAGTCATCGCCTAGAGTTGATGAGCATAAAATTTTGAGAAACAGTTAAAAATAATGTGTTCTGCCAATCAGGAAAAAAATCACACACAAGATAGAAAACAATGAATCAGTTTTTTTGTTAAATAAGTAGTCTGGTAGAATTCAGTGGTAAATCCATAGATCCTGCATTTTGGGGGAGGGGATTCTTTACTGCTGCTTCAGTTTGATTGCTTCATACAGATCTATTTAGGTGGTTTATAGCCTCTTCATTCAATTTGGGGTGGTTATATACATCCAGAAATAGATCCATCTCTTCTAGATTTCCCAATTAATTGAGTACAAGTTTTCAAAGTATTCCCTCATGATTTTTGGATTTCATTGATATTTATTGTGGTGTCCCTCTTTTCACCTCTGATTTTATTAATTTGAGTCTTTTCCATTCTCCTTTTATTCAGATTGGCTAAGGATTCATTGATCCTATTTATTTCTTTGAAGAACCAACTCTTTTTCCTTGATTCTTTGTATACTTTTTCTCCCTAATTTGTTGATTTGCGAGCTTATATTTGTTCTCTTTCTTCTGCTGCTAGTTTTAGGTTTAGTTTGCTCTTATTTTTCTAGGAGTTTCAGATGTAGAATTAAATCATTTATTTGAGAACTTTCTGCATTTATAATGTAGGAACAGATAGCTATAAACTCTACTTAAAATTGCTTTTGCTTTGCCCATAGGTTCTGGTAGATTTAGTTAGATTTAGATTTATTAGATTGCTGGAACACTTTGATTTCTTCCATAATTTTTTCAATGACCCAATGGTCATTCAGTAATGTGTTATTTAGTATCCATGTTTTTGAATATTTTCTGCTATTTCTTTTGTTGTTTAGTTCTGGTCTTATTCCATTTTGATCAGACAAGATATAGGAAGTTAATCCAATTTTCTTATATTTGTAAGACTTGCTTTGCATACTAAAATATGATCTATTTTGGGGAAAGTTCCATGGACTGCTGAGAAGAATGTGCCTTGTGCTACCACACAATTAAATATTATAGATGAAGTACTATATAGAAGTCTGTTAAGTTCATTTTGGTCTATGTTGTCACTTCATAATGAAGTTTCTTTGTTGAATTTTTTTTTTTTTTTGGTCTGGATGACTTATCTATTGGTGAGACTGGAGTAGTGAAGTATTCCACTGTACTGTTTTGGGGTCAATCTCTGCTTTTAAGCCCAGTAATGTTTGCTTGATGAAGTTGTGTGGGCTGACATTGGACACCTATTAGTTAACAATTGTTACTTGTTATTTCCTCTTGATATATTGTTACTTTTATTAGTATGAAGTGACCTTCTTTGTCTTTTCTGACTAATTTAGATTTGAAGTATACTTTGACAGATACAAGTATAGCTACCCCTGCTTTTTTTCAGCGATCATTAGTTTGGGAAATTTTTTTACCCAAAGTTTTGTTTTGTTTTCCTTGTTTTTGTTAGCAAGATGTGCTTTTATAAATAACAAATTGTTGGGTCTTGCTTTTTAATCCATTTCACCAATCTATGCCCTTTCTTGTGGAAGTTGAGACCATTAACATTCCATATAAATATTGAAAAGTATGTGATAATTCCTGCCATTTTGTTGCTTTATGTGTATGTGTATTGATCCATGTGTGTGTGTGTGTGTGTGTGTGTTTGATTCTTTTCTACTTTGTGTTTGTTTATCTACTCATTTCATGAGATTTATTATTTTATACTTTCATGACTATGTTTATCTGCATCTTCTGTGTATAAGATTCCTTTGAGGATGTTCTGGAATGCTGGTTTAGTGTTAATAAATTACTTTAGTTTCTTTTTGTATAGAGGGTTTTCCATTCTTTTTCAATTATGAATGATAGCTTTGCTGGGTAGAGTTTCAAAATCTAGTTTTGAACTTATTTTCTTTTAAAGCTTGAAATACCTCATCCCATATTCTTCTTTCTTTTTAAGTTTCTGATGATAAATTTGCTATTATTCTGATGGGTTTTTACCTATAGATTATTTGATATTTCTCCCTATCCAATTTCAATATCCTTTTCTCTCTCATTCTCTATTGTTGATGTTTTAACTATAATATTCTGCAGAGAGGTTCTATTATTGTGATGTTCTTCTCTGTTTCCCAGAATAATCTTCTGATATTTTCGTCAATAGCCTAAGAACAGTTAAATGTACATGCAATTTTCATGTCAGGTTATTGTCTACACCAACAAAAGTACTTTGCATTAGAAATGTGTATGGGAACTAATTTTCTAGCAATATTATTAGAACTGTCCCTTGAATAGAATATTAAACATCCCATGTGTTTTGTTGCTTGGATTGTAACTTACTGTGCACTATAAATGACGCAAATATCAGGAAACATAGAAATGAATTTCAGTTTTATATATAGAAACATTGATATTTAACTATTTCATGTGGTTACTGCCTTCACCAACACCGAAATGCTTTCAGATTCAAAATAGAAATATCATACATAAAATTAATGTTAAGTTCAGGTCGTCGTAGGATCAACTTACAGCACACTCAGTGTATCTGGATATGTTGTTTAACTTCTACAGTTAATTAAAGTAAGAAAAAAACTAAACTCTCTATACAAAAGTACAGTGGTCATGATAATTCTGTTATTTTTGAACTGTCTTCCCAAGAACAGAGGACAGGTTTTTGCAAGGGAAGAAAAGAAGTTAAATGCAATTGGTTTTCATTGGATATCATAGAGAAAACAATCTAAAGAGAATTTTAGAATTAGAGAGGAATGCAATGGTCAATCCATCTGACACATTCCTTTGTGTATGAGTATAAAAAGCCCTTAACTTTTAAATTTTTATTTAGAATATTTTGACTTAAATAGAGTGACTTCTGAATCTTATCATAACTCCTGTTATCCCTTGTTGAAGATTGGAATTTATGCTTCAAAGACCTTCAGAGCTGACCACAAGCAGTGCCATAAATCTGTAATTCCAGCTAGTCAGGAGGCAGAGTTCAGGAGGAACAGGTTTGGACGTCAGTCCAGTGAAAATGTTAGCAAGACCCCACCTCAACAAGAGAGACAGGTGTGATGATTTCACAATTATTATCCCACGTACTGAGGAAACATAAGTAGGACTGTGATTTCATGTTGCCTTTGTAAAACATGCAACTCTGTCTAAGAAATAACTTAAAACCAAAAAAGCTGTGGGCATGGCTTAAGTTGCAGAGCACTTTCCTAACAAGGACAATGTCCTGAGTTCAACCCCACTACGATTAGACCAAACAAAAAGAGAAAGAAACAGATTCCTAAAATTACAAGGGATTCTAAACCCTGATTGTATATCAGGATTACTGGAGGAAATTTTTAAATGATGTATAATTGTTCCACTCCCAAAATTGTTCTGGAATGAGACCCACATATCTGTATATTGCAAAACCTCTCCAAGTTCTATAAAATTCAGCCAGAGCTGAAATCCATTATCCAATTGCTTTTTATATACCCTGTCATCAATCTAGAATTAGTGATAAATTGTATCAAATTTTATCATACTTGAAAATTTTTTATAATGTTCATTTTTAAATGGAAACCACTAACTCATTTCACTTTAAAAACTCTTCCTCCAAATTCTATTACTTGGATAGCTCTTCTTATTTACTTCCCACAGACTCTCCTACACTCAGTAAAAGGCAAAATATTTATTTGCTGATAAATTCTATTGTGAATGAGACAGCTAGGAGCTTTCCTCCTCTAATGATGAAGCAAGCTGAGTTTTCTTCCTCTATTCATAAGAAGATTGGTTTTTCTTTTAGTAGATTATGAAGAAATATCAAAACAATTTTCCAGTAAAGTATACTTGAATTATATAATGTTGGCATAAGGCCAAATTATATTGAAAAACTAAATTTGGTTGGGAAATTATTATTTTTCAACCTTGAAACCTTTACAGACTGTTGAACAAAATCAGGGCAATATTTCTTTAAAATAGCTGACAATATTATGTAAAGTTTAATAATATGTCTTCTATCCATCAGTTCTCAAGGAAAAATAAATCTACCTTGTCAATTTACCTCAAGGGGATATTTCTATTTAAACTGTGACATTCAAGCATAATATGCCTGAGAGAAACTTGCTATAGAGGCCAAATTTACTATCTTGTTAGAAATCTAAAATATATGAACATGGATACATGCATCAATCCAATTCCTTTCCAAACTCACACTTTTTACTAAAAGGTTTAAATTAATGTCTTTATCTTGAAGTATTGTGGTAACTTAATTTTAATCATCACTTTTAGTAATTAAGGAATCATTTCAACAATAAAATGGATTCTTTTTCAGTTTCATGAGATTGACAATTAAATAGACCCATTTAACTACCATGCCCAACAAAATAGATAATATTTACGACACTTGAGAGTTTTCTTCAGTGTCCCCTTATACTTACTTTCCCATCTTGCTCTACCCAGTGGCAACAAATTTTTAACTTCTGTCACCAATAGGTTTTCCCAGATATTTCATGTTTTCTTCTTTCACTTGAATTGTGTCTTCAGTTTGCAAGGTTCAGTCATCTGTAGTTCATTCTTTAATTCAGCTGAATAGTCCATTGTATGATTACACCACATTTCATTTTTCCATTCACTTGTAGATGGAAAACGTTTTTATGTGTTTGCTTTTCCAGTTCTTAATCCTTGACTATAAATAAATTTGAAAAAGTCTTTGTATGGGTATATATTTTCTTTTTCAAGTAGATATTAATTGTTGATTCACTGTGTAAATATATGCTCACAAAAAGTAACCAAAGCCTTTTGTAAAGCATGGTACCATATTAATTCCAAATCACAATCTACAAGAAATTCTATTGGTCAATATCCCCAGCACACTGGGTGATATTAATCCTTTTCTATTTTAGCCCTCTGTTTTGTGTAATAGATTATGAAAGTATTTCTCTTGGAGATTATGATTTATGCATCAAAGATCCTCAGACATGCTAAGGATTCTGCAGTCTGGTTGTATATTAGAATTACCTAAGGAGAAACTTTTAATGACACTTCTAAGAACTTCCCAGGGGAAATTTAAGAATTGTTCTAAAAGACTTTATGTCTGTTTCATCACTCAGACATTTTTGTGCAGTTGGTATTTTTCATCTACAGACCTGTCTGTTGGAATCAGAACACAGTAGATATGTAATATATTTGTTAAATTAATTGTTACTAAATTAAATATTTCTGGCAGGAGATAACTTTTGCAAAATTTCTTGAACTAAATGAGTAGAAAATAAATATTTTAGATGCTTTGTGAAGATGTATGTCTTCTCTCTAGTGACCACAGCTCTTCCTCCATTGCCATCATAGTTTTTTAAATGAAATGCTGAAATGAGCATGTTTTTCAGAGCTGAACTAGATTCTGAAATATAGATATAGATGACAGTGACTAAATCAGATTCTTGTTGGAGCCAGTTTGTTTTTAGAATACACATTACTGTTTTGAAGAATTAATAGGGACCCCATAAAAGGCATTCCTATGTGCTGGTATTTTTTGTCTCCATCTTCTGTCCCAAGACTATAGCATTTTGCTGATAAACTCACATAGGACCACTTGTGAAGGCAAATCTTCTTCATGGAACATTTTCTCTTTTTCCATGTGATCCCCAACTTACTTAGACATTTTCCTCTATTCTCATCCTTGTCTAGTCACTATACCTGTGACTGATTCTTGTTACACATTTTCCATTGTTTCTTGGTTGAGAAGTATGAAAGCCATTCTCTGAGGTCTGGATTCTGTGTTTATTTACTCAAGTCATGATAGCAAATAAGGTGACTTTGGTAGAGCTTAGCCTCATTACTATTACCCATGTGTTGGTTTTTCTCATATAATGGAATATAACACCATTGGACAACAAATTTGGAGTGTGTGATGGTATTCTAGATCTGGTTTTTGTTCATATTTTTACTCACTGATACAATCATATTTCTGAAAGGACCATGACTGCCTTGGGGTCACCATAATCATAAGTCAAGTGACTACACAGATGTGATTTTGGACATTCCTGTTATGCTGGTCAATCTTTCTAACTTTGTGTCAAAACCATACTATCTTATTTGCTGTTTCATGAAGACCTCAGTTATGGTATTTTTCCTCTCTATTTTTAATTCAGCATTTCAATTTCTACAGTACAAACTACCAAGTTTTGTTTCAAATTTTACAGCATTTTTAGACCAAGTTATATAAAAGAGACACCTGTAAGACATTGTACTAAAGAGATAAGCCTGGTACAGAAAGACAAGTGATACATGTTTTCAATTATATGTTGAATATATTTAAAAAATCAAAATCATTGAAGCTGAGAGTGAAATGGTGATTTCCATGAGCTTGAGGTGGAGGAGAGTATGGGGAGACGTTTCTAAACTAAAGTTTCAGGTAGACAAAAGGAATGAGTTCTGGGGATCTATTGTGCAGCATTGTCACTGTAGTAAATAATAATGTATATTTGAAAGGTCCTAAGAGAAGCAGTTTCAAATGGTCTCTTCACAAATGTATATGAGGTGATGCATATGTTAAAATGATTTATTTAATAATTCCTCAAAAATGCACTCATAAAATTATTATATTATATACCATATAATATTATGGTATATAATTTTATATATATATATATCATATATATACCATTATATTATATACCATAATTTTTTCATTTGACAATTAAAATAATAATAATAAAATATAGATTTATTTAATTATTTTTTGAGGGACAGGACTGAAGTTTGAACCCAGGACCTTATACTTGCTAAGCAGGTACATTCTTACATGAGCCACCCGGCTGGACCTTTTTGTATTGGTTATTTATGTGACAGGGTCTGACTTTATGTCCAGACAATTTAGGAACATGATCCTCCTATTTATGCTTCCCCACATAGCTGGGACAACTAGTGTGTCACAACATTCCTAGTCATTTTTTCAGATAAGGTCTCATGAAGCTTTTGCCTTGGCTGATCTCCTGATCTGCCTGTCCATTAGTTAGGATTACAGACTTGAGCCATAGAGTCCAACTAAATAATAATAAAATGCAGTTTCAAATGTAACTAAGAGATGACTGATAAGTTAACTTGCTCAATTGTAGTACTATTTCACGATGCATATGTATGTCTAACATGATGTACACCTTAAGCATATACAATAAAATAATTTTATTAGGATACATCAAATAATGTTATGATAGTTTCTCTTTGTGTTAATTAATTATTTAATGCTACCCTATTTTTGAGTTTCTAGAATAATTAATACATGTTTTTGTTATATTTTCATTATACCTTGAATAGTATTACTTTTATTTGCATTAAGGAAACTAACTCTTTCATTATGAAATCCTCATTGTAATATAACATAATCCAAAGGTTCTTTTGATTTTCTGTGGAAGAGTGTGTTGAAAATTGTTGATATTTCTTAAATATCTACAATATTTCATGTGTATTATGATCTGGACTACTTAATTCACTTGCATTTTATTTAATTATGGTTTTTTGTTTTTGTTTCCTATTCAAGTGAGCTGTTTAAATTTACTTTTTTGTTTCCTATTTTGCTTTCTTTTAGAGTAATAAAATATTAACAATCATTCAATTTCTTCATTAACTTGTCATATATTCATGGTTTTATTGTCATCATTGATGGCTTGCTACCTGATCAAATTTCATTTTTGTTTTTCCTTTTCCAGCACCGGGGTTTGAACTCAGGACCTTGCACAGAGGCACACACTCTACCATGTGAGCCATGCCTCTAGTCCTTTTTGTTTTAGGTTATTTTCAGATAGGGTTTCATGCTTTAATCCTGGCCAGTTTAAGACTGCAAACCTCCTACGTCTGTCTCCTGTGTAGGTGGGATTACAGACAGACTTAACAGCCACTCGCTGCTTATTTGTTAAGATGGCATCCCTCTAAGATTTGCCTAGGTTAGCCTCAATCTATGCGCTTCCCAATCTGCACTTCCCAGGCAGCTTTTAGAGGGTAAACGGACATTCCAGAACAATACATTAACTTTTAAATTTTTTTTTCATTTTTAATTAGAAGAGAGCATGTGACAAAATTGAATGTAGGGTATGATTATATGTGTGACTGGGGGGGTTGCATTTGTCTGGGTCAGTAAGTGAGTATATTTGATATTTCTTAGAAAAAATATCCAGGTATGTTTATGCACATCTTATCCTTGAACAATTTCTTAAAATGGATCAGGAGTAATGTTCATTTACTCCTTTAACATTAAATTTATTATCTTCTTTGCCCACCAGCTAGGCCAGAGAGAAATAATTAACTCTTTTTTATTTTTAACTTCATATATACACTACCAACATTCCCTGTTAATCCACTCAATTTTTTATTATCACTTTAGAGTTTGTGATGGAAATTACTTTACAACAATTCTTCCTATCATTTCCTCTCACTATGGAGGAAATGAATTACTGAATCTCACACTGACGCCAAAGTTCAGATGAGCTTCCCTCAGTAGTATTGGCTCTCACCCTATGACTAGCAAATGTTTTCTCATATATAAACATGGCAAGTATTAAACTGTAGTGTTAAAACATCATGTTACATTTTTGAGAACTTTCTTTATGTTTATAAGGCATTGCTAGCAATACATTTGTTTTGCTTATAATTAATCATCACATAAAAATACTACCAAAATTCCATACTGAAGAAAATAGTAAAATATTTTAGCAACTGAAAAATATGTAATTTAAAAAATATGCTATGGTTTCACATTGATTGTAATTGCTTTGGTGTGAGTTACTTCTCTTTATATGTTTTGTATTATTTCTCTAGTGATAGCATAAATAATATATTTCTATTATGAATAAATATGAAGATATTCTTTCATATCTGCAGATAAAAATGAATCAAACACATTAGAATAAATAACCTTGTTATTTTGTGTAATAATGTACAGTATTAAACATCACCCAAAGTAAGTCAAATGATATAAGTATTTAATCTGTCAAAAGTACCCTTGCATTGTATATCACTGTTTTCATGGGTTAGTAGTGGAATTATTAAAAATCCACAGACTGGTATGTCTCTTTTTTTGCAGTACTGGAATTTGAAATCAGGACCTACACCTTGAGCCACTCTACCAGCCCTTTTTTTGTGATGAGTGTTTTGAAGATAGGGTCTCACAAACTTACTTGCCCAGGCTGTCTTCATATTGTGATCCTCCTGATCATTGCCTCTTGGGTAGTTAGGATTACAGGCATGAGCCCACTGGCACCCAGTATATCTTTTAGTATCAGAGAAACCTTCATCAATATCAACTTGAAAATATAATCAAGTATTTGTTTAGTACAAGAATATATACAGTGCCATTGCCAAAAAGTAGGAACATCTTTTCAAAGAGATGTTGGAAATGATATCTAAGGGAGAAATGTTTGAGCTAAGTCATGGAAACTGAATCAGGTAAAAGGAAAAAGAAGTAAGAATAAATACCAGACTGAAAGACCAACAAATAAGAATAATATTGAAAATAGCAACAATACTGAAAATAGGCTATGAAAAATTTTAAGCACTGAGACTTTTATCATGCTCTATATTTAGGGTCACCTATGTAGATCCAGGACATTAAATCCATAAAGTAGTTTGGCACCAGATGGTAAAAGTCCCAACTAGGACATGTGTGGTGGGTTATGGTTTTAATCCCAGCTACTGGGAGAGTAAGATAGGGGCATCATAGTTCAAAGCCAGCCTTGGCAAAAAAGTTAGCATGACCATATCTCACAAAATAAGATAGGTGAGGTGGCACATGTCTGTAGTCTCAGCTACTAAGGGATTACAGTCTGAAGTCAACCCCAGCAAAAGCAAGAGACTTTATCTAAAAACCAAATTAAAGAAGAAACGGCAGAGGGCTTATGTTCAAGTTTTAGAGTGCTTGCCTAGCAAATGGGAAGCCCTAAGTTCAAATTCCAGTAGCAAAAGAAATTTGAATGATTCATTAAGCAAAGCAAATATTTCTTGTGCTTTCAAAAAGATAATTCTCATCATGAGGGGAAGGAATAGTGGGAATAGAGGAACTTCATTTGAGAGGAACACCAATTAGGAAATAGGCCACTGGAAAAACCAGTTGCCCACCTGTAGACTGTGTGGATTTTCTGGGTGCTGAGCTTGGAGAATTAAATGCAGTAAGGAGCATGAATTATATGAATTATGGATTTGTGCTTTGGGCTGTTGTTTTCTCACTTTGTCCAGAGAGAATCAAATTTCTGTTCTCCTGGAAGGTCACTATTGAAACTTAAAAGACATTGCATGCTCCAAAAAAAAAATTGGAGTATGATTTTAAAATGCCCACAGAAGTCTAGAATGAGAGAACTGATACCAACCTTTTCATCCCAACTCCTTTAACTTATTAAAAAGAACAGGAGCAGCATCTGGCTTCTTGAAATAGGGTTGAGACAGAATATAGAGAAACTAAGCTCTAGCACACTAATGCAGAGGTGATGAAAGGAAATGGATATTGTTGAAGTGACTTTCTGGTTATTACTGGTTCCCTGATCTGTCAGGAGCTTTCTCTTCTGAAGTCTTGCTGCATTTCCCAGTTCCCTAACATGAGGTTTGTGGGGCAAGAACATCAAGGAAGGAATGAAAAAGATGGAGCAATCTCCTATAGAGTTTGGTGCCTGAGCTGCACTTGGCTGAAAGATGAGATGGACAACTGAATAGGGAAATTGGGCAAAGACCCAGAGAGAGAAGTTATTTTTGTGAGGTTTATCCCATGTTGAGTTTGAAGGATGCTCAAAAGGTAACGTACATTAATGAAAGCAAATAATCACTGCTAAGTAAGGAGTAGAGAAATCTGCATGGGATTTTATGGAAATGACAGAAAATATATAAATAATGACTATTAGAAAATGAGGACTCAAGATGTTACTAAAACTTTTAAAAAGCTAAATAATGAATAATACACATTAAATCCTATGGCCAGATTTATAGATCTTGAAATAACATTTGCAAAACAAAGGTTTTCCAACATGAAATTGCTCAGTTTAAAAATTTTACTTCAATAAAATCCACAAGGTTATTTTGAGCATGAATAATAACCTTATCCTTAGTTGAGAATTTAATTTCTGATTTATCATAAAATTTACTGGCTCACTCTAATTCAAACTTGCAGTTTTTCCAAAATATGTGGCATTTTTTAAATTATAAATTTGCCACATGTCTCAGGGGAAATTTATAGGCTTTTTAGGGTCACACAATATTTTAAATTTATTTTGTATCAGAGTGATCTGCATAGAACATAGGTATAGTTCTTTTTAAAAAGTTTTAAAAATAATTTGAAATTATTTTTATTAATGATATCAAAGATATGAATGATTATTCATTTTCATCATTACTTTTTAAACACATCAAAGTATTGAATGATGTGAAAAACACTAAGCTGAATTCATCATTATCATCTCTCTGTTTTATGAATAAATTAGCAAGAGAATTATTCAAATTAAGTTTTATGAATTAATATAAAAGGACTGATCTGTTTATAATAATAGGTGGATAAGCTACAGATTAAGCTGCAAAGCCTTGCTTTTAAATAATTTTATACTCCTTAAGTAAAACTTTAATATTAATTCATGGAAAAAATTACATGATAAACTTTGTATACTTATAGTTTATTTTATAAATATATTGCACTGAATATCAGATGTAAGAATTCTGATGATACTGATCTGTGCTGCACAATGAATTATTCATTCTTTTAAAATAATTTTCAAAGTCTTCACATAATATAATTTAATATGAATGAGTTATCAGTTACTCTCAGTTGGCAAAATATGTTATGTTAAATGTGGTGAAAGGTAGGCCACACACTGAACTGTCATCCAAAACTGGACATAAAGAGAAATATGTGACTCATAGAAGTTATAAATTGTAGAATATTTGAAGTTTCTTTTCAATGCAATCTTATTTATTAGACAATACCATATGCATTGCTTACCTGCTAATGTAACTATATAAGGTTCTTGTACATTTTATTGTCCTAAATAGTTTAATAAACATCAATTCAGAGTGTGATTATTTGCTGAGTAAAGCCTGTTGAACACATGGAAGAATACTGATGCAATCAACCTTCCCTATTTTGTTCTAGTTTTCTACTAAATGTAGAATTGATGCTGCTTTAATTTCTATCAAAAGTACTCAAAGGTGCACTGGTTACCAAACTTATTTCTAAAGTATTTATGAACTTAGTATTAGAACCACCCAACTAGCCACAACTGCTTATAACTATAACATAAGAACACAATCTGAAATTAAAGATTACTCATGTATTAGAGCTAATAATTCCAATTTGCTTGCTGAGATATAGAAGAAATTAATGTGCTAGAAATATTACATGTCTTGCTTGACTTATATTAGCTACTAAAAATCCTCACATTTAGAAAAGGTCACTATAAAATCAATGTGTGCAATCCAAACAATTTCTAAAATTTAAAATCTTTGACCATTTTTAGGCACTAATTTTTAATTTTGTTTTCTAACAATGTACTAATTCACCAGGAACTAAGTACTCTCCTGTTTAATGCATTTCAGAAATACCTATCCAGGTGGACAAGTCTATTGATAATTACCTTTTACCCTATATTTAATTCCCTTAGCATTAAAGCAAATACATTTCTACTAGCCAGGTGTGGTGGTGCACACCTATAGTCTCAACCCTGGAGAGATTATGCTGGAGGATCACTAGCTTGATTTAGGGAGGACTACATAATAAGATCTTGCCAGCTTGGTCTATGTAAAGAAACTCTATGTCAAAAAAAAATGATTTTTCTTAAAAACATGTTTTTATTATTTTCACTTTTTTTATTTAAAAAGAGGACGATTCTTTAATTTTGTGCTTCTCTTGCTAGTTTTAGGCCATGGGTTTTTGACTGAGATCTACTGTCAAAATTATGTTTTTAACTTTCTCTAAAGACAAGAGAGCTTGCTTTATTCAATGAGCAGTGAAACCAAGGTTTGGGTCAGAAGAAAGTACTGGAATGTGTTTTTTAAAAATGGAATAAATTAACAATTTGAGAAGAGATGGGTGATATTTGGTTGGGAAATTATACTGAAATTAGTGGAAAGCATACATAACTCTTAAAATGATGTCTAGAATTGCTTTAATATAACATCTTTTTTGGCAGAAAGTGTGACTCATTACTGGATTTGTTTTTTCAAATGTTAACATCAACCAGATGTCTGCTAATGAAGGCAGAAATGAACTAAACAGTGCTTTAGCTCTTATGGCAATTCTTACACAACAATGGTGCAGTTGGGGATCATGTATTGTAAGAACAGAATTCAACAAGAAATGGAGATTATGAATAAAAAGTTAAAAATAAAGCTATCTTATAAGAAAAAAGAATCTGTTCCATTAATTTTGAAGGGAAAAAAAAACTTAAATGAACTCAAAATAAAATATAGGTCTAACAAAACAAAAAATTACTTTGAGTCCCAAAAGATATATTTGGGTAAAACAAGAAAGATTCTGGTAAAAAACCATTTGTAGGAATTTTTAACTTTAGATAAAATGCATTCATATACATAAAACTACCTTCTTTTTTTCATAGTTGAATATAATACATATGCAGATGTTCTAGTTCATCTAATGGCAGAAACTTAATCTTATGTTTGAAGTAAAGCAGTGAGTTCTGAATTTGTCAGTGATTTCAAAGATTACTTATTGCTTCTATTTATTTTCTTGTACTTGACTTCTGGGTGAGTTGCATAGTCAACAAAAGAGTGGGTGTGGCCTCTTTCTTGCTTCCTTTGATTGGCATTTCTAGGCATCCCTGTTGTTTCTATGCTTCGCACTCATCACAGACATGAGCCCTCCTTCTGACCTCTCCGAGTTCCCGTGCAGTTTAACAGAAGTATTTACAAATTCCCTCATAACTTCTGGGTCATGAGCAACCTGCGAGGTGCTCAGACCCCTCTATCTCACTGAGCCAGAAGGGGCAACAGCATCTGTTTTGTTGTTTTCTGTTTTATTTTTATTGTTCCTTTTTCCTGCAAATAAAGGATTCTCACTTTCCCCTATTTCGAGGAGTAAAATAATGAAAGGATTTTGTAGGAATAAAGATATACCTCACAGGGCAATCAGCAGTATGTTGCTTTAAATCGGTGCTTTTTTTCCCCTATTGCATCAAAATTCATCTCTTCCTTTGGAATAAAATATGGATTTTAACATTATGTTTATTTTTATATCTCTATATATTTTGAAATAAGTCTATGTTCATATTTTACAGTATGTCTATTTATGCCATAAAGGTCATGCCTAGACTCTCACAAATACTTTCCTTTCTTCTGAAAAAGTTATTAGCTACAGTGTTCAAGAAAATTAACAAGAATAGTGACTTAAACTCAGTAACATGCAAAAGGGTAATACATCACGAAAAATGCATTTTTTTTCCAGAACTGAAACAAAAAAGTTGAAGCTCAATTAGGTATTTCATTACATTAACCTAATTAGGGAGAGAAATAAACTATCGATTTCAGTAAAGGCAGAAAAGGTTACTGGAAAATTTAGTAATTCATGCATTCATTTAAAAAAAGTCTCAATAAGCTAGAAATACAAGAAAGTTTCCTCCATCTTATGACATCTGAAGTACTCTATGTCTAAGTTAATGAAAAAACTGATAACCATGAGCTATTTAAGTCCATCTGCCTATGCCAGGCACTGACCAACAATGTTCATTCTCAATCTGCTGTCACAGCACTGTATAGATGTCCTAGCCAGTGCAATGAAAATAACAAGGGAAAATCCATAAAATTAAAACAATCATTAATACAACCTTTCTCATAGAAAATCCCAAGGGTTTGCAGAGCTTGAGCTCAAGGTTAGAAATCATTAATATTTGTTTAAGTTAGCAGCAAATAAATAGAAAATGCAATTTCAAAATTCTATTTACTTTGGTACCAGAGGCATAAAATCTTTAATGATCTATGCCAAAATATACAAAACATACATAGCTGTGTTGAAGAGAAATAAGAAGAAAGTTAGGTTAACATTTCAGAAGAGTAATATTTTCCTCAAATTAATATACAATTTCAATTTCATTTCAGTCAAAACAGTAAGCTATTTTGAAGGAATTGAGAAGCAGTACTAGTGGTAGGGGAGAAGGTGAACATAGAGGAGGAGGAAGGTGAAATTGTTTTAAGAGGGGACAAAGATGAGTAAGAAAGATGGAGAGGCTGAATCCAATCAAGTACAGTGTAATCATATATGGGAAATGTCACAAAGTAACCCCCCTATATAACTAATTTATGCTAATAAAATAGCTTTAAAATCACAGAAAAACGAAGTTGAAGAGCCAATTATAAATTTCATAGAAATGGAAAATATCTGCAATAACTGGAAGAATAAACAGATCTCACATTACATGATTTCTATGAAGTTACAGAAATCAAGACTGTCTGATATTGACATCAGAATGAACAAACAAATCCATGAAACAGAAAGCAGGTTAGAAATAGATACATTTATATACTTTTCTGAATCATTTATTTAAGGAGTGTTTCATATGTACTTCTGTAACTTTGATTTGTATCCAGAGAAGAATATGGTATAATTTTAAACTTATATCCATGAAATAAACATCTCTTCTCCTTTTATTGAAAGTTAATATCTACTTGGTAGAAAAGAAAATACATGTTTACTGAATTAGTCAATTATATTGAAGTTTTAATGTAAGCAATCAATACACATTATTTTCCTAGGCTCATTCCTCAACGTATTCTAATATGTAGCATTATGTGGTCAACAATTCAAGGAACAGAAGCAACAAGAAAGTATTAACCAGCATACAAATAGAACAAAGAAACTAAGTGTGTTAACCTTGAGAGGACTTTAGTCCTCATCCTGGCTCTTGTACTGATCAAGCTACTGGATCTTAAGGTGTCAAGATATTCGTATAGGCCAAAACTTTCTCATTTTATAAACAAAAGATTAGGAACAAAAAATAGCATTAGGTCATTTTCAAATTTCCCTTTGTTTTGGATTCCTCATTGACAAATAAAAATAATGATAATAAGCATAAAAAAATCATCACAAAATAATTTTGACCTTAATACATATAATTGTTACAAATGTGTCATCAGATCCAACATCAGAAGAGTGGAAAATAAATGTATATGTATGTGTATATATCTATATCTCTCTATATAGAGATATCTATCTATATTTTTCTCTCTATATATCCATATATATATATATACCAATATATAGAAATATACATAGAGATATATACCCTGGGCTAGGATCCTAAGCCAGGTAAGAACAAACACACAGTTGTATCACTCAATTTGAATTGCATACTCATTTCATTAATATTCTTCCATCATGCTTTTAATAGACAATATGCCAATCAAAAAATTCTTAAACATATTTAGGAAGGCACACAGTTTGACAATCTGATATAATCATTCCTTTGGACCCGCAAATATGTTTGTTTCATTTGTCTTCTGCAGATTGACAAGGTAAGGTGACTTGAGGAAGGAATCAGTATGTGCAGATTGTTATTCATGTAAGTCCCTGTAAATATTTACCATTTCAAACTTTTATTTCTTTTAATTCCTATGTTTAGAAACATTTTGAGGAGCATTTTTCTCTCACAAAATGAAGCATACTGAGGGTTACAACTTAGAGTCTTATTTCAGTGTATTGTACTGGAGGATGTTACAAAGACTCAATTACTCATCCAAAGAAAAGATTATTTGGAAGGTAAGTGGGGAAAACTGAGTGCAGTCAGTGGAGGAATGCTGTTGGATTTGATTTTAGTAATTTTTATGGTATTCATTTGTAGAACCACTTATATAGCTTTCATTGTGCAATCTGATTATGTAGACACAAAGGTGCAGAGAGCCACGATAGCCATTAACAGAGCAAAAGTATTAACTATTAGACCTAAACAATTCAAAATGTTAAGTCTTAATTTACCACTTAAAGAATGAAGAAGACAAAGTGATCAACTTCACCATGCCTTAATAGTTTAAAAAAATCTTAATTTCTGCAAATTTCCCTGCTATACTTTAATTCCCATAAACCAAAAATATATTTGGTACATTCATGCAACAATCTCTTTTTAAGTAACAGTTAATACATGAAACCTCTCTTTGTTTGAAACACTTTCACCTACTTTAGGGTATATTTTTAATATTTACTTGACTGATTAGATAAACACCTTTAAAATCCAAGATGTTTTCTTTTATTCAATGAATATATGAAATAGATTCAATGAAATATTGGAAGCATGCAAGGGTTTTTCATTAGTCCAAATAAATATGCATGTTTTGTGATAAAAACCTGTTTCTTGTGCTTAGAAAAACAGCTACTTAACCACAGAAATTCATAGATATTCTGTTTAAACAGAAACAACACAGAAATTATATTCAAGCTTTCCATTATTTCCTGTACTTTGAGTAAATAAATGTCTAACAGAAAATGGGTGTGTAAATATAAAGTTTAATTTCCTACTGTACTGCTCAATTGACTTTGAATGTGTGAGTGATCACTAGCTCAGGAATTTCTGCTTAGCTCATTTGAAAGCCTTTGACCTATGAGACTTATTTTACAAAGTTGGATCATTTGGCCCACTGTGACAGATTTAATTAATTTCGAAATCAGCTTTTACCAAGGTGTTGAGAGTTATAACACAGGTACAGTCAGTCACACAATGTTTGACTAGTAACCTTTCACAGGTTTATTTTTGTATTTCCTTTTCAGGTTTCTTTTTTCTATCATATGTTTGGGATTTCTCATGAGATCAAAGAGTAAACAACCACTGTGAATGTAATAATAAGAAATGTAGTTTAAGCAAAAATAAAACATTCTGAAAAACTAAAGAAGCAAATTGCATATATTTAAGTTGACATTCAACTAATCAAAACCTATATAAATAAATATTAATGCCCTCCACCAAGTACATCCCAACTGTAGGTGATTAATATGTGTGTTTAATTCTTATCATAGCCCTACAAAAATAGTGAGGGGTTTCTCCCTACTATGAGAAAGCTTGAAACTGGATTTTAGACCCCAGGTCCAAACTCCTGGGATTCCACCTGTCAGAATCAGCTATTCACCCCTATATGACAAATAAAGAAATATGGAGAAAGGCAGGTTATTACATGGCATCTGCAACTGCAGGAAGATAACACGTCAGTTCATCTTCAATCATTTTCAGAGTTCATGTTTGTACAATTAGGGCAGGGGCCAAAATAGCTAAAGAGTCCTGGTCAAAATGTGTCCTGATTGATTATTATCTCACTTGATTCTCTGAGTGTTCTGAGGGCTCACTTGAGGGGAGCAATCTGGTTCCCCTGAGATAACCACTCCTGTTCCAGGGGGCTGGTGATTACTCCAACTCTAGCTGATTTCCTACATTTTGAGGGTGGTCTGTCCTGCAATATTCACTATAGCTTAGGGGTAGTTTCAGTACCTCATCCTAAAAATACCATTGACCAGTCCTGTCCTTCTTGGAACCCAAGGTGACTGCAAATTGAATGGCTTAGATCAAAGAGAAATACAAAGTAGAGGCATAGATGTCAAGCTTTTCTCCTGCTTTTAGTTAGGTCCTGGATCCAAGTAAGGGGCCAGTACTTCTTGGCCAAAGCATCTTAAATATTTCTTACAAGATGAGGTTAAAGAATATTTGGTGCACCCACACAGGTACAATGGAGAAAGCCATATTAAAATCAAGTCTTTCTGACCCCAACTTCAGTTCATTCCTTTGTACAATGATGCCTACACCAAGGACTGATTGAATGTTTTGTTTTGTTTTCTTTTACTGAAAAAAAGATTTTCAAAGTGCTTTACAGGTCCATAGAAATTAGAACTTATATTTTTATTTTGCATAAGAGCATAGCCTAAGAACGGTAGCACTGACTTTCTTAACAGTATAAAAATTATGTGTACCTACTGGGGTTTATAGACTTACTAGTTTAGAACTCTTCATCAATGAGAACTCTTGTTTATGTTTGTTTGTTTGTTTAATTTCCAATGATACTTCATAAAACCAACCCTCCTGCATTTAAAAAAAAAGACTTAGTTAAGAAATAGTTGCCTTCTTCTAATATCAAAGACTTCTACTTGATTTCTCCTACCTTAAACTGTGGAGATGGGTTTTGGGCTTTATCTGATGCAAAAGTGGGGGAAACACGAGAAGAGAAATAAGAAAAGAGTACTGGTGTATTGTAGAGAGAAAGGTTAAAGTGAAGAAAAGAGCTAGAAATTCTTGGGTTATGGTAGTGAGTTAAGTTTTATGGGGCCAGATTAAAATGCTAGATGTCTGTGAGAATATTACTTGAGATGTAGATATTGTAGACTCTGGACAGTGGAAATCTTAGATATAGTGGAGGAGGAACAAGGGGTATTTATAAGGTTTGTAGATTTCATATCTGAATTACTAGGTCCAATGGCCTTTGTATAATAGTTTTATAAGCAAAAGAATTATTCAAAAGAATAACAATGCTTACTCTTTCTTTGCCATATGAATTTGTCAACTATCACTGAGAGATCATCTTTAATGTATCTGCTTTATAATATCTCTGTCAGAGAATAAAGGATGTCCACCTTTCTGACTCTAAGCGAGGACAAGATGGTATATAGGGTTGTAGAAACTGTTAAATGCATAACATTAAAAAGGTGAGGGGCAAAGTGCCTCACAGACAAGAAGCAAACAAAAGGGAATCAAATCTACTTGACAGACATAAGTCAGTGTTATAGAGTGAATAATAGAATCTTGAATCACTGCTCAAATTTTGTAACTGCTGAAAGACTGTGGCCACTAAACTAGAGAGCTGAAATGCCTGTCATGGTTCAGATCTGGCAACAACTTAGCACTGAGTAAAATGCATAAATCAAATATTCTTCTGGTCATTAAATGTTAGAGAAAATATTTTCAATAATTTAAAAAATTTGTATTTTATATATTGGACTATTAGTCTTTTATAGGTTTTATACATTATTTCAATAAGAATATTCTCAGAAAATTACATTCAATATGAGAAGATAATATCGTTTCTTGAAAGGCAAGTATTTAAATAGTAATTATAATCAATATTAACCATTTTCAGATAAGACTATTGGATACTTCTCTAGAGTATAAGAACATTCAGTTTTCTGATTTATTTTTTTAAATATTATTAATGCATATTGTAGAAAGGAAAAAGGACTCTATTTAATCCACAATTTAAAAAACTGCCACAAATAAGATGGTGACAGAGACATAGCCTCAGACCTCATGAGCTCCTGACCCAGACACACTTGGCTGAGGTACAGCACCAGGGAGAGGCAAAAACACAGCAGTCTAAATGCTTAGATTGTGGGAGGCTTCTCCACACCACAATCTAATAAAAGAATAGCCGGCCTGACAAATCTCTACCCCATAGGTCTTTAGACCCACTGCTCCATTGTGCCGGGCTCTCTTCCCCTAGGGCTGTGCTGGGCCACAGCCCCGTGCCACACCCACACACAGCAGGAACCCTGCCTCTCAGTCCACACCAGATCCATGCACCACTGGGATACCTGCCCCTCAGCTTCACTGGCTGGCAGCCCCGAGACCCACACCATGTCTGGATACCCACCGCTCAGCCACTCCGCCAGATCCATGACCACAGGGATCCCCACCACCCATCCACGCAGGACCCCAGACAAAAGCTGGTCCCACAGCTTGCTGGGAAACCCACCACCCCAAGCCCACTGCACTTCAGGCCCTGCTGAACCCCAGCTATGCATGAAAGGGATCACCAAGTACTTATCAATACTAACACTGAATGTTAATAGACTAAATTTCACCATCAAAAGACATCAACTGGCAAACTGGATTTAAAAAAAAGATCCAACAATCTGCTGCCTGCAGGAGACCCACCTCATTGACAGAAATCAGTACCGGCTAAAAATGGAAGGCTGGGAGAAGATTTACCAAGCCAATGGTCCCTGAAAACAGGTAAGAGTAGCAATACTTATCTCAGACAAAGTAGATTTCAAGCCTACATTAATCAAAGGAGAAAAAGAAGGACACTCTATACTAATAAAAGGGGAAATAGACCAAAAGGAAATAATTATCAACCTATATGCACCGAATGTCAATGCACCCAATTTCATCAAACATACTCTGAAGGACCTAAAAACATATAAACTCCAATACAGTGATAGTGGGAGACCTTAATTCTCCCCTATCACCAATAAATAGGTCATCCAAACAAAATATCAACAAAGAAATTCTAGAACTAAACTACACCATAGATCAAACGGACATAGCTGATGTCTACAGGCTATGTCATCCAACTTCTGCACAATACACATTCTTCTCAGCAGCCCATGGAACCTTCTGCAAATCCCAAAACAAGCAAAAGGAAAGAAATAATTAAAATAAGGGCTGAAATCAATGAAATAGAAACCAACAAAACCATACAAAGAATTAATGAAAAAAAAACCTGGTTTTTGAAAAAATAAATAAGATTGACAAACCCCTGGCAAACCTGACTAAAATGAGGAGATAAAAAACCAAAAACAGTAAAATCAGAAATTCAAAAAGGTGGATAACAACAAACAATGTGGAAATCCAGGAAATCATCAGAGACTACTTTGAAAGCCTTTACTTTAATAAATTTGAAAATCTGGAAGAAATGGACAGATTGCTAGAAACTTATAACCACCCAAAACTGTACCAAGAAGATATTAATCACCTCAATAGATCTATAACACAAAAAGTAATTGAATCAGCAATCAAAAGTCTCCCAAAAGAAAAAAAAATGTCTAACACCTGATGGATTCACTGCTGAATTCTATTAGATGTTTAAAGAACTAAAACCAAGTCTCCTTAAACTGTTCCATGAAATAGAAAGGGAAGAAACACTGCCTAACTGATTCTATGAAGCCAATATTACTCTCATCCCAAAACCAGACAAAGACACTTCCAAAATGGAAAATTATAGGCCAATTTTCTTAATAAAATAATGGCAAACCGAATCCAACAACACATCAGAAAGATCATACAGCATGACCAAGTCAGCTTCATCCCAGGGATGCAGGGATGTTTCAACATATGCAAATCTATAAATGTACTATAGCACATGAATAGAAGCAAAGACAAAAACCACTTGATCATCTCAATAGATGCAGAAAAAGTCTTCAACAAGATCAAACATCACTTCATGGTAAAAGCTCTAAGAAATCTAGGAATAGAAGGAATGTACCTCAACATTGTAAAGGCTATTTATGACAAAACTACAGATAACATTGTACTTAACACTGAAAAACTGAAACCATTCCCCCTAAAATCATGAATGAGACAAGGATGCCCACTATCCCCAATCTTATTCAACATAGTATTGGAATTGCTAGCCAGAGCAATTAAGCATGAAGAAGAAATAAAAGGAATACAAATAGGCAAAGAAACTGTCAAAATATCCTTTAATATCCTTATTTGCAAATGATATGATCCTGTACCTTAAAGTCCCCAAAACCTCTACCCAAAAATCTTAGACACCATAAAGAGCTACAGTAAGATGGCAGGATTCAAAATCAACTTACAAAAATTGTTAGCTTTTCTATGCACCAACAAGAAACAAACTGAAAAGGAATACATGGAAACAATTCCAATCACAGTAGCCTCAAAAAAAAAATCAAAAACCTAGGAGTAATTTAACAAAAGGTGTGAATGAATTCTACAAGGAGAATTACAAACTACTGAAGAAAGAGACTGAGGAAGACTACAGAAGATGGAAAGATCACCCGTGCTCATGGATCGGTAGAATCAGCATAGTAAAAATGGCTATACTACTAAAAGAAATCTACATGTTTAATGCGATTCCCATCAAAATCCCAATGACTTTCATCACAGAGATTGAAAAATCTCCCCTAAAGTTCATTCGGAAACACAAGAGACCATGAATAGCAAAGGCAATATTCAGCAAAAAAAGCAATGCTGGAGGTATCACAATATCCAACTTCAAACTGTATTACAAAGCAATAGCAATAAAAACAGCATGGTACTGGCATAAAAACAGACATGAAGACCAGTGGAACAGAATCGACACAACTATACCTACCTAATTTTTGACAAAGTTGCCAAAAACATATGATGGAGAAAAGACAACCTCTTCCACAAATGTTGCTGGGAAAAGTGGTTATCCATCTGCAAGAAAGTGAAACTGGATCCATGTCTATCACCCTGTACTAGTATCAACTGAAAATGGATCAAGGACCTAAATATCAGACCTGAAACTCTGAAGTTACTACTGGAAGGAGCAGGAAACTCTCTGGAACTAATAGGTATAGGCAAGGACTTCCTCAATAGAACCCCAGCAGCCCAGCAACTAAGAGAAAGGATGGACAAATGGGACTTCATAAAATTAGAAAGCTTCTGCACAACAAAAGAAATGGTCCCTAAACTGAAGAGACCACCCACAGAGTGGGAGAAAACATTCATCAGCTATACATCAGACAAAGGACTGATAACCAGAATATACAGGGAACTTAAGAAACTAAACTCTCCTAAAATCAATGAAGCAATTAAAACTGGGCAACTGAACTTAATAGAACTTTCTCAAAAGAAGAAATTCAAATGGCAAAAAAGCACATGAAAAAATGCTCACCATTTTTCAATGCCATAAAGGAAATGCAAATCAAAACCACACTAATAGGAAAAGGGGACCAGGAACTAAAGAAAAGATTAGATCAAAAAGAATTAACCTAGAAGGTAACACACATGCACAGGAAATTAATGTGAGTCAACTCCCTGTATAGCTATCCTTATCTCAACCAGCAAAAACCCTTGTGCCTTCCTATTATTGCTTATACTCTCTCTTCAACAAAATTAGAGATAAGGGCAAAATAGTTTCTGCCGGGTATCGAGGGAGGGGGGAGAGAGGGAGGAGGTGGAGTGGGTGGTAAGGGAGGGGGTGGAGGCAGTGGGAAGAAATGACCCAAGCATTGTATGCACACATGAATAATAAAACAATAAAAAATAATAAAAATTTAAAAATAAAAATTAAAAAAAAAAAACACACTAAGATTCCACCTCACCCTGTTAGAAGAGCTATCATCAAAAACACCACCAGCAACATGTGTTGGTGAGGATGTGGGGAAAAAGGAACCTTAATCCACAGCTGGTGGGAATGCAAGCTGGTACAACCACTCTCGAAAAAAATGTGGAGGCTTCTTAACAATCTAAATGTAGACCTGTCATATGATCCAGAAATCCCACTCCTGGGAATATACCCAAAGGAATGCAACTCAGATTACTCCAGAGTCTCCTGCACACTCATGTTTATTGCAGTGCTATTCACAATAGCCAAGTTATGGAAACAACCAAGATGCCCCACTATTGATGAATGGATCAAGAAAATGTGGTACTTGCACACAATGGAATTTTACTCAGCCATGAAGAATGAAATCTTATCATTTGCAGGTAAATGGATGGAACTAGAGAACATCATTCTGAATGAGGTCAGACAAGCTCAGAAGGCCAAAAATCCTATGTTCTCCCTCATATGCGGACTTTAGATCAAGGGCGAATGCAGCAATGTGGCTGGACTGGGACCACATTATAAGGGAAGAGCACATATGGGTGATATAGAAATAGGTAGAAAACCCAAAACATGAAAGTATTTGATGTCCCCACTCCAGAGGAGCTAATACAGAAACCCTAAAGCATCAGAGGTTATCATGAGAAGGAGATCAGTAACCAGGGTAAAGTTCAGTTAGAGATGAATCAGCTTGGATTGTAACACATTTGTACATGAAAGCAATGCTAGGAATCTCTCTGTATAGCTATCCTTAATCAACTAGCAAAAACACTTTGTCTTCCTTATTATGCTTGCCTCTTTTCTTCAACAAAACTAATGATAAAGGTAGAGGAGGACCTGCCTGGAACTGATGGGGAAAAGGGGGAGAGGGTGGGAGGGGGCAGGGGAGAAATGAACCAATGAATGTATGCACATGTGAATAAATGAATAAAAAAAAGAAGCAAAGAAGAAAAAAATAAAGAAAATAATAATTGTCCCAAACAACATTTACAGTAGTTTTGAACATATCATATTTTGTAAGCTCATTTGATGTCAAAGTCATTAACTCTGGATACCCTAAGAAATGTTACTCTAAGAAAAAATATCTGATAGCATATAGGTGGGAGGCAGCACCTCTTTCTTAGGTATCACTCAAGCATTTAGGGATAAACACATGGCCAGGGCAATGTTTCTTTTTTTCTCTTCTCAGCCAGTTTGGTCAACTCATTCACTGTCATATAAGTATGGACCAAAACTTAATATTTAGCTATTCTTACAGCAGATATACTGAAAGAAATTTTGAGTCATTCAGTAAAAAGCAAATAGCATATTAGCTTTTCTCAAGACTGTTAGCAGTAAAACACAGTCAAAATCTGCCATTAATAAAAACCTCAGAAATGTATAAGCTTAATGAAAACGTCTGGTAACAATAATTCTCCTTTTACTGAAAGGATTATAAATTGCAACAAACAGAGCCATCTTTTTAGAGCATATATTCAGCACATTAACTGGGACAAAGCTGATTTAAGAAAAAAATAGTTATACTGAAAATTATTTTCTTTTCTTTTAGTTCTACTTTAAAGATACACACTGATTAATGATATTCTAAAACCTGGGTGGTCAATTGTGAGGGTTGCTCTCCTCTGAGCTCACACTTAACCTGCAACTACTTTAAAAATGGGATGGATGGCTGCATCAGTTGACTCATTTTAAACTTACGTTAACAGAAAGTTTTTTATAGGAATTAAATGGATTGTGACCTCACTATTCTTCTCTTATGTTTTAGTTGAGAAAGGAAGATAACTGTCATAAAACTGACTTTCTAATCACATTAGCTAAACTGACAGATTGCTACTAAATCATTTTATAAACTGAAACAATTTTACAAAAGTATTGGCCTCAAAAAGAAAAAGCCATTGTGTCTCTCTGACTTTAACTCCATTTTAAAGCAAAAGAAGATTTCTTCTTCAAAATGATAAAAAAAAAATATGTGTGTGGCAAGTCCATTACCACACACGTGGTTACAGAACACTGCAGTCCTTCAGCAGTGCATCACAGATGCATGATCAGTTTCCATCACCTGACTGGAATCATAATAAGGCATTTACAAAAACACCCAGAATTTCAGAATATTTTCTTTATCGCATATAATATGTAAGCATGTGTAAAAGGAAAATTATAAAGAGGACAGCATTTTCTTCCTCTCTCTTGCTATTTTCCTTCATAAGCACTTGAAAATGTCAAATAGAGAAGACACATCTGCATCATAGAAATATCATGTCTCTTAGTTTGGTCCTGCACTTATCTTTGGGTCTCCATATCAGGGATTTTATGTTAGTAGCTTGATAAGTGCCCTGGAGGAGTATTTACATCACAAAAGTCACCAAGTGGTACAAATTGAGATGTACTTTATTCTTCTTTTGCCTATCTATACTACCAAAAGTGAAAATAATGAAGATTAAATTTAAGCATTTCATGTCTAACTTGTTGGACTGAGAATAATACAATCGTTGAAGAAAATGTTTGGATATTAAAAACTATCATTTGACTCACTAAAGGTGTTTATGTTATTGGCAAATGAATGAAGATCAGATGAGTGCTATTATTGTCTCACTTTTGACTTATTCATAAGGTAAGTGACAATATCAGTAAGCATACTTGGAGTAACTAGTTATGTTCATCATTCCAATCACCATTTGCCTCCAAATAATAAAAATTGGCAAAATCAATGAAGGCATTCAGTGCAAAAATGTCAAAATTTATTATCTTGTATTGTACAGTTTAGTATTGTCATTTAGCACTATTTATAAATTGTATTCTATACAGCATCCATTTCAGTAAATTTTATAACAAGTTGAAACATATATTTTTGTGTATATATATATATATATATATATACATATATACAGATATACACATAATTTTTAAAGATGTGATTTTTAAAGGTTCACCAGAACTCTGTTGCCTCAAATCCAAAAATGTCAACATTTACATAAAATGTGAAAGAACAAAAACTTTAAATGAAAGGCATAGATTGTCAAAGATAATTTGCAATTTTAGTTTCATATGTGATTATTTTTAAAGATTAATTTTAAGAATATGAAACTATTCAAATACACATGCATGTATCATGACAACCTGAAATGTACTCATATCAGAGTACACATGAATACAGGAACCATTTGAGAAAAAGAGAAAAAGATCATAATTCAGAAATATTCCAAATTCTTGAATTTCAATGGCAAACTATTACTTAAAATGAGCTATATACTCTTTAAATATATAAGAATAGCATAACTAAAATAAGGATTAGAAATTCACCTAAAATAAGCAGCTATTTTAAAATAATGTTGTCAAAAACAATTTTTTAAAAGGCAAAAAATATTAGTGCAGAGGTGGCATGGAGGTACATGATTGTAGTCACACCTATGCCTGAAGCAGAAACAGTAGAATAGTGGCCTGAGGCCAGTTCCACCATAAAGGTTAATGAGACCCTTTTGAAAACACAAGTTGGGTATGGAAGCTTATACCTGTAATCCCAGCTATGCAGGAGGCAGAAGTGGTAGAATTGCCATCAGTAGCCAGTCAAGGAAAGATGCAAGACCCTCTCAGAAAAATAAATCACTACAAAGATGTCTGGGGGAATTGGCTCAAAGAACCCTAGGGTAAAGACCTCAATTTAAGCACCAGTACTGAGGGCCATGGCAAGAAACATCAAATCTATCAATGACAGATAACCTGACTTACAAGCATTTGAGAATCTTTTTATTACTGAATATTCCAGGGCCATAAAAATCTCATGAAAATTCAAAGGAGGAAGATGTAGAATATGTTCTTTGATTCTAATAAAATTAATTTCCAAATTTATGTCAAAATATTTTGAAATTTATTAAAAACTTGGAAATTAAAATAACTGAATTACAAAGTCAGGAGTAAAAATGAAAACACGTTTAGAAAAAAATTAAATAAAGTACAATTTCACTTTAACTACAGTAGATAAAACTTATGAACTTTAGGATGTGATCAGAGGTAAAATTGAATGTTAATGGAATATAATAAAAACAAGTTGATGAAAATCAATTATGTAATTTTCTAACTCAAAAATTGTAGGAAGTATTCATAGAGGTAATAGAAGGAACACAGACACTGTCTAGCCATTCTAGATGCTATTGAAAAGGTGAAATTAAGATTGCAAATAAGGCAGAAAATAGTTTTTGAAAAGACTAAGATTACTAATGGTTTCTTAACAATGTTGATCAACTCTACAAACATATCTAGCTATATTTAACTGTGTTTTATATACATAATTGTTACAAATTTACTTATGCATAATTACTTTGAAATTTAGCTATTATTTTAATGGTAATACTCATTATTTGAACTTTTCTAGTAATGAAGATTAGTTTTTGCATTACACTATTTACCAATGCAATCCATCAGTATCAGAGCGAATAAGTAAAACATGATTTAATCAGTAGATGAAGAAAAATAATTCAATAATTTCTAAATTCATTCATATTATAATTGTGTCAAATTAAGAATATATCTAGAAAATACCTGTTGTGATCCCCACACTTAATGTGAATTTTTGAACCCTATCCTCATGAAATTCAGAATGAGGCAAACATGGTTACTAGCACAATTCGTTTCTAACTTTCACTGTTGTCCCTGGTCAGTGCAGTTAGAAAAAACAAAAACAAAGAAAAGGAGGGAGGAAGCCAGGGAGAGAGAAGGGGAAAAAAGAGGAAGAAAGAGACAGAGAGACAGAGAAAAAGAAGAGAAATAGTGGAAAGGAAGAAAGATAACTCATTACTGATTATTCATATGAAACAAATTTGAATATTGAAAATGCAAGAAATCCAAAGATAAATTATTACAATTAATAGCTCTATATAGCAAGGATGCTAAAAGCAAAATGTACATAAAATTCTACTGAAAAAGTTACACCTTTTTTAAATGGATAAATTTATAATGGCACCACAAAAATATTAAATATATGAGTATGAATGTGATAAAAGTTACCCAAATACCCCATAACTCATAACTATCAAACTAGGGATAAATTAAGAACACATAACAAATGAAAAAATGCTCACCATCTCTAGCCATAAAGGAAATGCAAATCAAAACACACTAAGATTCCACCTCATTCCTGTTAGAATAGCCATCATCCAAAACACCATCAATGACATGTGTTGGCGAGGATGTGGGGAAAGAGGAACCCTCGTATACTGCTAGTGGGAATGCAAGCTGGAAAAAAAATGCACTCTGGAAAAAAATTTGGAGGCTTCTTAAAAATCTAAATATAGACCTGCCATATGATCCAGCAATCCCACTCCTGGGAATATACCCAAAGGAATGCAACACAAGTTACTCCAGAGTCTCCTGCATACCCATGTTTATTGCAGTGCTATTCACAATAGCCAAGTTATGGAAACAACCAAGATGCCCCACTGCTGATGAATGGATCAAGAAAGTGTGGTGTTTATACACAATGGAATTTTACTCAGCCATGAAGAAGAATGAAATCTTATCATTTGCAGGTAAATGGGTGGAGCTGGAGAACATCATTCTGAGCAAGGTCAGCCAGGCTCAGAAGAACAAAAATCGTATGTTCTTCCTCATGTGTGGACTTTAGATCTAGGGCAAATACAGCAATGTGGTTGGACTTGGATCACATGACTAGGAGAGAGCACACACGGGAGATAACGAGAATAGACAGAAAACCCAAAACATGAAAGTGTTTGATGTCCCCACTCCAGAGGAACTAATACAGAAACCTTAATGCAACAGAGGTTAACATGAGAAGGGGATCAGGAACCAGTGTAAACATCAGTTAGAGATGAATCCACTTAGGTTGTAACACATTTGTACATGAAAGCAATGCTAGGAATATTTAGGGATAGCTATCCTTAACTTAACTATCAAAAATACTTTGTCTTCCTTATTATACTTATATCTTCTCTTCAGCAAAATTAGAGATAAGGGCAGAACAGTTTCTGCCTGGAAGTGAGGTGGGTAGTTGGGGAGATGGTGGAATAGTTTGGGAGGGGGAAGAAATGACCCAAGCAATGTACGCAAATGTGAATAAATGAATAATAAAATTTTTTTTTTAAATAGAAGAACACACAAAATTTTAGGACCATGGTGCAATCATGGAATAGACATAAAATAAGAAAATTCTTCTTGAGTATTGTACAGAATGAATGTAATGGAAATCAAAATCAAAACTAATTCATCTAAGAGAAAAAATAATGAGAGTAGCCAAGGTATGTGCAAGAACTTTACATTGCCTATTAAGATTCATTTAGAATATTCACTAATTCCAGAAGTATATATGTTATTGGCAGAAGGACAAATGAATGCATGTACTAATACAGAAAAGTAACTAGGTGTTAGAAAACAAGTATATTTATAAAATACACTCCTTATAATCATTGTGCTGGATGACTACATATAACATGGAAATAATTATTCTTCATGAGTTACACAATGCATAAAAGTGAATCTCAGATGAATTGTAGAGTTAACTCTAAAGGGAAATTTAATCAAGGAAATAAGAGAGTTAGTTCTGTAGCTCAGTGGTAGAAGACCTAGGTTCAATTGCTAGAACTTGAAAATGAATCAAAAATGAAAATGCCATTACAAAAAATTCTTTCTATATGTATAATATGAAGTATAATAAATAAATGGAACTACTGATTATTTCAATTTAGTTAAAATTGTACAGTTGTTCATCCTTATATGAATGAAAAGTTAAGCCACAAAGTAGAAAATTTTATTTCCAAAACATAAAACTGAAAAAGACCACATAATCAGAAATCATGCACCATGCACACACACAAACACACACACATGCACACACACAAACACACACACATGCACACACATGCACACACATATGTACACATACATTTGTGGTTCTAAATACTGAAGTTGAGAACAGAAATTTGCTATGATCCAACCTCCTCCTCCTCTGAGACAGGCCATAGAATGGCATATACTTTGTATTTATGTGCATATCTGTGTGTATACGCATTTGTGCATGTAAAATTTACGTGAGCATGTTCATGTACAGCAAAGTTATTGTTTTAAATATTAGATACTATATGCAATGATGATCAAGTCAATCAATCATCATGTTTACCAGAAAATATATAACTGATTGCAAATAGTGAAATATTGAGAAAAAATGAAAATGAAGAAACTTTATTGCAAGCAGTGGTGTGGATGCATATACAAAATACTATGATGAGTGAGAAAGCAATGAATTATATTCAGCGTGAGCCTATGCATGTGAAATTTTAATACCTGCAAAACCAAACCTTCAACGAAAGTTAGTGCATGATTATTTTTGGGAAGAGAGAGGGTGCAATGATTAATATGGGAAAGGAGCCAAGATTGTGAGAAACTCGTGATATTTTACTACTTATTATTATTTTATGATAATGTATTGATTTTCACAGTTTCTAGACTTCTCCGCAAATGTATTCAAAAATTGTTTTTTAGAACAAGAAATCTATCAGAGATAATAGTATCTAAACAACATGAGTACATGAGTAAAAAACGTGATAATTAGAAATATTCATTTTAGTGTGACATAATTTTTTAATAGTAAATATTTAAATGACATGTCTTGTTAAGTAACCACAATAACAATATACGCAAATATTAAATGCACCAGTCATAACATAAAATAAGGCCAAGAATGAGGTATAGAATTGTAAAATCTCTTTATCAAAACAAATAATCAATAGCAAATTAAATGGAAAAAGCAAAATCTGTCATTAAAATAAGCTTTTGAACAGGAATACTCACTATCATCATGATTATGTAACATGACAATAAAATGATAACAAAATATTTTGTAAATATTGGTAAAGAATTCAGCATTGCTGTATTTGAAAGTGATGTATGTGTTGAATTATATCCTTTTAAGCATAACCTAATGATTAACAAATTTGGTAAAATATAAAAACTAATAATAATAGTTTTCATTATAGCGGGACTTGGCAATGTAGGCTGTGATTCAAGCTACTGAGGTGATTGTAGTTTGAGGTCACCCTCAGCAAAACATTATTCAGTACTCCATCTCAACCACAAGTAAAAACTATTATTTTGTACAACTAATATACACTGATAAAATATGATATTGAAAACATGTAATTAGTTACCTTTCATCCACATTTGAAGATGGATGACAAGTGGATGAAAGGTAATAGGTTTCATTATGACATTTTCATACTTACATATAATGTACTTTACTCGTGTATGCTAATATGGACTGTGAAATAAAAATAATTATTACTTTCTTAGTCTAGTGAAGGTTACTCTAGGCAAATTCAGTTATAATAATTTATGTATTTTAACATACATTTCTATAACTTGTTTCAATTGTTATGTTAGGTCATAGACTATATTTTCCCAAGTGAATATAGCTAATTATGCCATGGAAAATTAAGAAATAGTTTTCTTGTTTTGGATTTAAATGGAATTTTGTAGTACACACAGTTTTTATGTATTTTTCATTGCAGTAGGGGAATATTTCTCTAATCTGTAGTGCAACTAGACTGTTTCAGCAAAAGAAGCAAATTTTAAAACATTAAGAAAAAATAGATAATTCCATAAAATTTTTATTTTTAAATAAAAATTCATAAGCCAGACTAAGGATTACATATTTTTTTCAGCTAACTTTGACTTTTAAAACAGCACTCTGAATAAAAGCTTTCTTGCTGGTATATTTGTGAATACTTTGGAAGGCTGTATGTGGGATTAATTTCTTGAGGTAGAAAATTCTCACCTTCATTATGCTTACTTCAGTCCAAATTACATATTCCCCCCAAATCTGACCTCTTTTGGTTCAGCCAAACCATTTATTGATTGAAGAGTGTTTACAGATAAGATGCTGGGTCTGATTGTAGAAATTTTCAAAGGCTCCTCTGAGGGAATGACACTCTTTAATACTTACAGACCCTGTGTGCTTTGCCTTTGATTACAAAATACTTCTGCTATTAATACTAGACATAACTCACAGCCCTTATGTTTGAACAACAACCAAAACAAGCTTGTGATATATGCCACAATTGGCATTATTACCACCAAATACAATTACAAATTGCCTACAGCCCTCCTCCTGCTCTACCCTCCATGAACATAAAATGCAAACAAGAAGCTATGCCTGATAAAGACTCTTAATTGTGTTCTAATCAGTTTCAGTTCTTTTGCATTATGGAATACACTTTAAAATAGCATTCTGTTTTTGCTTTTTATGTGTTTTTCGTCGATAATTCTTCATCTCTCCTATAGCTTTAAACCTACAATTGCTATTTATTTATTCATTAAATTTTTTGTAGTTCTGTTGAGCTATTTGCTGAATAAAGGATTACAAAATCAACAATGAGCAAGATAGAAACTAATCCTATCTTATGGTATCTTTTTTCTACAATTTAAGAAAATAATACATTATTTTCATGTTAGGATTGTCTGAGAGTGGTGATGTTGGATATCAAAATGAAGAAAGAATTTTAGAAGCATATTAAAATGAGAAATTTACAGCTAGCACAATCTGTAATACCCAAAGAGACATGCAAATTTAACTTCATTTGTTATATCTCTTTAATCATAATAGCATTACTATTAAAATGGCTTATGCCATTTGTTTTTAACAAAACAGAAAATCCAAGCTCTCATTAATAGTTAGCACTCTCAATTCTATTTTCTGTCACTTATCTTTAGCAGAACAAATGTTTGACTCCCTCAAATTTTGATAACATAAATTAACTAAGACTGAAAAATACATACTTTCAGTTAAATCATTATCATAATATTGTGCTGAAAATAAAATTCAAAAACAGGGCAAAACATAATTATTGTCCTTAATAAGTAAGAAAATAGTGAATTGGTAAAAAAGCAAGTGTCTAATTCTGGTAGTAAGTGTAACTGTGGAATATTAAGAAATATGTGTTTAGTCTCCATATAATGCAACCAGAATACACTGAACAGTCAGATAAATTAGTGTCAGATAACTTGTGTTATATTCCATGCATCATTGAGCATTGCTTAATGTGAATATATATATATATATACACACAGATATATATGTATATGTATATATGTATGTATATGTATATATATACATGTATACATGTATATCTGTATATATATATATATATATATATATATATATATATACACACATCTATATAATTTCAAATGGATTCTCTGAGACTCCAATTCACAAATTTACACAGAATCTCATGTTCTACAAAAAATTTATTGCATTTTAAAGTGTTTTAAATTCCAATTATTTTTAAATTCACCATATGAACAAAGTAAACTGAACTTTAAATTATTTAGCATAAATTAAATTATTTAGCATATCAGTTGAACATAAGTGATGAAAGAAAAATCACTTAAGCTTGAGCAATAAATTAACTTAAAATGCTCTGTAAAGTGTTAAGAACGCATAATGATGTTTTAGTCATTACTGAAGAACCATGTGGA
This sequence comes from Castor canadensis, assembly GCF_047511655.1. Taxonomy (NCBI): domain Eukaryota; kingdom Metazoa; phylum Chordata; class Mammalia; order Rodentia; family Castoridae; genus Castor; species Castor canadensis. The sequence continues at coordinate 92,476,744 of NC_133391.1, read as the reverse complement.
AATTACGGACCTCAGCTCCTGGCAGATGTTGGACGTTTGCAGGAGGCAGTCAGTACTTTTCCTTCTAATATTTCTAACCATTCCACATATCTAGGCAATATTCCGTTGGTTACCTCACTTATAGTTTATGATCATCTCCAAATGAAATTGGCATTCTTTGTTTTTGGAAACAAAGCAAATCTTCACAATTAAACAACCCAAGGCACTTGAGTTTCTCAGAAGGGAAATGTAACCCACAAAAATAAAAGTAGAAAAATGAAAAACAAATTTCTTTGATTAAAGGTTATGCTACTTCTAAAAATCTTGTTAATACTTAAATAATATGACATATTTAAGAGCCTTTGGAATGTAGTGCTTATATTGTATCAGATATCCATAAATTTCTACTTCAATTAACATTATTTCTGCCAGTACTTGTGTTAGAAATGAGTACAAATAATTTGTAAGCTTTTATATATCTGACCATTAATCTTCCAGTGATAGAGATCTCACAACCAGGCTTCTATGGCTTCTCCATAATTTTTCAAAAAGAAAATCCTTTATTATTAAATAAACAGGCACATGTGTGTATGTATGTGTGTGTGTGTGTGTGTGTGTGTGTACATTTTACTCCAGTTACATGCTGATCCAGGAAGTACAAATCTATTAGTGATCATGTAAAGGAAAATCTTTACTATACTGCACCTCAATGTGGTAAAAGGTCATTTTACCACATTACCATGACTTACTATGCTAACTATATGCAGAATGAGGAAAAATAAAAGCTTTCCCTCTAAGAAATGGAAACAAACAAACAAGGATGCTTGCTTCCATTTAATTCAAATTACTTCTATAAATCCTAGCCAGAGAAATCAAGAAAGAGAAATAAATAAAGGGTATACAAATTTGAAAAGAAGAATTCATAAAATGACCAACAGGTTAAGGAAAAATGCTCAATATGACTAATGATGAGGAAAATAGAAATAAAAACATACTGAGTTATTACTTCACTCCAGTAGGAATAATATAAAAAAGACTAAAAAATGATTTTCTCCAGTTCTACTCTTTTTTCTGCAAATGACATAACTTTAGCCTTCTTTATGGATGAACACTACAAGGGTCCTTTAAGTTGAAATAAAACCATGTTAGGCAGTAACATAAAAGCATATGAATATAAAAAAACTCACCAAGAAAGGCAAATATATAGATACATTTGGACATTGTAGTATTGCAAGAGTAACACATTAATGTTTGTAATTCTAGGATAGAAGTTAGTACAAAAGTCCAAAAATAACTCTAAATATAAAATATGTTAATGGATGTACAATATCAAAGATGTAATTGGTGATGTTATTAACAGAAAGCATGTGGGAACAAACAAAAGAACAGTCTTTGCTCACCATTACAGTTCACTTGTCACCAGTGTAAAACAGACTTTGTAAGACAAGGTCGTACACTTCATGATAAGCAGAAAATATATAACTACAGAAGATACACAAAAGAATATGAAAAGAGAACAAAGTATGCCATCACAAAATATCAGTGAAACACAAGGAAAGAAAGCATGAGATAAATGGAGGTCAAAACTTCTACAAAACAGGGAAAGTCTTAATGGCAACTGTTAACTTTTTCTCTAACAGTTATTACTTTAAATGTAAATAGATACTGAATCAAAAAGTCTAATTATTGATTCAATCTTCATAATACTTCCAAAAGTTCAGAGTTTGTTTTCTTCATATTTTATTTTTGGATGGTTGTAGGTTTCTAAAAGTTAACTGATTTATAGCATCTTCAATTTCTGTTCCATTCTTTGTAGCACAGACCCACATTTTTATGAGAGGTCACAAACATATTTGTCTGGTTCAAAATAGTCATGTAATATAGAATGAGGAAAAAAATTAACCTTACTTAATTTTACCAGTGAAAATGTGATTAAATTGGACCAGAAGCTAAGAATCATTTATATTCTGAACTTTTTCCTTCTTTGTGAAACTCAGAAATCCCAGAGCAAACTCTAAAAGTAACTGAAATAATGGCATAAATTTGGAAGTTAAGGTTCATGAACTGCATTTGTCACAATTTTTACTAAAAGAAGTGACAATTGTGTGTTTTATAGAACTCCTGTGTTATAGGCTAAATAATTTGCTCCCAAAAGCATATTTTAAGGTTTTCAATATCATTACTTCAGAATAAATATATTTGGAAATAAATTTTTAAAGATGTAATTATGTTAAATGAGAGTATTGGATGCGTTCCGATCTAAACGACTAGTGTCCTTATAAAAGGAAATTAGGACCCAGACATGTACAAAGAGAAGAGAATATGAAGACACAAGGAGAAGATGTCTTCTAAGCCAAGAAGGTTTCCTCCAGGCCAAGAAGAAAAGTCTCTGAAGAAACAGAATCTGCTGACATCTTAACCTCAGACATCCAGCTGCTTATAATTGTCACCAAACAAATTTCTGTTGTTCATGCCATCTACTCTGTAGTAATTTGTTATGGAAGCCTAGAAAATTATTACAGAATGCAAAATCAAAGCTTTCTGATTGACCAAGAAAGTAGATAGGTACTAATTGCTCAGTATTTTTGTGCTCTAACTCCATTTTTCTCCTTGACTTGGACATTTTAAAACTGTGTTGTCAATGAGGAGACTTCAATTTGAGGCTCAATATTGACATAAAAATCAAATTTGCACTACCTCAATATTTGTTATAATATTTACATACAAGATGGAGTAATTAGGCAATATACGATAATTGTTTCACTTTTAGTTCTAATTTTCCAATCATCATCAGTTACTGAACAGGTATTTTCAGTATTTATATTTGCCTTGTTTTATCCATATTTGTTTCATTTTTTTTAGACCTATCTGAATTTGCACAATGAATTTCTTATTGAAGTTGACTTTGTGCTAGTCATCAGAAACATGGCATAAAAGAAGGCTTAGTGTCCTTGCACCTAGATGCACACCTAATAAACAGTTATTCACACGTAAATTCTTTCTGGAGAAAAAGTGACTTCTATTACAAGATAACTAAGCCATCACCCACTTTGATGCAGTAGGAATAACTGAAGCTCACTGAGCACGGGAGCCACTCAGACACTATGCATACAACCAGGAAAATGTTGTCTTGAAACATGCAGTTCTGTTCTAACAGAATATACGGGCTGGGTACGTTATAGTGAACATAAATGGAATTGTTCATGGTTCTAGAGGCTGAGAAGTGCTAGAGTGAGGGCCTGGAATCTGGTAAGAACTTCTTCCTGAGTTTTTCCATGACAGAAGACAGAATGGCAGAGACTATGAAACCAAGAGACAAAGAGGAGCTTGTTTTATTTTATTTTTGAAATTTTATCATTCTTACATTTACTTACATATGTACACATTATTTGCAACCCCCTCCCTCCTGCTTCCAGGCAGAACCTGTTCCACCCCCTTGTTCTTGTATTTTGTTGAAGAGAAAACATAAGAGATAATAAGAAAAACAGCTCTTTTGCTAGTTTGAGATAAAAATATTTACCCAGAGAGATTCCTAGCATTGCTTCCATGCATTTGTGTATTGCAACCCACATTGGTTCATTTCTACCAGACCTCTTCACTACTTCCTGGTCCCCTTCCCATACTGGCCTCTGCCAGTTTTAGATTACTAAATTTAGATTACTATATTTGCTCCTATATGGTGAGCACATAAGAAATGTGCTTCCATAATAACCAATCCACTCCTGTGAAAATAGCATTAATCTATTCGTGAAGGCAGAATCCTCATGGCCTAATCATTTTGTAAAGTTTCACCTCTTTTTACTGTTCCAATATGCAACTTTTGGAAGACACAGATTCCCAATACTGAGCTTCTCTCTTGGTGGAGAAGGTAGTGTACTTCACATATCCACTCTGAAGTTCCTTGTGATTTGTGTTCTCATTATCCAACTCTGGGAGCAGAGAGGATTAGTCATTATGAGTTGCTGTAGACCACAGGATAAAAGTAATTGTTTATTCTTGTGTGTGTGTACCTCATTCTGCAGGAGCAGTGCAGAAAAGCAGTGAAATTTCCCTCCTGTTTTCTCCCCAGAAGAAGTTTACACTATACATTGAGAATCTCAACTTTTGCACATATCACATTAGGACCTTCATCCTAAATCTCCTAGTTCTAAGAGGCATATGTAAGTCTCCCTCGAACACAGAAAATAGAAATGGTTTTAAACAGCTATGCAAACACTTCCAGGAGTTGAAACCATGGGAGTTTCACAGAAAAGGGACTGAAATGCACAGCTTCCATTTTATCTCCAGAAAAGGCTTAGTACATGCACACTCTTCCAAGCCTTCTTCATGAACTGTTTCCTAATGTACTTGCCTTGAGGAGCTAATAGTGTGGACAAGCAGTGTCTGCCATCCAACAGACTGTGTCAGAGTCTGGTGCTTCATGAACCTTTCCTCCAGCTTGACCCAGAGATAAATTCAAGTTTACTCATTACTACTGAAAGGAGTTCGTTCATGAACCAAGTGCCAAGACTTCTATAACTCTCACCCAAAGAACTGCTTTCTCAATAACCTGGGACTATGGGAGTTGATGGGACTATTCTTTCTTGAATGTCACTAGACAACATAAAACAGAGTTGGCCATACAATGTGTGCATATCTGCCAGCTGTCTCCCCGTGATCGGAAGGTGCAATTTGAAAGCAAGCACAGGCTCATGATGCAGATTCTCTCCCTGGCTCAGAATAGAGAGAGTGGGAGATAAAGCCCATGCTCGGCTTCACCTGAGGGCAGATAAAGCTAGAATACACACCCAATGCTTTGACATTTCCAGCCACATTGAGCAGGTCTGATTCTACCTTAATAATTAAAAGTATTGAAAGGATGTGACACAACCTAATCTACAAGGGACCGCCAAAAACAGGGACAGCCGTATGGATAAATAAAAATATTTGTTGGATATGTTTGTGAGATCCTTCTCTGAACAATGACAATGTGATAAAACTGGAAGATAAAAGTGTCTTATCTAATGCACAAACATCAACACAGAGTCAAGAAAAATGATTAAATAGGAAAATATATTCCAAGTAAAATAAGAAAAATGTCTAGAAACTCACCCGGGTAAAGTAAGAATATGTCATTTAATTCAGTAGGAACTGAAAATAATTTTTATGAAAATGTTCACTGAATGAGGGGAGCACTTCAAGAACAATCCAAGAATTTCCGTAAAAAATGTGAATAACAAGAAAGCACAACTTCTTTGGGCAGGTAAAGTTAGCACATTTTACAGAAAAGTGTAGAAAGGTTGAGTCCTGCTCAGGGTAAGATAGCTAAAAAGCATCATAACTCTCCCTTGTGAAGATGAAGGAAGAGAAGAGTGATACAAATACAAACCAAGGAACGCTAAAAATCATTGGCAATGAGCAGAAGCTAATGGGAAGGGGGAAGTTCTCCTCACAGCCTTCAGAGGGATGACAGTCCTGCAGAAACCTTATATTTAGATCTCTTGAATCCAAAACTCTGTTCAAGCCATGAAGTTTGCAAAAGTTTTAAGACAGCCCTGGAAAATTAATGATGTGTCTTACAACCTGTCCTCCATTAACTAAGGACTTTAAAGTTGTTTTAGAACTTTGATTTTTCTAGGTTAAAAACATTCTCTCAAAATTAACAGAATATATACACACTATTTCTGAGTCATGCTAGAAGAAAAGTTCATGAAGCACCAATAACATAGTCTGTTGGATGATAGACACTGCTTGTCCACCCTATTAGCTCCTCAAGGCAAATATATTAGGAAACAGCTTATGAAGAAGCCTTGGAAGAGTGTGCATGTACTAAGCCTCTCCTGGAGATAAAATGGAAGTGTGCATTTCAATCCTTTTTCTGCAAAACTCCCTTGGATTTAGCACCTCCCTACCTATCTGTTACTGTCTTTTAAATTTATTAAATTTTCTCACTATACTGGGATTCAATTTAAAGACTGGCTTTGTAAATAACTAATATTGATTTTCCTCAACATAAATTAATACATTTCATTACATAAAATTATTAAAATACAAAAATGAAGAAATGAGAAGTCTAAAACTATAAAAAGTCCTAAATATATAACCACTTAAGTGCTACATTCAGCCATGGAATCTCTGTTGTGTAGTCAGAAATCAGTAACATTCAAAGGCTGAAATCAGGACATTTATATAGACACATGCTTGCTTTTTCTCATAATCCATAGCACTCTGAAAGCTCTTCCCCTTGTTATTTGTACTCTACAATGTACTTATATTCTCTAGTCACCACATTCCTGTTTTTATTTTTTACACTCAAAAACTCACACACTTTCTCTCTCCAAGAACATTACTCTTTTTCTCCATCTCTCTCCTTTAATCTCTCTCCCACTACTAAATTCAGTCTATAGTCCAGCAAAATTTCTCACAGAAAACAAAATTTAAGCTGAATGCAGAAATAACTTAAACAGATATATTTTATCTGAATTCTCATTTTTATACATGTCGGATGTGTAATATAACAAAAATAACAATTTGAACTATACTGTAGCCACAAATGTTTTCTGTTATTACTAAATGTTTCCTAAACAGTTTTTTCTACTTCTCCTTTTAAACTACTTTTCTTATTTTGAAATTGAGAAATATCAGAGATTATTATACTAAATTTATATAAATAAACAAAGTCAATTATTACAGGTGTGGCCACCACCCAGCTAAGCAGAAGCAATTGTGATACACATGAAATATGTTCAGGGTATTTTAACTAAAGAAATGTCATGTACTCATGTAGAGTACTGTTGAATTTTTCACCTTTCAAGAGTGAATAAATTAGACTTCTGTTTTTATAGGTGGATATCAAGAAATTAAAGGTGGTTCATTCTCATATTTATAATAAAAAAGAAATTCACCAAATATTATGTTTATGACTAGTTTTAAAATCTTTATAAAGTCAAATTAATAGAGCAATCAATTGTTCAAAATTTAAGAGACAGTACCAGGCAGGGAGGGAGAGAATACATGCTAGCAGAAAGGAGAGGTGAGCTCTGGTCAAGGTACAGATGTAAATGATAGCTTACAACAAGACTTCAGCATGAATAAATTAAAACATATTAAGTTAAAGACCTATAAAAGGTGCCCACTATCCCACTCCTATTCAACATATTACTGGAATTTTTAGCCAGAGCAATTAGGCAAGAAGAAGAAATAAAAGGAATACGAATAGGTAAAGAAACTGTCAAAATAACCTTATTTGCAGATGTTATGATCCTATACGTTAAAGACCCAAGAACCTCTACCCAAAAACTATTAGATAACATAAACAGCTATAGCAAGGTGGTAGCATACAAAATCAACTTACAAAAATCATTAGCTTTTCTATACACCAACAATGAACAAACTGAGAAGGAATATATAGAAACAATTCCATTCACAATAGCCTCAAAAAAAAATCAAATATCTAGGAGCAAACTTAACAAAGGATGTGAATGACCTCTACAAGTAGAATTACAAGCACCTGAAGAAAGAGATTGAGGAAGACTACAGAGGATGGAAATATCTCCCATGTTCATGGATTGGTAGAATCAACATAGTAAAAATGGTTATACTACCAAAAGCAATCTACATGTTTAATGCAATTCCCATCAAAATCCCAACGACCTTCATCACAGAAACTGAAAACTCTACCCTAAAGTTCATTTGAAAACACAAGAGAATGCAAATAGCCAAGGCAATACTCAGCAAAAAAAAACAATGCTGGAGGTATCACAATACCTGACTTCAAACTATATTACAAAGCAATAGCAATAAAAACATCATGGTACTGGCACAAAAACAGACATGAAGACCAGTGCAACAGAATAGAGGACCCGAATATGAATCCACACAACTATACCCACTTCATTTTTGACAAAGGGACCAAAAACATACAATGGAGAAAAGGCAGCCTTTTCAACAAATGTTGCTGGGAAAAGTGGTTATCCATCTGCAAGAAAGTGAAACTAGATCCATGTCAATCACCCTGTACTACTATCAACTCAAAATGGATCAAAGACCTTAATATCAAACCCAAAACTCTGAAGTTACTACAGGAAGGAGCAGGAAACACTCTGGAACTAATAGGTATAGGCAAAGACTTCCTCAATGCAACCACAGCAGCTCAGCAACTAAGAGAAAGGATGGACAAATGGGACTTCATAAAATTAAAAAGCTTCTGCAAAACAAAAGAAATGGTCTCGAAACTGAAGAGACCACCCACAGAGTGGGAGAAAATATTTACCAGCTGTACATCAGACAAGGGAATGATAAACAGAGTATATAGGGAATTTAAGAAACTAAACGCTTCTAAAATCAATGAACCAACTAAGAAATGGGCAACTGAACTAAACAGAACTTTTTGAAAAGAAGAAATTCAAATGGCCAAAAACACATGAAAAAATACTTGCCATCTCTAGCCATAAAGGAAATGCAAGTCAAAACCACACTAAGATTCCACCTCACCCCTGTTAGAATAGCCATCATCCAAAACACCATCAATGACATGTGTTGGCAAGGATGTGGGGAAAGAGGAACCCTCATACACTGCTGGTGGGAATGCAAGCTGGAAAAAAATTGCACTCTGGAAAAATATTTGGAGGCTTCTTAAAAATCTAAATATAGACCTGCCATATGATCCAGCAATCCCACTGTTGGGGATATACACAAAGGAATGCAACACAGGTTATTCCAGAGGCACCTGCACATCCATGTTTATTACAGTGCTATTCACAATAGCCAAGTTACAGAAACAACGAAGATGCCCCACTACTGATGAGTGGATAAGAAAATGTGGTATTTATACACAATGGAATTTTACTCAGCCATGAAGAAGAATGAAATCTCATCATTTGCAGGTAAATGGATGGAACTGGAGAACATCATTCTGAGTGAGATCAGCCAGGCTGAGAAGACCAAAAATCCTATGTTCTCCCTCATATGCACACTTTAAATCTAGGGCAAATGCAGTAATGTGGTTGGAGTTGGGTCACATGACAAGGGGAGAGCACATACAGGAGATATGGGAATAAGTAGAAAACCCAAAACATGAAAATGTTTAATGTCCCCCACTCCAGAGGAACTAATACAGAAACCTTAAAGTGACAGAGGTTAACATGAGAAGGGGATCAGGAACCAGTGTAAAGCTCAGTTAGAGAGGAATCAACTTGGGTTGTAACACATTTGTACATGAAAGCAATGCTAGGAATCTCTCTGTATAGCTATCTTTAACTCAACTAGCAAAAACGCTTTGTCTTCGTTATTATGCTTAAGTCTTCTCTTCAACAAATTTAGAGATAAGAGCAGAACAGGTTCTACCTGGAAGCGAGGGTGGTGGAGGAGGAAGGGGGAGAAATGACCAAAACAATGTACGCACATATGAATAAATGAATAATAATAATAATAAAAGAGTCTCCATATAACATTCTAAAAAAAAATTAAAGACCCACATTTGGGCCCTTAGAACACTGTAATTACTCTGGAGGTCACAGATATTGGAGGATTCCATGACTCATGAAGATATTTATACAACAATCTCACTGGGTATCCACAGAAAATAGAAAAAGCAGTCCTAAGAAAGTTTTCATTATAGTGAAGATCTGAAGGAGGGCTAGAGAAGCTTTATGGGAAGAACAAGAATCTCCAGCTGGGCCTTTCTGCTTCATATCCTCTAAGGAACAGAAGCCTTAATCTATATCAGAGCTGGGAAAAATACACCCTGCGTACACAAGAGAGAATTTATTTAGGTAAAGGAAAGGTGAGGGAGTAGTGGGCTCAGATCTCAACAGAGGGAGAAGAGAAATAAGATGAAAACATTTTCCAAATCATGATGACATGACTGCTAAAGACTAAACCTTTATCAAAGCAACAGAGAATATTCCACAAATCCCTTCAGCCAATCTGCTAGGCTTTGAATAATAAGTGAGGGTTGAAAAATGTAAAGAAGATAGGAGTACAATAAGAGCAGGTGAAGAGAACCTGTCTGAGGCACAATGCAAAGGTGAGATGAAGACTCTGTCTCTTAAGACAAATCCACACCCCAAACACATGGTATTGCTGTAAGAATTTGTATCTTCCATGCATTGACAGTAACTATAGCAACATGTGAGCTCACCCAGCCCCACTTTTGAGTAGATGAACTCAAACCCTAAATTAGAGGAATAAAAAAGGAAAGGTTTGACCATTTCCAGATATTAAAAAATAATCTCCATTGTCCTACACAGATGATCAGCTCTTGCTAAAAAGTACAAGGAATACAAAAAGTGCATGAGAAAGTACATTTCTTAGAGACAAAAATAATAATCAAAATCAAATATTAAATAAAAATTTTTTTAAATTATGCACATATGAATAAAATAAAAATTTTTAAAAGACAAATATTAACCTGATATTAAAGGTTATGATAGGAAAATTTAAATATCTGTTGTTAATATGTCAAAGGATCTAATGGAAAAGGTAGACAATATGGAGGATCATACTGACAATTTCAGTAGAAAAAATAAAAACAAAGAGAATTAAATGGAAATGCTAAAAATTAAAAGCACAGTAACAAAGAGTATAAAATGTCTGTGGCAGACTCGTCAGTACACTTGACACATCTGAGAAAACAATCTATGTACAAAAAAATCAGTTAAAATTATCCAAATTAAAACAAACAGAAAAACAAAAACATTAAAACACATTATAATTGTGTGACAATGTCATATGACATAGAAGGCAAGGAATGAAGCTGAAGAAATGGTTTAAGAAATAATGTCTGAGGAACTCATCTTGTGGCACATGCCTTCAATACTAGCTCTCAGGATGCAGAGGCAGAAGGATCACAGAACGGAGACCAGACTGAGCTACATAGTGAGGCCCAGTTTCAGACAAAAAAGTACCTGAGAATTTTTCAGAATTAATGACAAATATTAAATATCAACTATATATATATATATATACAAACCTCATAAAACAGTGTATTTTAAGAATATTAAGCATATTTTAAGTATTTAAAACATGACACAAAAGTCATAAGGATAAAAGACAAACAAATTACATATAGATGAATGTATGGTTTCTCTAAAACCATATAAACTAGAATAAATCAATCTAACAAAATATGTGGAAGTGATATGCTGGAATTCTCAGGTGGTGAGGGTCCTTGTTCTGTGCGTGGGTAGAATTCAAAGGCAAGTATTCAAGCAAAGAGCAAAGGAATTTTATTTGCAAAGAAGCTATAGAGCATGGAGAGGCATGCTGTGGACCTAGAATCTGGTAGTCCCCCAAGTCAGGTTGGATGTCAAGTTTCATAGTTTTCTTGTTGCCAGTGGAGGGAGTATCTTTCATTGTAAAGATCTGGACATGAACAGGTTTCTCTTGGGACGGAGATGGGGCGTTTCTTTCCCTGGCCAATCGTTATCCATGGGGGACACATGGACCCCCTGCAGTCTACCCTTCATGTCACCCCCTCAATGATCACCCTCACTCTAGTAAGGAACAGGAACTATGAGGTCTATTCAGTGACTCAGGACTACTTCCTGCTGAAAGGGCGGTGAAGGGGCCTGAGGCATCAAGGCTGACCATGAGAGGGGTTATCAAAGGGACCATGGTAATAGGTCATTTTCATTTCCATCAGCATCTGTAGTTTGATGGATTCTAGGTGAGAGGAAACAAACTTGACAAGTAAGTTTAGAATGCAAGATCCAAACACAAGTAAGAGAATAATGGCAACTATAGGCCCCAGAAAAGGTAGGAACCATATCCTGGAGGGGAGCCAGGATTTTATTTGATCCCATACCTGTGTGGGTACCTGAGTTTCCAGGGACTGTTTTCCAAGCCACTTAGCTTGTTGGAGAATGTAGTTTGTACATTTTTCTGAAATATTTATATGTGCAACAGGAAGTATTGGCAAAGGTACATACTCTTCTCTGTTTAGCCAAAAGAAAATCTAAGGCTAGGTGGTGGTCTATGAGTCTAAGAAATCCCATTGTTTAAGTCCAAAACTAAAAACAGCACCTTTAAACACCATAGGACACATCTGGAGCCAGTAGAAATAGTCATTTTGTCTCTATTAAAGTAGAAGGCCCTGGCCAAAAGTATGAGTTTGCGCCTAGAAAGGCTTTAGTGCCAGACAGCCACACATGCATAAGGACCACTGCTTTAACCCTCTCATGGGACCCTCACCTCCCAAGTATTCCAGTGTATCACAAGTACTATAAAAATTACAATAGCATGTGGTTTCCCTGAAACCAATTTCAATATAAAGTAAGTATTTTAAAAAAATGACAATAAATTTGAAATAATTTTCTCTATTTAAAACTTCTCACTTACGGCAACTCCATGACACATAATAAATGTTTGGTTGAATGTGTGCAACTTTCAAATTCACAAGTAAAATCCATGGTAGCTGTTGTTTCAAGTTGCTGCTATTTTCAAGCCATCGATAGCTGAGAAAGTGAATTCGAAATCATTCAAAGGATTGTGACTGTATTTGGAGACATGATGTATCCACTTAAGTCAATAGCCTTATGCTCCTATAAGAATAATGTTTCTATGACCTCTCTATCTTATTCATTTTAAATGCTGAAACATAAGTAAACATGCTAATCAGGAAGTTTAGAAATTTTTTAAGCAATTGGTTATGGAAGTAATTAAGATGTACTATTTAATGGGGGAAATTATTTCTTCTTTATTATTTTTTATTTACTTTTGCTGTGCTTACGATCAAACCCAGGGCCTCCTTCATGCTAGACAAGTGTTCCACTATTGAGCTATACCTCCAAATTCCAAAGGGGGGAATTTTAAACATAGGTCTTCTTTTTCTTCTTCTATGACTTCTTGATCCTCAGAATAATCAAAACTCACAAATTTTTTTCATGGCTCTACCCTGTCTTCTGACATTACCAATGTCAGGCAGGAAGGGAGAAAGAACCACTTAAGTGATGGTGCCAGGAAATGATAGTAAATTATCCTGTAGGCAGCTGTGTCTCATACAGACTTAATCAAGTAAAACCGAGTTAGAATAAGAATCACATTCCTTAATATTTCCTTATCTCCACGTTCCTAATTGATGTTAGTGACAAAGATATATGTTATGACTGTGATCTCTTTTAGATATTTTATCAACCCACTTTTTTGCCAATTTATTAGTTATGCCAATTTTTAAGACCAGAATTTCTGATTAGCACAGATAATCTGAAGTAGGATTCAAGCAGTATTTCCAGCAAATTGAATTATTGAGCTTTCAAATTTTAAACAGAAAAACACTAAACATCTACAAAATCATGACACTTTCCAACTTTTTCTCAATTGATGATGCTAAGTATGAAGTTCTCTAAAATTCTGTATAATCAGCCAGGCCCGGTGGTAGGCAACTGTATTCCCATCTATTCAGAAGGTTGAGATTTGGAGATCATGGTTAGAGGCCAGCCTAGGGAGAAAGTTAACCAGATTCCATCTCAATCATAAAGCTGGATGTGATGTAAACACAGCTGCATTTGTCTCCCCAGCTACATGAGAAGCATAGGTAGGAGGATCCATGTCTGAGGTATGCCCAGGCAAAAATGCCCTGAAAAACATGCAAAAAAGGTGAAGGGTATGGCTTAGGTAATAGAGCACCTGAGTAGCAAGTCCAAGGCCCTGAGTTTAAATCAAACTACTGAAAAAAATCTTTATTTTTTAACCTAGAGATCAGTGGTGAATTAATCATTAAGTTGTGTTATCTAGCACAATGAAATGAACTTATCCATTAAATGTGATGACATAAATAGGTATACACTGACATGAAAGAATATTCATCACATATTAAGTATAAAAACAAGTGCACATCCAGACAGTAATGAGCCATACATTTCCTTATGACAATGATGGAATAACATAGAAGAATTTACCCTCCAATCTTAAAAACTAGAAATTTGTGCAAAATACGTGAAGGAACAGTTTTCAGGCATTGGACAACAGGCAGCAAAGAACAATGATATCAAGAAGAAATGCTTGGTACACTGTTTGACTATGAAATGTGTTACAAACCTTTGGCAGGGATTACCATCTGAGTTACTGCATCTTGACTCCTATATGAGAAAAGTCATTTACACAGATTGTGACTGTGATAAAAAATTCAACACCAAATCAAATTTTAAAAATTGTGAACACAAAACTGAAAATCAGCAAAAGCAATATGTATGTAGTTTTGAATGTCATAAGAAGTCCTTGAAGAAGCATTAGCAGCTGAAAACCCATGAAGGTTGACATACTAATTAGCCCATTTTCAAATGTATTTATGAACGATGTGGACAACATTGCTTTACTCATTATGGGGAAATGAAGCAGGAAAATTCAGGGGCTATAAACATCAGAAAAGATGTCACTTCAAGCCAAAAATATGGACAGAACTTTTGAGTCAATGAGGGCAACTCATTAAAAACAATTTCATGCCAAGTATGAGGAGAAAAAATATGAGGTATGACTCTGAAACATGAGATGTATGTCTAAAAACACCCAAGTGAAAAGTTTACCTTAACCAACATATAACAACTCAGGCTGTGGTAGTACCTTCACAACTGTATTTATTTACTTTCTTTTTTTGTTTTTTGAGACAAGGTGCCACTATATAGCCCAGGCTGGGCTTGAACTCAAGATCCTCCTAACCCAGTGTCCTGAGTGCTGGAATAATAAGTGTGGACCACAACACCTGGTTAACAACTTTATTTCACCTCTAGATCCATATTTTCTCTTTTCATGAGGAATAACAGCCACTTATGTTTGAAAATGTTGGCTATAACAACAGTTTGCAATGAAACAAAATCTGAGTTGTCATACAAAAAAAGATCAAATTAAAATTATACTGTGAAAAATGAAGTTCAGCCTGTTATCACATTGGCTAGAGCCCTCTTAAGAGGAAATGAGAGCAAGGCTTATCTTTGCTAAAAATGGAGAGCCAGTGTACAGTCTTAAAGACTCAGTGATTTTCTATAACTGTAAATACTTATCTTCAGCCAAATATCCGACTACTTGGTTTAAAGGCGAACGATTTTATGAGCTTAGTTGCATTCTCTCAGAAGCATGTTTTTCTTTATTAGAACCACTAATCCAGAAAGAAAAGAAAATATCTTAAAGAAAATTTCTACAGATGCAAAAAATTTCTAGAGAAATCTGGATTTGACAGAAGATTCCATAAGATTAAATATTAAATAAGACAAGATGAGTAAGTACTAGTATACATAGTTTAAACTATTCTAAATCAAACACAAAGAGAAGAGATCTAAAAAGAACAGAACAGTAAACTGTGGAAAACGTTACATGACTAAACATGTGTGAAGTTATGTTATTAATAGCATCTGAAAAAAAACTGAATTTCTGTAACTATATTATAAAAATTAAACTTATCTCAAAAGTTGCAACACAGGGACATTAACTCAAAATGCATTATGTTCATAATAGCAAAAACTAATACTCCATAAATTTTAGAGTAAATCACAGGCAATATTTGTGACCTTGGGCTTTGTATATACATTTTACATATGACATCAAAAGCTTAACTCCATATCGATTTTAATTTGATATATTTTTCTTGACAGAAAGTGAATATACTGAAAGGAACAAAAATTAATAACATGGGTCTCATTAAAGCAAAAAGCCCTCTTGTCAAAAGGCAGTTAGAAAAATAAAATAATTCTTATACATAAAAAAGTATTTCCAAATCGCATACCTGAAAAAGAATTTTTATCAAAATATAAAAGACTCAAATTTCTACAATAAGAAAACAAAATACATTCATATTAACATGGGCAAGGAAAAATAGGATATTGCACACAAATAGCACTCATTCCAATATGAATAAAATTAGAGAATTAAGATAGCCCTAGCACTGAAATGTCTAATAATATATTATGTGCACACAGGTACAACACAGACACACACACACACACACACACACACACATACACAAAAATTAGTTGCATAAGTGAGAATACTTCTGAGAGACTCAGATTATATAAATCTTCTTTCTCTGCCTTTACAATTTACTCCTGTTCTTTCTTATTTCTCAGTGCTTTGCAGTTTAAAGTTGGCAGGTTATTGAAAGTGACACAGGGAATTTTACTCTATTTTTAAAGGCAAAAGTTAAAAAAAAATTAGAAATCACATGGCTATGTATAGGACATATCTACCTTAAATTTAGATTATTTTTAAAAGTACTAGTGGAATGCATAAAAGCAACCCCATCAACAAGCAGTTTCCAGTGTTTTCACTACTTTGCACCAGTAGAGCATTCTATCATCAAAATCCTGTGTATAACCCATAATTTTGAAAAACTCTGTCATAGAATAAAAACAATAATGCTTAAATTGAGGACATTAAAAAGTGATTCTACCTGTAGGACAGGTCTTTAATAGTTGTAACCCATTTGTCTAGGCAGCAGGGGGCAGCCATGGATTTCTAGGAAAGGAAGTAGCTTGAGAATGCACAAAAGGGTAAAAAGTATGGGCCCTGAATGAAACATTATTAAAACCTATTCCCAATGTCAAGTCCTTTGCAAATACCAGAAAGGAATTGAGGCAGGAAGGACTCAGCAGAACAATCACAAAGAAAAAAATTGATGGTACACATGAGAACATATACAGCATTCTAATTGAGCCTTAACAGTACCTAAAGGTAATTTGGGTTTCAGAAAGTTATTTTTGTTGCTAAATTACTAATTTATGGCAAAATTAGAAGCAAGCTTATGTGTACATTGGAATATAGTATACAATGGAGGTGAAATTTCAAAACTACAATTAAAAAATAGGCAAAAAATGGTGTGAAAAATATTGACTATTCATTAAAAATATTAAACATCTTCCCATTGATACATTAAAGCAAAAATTACAGATACTAAATTTAAGAAAATTTATATTTTTTAAATTTTCATAGTACATAAGAGACAATATTCTATAATTTATTATTAAAAAAACATTTTTTAATTCCAAAACCTTGCAGGCAAGTGAAATATCATCAAAGAGGAATGAATAAAACAAAGTACACGTATGCCATAGAATGCTGTTTAACATTTTACAAAAAGTAAATTTTCATAAATTGACATTAGAGTAACTCCAAGTTATCTTATCACCAAATATAATTCACAGGAAATTATATATGATCTAACTCATGAAGTTAAATAAAATGCCTCTATTAAAATGAGGACTATAAAAAGAATGTGATCTATGTGTATTTAGTGAGTTAATAGACTAAGGTCCAGACAAGCATAAGCTACACCCTATTAGGAGTTACTTCTGGGAAAAAGAATCAGCTTTTATGACTGTTCAATCCTACTTTCACTTTATTGACAAGATTTGACATCTTTTTACTAAAACATTGCATGTAATTATAATTTAGGAAACTATAAATTATCTGAACTAAAATTTTAAAAATTATGTGGACATCTTGTCTTGTAATCCCATTTACTTAGGGCTATAATTAATTATTCAGAAAAAATAGTATGAAGTTTTGGATAAATTTGAAAGTTGAAAAGGAAAAACAGTAATGTCAAAGAATTTGGGTAGTATTCCTGATAACATTTTACATGTGGAGTGTTCTTTTCTCTATAAGTCATAGTCAACCTTCAAGATGGTTTTGGAGCAGATTGTTCAAATTTTTATAAGATTATTGCAATTATAAGTGATGTCAGAAGGATCAATATCTCAGTCATATATTACAAATGCACTTAATATAAAAGAATAGGAGAGTTGTGAAAGATGGCTCATCTTAAAAATCTCAAGTCAGAATTTAAAAGAATGCAATGTTAACTTCTGCTCTGCTAACTGCAATTCTGATGAGTTCTAAACATATTAAACTTTGGGACATGACTGGTATTTGATTTCACTACTTATCTAGCTAAGCAATACTATTCCTGGAGGCTATAAAATGTATTCTATTTTAGAATCTGAAATATCAATAATAAACTAAGGTTTTTAAAACTCAAAGGGATAAGAGTTTGTGTTATAAATTATTAAAATACAAATTGATTCCATAGTCCAGATCAAAGATAAGCTGTGAACTTGGGAATAGGTACAGGAGTTCAGTGGCATTGATGCATATAGCATCTTCTCTTTGCAGATAAAAATTTCCGTAGAAAGTCCAAGGAAAGCAAATGAGACATGCTGTATCCACATATTTAAGAAAATGTCTGATTTGAAAATTTTTTAAATGTTCAATTTAATTAGTATAGACAGAGATTTTAGATAGCATTTCTTTCTATGATTATAGTCTGCAGTCTCCCTGTTCATTAGGAAAAATAAAGCTTAGTGAGATATTCTCACGTTAGTGAAATAAATAATTATAATCTCATTAAACATAAGCAACAGAAGGAGTCATACAGTTTAGTGTTCTCATCTTTTCTTTTCACAAATTGGAAAATAATGTTTTCTTTCTTCAAAAGGAAATGCTTTCATATTTCTATAGGGAGCCTTGGATGACTTCAAAATAATGTCATTTTCTCAGTCATGTATACAGGTGACATATTACTCAATCATGAAATACAAGCACACATGGACAAGAGGATTTGAGGGGCTAGTGAGCTAGAGCATAACTCAGTTTAGAATATGACACTTCTCATTTTTTTTCTTAGAAACAGGGCACAAAGGACTCAGAAGAACAACAGCAGAACAGCAAAAATTCTCAGAGATAAAAAAAGAAACTTAGGTACAGTTCGAAAAATAAAACATAATAATTAGTACTTTATTGAATTCTATTGGTCACTAAAGAAATATGTGTTACACTGCAACATGATACAGTGGTATATGCTCTTTAATGCTATCAGCATTTTTATTTTGGTGGTTTTTAAGTTCGTTTTTATGCTATTGCATCATATATTCTTAGCCCCTATGGTAGCAGATATTTATATTCAAGATTGAAGATATCCTCAAGTGGTGTTGAAAATTCTGAAATCTTATATAGGACTGCATCTGCTGTTGTGACATTATTGATGGGCCACCTGACCAGTATAGGTATCCTCTAAAAGTTATCTTTGTTAGGACAAAGCCATGCTGTGTTAAAGTTGGCATGATGAAAAAAGGGAAAGTCAAAGGTGCTATGTAGGATGCCCACAACTCAATTGTTAGACAAGCTCCTACACAATGTACAATCACAACCAGTGAATCACTATTAATGTAAGATAGAGTCATAAAGCATGGAGGAAAAATCTTTTCCAAAAGGGAACATAATGGAACTGTGTGTTGTCAAGGTAAAAACCCCATGGCAGTGTGAAATAAAAAGATCTAATTATAACGTGCAGTCTAACTTCTTGCTAACTTAAGATGCAGTTCCCAGGGAGGGGACTTAATCCCCTATTTTACTCAAAGGGCAAATGTACAATTAAGCTAACGCAAATGTCTCAGCCAATCATTTAGGGGAATTCTATTAGCCCTGGACTCCCTAACCTGCCACAGCTTAATAAAGAAGCTCCAACTGCACCAAATTGCTGTTTGTCAGGCTGAAAAGAACACAGATGACTGCATTGCTCTGTATCAGAGGACACTTTGGTCTGAACACAATGTGAGTATAAAATAGAGTGCAGCATGCATAGTTGCTGGAATTGAAAAATAAATGTTTTTTGAACATAGAAAAGACCTCAATTTTTCTAATCCAAAAAATCTTGCCAGCCACTGTTGGAACACTCACATGTAGCAAGGCTTGGGCCAGAAAACTAATCTGAAAATACAATTTTAAAAAATAAAATTAAAGTTATACACAGCTATTATTTTTTTCAATTTTACTTGAAAATATGCCCTACTGAGGAAGTTCATGATTATGGGAATGTTTAGGACATAGCAGCCCCGGCTCCAGATCTTCTTATGTGTTAAGGTACAGAGATACAGAGCTGGTGATAAGCCGAGTAGTATAGGGTTACCTAGTTTGCTCCTGGAAATAAGCAGTATCTTGCTTCCTGAGGATGAATGTTATCTTTTGACTGGTGGGGGTTCATTAGTTCTTGCCTTTCTTTTGTAGACCGACCTTTAGAGAAAGGGAATAATGAGGTAGCTTTGGAAATGAACTTGGTATGAGAAAATTGCCTGGCCTAAACTAACATGATGTATTGTACTCACCAATTTCAATCTCAATTCAAGTGCACTCAATTAGGTTTATGCATTTTTTTATAATTCTAAAATAAAAAGGCCAATGTTACTAAGGTTTCAGAGAATGCAAGGGAAATTAAATCACAGACTTAAGTGTCTAGTTTATTAGTAAAAATTAAAATTTCACATGTAGATATTTTTCAAAGAAGAATTCCAAAGCTATGAAATAGTACAAATGAAATCCTAAAAGTGATATGATAAAAGAGATCAAACCCAATCATATTGACCTGTACCCCACAATTGGACATATAAGGAAAAGCATTGCATTCAATGGACAAATAGTCCAAGCCTCTGGCATATTGATAGACTAGGACAAAAATCAAAGTGAGGAAATACTTATTTTACACTCAGATGCAGGTTCCTTGGACCACATGTTTAATTTGTAGAGTATACATGGCCTATGTACTTTCAAACATAAATATTTGAACAGCATGAATCCAATTCTTATTTTCATTAAGGTCATGCTGATGGATTAATCCAGAATATATTTCATAGAATGTGGTTCTAAGCAAACTAATTACCATTTGGGGTCCCCACTCTCTGTGAGGTTACATTTTAGCTAAAAGTAGAAGTTAAGGTATAGAAATAAACAACAAATGAAGTGATTCTGGAAAGTTAAGATGGTGATTTAAATTTTAATTTAACAAAAATGAATTCTTTATCCCAAATTCTGTTTATTATTATCTAAGGGAATTTGTAAACAATTCGTTTTATGAAACTCAATGAATATCAAAAGCCAAATGAGTGGAGTGATTTTGCCACTGAAATCTTTTACATGTTTTTTCACTGTTCAAATAGCGAAAAATAGACTCCTTCTTTAAATAAAAATTATTATTATCCCCAATAATTAAAACATCCCTATTGCAACCTTTGGCTAAATTTCTTGCCCATTCAAAATAGAATTTCAGTTTTTAGTATGGTTACTCATAAATTAGTAAAATAAAAATGCAATCAAGAAACTTTCTTTATCCTGAAAGCAATTCAAAATAAAAATAACCATCATTTTAAATGATAAAATTCTTCAAATTTTAGACACTTAAAATGTAATCCTGTTAAACCTCAACCACGATTTCACTTTCTGGTTATTGCTGAACATTTAATTTTTACCCAAATAAGTGTTCTAACATTTTAGAAATCATTTTCTTTTGAATAATAACAGCAATAAAACTCAAGTGACTGCAGAATACCCACAATAGATGCCTTCCAATTAAATGGTGGTATCCTTGAAGGCTGTTGTGTTTAGGCAGCAAGGTGGGAGTAATTTATTTGTTGTGTACAATCAATTCTAAAAGCAGGAAGTCAGACATTGCATAATATATTCACTTTTATTTCTGCCATTTGAAAACTGGTTTGTTGAGTACAAGGACAGTGACAAAGAAAAGCACTTACAAGTAGGCCTCAGGAACCTGGCTCAAAATGGACATAAAATAAATATACTGCATCTTTGGAAATTTATCCACTTTTTTGGCATAGTTCTCACGGTTGTGATCTCCATAAATATTGCATGAGTACTATTCACACAGTTCCAAGAAAGTATCCCGTGGCACTACTCAGATGCTTCTGTGCAGCAACTTAAAACAGATTGCTCAGAGGTGGACACTGACTTAAGGGCTGGATGAGAATGGTTGCTAGAGCCAGAATGTGTTCAGAACAGTTAGTTCAAGTTACCCTGAACATGTGAACAGGAAAAAAACATCCAATGTTGCACCTGGAAGTATTTCCAAGTGTCACAGTACTACTCCTCATTCTTCATATTTTTACATGCATATCCAAGATTATCAAGACTAAACTGAAAAACTGACATCGTCACTTGAATTCTTATTCACACAATAATAAATAGAAGCCATATCTTGCTGTTAGTTCATTGGTTCTCACACTCTATAAAATTCCATGGAAACAGACATATGTAAATAAATTCTTTCCAGTCTTACTTACTCAAGAAAACATAATGATAAATAAAATTTGACTACATTTAGCAGTGCAAATATATATCCAAATTGCAAGATGATAGTTTTTCCCCTGATAATACAAAAGATTTCTATCTTGAGTAATTTAATAAATTATTTTAAAATTTCAGTTGACTCATATAATTAAAAGTTTTATGCATAATTTTAATTATTAGTTATTGCTGATACCAGGTTAATGACTTCCATCCATCATCATGATTTGAATGTTGAGATTTGATTCAAGCATATATTGGTATGTAGGAAAGATGGGAAATCCTTGAAGAGTATTATTAATCAGAGTATATGTGTCTCTTGGTTAATAATTCAAGCTGCTCTCTCTCTCTCTCTCTCTCTCTCTCTCTCTCTCTCTCTCTCTCTCTCTCTTTTGGAGGAATTGAGATTTGAACTTGGGGCTTTGTGTTGGCTATGCAGGTGTTCTATTGCTTGAGCCATGCCTCCATCTCTTTTTTCTCAGGTTCTTTTGTACATAGAGTTTTGATTTTTGCCCATGTTGCCTTTACTGCAATTCCTTTTTAAAACTTCCTGCAGTCACTTGTATGGCAAGCTCATGCCACCACACCCAGTTTTTTTCTGTTGAAATTGGGTCTTACAAATTTTTTGCCTGGACTGGCTTGGAACCATGATCCTCTTTTTTTTTTTTTCCTTTTTCTTTTATTATTCATATGTGCATACAAGGCTTGGTTCATTTCTCCCCCCTGCCCCCACCCCCTCCCTTACCACCCACTCCACCCCCTCCCACTCCCCCTCCCTCAATACCCAGCAGAAACTATTTTGCTCTTATTTCTAATTTTGCTGTAGAGAGAGTATAAGCAATAATAGGAAGGAACAAGGGGTTTTGCTGGTTCAGATAAGGATAGCTATACAGGGCATTGACTCACATTGATTTCCTGTGCGTGGGTGTTACCTTCTAGGTTAATTCTTGATCTCACCTTTTCTCTAGTACCTGTTCCCCTTTTCCTATTGGCCTCAGTTGCTTTTAAGGTATCTGCTTTAGTTTCTCTGCGTTAAGGGCAACAAATGCTAGCTAATTTTTTAGGTGTCTTACCTATCCTCACCCCTCCCTTGTGTGCGCTCGTTTTATCATGTGCTCATAGTCTAATTCCATTGTTGTGTTTGCCCTTGATCTAATGTCCACATATGAGGGAGAACATGCAATTTTTGGTCTTTTGGGCCAGGCTAACCTCACTCAGAATGATGTTCTCCAATTCCATCCATTTACCAGCGAATGATAACATTTCGTTCTTCTTCATGGTTGCATAAAATTCCATTGTGTATAGATACCACATTTTCTTAATCCATTCGTCAGTGCTGGGGCATCTTGGCTGTTTCCGTAACTTGGCTATTGTGAATAGTGCCACAATAAACATGGGTGTGCAGGTGCCTCTGGAGTAACCAGTGTCACAGTCTTTTGGGTATATCCCCAAGAGTGGTATTGCTGGATCAAATGGTAGATTGATGTCTAGCTTTTTAAGTAGTCTCCAAATTTTTTTCCAGAGCAGTTGTACTAGTCTACATTCCCACCAACAGTGTAAGAGGGTTCCTTTTTCCCCGCATCCTCGCCAACACCTGTTGTTGGTGGTGTTGCTGATGATGGCTATTCTAACAGGGGTGAGGTGGAATCTTAGCGTGGTTTTAATTTGCATTTCCTTTATTGCTAGAGATGGTGAGCATTTTTTCATGTGTTTTTTGGCCATTTGAATTTCTTCTTTTGAGAAAGTTCTGTTTAGTTCACTTGCCCATTTCTTTATTGGTTCATTAGTTTTGGGAGAATTTAGTTTTTTAAGTTCCCTGTATATTCTAGTTATCAGTCCTTTGTCTGATGTATAGTTGGCAAATATTTTCTCCCGCTCTGTGGGTGTTCTCTTCAGTTTAGAGACCATTTCTTTTGATGAACAGAAGCTTTTTAGTTTTATGAGGTCCCATTTATCTATGCTATCTCTTAGTTGCTGTGCTGCTGGGGTTTCACTGAGAAAGTTCTTACCTATACCTACTAACTCCAGAGTATTTCCTACTCTTCCCTGTATCAACTTAAGAGTTTGGGGTCTGATATTAAGATCCTTGATCCATTTTGAGTTAATCTTGGTATAGGGTGATATACATGGATCTAGTTTCAGTTTTTTGCAGATTGCTAACCAGTTTTCCCAGCAGTTTTTGTTGAAGAAGCTGCTATTTCTCCATCGTATATTTTTAGCACCTTTGTCAAAGACAAGTTGGTTATAGTTGTGTGGCTTCATATCTGTGTCCTCTATTCTGTTCCACTGGTCTTCATGTCTGTTTTTGTGCCAGTACCATGCTGTTTTTATTGTTATTGCTTTGTAATATAGTTTGAAGTCAGGTATCGTGATACGTCCTGCATTGTTCTTTTGACTGAGTATTGCCTTGGCTATTTGTGGCCTCTTGTGTTTCCATATAAATTTCACAGTAGATTTTTCAATCTCTTTAATGAATGTCATTGGAATTTTGATGGGAATTGCACTAAACATGTAGATTACTTTTGGGAGTATAGACATTTTTACTATGTTGATTCTACCAATCCATGAGCATGGGAGCTCTCTCCACTTTCTATAGTCTTCCTCAATCTCTTTCTTCAGAAGTGTATAGTTTTCCTTGTAGAGGTCTTTCACATTTTTGTTAGGTTTACACCTAGGTATTTGATTTTTTTTGAGGCTATTGTAAATGGAATTGTTTTCATACATTCTTTTTCCGTTTGCTCATTTTTAGTGTATAGAAATGCTAATGATTTTTCTATGTTGATTTTATATCCTGCTACCTTGCTATAGCTGTTGATGATGTTCAGAAGCTTCTGAGTAGAGTTTTTTGGGTCTTTAAGGTATAGGATCATGTCGTCTGCAAATAGGGATATTTTGACAGTTTCTTTCCCTATTTGGATTCCTTTTATTCCTTCTTCTTGCCTAATTGCTCTGGCTAGGAATTCCAGTACTATGTTGAATAGGAGTGGAGATAGTGGGCATCCTTGTCTGGTTCCTGATTTTAGAGGGAACGGTTTCAGTTTTTCTCCGTTAAGTATAATGCTGGCTGTAGGTTTGTCATATATAGCTTTTATAATGTTGAGGAACTTTCCTTCTATTCCTAGTTTTCTTAGAGCTTTTATCATGAAATGATGTTGGATCTTATCAAAGGCTTTTTCTGCATCTATTGAGATGATCAAGTGGTTTTTGCCTTTGCTTCTGTTAATGTGGTTTATTACGTTTACTGATTTTCATATGTTGAACCACCCCTGTATCCCTGGGATGAAGCCTATTTGGTCGTGGTGAATAATCTTTTTGATGTGTTGCTGAATTCGGTTTGCCATTATTTTGTTGAGGATTTTTGCATCAATGTTCATTGAGGAGATTGGCCTATAGTTCTCCTTTTTGGTGGTGTCTTTGCCTGGTTTTGGGATAAGTGTAATACTGGCTTCATAAAATGTGTTTGGCAGTTTTCCTTCCCTTTCTATTTCGTGGAACAGTTTAAGGAGGGTTGGTATCAGTTCTTCTTTAAAGGTCTGATAGAATTCAGCAGAGAATCCATCAGGTCCTGGACTTTTCTTTTTGGGGAGACTCTTGATTGCTACTTCAATTTCATTTTGTGTTATAGGTCTATTCAGGTGATTAATTTCCTCTTGGTTCAGTTTTGGATGATCATATGTATCTAGAAATCTGTCCATTTCTTTTAGATTTTCAAATTTATTTGAATATAGGTTCTCAAAGTAGTCTCTGATGATTTCCTGGACTTCCATGGTGTTTGTTGTTATCTCCCCTTTTGCATTCCTAATTCTACTAATTTGGGTTTTTTCTCTTCTCATTTTAGTCAGGTTTGCCAGGGGTCTATCGATCTTGTTTATTTTTTCAAAGAACCAATTTTTTGTTTCATTAATTCTTTGTATGGTCTTTTTGGTTTCTATTTCATTGATTTCAGCTCTTATTTTTATTATTTTCTCCTTCTATTTGTTTTGGGATTTGCTTGTTCTTTTTTTTCTAGGCGTTTGAGATGTAGCATTAGGTCATTGATTTGGGATCTTTCAGTCTTTTAATATATGCACTCATGGCTATAAACTTTCCTCTCAAGACTGCCTTAGCTGTGTCCCATAGGTTCTGGTAGGTTGTGTTTTCATTTTCATTGACTTCCAGGAACTTTTTAATTTCCTCTTTTATTTCATCAATGATCCATTCTTCATTAAGTTATGAGTTATTTAGTTTCCAGCTGTTTGCATGTTTTTTGTCTTTACTTTTGTTGTTGAGTTCTACTTTTACTACATTGTGATCAGATAGTATGCACGGTATTATTTCTATTTTCTTATATTTGCTGAGGCTTGCTTTGTGCCCTAGGATATGATCTATTTTGGAGAAGGTTCCATGGGCTGCTGAGAGGAATGTATATTGTGTAGAGGTTGGATGAAATGTTCTGTAGACATCAACTATGTCCATTTGATCTATTGCATATTTTAGATCTTGGATTTCTTTATTGAGTTTTTGTTTGGATGACCTATCTATTGATGATAATGGGGTGTTAAAGTCTCCCACAACCACTGTGTTGACGTTTATATATGCTTTTAAGTCTTTCAGAGTATGTTTGATGAAATTGGGTGCGTTGACATTGGGTGCATACAGATTTATGATTATTATTCCCTTTTGGTCTATTTCCCCTTTTATTGGTATGGAATGTCCATCTTTATCTCTTTTGATCAATGTAGGTTTGAAGTCTACTTTGTCAGAGATAAGTATTGCTACTCCTGCCTGTTTTCGGGGGCCATTGGCTTGGTAAATCTTCTTCCAGCCTTTCATCCTAAGCATATGCTTATTTCTGTTGGTGAGATGAGTCTCCTGTAAGCAACAAATTGTTGGATCTTCCTTTTTAATCCATTTTGTCAAACGGTGTCTTTTAATGGGTGAATTAAGTCCATTAACATTAAGCGTTAGTACTGATAGGTATGTGGTGATTCCTGCCATTTAGTTGTCTTAGTTGTTTGAAGGTTTGATTGTGTGTACCTAACTTGATGTTGCTCTCTACTGTCTTGCTTTTTCTTTTCCTGTGGTTTGGTGCTGCCGGCCTTTTCATGGTTAAGTTGGGTTTCACGTTCTATGTGCAGAATCCCTTGCAGAATCTTTTGTAATGGTGGCTTTGTGGTCACATATTGTTTTAGTTTCTGCTTATCATGGAAGACTTTTATTGCTCCATCTATTTTGAATGATAGCTTTGCTGGGTAGAGTATCCTGGGGTTGAAGTTATTTTCATTCAGTGCCTGGAAGATCTCACCCCACGCTCTCCTTGCTTTTAATGTTTCTGTTGAGAAGTCTGCTGTGATTTTGATGGGTTTACCTTTGTATGTTACTTGTTTTTTCTCTCTTACAGCCTTCAATATTCTTTCCTTAGTTTCTGAACTTGTTGTTTTAATGATGATATGTCGTGGAGTAGTTCTATTTTGATCTGGTCTGTTTGGTGTCCTGGAGGCCTCTTGCATTTGTATGGGAATATCTTTCTCTAGATTTGGGAAATTTTCCATTATTATTTTGTTGAATATATTACGCATTCCCTTCGCTTGCACCTCTTCTCCTTCTTCGATGCCCATGATTCTCAAGTTTGGTCTTTTGATGGAGTCAGTGAGTTCTTGCATTTTCTTTTCACAGGTCTTGAGTTGTTTAATTAATAGTTCTTCAGTTTTTCCTTTAATCACCATTTCATCTTCAAGGTCTGAGATTCTGTCTTCTGTTTGTTCTATTCTGCTGGATTGGCCTTCTGTTTTGTTTTGCAGTTCTATTTTGTTCTTTTTTCTGATGTTTTCCATATCCTGGCAGTTTTCTTCTTTAATGTTGTCTATTTTTGTCCTGAGTTCATTTATCCGTTTATTCATTGTGTTCTCTCTTTCACTTTGGTGTTTATACAGTGCTTCTATGGTTTCCTTTATTTCTTCTTTTGCTTTTTCAAATTCTCTATTTTTATTGTCTTGGAATTTCTTGAGTGTCTCCTGTACATTTTGGTTGACCCTATCCAGTATCATCTCTATAAAATTCTCATTGAGTACTTGTAGTATGTCTTCTTTTAAATTATTCTTGTGGGCTTCATTGGGTCCTTTGGCATAGTTTATCTTCACTTTGTTGGAGTCTGGATCTGAGTTTCTGTTCTCTTCATTCCCCTCTGGTTCCTGTACTAATTTTTTGCTGTGGGGAAACTGGTTTCCCTGTTTTTTCTGTCTTCCCATCATTGTCCTTGGTGTTGTTACTGTCCCTGTGCTGTGTGCAATTAAGTATTTTCTAGCTTGTAATAATAACAGTGGTAATATTTAGAATGGAAGGGTGAGCTGAGATGGAAAGCAAGAAGTTAATGAAAAGGGGAAAACAAATATACAGACAAGAGGGAGAAAGCAGAACAAGGTATCAGACAAGAAAGTTTCAAAGGTATAAACAGGGAGTGTTAGTGTACTAATTGACAGTAAGCTGAATAGACATTAGAGAGACAGAGAGAGGATTGAAAATCAAGGATAAAAAACAAAAAATAAGTAAATGAAAGAAATTTCTATTTATAAAAATGAATTAAAATAAAATGGAAAATAGAAAATTAAAAAAAAAAACCAAAAAACTTCCAAGTTTATATGCAATGCAGTTTCAGTCTTAATAATTTGGGTGTCCGTCTCAATCTCCAGTCCTGGAGTTGGTGCCTCAGATGTTGTTCTGTAGTTGTCTCATCAAAGGGGATGCATAAAGTAGAACAAAACTACACACTCACACACACACACACACACACACACACACACACACACAAAAGCCCCACCAAGTGTCCCAAGTTCAAATGCAATACAGTTTCAGTAAGTTTTTCAGCTTGCAGGTGTAATTCGGTTGTTCTCTCATCAAAGGTAGGGAGAAAAAGAAAAAAAAGAGTCTGGAGACAGTTCTGAGAGTGTTATCTGCAACTGTGGCTTGCCTGCCTACTGCTCTCAGTCTGCTGTAGCTGGCGGCATTATTTATGCAGATCTCTGGGGTGAACTTAGCACTCACCTGGTCCCACAGACTTTGTTTGTTCAGAGTTCTCCTGTGCGGGAGCCTCTGCTCCAGGCTTTCCCCTTTCCAAGCACTGGGAAAGGTGACACTGCCCCCGTGTTGTCAGGCCTGCGTGTTCATTTACAGTTCATGTGGAAGGTGGGTCTTCCCCCTCTTCTGTGCAGTTTTCCTCCCACTGCCACTTTCACAAGCTTTCCTGCTTCTGCTTACTGGGCGGTGCTGCTGCTCCTGCCGGCCACCATGTTTATTTACAGTTCACGTGGGAAGTGGGTCTTCCCTCCTCTCCTGTGGAGATTTCCTCCCTCCGCCACTATCACAAGCTTCCCTGCTCCTGGTTGCTGGGTGAGCGCCCCGCTTCCGCCAGAGGCTCTCCGGCCTGCCCGGCTTGTTTATTTACAGTCCCGGGAAGGATTCCCTTCCCCAATCTTCAGCGCTCAGAGTGCCCACTCTCTTTCCAGCGTGTCTTAATTGTTCTTATTGCTTATTACTCAGTTTCTCTTTTTTTCCCCGGGTGGAGGTCAGTCTGTCCAGGGGGCTATGCTGCTCTGGCCCAGGCTTGTTTGTGGGAGTACTGCAGTACCACGAAGCTCACCTAGTCCGCGTCTTCCCAAGCCATATGGGTGCCGGTCACTGGCAGCCCCGGGGGCCCTCCTCATTTCTCTGTGCCGGCTGGAGGTGTGGAGGGGTCAAAGTTATGCCTTTTCTCAGTGATTATGCCTGCAAAGTGTGTCTCCAGCGTCTCTCCAAGATTTCACTATAGGAGGCTCGCTTTCTGCTTCCTACCTCTAGCCGCCATCTTGGAATCCTCACCATGATTCTCTTGACCTTACACTCTTCTAAGTTGTGGGCATGAACGACTGGCACCTGGCAAAGACACACTTTCACATGTCAATATATAGCTTTTTGATCATACACTATAAACAGAAAATCAATTGAAGACCTATTAGGCATAAATGTCAGTGAGGGTACACAACATGGAAACTGTTACTTCTTTGGAAGAGTAAGTGACCTAATTAAGGGAATTATATATGAGTTCAAATGACCTCAAATGGCATAGTTCCATGGATAGCATAGTTTTTAGGCCCCACCCTCATGAAGAGATTATTGAAGCTTCTAAAGTCACAAAACAAAGTAAGTCAAAATACATAAGTGGAGTCGTCAGGTAGGCAGGCTACAGAAAGGTAGGGAAATCTCTTCTACAATACTCAGGTATTACATTTATCACATTCTTAGCTTTAGGATTGAAGGAGGCATAGAGGTTCTGTCAAGTTTAGCCTTATATTCCAAGTTTTATCTAGTAGTTGTGGAAAACATAGGTCAGATACATAGGTTAATAGTAAATGGCAGCAGATTCTAGGAAATAAAAGTGGTTTATTTATTTATTTTTTTTAATTTTTTTTCTTTTAGCTTTTCTCTTGGTCCCTGTTGTCCCATGATTTGTTGCCTAACACAACTGGAATCAAAAACACTGTCAAACCTAGTAGGATGACTGTTCACTCCTGAGAGCCTAGTGACTAGAATTGGATTTTCTTGTTGACTCTCTGAGATACAAAACTCCATGTAAGCAATTAAGGAGGGTATTAAACTCCCCTTCTTTTATCTGATATAGCAGCCCTCTCCATTTACCATTGACTTCTTTGATCACTATCCAAATCTTAAGCCTTTTTGGTTCCCTATTTCTCTTGAACTCTTTTTTTTATTGTTGTATTATTCATATGTGCATACAAGGCTTGGGTCATTTCTCCCCCATGCCCCCACCCTCTCCCTTACCACCCACTCTGCCCCCTGCCACTCCCCTCCACCCCTTCAATACCCAGCAGAAACTATTTTGCCCTTATCTCTAATTTTGTTGAAGAGAGAGTATAAGCAATAATAGGAAGGAACAAGGGTTTTTGCTAGTTGAGATAAGGATAGCTATACAGGGAGTTGACTCACATTAAGTGAGTGTGTGTTACCTTCTAGGTTAATTCTTTTTGATCTAACCTTTCCTCTAGTTCCTGGTCCCCTTTTCCTATTGTCCTCAGTTGCTTTTAAGGTATCTGCTTTAGTTTCTCTGCATTAAGGGCAACAAATGCTAGCTAATTTTTTAGGTGTCTTAGCTATCCTTACCCTTCCCTTGTGTGCTCTCACTTTTATCATGTGCTCAAAGTCCAATCCCATTTTTGTGTTTGCCCTTGATCTAATGTCCACATATAAGGGAGAACATACGATTTTTGGTCTTTTGGGTCAGGCTAACCTCACTCAGAATGATGTTCTGCAATTCCATCCATTTACCAGCGAATGATAACATTTCATTCTTCTTCATGGCTGCATAAAATTCCATTGTGCATAGATACCACATTTTCTTAATCCATTCGTCAGTGCTGGGGCATCTTGGCTGTTTCCATAACTTGGCTATTGTGAATAGTGCCGTAATGTACAGTAATCAATAAGTAAATCCTATTGATATAATGATTGAAGTATTCAGTGAAGAAACAATAAGAAATCTGGAAAGTCTGGGGACATGTTAATAGTGACCTTAAATGCTAAGTCAAGTAAAATATCCTTTCTTTTCAAAATATTGGGCTGCTGCTGTTCAGATTGTTGGGATGGAGTAATGCTTTGTGTGTGTGTGTGTGCATGTGTGTGTGTATTTGTCCACATAAGTGTGTGTTAAAGAGTATACCATTATACCATGAGAAAAGCAATATTTTGTTATGATTTCAATCTGGCTGCAAAGTATAAGATTTGAGTGGATGAAGAAACCACTGTGGTGGTGAGGTTGGAAGTGGCAGGTTTCTATTTGGATAGGAAGAACATTTTAGATGCAGTTTATATTAGGAAATTATGGCTTAAACTTATCCTTGAAAAACTAGTAATGCTTCAGGGATTTTGACATTTTTAATCATATTTTTGAAAGGGATATATGACACAATTCTTTGCTCTTTAAGTTGGTTGAATAGCACATATAGAATGACAAGAAGAAAAAACATTTAAATTTTTTCAAAGGTTCTACAATTTGAAATAATCAAATGCATAAATTTAACTTTCAATATTGATAAAATGTAATCCTTAACAATGAAGAAATTATACCAGCCTTAATATTTACTATTGAAAACATTTGAAATTATGTGAGCCATTTAATTTTAGTTATTTTTCTAACTATTCTGTGTATTTGAAAGTAAAATATATAATCTAAAATAAAATCATGGTTTGGAAGAAAGAAAAAACGTAACTTGGCACTGATAAAGAACCTAACCTTCATAGATAGTGAGAGTAACTGGGAAGCAAAGTAGAAAACACACATTTCTTCTCCACATAAAGTGTTTTATAGAGTATTTTATATATTCTAAAGCATACATATAGTGAATATTTCTTACTACACATGCACACATAAATAACCTATAATATGTTTATAGTGCATTTTCTAACTAAAATATTTCCTTTCCATCATTTAGTGGTATAGGATATCACATACAAAACCATTATAGATAGATTACCACAGCAATAAATTCTATACACTAATGCGGATTTATAATCTTGGTGCAGAGAGTAGTGTAATAGAAATAAATCATCTTTGTAGCAAACATAAAAACAAAATTTTAAATATTTGCCCTAGGTAAGTGGAAATTGGGATAAATATCATTTAAAATGTTGCTAGCCAAAAGATTGGAAAAACAGTGCTTTGAAAGTTCAAAGGAGAAATCAAGGTGACTATCATAATAAGCAATTCACTTTTAACACATAAGTTCAGTGATATTCGGAGGAATTAGAAAGGAAAGGACTTCAAAGGTCTCATAAGCATAAAGAAGCCAAAGAAGGTCACTCCTGGAACAGCTGCTGCAGGGGATCAGAGAGATAAAATTTAAACCTCATAATTACTGTTAGGAAATTAAAGGAATAAAAGTGGCCAGCATCAAGTTGAAAACTCTCAAAGTGACAGAGGATTCCTAAGAAACAGCAACAAAATCCATCCAGGCTTAAGTACTCAGAATTCATATTAATAGATTATTGAAGAAAAAATAGACTTCATTACTCAAAGACAAATATACATGCTTTCTCTTATGTGCAGAATCCAGATTTAAAAAGAACAAAGTATATAAAAGTAGAAGGGAACTACTTGGGAAGAGGAAGGGAAGAAGTTTGAGGGATAGGGGAATAAGAGAAGTTAATGGAGGGTAAAAATGATCAAATACATTATTACATGTATGAAAATGTCATGATAAAACCCATTATTTTACAAAAATAAAGAAAAATCCAATCCAATACAATACAAAAATATTAGGTTTGCACTCATTTTTTAATATATTATCAAGAAACTGCCTAGAAATTATTCAGATTAAGAAGTAAATAATAGAAAGAAGGAAGGATGACATTTTTCTTATTCACATAGAGTTTAAAATGTTGAGGTAAAACAATAAAATTCTAAATTTGAAATAAACACCCAGGCCAAGCATGAACTCCTATATAGTGATGAGTAAATCCAACTGAAACAACTCAGTTATATGGCTAAAAGATCCAGTGACTATGTAGATCCTAGAAATTTTATTGTATGTGATTCCTTGAGATAATAATTTGAAAATTACTCTAGGAACTCTATTATAGTTTACAATTTATGAACCAAAAAGGGGTTTTTTTTCTATAAATTCTATCAGAAAGCATCTATATCCCTAGTAACTCAGTCTTACTTCATGAAAAGTTCTAGCAATGAAAGTCCATACTAATAATTAATTAGTAAATAGTTAATTATTTAGTAAATAGATCAATGAAGGAAGGTAAGCATACCTTCTGTATCTTCTGTAGAATTTAGAATACCTTTTTGTAGACATTCTTTAGTCAAAGAGGTGGAGCATAATCCTTCATTTTTAAGTGTGAGATGTATGTAGTGACTTCCTTCCAGTGTAAAATATGGAATAAAGAAGAGTAATATAACATGGGAGAAATTTAACAAGCATTACCTCATTAAAACAATCAAGGTCAACATCATGTGTTCAGTTGTTTTGTTTGTCCTCTTGTATAAAGAGATGAGATAGCACTTTAGCTCTGTGTTCTTCCTCATAAAGACCAATAATCACTGTATAATCACGAGAAAATATCTGACGAATTATGATTAAGATACAGTTTGTAAAATACTTGACAAAATTTCTCAAACTGGTAAGGTCATCCAAAATTAGAAAAGCTTGAGAAACTATCATAAACATGAGGGACATAAGGAAGCATGAATACTGAATGTAATGTTTAATCCTGGAGGGGATTATGAAATAAAAAACTATAAGGAGAAATAAGAAAAAATGGAATTGAGCTAATTTAAAAAATTATCAGAATACTAAAATTGATACTAATATACCAATTTTATGAAGACAATTTATGGATAGGGAATTCATGCCATTAAGGTATTGATAGTAGTTGACATTATTGTGATGCTTCACAGTCTTCTCTGACCCCATAGTTATTGATCCAGTTTAAGTTATTTGACAAAATATTAATTCAAAAATGTATTAATACAATTCTCACTCTGTAGAAAAAGATTAAAAATTAAGAGTTCAAAGCACCATGTTTTATAAACACAAAATCTTTATCACTTGTCTTGGATGTACTAAAAATATTTAAGCATTTTCATATAATTCACAAATATAACCATAAATATATTAACTTGTTAATAACAATCTTAAAATTGAAAAAAGAAAATGCCTTAATTTTTAATATACAGTATGCTTAATAGAATTGTTTCTGGAAAATCTTAATGAGAACACACACAAAATATTTGTAGTGTATAAATGCATACATGCACACATTCATGCACATGTACATGTACATACATTCACAAGGTGTTTTTTTCAATTTTACATAACTTCCCTAGCTATAAATCAATTTTAGCAAAACTGTATTACAATGAAAAGTATGTTTGCTACCTACCTTTTTCAGTAGGGTTATATTACTTGAAGCCACAGTTATATTAAGTGTTAAATATTAGTATGCATGACAGTATTTACAATGACAGAACCACATATTGTCCAGAAAAGTTCATAAAAACTCAATAATTTTGTCTTTATAAGCTTAACAAATAAAAAAATCACAAAATTATATACAATGTAAGGAAATATGGTAGAGTAAGCATATATAAACAAATACTTTAAAACACTTATGTATGCTCTTCAAACACAAAAGTTAGAGAAATTTTATCAACCCTAACTTTAGTTTGAGGACTATTTACTTATGTTAACAACAATTGTGATATGGGGGAAAAAAAACAAGGTCTCCATTCATGGGTGAATGGATTTTTTAATGTGAAATAAAATAAATTAGATTTAAATCCATAAATAAAATAGATTTAAATACTGTAACTTGTGACAACCTGCATAGAACTGCAATATATTAAGTGAAACAAACCAGAAATAAACCAAAGAAAGACAAATGTCTCATGTGCTCACAAATGTGGCAATATTCATCCAAGTAAAGAATACAATAATGCTCACTGCAGACTAGGAAGCATGAGGGGCAAAAAGTAGAGGATTGTTGGAACATGAATGCCAAAACACAATTAGGAAGAATAAGTTTAGTGTTCTACAGCACAGTACTATGACTACAGTTTACAGCAATTTATTACATTTTTATAAAGGTATGGAAAGAAAGAGTTCAAAGATTCCCAACACAAAGAAATCATAAATGTTTGAGGAGATGAACATGCTAATTACTATGACTTGATCATTGTAAGTTGTTATGCATGTATCAAATACTCTGTAAACCATAAATTTGTACAATAAATACATGCCATTTAAAATTGTGAATTGTCTATCAGCATGCAAGATTTGATATGTTTTGTACTGTGGAAAGTATTGGCTAAAAAAATTGGTAATTATAATGCTACCTCCCTGCTAAAATCCCAAATTGCCCCTCATGTGTTATGTGGTAATAGCCTTCTAAATTGCTTTCCTACTTCTATGTTTGTGATCCTATAGCCTTCAAGGCTGTCTCTGCCTGAAAGACATTTTATTGTCATTTTCTCTTCCTGGAACACACTCCTTCCCATTTATCTCTATTATCTTCTTTTTTACCTTCTTTAAGTCTTTGCTTAAATATTATATTTAAAATGAGATGTAGGCTTACCTAATTTATTTTGCAAGTTTAACTTACCACCCTGTATTTTGAGTCCTCTTTACATAGTTCTATATATTTTCCACAGAATTTAATCATATTCTTACTTTTATTTATTATCCTAATATTTCATACCTGTTTTCTTAGCTCTAGACTATCAGCTTTCTGAGAATAAAAGTTTAGTCTATTGGCCCACTGAAATAAACCACAATTCTCCTATTAGATGCCCAATAAATATTTTTAAATATATGCTGTTGTGGTATTTTTGTAAAAAACATTTTATTGTGCAGAGATCTAAAATGGGTGTTGTTGGAACCCAGGAAAGAAGATAGAAGAAAGTTAAGTATCATGTTAGAACACTTATCTGACATCATACTGAAATGAAAAGCGCAACCAACAACTTAAGAAACACTAAGAAATGTTTATCACTACAATAAAATTATGTGACTCCTAGCAGTAGTTCAAGGAAGAAATACCAACCACAACCTCTATTCCACCCTTCAGAGTTGAGAGCATGTAGAGTGAAGTAGTGAGGAGCATTATTTTTGCAGCCATAGATTCATGCCTATAATCCATGCTTCTTTACTTTATTTCAATGTAAACAAGGCATTACTCTTGTTATTGCTTCAATTCCTTTATGTGAAGAATGTATTAATGATAAGTATTAAAGAAATAACAATGATGCTTACCTCATACACATTGTGGGTCATTAAAGAAGTTTTGAGTGATTCCAACAGAGCCTAACTTTCTTGGATTTACTATTTTTCCCAGATTTGCCTCATCAATAATTAATGGAATATTTTCCTCCCATTTGCAGTAAGTATCTCATTATCTTTTTTTTTTTTTTCATTTTTCTTTTATTATTCATATGTGCATACAAGGCTTGGTTCATTTCTCCCCCCTGCCCCCACCCCCTCCCTTACCACCCACTCCACCCCCTCCTGCTCCCCCCCTCAATACCCAGCAGAAACTATTTTGCCCTTATCTCTAATTTTGTTGTAGAGAGAGTATAAGCAATAATAGGAAGGAACAAGGGGTTTTGCTGGTTGAGATAAGGATAGCTATACAGGGCATTGACTCACATTGATTATCTTTTGCCTTGATGAAGTTTGCCTTCTGTAGTTTTCTTGATAAGGCATGAGAAAAAATTTTCCTTTACCCAATTTACACTAAAGATACACTTTAACTGGATATAACATAGAATTTTTACATTTTTATTTCCTTGAACAAATTTGCAGATTTGATTCAATCACTGAGTACTTTATTGAGAATATCAGACCAATTTTTTTCCCTAAATAGGTAATTGACTTATGTTTATTGTTTATATCTGAAATGCTAAAGCTATAGTAGATTATGTTACAGTGTTGATGTTTTATTGACATTCCATGTAATTTTTCCTGTCACACAACATAGCATTATTTATAGAAAAGTTCTTTCAAATTGTATATTCAATATCTAATTGCTTCAAGTGTTTTGATTTGTTTTTGAATTCTCCCATTATGTGTATTTATTAAATTTCCTTTTCTTTTATTGCATTTTAGAATAGTTTAATCCACGATTAATTCATATTACATCCTGTTTGATTCACTACTGATTTTTCTGGTCTAGCAACAAGGCAGAAAGTAAATATTAGTCAATCACTCACTCAAAAAAACAGGTCCAATGTGATCCCAAAAGTAGTGTCATGTGTAGTAATTTTAAAATAATAGAGAACAATATATTGCAATTATATTGATTCAAAATAATTAAATAAAATCTAACAGAATTAAAGAGATAAAAAGAACAATCCACATTTCAAATAGGTTTTAATACATCATTAAGAGAGAAATAGAAACACAGAAAAGGATAGTAAAATGTGAATGATAAGGCAAGCATAAATAACATAGTTAGACTAATCAGCATGTATAGAACAGAATATGCATGGCAGAATATATTTAAGTCTGAAGTATATGTAAAATATTTACAAAAATTATGTATATTTTAGGCCATAAACAAAGTTCAATAATGAAAAACCAATAGCAATCAATTACAAAAATCAAATAACAAAAAGTTATATTAAAAATACTTGAAATTAAAATAGCATACCTTTGACTATGATTCAGAGAAGAAATATCTTATGAATTTTAATAATATTTTGTACTGAAAGCTAATGAAGACATACATGTGATTATGTGGGATACTGCTTAAATAATTTTTAGATATAATATTCATCACACAAAATGAAAGTCTAAAATACATTATATAAACATAAATTAAGTATGGAAAATAAAAGCAATCATTCAAAGGAAACAGAAAGAAATAGCAATATTCAAAATAACATCAATAAAATGCAAAGCAAATGTGCAAAGTACACTTTTCTTTGAAAATATTAATAAAAAGTCACTAAACTTCTAGCAAGACTGAAAAACAATAACATACTAATTTTTTATATTTATAATGAAAAATTAATTTGTACAGAGAGTAAAACTATACTATTGATTTGTCTTCCAATTATATAGATATTCAAACATAACATAGACTAATCACACATACGTTAAACATAATCACAAGTTGGTTCAAATGAATTTTCTGATTAAATGAAATGAGGAAATTCCTTAAAAATTACAATTTATTCAATCTAACAAACTTGAAAGAACTTAATATTACTAAAGTGAGTAAAATATCAGTGATATTTCTATTTTGAAATATTTATTTATTTTATTGATATATAATTTATGTATCCTAAATTGCAACCCTTTAAAATATGCAATTAGGAGAGCTTTGAGAGAACTACACACTTAAAGTCCCCAGTTTCTATGTTTCTGTTTCTGTTTCTCTCTCTCTAAATAACATATGGAGAGATACATGAGGAAATCTATCTAGCTATATCTATCTATCTATCTATCTATCTATACATATATAGAGAGAGAGGGAGAGAGAGAAAGATATCCACACAGTTACATTTTATGCTGCAGCACATTCAGTTAAAATGTTGTTAATAAGATAAAAACACAGGAAACAATGCTGCATATTTTTTAAGTAACTGGAAGAATATGTACCAAATCATTAACAATGTGTGGGGATACAAGATGATGGTTTGGGCAGGGAATCAGGAATTCTAAGCTCTGTGACTCTAGAAACCACCTTGAGATGTCGGAGCTAAACTTAGGTAATTCTGATTGCTTCTATTCAAAATAATAACCACATTGGGTGCACATAAAATCCAATGACTTACCTTTAAATCAGCATTTAATTGCACCTAACAGCTATGAAAATCCCAGGCAACACAAGCAGCAAGATGTCCCACCCTGGGAAAAGATCCCCCTGGCAGTTTCTCCCTCTCTCTCTCTCTCTCTTTTTTTTTTTTTTCTCCCAACAAGCAGAAGACAAAGCATCAATCAGAATTAAACTCTGAGAAATCCTGGACCTCTAACCCATGGAAAGCCTCCCTAAACCTTGCCATTGACCCCACCAGCTATTTTCAAAGCTGCTTGTGTGAATCTGCAGAATGAACAGGTGAGCGTCATGCACCATGTGTGACTCCCTTACCTACCCCCTGGAAACATATTCCAGCACAGTCCCTGGGGACACTTGGCCCCCCAATAAAACTGAACAACATAAACAGTGAACTGTAATCTAATACTGACAGTGGAGGTGGTGATGGAATATCAGACCTGCCCTGGAGAACAAGGGTGGGGCAAGGAGCTGAACTCTCAGTGAATGAATGGCAGGTAAAGCAAAAAAGGCTGAGACTGGGGGTGGGGTGACAAGCCAACCTCCCAGAGGAGCTGCTACCAATCAGCAGAGGTTGGGAGATGCACAAAGGCTGAGAGCTGGGGTGGGGCAACAAGCCAGCCTCCCAAAGCAGGGCAAGTGGTGGATCCTGGAGCTAATTTCATGGGACAGAGAGCAGTATTCAAAACTGAATTGCCCCACCTTGCTGGGAGAGGAACTGACCAGATTTGCACCTGAAGGATAACACAGCTGCTGCCTGGTGAGCACAATAACAGCTCTGATCACCCTGCATGAACTGCCAGACTTAATTTACCTCCAGTTGCAATGAATCCTGTTGGCAGAACAAACCAAATACCACTCATAAGCTAGTCACCTGGTGAGACAACATCAGAGCTCCCACTTCTATGCCAATACCAGGATTGGATGCTTAAGGAATAACTCCAAAACTTTTACCAAAAAACTAAACTTTTTGTTCCTCAGGTACCTGGATTTTTTTTCTATGTATCATTAACTTCACCATCACTATTTTCTTATCACTATTATTACCCCCTTCACTTTAGTTCATTTTCCTGTGCTATAATCCATTGTTTTCCCTCTCAACTACTCTTTCTGCCCCTTCTCCTGCACTCTCTCCCCCATCTTCACTTCTATCTTCTCCCAACCTGTCACCACACACTACTATTCCCTCTTACATACTCACCACCCACTGAGGAGCCTAATGTTCCAACAGTACACAACTACAGCCCCCTGAAATTCCTGACACAAGCACCCTCTACTACAACAACCGAAATACACCCAAACATGCACAAGGGCAAGAAAACCTAGCAGCCTCCCTACTGTTTCCCCCACCCACTCACTCCTGTTCCCAGTCCCCCTTTTTTAGTGCCATCTTTACAAAATACCCAAATTTCTATCTATACCCTAATAACCATTACCCTCTCAACTCCCACTATTCATAGAAATTATCACCAAGGGGTAATCTATATGGTATGTAAACAACTGATCTGGCATTGAACCCACGAATTTGTTACTGTTAAATTACACCTCCAGGACAGAGACAAAAAGAGCACATCAACCTAGCTAACAACCAAGTAAGTAACAACACAAAAATTAAGTCAAGGGAAAGAAAATAAGCAATTAAAACCAACACTAGCCTATCAAGAACATAGTTGCATACCACCAAGTGGAGTAATGAGAAGAAGAAGGGATGCAAAACACTCTCTTCAAAAAATAATTAAATAAAAGATTTAGTGGGAAAAGAAGAAAATGGATACC
Source organism: Castor canadensis (assembly GCF_047511655.1). Classification (NCBI taxonomy): domain Eukaryota; kingdom Metazoa; phylum Chordata; class Mammalia; order Rodentia; family Castoridae; genus Castor; species Castor canadensis. Next base: position 92,435,644 of record NC_133391.1, on the reverse strand, counting down.
CAGGTATTGACCCCCAAAAAAGCAATGATAAATGTCACTAAGGACCCCAGTGATTCCCACAAATAAAATCCTCAAAGAGGAAATCTTGGAAATAATCACTGAGAAAATTACAGAGAATTTACAAGACATAGTTAAACAGAATATACAAGATGCACTCAAGAAATTTCCAGACAGCAAAAATAAAGAATATGAGAAGACAGAGAAACAAATAAAGGAACTCAGAGAGGATTTCAACTAACAACAAAGTGAAACAAAGGAACTATAAAAAGAGAGATATATGAATAAAAGATAACAACACAAAATAAAACAGAGGAATTGAACAAAGATGTGGAAAACCTCAGAAAAAAGAACCAAACAGAAATCCTTAAAATAAAAAGTCCCTTTAGTCAAAAAAACACACACAAAAAAAACCCACAGTGGAAGGACACTCCAGCAGACAAAAACAAATGATGATGGAATTTCAGAGCTCAAAGATATAATAGAAGTTAAAGAAAAACAAAGAAATCTTTGTTCTGTGAAAGGAATAAGCAAGAACTCAGTAACTCCATCAAAAGACCCTGAGAAACATGGGCATTGAAGGACAAGAGGTGCAAGCCAAAGGATAGATAATATATTTAATAAAATTATGAGAGAAAATTTCCAAAATCCTGAAAATGTTTTGCCCATTCAGGTACAGAGAGCTTCCTGGACAGCAAACAGACTTGACAAAAATAAATTCTCTTCATGGTATATTATCATTAAAACAAGCAGAGAATAAAGAATATTGAAGGTTATAAGACAGAAAAAAAAAACCATATAAAGGTAAACCCATCAAAATCACAGCAGATTTCTCAACAGAAACCTTAAAAGCAAGAAGAGCATGGAGTGAAGTATTCTGGGCACTGAATGAAAATAACTTCAAACCTAGGATCCTCTACCCAGCAAAACTATCAATCACAATAGATGGAGCAATAAAAATCTTCCACAGTAAGCAGAAACTAAAACATTATGTGACCACCAAGCCACCACTACAGAATATTCTCCAAGGAATTCTGCACACAGAAGATGAAAGCAAACCAAATCATGAGAAGACAGGCAGTATCAAACCACCATAGAAGAAAAGACAAGTAATCAGAGAGTAGCATTGATTTGGCTGCACACAATCGTGTCCTTAAAGAAAAATAACTAAATAGCAGGAATCACCACATACCTATTAATACTGAATGTCAATGGACTCAACTCCCCTATCAAAAGCACCATTTGGCAAACTGGACTGAAAAGGAAGATCTGACAATCTTTTGTTTACAAGAGACCAATCTTATTAACAGAAATAAACACTGGCTTAGGGTAAAAGGCTGGAAGAAGATTTATCATGCCAATGGCCCTGGAAAACAGCCTGGAGTAACAATACCTATATCCAACAAAGTAGACTTCAAACTTATGTTTGTCAAATGAGACAAAGAAGGACATTTCATACTAGTAAAAGGGGCAATAAGTCAAAAGGAAATAACAATTATCTACCTATATGCACCCAATGTCAGTGCACCCAATTTTATCATATATACACTACAGGACTTAAAAGCACACATAAATTCCAATGCACAGGTAGTGGGAGAATTTAATACTTCTCTATCACCAACAGATAAGTCAATTGACCAAAAATCAACAAAGAAAACCTAGAACTAAATAACACCATAGATGAAATGGACCTAACTGATGTCTACAGAATATGTGCTAGCTATATATCAGACATAGGACTGATAACCAGAATATACAGAGAGCTCAAAAATCTAAATTCCCCCAAAATCAATGAACCAATAAAGAAGTGGGCAATTGAAATAAACAGAACTTTTTCAGAGGAAGAAGTCCAAAGACCAAAAAAACCATCAAAAATACTCACCATTCCTGGTCATAAAGGAAATGCAAGTCAAAATCACATTAAGATTCCATCTTACTCTTGCTAAAATAGCTACTATCAAGAACACCACCAATAACAAATGTTGGTGAGGATGTGGGGAAAAAGGAACCTTCACACACTGCTGGTGGGAATGTAAGCTAGTACAAACACTTTGGAAAAAAATATGGAGGCTTCTTAAAAAACTAAACAGATTTGCTGTATGATCCAGCAATTCCAATCCAAGGAATATACCCAAAGGAATGAGACTCACACCCATGCTTATTGCAGCACTATTTACACTAGCCAAACTGTGGAAACAGGCAAGATGCCCCACTACTGAAAAATGGATTAAGAAAATGTGGTATTTATACACAATCAAATTTTATTTGGCCACAAAGAAGATTGAAATTTTATCATCCTCAAGTAAATGAATGGAATTGGAGACCATCATCTTAAACAAAGTTAGCTAGGCTCAGTGGGGCAGAAATTACTACGTTCTCCCTCATATGCAGATTATAGACCTAGAACAAATGCAGTAATATTATTGAACATGGGTCACAAACTAAGAGAAGACTGCATATGGGAGGAATAGGGAAATGAAGGAAAGCTAAAACTTGAATGTGGTTGATATGATCACTGTACAGGAGTGAATATAGTAATATTAAACAGACAGAGGCCAATATGAGAAGGGGACTAGGAAGTAGTGAAAAGTCTGGTAGAGATGAACCAATGTGGGCTGTAATACACAAGTGCATGGAAGCAATGCTAAGAATCTGTATAGTTATCTTCATCTCAAACTAGCAAAAATGCTATGTCTTTCTTATTATCTCTTATGTTTTCTCTTCAACAAAATTGGAGAAGACTGCAGAACAGGTTCTGCCTGGAAGCAAGGGGTGTGGGGGAGAGGGATGGGAGAGATGACCCAAACAATGTATGCACATATGAATAAATGAATAAACAATAAAAAAAATCTACTGAGAGATTGAAAGCAAAAATTATAACACATCTAATTGGGTTTTCAAAATATATGAATACAGTACATAGAACAATGTGGGAAAGAGCAAAGGATTCTTTCTACTGAAGAAACCTTCTAGTTGAAGTGATAAATATTCTTCCTCTGTTGATTCTAAAAAGTTTACCATGTGTATTGTACAGAAATTGAGCCATATTCACAGATTTATTACATGCAATTTTGATAAAAATCTACTAAAAATGAATAAATAAACTAAAAGAAAATTAAAAACATAATGACTAGTCTTAAGTAATGAGATAGAAATACCTATTTAAGTATTAATGTTTTCTTATATTTCTCAATTTGTTCATTGTTTGTGTATAGAAAACTTAATGATTTTTATAAATTGATTTTTTTATACTGCCACATTGCTGAAGCTAATTATGGTGTCTAGGAGTTTTGGGGAAGAGATTTTTGGGTCTTTGAGGTATAGGATCATGTCATCTGCAAATAGGGATACTTTGACAACTTCTTTACATATTCGTATTCCTTTTATTTCTTCTTCTTGCCTTACTGCTCTGGCCAGGAATTCCAGGATTATACTGACTAGGAGTGGGAAGAGTGAGCACCTTTGTCTTGTTCTCAAGTTTAGAAGAAATGGTTTCAGTTTTTCTCCATAAAATATATAAGGGTTTCCTTATATAGCCTTTATAATGTTGAGGTACATTCCTTCTACTCCTAGTTTTCTATTCCTTCTCTTTCTATTTCATGGAAAAGTCTAAGGAGTGTTGGTATTAGTTCTTTTTTAAAGGTCTGATAGAATCCAGCAAAGTATCCAGCAGATTCCAGACTTTTCTTTTTTGGGAGACTCTTTATTGTTGCTTCAACTTCATTTTGTATTATTGATCTGTTTAGGTGATTAATATCCTCTTGGTTCACTTTTGGATGGTTGTAAGTATCTAGAAGTTTATCCATTTCTTCAAGATTTTCAAATGTATTAGAACATAGGTTCTCCAAGTCGTCACTTATGATTCTCTGGTGTTTGTTTTTATCTCCCCTTTGCATTTCTGATTTTACTGATTTAGGTCTTTTCCCTCCTCATTTTAGTCAGATTTGCCAGGGGTCTGTCAATCTTGTTTATCTTTTCAAATAAATAGGTTTTTGTTTTGTTGCTTTTTTGTATGGTTATTTTGGTCTCTATTTCTTTAATTTCAGCCTGTATTTTGATTATTTCTCTCCTGCTTGATTTGGGTTTTGCTTGTTCTTGTTTTTTTAGGAGTTTGAGATGTAGCATGAGGTTGTGTATTTGAGATCTTTCTGTTCTTTTAATACATGCACTCATGGCTATAAACTTCCCTTTTAGTACTGCCTTTGCTGTGTCCCACAGGTTCTGGTAGGTTGTATTTTCATTTTAATTATCTTCCATAAGCCTTTTAATTTCTTCTTTTATTTCTTCAATAACCCACTGATCATTTGGAAATGTTTTGTTCAGCTTCCAATTGTTTTCATATTTTCTGCTGTTATTTTTTTGTTGTTGTTGAGTTCTAGTTTTAATGCATTGTGATCAGATAGAATGCATGGGATTATTTCTATTTTCTTATATTTCCCAAGGCTTGCTGTGTGCTCTAAGATATGATCAATTTTGGAGAAAGTTCCATTTGCTGCTGAGAAGAATCTTCACTCTGTGGATGTTGGATGAAGTATTCTGTAGACATCAGTTAGGTCCATTTGATCTATGGTGTGATTTAGTTCTAGAATTTCTTTGTTGATTTTTTTGTTTGGATGACCTATCTGTTGGTGATAGTGGGTATTAAAGTCTCCCACTACCACTGTGTTGGAGTCAATATGTACTTTTCAGTCCTTTAGAATGTGTTTGATGAAATTGGGTGCACTGATGTTGGGTACATGTAAGTTGATAACTGTTACTTCCTTTTGATATATTTCCCCTCTTATTAGTATGAAGTGTCCTTCTTTATTTTGTTTGATCAATGTGTGTTTGAAGTCTACTTTTTCTGAGGTAAGTATTGCTACTACTTACTGTTTTGGGGAGGCACTGGTTTGGTAAATCTTCCAGCCTTTCACCCTAAGCTAGTGTTTGTTTCTGTTAATGAGACAGGTCTCTTTATAAACAACAGATTGTTGGAGTTTCCTTTTAAACCCAATTTTTGAAACTGTGTCTTTTGATGGGGGACTTGAGTACTTTGACATTCAGTGTTAATATTGATAGGTATGTGGTGATTCCTGCCATTTAGTTGTTTTTGTTGTTTAAAGACATGATTGTGTGGAGTGATTACTTGTGTTTTCTTCTACTATGGTTTGATACTGCCTGTCCTTACATGGTTTTGTTTGCTTTTATCTTCTTGGTGCAGAATTCCTTGGAAAATCTTTTGTGGTAGTGGCTTGATAGTTATATATTGTTTTAGTTTCTGCTTACTGTGGAAGATTTTTATTGCTCCATCTATTGTGAATGATTGCTTTTCTGGTAGAATATGCTAGGTTTGAAGTTATTTTCATCCAGTACCCAGAATACTTCACTCCATGCTCTTCTTGCTTTTAAGGTTTCTGTTGAGAAATCTGCTGTGATTTTGATGGGTTTACCTTTATATGTTATTTGCTTTTTCTCTCTTACAGCCTTCAATATTATTTCTCTAACCTCTGTGGTTGTTGTTTTAATGATAATATGCCAATAGGAGGTTTTATTTTGGTTAAGTTTGTTTGGTGTCCTGGAAATTTCCTGTACTTGAATGGGCATAACTTTCTCTAGATTTGGGAAATTTTCTGTTTCTGTTTGAATCTTTTTTCTGAGGTTTTTCATATCATGAGTCACTTCCTCTTTAATGTTTTTTATTTTCATCTTTAATTCATTTATCTCTCTATTTATAGTGTTTCCTGTTTCACTTTAGTGTTTATTTAGGGCTCCTCTTAGTTCATTTATTTGTTTCTGTGTCTTATCACATTCTTTATTTTTGTTGTCTTGAAATTTCTTGAGCGTGTTTTGTACTTTTTGGTTAACCACGTCTAATATCTTCTCTATGAGATTCTCAGTGATTACTTGCAAGATTTCTTCTTTGAGGATGTTTATGTTGGCCTCACTGGGTTCCTTGGTGTCATTTATCTTTGTTTTGTTGGGGTCAGGAACTGAGTATCAGTTGTCTTCATCTCTCTCTGAATCCTGTATTAAATTATTTTTTTGAGGATAGTGGGTTCCATCCCTTGTTCTTCTTCCCATTGCTCCATTTGGTACTGTGCAATTGTGTTTGATAAGCTAGTTGGTGGTTTTAGTCACCTATTTTCTTTCCTTTGATTTAATTTTTATGTTTTAGCTGTCTTCATTGTTAACTAGGTTGGTGTACTATTTTTGTCTCTGGTGTAGAGGTGTAGTATAGTAATAACTAATTCACAGGTTCAGTACCCAACCAGTAGTTTGTATATTATATAGAAGACCCCTTGGTGATAATATCTATAAGCAGTAGGAATTGGGGGGTTAATGTTTGTTAGGCTAGCTAGAGAAATTTAGGGAGTTGGATAGGGTGGCACTAAAAGGGGAAGTGGGAAGTGGTGTGGGTCATTGGGGGGAGTGGTGCCAGGTCTACTCAATTTTGTAGCCCTTGTGTGTGTTTGGGTGTACTTCTCTTGTTCTGGTATAGTGTGCTTGTGTCAGGGATTGCAGGGGATAGGGTTGTATAAACTTGGTATAGTAGGTTGGTCAGCAGGTGATGAGTCTGTAGGAGGGATGGGTAGTCTGGTAACAGGTTGGTGGAGAATGGGAGAGGAAGGTATGGGCAGGAGAGATAAGAAGGGGCAGAAAGAGTAGTAGGGAAGGACAGTAATGGATTTTACCACAGGAGAATGAGGGAGACTGAAGGGGGTGAGAATGGGGATGAGAAGATGATGATGGTAAAGTTGACATAGAAAGAAAATAGAAATAAAGTAAAAATAAAAATCCTATAAGGATATGACAAACAGAAAAACAGGAGAAAAAACCAAAAACCAGAAAAACAGACAGACAAAAAAACACAAGATTCAGGAACAATAGAATTTCAGTCCTAGTTTAAGTTCTAGAGTTACTCCCCCAGCATCCAGTACTAGTGTTGGCATATAAGCAGAAATTCTGGTGTGGTCTCACTGGGTAATTAGCTTGTGAGTATTGTTTTGTTCTTCTGTCTACCAGTTTAATTGAAATTGTGATGTGGGGTAGGTTTTCCTTATCATGGAAAGTATTCAGAACTAATGTTTTTCCCAGCTGATAGCTGTGTTATCCTTCAGCTGAAGCTGTTTGCTCAGCAACTCCTCTAGCAAGGTGGGGCAGTTCAGTTTTGTTTGCTGCCCTCTGGTTCAGAACATCAGCTCAGCAATCCACTACCTGCCCTGTTTTGGACATGGCTTGTCTCTGTGTTTGTTCACTGGGATTTCTGCACTGGAGGTTTAATTCTTTGCCCCATCCCCTTTATCTGGGGCAGGTTATGTTCTACCCACCCCTTCTGCTGCCATGTTTTATTACAGTTTGTTGATTATTTTTCAGTATTGCAGGGCAGTTTGGTTTTGGATGCTGCTCTCTGGCTCAGGAAATGAGCTCTGTTATCCACTACCTTCACTGCTTCAGGGAGTGCCTTATCACCTGCCTACTCTCAGTCTTCACTGCCTTTCCTGTGTTTGTTTACTGATAGTTTGGCACTAAGACCAGATCCTTGCCCTTCCCCCTTTCTCCAGTGCAATTTCAGTGTTCCATGCACCATCTCCACTCACCATGCTAGATTACAGTTTGCTGTTTTTTATTCAGTTTTGTTCAGAGTGTCTTCCCAGGGGGCTGTGCTTGTTTATCTTCTGAAGTGTGGTACATGGTGCTCACCTCTTTTTCAGTTGACACACAGTCAGGTTTGGAGCTGGCAGCAGCAGTGGCAGCTGCAACAGAGGCAGTGAGAAATGGCACCAAATTTTCTCAGTATAACATGGTGTGGTAGATATTCCATGGGCTAGGGGTTCAGGATGTCAAAAGTTTGATTCTGGTTGGTGCTTTATTTCCACTTGATGGAGGAAGGAGAAGAGAAAGAAAGAAAAAAAGAAAAGAAGAAAAAATCATCATGGGGAAGGAGGGTTTTCCTGGGGTTGGACCTGCCTTGCTGACTGTGCAGTGGGTTGCAGCTGTTATGTGCAATTAAAAGCTGATTTGTGGTCCAGTTTTTGAATTTTTTCTTACACCTATTTTGATGGCAGCTATTATTTTGGCTAGAAGCAGTCAGAATTACCCAAGTGTGGTTCCAATGTCTCAGGGAGGTTTTAGAATCATGGAGCTTAGGCTTTCTGCTTCTGTACCCTAGTCACCAACTTGGATGTCTACAGTAGATTTTTAAAAAACAAAGAGAATAGTTAACTGTTTTTATTCATATATTATTTCTGTGCTTCTTCTTTGGTTTATAATTTTCCAAATTTCCT